>NC_064644.1:598368261-600768261 GCF_023864345.2 Schistocerca serialis cubense | reverse complement strand
CCGATCGCCTGGTGCAAGCCTTTTTAACTCACACCACTTCGGCAACTTGCGTGTCCATGACTGTAAATGTTCTTGTATTTGGTAGTCAAAGTTTGGTTACGAATGTTTGACACTTCATCCATTGTCTGACACGGATTCGTTTCCGCTCCCGCCCTTAACATGTCATTGTGTAACGTTGTTCGTCGTCTTGATCGATACGAGTCGGAAAGATAAAAATTAGCGGATATGCACTTAGAAAACTGTTGCTGTCATTTACGATCGTGTTTTGCACTTGGATGAACATGGTAAAAGATTTTGGTAGAAACTACGCTCGTGAAACTCAAAACGCGTACAATGCTTGACATATACCTCTTGTGGTGTTTGCCTGGCTATTTCACCATTAATCTGAGAAAAATAAGAAATTTAAAATTTGGTAATTAACGAGTAAACAGGCCACTTTTAACATTAAAATATCTTTGTCATTTATCACAACATCGTGTACTTCAAAGTCGTGACAAACGAACATCGACATGCGCAAAAGTGACATTACTACCCGGCCCCAATGATATATTTAGCAGCCTGAAGTGTACAAGCAACCCCTCCGCCCTCTATTATTTAAACAATCTAACTCCCTTTATAAAAAAACACGCATTGTCACAGTCCGGATGAGAAAGGTTTGGGTAATTTACGCTTCTTTTCGAAAAACAGTTATTTTTCCCTCATCTCAATATTTATTACGTTATCTCTCTTGAACTACGTTGCGTGAAACGACATAATTTTGCAGGCACATGGAGTGCTGTGTGTGGAAAGTGTCTGAAAATGTATTGCGAGTAGATTAATAAATTGTGTTGTCATGCCTCATGCTGAAGTTTTACTGCATAAACAGCAAATAAGTAGTAAGCGATGAAATTAGGTCATCTTTGACGAATGTTTGATCATATTTCCTTGTAAAAGAAATATGACTGTCGAAGAAATTTAAGCCGGTATTACACTAAGATCTTTGATCTGACACTAAAAAGGAGTATTAAACTGTCGTCATATTTCTCGTCAAATTTCGAGATGGCGGACAACCTATTATAGCTGCTTGTACCACAAATCCATTGTGTGTGCAAGTGGAATAAAAAGGGGTGGAAAAAAAAGGAAACATGAAGCCATGGGTATAACGTCGAGGTAGTAAATGCACTCACATGCAGCTCTCTTAACAAATTTTGCAGGAGGACCTCAGGTCTTATACAAATTACTTACGAATGTATCAGAATGCATTTCAGTATTTGCTCAGAGAAGTGGCTTCTTATATTACAAATCAGAATACTCACTTGAGAAATGCTGTATGTGCAGAAGGCAGCTCACCATTCTACTGCGATTGCTTGATACAGGAGAGAGCTCTCTCTCTAGTTTACAATACAGCACTCTAATACCATATTGCACATTAAGCAAAATAATTCCAGAAATGTGTGAAGCGATTTATAAAGCACTGAAGGGGGGTATATCTTAAGGTATATAAATGTTAATACAGTACACGATATGGGCAATAAGAACTATTTTTATTGTTGAGTAGTTTAATTGATAGAATTAGTGTTCCAACAACTACAAAAATTAATAATAAGTACGAAACAGATGAAGTGCTTCTTAACTTGTGGCATTCAGAGTTCAATAAAATACGAAGGAAATATATATATATATATATAGATTCCCCCCCATGAACCATGGACTTTGCCGTTGGTGGGGAGGCTTGCGTGCCTCAGCGATACAGATAGCCGTACCGTAGGTGCAACCACAACGGAGGGGTATCTGTTGAGAGGCCAGACAAATGTGTGGTTCCTGAAGAGGGGCAGCAGCCTTTTCAGTAGTTGCAAGGGCAACAGTCTGGATGATTGACTGATCTGGCCTTGTAACAATAACCAAAACGGCCTTGCTGTGCTGGTATTGTGAACGGCTGGAAGCAAGGGGAAACTACAGCCGTAATTTTTCCCGAGGGCATGCAGCTTTACTGTATGATTAAATGATGATGGCGTCCTCTTGGGTAAAATATTCCGGAGGTAAAATAGTCCCCCATTCGGATCTCCGGGCGGGGACTACTCAAGAGGATGTCGTTATCAGGAGAAAGAAAACTGGCGTTCAACGGATCGGAGTGTGGAATGTCAGATCCCTTAATCGGGCAGGTAGGTTAGAAAATTTAAAAAGGGAAATGGATAGGTTGAAGTTAGATATAGTGGGAATTAGTGAAGTTCGGTGGCAGGAGGAACAAGACTTCTGGTCAGGTGACTACAAGGTTATAAACACAAAATCAAATAGGGATAACGCAGGAGTAGGTTTAATAATGAATAGGAAAATAGGAATGCGGGTAAGCTACTACAAACAGCATAGTGAACGCATTATTGTGGCCAAGATAGATACGAAGCCCACACCTACTACAGTAGTACAAGTTTATGTGCCAACTGGCTCTGCAGATGACGAAGAAATTGAAGAAATGTATGATGAAATAAAAGAAATTATTCAGATTGTGAAGGGAGACGAAAATTTAATAGTCATGGGTGACTGGAATTCGAGTGTAGGAAAAGGGAGAGAAGGAAACATAGTAGGTGAATATGGATTGGGGCTAAGAAATGAAAGAGGAAGCCGCCTGGTAGAATTTTGCACAGACCACAACATAATCATAACTAACACTTGGTTTAAGAATCATGAAAGAAAGTTGTACACATGGAAGAATCCTGGAGATACTAAAAGGTATCAGATAGATTATATAATGGTAAGACAGATATTTAGGAACCAGGTTTTAAATTGTAAGACATTTTCAGGGGCAGATGTGGACTCTGACCACAATCTATTGGTTATGACCTGTAGATTAAAACTGAAGAAACTGCAAAAAGGTGGGAATTTAAGGAGATGGGACCTGGATAAACTGAAAGAACCAGAGGTTTTACAGAGTTTCAGGGAGAGCATAAGGGAACAATTGACAGGAAAGGGGGAAAGGAATACAGTAGAAGAAGAATGGGTAGCTTTGAGGGATGAAGTAGCGAAGGCAGCAGAGGATCAAGTAGGTAAAAAGACGAGGGCTAGTAGAAATCCTTGGGTAACAGAAGAAATATTGAATTTAATTGATGAAAGGAGAAAATATAAAAATGCAGTAAATGAAGCACGCAAAAAGGAATACAATCGTCTCAAAAATGAGATCGACAGGAAGTGCAAAATGCTTAAGCAGGGATGGCTAGAGGACAAATGTAAGGATGTAGAGGCCTATCTCACTAGGGGTAAGATAGATACTGCCTACAGGAATATTAAAGAGACCTTTGGAGATAAGAGACCGACTTGTATGAATATCAAGAGCTCAGATGGAAACCCAGTTCTAAGCAAAGAAGGGAAAGCAGAAAGGTGGAAGGAGTATATAGAGGGTCTATACAAGGGCGATGTACTTGAGGACAATATTATGGAAATGGAAGAGGATGTAGATGAAGATGAAATGGGAGATATGATACTGCGTGAAGAGTTTGACAGAGCACTGAAAGACCTGAGTCGAAACAAGGCCCCCGGAGTAGACAACATTCCATTGGAACTACTGACGGCCTTGGGAGAGCCAGTCCTGACAAAACTCTACCATCTGGTGAGCAAGATGTATGAAACATGCTAAATACCCTCAGACTTCAAGAAGAATATAATAATTCCAATCACAAAGAAAGCAGGTGTTCACAGATGTGAAAATTACCGAACTATCAGTTTATTAAGTCACAGCTGCAAAATACTAACACGAATTCTTTACAGACGAATGGAAAAACTAGTAGAAGCCAACCTCGGGGAAGATCAGTTTGGATTCCGTAGAAACACTGGAACACGTGAGGCAATACTGACCTTACGACTTATCTTAGAAGAAAGATTAAGGAAAGGCAAACCTACATTTCCAGCATTTGTAGACTTAGAGAAAGCTTTTGACAATGTTGACTGGAATACTCTCTTTCAAATTCTAAAGGTGGCAGGGGTAAAATACAGGGAGCGAAAGGCTATTTACAATTTGTACAGAAACCAGATGGCAGTTATAAGAGTCGAGGGACATGAAAGGGAAGCAGTGGTTGGAAACGGAGTAAGACAGGGTTGTAGCCTCTCCCCGATGTTGTTCAATCTGTATATTGATCAAGCAGTAAAGGAAACAAAAGAAAAATTCGGAGTAGGTATTAAAATTCATGGAGAAGAAATAAAAACTTTGAGGTTCGCCGATGACATTGTAATTCTGTCAGAGACAGCAAAGGACTTGGAAGAGCAGTTAAATGGAATGGACAGTGTCTTGAAAGGAGGATATAAGATGAACATCAACAAAAGCAAAACAAGGAGAAAGGAATGTAGTCTAATTAAGTCGGGTGATGCTGAGGGAATTAGATTAGGAAATGAGGCACTTAAAGTAGTAAAGGAGTTTTGCTATTGGGGGAGCAAAATAACTGATGATGGTCGAAGTAGAGAGGATATAAAATGTAGGCTGGCAATGGTAAGGAAAGCGTTTCTGAAGAAGAGAAATTTGTTAACATCGAGTATTGATTTAAGTGTCAGGAAGTCATTTGTGAAAGTATTCGTATGGAGTGTAGCCATGTATGGAAGTGAAACATGGACGATAAATAGTTTGGACAAGAAGAGAATAGAAGCTTTCGAAATGTGGTGCTACAGAAGAATGCTGAAGATTAGATGGGTAGATCATATAACTAATGAGGAAGTATTGAATAGGATTGGGGAGAAGAGAAGTTTGTGGCACAACTTGACCAGAAGAAGGGATCGGTTGGTAGGACATGTTCTGAGGCATCAAGGGATCACCAATTTAGTATTAGAGGGCAGCGTGGAGGGTAAAAATCGTAGAGGGAGACCAAGAGATGAATACACTAAGCAGATTCAGAAGGATGTAGGTTGCAATAGGTACTGGGAGATGAAAAAGCTTGCACAGGATAGAGTAGCATGGAGAGCTGCATCAAACCAGTCTCAGGACTGAAGACCACAACAACAACATATATAGATTGCGACCACAGACTATTCCAGCTTGCTGAAAAACTGCCTGAATGTTTCCAGAAGTGGAGATGGATAGCTGTAGCTGTGATTGTGGGTATGAAGTCCCTTGCAGCATATTCCACCTGTCTGTCAACACCCGATTAATAGCATGCATTGTGTCCCTTGCTCACCGCCACTGCCCTCTCCCCCCCTCCTCCCCCCTATCCTAGTTGAAGTAAGGTTATCAAAAACAGAGTCGAAAGAACACACAAACTTTGACAAAACTGTGGTCTGTTTGTAAACATGCGTTCAAATAGCTGTAGCGATGCCAGCGCTCCAAGTGGATACTTCTCACACTGCAATGTACAGAAGACGAACGACTTACGATGAAATCTATGGCGAGGCTCTAGGTTTGATCGTATTTCTTGGCCGAAAGGCGAGATTTGACAAAGTTCACTATAACAGTCAAATTTCTTTGATATAAATATTCGACATACCAACTTTGACAAAGATATATGATAGTGTAATATCAGCCTCATTCCTTGGCGGGGACAACAGGAAAATGTTTCGAAAAGGTTTGAAATGATGTTTAGAGTTTGTTTGCCTTCGCTAAGTGCCCTCATTGTTAAACAGTATGAAAACGAGGTGTGGCTATAAAATATTGGGACTGATGCTGCACAGACTAAATATGCATGCACCAAAGATGAACGACCAGGAACTGTAAAGCGTGAGGCATTCCTAATTCAATGCGGCATCTCTGGTATCTGTAGATCAGGGGTGGTCAAGATTTCGGGTCGCAGGCCATGCCTGGGGCCGAGTGCCAAAGCACTCAGTCTCACTTCACACGTACCTCACCGCCGTGCTGCGCTGTCTGATGGCGTGGAGGGGGGAGGGGGGAGAGGTGAAACATAGCAACGAAGGTGCCGCATTTAAAAGGCTGTACAATCGTAATGTATACGACTTCGTCTTTTATTTTACCGTTTCTCGACAACACACATCACAAACAAAATACGTTTTCAATATTAAGTAATAATTTTTGGCGCACTGAGGATATAATATAATTCTGGTACAAACTGTCGGCATACGGGGAGATGCAGACAATTTCACAGAGTTTCACACTCAAGTTGCCATGTAATCGTGACTTCTTTTTCCGATTATAGAACTAAATGTCTTTCGCACAAATATACCGATCGGAATATTTTAGTACTTTTGGAACCTCAATATGTAGACTTGTAAGATCTACCTGAGAGAAGCAATGTAGACATCCTGGTCAATTTTAACGTGGGAAGATTCGTAATTAACTCTGGAACTGCCTTACAGCTCAGTCAGTTACACCTGGGCATGCACAGGGGCACGGTCGACGTAAACGGCAAACGGTCTCGAAATCAGATCGGAAACAGACTGAGAATTTCTTCAAAACCTTTACAAATTTCACACCTATCACAATGAATTCTTCTAACCTCGCGTTTTCTTTAACGCCAATTATCATAGGGAACTGGACTGTCTTTGTCAGAATGTGTCCTTTCTACAACGCGATTTTATTTTGAAATGCATCCACATCAAATCAGAAATAAGATGTTACAGTGTCTTACTGTGGACAGTGTGCGGCCAAGCCCACTTAAAATGCGAAGTCTGCAATCCATTCCGGATTTTCCAGTTTTCGTTTCTGGTCTCCTTTTTCCTTTATAAAGTCAACAATGCAGAAATTTAAATCGAAAAAAAAAATCGTTCCAGGCATGCCCGTTCCCTTGACCAACGTACTGTGCAGTAATATATGAAGTCTTCGTATTCTTTGTTCATTGCTATTGAAAATGGAATAATGTGTACGACTTTAGAAATATTACTAGCCGTACCACCAATTTCTTCAAGTGCTGCGTACCCGAAAATTTAGTACGAACTGCTTCTTGAGGTGCGGAACAATGAATCCCATCTGTCGATCGTTATAATTTTTTTCTCTTTCATTGTCATATAAAGTTTAAATTCTTTCTGCACGATACTACGTATTATGTCGTTTTGTAGTAAATAAACAGTACTCGTCGCTTATGGGAATTGAGAATTCTCATTCCTCTCTTCTGTTATTCCCATTCACTTTAAAGGATTGTTACGATCGGTGGCTAGACAGCCTCTTTTGTGCAAACAACCACTGTACGTGGTATGAAGAACATTCACGCGTCCAAACAGCAGAGGGTGAACAACGGTGACGCCACGATTCTGCCGAACTCAGAGTTGCGCCGACCGCATAATACCGCACCGCACCGCACCGCAATGCTGAACCAACTGTCGCACTGTTCTGGGTACTTCTGAGAAGGCCTAGCGACAGGCCGGACCTCGGTCAGCATGCGGCCTGTCCTACATATGCTGCACGCGTGTAGCTGGGCACACAGTCGTTGGTCCTACTATAGACAATTCGGTGGGACTTTGTTTTGGAGGGATAATAATAAAGCGTTGAATTGTCATGAAGTTTCACACGAAACTTGAAAAAACCGCTACTGAAACCTATCTTTTACTAAAAGAAGTGTGTGGCGAAGACTGTTTCTCAGGTACGCGGGTTTTTGAGTGGTTTAAGCGTTTCTGAAATGATTGAGGATGACTCAGGCCCGGGACACCATTCAGCATTCAGAGTGGATGAAAACATCGAAAAAATAAGTAATCTGATTTGCTGTGACTATCGATTGAGTATTCTATCGATTGCTGAAACTGTAGGAACGAAAAATGTGTGAGACAATTTTCTCATGTCAGATTGGTTATGTAGAAATAGTATGCGACAATAGTGTCGGAAACACAATCGAACGAAAAGAAGTTCGTGGAAATGTTTTTACTGACACTTTGACTCTTGATCTCCTCATTCGATCTTTTTTCGGTCTCGGTCAAGTTGGCCCCTCCATTGCATGGACGGGCGCTTGGTTTTCCCACTTATGATCCGTGAACTAAGATCCTTCACATGTTATTATTCTTTCCAAGAAATTAGGATCATTTTTAGTGGTATTCAAAGCGATGATGATCTTTCTTATATTCATGGACTCTGTTTATCTTCACTGGGTTCCTGAAGGTCAAACTATCACTCAAAGTTGCTAATTTGAGGCTCTTGCTCAACTCCGAGAGAATATGGGGAAAAAACCGCCCCGAATTGAGGAAGAACAAGTCATAAATTCTGCACCAAGACAACACACCGGCTCATGCCACATTGTCTGATAAGAGGTTCCAAGCGAAGTACGGTATTCCATTGTTAGACTACTCGTGTTGTTCACCCGACATAGCATCACGCGACTTTTATCTGTTTTCCAAAGGTCAAATCTGCTTTCAAAATAAGGTTCCAGTCCGTTGGAGCAATGAAAGAAAAAGCGACACGCGTTATCAAGAAGCTGACGGAAAACTGATTCCTGGAGTGTTGCAGACATAGTAGAGGGGAGTATATTGTGGGTGACAACAACTAAATACACTGCCAGTTAAAAAAGTACCACACATGGAGAGTCGACATTGTCATTACATCCACTATCCCCAGGTGACAAATGGCGTAATCGGATCAAAATCAATGGTTTTAGTGCAGACTGCCCACAGATAGCATAGTGGCAGAGTGCCTTCCGTGACCACCCTTTAATAGGGATTGGTCACAGCCAAAAGTCCCAGTGTGGTGCAAACGTGTGAATCAGACAGACAGCCATGCCACAGAGACGCTCTCGTGTTTCCTACTTCTAGCTGTGCGAGTTTTAAAGACGCCAAATTGTGACCTTCTGAATGGGGGATTGCTCTTTTTGGAGGATTGCAACGGAAGCTGCGTTTTATTGACAGGACACTTAGAAAATGTAACAGACCTACTAAGGAGACTGCCTACACTACGCTTGTCCGTCCTGTTTTAGAATAGTGCTGCGCGGTGTGGGATCCTTACCAGATAGGACTGACGGAGTACATCGAAAAGTTCAAAGAACGGCAGCACGTTTTGTATTATCGCGAAATATGGGAGAGAATGTCACAGAAATTATTCAGGATTTGGGATGGAAAACACTAAAAGAAAGGCGGTTTTCGTTGCGACGGAATTTTCTCACGAAATTCCAATCACCAACTTTCTCCTCCGAATGCGAAAATATTTTGTTGACACCGACCTACATAGGGAGAAACGATCACCACGATAAAATAAGGCATATCAGACCTCGTCGGAAAGATATAGGTGTTCATTCTTTCTGTGCGCTATACGAGATTGGAATAATAGAGAATTGCGAATGTGGTTCGATGAACCCTCGGCCAGGCACTTAAATGTGATTTGTAGAGTGTCCATGTAGATGTAGATGTAGATGTAGATGTAGGCTACAGGTGCTGGTATCAGCAGCAGTGGTAAGTGTTACAGGTACCATACCACAGATGAGAGGGCTTGTGAGCCCAGACGTGTCAACAAAGTAGAGTATGGGCACGCACACCTCTCGCCCGTCTTCCACTCATGCCACAGTATCGACGTGCGTCACTCGACTGGTTTTGTCAGAGGATCACTTATTCAAATGCACTCGTACGGGCAAACTACTGTCACTTACATGCTTTCCACCACTGAAGACCCCGGCGCGCTACTCCATATACCAAGACATACTAGCCCCTCCCCAAGCTTTATGGTCTTGCATGCGACACGCTACAATTATCGTTCTCCTTTGGTGTTTCTGGAGAGAACGCTGACCAGTGTTGGGTAAGTGCAGAATGTTGTTAGGCCCTTTTTGCTGATCTTGCTTTAACCCCTTAAATTTTTAGTTTCTGATTTCAATTTCGGCATTAAGCCATTTTCAAGCATCTACAAAACATGATACCATTCTAAACTGTTGTCTTTACATTGTGTTAACAGTAGATATAACAAATTTTGTAATTTTTTGGTTGATTTGGGAGAGGGGACCAACCAACCAGATCATCGGTCCCATGATCTAGGAAGGCTGAAATCAAAGGAGGAAGAACACATACAGCACCGTGAAGTGGAAGGTATAACGTGCAAAATAAGACGGAAAAGGGACACCAGGGCAGCAGGAAGATAGAAAAAAAACGAGGGTGGGTGGGAACGGGGAGAGTAGATGTGCCCCAGAAACGCTACATACGATGGGGCACCAGCACTCCCACCGACCCATCCTGAAACCTACATCATACCATTAGCAAGATACAAATGGGACAACAACAGGTGAAGAAGACACAAGAAAAGAGGAAACAAAACAGGACAACAGGCCAGACAAAAATATAGGGAAAAGGTGGAGAGAACCTGGGAAGTGTCAGGGAAGGCTCGAGGCCTCCATAACGTCTACACTAACTGAGGGTCTCAAATGCCAGAGGAAAATTCAAACACTTTTATCTGAGATTACACGCCACTTTCGCGAAGAAAACCAAGGACTAATTTAGCTACGTGAGGATCATCCCCTAACAGCTGAGACAAGGAAGGTGGACGGGCTAAAAGGTGAGAGCAGTCCAGAAAAATATGGATCACCATGTGCAGAGCCCTGCAACTACAAAGAGATGTTGGCTCATTGCGTAATAAGAAATCATGGATCAACCTAGTATGGCAGAGGATGGTAGACTACTGCTGGGAGAGGAAGAGGGAAGAAAGCCATATGGTGGGAGTCTTCTTGATGGCATGAAATTTGTTAGACATGGGGATAGCATCCCAAGAGCCAGCATATGATTGAGCAACAAGGGGATTTGACGTAAGGGCGCAAATCGTTCCTGGAGGTGTGTCAGAGAATGGGGGGGGGGGTGACCATCTACCCCCCTCCTCAAGTCAGATGATCACAAGTTACATGATGGGATACCTACATGGTCAGGTTTCCAAAGGAAAACAGCCGAACGAGTAACACACCAAGATCAGCGAGAAGGTCGCATGGATGGAAGGCACCAAGGGGTGGTGGGAAAAACAGTGAGCAAGAGCTTGAAGTCTAATGATTGAGTCCCTACATAATAAAAGTTAGATGAGGGAGGATTGTTTACTGTGGAACTGACGGCCATCTCTCAGGCCCTCTGTTTTAATGCACACCCCACACATGACACGGAACATGTCTTGCCTGTCAACAGCAGAAGTGGACGCATATTCCACATAATCAGTAGATACAGTGCCATCCTGAAACTCCCATAACAATATTCAGAATGAAAAACCAAACACCATTGGAGTGATGGAGGCTTTTGGGTCCTGGAAGATATCCATCCGAATCAGTGTTAAGCAACTAACCTATGGGTTGTGGTTCAGAGAGAATGTGGGGAAGAGGACAAGGAGAGGAGATGGAAGTCATGGTTGAGAGAAGCAAGGCAGAGCTCAACTGGTAAATCCACTTGAGGGTGGGCAGCAGGGGAAGAGTGAGCAGTGATGGTATAGGAAAGCAGGAGCTAGGACTGCTGAATAAAAAGTGGAGGGTCCCATTGTCAACCAGAAGACTATTGACATTGCAGGTGTGAAAGCCACTAGTGGCTGAACGGATACCACGATGGTGAACTGAATCCAAGAGTAGTAGTGTGGGAGGGGCAGCTGATGCATAAATTGACAACAACACTCCAGATGGGATAGAACTAATGCTCAGTAAGGGTGGAAAAGGGTCTAACAATAGGCTTTCTTGCCCAGACTTCTTGGTACACAAAGGAGATTAAGTTTATGAAAACAGCCAACCTTCAGGTGATAGATATTGGGTAACCAAGTAAGCTTGTTATCAAAAAGAAGACCCGAGAAACACAACTCGGGGACCACCGTCAGGTGTTGAGAATCAAGGTAGAGTTCCAGATCAGGATGGACTGTAGCATGGTGACAGAAATGAAACACCATTGGCTTATGGGAAGGAAATTGAAAAATGTGTGAGTGCGCCCATGTGGAGATGCACTGGATGGCACCATGAAGGTGTCGTTCCACAGAGGCCATCCACACACAGAGTAGGGATGACCAATGGTCTGGCATAGCCCACAAGTCCATTAATGGTGATTAGAAAATGGATACTTAATACAGACCCCCATGGAATACCATTCACCTGGGTCAGTGGAGAACTGAACAGTGCCAACCCAAACTCTGAACGACTGGTGGGACAAGAACTGGTATGTAAAAATTGGGAGAGGGCCCTGAAGACCCCACTCATGGAGCATAAGGAGGATGCGATGACACCAAGCTGTGTCATAGGCCTTGTGAAGATCAAAGAAAACTGTGACGACAGTGCTGTTAGAAGGCCTTCCAAACTGCTATTTGCAAATGAAGCAGATGATCCTGAAAGCTGCACTGATAAGGAGACAACGGATCCCAAGATTCAAGGACCCAGTTGAGCTGATGAGCCACCATCCATTCTGTTAACTCGCAACGGATTTTTGTGAGGTCGATGGGCTGGTAACTATCAAGAGACAACAGATCCTTGTAGGCTCAAGGACAAAAAGAATAGTACTGTGCCTTCATTGAGAGGTGGAAGAACTGTGGAGACAAATACGTTTAAACACTTGGAGGAGATATTGTCTATGTGGAAGAATGAGGTGTTGAAGCAATTGTTATATGTGGAAACAGAGCCAGGAACTGAATCATGAGGAGGAGGAGGAGGAGGAGGAGGAGGAGGAGGAGGAGGAGGAGGAGGAGAAGGAGGAGGAGAAGGAGATCTCATTTTGTAAAAGGTTCGTTGTATGAATCCCACTGACAAGGGGTGAAACCTTAGGGCAAAGCTTCAACGTGTTTTTTCCAGTGGAGGAAGACAGTTGGATAGGAGGCTGTCGCCAATACCATTGCATGATGAATCGTTGTGTGTTCTTCGAGAACCGATGGATCTGCAAGAAGGGCAAGGCCTGGAATGGAAGACTGCTGCTGACAATCTTGGGAGGTACAGACTGTAGCCCACACCTGTGATGAAGGGACAGATAACCTAGAGAGAAGACAAAGTATTCCAACACATCTGTTTGATTAAATAAGAGGCTTTGACGTGAAGACGTTTATAGGTGCTAACGCCAGCCAAGGACAGATGCCAGGTAGCAAGGTGTGACGACGATCACGGACAGGAGTAGCAATAGCCGTGCCCCTCTACAGAAATGACCGATAGTGGACAGGGCCTTTCAATTGTGGAACAGCAATGCCATTAGCACAGATTATCTTATTGATATATCACAGGCAACTTCAATAGAATCTGACAAAGAAGGTAGAACCTGGTAGGTATAGAGAGGCCAATCAGCAGGATGGAAAGCTCAGGGGGGAAACCTGGAAATCAGGAAGTGGGAAGGGAATGAGAGAACAAAAGGAAAGTGATAACTGTCACAGAGATCATTGTATGACGGCCAGTGTAAGTAAGGAAGGCGGAAGAAGAAGAGATCGAAAGATCAATGGTAGAGAAAGTGCTACATGCAGCACTGGAATGATTGGGGGAACCATCAGTAAGAAAGCACAGGTCGTGGTCCACAAGAAATTTGACAATGAGGAGCCCATGACTAGATGAAGAAGCACTGCTCCATAAATGCTGATGGGCATTAAAATCCACAAGGAGGAGCAAGGAATGGGGGAGGTTGCTGAAGAATGGCAGTTAGGACAGCAGATACAGTTGCCACTCAGAAGGGAGGGAGATGGTCACAAAAGGGCTTCTAATATGATACAGTCTCCACTTGAACTCTACCATCACGGTTTGCAAAGTGGGATCCACCTACTAACAATACCAGACCAACATGTGGACAACACCAGAAACCCACAAAGGCCTGACCTGGTTTTGACAGAAAGCATGGAACCCACAAAATGTCTGTGGGTGAACATCAGTAAAATGAGATTCCTGGAGAATGGCATAAGCTGCTGA
Organism: Schistocerca serialis cubense; assembly: GCF_023864345.2. Classification (NCBI taxonomy): domain Eukaryota; kingdom Metazoa; phylum Arthropoda; class Insecta; order Orthoptera; family Acrididae; genus Schistocerca; species Schistocerca serialis. The sequence continues at coordinate 600,754,576 of NC_064644.1, read as the reverse complement.
GTAAAAGGGAATAATCAAGGGGCGAGTATCCAAATGGGAGGCAAACGAGCTGGAGGCAGTTGTGTTACCAGCTCACCATCTGTCACCAGCGAAGATGTCAGAGTCAGTTTGTGAGGGGGGAGATAAACCCCAGGACAAGGCTTCCACATGCCCCTGGAGGTGCCATGTTTCACTTTCAGTTCTGGATCTTGCAGAAGCCTGGTCTCTGCCCTGTCCTCAGCCTTTGAATGAGAAGAAGAATGAGCGACCTTGCAGTGCACAGACTGTGTGTCTCCTGGTTGAGCTGTAGCAGGCTTCCATCCTGAGAGACGCCTGGGGGAGGGGTCCTGGAGGGGGGGGGGAGGAGAGCCTTGTCACCAGCAGGCGCCATAGAAGTGGGTCACTTGTTTGGCCAGGGAAGGGGTGGCATCCAGAGGGGAGAGGCTGGGAACTGCAGTGGAGGGAGAAAGGAGAGGATTGATGGGGTAAGGGAGAGGGAGGAGAGGGACATCAAAAGTCATCAACACAGGGCGGAGTCGATTCTATTTTTGAGGAGCCTCAGTGACGATGCATGGACTTACAGTCTTTATCTTCTTTCTTTCCTGTAAGCCAGAGAGTGAGGGAGTAACAATCATGACAACTTACACACATGGGTGGTGGAACACAGGGGCTCTCCTAATGGAGTGGTTCAAATGGCTCTGAACACTATGGGACTTAACATCTGAGGTCATCAGTCCCCTAGACTTAGAACTACTTAAACCTACCTAACCTAGGGACATCACACACATCGATGCCAGAGGCAGGATTCGAACCTGCGACCATAGCAGCAGCGCTGCCTGGACTGAAGCGCCTAGAACCGCTCGGCCACAGCGGCAGGCTCCTAATAGGGTGGGTGGGCATAGTCACCACATAGAGGGTCTGCCGTACATCAGGAAGACTTACCTGAAGCACAACCACCGAAGGAAGCACTGAAAGCACCTTGTGGGAGGCGGGATGTGCAGGTTGCTATCACCCTCCCAGAGAGGGTCAGGGTTGTGTGTTATCAATGTATCTCCGTCTAAAGCCAGAATAACAGCACCAGTATTGGTGCAGATGTGTTTGCGACCTTTCTCAAAACGACAAACAAAATGAATGCCCTTTCGTTCCAGATTAGCCAGAGGTCCTCATCAGTTTGCAGGTTGAGGTCCCAGTGAAAAATTACTCCTTGGACAATATGCAGAGACTGGTGAGTTGGAAGAGAGACTGGGACGTCACCAAGTCGCCAAGACGACCACAAGCATAAAGGGCTGCAGAGTGGGCGGCAGGAACACCTTTGATCAGCAGGAAATCTGACTACACCTTACTGATAGACTCCACTTCACCAAACTTGACTTCGATATTACCCACACAAAAAAAAAGCCTGGCCTCCCAGGGAAGGGGAGGCCATAGTATCGTAAGAAGCACTCGAAGAGATAGCTGTATGAGACCAGCCACATTTTTGGAGCTTGATACACTTCATGTACGAAGAATCTGCCTTGATACGTCTGAACGGGTGTAGTAATTTTTCTCTCCCAGTGTATGTACACCCGTCCAGGCCATAGCAGCATCACCTGGCGAGGACTGACAACCCCCCCCCCCCCCCCCCCGACACACACACACAGTTTCACTGAAGGTGCTGTCCTTGTGTAGAATAAGGAAGGCACTTTATTTAGTTGAGTCTGACTGAAGGCAGATTGTTATGGCCCAGATGCTCGGAACCAGCATTTCAGAAACGGCACGACTCTTCGGGTGTTGGAGGAGTGCTGTGGTGTGTTTCCTGAACACGTGACGAAACTACCGTCAAACCACGTCCAGACGTAAAATTTAAAATTTTCCCTGCGAATTAAATGTTCTAAGAGATTTCGGAATTGCTGCCAGTCGTCGTAAAGCTCATTTCACGGTATTTCAACGGGACACCTGCCAATCATATTCAGGTGAGCCATCTTAGACTCTTCGACGGTTCACCTGAAGATGGCTGGCAGGTGTTCAGTTGAAATATTGTGGAATGAAGTTTACGACGACCGGCTGCAATCCCGTAATCCCTTCGAACACGTCTGAATGTTGTGGGGTTGGTTGACCATTCTATCATTACAGGTGTCTGACGTCACAGGGTGAGCAGACTGATGTTAGTTCCACCCACTTTACTAAGTGTCCTCTTGTACCAGACTTTGTGTTCAGACACTCCTGCGCTCTCTCTAACATTAGAGTGTATTGACTTAAAATCGGCACATGCGTGGGTCGTCAGAGGCAGAGGCGCATCGTTAACACGACGACATCAGCAACAACGACTGAAATGAGCACGTGACCACTGGCACTGGATGTTGGCGCAGTGGCAGAGCGTTGCACGGTCCGATAAATCACGATACCCTCTTCATCATGTCGATGGGAGGGCACAAATCCGGCGTCTTCCATGAGAACTTTTTCTTGACACCTGCACTGTGGGACGGAGACAAGCTGATGGCGGGTACATGATGCTCTGGGGAACACTCAAGTGGCATCTATGGGTCCAGCGGATCTCGTGCAACTCACCACGACGACCAACGAGTATCGTACACTGGTTGTAGACCAGTACATCCCTTCACGACTGTCACGTTTTCTGCCGATACTGGCTTTATTCAGCAGAGTAATACGCCACGTCATAAGGCTAGGAGTGTGATGGAGTGGTTGTGGGCACACAGTGGCAAGTTCCATTTGACGTGCTGGCCTCTCAGCTCGCCAGATCTGAGCCAGATCACACACACGAGGTATGTGATCAACGTGGCATCACAGCTTATCACCTCCCAAAGGTGGACATACCGGCTATTATGTAGGCGGTTATAATGTTCTCGCTGATCAGCTGATGTTTAGAAATGAAATGTTTTGCAGTCAGGGGCTCCTCATTGTCAAATTTCTTGTGGACCATGACCTGTGCCTTCTTGCTGTTGGTTCCCCCAATCATTCCAGTGCTGTATGTGGCACTTTCTCTACCACTGACCTTTCGATCTCTTCTCGTCCGGTCTTCCTTCCTTACACTGGCCGTCATACAATGATGTCTGTGACATTCATCACTTCCCTTTGGTTCTGTCATTCCCTTCCGCCGGCCGGAGTGGCCGTGCGGTTCTAGGCGCTGCAGTCTGGAGCCGAGCGACCGCTACGGTCGCAGGTTCGAATCCGGCCTCGGGCATTGATGTGTGTGATGTCCTTAGGTTAGTTAGGTTTAATTAGTTCTAAGTTCTAGGTGACTGATGACCTCAGAAGTTAAGTCGCATACTGCTCAGAGGCATTCCCTCCCCGTTTCCTGATTTCGATGTTTCCGCCCTGAGCTTTTCATCCTGCTGATTGTATACCCCCAGGAAATGTTTTACAGCAATAGTGCCGTTATTTTATAGCCACACGTCGTATACCTACTCTGGATAATTCGCGTGTTGCGTTGCACGGATTGTGTTCAACCTCTCACGGAACATTATACCTTTTGGTGAGTAGATTACGACAGTGTTTTAAATTTTAAATTCGCTTCATCATTCTATGGAATACTGGAAATGAAAGTTTTGTTACTCCTGGAAGCCTTTACATAGACAACATGGAACTGGATTCCCGCATGACTGTTTTGGCCGTTTAGTAACGCAGATTTTAGAAGAGCGTTCGTGGAGGAAGTCGGGGCTACGCGGCGTCTCCCGGTCCGCAGACGCAGTTCGCCAGCCGGGCGTGATGCGGGGCTGCGGCGACGTGAAGGCGCGCCTACAGCGGCCGCGCAGTGCTGCCAACAGCAGCGGGCTCTGGGAGACGCTGCGCCACACGGCGTCGAGCGCGGCGGCTGCCGCGGTGGTGGTGCAGGCCGTGGTGCGCTCCGGACTGCTTCAGACGCTGCCGCGCGCGTGCCTCGCAGGCGGCGCGCGGGGCGGCCGGAGGCTAGAGCGCTCCTGGTTCCGGCCGCCGGACGCTCTGAGCGCGGGCCCCGCCCTGCACGTGGTGCCCGCCAAGTGCACGTGGTTCATGCGCCGGTACCCTGTCAAGCCGTGTCTGCCGTACCGTGACGCCATCGATGAGGTAACTTCGTACGACTGTGCAGGGTGCCACATGTAGATTTAACTGTTTTCAGGACTGTGGGTCTTTTTCAATAAAAGCCGAAAGTAGGGACATCTCATTAGACCCCGAAATTTCGGTATGGAATTGGGAGCGCCTTAGGGTAGACAAACAGACCGCCAGCTAAATAGACTCGTCACGAAAGATGTCGTTTTGCTGCGGAAAAATTTTAGCTTAGCTTATGTCCGGCTTTAGCCAGCTTTCAGTGCCTATAACGATTTGACCATCAGTGCTTTCTATTAGCGCTTGGAGCTCTGGTACTTTCCCAACACAGCTACGACAATTTACAACTTTTATACCTATGGTTCCTGTATCTACGTTCCTCTTGTGTTCAGCATGCACTCTTTGTGACTGAAGCCCTTATTGTGTTTTCCCGAGACCCTCTAACCTAAAAAACCACACAGCCCCTGCTACCCGTGTAGCCGCCTCCTGCTTATAGTGGACATCTGACCTATTCAGCGGAACCCGAAACCCAACCACCCTTTGGCGCAAGCCGAGGAATCTGCAGCCTACACGGTCGCAGAACCGTCTGAGCCTCTGATTCAGACCCTCCATTCGGCTCTGTACCAGAGGTCCGCAATCGGTCCTGTCGCCTATGCTGCAAATGGTCAGGTCTGCTATCATCTTGCAAGCAAGACTGGCAGCCTTTACCACTTCTGTTAGCCGCTCGAAACCAGAGAGAATATCTTCTGATCCAAAGTGACACACATCATTGGTACCGACGTGAGTCACCATCTGCAGCTGGCTGCACCCTGTGCTCTTCATGGCATCCGGGAGGACCCTTTCCACATCAGGAATGACTCTACCCGGTATGCACACGGAGTGCACATTGGATTTCTTACCCTTCTTGTCAGCCAAGGCCCTAAGGGGCCCCATAACGCGCATAGCGTTGGAGCTCCCAACTACCAATAATCTCACCCTCTGCGCCGGCCGCTGGTGGCCGAGCGGTTCTAGGCGCTTCAGTCTGGAACCGCGCAACCGCTACGGTCGCAGGTTCGAATCCTGCCTCGGGCATGGATGTGTGTGATGGCCTTAGGTTAGTTAGGTTTAAGTAGTTCTAAGTTCTAGGGGATTGATGACCTGAGATGTTAAGTCCGATAGTGCTCAGAGCCATTTTGAACCCACCCTCTGCGATTGCCCAGATCTTGCACGCTGATTGGGTTCCTCTGAAACAGGACAGGCGACAGCATCTGGCTGGGGTCTGAGCACTATGAGACTTAACATCTGTCCGCTAGGACTTAGGTTAGTTTGGTTTAAGTAGTTCTATGGACATCGGACACATCCATGCCCGAGGCAGGATTCGAACCTGCGACCGTAGCAGTCGGGCAGTTCCGGACTGCGCGCCTAGAACCGCGAGACCACCTCGGCCGGCTCCGCTACTGTCAATTTTGGTTAAAAAAATGCGGAATTTGTTGTGGGACATCGTGGAATATTTCCGCTTCATGAAGCTCCGGTAAGCCTTCAAAACGGCGCCTGGAACGGCGTTGCGTTCCAAGCAGAGAGCTGCCACTGAGCTTCTTGTGGGGGGAAACGGGGACATCGTTGATATTCAAAGGGCCTCGCAGAATGTGTACAGAGACCTGGCAGTGAACAAAAGCAAGGTGAACCGCTGAGCGAGGCGTCTATTATCATCGCAAGTGTTCTTCGTCATGCACCTTACGACCCGCATCTCACACATTATTCCATCGGTTTGGCCCAATGCAGGATGCACTCCGCGGAAAGCGGTACGTGGATGATGGGGAGGTTAATGGTTGACGTCTGCTGCCTCAGTGGAGTGGTACCAGGAGGGCATACAGGCCCTTCCAGTAAGATGGCGCATTGAATGGAGATTATATTGAAAAATAGTTTTGAAGCCGAAAGAGTGGGGAATTATAAAGTCTTCTGAAATCTTGAATAAAACACACCTTTCAGACGAAAAACGTACTGCATTACCTATAGAACGCCCCCTGTAAAAGTCAGTGTTAAGATTCGCTGATTATATTGATACACTCAGTGAAAGTGAAGAAGAAATTAGACTTTCGATGCCATTCAGCAGATCCCGTATGAGTACAGATCATGGATAGAGGTTAACTGAAGAAACGCCAAAGAAATGTGAATAGCGATAAACTTAACACAAAAATTGATCTCCACGAAACAGACGAAGTGAAAGAACTCTGATACCTTGGAAACAACATAAAAATACAGACGACGAAAAGTGGACTACGAAGCAGACTGACACAGGCAAAGACTGAATGCAGTCAATTACTTTTAGGTAGCAATACCAATATCGGCCTTCATTCTAAACTCTTGTCTTTACATTGTGTTAACAGTAGATATAACAAGTTTTGTAATTTTTTGGTTGATTTGGAAGAGGGGACCAACCAGCCAGATCATCGGTCCCATTATCCAGGAAGACTGAAATCAAAGGAGGAAGAACACATACAGCACCGTGAAGTGGAAGTTATAACGTGCAAAATAAGACGGAAAAGGGACACCAGGGCAGCAGGAAGATAGAAAAAAAACGAGGGTGGGTGGGAACGGGAAGAATAGATGTGCCCCAGAAACGCTACATACGATGGGACACCAGCACTCCCACCGACCCATCCTGACACCTACATCATACCATCAGCAAGATACAAATGGGACAACAACAGATGAAGAAGACACAAGAAAAGAGGAAACGAAACAGAGCAACAGGCCAGACAAAAATATAGGGAAAAGGTGGAGAGAACCTGGGAAGTGTCAGCGAAAGCTCGAGGCCTCCATAACCAACGTCTACACTAACTGAGGGTCTCAAATACCAGAGGAAAATTCAAACACTTTTATCTGAGATTACACGCCACTTTCGCGAAGAAAACCAAGGACTAATTTAGCTATGTGAGGATCATCCCCTAACAGCTGAGACAAGGAAGGTGGACGGGCTAAAAGGTAAGAGCAGTCCAGAAAAATATGGATCACCATGTGCAGAGCCCTGCAACTACAAAGAGATGTTGACTCATTGCGTAATAAGAAATCATGGATGAAGTATGGCAGAGGATGGTAGACTACTGCTGGGAGAGGCGGAGGGAAGAAAGCCATATGGTGGGAGTCTTCTTGATGGCATGAATTTTGTTAGACATGGGGATAGCATCCCAAGAGCCAGCATATGAATGAGCAACAAAGGGATTTGATTTAAGGGCGCAAATCGTTCTTGGAGGTGTGTCAGAGAATGGGGGGGTGACCATCTACCCCCCCCCCCCCCCTCAAGTCAGATGATCACAAGTTACATGATGGGATACCTACATGGTCAGGTTTCCAAAGGAAAACAACCGAACGAGCAACACACCAAGATCAGCGAGAAGGTCGCATGGATGGAAGGCACCAAGGGGTGGTGGGAAAAACAGTGAGCAAGAGTTTGAAGTCTAATGATTGAGTCCCTACATAATAAAAGTTAGATGAGGGAGGATTGTTTACTGTGGAATTGACGGCCATTCATTTGAGAAAGAGCTTTGACAATGTGCAATTGAGAGCAGCGTTGTGCTACAGATAATCATGGAATGTGGGAAGCTGGGAAAAGAAGAGAATCGAGGCGTTTGTTATGTGGTGTATAGAGGGATGTTGAAAATTAGCTGGACTGGTAAGATACGGAATAAGGAGGTTCTCCACAGAATCTGACAGGGGGGGGGGGGGGGGGATAAAAAAGGAAGTGTGGAGAATACTGACAAGAAGAAGGGACAGGATAATAGGGTGTGTTTCAGGTATCAAGGAATAACTCCCACGGAGCTTGAGGGAATTTTACAGAATAAAACGCCTGAGAGATTGGAATACATTCAGTAACTAGGGGAGGGCGCTGGGTGTTAAGTGCTGCTCTGAGATAAAGGGGCTGCCGCAGGGGAGAAAGACGTAGCAGGACGTATCATACCAGTCAGAAGAGTGATGATAGTACCAAGTACTTCTTTTCCTTTCGAGACACATGTCTGTAAGAAAATATTGGCTATTCGTTATTTTTGTTTTTCCATGTCACCACGAATGAAAGTTTCTTTTTTTCGCGTGTGTTGAGCGTTTCCTCTGAATTAATACTATTACCGATCTATAACACACTTTTTTTCCTTTTTTTCTGAAAAGAGCCTCTCATCATGTGCTTCTTTTCCGCTATATGCTGATTGTTCCTACTATTCACACGACTTCACGCAAAGAACGATTCAGTTCACTTTCTGATTTTGTAGTGCAAGTAGTCGTCGTAAAGTAGAACTAATCTTTCGACTAGGAACACGTTTTAATTTTACGATGGATCTGAACATTTTGTTCACTGAAGAGCTTATATCCAGGTTCACCAATTACTATGTTGCTCTGTAACGTTCTCTACATGTTTTTTTTTTTTTTTTTTTTTTTTTGGTGTCACCGCCAGACACCGCACTTGCTAGGTGGTAGCCTTTAAATCGGCCGCGGTCCGTTAGTATACGTCGGACCCGCGTGTCGCCAGTATCAGTAATTGCAGACCGAGCGCCTCCACACGACAGGTCTAGTCTAGAGAGACTCCCTAGCACTCACCTCAGTTGTACAGCCAACTTATCTAGCGATGGTTCACTTCCTACATACGCGCTCCTTTACAGAGATGACAGCTTAGCATAGCCTTCAGCTACGTCATTTGCTACGACCTAGCAAGGCGCCATATTCAGTTACTATATGTCTTCTGAACAGATAATATTGTGAATCATGTACCGTCAAAGGCGACGTTCCTCATTAATGGATTAAAGTTAAGTATCAAACTAACTATGTCCGCTATCTGAACTGTGATTCCTTGTCATGTTCCAGACCTTCCCTCCTCACGCCAGCCTGCGTGAGCTAAAACGCGTGCATTTCGGCCTCCTCTAGTAACACGGTGTTGGCTCTTCTGCCAACACAACATTTTTCCCTCATGCCGCTTCGTTTTTTATTCTATGTGTGTCATCTGTCGTTCAGAATGGTACCGGGAAACTACTGCAGTTTCCGAAGTGATGTATCTCCTTCCCGTGCATTTCCAATCTGTGGCATTTCCGAAAAGCTGATAGACCACTTCAGTATGATCCATGTGAGCTCTAAGTCGGTCTTTTCGAATGTTATTCCGTTTTTTCTTGCTCCGTTTTAACATTGGGGGCTTACACATTGCACTTATAGTCATCTCTTACTTTTGATGTGGAGTCACATGGCTGAGGCCTTATGCATCAAAAGTTTGATGTCATGATGTGATAACTGATAGACATTATTATAAAACAGCTTAGCATAAAGAGTTTTTTCTGTACAATTGTTTGTATTAGGCTGGAAGTATCGAACATAGGTGATAACCCTCATTCAAAGAGATAATAAATCGCGAAAATCAAAGACCTTTACCTGAATCCAGTCATATAAATAATGGATGAGAGGTTGACGAATTATTAGATTTTTACAGTAAGTAGATAACTCCAAAAGCCAGAGGGCGGTAAGTCATTTTGCAACAAAATCAAATAATTGTTTTCAATTGCAAAGCACAGACAAATTTAATTTTTATCTATCAGTTACTAAGGATCTTAATTACCTTAATTACTAGGGTTGCGCAGAAAGTAACGCACCGCGTCATTTTTCTCAGCCGAAATCAATGCTTGTGACGTACCTCACCTGCAGCACGCTATCTGTTGAAACTGGCGGAAACTTGGCGCGCTCACTCGGGAGACGTAAAGTTTCGCATTCGTAGCAATGTGCGGTCATTGAATTTCTCACTGCAGGGAAATAAACTTTAGGGAATATTCACATACGCTTCTGCAAAGTCTATGGAGCATCTGCTGTCGACAGAAGTACGGTTAGTCGCTGGGCACAGATGGTGAGGTCATCAGAAGGCAGTTCGGCGGAGCCTCACGATTTTCAGCGGTCGGGGAGACTATACACGGCTGTCACACCCGACATGCAGCAGCGAACTGATGTTGTCAATCGCGAGTTTGGGCCATTAAGGGATGCCATTAGTGGAAGACATTCTGAGGTCAATGAGGAGGTGATTCACAAAGTGACTCACTGGCTCCGCCACCAGGACAAAGATTGCTACCGACAGGGCTTACACACCGTTGTTTCACGCTGGAGTAAGGCCATAGAATGGAATGGAAATCACCATACTTTCGTGTGTGTATTTTATCTACACACCCTACTTTTCCACGTAATTCTCATTACGTTCAATAAAGAACTGAAGGAAAAAATGCGGTGCATTACCTTCTGGGCAACCCTCTTATGTCTCTATGTGGAACACACAATTTTCGTTCGTAAAACCCAGTTTTTGGCGCATTGAGTACATAAGTAAATTTAAAATTGGTGTTTACAGAAAATTTTCATTTCTTTGAGAAAGAACCCTTTGGAAATACGCTCTTTAATTGCTGTTGGAGACATTTGAGTTCCTGCATAAGTCACTCACGCCATGATTTCCTCGCTCATGGCTTTTGAATTCACAGGACGCGTGTGAAACCCATCTGGGTGTGAGGATTTGGAGGCTTAAAAATATTGCCGACATGGCCCGAGCTGGACCACGAACTGTGTGCGAGGAGGGGAAACCGCGGCGAGTGACAAAGTGCATTCGGCCCCTCGTGTCACTACCGATTAGGCCTGCTGTGAATAATAAATCGGAGGAATTCTGAAACTAACGAAGAGCTTCCGTCACCCCTTCAATGCAGTTCGGCCCGACTCGGTTTTCACGTGTCTCCGAGTCCAGAGATAGTTTTCGTATACTTCCAGATTCGTTGCCATCAGTCCGGCCCAAATCGCTACGAACTGCGTGCGGGTAAGGAAACATGTGAGTAACGAATTGTTTCAGACAGTAACACAACGATACACAATAAGACGAAGACCCATCCTGGATTTTCCATTGTTTGATACACAATCAAGAATACATACAGCGTCCAGAAGCTCTAGGAGGTCAATGTGGAATACAGAAAATTCAGGTATCAATGTTAACGCGGATCTAAGACTACACGGACAATCGAAAAACACAATTAATATAAATTTTTTTCTGGAATCTGCTTTAAATCGACGGCTTCACATCGGAAGAGAGAAACAGTAGTTCACTCCCAAAACACTGACAGCACGACACACTGTCATGTTCCGGAAAATAAATATTGTAAAACTGTTTGAAAAAATCATTGTCATCTCCATCATGCACGAATGTTGTCCTTTCCAAAATACTAGTCTTAGGTTCGTCGAGGGCCCTGCGTTATCACTGACTTAAGAATGTTTTCTGCTACAGTTTATATTGCGAAACTGGGATAATTATAATTATAATTAGGAGTATTAGATAATAATAATAATTATAATATTATAATGATAATTGTTGTGTCTAGACAAGACAGCCTAGACACAATGAGAGGAAGCCGAAAGGCACGCGCTAAGCCAAAGCAGGTTGCGTGAGGTCTGAAACAGGATACGTAATGAATGCTATAAAGAAAAGTACGTAGCTTCTGGAATACTTAACTTTAATCCATCCTTTTGGTACATCTGGAGATTGTGGCGATACAAGTGAGGCTCTTTAGATACATGCAATGTTACTAATGGCGCCTTGCTAGGTCGTAGCCATTGACTCAGCTGAAGGCTATTCTAACTATCTGCTCTGCAAATGAGCGAGGCTTCGTCAGTGTAGTCGCTAGCAAAGTCGTCCGTACAACTGGGGCGCGTGCTAGTCCGTATCTCGAGACCTGCCTTGTGGTGGCGCTCGGTCTGCGATCACACAGTGGCGACACGCGGGTCCGACATGTACTAATGGACCGCGGCCGATTTAAAGCTACCACCTAGCAAGTGTGGTGTCTGGCGGTGACACCACAATAATAATGAGCTTTTGTTTTCGATGAGTAGTGATTAAAAGTAACATTTTGTTGTGAATACCTTAAAATTAAGTGAGAAATTATAGTTAAATCAATACAATGAAATGAATAGCCGGCCGGGGTGGCTGAGCGGTTTTAAGCGCTACAGTCTGGAACCGCGCGACCGCTACGATCGCAGGTTCGATCCTGCCTCGGGCATGGATGTGTGTGACGTCCTTAGGTTAGTTAGGTTTAAGCAGTTCTAAGTTCTAGGGGACTGATGACCTCAGATGTTAAGTCCCATAGTGCTCAGATCCATTTGAACCATTTGAATGAATACCCTTAGCTGCATATTGAGCTTGATATACCTCAACGGGGCAGTTGAAAATGTGTGCCCCAACTGGGACTCGAAAATGGGATCCCTTGCTACATGGCGGACGCTCTATCCATCTGAGCCACCAAGGACACACAGGATAGTGCGACTGCCTCCTGTGAGAGCCACATTCCCAGCTTACTGTCCCGCACTATATTCGTAGTGCCCCTGCCTATTACACTCATTACTCGCGGCTTTACCGATTCCCGTAAGAGTTCGGGTACTGTTTGTGCATCCGCACAGAAGATGGCCAAATGCCCGGTGAGCCTAAGTGAGACACGAGTTCTTGTTTGAAGCGGAAATAATTAACTTTTTACCTTATAACGTACATGTCAATCGCTTACCCGTAGGTCAAATTTTTGGGGCTCGTAAGTTACGAAAATTTAGGAAGTGTGCTAAGTATACTGCTCAACAAATGTTTGGAATACTACCGTAAAATTTAGTCTACGATAGTACAGGTCTCATTGAGCTAGGCACTTCGTTTGGTGTTTAGCCTCCAACTGGATAATGCATGGTGTTTGCTACTTGCATGCTTTGTGGCCGCTTCCCAATCACGTAAACATACCGCTGCCGCAGCGGCACATCACGAGCGGTCCACAACAACAGCATCATTAGGTTTGAGTGTCCGCCCCGATACCTGAGTGGTCAGCGTGACGGATTGCCATCCTACGGTTCCGGGTTCGATTCCCGACTGGGTCGGACATTTTCTCCGCTCAGGGACTGGTCTTCACCATCATTCCATCCCCATCCGGCGTGCAGGTCTCCCATTGTGACATCGAATGTAATAAGAGCTGCACCAAGGCGGCCGGACCTGCCCTGCAAGGGGCCTCGCAGCCAATGACGCCAAACGTTCATTTTATTTCCATTTGGTTTGAGTGACATGTAACCGATCAGCAACATCTTGCTGTGTTTGATAGTCAGGATAGTGGTTTTAGTTTCAGCAGGCCAGTGTGGTGCACGCCTCTAAGTGGCGTGTTTCTGCAGTTCTCAGAAAGTGCTTGGTCCAAGGTGTGGAAAAATATAGAGAGACGGGAAGTGTGAACGATGGATTGGTTGGTTGGTTGGTTTAGAGGCGGGAGAAGGGAGCAAACTATGAGGTCATCGGTCCCTTGTTCCTAATAAAACAATACCACAAGTGGTAGAATAAAATGGAGGATGCACATAACACAAAACGGAAAGAAAGGAAAAGCCACAAGAACGAACACTAAAAGGAACAAAAGGGGACAAGAAAACAACAGAGAGACGAGAGAAACAGAAGAGAGTAAAACGTGAAAGCAGATTACAGTGACTGGCCAACCACGAGAATAAAAACGAAAAGCCATCCACTCTGCACCACATTAAAACCTCCACCCTAAAAGCACTCGGGTGGAGGACACAGAGGGACAAAGGACAGGCGCTAAAAACTACATAGAAGTGTAAAACCCACTGTCACGGACAAGACGTAAAACTAAAGCTGCTGTGGAGGCATTGTCGCCCAACACCGAAGGCTGGGTGCTGGGAAAGTTAAAAGTCTGCCACAGAGCGGCTGAAAGTGGGCAGTCCAGAAAGAGAGGGACGACTGTCATTTGGGAGCCACAGTGACACTGAGGTGGGTCCTCGCGACGGAGTAGGTAACCATGCGTTAGCGACGTACGGCCAATGCGGAGCCGGCAGAGGACAACTGATTCCCTGCGAGAGGCCTGCGTGGAAGACTTCCTGACATTCATAGTCTCCTTAATGACACGCACTTTGTTGTGCGTGCTGTTATGCCATCCCGTCTCCCAAAGCCGGAAAACCTAGTGGTGTAAGACAGAACGCAGGTCATCTTCGGAGATGCCGATCTCCAGAGGCGGTTTCCGCGTCGCCTATTTGGCCGGCCTGTCGGCAAGTTCGTTGCCGGGGATTCCGACGTTTGCTGGGGTCCACACAAGCACCACGGAACGGCGGGACTGTTCCAGGGCACAGACGGACTCCTGAATGGACGCTACCAGAGGATAGAGAGGGTAGCACTGGTCGATAGCTTGTAGGCTCCTCAGTGAGACAGTACACAGGAGAAATGACTCGCCAGGTCACGAGCGGATGTACTCAAGAGCACGAGATATGGTCGCCAACTCTGCAGTGAAAACACTGCAGACAGCTGCAAGGAGTGCTGCTCAATATATCCTCCATGAACATATGCGAAGCCTACGTGACCATCAGCCGTCGGTGTAAACCACTTCAGAGCCCAGGAACACGTCAAGAATCGAAAGGAAATGACAGTGGAGAGCGACGAGGCTAACGGAGTCCTTACGGTCGTGCAAAAGGTCCAGACGAAGCTGCGGCCGAGGGTTACACCGTGCAGGCGTTTGCGATTTAATGGGAGGTGGTAAGGGGAAGGACCAGTTCAGAGATAAGGGACCACACGCGAACCGCAGTCATTAGCCCCGATCTAGGCCGCCAATGCGGGAGATGGACTGCCTCGGGCAGGAAAAGGTGACGGTAATTCGGATGCTCAGGGAAACTATGTGTGTTGGCGAGTAGTTGTGCACGTATGATCTACAGTGGAGGGACACCAGTCTCCACCAGTACGCTGGTCACTGGACTCGTCCCAAAAGCTTCCGTTGCTAGTCGAACCCCACAGTGGTGCACAGGGTCGAGTAAATGCAACGCTGAAGGCACAGTCGAACCATAAACCACACTCCTACAGTCATTGGGCAAGGGCTCTGTAGACCTACAGCAGAGTAGAGCGATCTGCACCCAATTGGTGTTGCTCAGGCAACAGAGGGCATTAAGGTGCTTCCAGCATGTCTGCTTAAGCTGACGAAGATGACAGAACCAAGTCAATTGAGCATCGAAAACCAGTCCTAGGAATTGATATGCCTCCACAACAATAAGTGGAACGTCAGCAAGATAAAATTCTGGCTCTGCATCAACGGTACGACGCCGACAGAAGTGCATGACACACGACTTCGTGGCTGAGAACTGGAAGATGTGGGCTAGAGCCCATGACTCTGACTTGTGAATGAGTCCCTGTAGGCGCGGCTCAGCAACACTAGTACTGGAGGAGCAGTAAGAATTGCAGAAGCCATCCGCATACGGAAAAGGTGAGATGGATGGCCCTACAGCTGCTAGACCGTTAATGCCCACTAGAGATACACTCAATACAGAACCCTGGGGGACTCTATTCTCCTGGATATGGATAGAACTATGGGAGTCACCAACTTGGACACAGAAAGTACGGAGAGACAGGGAGTTTTGGATAAAAATCGGGAGTGGTCCCCAGAGTCCCCACTCATGCAATGTGGCAAGAATATGATGTCGCCAAGTCTTGTCATATGCTTTACGTACGTCGAAAAAGATGGCAATTAGTTGTTGCCGTCTGGAAAAGGCTGTTCGGATGGTAGACTCGATGGGCGCAAGATTATCAGTGGTAGAGCGACCCTGGCAGAAGCCGCTCTGACATGGAGCCAGCAAGCCATGTGACTCCAGGACCTAACCCAACCGCCAACATACCATACACTCCAACAGCTAACAAAGAACGTTGGTGAGGCTGATGGGTGAATAGCTATCCACATCAAGCGAGTTTGTACTGGGTTTGAGCATCGGAATGATGGCGCTCTCCTGCCACTGCGATAGAAAGACGCCATCGCACCAGATTCGGTTGAAGATGACGAGGAGATGTCGCTTGTAGTCAGATGAGAGATGATTAATCATCTGGCTGTGGATGCGATCAGGCCTAGGAGCTGTGTCGGGTCAATGTGCAAGGGCACTGAGGAGCTCCCACTCTGTAAATGGAGTGTTATAGGATTCACTGCAGCGTGTAGTGAATGAGAGGCCGTTCCCGTCTAGCCGCCGATTGAGTGTGCCAACGGCTGGGGGGTAATTCTCAGATGCAGAGTTTTGAGCAAAGTGCTCGGCAATCGCGTTTGCGTCGGTACATAACTCGCCATTTGTGGTAACACCGGGGACAGCTGTTGGGGCCTGGTACCTGAAAAGACATTTGATCTTCGCCCAGCTCAGACTTGAGAGAGATATGTGTAGACCATTGGGTGCCATACGCCACCTTCCCACAATCCTGCTTCCGTCGTTTGATAAGGTAGCGAACACGGGCATGGAGATGTATAAGGCTATGAGGTGCTCCAGGGTAGGGTGCCGCTTATGCTGCTGTAGAGCTCGCCGACGCCCCTTAATTGCTTCAGCGACTTCTGGAGACCACCAAGGGACTGCCTTATGCCTCGGGCACCCTAAACAGCGAGGGATCGGGTTTTCTGTCGCAGAAACAACTGTGCTAGTCACCTGCTCAACCATCACATCGATGTTACCGTGTGGGGGGAAACTCAGCGGTGACAGCAGAGGCGAAAGTTCCCCAGTACGCCTTGTCCAAAGCCCATCTGGGCAGGCGTCCATGCGCCTGATGCTGGGGCAGTGACATGAAGATGGGGAAGTGGTCACTGTCACACAGGTCGTCATGTGCTCTCCAGTGGAGAGAAGTCCTGGGCTGCACATTGATAAATCAATGGCCGAGTAACTACCTCGAGACACACTGAAATGTGTGGCGGCCCCAGTATTTAAGAGGCAGAGGTCGAATTGCGACAGTAAAGTTTCGACATCTGTGCCTTGGCCAGTAAGCATGGTACGACCCCACAAGGGGTTATGGGCGTTAAAATCTCCCAAAAGTAGGAAAGGTTTAGGGAGTTGATCAATTAGTACAGCTTATACATCCAGGGGTTCTGCACATCTGGTGGAAGACATACATTATGGACAGTTATTTCCTGCATCGTCATTTTGACAGCCACAGCTTCATGAAGGGTTTGAAGGATCACATGTTCACTACAGACCGAGTTTAGGACATAAACCCAAACTCCACCTGACACTCGATTATAGTCACTATGGTTCCTGTAATATCCCTTTCAGCCACAGAGGGCAGGGGGTCCACATTGCTGGGAACCAGGTTTCCTGGAGGGCAATGCAGACAGCAGGTGTAAAGCTTAACAGTTGCTATAGCTCAGCCAGGCGGTAGAAAAAACCACCACAATTCCACTAGAGATTGACATCTTGAGACTGGGAAGGCATGGTTCAATGAGGCAGTTTACGCGTCAGAGTCACGTGCTGACACCGAGTTATTCCCTGAGCAGTCTATATGCAATGTGTCTGAGGATCTGGCGAGATCTAGGTCCTCAGTGGACGCCAAAATCTCCACTCTATCCTCAAACACAGAGCTTGTAGGTAGCGGCGGTGTATGTTCTACCCCAATTTCTGTGGACTTAGGTATTTTCTTTTTGGATTTCTCTCACTGTTTCTTGGGTTTCCCTGGCTGGGAGGACTACACTGGCTCAGTCTCTCAGGCTGAGGATGAGTGTGTAGCCCTACGACCAGCTGCTTTTGGGTTCTTCAGCCACTGGTGGGTGTCGTCTTTCCCACTAGAAAAACTTGGGAAGGGAGTGACCCAAGGGTCCCCTTCCTAGCAAGAGAAACCGAAGAAGACTTATGCTTCTCTGGCTTAGAAGGGGGGACGGACTTCCCTGATGGTTGAGGGGGTGTTGCTCCCCAAGTAGGTGGGCAGCACTTCCCTCCCTATTGCGACTGCAATACCATCAAGGAGGCATGTGTAGCCTTCCAGCTCTGAGAGATGACCTGGGTTGGTGGAGCTGATGGCGCCAGAACTGTTGTAGCAGCGGCGTAAGACGATATCATATACACAGGATATAGGCATTCAAATTTTCACTTAGCATCAGGTCAGTCTGTCCACGGTCTTGTACTGCAACATTTTCCTTTTTTTCTGGAGAATCCTGCAGTAAGGCGAGCAAGGTGAATGGTGCTCTCCACAGTTGACACAGATGGGAGGTTGGATACATGGAGTATTGGGATGTGATGGGCGTCCGCAATCTCGGCATGTGATGCTGGAAGTACAGCAGGAAGACATATGGCCAAACTCCCAGCACTTAAAGCACCCCATCGGGGGAGGGATAAAGGGCTTTACGTCACACTGGTAGACCATCACCCTGACCTTCTCGAGCCATGTATCACTGTCAAAGGCCAAGATGAAGGCACCGGTGGCAACCTCATTATCTTTCAGACCCCAGTGGACACCCCAGACGAAATGTACACCTTACCACTAAATTGGCGCGCATCTCATCGTCGGACTGTAAAAGAAGGTCTCTGTGAAGTAGGATAACCTGGACTATATTTAAGCTCTTATGGGGCGTGATGGTTACAGAAACATCCCCATCTGGTCACAAGCGAGTAATTCCCGTGACTGGGCAGAGGATTCTCTTTTGATCAAGACTACATCTACATCTACATCTATACTCCGCGAGCCACCTTACGGTGTGTGGCGGAGGGTACTTATTGTACCACTATCTGATCCCCCCTTCCCTGTTCCATTCACGAATTGTGCGTGGGAAGAACGACTGCTTGTAAGTCTCCGTATTTGCTCTAATTTCTCGGATCTTTTCGTTGTGATCATTACGCGAGATATATGTGGGCGGTAGTAATATGTTGCCCATCTCTTCCCGGAATGTGCTCTCTCGTAATTTCGATAATAAACCTCTCCGTATTGCGTAACGCCTTTCTTGAAGTGTCCGCCACTGGAGCTTGTTCAGCATCTCCGTAACGCTCTCGCGCTGACTAAATGTCCCCATGACGAATCGCGCTGCTTTTCGCTGGATCATGTCTATCTCTTCTATTAATCCAACCTGGTAAGGGTCCCATACTGATGAGCAATACTCAAGAATCGGACGAACAAGCGTTTTGTAAGCTACTTCTTTCGTCGATGAGTCACATTTTCTTAGAATTCTTCCTATGAATCTCAACCTGGCGCCTGCTTTTCCCACTATTTGTTTTATGTGATCATTCCACTTCAGATCGCTCCGGATAGTAACTCCTAAGTATTTTACGGTCGTTACCGCTTCCAATGATTTACCACCTATGGCATAATCGTACTGGAATGGATTTCTGCCCCTATGTATGCGCATTATATTACATTTATCTACGTTTAGGGAAAGCTGCCAGCTGTCGCACCATGCATTAATCCTCTGCAGGTCCTCCTGGAGTACGTACGAGTCTTCTGATGTTGCTACTTTCTTGTAGACAACCGTGTCATCTGCAAATAGCCTCACGGAGCTACCGATGTTGTCAACTAAGTCATTTATGTATATTGTAAACAATAAAGGTCCTATCACGCTTCCCTGCGGTACTCCCGAAATTACCTCTACATCTGCAGATTTTGAACCGTTAAGAATGACATGTTGTGTTCTTTCTTCTAGGAAATCCTGAATCCAATCACAAACCTGGTCCGATATTCCGTAAGCTCGTATTTTTTTCACTAAACGTAAGTGCGGAACCGTATCAAATGCCTTCCTGAAGTCCAGGAATACGGCATCAATCTGCTCGCCAGTGTCTACGGCACTGTGAATTTCTTGGGCAAATAGGGCGAGCTGAGTTTCACATGATCTCTGTTTGCGGAATCCATGTTGGTTATGATGAAGGAGATTTGTATTATCTAAGAACGTCATAATACGAGAACACAAAACATGTTCCATTATTCTACAACAGATTGACGTAAGCGAAATAGGCCTATAATTATTCGCATCTGATTTATGACCCTTCTTGAAAATGGGAACGACCTGCGCTTTCTTCCAGTCGCTAGGTACTTTACGTTCTTCCAGCGATCTACGATAAATTGCTGATAGAAAGGGGGCAAGTTCTTTAGCATAATCACTGTAGAATCTTAAGGGTATCTCGTCTGGTCCGGATGCTTTTCCGCTACTAAGTGATAGCAGTTGTTTTTCAATTCCGATATCGTTTATTTCAATATTTTCCATTTTGGCGTCCGTGCGACGGCTGAAATCAGGGACCGTGTTACGATTTTCCGCAGTGAAACAGTTTCGGAACACTGAATTCAGTATTTCTGCCTTTCTTCGGTCGTCCTCTGTTTCGGTGCCATCGTGGTCAACGAGTGACTGAATAGGGGATTTAGATCCGCTTACCGATTTTACATGTGACCAAAACTTTTTAGGGTTCTTGTTTAGATTGTTTGCCAATGTTTTATGTTCGAATTCGTTGAATGCTTCTCTCATTGCTCTCTTTACGCTCTTTTTCGCTTCGTTCAGCTTTTCCTTATCAGCTATGATTCGACTACTCTTAAACCTATGATGAAGCTTTCTTTGTTTCCGTAGTACCTTTCGTACATGATTGTTATACCACGGTGGATCTTTCCCCTCGCTTTGGACCTTAGTCGGTACGAACTTATCTAAGGCGTACTGGACGATGTTTCTGAATTTTTTCCATTTTTGTTCCACATCCTCTTCCTCAGAAATGAACGTTTGATGGTGGTCACTCAGATAGTCTGCGATTTGTGCCCTATCACTCTTGTTAAGCAAATATATTTTCCTTCCTTTCTTGGCATTTCTTATTACACTTGTAGTCATTGATGCAACCACTGACTTATGATCACTGATACCCTCTTCTACATTCACGGAGTCGAAAAGTTCCGGTCTATTTGTTGCTATGAGGTCTAAAACGTTAGCTTCACGAGTTGGTTCTCTAACTATCTGCTCGAAGTAATTCTCGGACAAGGCAGTCAGGATAATGTCACAAGAGTCTCTGTGCCTGGCTCCAGTTCTGATTGTGTGACTATCCCATTCTATACCTGGTAGATTGAAGTCTCCCCCTATTACAATAGTATGATCACGAAACTTCTTCACGACGTTCTGCAGGTTCTCTCTGAGGCGCTCAACTACTACGGTTGCTGATGCAGGTGGTCTATAGAAGCATCCGACTATCATATCTGACCCACCTTTGATACTTAACTTAACCCAGATTATTTCACATTCGCATTCGCTAATAACTTCACTGGATATTATTGAATTCTTTACTGCTATAAATACTCCTCCACCATTGGCGTTTATCCTATCCTTGCGGTATATATTCCATTCTGTGTCTAGGATTTCGTTACTGTTCACTTCCGGTTTTAACCAACTTTCCGTTCCTAATACTATATGCGCACTATTTCCTTCAATAAGAGATACTAATTCAGGAACCTTGCCCTGGATACTCCTGCAGTTTACCAATATTACGTTGACTTTTCCTGTTTTTGGTCTCTGAGGACGGACGTTCTTTATCAACGATGATAATGTCCTCTCTGGTAAGCCGTCAGGTATTTTATCGTTTCGCCCAAGGGGGGGTCCCTCTAACCTAAAAAACCCCCGTGTGCACGCCACACGTACTCTGCTACCCTAGTAGCTGCTTCCGGTGTGTAGTGCACGCCTGACCTGTCTAGGGGGGCCCTACAGTTCTCCACCCAATAACGGAGGTCGATGAATTTGCAACCATTATAGTCGCAGAGCCTCTGGTTTAGACCCTCCACACGGCTCCAAACCAGAGGACCGCGATCGACTCTGGGCACTATGCTGCAGATATTAAGCTCAGCTTGCACTCCGCGTGCGATGCTGGTTGTCTTCACCAAATCAGCCAGCCGCCGGAAGGAACCAAGGATGGCCTCAGAACCCAAGCGGCAGGCGTCATTCGTTCCGACATGTGCTACTATCTGCAGCCGGTCACACCCAGTGCGTTCAATAGCTGCCGGAAGGGCCTCCTCCACATTACGGACGAGACCCCCCGGCAAGCACACCGAGTGCACACTGGCATTCTTCCCCGACCTACCCGCTATTTTCCTGAGGGGCTCCATAACCCGCCTAACGTTGGAGCTCCCTATAACTAATAGGCCCGCCCTCTGTGACTGTCGGGACCTTGCCGGAGAATCGGCCACTGGCCCAACAGGCGAGGCATCCTGTGGTGGCTCGGAAACGATGTCATCACCACTAGGAAGCACCCCGTACCTGTTGGAAAGGGGTAAGGCAGCTGCCACGCGGCCAGATCCCACCTTCGCCTTTCGGCCAGGCACGCGCGAGCCCACCACTGTCCGCCATTCACCCTGGAGTGATGGCTGACCGGTAAGATGCTCACTGCCGGAAGACGCAGCGACATCAGGGGTTCCATGTGATTCCAAGGCCACCGAAGTAGGCATAGGTCTCACCACAGTTGCCCCAACGCCACTACGAGCCGACGCCTGCGCCTCGAGCTCGATGAGCCTAACAGACAAAGCCTCCACCTGCCCCCGAAGAGTGGCCAATTCTCCTTGCGTCCGCTCACAACAACCACAGTCCCTACACATGACTATGTTTACCCTACTCTATACGGTGACAAATTCCCAAGATAATCTTCTGATGAGCTACTCTGATAATCAAGAAACACTCACTGAAATACGAGACGCGAAAACTACGCTAGGTTTTCCCAGAAAAACTATTTAAAAGCTAAGCGCAGCAAATAAGTACAAAAACGCTTTATACAAACAGTACTCGCTGCTGCTGGTGCTCTCGCTCTGGCTGTCACAAGACAACTGCTGATTCAAGTGACTAGTGGCTAACGGCCGCGAAACAAACAAAAGACGGTTTTAGGGCGCTTTCTGTTCTAAACGATCAAGAAAACACTAAGAAATCTAACACGAAAACTACGTAAAGTTTTATCAAGAACTGTTAGTTACTATGCAGAGCAGATAAACACAAATAGAATCCCTTCCTTAGTGGAAGGTCGTAAACAAAATGCAAAATAAACGCTTTATACAAACAGTACTCGCTGCTGCTGGTGCTCTCGCTCTGGCTGTCACAAGACTGACCCAGATCTCATTTTGGACAAGCCCTCCACCTCCCTGAGCTTGTCCTCGACATGCTCAACAGAAAACTGATGCTTAATCGTCATGAAAGATTCCCCATCAGCTCTCGAACATAAAAGGTACTGGGGCGAATAAGATCCAATGGCATCCTTAGCCTGACGTTCCTCTCATGATGTGGCCAGGAAGGAGAACAATTTTGGGTCGTACTTCTGTGCATTGAATTGAGCTCATGATCGCTCAGAGACCGCTGGTGTTTCACCACCAGCAAGAGATGATGGACTATACTTCTTTGCGTGTCATCTGCCCTGATGCCACCCACTCCTACCAGGGCCCTCCCCATGTTCGCCACTCAGCTGCAGCAAAGGCCACCTGGCAGGATGGCCATTGTCGGGAGTCCCATTGTCCCAGGGGGATGGCCATCTACCTCTTTGCATACATGGGGAGTTAACGGCGGAGGCATCAGTAGAGTGATCCCTGTGTGGTCAGGGGGCTACAACCAACAGGATACATGGCGGCCCCACCACAACGGATTGGCTACCATGCTGGATATCAGGTGCAATGAAGTCCATGGTCATCGTCAATGCAGAAATCGACACTGCAGAGTGCATGGTGGAAAACGCACCCAGGAAGGTGTCCTTGCCCAAGAGATGGAGAATGGGTGGGAATGCAATGCGACAATGAGAAGGTGGGCAAGATCTCAATACATGATGGACACAATGCACCTTGTAAGGCGCCCTTCCCCAATTGGCTAGCTCTTCGCGAAAATTTTGAAGAGTGGAGGTCCAACCCTACAGGGGAACATCACCTAAAGGCCTAAACATGTGAAATTCTTGTCAGTCACCTTGTACGACAGGGAGGAATACCTCAGGCCTATTCTAAACCCCGGACCCCAAGAGGGGGGTGAATGATAGGCTTCGCAGTGATATTCCTCGTAAGACAGCACCAATGCTCAATCGTTTCCTCCAACTGTCGGTTCGTAGGCCCCCATCATCATCTGCCAGGAATAATGGAAATGACTTTGCCCAGACAACATAGATTCGTACCTCAGGCCAAACAGTGCATAGAAGACTACATGGGGGTGGTCTTCATTCTGGAAGGTCAATGCGAAGTTTTGCACTCAACCAACGGAATCGACGCAATTGGAGGACCTAGACTCTTGCACATAAACATTGGACCATTGAAGAATGGAGTAATGTCATGTTTGCCTACGAGGCCAGTATTGGTTTGCGACTGGGCACTAGGAGTTTTAGGGTTTAGAGAATCACTAGATGACACCAAGAACTTCAGTACGTTCAAAACGTCCATCCCTTTGTAGTGGTCTGGGAGGCAATAAAGATAGGATGGTGGACCCTCCAATTCCCATCTACAGCTATTCAACTTGATGAAGTTGTCGGAGATTTCACATCTGTAGGATCTTTTTGAGGGATCGGAGGCCAGTCAGTGAGAATCAAATGCTAGAATATAGTGCGGTGGTGTCACGGTATCTTCAAAGATGCAACATCAACCAAATTAATTCGACAGCACAGTACCGAGACATGAAAGCAACCGACCGTGCATGGGATGTGTTGAAGATTGCACAGAGTCCAAATCCACCTGACAATGAGCATCTTCAGGACCTCACTGAAGCTGTCGTTGATGAGAGGGACCTTGTACTGTAAGATAAACTTGATGGTCTCATCCAGAGCATGCCTCGCACTGTGGAAGAACTCAGCCGTGTGCGAGGAGGACTTTCTCATTAATAGAGAGTGGTGGTGGAGGTGGTGGTGGTGGTGGTGGTGGTAGTGATCGTCGTCATCGTCTAAAGATTTTCACTAGTTCTGTTTTCAAGATGTGCGCTTAGGATAGAACCTGCTTTGTTTTGTAATGATTTTTTGTAACTAACCAAAAACGTTCTTGTTTTCAGAAGGACTTATGTTTATTTTGTTAATAAGGTATTTTATAATGGCTGTACTATAACAAGTCGTAGTACTGAACACTATGATATTCCAAATTCTGTTGAGGTGTGTATTTTAATTCCATTTTAAGCGTTTAATATGTGTTACAATCCGTCATAAGTGAGGTATTGGCATAGGGTAGCCAGACGGGGAGTGGTGTGCGCAGATTGTGGGCAGGAATTTCACTGTTGCAACTGCAGTGGAGAATTAAATGAGGAACTCTACGGGGCTCTCCCATGTAACTGTAGGCCCTACAAAAGAGACAGGAGAATCGTCGAACAGGAGACAAAGATTTGTTGCCTTCATCACGAATTAGATTTCTCGAAATCTGAAGTGGACAGGTTAAAGAGGGAAAAAAGATTGTGGGAACTGGGTAAACATAACGCATAATGGGCGAAGACGGAACAACTCTGCAACTTCATGTACGTTTGTACTTTCCGTATCCAATAAGACTGACTTGTTACGTGAAGTAGGAGAGGAAGAACCTCATACAGCTGTAGGTCACAATTAGGTGCAGCAGACTTATAGCAAAGAAACTAAGTGTAAGTTAGTACCAAAAGAGAGTAAGAAGAAAAGAGTCTTGCTGTTATGTTGTAGTCGTGGGAGGGTTGTAGGCCATATGGTACAGAATAGCGCACTAGATCACAAGCATTTTAAAGCCACATGCCAGCCTTGGCCAAGTTACAGACGACATAGGGAAGATTTTGACAAAGAGGTTCAGGTTATCATAATATGTGGAGCAGGGAACGATCTTTCTGAAAACCGAAGTGACAGTTTCATCCAGATCAACCATAATGCTGTGTGTGTGTGTGTGTGTGTGTGTATGTGTGTGTATGTATGCATGTATGTAGCTGCTACTTCCAAAAACACACACACACAAAAACGTGATTTTTGTGTAGGTCTTGCCGCGCCATCACCAGCTATACGTTAACTCTGCTGTGAGCCATGTGAACACCTAGTTGTATGGCTGCTGCGCACTGGAATGTAACAAAACGCCCTGCATTTCTGTGCGATTTTAACTTGGAGAAGGGAACATACTGGACACTGTGTACATGTGAGTAATACAGGGAAAGCTAGCTTGACTGAGCTTCTTGCACAAGATATATGGATAGAAACCACCATAACACAGTAGGAGATACCTGCGGTTACTGGTATAGGAGGTACCGGTTTTAGGTTAAATTCAGCATTCAGACACAATGTAGTGAAAGTAATTAAAATAACTGGAGAGTTACACGAAGTGCTTAAGAACGAACAGGAATGTAAGATTACATTACTCAGTGATATTTTTCCTTCTTATTTCATCAGAATATTATAACTCTTCTGTCTGTTTACAAAATTTAGAGAGCTCTAAAGAAATCGAAATCCTGTGCCTCTCTGAGCATCACATAATCACAGGCTTAGAGAAGTTAAATGTAAAAGGTTACATTGTAGCATCTTAGCAATGTTGAACTAAAATGGGAAAAGAAGGAGCAGAAACGATGAAATACGACAGAAGTTCAAAAGCGATGTGGCAGATAGCTTTCGTAGTGATCAGTACACAGATGGGTGTGCTTGAAATTAATACTGAAAAACAGTTCACTTTTAATTGTAATTGCATATTGATCCCGAAATGGACATTTTCCATTGTTTATGAGAAATCAAGATCCCTTACTATGCTAGCTGACAGACAGCAGCAAGCTGTTATTTCAATGTGAAATGTGTTAAGGATTCTGATACAAAAAAATGATCTGGAAAGCTTATTCCGATCCTACGATTTCATGTCAGTAATAACATTCCGACATAGGTGGATGAAGGCAGCAGGAACTTAACGGATATGTTCTTCTAGGTCACACAAAGCAAGGCAATAACTGATATCCTTTAATAAATGCTCTATCTCATCATGCTACACAATAGGCTAGAATAAATGAGATAGTGCGTTGCAGAATAGATATTCGGCAATAGAAATCAGAATTACTGATGACTTCAATAAAAAAATTTTAAGAATAGCCTACAAGAGTCACAAACTCAAGGTAATTTTTTGATAGCGAATGAAGTATGCCCTTATTTAACCATTCTTTAAGAAAGGTGATAGGAGGAATGTCAGTAGTGAAACAGATCGGTATTACGAACATCATTTTCCAAAATTTTTGATAAAGTGATGTGTTCTAGAACAGTGATTTACTCAAGATAGCATTCTCAATAGACCAACACTTCTGAAATACAAATAGTATTCCATCTGAGAAATAATATTTACAGGTTCACTCACCAAATTTTACAAGCATTAAATAACAAAATATAGCACTGGTTGGTATTTTCTCTGTCTTATGTAAGGCGTTTGTCAACCGCAGTATTCTCCTACATATACTACGGTTTAATTGAAATGGTAATCTAGTCGACATAAGGGTAATGTCATATCTACTCAAAAGAACGCAGAAAACTGTACTTAGAGGATCTCCCCTGTTGACACTGGCTGAATTACTGAGCGTAGGGAAACCACGTATTTGATTTCTCGCCAATCTTTGGTCTGCACTGTTTGTGATATATATATACGGTTTTCCATCTAATATATGTATCTTCTCTTTCTGTAAACAGTGTTCTTAGTGGTGTCATTTACTCGTTTTCTGAGAATGGTCTCATCCACAGTTTTAAAAAGACGCAGCGTATTCAGTTCCGCACAGCTAGAGGTACTACGCCAATGATGACAAAATAACGAGGAGAGTGGATACTTACGTTGTTTTACGAGTTCAAAAATGTGCTTTTTCCAGTTTAAATGCTTATCATTACAGACACCTATTTCGACACATTTGCGCTTAGAGTGATTGCAAATGCAGGAAGGAGCAAACCAGTAAGCCGACATATTCTGCGTATTATGATACAAAAATGTAATATGAAATATTGTGCTGGGGCTATTCAACTTTCTTTTTCAAAATGTTCATTTCTCAAAAATCTGCTGCAAGAATAATACGGGGCTCTCACCCACGATCATCTTGTAAACATCTGTTTAAGGCGTTTGGTCTTTTGACTTCTGCTTCACACTATATTTATTCTCTCATGAGGTCCAAGAAAAAGAAATGATTTACATAATTACGATACCAAAAGGAAACGCGGGATTAATCACTCCACATTAAGGTTATATTTAGCACAAGAAGGGGAACACATTACTGTAACTAAACATTTTGATCGCTTATCTAGTGATATAGCATGTCTGACAGACTGGCAAGTAAAATATGAAAGGAAACTGAAAAAGTTTCTCCTGGACAGCTCCTTCTGTTCTGTAGAAGAATTTCTGTAAAAAGTGGTGGTTAACAATTACCAACTCACATTTATCTATTTAATAACAATACCAACAACGAAATTTATAAACGTTCGGCAGGTAGTCAGATTTACCAATTAATTTGCGATGTAGATGTATAATGACTCTTTCAATAGCATTACGATGATCGTGCAAACGATCCACAGAACACGGAAACTAAGAAACCAACCCACAGAATCCTTACGGCCATGGAATGTTTGTGCATTCGGTCCTAATATCGTTAGTTTCCTTTTATTTTCATGTATCACACCTTTCACACAGTTTCCAGGGTCGCTATGCTTCTTGTTGACAGCCCTCACAGATTACTAATTGGACAATGCTACGTAATAGACTTGGCCACTGTTTCAATGTTTCGATACAGTGTATCGATACGTGGAACTGTTTCAGTGTTTCGGAACGGCTGTGGTTCACTGTTTCAAAACAGTGGTGTTTCATTCCGCCCCTGTCTCGGATAACCGGACCAGATTCGATCTCGAGCCAGACACAGAAACTGTATCGTTGTTTCAAAATAAGTCTGTTTCTGTCCACCTGTGCTTGGAATGGACTAATTGTATCGAAACAGTGATGTTTCATTCTGCTCTGTGTCGGACGAGAATCGGGCTCGGCACAGCTACTGAAACACAACATACCACTTCAAGAAACACTTTCAAGAGTGTCGAAATCTTTTTGGGAAGCAATAGTATGAAGCTTAAGATATCTGAAAATAAAGCTTCGTTTCTAGCTGACTGTCCTATTCCGAAATGGTGTAACATCTGCCTTATAAACACTAACCAAACAATAAAACAACGCATACTACTCACATTCAAAATAATAAATATGTGAAAATCATTCAGTTAAATTACACTTTTTTTATAGCATCCGCTTCTCTGTTCATGTACAGTAATCACATTAAAAAACGCAAGTAAGCCCACAAGATTTTGAATAAAAAAAGGCGTAGAGTGACATTTATTAGACTTATACATAAATTTGATGTAGGTATAATTGCAACAAGCGATCTGTTTGACGTATCATTGATAGTGCAATGGTGAACGGGAAGCGCTGGGCAGCATGGTGGATTTATAGTAACGATTCGAAACACCTTGAAAGACAAAATTTTTTCTGTTATATTTTGTTATATATTCGAATTATTTGGCGTTATTTGTGAGTCTATAGTCACTGTGCCTATTATCCACAATGATTCCGTTTGTGTGCATGGAAATTAGCAGGATGGGTATATTACCCATACTAACGGAATGTGGGAATCCCAGTAGCATATCCGTTGGTTCTGCAGTTTGCTCCCACCTCCAGTTCTGTTCGTGGTGGTTATTCTGTCTTCAGCTATGGCTGTCCTCAGCCAATTGAAAAGTGTGAAAGTTACACGACACGAAAGCAGCGCATTTGCTACAGGAAATACGAAACTGCCAAGACGCCTAAGTGATAGTTTCATACTTTCTGCGACATAATTAGCGCTCTCGCACCTCATTTGTGTTTATATGGACACACTTATACAGAAGGCATTCAAGATGATAAAATGTGTTTATTAGATTACAAAACATAGACTGTTTCACTGTTTCGAAATAGCGTATCGCAACATTACATTGTACTTTTTCATTTGTTTCGAAACAGTTACGTGTTTCAGTTTGTCCAGCTCTATTACGTAATGAGTTAGTGTACTCCAGAGAACCAATTAGACCCCGATCCCTTCGACCGAGTTTCCAAGAGGCATCTGGCACCGGTTCACACGACACGAGATGACACGCGCACGCGCCCAGGCTCAGCAGCGGCCGCGCTCCGTTGCAGGTGTTGTCGCGGCTCTTCGTGTCCGGGCTGGTGGCCAAGTGGCAGAACGTGTGCGTGAGCACAGCCAAGGTGCTCATCCGCACCCAGGCTCAGCAGCGGCCGCGCTCCGTTGCAGGTGTTGTCGCGGCTCTTCGTGTCCGGGCTGGTGGCCAAGTGGCAGGACGTGTGCGTGAGCGCAACCAAGGTGCCCATCCGCACCCAGGCTCAGCAGCGGCCGCGCTCCGTTGCAGGTGTTGTCGCGGCTCTTCGTGTCCGGGCTGGTGGCCAAGTGGCAGGACATGAGCGTGAGCGCAGCCAAGGCGCTCATCCGCACCCAGGCTCAGCAGCGGCCGCGCTCCGTTGCAGGTGTTGTCACGGCTCTTCGTGTCCGGGCTGGTGGCCAAGTGGCAGGACATGAGCGTGAGCGCAACCAAGGCGCTCATCCGCACCCAGGCTCAGCAGCGGCCGCGCTCCGTTGCAGGTGTTGTCGCGGCTCTTCGTGTCCGGGCTGGTGGCCAAGTGGCAGAACGTGTGCATGAGCGCAGCCAAGGTGCTCATCCGCACCCAGGCTCAGCAGCGGCCATGCTCCGTTGCAGGTGTTGTCGCGGCTCTTCGTGTCCGGGCTGGTGGCCAAGTGGCAGGACGTGTTCGTGAGCGCAACCAAGGCGCTCATCCGCACCCAGGCTCAGCAGCAGCCGCGCTCCGTTGCAGGTGTTGTCGCGGCTCTTCGTGTCCGGGCTGGTGGCCAAGTGGCAGGACATGAGCGTGAGCGCAGCCAAGGCGCTCATCCGCACCCAGGCTCAGCAGCGGCCGCGCTCCGTTGCAGGTGTTGTCGCGGCTCTTCGTGTCCGGGCTGGTGGCCAAGTGGCAGGACATGACCGTGAGCGCAACCAAGGCGCTCATCCGCACCCAGGCTCAGCAGCGGCCGCGCTCCGTTGCAGGTGTTGTCGCGGCTCTTCGTGCCCGGGCTGGTGGCCAAGTGGCAGAACGTGTGCGTGAGCGCAGCCAAGGTGCTCATCTGCACCCAGGCTCAGCAGCGGCCGCGCTCCGTTGCAGGTGTTGTCGCGGCTCTTCGTGTCCGGGCTGGTGGCCAAGTGGCAGGACGTGTGCGTGAGCGCAACCAAGGCGCTCATCCGCACCCAGGCTCAGCAGCGGCCGCGCTCCGTTGCAGGTGTTGTCGCGGCTCTTCGTGTCCGGGCTGGTGGCCAAGTGGCAGGACGTGTGCGTGAGCGCAACCAAGGCGCTCATCCGCACCGAGACACAGCAGCGGCCGCGCTCCGTTGCAGGTGTTGTCGCGGCTCTTCGTGTCCGGGCTGGTGGCCAAGTGGCAGGACGTGTTCGTGAGCGCAACCAAGGCGCTCATCCGCACCCAGGCTCAGCAGCAGCCGCGCTCCGTTGCAGGTGTTGTCGCGGCTCTTCGTGTCCGGGCTGGTGGCCAAGTGGCAGGACATGAGCGTGAGCGCAGCCAAGGCGCTCATCCGCACCCAGGCTCAGCAGCGGCCGCGCTCCGTTGCAGGTGTTGTCGCGGCTCTTCGTGTCCGGGCTGGTGGCCAAGTGGCAGGACATGAGCGTGAGCGCAACCAAGGCGCTCATCCGCACCCAGGCTCAGCAGCGGCCGCGCTCCGTTGCAGGTGTTGTCGCGGCTCTTCGTGTCCGGGCTGGTGGCCAAGTGGCAGAACGTGTGCGTGAGCGCAGCCAAGGTGCTCATCCGCACCCAGGCTCAGCAGCGGCCATGCTCCGTTGCAGGTGTTTTCGCGGCTCTTCGTGTCCGGGCTGGTGGCCAAGTGGCAGGACGTGTTCGTGAGCGCAACCAAGGCGCTCATCCGCACCCAGGCTCAGCAGCAGCCGCGCTCCGTTGCAGGTGTTGTCGCGGCTCTTCGTGTCCGGGCTGGTGGCCAAGTGGCAGGACATGAGCGTGAGCGCAGCCAAGGCGCTCATCCGCACCCAGGCTCAGCAGCGGCCGCGCTCCGTTGCAGGTGTTGTCGCGGCTCTTCGTGTCCGGGCTGGTGGCCAAGTGGCAGGACATGAGCGTGAGCGCAACCAAGGCGCTCATCCGCACCCAGGCTCAGCAGCGGCCGCGCTCCGTTGCAGGTGTTGTCGCGGCTCTTCGTGTCCGGGCTGGTGGCCAAGTGGCAGGACGTGTGCGTGAGCGCAACCAAGGCGCTCATCCGCACCCAGACACAGCAGCGGCCGCGCTCCGTTGCAGGTGTTGTCGCGGCTCTTCGTGTCCGGGCTGGTGGCCAAGTGGCAGGACATGAGCGTGAGCGCAGCCAAGGCGCTCATCCGCACCCAGGCTCAGCAGCGGCCGCTCTCCGTTGCAGGTGTTGTCGCGGCTCTTCGTGTCTGGGCTGGTGGCCAAGTGGCAGGACGTGAGGGTTAGCGCAGCCAAGGCGCTCATCCGCTGCGGCGACGCACACCACCGCGGCGCCTTCCACCTGCGCGGCCCTCCGGCGCTGAAGCCGTTCTTCGTGGATGACCTGCAGCTGCCGTTCTACATACTCGCTGCCGGCCTCGCCGCCGGCCTCGCAGCATTTGCCGTAGAAATTCTAGCATTCTACAAGATCAGATACCTACATTCGCTATTCTCTAGCAACCGTACGTGAGCTTAGCTGATCGAGGAAACTGATCCAAATAAAACATACGGCTACTCCAGACTTCTGCAACTTGCAGCAATCAAAATGTGTGTGTATTCTGTCATCCAGTCCTTTCACATCCGTCCTACACGAAATGCAAAACAAGTATCGTAGATGTAACTGACTGCTTATAGTTTGTACTCCTGCAACGCATATTACCGACTGTCTGTGATAGAGATCATGGGCACAACTCGTCTTTGTAGAATTTTGTGGACTCACTGCTGGTTTAGTAAGAGACCTTCCATCATACTGTGACTGATGTAACTCTTCCTCACTTCTTAACTAGAGCTTCCTTTCCTATCATCAGATAGGTAAATTTCTTTTGAGGGAAGGGATTGCCTGTCAGCACGACCGTCAAACATCTGCAGTATCGCGAGAATCCGACGCTATGAATTTTTAAGGTGCGATCAAAAATGTTCCGTTCGAAGACTGTACACTTCACCATCGATATGCTGATCAGGCAAAGTCGCAGTGAGCATTTAGACAGTCAGCCCATCGACGCACCAGGCTGAAGATACCCATTTGGTAAATCACTGGGTCCTGCAGCGTGAAAACGTCTAATTGCCTGCTGTACATACTTGTCAGACAAGAAAGCTTGAAGGTTGGTTGATTACTAAGGAACTAGGGCGTGATAAGTGCACACGGAAAGATCAGGACTATAGGGCGGGTGCTCGAGTGTCTCCCATTTGAGTGAGGCTGTTCTCCCAGATGGACTGGCGTCTTGTGCCCAACCGCAACCAACACAGAACTTGGACCACCATTCGACAATTGTGGTTTTCGACAGACGTGCTACCCCATTACCATTCCCTGCTGTGGGTTCAGGGGTAAGAATAGGCCCGCGGTATTCCTGCCTGTCGTAAAAGGCGACTAAAAGGAGTCTCAACTGTTTCGGCCTTTAACGTGATGGTCCCCTAAGGGGTGTGACCACTCCATTTCAAAATTTTTCCGTTAGTGCGTACCATTTTGGGAAGGACACCTTCCATGGTGCATTCTATATCCATCTTTCCCTAAGACCTGGCATATTCGTTATTGTCATGGAGTTGGACTTACACTGAGCTTCCGACCACATCGGCTGCAGTGTGTTCCAGGTAGCGTACATTCCCTCCATTGTGCCCTTCCATCTTTGCTCCCTTTATTAATGGATACTCGACACCTGACAACCAGCACGGTAGCCAGTCCGTTGTGGTCGGGTCGTCATGTACCCTCTTGGTGGTAGCCCCCTGACTACACAACAGGGATCGCACTGCTGATGCCTGAGCTGCTATCTTCCCACGTATGCCGAGGAGTAGATACCTATGCCTCTGGGGCATCGGGACTCCCGGCAAAGGCCATCCTGCCAGGTGGTCTTTGCTGTGGCTGGGTGGCGCCCGTGTGGAGAGCCCCTGGTCGGAGTGGGTGGCATCAGGGCGGATGACCCACAATGAAGCGTGGTACATCATCTCTCGCTGGTGGGCCTCCACCAGCAGTCTCTAAGCAATCGAGATCTAACCTCAACGGCAAGAAATACGAACCAAGATCATTTCTCTCTCTGGCCACTCCATGGGAGGAACGTATGGCTAAAGAAGGCAGTGGAGATTATTCACCCTGGTACCTGGTTTGTACGCATGTTGATGGTGAATCATTTATGTCGACCAAGCCCCAGTTTTTTGTGGAGCATTTAGATGACAAGTTCAGGGAGGTGGAGAGCTTGTCCAAAATGCGCTCTGGTTCAGTGCTCATCGAAACAGCATCCTCTGCCCAGTCACAGAGGTTGCCTGCTTGTGACAAGTTGGGGGATGTTTCAGTTAGCATCACGCCCCATAAGAGTCTCAACATGGTCCAGGGTATTATATTCAACAGGGATCTTCTTCTGCAGTCCGACGATGAGCTACGCACCAACGTGGAACGACGAGGTGTTCACTTCGTCCAGTGCATCCATCGGGGTCCGAGGGATAGTCAGGTGTCCACTGGTACCTTCATCTTGGCCTTCGAGGGTGATGTCTTACTGGAAAAGGTTAAGGTGATGGTTTACCGTTGTGATGTGAAGCCATATATCCCTCCTCCGATGCGGTGTTTTAAATGCTGGAAGTTCGGGCACATGTCATCCCACTGTACTTCTGGCATCATGTGTCGAGATTGTGGACGTCCTTCTCATCCCAATACTCCATGTGCCCCGCCTCCTATCTGTGTTAACTGCAGAGAACACAATTCCACCTGCTCACCGGACTGTAGGATATTCCAGAAAGAAAGGAAGATAATGGAATATAAGACCCTGGACCACCTGACCTACACTGAGGCAAGGCGGAAATATGAGCGGCTACATCCTGTGCCAATGACATCAACCTATGCCGCTGCTGTAACACCGGTTCGATCTTCTACCATGTCCTTGCATACAGTTGGCTCTCAGCTATGTCAGAATTCACTGGCCCCCTTGATTGTGGGGACACTTCACTCCCTGTTGCTCCTGCTCCATCTACTTCAGGAGCAACACCACCCCAACTATCGGGGTCTTTAGTTCCCACTTCCCAGCCGGACAGCCGGAGAAGCATGAGACTTCTTCGGCTACTGTCGCCAGGCAGGGGTCCCTTGGGGCCCTCCCACCCAAGGCTTTGCCCAGTGCCAAAGCGGACACCCAAAAATTTCTGAAGCAACCACCGGTCGCTGGTTGTAGAACCTCGTGGTCGTCGTCCGTCCCTGAGACTGACCCAGTGAGGTCTTCCCAGCCAGACCCACCACAGGCACAGCGTGCAAAGCAGTCGAAGAAAAAGGCTCCCAAGCATCCTTACATTGTGGTGGCACCCGTCCCACCGCAACCTTCCAACTTTGCGTCTGAGGATGAGGTGGAGATCCTGGCTTCCACTGAGGACCTGGATCTCGCCAATCCCTCAGACGAGATGGATAGCTATTGATTGCACAGGTAGTGAATCGGCTGCAGCAGGGGCCCAGGAGGCGTAATCTGCCTCCCCAGTTCCTTCATGCATTTCTCAGCCATGGACAATATCATCCTCTAGTGGAACTGCAGCGGTTTCTTACACCATCTAGCTGAGCTCCAACAACTTACCAGCCTTCACCCTTTCCTTTGTATTGCTCTGCAAGAAACTTGGTTTCCGGCAATGCGAACCCCCGCCCTCCGTGGTTATCGGGGTTATTATAGGAACCGGGCCGCTTATGAAAGGGTATCTGGTGGCGCCTGCATCTATGTTCTTCACTCCCTTCACAGCGAGTCTGTCCTTCAGCAAACACCTTTAGAGGCTGTCGCTGTTCGGGTGTGGACGCCACAGGCTGTTACCATCTGCAGTCCACCGGATGGTGATGTCCTGCGGCATGTCCTGGCTGCACTGATAACGAACTGCCGCCGCCTTTCCTGCTACTGGGCGACTTCAACGCCCATAACCCTCTGTAGGGTGGGTCAGTGGCAACAGGTCGAGGCGCCACCCCTGAGAACGTATTGGCACAGCTAGACCTTTCGATTTTAAATGATGATGCCTTCACACATTTCAGTGTGCCACACAGCACGTTCTCCGCCATCGACCTTTCGATTTGCAGCCCTAGCCTCTTACCTTCTGTCCAATTGAGTGTGCATGACGACCTGTGTGGTAGTGACCACTTTCCGATCTTTCTGTTACTGCCACAGCGTCACTCTCCTGGGAGTCCTTGCAGATGGGCTATGAATATGGCTGACTGGGACTTGTTTTCCTCTACTGCCGCTATTGAACCTGTTTCTCATAAAGCCGTTGATACGGTGGTTCACTCAGTCACCACCAGCATCGTTACTGCCGCAGAATCTGCCATTCCCCGTTCTTCTGGGTCCCCTCGGCGGAGGACTGTGCCTTGGTGGTCGCATGAGATCGCTGAAGCGATTAAAGATCGCCGGCGGGCGCTCCAGCGTCACAAGCGACGTCCCTCCATAGAATACCTCATCGCCTTCAAACGGCTGCATGCGCGAGCCCGCGGCCTTATTCGCCAACGCAAGTAGGAGTGCTGGGAGTGGTATGTGTCCACCATTGGCCTCGCAGGTCTGGGCCAAGATTAGACGCCTATATGGCTATCGGACCCCTGTCAGCGTCCCTGCGCTCTCACTGAATGGAGCAGTTTGCACTGACTCCGACATAATTGCAAAACGCTTGGCAGAGCATTTTGCTCTCAGTTCCTCTTCTGCAAAGTACCCACTGGCCTTCCACTCCATTAAAGAGCGGATGGAACATCGGAGCTTTCATTTCGCACCCACCATGCTGAATCATACAATGTTCCATTCTGTGAGTGGGAATTTCACAGTGCCCTAGCTGCTTGCCCTGATACCGCTCCCGGGCCAGATCGCATCCACTGTCAGATGCTGAAACACCTTTCAGTGGATTTCCAGCGACGCCTCCTAGACTTTTACAACCGTATTTGGGTCGAGGGTGAGTTTCCGTCGCAATCCTTTTATTGTCCTGTCAGCTTTTAGCCGTGCTTAGGTAGACATTTGCGCTGCCTGATACGCTCCCTGCCCTTTTAACTGATGACCCTGCTATGGCGGACTTAGTTTTGCGTTTTATTCAGGCAGGGGGTTTTTATCATTTAATCTGAGTGTTTGTTATGTTCTTCTGTGTTGATTCTGGCCTTTGGCCTACGGTTTTAGACTGAGTTATGTTTCTCGGTAGTTGGCCTTTCATTTTTTTCCTCTATGGTCGTCCAACCTCCGTCACACTCTGTGTGATTTTAATTTGTTTTGTCTGATCTCTCTTTGAGTCGCTCTTGTCCTGTGTTGTCTGCCGTCTTTTCTTTTGTTTGTTTTTTTATTCTCTGTGGGTGATTTCAGTTTTTTGGAAAAAGGGACCGATGACAGCCGCAGTCTGGTCCCTTTAACCCCCACAAAACAAGCAACCAACCAATCCGTCGCAATGGCGGGAAAGCATTGTTATCCCCGTTTTGAAACCTGGCAAGAACCCTTTGGAGGTGGACAGCTACCGCCCCATTAGCCTCACCAACGTTTTTGAAAGTTGCTTGAACGGATGGTAAGGTGGTGGTTGGGCTGCGTACTCGAGTCTCGGGGCCTTCTGGCTCCGTCTCAGGGTGGGTTCCGTAAAGGCTGCTCTTTCGCCGACAATCTGGTGAGACTAGAGTAAGCCATCTGTACAGCCTGCACTTGGTCGCTGTCTTTTTCGACGTGCGGAAGGCGTATGATACGACATGGCGTCATCACATCCTCTCTACGCTTCATGGTTGGGGTCTTCGGGGTCCACTACCGATTTTCATCCGAAATTTTCTGTCGCATCGAACCTTCCGCGTGCAAGTCTCGGCCTCCCATAGTTACTCCCGAGTTCAGGAGAACAGGGTGCCACAGGGATCTGTTTTAAGTGTCTGCCTGTTTTTAATAGAAATTAACGGGCTCGCTGCTGCGGTGGGAACGTCTGTCTCAGCGTCCTTGTATGCTGACGACTTCTGCCTTTACTATAGCTCTATCGGCATTGCAGCTGCTGAACGTCAGCTGCAGGGCGCTATCCGCAAGGGGCAGGGTTGGGCTGTAGCGCATGGCTTCCAGTCTTCAGCAGCCAAGACCTGTGATATGCATTTCTGCCGGCGCCGCACTGTTCACCTTGAGCCGCGGCTTTATCTTGCCAGCGAACTTCTTGCTGTGGTGGAGAATCATAGGTTTTTGGGAGTGGTTTTTGATGCTCGGTTGACTTGGCTGCCTCATATTTGGCAGCTTAAACAGATGTGTTGGCCGCATCTAAATGCTCTGCGATGCTTGAGCCACACCAGCTGGGGGGCGAACGATCTACCCTCTTACAGCTCTACCAGGCGCTAATCCAGTCCCGTCCGATTATGGAAGCCTGGCTTATGGTTCAGCATCCCCTTCTGCGTTGCGCGTGCTGGACCCAATCCTTCACAGCAGGATATGACTTGCCACTGGTGCTTTCCGGACCAGCCCTGTGGACAGCATACTTGTGGAGGCAGGTGTCCATCCACTGCAGTTACGGCGCCAACGTTTACTGGCCGCTTATGCTGCCATGTTTGTAGCTTGCCTGGGCATCCAAATAATCGTCTCCTGTTCCCGCTGTCGGTCGTCCATCTCCCAGATCGTCGGCCGCGGTCGGGTTGTACGACTGCGGTCCGCGTCAGAGAGCTTCTCTCCAGGCTTGGGGTTTTCCCTCTTCCGACTCCTTTCCGGGCCCCTCTGCGTACACCCCTGTGGTGTGTGCCCCGCCCTTGCCTTCGGCTCGAATTGGCACAGGGCCCGAATGACTAAGTCCCTCCAGAGGTCTTCCGCCGCCGCTTTTATTCCATCCTAGCCACGTATCAGGGGTCTGGCGTTGTTTACACTGACGGTTCGATGGTTGCTGGTTGTGTTGGTTATGCTCTAACTCTAGGGGACCACTACGAACAACGGTCATTGCCGGCTGGTTGCAGTGTTTTCACTGCTGAGCTGGTCGCCATCTTTTGTGCCCTAGAGTATATCCGCTCCTGCTCAGGTGAGTCGTTCGTTATCTGTAGCGACTCCCTGAGCGGTTTACGAGCTATCGGCCAGTGTTTCCCTCGTTCTCGTCTGGTGATGGCTATCCAGGTGTCCCTACATACTCTTGCCCATTGCAGCCGCTCTGTGGTCTCTGTGTGGACCCCAGGCCATGTTGGGATACACGGCAATCAAAATGTTGACCGCCTGGCGAAAGTGACCATCAGTAAAACGTCTCTGGATATTGGCCTCCCAGAGACTGGTTTGCGAGCAGTCCTGCGCCGAAAAGTTTTTGCGTTTTGGGATGCTGAATGGCGCGATCGGACCACGCCCACTAAACTCCGTGCCATAAATGAGACGACGACTGTGTGGCGGTCATCCATGCAAGCCACCCGCAGGGACTCAGTCGTCCTCTGTCAGCTCCGCTTTGGGCACACCCGACTGACACACAGTTATTTACTGTGTCGTGAGGACCCACCTCTTTGTCATTGTGGGGCGGCCTTGACGGTGGTCCATACTCTGTTGGAGTGCGGCCTTTTAACTGTGCTCAGGCAGACTTTTGCGCTGCCTGATACGCTCCCTGCGCTTTTAACTGACGACTCTGCCATAGCGGACTTAGTTTTGCATTTTATTCGGGCAGGGGCTTTTATCGCTTAATGTAAGTGTGTGTCATTTTGTGTTGATTCTGGCCTATGGCCTACGATTTTAGTCTGATTTTTAATGTGTTTCTCAGTGGTTGACTTTTCCTTTTTGTTTCTATAGTCGGCCAACCACTGTCACACTCTGTGTGATTTTAGTTCGTCTTGTTTGGTCTTTGTCTGAGTTTCTCTTGTTCTGTGTCGTCTGTCATCTATTCTGTTGATCGTTTTTATTCTCTGTGGGTGTTTTTAGTATTTGGAAAAAGGGACCGATGACTGTAGCAGTCTGGTCCCTTTAATCCCACAAACCAACCAACCAACCTTCGACCCACTCGCAGGGACTCAGTAGTCCTTTGTCGGCTCCACATTGGCCACACCCGCTTGATACACAGCCATTTACTGTAGCATGCGGACCCGCCTCTCTGTCGATGCGGGTAGGCTTTGATGGTGGTCCACATTTTGTTGGCATGTCCACTTTTATCTATGCTCAGGTAGACGTTTGCGCTGCCTGATACGCTACCGCCCCTTTTAACTGATGACACTGCCATGGCAGGCTTAGTTTTGCGTTTTACTCGGGCAGGGAGTTTTTATCATTTAATCTGAGTGTTTGTTATGTTCTTTTGTGTTCATTCTGCCCATTGGCCTACTGTTTTAGACTGAGTTTTTAATATGTTTCTCGGTGGTTGGCTTTTTTTTTTTCTCTCTATGGTCGGCCAACCACCTTCACACTCTGTGTGATTTTAATTTGTTTTGTCTGATCTCTGTGTGAGTCTTTCTCGTCCTGTGTCGTCTGCCGTCTTTTCTGTTGTTCGTTTTTTATTCTATGTGGGTATTTTTAGTTTTTGGAGAAATGGAACGATGACCGTAGCAGTCTGGTCTCTTTAATCCTCCAAACCAACCAACCAACCCCATTACCATTCTTCAAGCTCCGATGGCTGTCTACCAGTGTCTGTCCTTCGGAAGCCATGACAGGAACAACAAATGTTTTCCTGTTTGAACGCATATGGTAATAACGTCGCCATAGTCCACGTTTCTATATTTACTGCATCCACGTCGGAAAGACACGAATGCGACATTGATCCATAGCCTACCTGTCAGCGCTTATATACCAGCATCGAAGTCGCGCTACTTTGCACACACTCCATAGCAACGCCCTCAAAATGAATCTCCTCTTATTATTCAAACAGAAATGAAATTTAAGTTAAAATCCACTTCAACTGTTTCTTGCCTGAAACTTTCGCTTGTCACAAACACTCAGACAGCATTTCCAGTATGGAAACCACCAAACCACGATGCCGGTCTGTCAGTGGAAGTAACCCAATTGCACACGGAAATGGATTTAACCTAAAAAGTATTCAAAATAAAAAGAAAACCCCACGGCGAGATAATGTATCTCTAGTATTCTAATGGTTAATTAACAACTACATTATAACAGGGCAGAGAAGGCAGTAGCGCTTACCAGCTTAGTGACAGCACACAGCCGGCCGCTGTGGCCGAGCGGTTCTAGGCGCTTCAGTCCGGCATCGCGTTGCTGCTACGGTCGCAGGTTCGAATCCTGCCTCGAGCATGCATGTGTGCGATGTCCTTAGGTTACTTAGGTTTAAGTAATTCTAAGTTCTAGGCGACTGATGACCTCAGATGTTAAGTCCCATAGTGCTTAGAGCCATTTGAACCATTTTTCACAGCACATACGTGACCTGCAGCTGACAGTGTAGGCTTCAGCTCTGGCGTCCACTCACACCCCATTCTCGCAACGTGACTCAATTAATAGGAAGGGTGACACCAAGTGCTGGAGGTCAGAGAATGCTGTTATCTAACATGGGTGCAGACTGCTGCGCCAATGTGAACAAGCAGCAGTGTGAAAACGAGAAACGAATGAGTTGGAAGGTTGTGACACCAGCTGAATTCTGGAGAGACACTGCGCTGACGTACCTTAGTTACGTCTTTAGGGGATGGCAACCACTTTACCAGCACTTTACCTTGCTACTGTAGTGTTATCTTGAAGCTGTGAGAAAGGAGGATAGGCGTTCCAAGGCGAGGAAGCAGAGACGATGCTGAGGGCAGACGAAACTAGGAGAGATATTGTTACATGAAGTAAACCGTAAGGGGAGAGCCCTGCGAAAATGCAGACGCCACCAGAAGCGGTCCCAGGGCGCTAGTTACTCTTCAGGGAATTAAAATGTAACTTCATATGTCGTCTAGACGCTGTTGTAGGTTGCCACCGTAGAACCTTGTAACCAACAGGCACGTACTAGCGTATAAAGCCCGCTTGATACCAGCCCTGAGAACAGCAACGTCAGTAGGCCCACAAGGGTTAGAAAGAGAGCGGAAATGCCAAAAACTGTTGGACTCCCCGCAGTAGGGGTTGCTAGGTCGAGAGGTGGGGCTAAATGATGTATAACAATAACGTTGCAAGCCTTATTTGGCAGAGCAGTTACGTTTAGCTTTCAACTGAACAATGTTGATACCAAATAAAGACACAGTGCAACTGTATTAACATCCCCGCCTTAGGAGCAGTAGAGGGGACCTACCTAAACCGTGATTAACAGGCACCTGCAAGATACCTACGGGATTGGCTGGGTGGCTTTAAGTGGGAAAAACAGTGCCCTGACGCGACTCTTTAAAACCCCTAGCGGAGTTCTCAGTCAGACGATCTGGGCGCCAAGTCCGCGTCCGTCGACCCCAGCTTCGGTCCAGCTCCGCGTAAGTCTGCTCTCTCTCTCTCTCTCTCTCTCTCTCTCTCTCTCTTGGAATGCCTCAGTGAACAGTGTCACATTCAGTATGTTTTGTTTTGCAACTAAGTTGTTGCCTTAAGATGGTGCTAGTGTTTACTACTGTGGTTAGCATCCACTCCTGCCACTTCTGTACTGGCTTCTGTTATAAAGTGTTATTCATGCTTTTCCTAACCCTAGAACTAGCCTCCAGTGTATTAGTTAGTCCTGTCTGGAATAAACAACGATTTCAAAACCCTGTTGGTCCAAGAGTCTCCACAATGAGTTCCCTACCGAGTCTACCACCTGCACTTCTAGTAAATGCCAGTACCATGGTTGGCTCAGATGGAAGATAACAGTCAAATGCCCTTACTGTGAATTGTCCTGCTCCGTACCGCTCGGGAGCCCAGACTGATCAGTAACCCCTTTTTCCCTCTCCGACCTATGTCAGGACATGACAATGTGGCCCCTAATCAAGTGGCGCCAGCGTAAGGATATAAAGACAAATGTCTCCCTCCGCTACGGTGCAGCCGACGAATGAAAACTTAAATAGAGGCAGCTTTTGCTAACGGCCAGCGCCAATATTAGGACTTTCAGTAAAAGTGATTTACGGTGTGCCTTGAGTCGGCACATCTTTGGCCTCAAGTAGCCTCTGCTGGAGACTAGCGCCACTCTGAGACAGCGGCGAGAACAGCGTTCGACAGTGGCTGGGGCAGTCGCAGTCCCATCGAGCTGCGTCAGGCGGGCGGGCAGGACTTGCAGCAAGGGAGGTGTGAGCTGTTCGTCGGACGAAACTGGGCACGCGAGCTGAGCGCGGCTGGTGTGCGTTCTGCTGCATAACACTGCTTCCTGTGGTTTGGAAGGGAAAGCGGCCCAGCTTGCGTTCGATTGCGACGTTACCGGTAATACACGCTTGTGGGACTGGGACTGTACAAAGGGCGGAGTCTGTTCAGTCGAGTTATGCAGTCGGACACTATGCGGAAACGGTACGTTAACTCTATTACATAGACTTTAATCGAAGGTACAATCTCCTGCCCGAGTTTTCTGTTTTATGATGAGTAGAATTCAAGTTGCGTTTACGTTCGGTATGTGCCGTGGTACATTTCTAGTGCAGCAGGAATTAATACTTACTCTGCTATAATGCTGCGATGAGGGAGTGTTAGAGTGCGCGTCATTTACGACGGCGGCCGAGTTTTGGTTCGTTCTACGCATCTGACGTCACAAAACACAGTCAGCCAATGAACAGAGAACGACGTTGCCAGAGCTCGACTGCAGTGCAGAGCACGGACGAGTGTCTTCAGTTTTAGAAACATTCAATCATAACTAAAGTAATTGAACAAAAGCAATGGCTTGATAGCAGACTTCCTTTTATAGAAAGTTTGGAAAAAGCATTCTTTATACCAATTGCTTCATATTCTATTAATTAATTAAACCAAACAAGCACTAAGACTCCTAATTCAGGCGATAGGAAGGACAGGTGTTTGTACCATTCTCACAATAAAGAACAGTGGTAATTGTTTATTTCCTATTGTACTTCGACGAAACGTGGGTAATTCATAGTCATACCAATAGTGTTTGTCGATATTTTGAGTGATATTTTAGAGTCCTCCAGGAGTTCTGTTGAACGACGAGCTGCGTTAGCGTAATGGTTGAAGTTTTTGGCTACTAAGCGAAAGGTTCTGAGATCAAACCTTGTTCGGTGCTTAATTTCTTTATTTAAAAACAATATCGAAGTGTCTTACTTCATTAGTTTTATTCGTTTGAATGTAATTTTTTGAAATTTCTAGTGCTTTGTCTTTTCATTATAATTATAATAAGTTTTCGGTTTTTTAATTTTGTCCTCCAATATTTCTTTTCACAGCAATTAAAACCAATGAAAAGGCACACATACGATATTCATGTTATCTGTTTTGTTAGTATATCTTCTATTCATATTGAGATATATTCTTTTACGACAGTATTAAAAGTATTATTTAGAGCAGAATTTCGGCTCGTACGTTGCCGAGCTACTTGATTGACGCAATTCTTTGCTTCGCTGCATTGCCAACATCATATTCAATGTTTTCGTCGACTGATCTATGTTTTGCCAAGTATGTGCTGTCCGTTGTGACAAACACAAATTGTTTGTGCACTGCGCCTCACTGACAATATATTTTAGTTTCTATGTTTTATTACGTCCACAATTCAGTTTTGTGTACTTCGTCAACTTTGTTTTAATCAGAACGTTTTAGAAAAAAGCGAAATGACTCTGGTATAAATAAAAGTTTTATTACAGTCGCGAAAGACGGAATGTATCTCAATATCACATAAGACACCTATCCGGTAATTAAATTAAATGAGATATTGTTATACAGTAAATTTTAAATGAAATTTAGGTATCTTGTCCACATTTCATTCTCAACATTGTGGCAACTAAAATCGACCATACGGAAAGTATACTCTATGGACTTTTACCTCTGCAAACTCTTCAAAATTTCGTGCAATGGTTTACTACATTTAATGCTGCACAATAAGTGCGTTGAATATCGAAACAAAAATAAGTCATTTATGGAGGGAAGGTATCAGTCAAGAAGATGTGTAAAAACCAAATTTTTG
Source organism: Schistocerca serialis cubense (assembly GCF_023864345.2). Lineage (NCBI taxonomy): Eukaryota > Metazoa > Arthropoda > Insecta > Orthoptera > Acrididae > Schistocerca > Schistocerca serialis. The sequence goes on along the minus strand of NC_064644.1, from coordinate 600,709,793 downwards.
GGCCAAATAGTTTTGATGAAATCGAATGATAAGTGTGTCAAAGCAGTCAGAACACCATGTGTCTGCACAGGTGAGCTGTGCAGTGATGACAAAAGCGGGGAGCACGTCTCTGTAGCAGCGAAAGGGTTAATGCGCGCTCCCCCCCTAAACGTAAGTTTGCGGACTATACTACACTATGGCGCTGCTTCTCTTGGAGCGTGCGTCGTTTGCAACTGGCAACGCAGCAACCTCCCACGTCTGGGCGGGCATGCGCGAGCCGCCAAGATAAAAGAATTGAACTAGAGCAGCGAGGTGACTAGGGCCGCGCAACTGTATTGTCCGGTAGGCACGCGGTCACTGTTTGTGCACCATTATTGTACCTTGCATGGCTCTTGCAGTTTTACTAAGCTACACTGAGCTCGTTTGACATTCCAGTTTGCATCTGGCAGTGGCAGACAATCCCGAAGTACACAGGGTGTTAGCGGTAAGTGGAGATATCTCTATTTATGACTAGGAACAGTGCGTGCTCGACATTGTTAGTCGAATTAGCTATAATCATTTGTTGTTTGACTTAGGGGAGGGGACCAAACAGCAAGGACATCGGTCTCATCGGATTAGGGAAGGATGGGGAAAGTTGTCGGCCGTGCTCTTTCAAAGGAACCATCCCGGCATTTGCCTGAAGAGATTTCGGCAAACCACGGAAAAAGTAAATCAGCATGGCCGGACGCGGGTTTGAACGGTCGTCGTCCTAAATGGGAGTAGTCTCCTAACCCCTGCGCCACCTCACTCGGTATATAATCATTAGTCTGCATATGAAGTAAATACTGATTTACGTTTATAGGATGGTTAGCACCTCCAAGTATGCGTAGCACAAGCAACTCATTAATAGTTGTTTTCTGTTGGGCTGCAGGTAAGGTATTGAAGTGTGAATGCCTGCGAACAAAATGGACTGTGCTTGTCAGTATAGCGTATCCATTTCGTGGCACAGTTAGATTATACAAAAACACTATATATATATATATATATATATCCGTCCTAAGACAAAGACACATCATTCGAAAAAAATGTTCTAGGTGAAAAGTTAATATTAATAAAGAGAACATCTGTTTGTGATACAGCTGGCCACATCCTAACCATTCCTCCTGCGTGGGTGGCGTATTTGCAAATGGTAATCTCCCATTTTTAAAGAATTTCCCCCATTTTTGTTGCATATTTAGATTGTAGGGATTTTTTTGGCGTACACTTTACTCAAACCATGGTTTTTTCATCCTAGAGGGTGCTGTCATTGGCAAATGTAAAATGTGGACAACCTTACACTTCTATTCATTTATTAACTCGTCCGTGGAAGACATGTACACGCCTTTAATTGACAATGCTTTCAATTACGGCAGCACTCACGGAGTCCCATCGAAATCAAGCACAACGATGGCGAGAGGGAATGGGACGCACCGATGTCAAGCATCCAGATGGGAACAGAAAACTTATTAAAGCCGCGTCTTCGTGTTCTAATGGTTGATATTTACGTTGGAAATTTAGTGTTGCAAATTTGGTTGTGCAGTATAGTATGTTTACATTTAGCGTGATCCAGGAACAGACATTGAAACAACCAGTCTCTAGACAAAGATTAACATTTACATCGTAAATTAAATAAAGAACCAAATGCGTCGGTTCTTTGTTGCAACAACACGAACTCTTGGTATTGTATTCCGTTCGAGATAGATGGCGCTGTTGCAAACCAATGGTTTGAGTAAACCGAAGTTATTTTTTTAACGTAGAATTCGATTATGTAATAAAATGCGGGTTCCAAATTGAAAATAAAAAGCTAACGGATTATATTATACGAAAATGGCTACAATTTCAAAGCACTTCAGTGGAATGCCGGACGTTTTCCACGCCGGACATTTGCCCCTATGCCAGGTAGCGATCCCTCAGGTAAGGGACGCCCTTCCTCGTACTACTTCTGTCCGCTTTCAAACCACCGTCTCCGCATCTTACTCGATACAACCAGTACGTAAGGGACCTTCTTCTTCGACATCTTGGCGAAATACAGAGCTTCTTTTCCGAAATCGAAATATTTATACCTTTTGGGAAACGAAAGCAATACCGACGATTATGTCAGTATAAATATAGATTCCTCCGTCTGTGGGGTAGCTTCCTTTCACGCTTACTGATTGCGATAGAAACAGTCCATCGCCATGGGAGCAACAAGAAAGGAACTATGTAAAGAGAATGCGAATGTACGCTAATCATTTCTTCTTGATCACTGCATTTATGCCTACTTTAATTACTACAACTGCATGCCCAAAACACAACAAGGAAAGAAGAAATGTGTATGTGAATGTTTGAAAAGAAGAACGATATACTCTATATTAATTTACTCTCTAAAATGCGATATCCCTTGTGGTGAAACATTAGTTAATAAAGTGTAGCGGGACAATGTTCAAAACATGACTGAAAATACTCGTACGTTCACTAAATAGAAATAAGAACATCTATGATTGACATGTCATCTAAAGTCGACGTACAATTTTAAATGTAAGAAATAAGGAAATGAAGTAATACAGAGTGGTATGCTTGTAACGTACGTTGTTGTTCTACATTGTTTAGCTCTGGTATTTACAGGGTCACAGAGAAAGCATCCTAGGTTTTGGAGCGAAAAGCCGTAATTGTAATGATCTGCACTACAACAGAAACAAGAAGCACAACTTAAGGAAAAATAATGTAATGTGTATTCCAGCTCACAAGCGACATTGAAGCAGATAGTTCCTGTGACTTAGTACGGGCAGAGGTTACATTCGACAACTGGAATAAATTAATAACAGGCTCCCTTTACTGACCCCCCCAGTCGCAGATGAAACGGTTGCTGAACAGATCAAAGAAAACTTGAGTATCATCACAAATAGGAACCCTATTCTACAATTATAGTTGGCAGTGACTTCAATCTACCTTCCGTATGTTGACAAAAATACATTATCAGACCCTATTGTAGATAGAAAACAACTTCTGTAATTGTTCTAAATACTTTTTTTAAAATTGAACAATTAGTTCATGAGGCCATTCAAATTGTAAATGGTTACGAAACACACTTGACCTCTTAGCCACAAATAATCCTGAGCATCACGACGGATACAGGGATTAGTGAACACAGTCGTAACGAGGCTCAATTCCACAAAGAAATTCACCAAAACTAAACGCGAAATATACCTATTTATAAAAGCAGCTAAAAATTCGGTTGACTTCTTTCTAAGAGACAGTCTCCAATCCTTCCAAACTATGTAAGTGAAGACCGTATGTGGCTTAGTAAGTACCTTTACTGCGCGACGGTAATATTACTGATGAAGTGGAGTTACTAAATGCACTTTTCCGAAATTCCTTCACCGAAGAAGACGAAGTAAATATTCCAGAATTCGAAATGAGAACAGCTGAAAACATAATATAGAAGTAGATATGCCTGGTGTTGCGAAGCAAATCAAATTACACTATCAAATAACTGATGTTGCAGAGGTGCCTGAACTGTCAGTGACAGAGGAAATCATCAAATATCTTTTCAAAAGTCCCTAATGTATACGAAAAGTAGGTCTAATACGTTTCTGATGGTCTTCAATAACAATTAATTTTCAGTAGTAGCTCTTTGCCTAGTTTCAGTTGCTTTTACTGACCTGTTTAAAGATAATCAACAATTTGGTAGGGAATTTTAATTTTTAAAGGACTATATCTAAATGTACTTAAATAGATTTACATCTACTATAAATGTTTGCAGCTAAACTTAAATAAAAAAATATTTGAGATGCCAAAATTGTCAACCTTAGGATCAGATCAGTTTTGGGATGTCAATTTTAGATTCAATTCAAAGGTTCAGTTCCCATTTTCTTTTACAAACCTTATACTATCAGTTTAACAAAGCATGATATTTTAGGTGATAGTTGCGACTCTGAAGCTTAAGAAAATAATTTTAGAACTCACAATTATTTAATAGTATGGCCATAATATTAGAAGGTAGAAAAAAGTTATCTTAACGTGACGACAATAGGAGCTCTTACTTAAAAAGGAAATTGCTATTGAAAAAAATTAGATGTAACTGTAAATTCTGGTTACAGGAGGATCAGCTAGTTACATCGTTAAGCTATTTAGGGATACTTTTGTGAGGCTTGAAACACTCTTTAATTTTTACAATAAAGGCTGATTCCCATTACACTTTGCACAGGCTTTGGACTCTCAAAATGATAAATGACCATTTACCATTTTGGCGTGTTTAAAATCAGCCTAAACAGGCTGAACTAATGTACACTCTATTTACAATTACAACTTAATATTAGCGCCGATAATGCTGCTTCAATGTTTTAGTAATTTTAAGTCAGTAATCTGCGAGGTCTCAGTGGTATTCATAGTTTTAATGCATTATTTTTAACGTATTTTAGTCCAGTTTCTGAGTATGTGCAATGGCTTTCAAGCAATGCCTAATGTTGCCAGTCTCTTCATAATTCTTTACGATTCTCTCTATCCTGTCGTCCAGCTTCAAGTACTTCTTCTTCCTCTTCTTAGCTTCAAGATTCATTTCCAATTTCATGTACATGCAGTTTGTGAGCTCTACTTCCTTTTTCAAGCACTCCACCAAATAGGTGATTCTAGGGTGAGGGTTTCCAATAATACTATTTATTTTGTTGTGCCACCCTTCAACAGCATTCGTCGTTTGGTGCCTTTTTCCATAGCAGTTCCACATTTCTATTGGGATATCTTCATTATGTAGCCAGTTGTCCACAAAGTAGTTAAAAAAATTGAGCATTCCGTTATCAGGAGCTTCTGCATGAATCTCAATCCATCCATTGCTTACGTCGTCCGGTTTTACAAATGCCAGCGCTGCACACATGCTGCCGTGAAGTCTTACATCCTCGTTCTGGCGGTACTCCTCAGTTAGACCGAGAACTTGAATTCTCCTCCATAAACTCTTCTACATGTGGAAATAGCATCCATTTATTTCAATTGTGGGAAAAACTTGACGAATGGCCGATATCGCAGCTGCCTCAAAATCGACATTCACTTCTTTAGGACACCACTCAGGGATTGCCTGTTTCATCAGACGAAACAGACGAACGTATGTGTCTTTCTTCTTATTTGGGAGCAGTGCAAATACAATAGGAAGAATGTTTGTTTCTTTAATCGGGCCTCCTAAGTCTACGTGTGTGGTATAGATTTGTACGAACTGCTTGCTGCAGCTCTTAAATGTTCCATTCATAAAAAAATGGGAACATGTTTTTAAACTTTCTTTTCCCTTGCTTCCACTAAAAATCATTATTCTCACCTCTAATCTATCGTCTTCTAGGAGAAAACCAGTGCCATCTCCCATTTTTAATAGATCTTGATGAAGATCAATTTCATAAGAATTCGTAGGCTCTTGTTGGTTCCCCTGTCGACGACGCACGGTTCTCCTCATAGATTCTGAATTCGGCATCACTGTAACAAAGTCATAACCTTTATTATGAAGATTTCCCATTTCATCCGCGTAAATCTCCGATAACTGTGTAGATTCTTCTTGAGACCTTCTCTTCGCCCTTTCCACTTGCTTTCTCATTTCCAGAGCCACATCGTCAGGTGGCCCACAGAGATGTTCTGATACCTTCAATACTTCTCCGTTCTTGGAAAGCTGCTTTCTCTTGCAATGATCCGCTTTTCGGCGTAAGCACATTCACATAACCACACCTTCTTTAGATTCCCTCTGTTTAAGATAAGCGTAACCACTGTAATGAGCAGAAGGCGTGCCCTTGTTCGTTGTAATAACTTCCATACTGATGGTCACGTTAGGAACTTCGAAAGCAAACTGAGTGTAAGGTTTTTTTTTGCGACCGGTGTGCGGGTTCGGTGACCGTCCACGGGCATTCCAGGGGTTGGGCGGCGTGTGAGGAGGAGGAGGAGGAGGCGGCAAGGGACCCGACCCTTCGGAGCAGGTAAAATCGTGGCAAATGTCCGGCGTGGCTAATGTCCGGACACCCTTCAGTGTAGTGATGGGCTAAACTGCGATTTTCCGATATCAGTGATTTTTGTGAATGCTACTTTTCAGTATCTGTTATTCTTAACAGTGATTTGTCGCAGTTAAGAGTCGCAGTTAAGGAACCTAGGTCGTGTATCCCTCCGCCACTGCTATTTCTGCTACTTCCGCGATTTCTGCGACTTCTGCTACTTCTGCGATTTCTGCTACTTCTGCGATTTCTTTGACTCCTGCTACTTCTGCGATTTCTGCTACTTCTGCGATTTCTGTGACTTCTGCGATTTCTGCGACTTACCACCGTATGAAAAAGTTACATCTGTCCACACAGAAAACTGCATCTCAACAAACCTGTCATTAGTAAGTATGTTTTACGTTTGTTCTTCCGTTGGCTTTAATTATGTATTAAAGAAACAACTGTGAACATATTAATAGTGAAATTAATATGTAAGTAGTCATACAGTACCATAATAGTTCGTGTTTAGAAAATGAATTCTAACATATTGTTATGTTCACAGGTACCCGAACTACATTTCAGTCACTCAGTAAAGTGATAACTCAGAATATCACTGTCAACAGATCTGCCGAAATTGCCACTGCTCTTTAGACCGTTTTCCTCAGACGAGAGGTTAGTTTCTAAGTGTTGCGATGGAGTTAATTACTTCAGTGAGATCGTTCTTGCAAATGTGAAATATACCCCATTGAGTGGCTGTCATTACAGCAAATATTAGCAGTCTACTCTGTCAATTATATTGCTCGTAATTAGTGACAGCAAAAATTGTTTAATAATCCTTGTGATTTTGCAGACACAGTTCTGACTCTGATTCCTTGTTGCTGTACGTATCTATCCACATCAAGGCTGTTGAGACAGACTCGTGAAGATTCAAGACAGCTCTTAGAGGATTTGCAGTTTAAAAGTGACATAATTGTGAAATAAGTGTGCAGATGAGTGATTAAACTGTGTTTTATTGAAGTTGTTGTGCGATTTTAAAGGAATAATAAATGTTAAATACAGTGAGTCAATATCGAAAATCTCATTTTCCACATGTTAAGCCGTCCTATACCCATAATTTTCCGCCACTTATTTATTGGTAAACACTTGTTGGAGAGTGACATGCCTCCCCCCCCCCTCCCCTTTCTCCACAATCTTTGTGTGACACTGACCTGTAACATATCCCGAAGTCTACAATATGCATTTTGAGGCTGTTAATATGAAAGTGGGAAGTACAGATCTTCCAGTAAAATCAGGAATAGCGTAAGTGCATTACTTGAAAGTAACACAGGAAAAGCTTACTTATGTAGGTGGTAGTAGTGTCGGCAAAAAGTTCTTGTGTATGAAGTTGCCATGTAGGACATCAGGTTTTCTTCCGAGTCTTGAACTGTGTCGGAACAAAAGTGAGGCATTCATATGACTCAACAATACTGTTTTCATTTCACTACACTTATACAGGTGTCCAAGTTGTGCTGTGTTCGCATTGCAAAGTCCTGTAGGCATGTGTAGTATTAACCAAAACTGTCGTATTGGAAGCAGAATCAAACACATTTGTTACTTTACTGGATATTTTCAGGATAAAAAGGCAATGTTGCTTCTTATTAATATAATACATTCAGAGCCACAGCTGTGTTTGACCAACCATAACTGATGCTGAATGTGCATGTCGTCATATAATATGAAAGGCTTATTTCCATAGTGGTACAAGTCCATTACCTCCACTTTTCTGTCTATAATGCTTCTGAAATTAATGCTCCAAACAAATATAAATAAAGGTTCATCTCTAGCAAGAAGCCAATGCTTGAATATTTCTGGTATCTCAACTGCAGATTTTTCAGCGCTCATTTAACTTCACGACCCTGTGTCTCAAAATGAACAAAAATGGACTTGTACCACTATTGAAAAAAGCCCTTCAGATGCACACACAGCACATCCATCTCGTGAGGGACAAGGCTCACATAACGAAGTCCGTACGTCGGTCAACAGATGGCACTAGGAAAAGAATGTTAACTGCGCTTTTCAGTTGCTACTTGCGACTCTTAGTTGCGATTTGTCACAGAAATCGCAGTTTGACTCGGTAGCGAATAGCGTAGTATGAACTTTGCTCAACAGATGGCACTGCTAACTGTGCTTTTTATTTGCTACTTGCGACTCTTAGTTGCGACTTGTCACGGAAATCGCAGTTGGACTTATTGTGACTTGGCAAGACAGCCAAGCCACTAGGAGGTGAAGCCGAAAAGGCACGCGTTTAAGCTCACGCAGGCTGGCGTGAGGTCCGGAACAGTTAAAGGATTTGAGTCTAGCAAATAAAGTACGTAGCTGTTGGAATGCTTAACTTTAATCCATAATTGGTGAACATCGCTCTTGACGGTACATGTTTTACAGCATCAATAGTAACTGCTAATGGCGCCTTGTTAGGTCGTAGCAAATGACGTAGCTGAAGGCTATGCTAACTATCGTCTCGGCAAATGAGAGCGCAATTTGTCAGTGAACCATCGCTAGCAAAGTCGGCTGTACAACTGGGGCGAGAGGTAGGAAGTCTCTCTAGACCTGCCGTGTGGCGGCGCTCGGTCTGCAATCACTGACAGTGGCGACACGCGGGTCCGACGTATACTAACGAACCGCGGCCGATTTAAAGGCTACCACCTAGCAAGTGTGGTGTCTGGCGGTGCACTACAGGACTCGATAGCACGTCGCAGAGATGAGCGTAGTACGAACTTCGGCCAACAGATGGCACTGTTAACTGTGCTTTTTAGTTGCTACTTGCGGCTCTTAGTTGCGACTTGTCACTGAAATCGGAGAAAGCAGTACGGAATTCGGCCAACAGATGGCTCACGGCGTTGAATGTGAAATGCTACTTGCGACTGCTAACTGTGACTGAAATCGCAGCTACATTTTGTAAAGTTGTTATTGTGATATCTGTGACTTCTCAATCACTGTGATTTCTGACAGATACGCGATTTCCTGCCCACCACTACTTCAGTGTCTATGTTCCTTGTTCAGTGTAAAGTCGCAGCCTTAGCGGTCGGTTGTGTGTACGCGGCGCTCCCGCCAGTGCTGCTTACTGGCGTTTTACTTCTGCGCGGGCTTTGATTGATGTTTACTGTCTGAACTTCAGTGTATACTTTCGCACCTGAGACTCCTTTTTAAATCAGTTTCAGTTTTGGTGGCGAGCGTCCAAATATTTACGAATTTGGCGATTGGTACTTCAAAAACGACTTCATCTGGTACTTTACGTTACTCGCATGCGACTCCGGAACATTTATACACCGTGAAATTGAGGAACAAGGAAATCTGCCAAAGGATTATGAACGTGACAAACAGGGATGCCAAGTACAAGAGAAGCACAGGCGAGGTGAGTCGTGTTACCGTTACTTATGCTGCGTTGGGTCCCAGAACCGTGAAAGTGCATCTGTTACCGTTTGAACTCAATCTGGCGTACATTAAACAGGCCTTTTCTTAATTTGCACCGTGTATACAGTAACAGCAGATCGGTGGAGCGGTAACATGCACTACAAGCTGGGTAATGGTGTGAGAACTGTTAAAATTATAGAAGGTATGTGGGATTGTAAATCAATGTGTATGGCTTCAAAGCTTCGTAATTTACGAGGGGCAATCACGTACTACTTCTGCCCGTAACATGCCGGTCACCTTAAGGTGGAGTGTTCGCGAAGACGACCAGTAAAGCTCCTGCCGAGTTTGATTCGGGAGGCAGGCCGCTGGCCCGTTACGCCGCAGTCTGCAGCCGTTTGTTTACTCTCCGCTACAGCGTCGTGCCTCCCGATGACGTAGCACTAGCTGCCGCGGCAGTAGTAACTGAAGCATGGCACACTTGGTGCATTCCCCGCGATCGATGACGTGAAAATGTCCGATGTTCAAGCAAACGTTTGCCATAACCGCGCACTCTAATGTTGTTCCTGAACTAAGTTCGCGCTCACGCAACTACAGCTTTAAAAGAATCTGTTGCAAGAGAAGAAGGCACATCTTGCGCCCCATCGGACAACACTATTGTCACATCCAACGTGCAGGCAACCGAATCTTCGAATAAACGTAACAGCACCAACAACAACGTCCGAAAAGCAACACCACAGCTAACAGACAACGTCACGGGTCACACTGCGACGCGAGAAGATCATTCGGGTGCCACTGAACAAGCGTTTCCTACTTAAAAAAAAAGTCTATAAGGTCCGTATCCTATCCCTGAAAGATATCCAAGGCCGAGCCTTGCCTGACATGCTCGTAGAGGAGCTACTGAGGCAGCGCAGCAATTAAGGCCAGTAGCCCAACAAGTAGCTGCAAAACTGAAAAACAGCCAGCCTGAAACAAAGGCAACATCCGCAACTGCTACCTTAGAACCCATGGACTCCAACGACAATCGAAAATTACCACCTGGTGATCATTGGTGGATGGACAATAAAATGGACAGGAATAGGGGCCAACGTACTTTTATATTGAAATGTGTGTGTGAATTTGTACGTATGGACCGAGCGGCATTTAGTGGCTCGGGAATATCTCCTCCCCAATGACCAATACTTTCACATACAACATAACAACGATTAACATTAACAGAATTCAGAGTGATGTAAAATTCAGAGCGCTCACAGACTTCCTATACACCGCTACTGTAGACGCCGGGATCTTAGAAGAAGTCTGCGTAGGACCGAACACGTCTGGATTTGTAGCCATAACGAACATCAGCAAAGAGCACCACACAGAAACCGCAGTCCTACTACGAGATTGACTGCCATTGTTTCGACAAGATATGACCCGTCTATTTGTCAATCATATTATGTTCGTGTTCTAGGCGCTACAGTCCGGAACTGCGCGACCGCTACATTCGCAGGTTAGAATCCTGCCTCGGACATGGATGTGTGTGATGTCCTTAGGTTAGTTAGGTTTAAGTAGTTCTAAGTTCTAGGGGACTGATGAGCACAGAAGTTAAGTCCCGTAGTGCTCAGGGCCATCTTTTTTATGTTCGAGTGATGGATAAAGATTGTCAACTTATACGCACCATCCGGCAGTAACTGCCGAAAGGAACGTTCTTACTTTTATAAAAATGATGTGCCTCTTTAAATTAGTGAATATGCAGCGAATTGTATCCTAGTGGGAGATTTTAACTGCGTTATCTCAGCAAAAGACCAAACACCGAACTATAATAACTGCACAGAAATCGGTTGACTGTCTCGTCTCTGGACTGAAACTACTTCACACCTGGGAGAAGATACAAGGGAAGCGCGCCGCATTCACACACACAGCCCAGCCAGAGAGACCGCATATAGTCTCCTCCGCTCTCGGCCACGATGAAGTGAACAGTGATATTGCTCCAGTCGGCTTTTCTGACCAAAGTACCCATCACTACTACATAAAACTCCAACGCCCAGAAATGTTTTGTGAGAGAGGGTGCTGGAGAATGAATAGCAGCCTGGTGTAAGACAAACAGCTCGATGCAGACATTCACCGGGCGTGGGAGCAAGTAAAACGCTTCAAAACCCAATGCGGATCGGTTATTGAATAGTGGCTACGTAGAAACATAAGTTTCAGTTTATCAGTAGCAAAAAGTTACGCTTACCAGAAGTCCTACTGGGTCAAACAAACGATGGAAATTTATTCTCATGTCTGTGTGAATTGTACAACGCACACTGACATCACAGCTGATGACGCTTATCGCCGTGGTACAATGTGAAAACAAATGGAAGGCACGATAACGCGATCCCAACAAAGGGCGTCGGTTCGGAGGAAACAGCCTCACTCTCCCACACTGTACGGATATTGAGGTGGGAGAAAGCGAAGCTGATTCAAGAGGTTGTTGACGGGACGGGGATTGTAGTTACACACTTGTGATGAGATATCGCGTTTTCTTTTAACTACTACAGAGAATTTTACTACAGGCAGGAGATCACTATTTCATTGAGAACTTCGGTGCAAAGCGTGTCAGTTTCCGTAACGTCTCGTGAACACGATGATGCGCTTGAGGCCCCATTGAATGAAGACTGTATATAAAGGAGGCCGTGATCAGCGCCAAAAAACGAAATTCCGCGCCGAGACCGTCGGGTCCAGGAGATGATCAATACTTCTGGAATATCTTGGCCCCAACATCAGCAAGTTGAGCTAATCAATTGTGGCAGCTTAAATCTGTACCAGAGGAACTCAAGGAAGGCTTCAGTGTGCCTTTACCCGAACAGGTCTCATTTCATGTCTCCTCTTCCTGTTTCCTATCACCTTACTTAACTCAGACTTAAGGTTTTTAACACTGATTGTGAAACAGCGAATGCAACTGGGAGGGGGGGGGGGGGGGGAACTGTTACATAAAACAGTGAGAAAACGCCAATATGATGCGGTACCTGGACGCAGTGTAGTATCAGTTACCTGAGACCTACGGGATGTCAACTGTACTCTGGCGGACAGTAAAGACCCTGGTGCCACGCAAAGTGACCACGGGGTTCGAAGCGCCATGCCACGGTTTGCACGACCCCTCCCGCCTGAGGTTCCAGCCCTCCCTAGGGCGCGCGCGCGTGTGTGTGTGTGTGTGTGTGTGTTTGTTTGTGTGGTTTTAAAAAATGGTTCAAATGGCTCTGAGCACTACTGGACTTAACAGCTGTCATCAGTCCCCTAGAACTTAGAACTACTTAAACCTAACTAACCTAAGGACATCACACACATCCATGCCCAAGGCAGGATTCGAACCTGTGACCGTAGCGGTCGCGTGGTTCCAGACTGAAGCGCCTAGAACCGCCCGGCCACCACGGCCGGCTTGTGTGGTTTTAGCATAAGTTAGTTCAGGTAGTGCCTAAGTTTAGGGACTAATGACCTCAGCAGTGTGGTCCCTTAGGAATTCACACACATTTGAACATTTTTGAAGACCCGGCTCGCGACCATTTTTAGACCTTGTAAAAGCGTATGACTGCATACATAAACCACGAATATCTGATTAAGGTACTGATGAAGATGGATTTCGGCCATCGTTTCGTCAGAGTAATGCAGCATTTCATTTCCAGTGCCACATCACGTATCCGGAATAACGGCCACCCGTTCGACAAAATTGTAACTAGGAGATCTATCAAGTAAGAAAGCCCCCTTCTCAATGGCGTTGTACGCCTTCGCGGTGGATGCCGTAGTCGCACGCATAACCCAGCGACCATTTGGAATCAACATTGGAACGGAGAAAGTGGCTTGCGTTGCTTATGCTGATAAGGTCTGCTTAGCAGTACAATCCATAGCAAATCTGACAGACGTGCAGAACCTCGTCCACGACTTCAACGTGGTCACCGGTGCGAAACTAAAAAAAGACATTGGTATGCTATCCATCTCGATTGGTGTGCCACGAGAGCACAGTACAAATCTATGAGACTAAGGCGGAACGGTACCAGACGTGATGGCGTCAAAAAACTGTCCCAGACATGTTGCACAAGATCAGAGCTACACCGTGTATTTATTCTGACAGAGAACTAGATATCCTGCAAAGAATACACATAGTCAGAATATCTACAAGCGAGCGGAATGTACTAGCTGGGCTAAATCCTACCAGTCTCAACTCACCTTGCAGACAGTATACAGAAGGCGTTCTGTTGGTGTGTCCTCAGAGGCCACCTTACCAACCGTACGAGGAGGGATTTGTCTCATCAGTGCCAGACATAGTTGGCGGACCTTACTAATCAACCGTACGCATAAAACTACCAACAAAGACACAACGAGCTTAATCAGGAACTTAACGCTATATTGGAAGCCATGCAGTATAATGTAATCAGTTTCTGAAGCTATGATAACAATAACCCCTCGCCATATTAGACTCTACTACTGCGAGTTCATTTGCATACGAGAAGCTGACAACATCCATCCACCTTATACCAAACGTAAAATCTATGTTTTCTCTACCACCTGTCATTTAAAAATACCCGCAAGCTAAGTGGAATTCCATCTGGCGAAATATCCATATCTCTGTATTGCCATCACGCGTCCGGTCTACATGGTATCTTATCATCGACGACAAAATTTCAGCTAATGAGAAACTGTACAACATCTACCTGAGCCTCACACGGCGTGCGGTCACACGGACACCTTAATTCACAGGTCTACCTGTGGTACCTGCACAGCTGGATTGATCACGGCGAAGCAGACTGGCAATAATTCACGTTATGCGCATCGTCGACGTCATGGAATTAACTACAGAGGAAAACATAAGCAGCGGTGTGACCTAAAATCCAAATGGCCTCATTTTGCTTCCTGTGGAGGCTATCTTATATCATCAATCATCGTCATACAACACTTGAAGAATACTGTGCAAATATGGAATTTGTGCAAAGATAAGAGGACAAAGAGATTACAATGACACGTTCCACATCTGCGCCATAATTTTCATCATGTTAGCATACAATTTATTTAAGTCACTAGTTTGTATAAAAGCCAGAAGGCTTTTCCATGCTCCTATGATTATTATTTCTTATTTTTTCCTTCATTTGGCAAGAAGCCAATTTTAGTTTCTACAAGAACACATGATGATGAAAGTAATATTCTTATGATTTAAAATATCACTTGCCATGGTTGGCACTTTTCCGTGTTGTATTCTTCTTAACCTTCTCCATAAAAAAAAAAAAAAAAGAAAAAAAAAAATTCTGTTTCACAACAATGCAGAAGAAGGCTACTTTGTGAAGAACAGCTGGGTATTGCTTGAAATTTAATAGCTCTTGTCTCTACCATTACAAATATCAAATGCTATATTTATATGCAAGAGTAATATAACTTCTAACAAGGATATTTTCAAGACTTGAAAACTAAGCAGCCCCCTGTTGATTAATGCAGTGGGGTCAGGATTATTAAACATTCTTAAACACTATTTCATAAGGCCCATGTCTTGGCACCTGTATGCAAGTGATTACTACAAGAAAAGGAATTATTTAAACTGGTCCATTTACATAATCGAACCACAGGATAAATTACTTTAGGTACTGTTTGAACACGAAACCATTGGATACAGTGCAAAAATAACTGATGAATCCTGTACACAATTCTTGTGAACTGTTAGCTGTATCTGATTCAGGGCAAATTTATGTCTTAATATATGAAGAAAATTTTCTTATAAAGTAAACTTAAGGTGTAGTTTGCACATTCAACTATTGGGTACAGTACACAAATATTTTCTTTGTGAATGTAGCACCTATTTCCTTCGAAATGTTAATTGTGTTTGCATTCCGTCCTTCTGCTTATTTGTATGTATGTATTAAAATGTTCATATGTAATAAGAAAAGAGCATCTAGGTTTAATCAAGGAACACAAAAAAAGAAAAAATGGTGTGTGTTAGACGAGTGCCTGGCCAGTGGGTGTGGTCGGTCAATGGCTGTATGACAGATACCTGTAATATGCGTAGCAACAAGGAAACCATATTAACATTAACTTGAATACTATATGGTAGCTTTGATACCGTAGCCTGAAGAATATTGTATACCGACCAAGGGACCAAACGGAATGGATTGTACTGTTACGTAAATGAGCCAGCCGCTGTCTGCTGGAGAGAATATAAAACGTTTTGTTTGCCCTACCTGTTTCTAATGTACACTGATGATAAACTGATTTTTATTTGTGATATTTCATCTGATAGTTTGAACAACGTATTATTTAAAAACATTTGTCACTCTGCGCGTACTTTACCTACAACATTACTATCTGAGAGCTCTCACTTTCCCAAGATTCTCTTAGTTTCAGAAACTTGCAAATTATTAACTTACCAGGAAGACAAATTTGCATATTAAATGCATGGATTAGCTTAGTATGCATGTAATCTACCCGGGATGGAAGTCAATCGCTTCGTGATTTTATCACTCTTTAGAATCTGTAATCCGGATTTAGCTGAATTTATTAATAACATGATTTTCCTTTGTGCAAGATGGATGTAGCGGTCGACGGTGCATTCCCAGCGTGAATCGCTCTGCGCAAGTCTGTGATCTACAGATTGAAACACAGTTGTTGTTACCCCCTAGATAAACATGAGGGGGGGGGGGGGCGGTTACGTTCTTTAATAGTGTGACTAAGTCGATGCGATGAGAAGACAGAGAGTGTATTGTTTCCAGACTTAGACTTAGTCCAGGACGCAGCCATAGCATTTCATGATATTGAGCTACACTGGCCTTGTCCGCGTAGCAATGTCGATAAAAGTATTATTTCAATCCCGAAACTAGAGGTGAGAAACTCTGGATGTGGCCTCACTCCATAGAGACTGTTCAAGTGCTATAGGTATTATAGAGGAGAATAGGTGATCCAGTTTCTGAATTAGTTAGAAAACGCCATAAAATGTCTGATAGTGATATGATACTTGTATTTATGATTTACTGCGCCGAATTTTGTAATCTGGCCATACTTAGTAGTTTCCGACAAGTTTTGTAGAGGGCGAGTTTTCTAAGTTGGTATGGCACTATCCCTACATCAGGGTGGAGCTAAATCGGTACCCACGTGACAGCATGCTTACCAGTACGTTCCTGAACGCCGCGCACAAAAGCTGTACTTTTCCGTGTCTCGTACCACGCGGTCTGTTGGTGGCAGAAAGGCCGGGTCAAGTGTTTTGTATAGCTCTGGGGTCAGGGACAACTTGCATGCCTAACAGAAGGGTCGTCTTAGTGTTACTATCCTATAGTACAGAGGTCAAAATGTCTACATTACCCACTTCCTTCAGCTTAGGCAAAGGGAGCACATCGGTTGGTTCCTTTCGTATTCTATGTGGCCTACTACGAGCTTCAGGTGTTTCACTGAGACACCATTATTTCATGGGTGCCTTTTTACCATGTTTTCGTGCAGAATCGAGCCGCACGTTCCAAGACAAAAATTTCTGCGATTTGCCGTACATAGCTAAGATATATTGTCAATAACCCGATAAATTTCTTGAACACCTGCATCTCAGAAACGGATATAGATGTCTAGTTACCCTACCGATTCACTTGAAATCCATTTGGAAACGAAAATTTAGTTTGTAATGTGGTGTAGCATGGAGAAATACGGTGTAAAATGTCTCCTTTACCATCACACTGGGAACCACGTGATGTTGTAATTAAGCACATGCAAAAATTTGTTTGCACGTAAAATCGGGTCTGAGGTATAAAATTAGTTTACTTATGTGCAACTAAAGTAACTCGAAATTATGAACTTTACTGACCAACACATTTCTTTTCACGTGAATGATAAGCTCAGCTGCAGCTGGGGAAAGAAACGTGTCAGGAACATTTTGCATTTTTTATGCACCGGTAGAAGTATTTTTACACTGGAAATGTGGAGATTACTGTATCGGTCCACATCTAAGCACAGAACAATTTGGCTGGCCATTCAGTAGGGCCACTAATTTCACGAGCGCCACGACTCATACTGGTGATGGTAAAAAAATATGATTTATAAAATCGATCTGTAGCAGATTACACGAAGGAATAGCGAACTACGTAGAGTTAAACAAATACACTGACGGACCAAACCATGATGACCAGTATCCACGGCAAGACTCAATGGCACGCTGTTGGCGTTACGAGGTAAGAAAAATGAGTGAGTAGTGATGAAAGGGGCATCATTGCCGCTGGGGTAGCAGCCGTAACCGGGGACGTTAACGAAGGGCAATAGTAGTGGCCCAGAGCCTTCGAAAGAGCGTCTCGAAAATGTTCATGACAGAAACATGCGAACAGTTGGCCAGTGTTGGAAGTGCGGTTAAACTACGAGTAGGCGGCACGTTCTGTAAAGAGGTGCGAACGTGAAACCACTCTGCTGGTCAGGAAAAACGTAGTACGGAGTGGTTATATTCAAAGTGCAGCCACTCACAGAATCCCAGTGTGTTCTCTGCCAAGTTCCTCTGTCATAGACAGTCTAATGCGTTAAAGCGGAACCGATTTAAGCTGGGAAAACAATTATTTGCAATTTTGACCACCCGGTGCAAATCTGGCGCTGTTGCTGGACTAAAGACGTGTAGATATGTTTCCATATGTAATGTATTAGGAACGGGACGTGGGTAGAAAAAGACAAACAGGTGAGAAAGAAATAATGTTGATTTTATTACCAAACGCCTTTTACACAGTTTGTTCAGTATGAACACCACAAATGTCGTCGAAATGTTGCATATGATCAACAGTTGCTTGCAGCCGTTCCACTGCAATCTGTAT
Organism: Schistocerca serialis cubense; assembly: GCF_023864345.2. Taxonomy (NCBI): domain Eukaryota; kingdom Metazoa; phylum Arthropoda; class Insecta; order Orthoptera; family Acrididae; genus Schistocerca; species Schistocerca serialis. Next base: position 600,691,720 of record NC_064644.1, on the reverse strand, counting down.
CCTGGCCTTCACATTAGGTAAACACCACACGCTTCCCTGGTAAACGCATCCTTTTACATAGCCCTAGAGCGAAAAGTCATATGGTTTCAGATCAAGTGGTATTGCAGGTCATGCATCTGGAAAGCCACTGGAGGTAACACGCATGTGGAAGGTGTGGTGTCACCGCCAGACACCACACTTGCTAGGTGGTAGCCTTTAAATCGGCCGCGGTCCGTAGTATACGTCGGACCCGCGTGTCGCCACTATCAGTGATTGCAGACCGAGCGCCGCCATACAGCAGGTCTAGAGAGACTTACTAGCACTCGCCCAGTTGTACAGCCGACTTTGCTAGCGATGGTTCACTGACAAATTACGCTCTCATTTGCCGAGACGATAGTTAGCATAGCCTTCAGCTACGTCATTTGCTACGACCTAGCAAGGCGCCATTAGCAGTTACTATTGATGCTGTAAAACATGTACCGTCAAGAGCGATGTTCACCAATTATGGAGTAAAGTTAAGTATTCCGGCAGCTACGTACGTTCTTTGCTACTATAACTTCCTTGTCCTGTTCCAGACCTCACGCCAGCCTGCGTGAGCTTAAACGCGTGCCTTTCGGCTTCCTCCTAGTGGATTGGTTCAAATGGCTCTGAGCACTATGGGACTTAACATCTGTGGTCATCAGTCCCCTAGAACTTAGAACTACTTAAACCTAACTAACCTAAGGACATCACACACATCCATGCCCGAGGCAGGATTCGAACCTGCGACCGTAGCAGTCGCGCGGTTCCAGACTGAGCGCCTAGAACCGCTAGACCACCGCGACCGGCCCTAGTGGATTGGCTGTCTTGCCAGTCCACAACAGAAGGTTGGGCGAGCGAGATGAGGTGTCGCCCCGTCTTGCATGAAAACAATGGTTTCCACGAAACTGCGCTCTTCCAAAACAGGAATCACGTGCTGCAAAATGAGGTTTCGACGTGCAGGCGTCACGGTATACCTGACTCTGGGTGAATTCTCTTCAAAGGAGAACACATCGAGATTAGGGTGTTGTGCAAGAAGAGCCATTGCACTCGCCATATAGGACTTTCAAGGTGGTTGTGAATCCACACCACACATTCGGCAGTTTTGTGTATTCACTGTACCCTGTAATGTGAAATATACCTCCTCGCTCCACATAATATTACTCGGCCATGTGTCATCAATTTTAATCCGTGCTAGAAACCGAACAGCAAATTTCAAACTTTGAAACAACTGAAACCTCATGATATGCAGTACTGTCTGGCTCCTGCACAGCTACTAGTGTAATATATTATTGCCGCCGTTCGCATAAAACAGTTTTGCTAGCAGTCCATGATCTCCCTTCTCGATAGACATGACGTTATGGCTTGTCAAACAACAACGTGGATGACATGCCACTGCGTTAATGAAGAAGCGGTTTACGCAAAAAAAAAGAAAAAAAAACCAGTTCATGTTTTGGCCACCAAGGGCAAATCTGGCGCTGTACACTATGACGGTATGTCTACCCAGTTTATCGTATGGCAGTCAATTACAGCCCATACTAGACCTTCATGAGATGCTACACTTTAATTATAACCACCCAGTATTTATTTGATATATTGTTTTGCTAGCAGGCAGATAACGCTTCTCTAAAATACACTACTGGTCATTAAAATTGCTACACCACGAAGATGACGTGCTACAGACGCGAAATTTAACAGACATGAAGATCCTGTGATATGCAAATGATTAGCTTTTCTGAGCATTCACACAAGGTTGGCGCCGGTGGCGACATCTACAGCGTGCTGACATGAGGAAAGTTTCCAACCGATTTCTCATACACAAACAGCAGTTGACCGGCGTTACCTAGTGAAACGTTGTTGTGATACCTCGTGTAAGCCGCGCGGGATTACCCGAGCGGTCTAGGGCGCTGCAGTCATGGACTGTGCGGCTGGTCCCGGCGGAGGTTCGAGTCCTCCCTCGGGCATGGGTGTGTGTGTTTGTCCTTAGGATAATTTAGGTTAAGTAGTGTGTAAGCTTAGGGACTGATGACCTTAGCAGTTAAGTCCCATAAGATTTCACACACACACCTCGTGTAAGGAGGAGAAATGCGTACCATCATGTTTCTGACTTTGATAAAGGCCGCACTGTAGCCTATCGCGATTGCGGTTTATCGTGTCGCGACATTGCTGCTTGCGTTGGTCGAGATCAAATGGTTCAAATGGCGCTGAGCAATGTGGGACTTAACTTCTGAGGTCATCAGTCCCCTAGAACTTAGAACTACTCAAACCTAACTAACCTAAGTACATCTCACACATCCATGTCCGAGGCAAGATTCGAACCTGCGACCAGGCGGTCGTGCGGTTCCAGACTGAAGCGCCTAGAACCGCTCGGCCACTCCGGCCGGCTGGTCGAGATTCAATGTTACCAGAATATGGAATCGGTGGATTCAGGAGGGCAATACGGAACGCCGTGCTGGATCCCACCGGCCTCGTATCATTAGCAGTCGAGATGACAGGTATCTTATCCTCATGGCTGTAACGGATCGTGCAGCCACGTCTCGATCCCTGAGTCAACAGATGGGGACGTTTGCAAGACAACAACCATCTGCACGAACAGTTCGGCGACGTTTGCAGCAGCATGGACTAACAGCTCGGAGACCATGGCTGCGGTTACCCTTGACGCTGCATCACAGACAGGAGCGCCTGCGATGGTGTACTCAACGACGAACCTGGGTGCACGACTGGCAAAACGTCATTTTTTCGGATGAATCCAGGTTCTGTTTGCAGCATCATGATGGTCGCATCCGTATTTGGCGACATCGCGGTGAACGCACATTGGAAGCGTGTATTCACTACGCCATACTGGCGTATCACCCGGCGTGATGGTATGGGATACCACTGGTTACACGTCTCGGTCACCTCTTGTTCGCATTGACAGCAATTTGAACAGTGGACGTTACATTTAAGATGTGTTACGACCCGTGGCTCTACCCTTGATTCGATCCCTGCGAAACCTTACATTTCAGCAGGATAATGCACGACCACGTGTTGCAGGTCCTGTACGGACCTTTCTGGATACAGAAAATGTTCGACTGGTGCCCTAGCGAGCACATTCTCCAGCTCTCTCACCAACTGAAAACGTCTGGTCAATGGTGGCCGCGCAACTGGCTCGTCACAATACGCCAGTCACTACTCTTGATGAACTGTGGTATCGTGTTAAAGCTGCATGGGCAGCTGAACCTGTACACGCCATCCAAGCTCTGTTTGACTCAATGCCCAGGCGTATCAAGACCGTTATTACGGCCAGAGGTGGTTGTTCTGGGTACTGATTTCTCAAGATCTATGCACCCAAATTGCGTGAAAATGTAATCACATGTCAGTTCTAGTGTAATATGTTTGTCCAATGAATACCCGTTTATCATCTGCATTTCTTCTTGGTGTAGCAGTTTTAATGGCCAGTAGTGTATTTACTAATTCGAATAAAACTGTCTGTATAACCTGAGTCTGTTTTTTATCTAACAGAAAATTTCAAATTTTGTTTTACTCCTCAGTGGGTAATTACCTACAACTTGGGCAGCTCAAATAAAATGGTTCAGTTATGTTTCGGTGACAAACTAAATAATTTTACTATGTGAGGAAAGTGAGTATACACATGTCCGTCCATCCGCTGTGCACATTGTCTTACTTTGCACCCTGCGTACTAAAGAATGCGTAAGTATCACACGAAAATGTCTCCTACGCGTTTCAAATAGTTGCAATACTCTTTTTGCAGCAAGTACCGAATTGAGAGCAGAACACAACGATAAATATTTAACAGTTACTACTCAGCAGTAAATGCCGTAATGCCTGCACTGGTACTACTTCTACGTTATTATTATTATTATTATTATTATTGGCAGCGGTCAGATACAAAGCACTTGCAACATCAAGTCTCTTGATTGCTTTACTCCTTACTTCTGAACCGGCAGAAATTAAGTTTTTTACTACGTGTAGTCCTAAGTACAGTGTAACAAATTTTAACTTGGTTGGTTCTAGAGGAAGCATGTATTGCAAGAAGTGTATACTCACTTTCTTTTTTGAGAAAGAGTTCTGGGTGGCACCCGCGATGCACTGAAAATAAAAAAAAAACTGACAATTACACTGAGGTGACAAAAGTCATGGGATACTTAGTGACGTGTCTGACCTCATTTTGTATGACGTAGTACAGCAACTCTACGTGGCATGGACTATCAAAGTCGTTGGAAGTCCCTTGCAGGAATATGGGTATTGCTGCCTCTATAGTAGCCCATGATTGCGGAAATATTGCTGGTGGAAGAATTTGTGCGCGACTAACGTTTCGGTTATGTCCCATGAATATTCAGTGGGTTTCATGATGCGTTTCTTCAAACCAGTCACCAACAATTGTGGCCCAGTAACAAGGCGATAACCGTCTATAAAAATTCCATCGTTGTTTGGTAACATGAAATCCGTGAATGGCTAGAAATGATCTCCAAGTAGCCGAACACAACAATTTCTAGTCAATGATTGGATCCTACGGTCCAACTGCACCAATCCAGTCCACGTGAACACAGCCTGCAGCATTGTGGAGCTACCACCACAACCACCTTGCACAGTGCTCAGTTGACAAATCGGTTCCATGACTCCGTGGGGTCTGCACCACAGTCTAGCCCTACCACCAGCTCTTACCCACTGAAACCGGGACTCGTCTGAGCAGGCCACAATCTTCTGGTCTTCTAGGGTCCACCCAATATGGTCACGAGCCCAGAAGAGGCGCTGCAGGTGATGTATTGTTAGCAAAGGCACTCACGTCGTTCGCCTGCTGCTATAACCTATTTACGCCAAATTTCGTCGCACTGTCATAACCAATACATTCGCCGCTCGTTCCACGTTGTGTGTTAGCAGCAGGGATTTCTTTGAACACGACTCAAACAACACCACAGAAATCAAACTGTTTTCATCACAGTCGAGGAAATCTCGAGTTCTGTTCGATCTTTCGATCGTCCTGCGAACTCGTGACTTTTTGGTACTATCAGAGCGACCTGCCTTAACGCTTTTAATTAACTAAGGATTTTAACAATAAAAATAACTGTGAAACACATACTGAATTATCTTCAGGGATGTAGGTCACGGGTGACAACGGCAATTAGTAAATAAATAAAAGGTGGCAATCGTGTTTCTGTGTAATTCTTGAGCTTTCGGTCGTCCCGCGATCTGCTAAGTTCTGGTGGTACCATCTGCAAGACAAGTCACTCCGCTGTAACCTATTCTCGCGATAAAAATTACAGCCACTTTATTGCGACACAGTTCTTGTAATCTAGAATTAAATTCCGGATAGTTGCCTTTTCTGAAGTTTTCAAAGTGAACGACAGGTAAAAACAACGCGGCTACCTTCAAATGAAACAATCATTTCCAACCTATTTGGTAAAGCAATACCGCCTCTGATAATCAAATACTGTTCATATTTTTTGGAAGACAACGTTTTCGTCTTTGTATTTTAAGTAAAGACTACAGAGTTTCACATACTGTATGTATCGATATATAAACATTTATTCCAATTTTTAATTTCGTTCGAATACAATAAGACATTGTCCAGTGGTAAGATTTAGTGCTGTTTCCTCCATTGTTTCACGAAATTACGAACAAGCCTTAACCGTTACCTATGACACAGCAAAAATTTCTCCGTTTCTTTCTCATCCTTTGCACTCACGCGAGTCTAATGTTACGTGATTGTTCGCCGTTCCCAATGCGCCGCAGCGTTCCATAATCTCGATCCAATGTGAACGCGAGTATCGTTTGCCTAGCACAAGTTACCACAGAACATTTAACGACCGAGAAAAGCGGCGTTTGCATAAAATAGGGCCGTCGGCCACTCCATAGTCCGTGGTGAGAAATAATACCTGAAATTTGATATCCTCGACACGCTGTTGACAGAGTTACTGAATTCAGTATTCGGAGATACACAATTTCCGACACTGAACGTGGAATGGTTGATGAAGCCACAGGCATGGGACTTTTCCGACATGATTATAGACATACGACGTGAATGAACAGTCTCGCACCCTTTTCACGTGAATCACAGGAGTACAAATGATAGCCCTTTACATCTTGTGTACCTAAATGTAAGTGGTACTAATTGTCTTATTGACTCGTTAGTTCGTGGTACGATGCAACTCCTACAAAAAACTAGATTTCATTTATCTTTCATCCTTTTTCATACGTAAGTGTTCAAAGAAAATCTGCTTTCATTCTGAAGTTCAGCTGGGTGCTAATTTTCGTGATGGTGTGGAGGGGCCTTGATAATACACACGTCAAAACGACTGTGGATGTTGGGTCACAGACACAGTCGCTTTGACTGTTCAGGGATGTCACTAAACCCGCCAAAAGATTTAAACAGCCATGCATGAGCAGCGCCTATTAGACGCAGGGGGCCCGACAGCCGATCAGTTCCAGTCATTCCACCAGAAACGAGGTACAAAGCTCGTGTTGTATGAAGTTCAACCATGCCTAGATGGCCAGTACCGCGGTTCGATTGCGTCCGCATTGTTACTTTGTGCCAGGAAGGGCACTCAACAACGGAAGTGTCCAGGCGTTTCTGAGTGAACCAAAGCGATGTTGTTCGGACATGGAGGAGATACCTCCTCTTCCTAGCTACCTTCTTGCCAGAGACACAGGGACTCTCGTTGATATGCCACGCTCAGGCCGCCCAATTGCTAGTACTGCAGTGGATGACCACTGTTGTTGTTGTTGTGGTCTTCAGTCCTGAGACTGGCTTGATGCAGCTCTCCATGCTACTCTATCCGGTGCAAGCTTCATCTCCCAGTACCTACTGCAGCCTACATCCTTCTGAATCTGCTTAGTGTATTCATCTCTTGGTCTCCCTCTACGATTTTTACCCTCCATGCTGCCCTCCAATACTAAATTGGTGATCCCTCGATGTCTCAGAACATGTCCTACCAACCGATCCCTTCTTCTAGTCAAGTTGTGCCACAAGCTCCTCTTATCCCCAATTCTATTCAATACCTCCTCATTAGTTATGTGATCTATCCATCTAATCTTCAGCATTCTTCTGTAGCACCACATTTCGAAAGCTTCTATTCTCTTCTTGTCTAAGCTATTTATCGTCCACGTTTCACTTCCACACATGGCTACACTCCATACAAATACTTTCAGAAACGAGAAATGACGACTACCTACGTATTATGGCTCGGAGGAAGGAACACTGAGTCGTAACATGACGTCCTGTTGCTGCACGAAAACCATTATTCAACATGATGGCGTTGCTGTCAAACTGTGCGCAATAGGCTGCATGATGCGCAACTTCACTCCCGACGTATATGGCGAGGTCCATCTTTGCAACCACGGTACCATGCAGCGCCGTACAGATGGGTCCAACAACTTGCCGAATGGACCGCTCTCTTCACAGATGAGCTTACAATGTCGCGTTAGAGACGTAGATTGCCGACCTGGCCAGACATCACCTGGACGTATCAGAGACGTGGTACGTTTACCACGCCGAACAAGTGCATGTCGTGTGAGAGACGTCGTCGGTCAGCCGCGCCAAATGTAAACAGAACGTCTCTGACACGTTGCGGAGCTGATCGAGTACACGTAGCATACACGAAGTGATCTTGACCGCATTCGGAACTGCCGACATTACAAAAATACTTTCACAATGTTCCCGATGTGCAGCAAACGTGTTCACGAGGAAAGGAAGACGTGGTGGGATAGCCAACAATGATTTTGCAGGATATTTTGACAGCGGCAGTGACAGTGGTAGCGACGTTTTACCTCCTGTACGAAAACAGTGTAAGCGGCTGGTGATTGAAGATGATACTGACGAAGAAGAGCAAACCTACCAGCAACAATCAGAGTCGTGGATGTGGCAAAAGGAATACAATGAACTAACAGTCTGGACGTATACGGAAATTCCCGGAATAAAGAAAGCAGCTTTACAGCACGTGAGTACAAGCATAAGAGAATTAGACGTTTTCTATGTCTATCGCCACATAGTATGAGTTATCAATGAAATGGCATGATTGTGGCTTTGCACCAATTATGCCAACAAAGTGACGTAGACTCGAGTGGTCTATTATTGGGAGTCTATTACTTGGGAGTGTGCTTTCGTCGTTCGTCTAAGCCTCGCGTCTCAGTAGGAGCTTTCAGCAGCTTCTTTCAGTAATAAATCACATATGGATATGTTTGAAATGTGACGATTGTGGCTTTGTAGTAACTATAGCAACAAAGTGACAGTAGTGTACCTGTGGCTTTCTTCAGCGATTTCTTGGTGTAATATCACATGTGCTGCACTGCTGTTGAAATAGCTCGTTAATATTTTATAAATTTTAGACTTCATTTACTTATTTTAAAGTTTCTGTTAATATTTGCCGTAAAAGTAACTTATTACTGGATTTTCATTAAACTCAGCCTTCCTTCCTGTGTTATTGACTCGAGTAGTCTATTATTTGGGAGTGTGCTTTCGTCGTTCGTCTAAGCCTCGCGTCTCAGTAGTGTGTTTACATTTTGCGGCGTGCACTGCAGCTGCAGCGGTTATAGGCTAAGTACTGACAAACTTATTTGTGCTCCGTAATACAGTTATTAAATTTAATAGATTTCAGTGGTGTTGCGTTCCGTTTGTGATGAAATAACGACTTAATAAACTTTTGTAATCGTTCGCTCGCTGTGTTGTATAGAGTTTTCAGTGTGTTGAAGTCGTTTAGTAAATTTCGTGCTTTAGTTTTCAACTGACGTTATTATTCATCCTAGTGAAATATTTCAGTAAAATTTTCATTCAGTGTTTTAACTTCACTTAGTGTTACAGTGGTCGTTTTAATTGTTTTGTTTTAGCTAATAATTTTGTGAAGTTTCGCTGGTATTGATATCGGCTGTGTTGTAGTAGTATTAATACAAGTAGCTGCTTTCTTAGTAGGCAGAGAATTTCGAGACCATTATTGTTAGTTCTTAAATAGTTCTACTGGTGTAACTGAATTTTGGTAACGTAGACGTATAGTTTTTTTTTCAGTAACTGTAAAATTTTACAATGAGTGAAAAATGTGGTCTCTGTCGTAGGTTTGTGAGTAGTGTTTTACGGTGTGGGACTTGTTCACAGTATTTTCATTGGGGGGAATGCAGTGGGGAAGCCAGTGGTCATTGTAGGGAGATCCTCTCTTGGGAATGTAGAATCTGTAGTAAAAACAAGTTACTAGAGAAGTGCAATTACAATGCGCAAAGGTGGAACTATATAGGTTGAGGAGGGTGAAGGGTGGTGGGGAATGGGAACTGGCAGTTGGCAAGAAGGTAGCTAGGAAGAGGAGGTATTCAGACAGTTTTACTTTGCATATATGCAATAGATTTGACCAGTTGTCAGAGTTGAGGGGATAGGAGCCTCGTGTAGCTGCAGATGTAGGTAACTTGCAGCAGTCCTCAGCAATTAGGAGGCCTAGGTTAGTTGCAAAGTCTAGCGGAAAGAAGAAGGTTCTGCTGCCAGGTAGTTCCCACGGTAGAGGTGTGGGCCAGCAGTTGCAGGAAGTGTTGGGGAGTGAGTACCAGGTCAGCAGCATTGTGAAGCTTAATGCAGGGTTGGCTCAGGTGACTGAAAGCATAGGGGAGTTATGTAAGAATTTTACGAAGGAGGATCAGGTAGTGATAGTGGGTGGAGCAGGGAACAGTCTTGATAGGGACGGGGAATATGATGTCAGTGGTGACTTGGTTAAGATAGCTACTCAAACTGGTGGCACTAATGTGCATTTTGTGCAACTGTTTCAGTGTCATGATCGTCCGTGACTAGTGTAGCAGGGGATACAACCCGTCGGCTTTGGACAATGACGTCACAAGTGGCCAATCGAGAAGCGATTCTTCTTAGTGTTGTAGCTCCCTTCAGTGGCTGATAAGTGTTTTTTGGCTTTTTTAAAAAAAAAATCTCACGAGATAGAATAAACAGATCCACTTTATTAAGCAATCAGTAAAAAAACGAAACTGAAACATAACAGCAAAAGCGAAAATGGTAAACTGCTCTCTGGCGACTTCTGACGTCATTGTCCAAAGCCGACGGGTTGTATCCCCTGCTGCACTAGACCCGATCGGCCTCACCTTAATGCGGCTGTTAGGCGCGTTAATGTGGGGCATGGCGGAGGGCATGGATCACATCTCAGTGGTGCCAGTTGGGTCTATCAGTAGATGGGGTTTCACTAGGCATGGCCTGCACCTCAATAGGTATGAGAAGGGGAGGCTGGCTAAGTGTAGTGGGTGGTGGTAGTGGTGCCACTCATGGAAAAATTCCTGTAGTAGTTGGTGTTAGAGCTCCCCTTTTTTAGACTGAAGTCAGCTAATAGGTATACCTGCTTAAAGGAAGTGCTTCTAACTAAGGTTCACCTCCAGAGGATGTAATGTTTCCAAGTAGAGAAGGAATTAGCATATTTCATCAAAATATGAGGTATTAGAGATAAAGTTAGTGATCTGCTAATAGATGTTAACTCTGAAATTATTGGTGTATCAGAGCACTACTTAAATAATTTGATAATTCAGAGGCTTCCTTTACCAGGCTACAGATTAGCTGGCGGTTTTTCAAGGAGTTCCTTGCAGGGTGGGGGAGTGGCGCTGTACGTAAAAAAAAAAACAAAAAAAAAACAGTATTTCATTTGAGTCCATAGATGTATCACGACACTGCACTGAACAGATATTTGATAGTTGTGCAGCATTAGTCGAATTTAGTGAAACTAAACTTCTAATTGCTGTTGTTTATAGGTCCCCTAGCTCTGACTTCAGAGCATTTTGGCTAAAGGTTGATTCACTTTTGTAGGAAGTACCATAAAGTAGTTATATGTGGTGACTTAAATATTAATTTTGTAAATGACTGTGCAAGGAAAAGGATGTTTGTAGATCTCCTAAATTCATGTGATCGGATGCAAAATGTGTTTTTTTCTAACTAGGGTGCAGGGGAACAGTAGCACAGTCATAGACAATATTTTTATGCATTCTTCATTACTAGATGGGCATTCTGTTTGTAAAAGGGTGAATGGCCTTTCAGACCATGATGCACAAATTTTAACACTAAAAGGTTTTTGTACTCAAACCAATGTCCTATTTAATTACAAACTACATAGGAAAGTTAATCCAACAACAATAGAGAGTTTTTAAAACTTGTCAAGGAACAAGAGTGGCAAGATGTTTATAGTGCCGATAATATAGATGATAAATACAATGCTTTCAATATAACATTTCTCATGCTCTTTGAGAGTTGCTTTCCATTAGAACATTCTAAACGAGGTACTAGCAGTAATGGACAGCCTGGTTGGCTGACTAGTGGGATAAGGTTACCATGTAGAACAGAGCGGGAATTATATCAAAGTGTTAGAAGTAGTCACAATCAAGCTACAGTAGCCCATTACAAACAGTGTTGTAAGGTGCTTAAAAATGTTATTAGCAAGGCAAAAAGTATGTGGTATGCAAATAGAATAGCTAATTCACATGATAAAATTAAAGCCATATGATCAGTTGTGAAGGAAGTGTCTGGTCAGCAGCACAAGGTCTATGATATAAAGTCAGTTCGCAATAATATTATTTCTGTTATTGATAAATCAGATATATGTACAGTATTTAACAATCATTTTCTGAGCATTGCTGGTGAGTTAAATAAAAATTTAGTTTCTACAGGAAATCATATAAATTTCTTAGCAAATGCCTTTCTGAGATTGACGTCTGAAATACTCCTCTGTGATACAGACAAGAGGGAGATTAAGTCAATAATTAAATCACTGAAGACCAAGGACTCTCATGGTTATGATGGAGTGTCTAGCAGAATATTAAAATACTGTGCTGCACATGTTAGCCCTGTATTTAGCCATACTTGTAATTTTTCCTTCAGGAATGGTCAGTTTCCTGAGCGATTAAAGTACTCAGTAGTAATGCCGCTTTATAAAAAGGGAGAAAGGGATAATGTAGATAATTTTAGACCTATTTTTATGCCATCAGTGTTTGCAAAAGTTATCGAAAACGCTGTGTATGTAAGGTTAATTGATCATTTTATATCACACCATTTGCTATCAAATGTACAGTTCGGCTTTAGAAGTTGTTTGACAACTGAAAATGCTATATTCTCTTTTCTCTGTGAGGTACTGGATGGGCTAAACAAAAAGTTTCGAACGCTTGGCGTATTTTTTGATTTAACAAAGGCATTTGGCTGTGTTGATCTCACAGTATTACTCAAGAAGTTGGACCATTACGGAATAAGGGGAGTGGCTCACAATTGGTTCACCTCTTACTTTAGCAACAGGCAGCGAAAGGTCATTATTCACAATGTTGAAAACGGCTGTGATGTGGGATCTAAGTGGGTACTGTCAAGTGGGGGGTGCCCCAGGGATCAGTGTTGGGTCCACTCCTGTTCCTTATTTATATAAATGATATGCCCTCTACTATTCTGGGTAACTCTAAAACATTTCTGTTTGCTGATGACACTAACTTGATAGTAAAGGATGTTGTGTGCAGCATTGACTCGGTTTCAAGTATTGCAGTACATGATCTCTGTTCATGGCTTGTAGAAAATAAACTAACGTTAAATCACAGTAAGGCTCAGTTTTTATAGTTTCTAACACACAATTCAAAAAACCTGACGTTTTAATCTCTCAGAACGGGCATATGATACGCGAAACTGAACATTTCAAATTTCTAGGTGTTCAGATAGATAGTAAGCTGTCGTGAAAATCCCACGTTCAGGATCTTGTTCAAAGACTTAATACTGCCATTTTCACTATTCGAACAGTATCAAAAGTGAGTGATACTTTGACACGTAAATTACTAATTTTCTTTGCCTATTTTCATTCACTTTTGTCGTATGGTGTGATGTTTTTGGGCAACTCTTCCCATTCTAGAAGTATATTTTTGGCTCAGAAACGAGCGGTTCGGGCAATAAGTGGTGTGAGTTCACGAACCTCTAGTCTACCTCTGTCCACGAGTCTCTTGTGCAAAAAGGTGTGCAGTATTATGCTGCAACCATTTTCAGTAATCTGCCACTCGAATTCAAAAATCTTAGCAGTAATCGACGCACTTTCAAATCGAAACTGAAGAGTTTCCCCATGGGCCACTCCATCTATTCTGTCGAGGAGTTTCTCGAAAAATTAAGCTGATTAATATAATATTGCTAATAGCGTTTACTTAAACTTACGGACTGACTTGTTTCGGGTTCATAAACATTTATTTTTATCTGTTACTACTTTTATGTTATAAGTTCGTGTACTGACACGTTCCATGAACTTGGAGATTTGCTCCTCAACTTGGTCCTAAGGAACTTGACGAGTAAATAAATATAAATACATTCAGATCAGGTTATGGATGAAATGCGACGATTGTGGCTGTGTAGTAAATATACCAACAAAGTGACAGTAGTGTGAGAGGAGCTATCTGCAGCTTCCTCAAGAGATAATTCTATTAGGGTTATGAATGAAATGCAATGATTGTGGCTTTGTAGTAACTATACCAAAAAAGTTACAGTAGTGTGAGAGGAGCTTTCTGCAGCTTACTTAAGAGGTAGTTCTCTTAGGGCTAAGAATGAAATTCAATGATTGTGGCTCTGTAGTAACTATACCAACAAAGCGACAGTAGTGTGAGAGGAGCTCTCTGCAGCTTCCTTATGAAATAATGCTCTTAGTGTTGTGAATGAAATGCGATGATTGTGGCTTTTATAGAAAATATAACAAGAAAGTGACAGTAGAGTGAGAGGAGCTTTCTGCAGCTTTCTTAAGAGAGAATTCTCTTAGGGTTATGAATGAAATGCAATGATTGTGGCTTTGTCGCAACTATACCAACAAAGTGACAGTAGTGTGAGAGGAGCTTTCTGCAGTTTCCTTAAGAAATAATTCTCTTAGGGTTATGAATGAAATGTGATGATTGTGGCATTTGTAGTAAATATAAGAAGATAGTAACAGTAGTGTGAGAGGAGCTCTCTGCAGCTTCCTTGTGAAATAATGCTCTTAGTGTTGTGAATGAAATGCGATGATTGTGGCTTTTATAGAAAATATAACAAGAAAGTGACAGTAGAGTGAGAGGAGCTTTCTGCAGCTTTCTTAAGAGAGAATTCTCATAGGGTTAAGAATGGAATGCAATGATTGTGGCTTCGTAGTAAGTACACGGACAAATTGACAGTAGTGTGAGAGGAACTTTCTGCAGCTACCTTAAGAAATAATTCTCATAGGGTTATAAATGAAATGCAATGATTGTGGCTTTGTAGTAACTATACCAACAAAGTGACAGTAGTGTGAGAAGAGCTTTCTGCAGCTTCCTTAAGAAATAATTCTCATAGGGTTCTGAATTAAATGTGGTATTGTGGCTTCGTAGAAAATATACCAACAAAGTGACAGTAGTGTGAGAGGCGCTCTCTGCATCTTCCTTAAGAGATCTCTCTCATAGGGTTATGAGTGAAATGCGATGATTGTGGCTTTGTAGTAAATATTCCAACAAAGTGACAGGAGTGTGGGAGGAATTTTCTGCCGCTTCTTTCAGAAATAATTCACATAGGGATATGGATGAAATGCGACGATTGAGGTTTTGTAGTAACTATACCAACAAAGTGACAGTAGTGTGACTGTGGGCCTTCCTCTTGTAAGGTGTTACTTTTGTGTGGTGACGTGGCATTTGGCTATCTTAATAGTTATAGTGACTCCTAGCTGTTGCTGCCCCTTCTTGACCTCCTTTACTTTTTCATTCTGACAGTTGCCAGTCCGCGAGAAGGAATACACAACTATAAGCCTGCAGTTGTTGTTAGTGCCTGCATTTGATCTTCTTGTATGGTAAAATTTTTGGTCGGTGACGAGACATTTGGCTATTTAAGCCGACTTTATTCACATATGTGAACATGCAAACAGAGAGAGATACCCACAATGTGGGTTTACAAATGACAAAAGCAATACAGACATTAGACAGACAGGATAAGATGTGAATAAAATGGTTTTGTGCGTGAGATAGACACCAGGCAGCGGCATAGAGACACACATAATTGGGGCGTCTTCCGACACCAGTCCAGTGCATCATACTCTTCTTGGCAGTCATGATGTCAAACTGCCGTGCCGCCATCACAGTACCAATGAGCACCTGTGTAGCAATCGCCGAACAGTGGTGGTGCTTGAAACCCAGCTGTCGCAGCTCCTGTGCAGATCTAAGCGACCACACCCCCCTCCATGAGATAGAGGCCGAAGTGGTGGTGATGTTCAACACTGCTGAGTGCTGGCTCCTAATAGCTTGGTGGACGACTTCCCTGTTGTAGACCACGAGCTTCTGTTGGTGACAATCATCAATGTCCAGGTTGACGCCAACTATCTGGATATCGACGATGTGGGCAGCATCGCCACGAACTGCCACAATGTCCGGCTTCTTCAGTCCCTCGGAGGTTTTGAGGTGGGGCTCCATGTGGATGTCGAGGCCCCGGCAATGGTGGCCCTGTGTGATGTACTACGCGAGGGCGTAGTGTTGCTTCACACAGGCGTCATGGCTCCTGAAGCAGTGCTGGACAATGTGATTTGCAGTTTCCTTGGTGATGCTAACAGTGCGGCAGTTAGTGTCACCAACGTCACCTCCCTGCAAACATGCCCAAGTTGGAAGGGCATCAATCCGAGTGAGAATGCAGGAAATAAAGTCGCGGCATGTGATGGACAGCCGCGGGTTGTCAACCCAGCTATGTTGCCCAGATGTGCGGGCAGACTTCTTAAGGGCAGCGCCATCCACCAATAGATGCAGATGTTCGGTTCACATCCGGCCCATCTGATTGCTCGTCCATATGATGGTGTCGTTCCCCCAAAGTTGCTGATCAAGCCTCCCAACTTCTAACCCCAGAATGTCTTCGGCCAACTCGTTGGGTAGGACACCCAGTGCTCGCATCTTGACAAGCCAGTTCTGCCGCAAGAGAGGCCCAAGCCAGCTAGCTGATGGCACTCCCAGCTCCCCTCCCCCAGATGCTACAGGGGCATGGAAGTAGCCAACAGGGACTTCCACTGACAGGCACAGCCAAGATCTTATTGCTGCATGGATGGCGGTGTCCATTGCTGACAGGGCCTCGAGTCTGAAAGAGCCAAGCGATGGTGGATACCTGGAAAGAGGATAGTTCTAAGGGCATTTAGACGCTGTTGTGGCTTCAATGGCGCCTTGGACAGGACGCTCAGCTGTCGCTCGACCTCCCGGCTGGGATGGAAGAGGCTGCATCCGCTTGTAGAGAACTCCAGGCCAAGATACCGGAAAGTGCTCTCAATCGCCAGTGCTGGAACAATGGTATACCCAGCTCTGAAGACCTTCATCTTCTTCTCGCAGCCAGATGCAGCGAGGGCGAGAGTGAAGCACTTTCCGGGATTGACTTGAAGACCAAGGTCCCCAAGGGCTCATGTTGATGCATCAATAAGGTCCTGGAGCCCTCCTGGATTCTCAGAGAACAGCAAGCGGTCGTCAGCGAAAGTGGCAGCATTGAGACGTCGTCCCATCACGTTGGCACCAATGTGGTCTCTCCTCTGCAGTTTCAGGATTAAGAATAGGCCTGCGGTATTACTGCCTGTCGTAAGAGGCAACTAAAAGGAGTCTCAAACGTTTCGGCCTTATGTGATGGTCTCCTGTCGGCTTTGACCTCCATATATCAAAATTGGGGAAGGGCTCCTCACTTGGTGCATTGTGTCCATCTTGCGTTGATAACTTTCGCCAGCTTATTCGTCGTTGCATTGCAGTCCTGCCTGCTCTCCATCTCTTGGGCATGGATACGTTCTTCCATGCACTTCGCGCCATGCAATGTGTAGTGCCACTTTCTGCACTGACGGCGACCTAAAATCCAGCACGGTAGCCAAATCGCTGTGGTGGGACCACCTGTACCCTATTGGTTGTAGCCCCTTGACAACACAGCCCCCTCCGGGTTCGGGGGTAAGAATAGGCCCGCGGTATTCCTGCCTGTCGTAAGAGGCGACTAAAAGGAGTCTCAAACGTTTTGGCCTTCTGTGATGGTCCCCTCTTGGGTTTGACCTCCTTTTTTCCAAATTTACGTTGTTAGTGCGTGCCATTTGGGGAAGGACGCCTTACGTCATGTCGGGCGCTGATAACCGCGCCGTTGAGCGCCCTACAAACCAAAACATCATCATCATCTTGCATGTTACCTATTGTCGTGTGGCGGGATTTACACCCAACGTCTTCTGGGTTGCCTCCTTCTCGTCTTGTGCGCAATCCCCTTCTTAGCGCCCACGACAACTGTGAACCGTTTCAGCACGGTAGCCAGTCCGTTGTGGTGGGGTCGTCATGTACCCTCTTGGTGGTAGCCCCCTGACCACGCAGGGATCGCACTACAGATGCCAGAGCTGTTTCCTCCCCATGCATGCCAAGGAGTATGTGCCCATCTTGTTTGGGGCACGGGGACTCCGGGCAACGGGATATCGGCCAGGTACCCGTTGCTTTGGCTAGGTGGCGCCCTTGGGGAGAGCCGTCTTTCGGAGTTGGTGGCATCTGGGCGGATGTGGCGCAATGAAGCGCAATAAATCACACCAAGCTGGTGGTCGCACGGCCACCAGCGTCTCTAAGCGAGGCAGAGTTGTTTGATGCTGCACAATATGACCCTCAGTCGTTCCCCTCGTTGGCTGCGCCATGGGAGGGATGCAGATCTAGTGCCAAGCGGGAGCCTTACGTACCGCAATACCTTGTCTGCAGCAGGACTGATGGTGACTCCTTTCTTCCGACGAAGCCTCTGTTTTTTGTGGAACACCTGGAGGGTACGTTTGGGGAAGTGGTGGGGTTGTCTAAAATTAGGAATGGGTCCATCCTCCTCAAGACGTCCTCCCCAGCCCAGTCATGAGCGTTGCTCTTGTGTGATAAGCTGGGTGACGTCGCTGTTACCGTCACTCCCCACAGTAGCTTAAATATGGTCCAGTGGATTATTTACCATCGTGACCTCTTGTTACAATCCGATGACGAGCTGAGAGCCGACTTGGAACGACGTGATGTACGTTTTGTCCGTCGTGTACATAGAGGACCCAAGACTAACAGGGTGGCCAACGGTGCCTTTATCTTGGCCTTCGAGGTTGATGTCTTGCCTGAGAAGGTCAAGGTAATGGTATGGTTAACTGTTGTGACGTCAAGCCATATGTCCCTCCCCCGATGCGGTGCTTCCAGTGCTGGAAGTTTGGGCATATGTCCTCCCGTTGCCCATCCAGCGCTACGTGTCGAGATTGCGGACGCCCCTCTCATCTCGATTCTCCATGTGCGCCTCCACCTGTATGTGTCACCTGTGGGGAGCACCACTCTCCATGCTCGCTGGATTGCCCCGTTCTTTATAAGGAGCGGAAGATAATGGAATTTAAGACCCTGGACCGGCTTACTTATCGAGAGGCAAAACTGAAATATGAAAGGTTGTATCCTGCTTCCATTCGAACATCTTATGCTGCAGCCATATTATCGTCATCCACGCGAGCGACGGTTGTCGCTTCATCTGTGCCGCCTTCAGTGGGCCCTCGGGGCCGTGCATCTCTGTCTGCCCCCCTCGTGTCTGGGGGCAAGCCTTCCTCTGTTGCCCCCTTAGCAGTTGGGGGCAAACCCTCTTCTGTCGCTCCCCCCACGCTTACTTCGGGAGTGACATCTGCTCAACAACCTGGGGGCTCGATCCCTCCCCCTCCTTCTTCTTCTCCGCCGGCGTTGCCTCTGCTGGTTCCTCTCTCACGGAAGGGGTCCCTCGGGGCTCACCCTTCCTCCGTTTCTTCTCCTACCCAGCCAGATGTCAGCCAGTGGCTGAAGGTTCCGCCACCTGCTGGTCGTAGGGCTTCTGCGTCGTCGTCAGCTTCCGATGCTCCTTCGGAGAAGCTCTCCCAGCCCTCTAACCCTAAGGACAAATGCGAGAAGAAGGAACGGAATGTGTCCAAGAAGAAGGACGTTCCGGCGGTTTCAGTACCGCCTGCTATAAATAGTTCTGACTCTGGGGATGAGGTGGAGATCCTCGCCTCTGCCGCGGATCTCGCCCTCACGGAACCCTCGGGGGCCTTTCCTATGGACACAGCTGACTCTCCCCCGGAGGCGGCAGTTGGCTCTGAGGCGCCGTCTGCCTCTTAGTCGCCTTCCCGCCCTCCCAGTCCCTTCCTGCTTCCATTCTCCAGTGGAATTGCGGCGGTTATTTCCACCACCTGCCTGAGCTACAGATGCTGCGGAGTGTTTCCCCTGTTCTCTGCATTGCTCAGCAGGAAACTTGGTTTCCAGCAATGCGGACCCGCGCACTTCGCGGTTATCGAGGCTACTATAAGAACTGCACTGCCTGTCAACAAGTGTCAGGTGGAGTTTGCCTCTTTGTTCACCACTCTGTCTGTAGCTCGCCCGTACCCCTTCTGATGTCTTTAGAGGCAGTCGCTGTCGGGGTTAAGCTCTCGCCGGCTATTACTGTTTGCTGTGTTTACATTCCTCCGGATGGGGAGCTCCCCCGACATGTCTTGGCTGCGCTGCTGGCTCAACTCCCGCTACCATTGCTGCTTGTGGGCGATTTGAATGCCCACAACCCTCTATGGGGTGGGACTGTCTCCGATCACCACGGTCGTGCCGTGGAGCATTTGTTGGCTCAGCTCGACCTTAGCCTCTTGAACACTGGTGCTCCCACGCATTTCAGTGTGGCCCATGGCTCGTTCTCAGCCATCGATCTCTCTCTTTGCAGCCCTGGACTTGTCCCATCCTTCCACTGGAGAGTGCATCCTGACCTGTGTGGTAGTGACCATTTTCCCTTCTATGTGTCACTGCACCAGTGTCATTCTTCTGGGCGCCTGCCCCACTGGGCTCTCCACAGGGCTGACGGGCTGGCTTTTACTTCTGCTGCAACCATCGAGTCTCCCCCACAGGGTGACATTGACGAGGTGGTCCGTGTCTTAAGCACGTCAATCATTTCGGCGGCAGAGGCTGCCATCCCCCCTTCTTCTGGACTCCCTCGGAGGAAGGCTGTACCCTGGTGGTCGCCGGAGATTGCTGAGGCTATTCGTGACTGTAGGTGGGCCCTACAGCGTCATAGGCGGCACCCGTCTCTAGAGACCCTCATCGCCTTTAAGAGGCTCCGTGCCTTGGCCCATCGTCTTATTGCACGGCGTAAGCAAGAGTGCTGGGAGAGGTATGTCTCATCCTTGGGCTCCCGTGTCTCCCCCTAGCTCATGTGGTCCCGGATCCGGCGGATTTATGGATACCAGACCCCTATGGGTCCCCCTGGAATCTCCTTGGACGGCGCTGTCTGCACAGACGCTGCCGCCATTGCTGAACGCCTTGCTGCGCACTTTGCTAAGAGCTCTGCGACTGCAACTTATCCCCCCGCCTTTCGCTCTCTAAAGGAGCGAGGCGAGCAGACGCCGTTATCATTCCACACGTGTCATTCTGAAACATACAATGCTCCTTTCAGCGAGAGGGAATTCCTCGCTGCCCTCGCCGATTGCCCTGATACAGCACCAGGACCAGACTGCATCCATGCACATATGCTGAAGCATCTCTCCAGGGACTGCCAGACGCACATCCTCGCCATCTTTAACCGCATTTGGAGCGAGGGCGTGTTCCCATCGCAATGGCGAGAGGGTGTTATTGTCCCCATCTTGAAGCCCAGTGCGGACCCAATGGTGGTGGACAGCTATCGTCCCATTACCCTCACCAACGTTTTGTGCAAATTGCTCGAACATATGGTGGGGCGGCGTTTGTGTTGGGTCCTTGAGTCGCGCGGTCTCCTCGCTCCATCCCAGGGTGGCTTCCGTCGGGGCCGGTCTGCAGCAGACAATTTGGTGCGGCTGGAATCTGCTATCCGTATGGCCTTTGCCCGACGTCAGCATCTCTTTGCTGTCTTTTTTGATCTGCGGACGGCGTATGACACCACACGGAGGCATCACATCCTTGCTACGTTGCATGAGTGGGGTGTTCGTGGTCGGCTCCCGGCTTTTCTGCAAACCTTTTTATTGCGCCGCTCTTTCCGGGTGCAAGTCGGTGCCACCTCTAGTTCCTCTTATACACAGGAAAATGGGGTCCCGCATGGGTTGGTGTTGAGCGTCTCCTTATTTCTAGTGGTCATTAATGGTCTGGCTGCAGCCGTGGGGTCGTCGGTGTCTCCTTCTTTGTATGCCGACGACTCCTGCATCTCCTTTAGCTCCACGACTACGGGAGTCGCCGAACGCAGGCTGCAAGTAGCCATTCGCAAGGCAGCATCATGGGCTGTGACTCATAGTTTTCAGTTCTCTGCAGCCAAGACTTCTGCAGGCGTAGGATGGTCCACCCTCATCCTGAACTTTACCTCAATGGCCACCTGCTTGAAGTGAAGTGGTGGACACATGCCGCTTCTTAGGACTTGTCTTTGATGCCCGGCTCACATGGGTTCCTCATATTACTCAGCTGAAGCAAAAGTGCTGGCGGCACCTCAACGCCCTCCGCTGCCTGAGCCACACATCTTGGGGTGCGGATCACTGCACGCTGTTGCAATTGTACAGGGCCCTTGCACAGTCCAGGCTTGATTATGGGAGCCTGGCCTATGGGTCTGCATCACCCTCAGTGTTGACGTTGTTAGACCCCATACACCACTGTGGGGTTCTGCTTGCAACTGGGGCTTTTCGTACGAGCCCTGTGGATAGTCTACTGGTGGAGGCTGGGGTTCCCCCGCTGCGGATTCGCCGCCATCGACTGCTCGCCGACTTTGCTGTCCACGTGCATTGCTCGCCGGGCCATCCCAATCGTCGCCTGCTTTTCCCTGCCATGGTCCTCCATCTGCCCGAAGATCGACCTAGGTTTGGGCTTTCCATAGCTGTCCGCATCCAGTCCCTGCTGTCAGAACAGGAGTCATTCCCTCTTCTGCCTCCCTTCTGGGCCCATGCACCTACGCCTCCCTGGTGTTTGCCCAAGCCGTCCGTCCGTCTGGACTTGGCACAGGGATCCAAGGACTCGGTTCCGCCTGTGGCCCTCCGTCGCCGTTTTCTTGCGCTCCTCGCCTCATTTTCGGGCTGTGAGACTGTCTACACTGATGGTTCCCTGGTTGATGGTCGCACTGCCTACGAGTTTGCTCACGCTGCCCATGTTGAGCAGCGCTCTTTGCCGGCCGGCTGCAGTATGTGCCGACAGGCTGGCCAAAGGTGCGATCGACGCCCCAGCTTTGGAAATCGGCCTCATGGCTCGCGATCAGCAGCTGGTGTTGCGCCGTAAGGTGCTTGGGATGTGGACTGCTGATTGGCGTGGCATGACATCCCCGAATAAACTGCGGGCTGTCAAGGAGACGACCGATGTGTGGCGCTCCTCCCTGCGGGCTTCTCGCAGGGACTCTGTCATCCTGTGTCGGCTGCGCATTGACCATAACTACCTGATGCATGGTCATCTTTTGCAGTCTTTTAATCTCCCAGGCACTTTGCCTTTGGTTTTATGCGACGATGCCTCCATGGCTGATGACGTTTTAAATTTTATATCGTAGTAGTCCTTTTTATGGTTCCATTTAGGGAGGTCCTGCACCTTTCCCTTTGTGTGTCTTTTGTCCTCGCGTCTCTCAATATTCGTTGCTGTTTTGGTGTGTAGTCGGCTGGTTGACTCTTTCCCTTTTTTTGTTCTCGTGGTCAGTCAATCAGTCTCTGGCCATCTTCTTTTCTTCTGTTTCTTTCTGTCTGGTGTTCATCTGTACTCTTCTTGTCTGTAGTGTTTGTTGCCGTATTTGTGTTCTTTCAGTGCCTGGGGGGGGAGTCTCCTTCCCCTTGGGGTTTTACCTGTTTCGCCCATTTATGTCTCGCCTGTTTTTGGAATGGGGGACTGATGACCTTCGCTGTTTAGTCCCCCTTAAACATCCCAACAACAACAACAACAACAATAACAACAACAACCTGACAACACAGGGATCGCTCTACTTCTCTTAGAGAGAAGCTGTAAAAGAAAAAGGTTCCCAAGAATCCCGACATTGCGGTGGAACCCGTCCCAGCGCTTCCATCAAGCTCAGTGTCTGAGGACGAGGTCGAGATTCTGGCGTCTTTTGAAGACCTGGATCTCGCCGGTCCCTCAGACGCCATGGATGTCACTTGCACGGGTACTGCATCGGTGGCAGCGAGTGAACAAGCGGCGTAAACTGCCTTCCCAGTACCTTCATGCCTTTCCAATCAATGGAATATCATCCTCCAGTGGAACTGCAGCTGTTTCTTCCATCATCTAGCTGAGCACTGACAACTTATCAGCCTACACCCTTTCTTCTGTATTGCTCTTCAGGAAACTTGGTTTCCAGCGATGTGAACCCCCGCCCTCCGTGGCTATCGGGGTTATTATAAGAACCGGGCAGCTTATGAAAGGGAGTCTGGTGGTGTCTGCATCTATGTCCTTCACTCTCTTCACAGCTAGTCTGTCCCTCTACAAACACCTTAAGAGGCTGTTGCTGTTTGCGTGTGGACGCCACAGGTTGTTACTATCTGCAGTCTTTATCTTCCACTGGATGGTATGTCCCACAGCATGTCCTGGCTGTGCTGATAGCCCAATTGCCGCCACCTTTCTTGTTACTGGGCGTGGGGTGGGTCAGTGGCAACAGGTCGAGGCGCAGGTTGAGAATGTGTTGGCACAGCTCGACCTCTCCCTTTTAAACGATGGTGACTTCACACATTTCAGTATGACGCATGGCACGTATTCCGCCATCGACCTTTCGATCTGCAGCCCTAGCCTGTTACCGTCTGTCCAATGGAGTGTGCATGACGACCTGTGTGGCAGTGACCACTTTCCGATCTTTCTGTTACTGCCACAACATCACTCTTCTGGGCGCCCTTGTAGATGGGCTATGAATAAGGCTGACTGGTATTTGTTCTTCTCCAGTGCCGCTATTGAGCTTCTTTCTAATGACGCCATTGATACGGTGGTTCACTCAGTCACAACTGGCATCGTTACTGCCGCAGAATCTGCCGTTCCCCGTTCTTCTGGGTCCCCTCGGCGGCGGACTGTGCCTTGGTGGCCGCCTGAGATGGCTGAGGCGATTAAAGATCGCCGGCAGGCGCTCCAGCGTCACAAGTGACATCCCTCCATAGAACATCTCATCGCCTTCAAACCGCTGCGTGCGCAGGTTCGCCGCCTTATCCACCAACGCAAGCAGGAGTGCTGGGTACGGTATGTCTCTACCATTGGCTTCCATGTCTCTCCATCGCAGGTCTGGGCCAAGATTCGACACTTCTATGGCTATCGGACCCCTGTCAGCGTCCCTGCGCTCTCACTGAATGGAGCAGTTTGTACTGACTCCGACGTAATTGCAAATCGCTTGGCGGAGCATTTTGCTCTGAGTTCCGCTTCTGCGAATTACCCACTGGCCCTCCGCTCCATTAAAGAGCGGATGGAACGTCGGAGCCTTTCATTTCGCACCTACCATCCTGAATCTTACAATGTTGCATTCATTGAGTGGGAATTTCACAGTGCCCTAGTCGCTTGCTCTGATACAGTTCCTGGGCCAGATCGCATCCACTGTCAGATGCTGAAACACCTTTCAGTGGACTGCCAGCGACGCTTCCTCGACCTTTACAACCATCTCTGGGTCGAGAGTGAGTTTCCATCGCAATGGCGGGAAAGCATTTTTATCCCCGTTTTGAAACCTAGCAAGAATCCATTGGAGGTGGACAGCTACCGCCCCATTAGCCTCACCAACGTTCTTTGCAAATTGCTCGAACGGATGGTGAGCCGACGATTGAGTTGGGTACTCGAATCTCGGGGCCTCCTGGCTCCGTCTCAGGGTGGGTTCCGTAAGGGCTGCTCTGCCACACAATTTGGTGAGCCTGGAGTCAGCCATCCGTACGGCCTTTGCCCGCCATCAGCACCTCATCACTGTCTTTTTGATATGCGGAAGGCGTACGATACGACATGGCGCCCTCACATCCTCTCTACACTTCATGATTGGGGTCTCCGGGGTCCACTGCCGATTTTCATACGATATTTTCTGTCGCATCGTACCTTCCGCGTGCAAGTCGCGGCCTCCCATAATTCCTCCCAAGTTCAGGAGAACAGGGTACCACAGGGATCTGTCCTTAGTGTCTGCCTGTTTTTAATTGCAATTAACGGGCTCGCTGCGGCGGTGGAAACGTCTGTCTCCGCTTCGTTGTATGCTGACGACTTCTGCCTCTACTATAGCTCCATTGGCATCGCCGCTGCTGAACGTCAGCTGCAGGGCGCTATCCGCAAGGCGCAGTCTTGGCCTGTAGCGCATGGCTTCCAGTTTTCGGCTGCCAAGTCCTGCGTTATGCAATTCTGCCAGCGACACACTGTTCACGCAGAGCTGCGGCTTTATCTTGACAGCGAACATCTTGCTGTGGTGGAGTCACATAGGTTTTTGGGTGCGGTTTGTGATGCCCGGTTGACTTGGCTGCCTTATATTTGGCAGCTCAAACATATGTGTTGGTGGCATCTTAATGCTCTGCGATGCTTGAGCCACACCAGCTGGGGCGCCGACCGATCTACCCTCTTTCGGCTCTACCAGGCGTTAATCCAGGCCCATCTGGATTATGGGTTCCTGGCTTATGGTTCCGCATCACCTTGAGCGTTGCGAATGCTGGACCCAATCCTTCACAGCGGGATACGCCTTGCCACTGGTGCTTCCTGGACCAGCCCTGTGAACAGCTTACTTGTGGAGGCAGGTGTCCCTCCACTGCAGTTACAGCGCCAACGTTTACTGGCCACTTATACTGCCCATATTTTTAGCTGGTCCGGGCATTCAAATTATCATCTTCTGTTCCCATATTCGGTCGTCCATCTCCCAGAACGTCGGCCTCGGTCGGGTTGTACGATTGCGGTCTGAGTCAGAGAGCTTCTCTCAGGGCTTGAGGTTTTCCCTCTTCCACCTCCTTTCCGGGCCCTTCTGTGTATGCCCCCGTGGTGCGTGCCCTGCCCTTGCCTTCGGCTCGGATTGGCACAGGGCCCGAATCACTCAGTCCATCCGGAGGCCTTCCGCCGCCGCTTTCTATCAATCCTCTCCACGTATCGGGACTCTGGCGTTGTTTATACTGACGGTTCGATGGTTGCTGGTGGTGTCGGTTATGCTCTGACTCTAGGGGACCACTACGAACAACATTCCTTGCCGGCTGGCTGCAGCGTTTTCACTGCTGAGCTGGCCGCCATCTTTCGTGCCCTAGAGTATATCTGCTCCTGTTCAGGTAAGTCCTTCGTTATCTGTAGCGACTTCCTGAGCAGTTTATGAGCTACTGACCAGTGCTTCCTTCGCTCTCGTCTGGTGATGGCTGTACAGAAGTCCTTCCATACTCTTGCCCGTTGTGGCCGCTCTGTGGTCTTTGTGTGGACCCTTGGTCATGTGGGCATCCCGGGCAATGAACATGTTGACCGCCTGGCCAAACAGGCCACCAGTGAACCGACTTTGGACATTGGCCTCCCGGAGACTGATTTGCGAGCTGTCTTACGCCGCAAAGTATTCGAACTTTGGGACACTGAATAGCGCGCCCTGCCTGCACCAAACAAACTTCAGGCCATCAAGGAGGATACCAGTGTGTGGCACTCCTCCTTGTGGGTCTCTCGCAAGGAGTCTGTCCTCTGCCGGCTGTGCATCGGGCATACACAGATAACACATGGCCACTTATTGCGATGTGAAGACCCACCTTTATGTCGCTGTGGGTCCGTTTTGATGGTGGTCAAAATTTGTTGGAGTGTCCACTTTTAGCTGTGCTGAGGTAGTTGTTCGCACTGCCTGACACGCTCCCTGCCCTTTTAACAAATGACACTGCCATGGCAGACTTAGTTTTGCGTTTTATTCAGGCAGGGGGTTTTTATCACTTAATCTGATTGTTTATGTTTTTCTATGTTGAGTCTGACCTTTGGCCTACGATTTTCGATTGAGTTTTTAATGTGTTTCTAGGTGGTCGGCTTTTTCTTTTTTTTCCTCTATGGTCGGCCAACCACCATCACACACTGTCTGATTTTAATTCGTTTTACGTGGTCTTTGTCTCAGTTTCTCTTGTCCTCTGTCGTCTGTTATCTTTTCCTCATTCGCTTTTATTCTGTGTGGGTGTTTTTAAGTTTTGGAAAAAGGGACCAATGACCGTAGCAAACTGGTCCCTTTAATCCCCCAAACTAACCAACCAACCAATTTGGTCTGGGGGGCGAGCAAGCATGAGGTCAAAGGAAAGATTAAATAGGATGGGAGAGAGAGGATCACTCTGCCTGACAACCCTCGAAGGCTCCACTGGACCCAGTGACTTCTCAGGACCACAGATCACAGTCGTCCCATCCTCATAGCATCCCAGGATGTATCCAATGAACTCTTCAGGCAGACATCCGCCCTTAGGGCAGGCCTCAGGGCACCACGGTCCAGAGAGTCGAATGCCTTGGACACTTCCAGGAACGCGACATAGAGGAAACGACAGTTTGCACTGGCCTGAGTCGTCGTCAAGTCCAACAGGAATGTATTGTGCAGCATCCCATCCTGAGGAAGGAATGCCCGCTGACGCCCATCCAACACAGGGGGCCGCATCGGATGGCCCGCCAGGATCTTACGGAAGACCCTAGCGAGGACTGAGCAAACCCTGATCGGACAGAAGTCGGCGGTTGATGGTGGGGCGACCTTCTTGGGAAGCAGGGAGGTGTGGGCTTGAAGGAGTCGGGATGGAATGCGACAGGTCAAAAGGAAAAAGTCAAGAATTTTTCGGAGGACCTCACTGGGAAGACAGCGAAGCTGGGCTGGCGTCAGACCTTCAGGGCTAGCAGCAGAGCGACGAGGTGGGAGCGCTGAAGCAACTTCCTCCATCGTGATAGGAGCCCACAGCTGTTTGAAGGGAACCTCGATGCAGGAAGGCAACAGCCGAACCTCCAGACGGTCCACCCAGTCTGATGGTCGCCAGATGGAAAGGTCCTTCCAAAACTCCACCAACCTGGGAACAACAGGTGGTGGGTGAAGGAGCGTTCCATCCAGAAGGCCACTGATGCAGCTAGCAGCGTTTTTCGTGAAGGCCTGCTGACAGACGGCATACTGCCACCTACGCTGGGTCCGTTTCTTCTCTGGTGGCTGTGACATCTGCTGGGAGGTAACAGGGTTGTGCGATCCCACTCTGCTGCCAATGGCATCAAGGGCAGGTGAGAGCATACCCATAATAGCAGAGGCCAGTGTAGATGGTCCTAGCGCCACAATCTTATCAACAGAGCGGAACTTCGGCACTGACGACGGGAGGGTTACCAGAGTCGACCAGATAGCCAGGTCGACTGCGTCCTCAGCTGTAGGTGAGGGGGTGGTAGCTGTGCCGGACACGGCAGTCACCGCAGCTGCAGCCAATGGATGTGGACCCAACCCAACAGCAGAGAGGGCAGCAACCACCTCAGCAATCTGGTTCCTATTCGCAACCGCTCGACGCTGTCCATTAATGGACTGAAGTGAGTGGTGGGGGAAAGCCTTCACCAGTTCTTGGTTGAGGAAACGGGTGCCCCTCAGCGTAAGTGCTGCTTCTCGCGTTTGATTTATTTATTGTTACGTAGGACCAAATTAAGGAGAAGTCTCCATGGTCATGGAACGAGTCAATACATGAAATTATAACACGATAGAAGAAACAGATAAAATGAAATACAAGAAATGTATTCAGGTGACAGTTCGTAAGTTTAAATAAAGAAAATCGACAACGTAACACTGGAATTTGCTTAATTTTTCAGCTATTCCAGGAGCTCCTCGACAGAATAGGAGTGAGCCATGAGGAAACTCTTCAGTTTAGGCTTGAAAGCGTTTGGGCTACTGCTAAGATTTTTGGATTCTTGTCGTACCTTATTGAAAATGGATACAGCAGAATACTGCACTCCTTACTGCACAAGAATCAAGGAAGTGCGTTACACATGCACATTTGATTTCTGACTAGTATTAACTGAGTGAAAGCTACTAACTCTTGGGAATAAGCTAATATTGCTAACAACAAACGACATTAAAGAAAATATATATTGTGAGGGAAATGTCAGAATTCCCAGACTATTGAATAGGGGTCGACAAGAGGTTCTCGAACTTAGACCACATATAGCTCGAACAGCCCGTTTTTGAGCCAAAAATACCCTTTTTTAATCAGAAGAATTACCCCAAAAAATAATACCATATGACATGAGCGTATGAAAATATGCGAAGTAGACTACTTTTCGTGTTGAACTGTCACTTATTTCAGATACTGTTCTAATGGTAAATAAAGCAGCATTTAGTTTCTGAACAAGATCCTGAACATGGGCTTTCCACAACAGCTTACTATCTATCCAAACGTCTAGGAACTTGAACTGTTCCGTCTCGCTTATAATATGCCCATTCTGTCTAATCAAAATATCAGTTCATGTTGAATTGTGAGTTAGAAACTGTAAAAACTGAGTCTTACTGTGATTTAGCATCAAATTATTTTTCACAAGCCGCGAACTTATTCCATGAACTACATTATTTAATAATGTTTCAGTACTACATACGAGATCCATCACTACCAAGCTGGTGTCATCAGCAAACAGAAATATTTTTGAAACACCTGTAATACTAGAAGGCATATCCTTTATATAAATAAGAAACAGCAGTGGCCCCAGCACCGACCCTTGGGGAACGCCCCACTTAACAGTGCCCCATTGGGACTGAACATCGCTACCACTCTCAATATTGCGGAGTATTGCCTTCTGCTTTCTGTTCTTAAAGTAAGAGGCGAACCAATTGTAAGCTACTCCCCTTACTCCATAGTGGTCCAACTTCTGCAGTAATATTTTGTGGTTAACACAGTCAAATGCCTTCGTTAAATCAAAGGAAACACCTAGCGTTCGCAACATTTTATTTAATCCGTCCAAAACCTCACAGAGAAAGGAGAATATAGCATTTTCAGTTGTTAAGCCATTTCTAAAACCAAACTGTACATTTGACAGCAAATTATGTGAATTTAAATGCTCCAGTAACCTTGTATATACAACCCTCTCGATAACTTTAGCAAACACCGATGGCATAGAAATAGGTCTATAATTGTCAACATTATCCCTGTCTCCCTTTTTATAAATTGGCTTCACTACCGAGTACTTTAATCGGTCAGGAAACGGACCACTCCTAAAGGAAAAGTTACAGATATGGCTAAGTACTGGGCTAACATACATAGAACAATACTTCAGTATTCTGCTAGATACCCCGTTATATCCATGAGAGTTGTTGGTCTTAAGTGATTTAATTATTAACTCAGTCTCCCTCTTGTCAGTATCATGGAGCATTTCAGGTAACAGTCTCGGAACACTTTTTTCTGAGAGCGCTATATGATTCCCTGTTGGGACTAGGTTTCTATTTAGTTCACATGCTATATTCAGAAAGTGACTGCCACGAATTCCTTTCCTGTGCTAACCTCTTCATCTCAGAGTAGCACTTGCAACCTACGTCCTCAATTATTTGCTTGACGTATTTCAATCTCTGTCTTCCTCTACAGTTTTTGCCCTCTACAGCTCCCTCTAGTACCATGGAAGTCATTCCCTCATGTCTTAGCAGATGTCCTATCACCCTGTCCCTTCTCCTTATCAGTGTTTTCCACATATTCCTTTCCTCTCCGATTCTGCGTGGAACCTCCTCATTCCATACCTTATCAGTCCACCTAATTTTCAACATTCGTCTATAGCACCACATCTCAAATGCTTCGATTAACTTCTGTTCCGGTTTTCCCACAGTCCATGTTTCACTACCATACAATGCTGTACCCCAGACGTACATCCTCAGAAATTTCTTCCTCAAATTAAGGCCGGTATTTGATATTAGTAGACTTTTCTTGGCCAGAAATGCCTTTTTTCCCATAGCGAGTCTGCTTTTGATGTCCTTGCTCCGTCCGTCATTGGTTATTTTACTGCCTAGGTAGCAGAATTCCTTAACTTCATTGACTTCGTGATTATCGATCCTGATGTTAAGTTTCTCACTGTTCTCATTTCTACTACTTCTCATTACCTTCGTCTTTCTCCGATTTACTCTCAAACCATACTGTGTACTCATTAGTCTGTTCATTCCGTTCAGCAGATCATTTAATTCTTCTTCACTTTCACTCAGGATAGCAATGTCATCAGCGAATCGTATCAT
Source organism: Schistocerca serialis cubense (assembly GCF_023864345.2). Lineage (NCBI taxonomy): Eukaryota > Metazoa > Arthropoda > Insecta > Orthoptera > Acrididae > Schistocerca > Schistocerca serialis. The sequence goes on along the minus strand of NC_064644.1, from coordinate 600,660,777 downwards.
TGATATCCTTTCACCTTGTATTTTAATTCCACTCCTGAACCTTTCTTTTATTTCCATCATTGCTTCCTCGATGTACAGATTGAAGAGTAGCGGCGAAAGGCTACAGCCTTGTCTTACACCCTTCTAAATACGAGCACTTCGTTCTTGATCGTCCACTCTTATTATTCCCTCTTGGTTGTTGTACATATTGTATATGACCCGTCTCTCCCTATAGCTTACCCCTACTTTTTTCAGAATCTCGAACAGCTTGCACCATTTTATATTGTCGAATGCTTTTTCCAGGTCGACAAATCGTATGAAAGTGTCTTGATTTTTCTTTAGCCTTGCTTGCATTATTGGCCGTAACGTCAGAATTGCCTCTCTCGTCCCTTTACTTTTGCTAAAGCCAAACTGATCGTCACCTAGCGCATTCTCCATTTTCTTTTCCATTCTTCTGTATATTATTCTTGTCAGCAGTTTCGATGCATGAGCTGTTAAGCTGATTGTGCGATAATTCTCGCACTTGTCAGCTCTTGCCGTCTTCGGAATTGTGTGGATGATGCTTTTCCGAAAGTCAGATGGTATGTCGCCAGACTCATATATTCTACACACCAACGTGAATAGTCGTTTTGTTGCCACTTCCCCCAATGATTTTAGAAATTCTGATGGAATGTTATCTATCCCTTCTGCCTTATTTGACCGTAAGTCCTCCAAAGCTCTTTTAAATTCCGATTCTAATACTGGATCCCCTATCTCTTCTAAATCGACTCCTGTTTCTTCCTCTATCACATCAGACAAATCTTCACCCTCATAGAGGCTTTCAATGTATTCTTTCCACCTGTCTGCTCTCTCCTCTGCATTTAACAGTGGAATTCCCGTTCCACTCTTAATGTTACCACCGCTGCTTTTAATGCCACCAAAGGTTGTTTTGACTTTCCTGTATGCTGAGTCTGTCCTTCCGACAATCATATCTTTTTCGATGTCTTAATATTTTTCCTGCAGCCATTTCGTCTTAGCTTCCCTGCACTTCCTATTTATTTTATTCCTCAGCGACTTGTATTTCTGTATTCCTGATTTTCCCGGAACATGTTAGTACTTCCTCCTTTCATCAATCAACTGAAGTATTTCTTCTGTTACCCATGGTTTCTTCGCAGCTACCTTCTTTGTACCTATGTTTTCCTTCCCAACTTCTGTGATGGCCCTTTTTAGAGATGTCCATTCCTCTTCAACTGTACTGCCTACTGCGCTATTCCTTATTGCTGTATCTATAGCGTTAGAGAACTTCAAACGTATCTCGTCATTCCTTAGTACTTCCGTATCCCACTTCCTTGCGTATTGATTCTTCCTGACTAATGTCTTGAACTTCAGCCTACTCTTCATCACTACTATATTGTGATCTGAGTCTATATCTGCTCCTGGGTACGCCTTACAATCCAGTATCTGATTTCGGAATCTCTGTCTGACCATGATGTAATCTAATTGAAATCTTCCCGTATCTCCCGGCCTTTTCCAAGTGTACCACCTCCTCTTGTGATTCTTGAACAGGGTATTCGCTGTTACTAGCTGAAACTTGTTACAGAACTCAATTAGTCTTTCTCCTCTTTCATTCCTTGTCCCATGCCCATATTCTCCTGTAACCTTTTCTTCTACTCCTTCCCCTACAACTGCATTCCAGTCGCCCATAACTATTGGATTTTCGTCCCCCTGTACATACTGCATTACCATTTCAATATCCTCATACACTTTCTCTATCTGTTCATCTTCAGCTTGCGACGTCGGCATGTATACCTGAACTCTCATTGTCGGTGTTGGTCTGCTGTCGATTCTGATTAGAACAACCCGGTCACTGAACTGTTCACAGTAACACACCCTCTGCCCTACCTTCCTATTCATAACGAATCCTACACCTGTTATACCTTTTTCTGCTGCTGTTGATATTACCCGATACTCATCTGACCAGAAATCTTTGTCTTCCTTCCACTTCACTTCACTGACCCCTACTGAATCTAGAGTGAGCCTTTGCATTTCCCTTTTCAGATTTTCTAGTTTCCCTACCACGTTCAAGCTTCTGACATTCCACGCCCCGACTCGTAGAACGTTATCCTTTCGTTGATTATTCAACCTTTTTCTCACGGTAACCTCCCCCTTGGCAGTCCCCTCCCGGATATCCGAATGGTGGACTATTCCGGAATCTTTTGCCAATGGAGAGATTATCATGATACTTCTTCAATTACAGGCCACATGTCCTGTGGATACACGTTACGTGTCTTTAATGCAGTAGTTTCCATTGCCTTCTGCATCCTCATGTCGTTGATCATTGCTGATTCTTCCGCCTTTAGGGGCAATCTCCGACCCCTAGGACAAGAGAGTGCCCTGAACCTCTATCCGCTCCTCCGCCCTCTTTGACAAGGCTGTTTGCAGAATGAGGTTGACTTCTTATGCCGGAAGTCTTCAGCCACCAATGCTGATTATTTATCAAAATTTAGGCAGTGGCGGAGATCGAACCCGGGACCGAAGACGTTTTGATTATGAATCAAAGACGCTACCCCTAGATCACTGTACATATATGCTACTTATCAGTAACACGGACATTCCCACTATGCACTACTTCTATATCCTCGACCTGTCTCTGCAGACCAGCCACTTCCTTTACGACTGACCATATGGTTTTAATTTTATTCTGAGACTTAGCTATTCTCTCTGCACACCACATACTTTTTGCCTTCCTAATAACTTTTTTAAGCACCTTAAAATACTTACCCAGAACCACAGATCACCGTCATTCCATCCTCGTAGCATCCCAGGATGTATCCAATGAACTCGTGAGGCAGACCAGGCGCCCTCAGGGATGGGCCTCAGGGCACCATGGTCCAGAGAGTCGAATGCTTTGGACACATCCAGGGACGCGACGTAGAGGGAACGACAGTTCGCCCTGGCGTGCGTCATCGCCAAGTCCAACAGGAATGTGTTGTGTAGCATCCCATCCTGAGGAAGGAATGCCTGTTGATGCCCATCCAACACGGGTCCGCTTCAGACGGCCCGCCAGGATCTTATGGAAGACCCTAGCGAGGACTGAGCAAACTGTGATTGGACGGAAGTTGGTGGGGGATGCTCGGGCGGCCTTCTTGGGCAACAGGGAGGTGCGGGCTTGAAGGAGTAGGGATGGGAGGCGACAGGTCAAAAGGAAAAGGTTAAGAATTTTAAGGAGGCACTCACGGGGCAGACGGGAAGCTGGGCTGGTGTCAGTCCTTCAGGGCCTGCAGCAGAGTGACGAGGGGGGGTGGCGCTGAGGCAACTTCCTCCAACGTGATAGGGGCCCACAGTTGTTTGAAGGGAACCTCGATGCAGGAAGGCAACAGGCGACCTTCCAGACGGTCCACCCGGCCTGATGGTCGCCGGGTGGAAAGGTTCTTCCAAAACTCCACCAACCTGGGAACAGCAGGTGGTGGGTGAAGGAGCGTTCCATCCAGAAGGCCACTGATGCAGTGAGCAGCGTTTTTCGTGAAGGCCCGCTGACAGACAGCATACTGCCACCTACGTTGGGCCCGTTTCCTCTCTGGTGGCTGCGACATCCGCTGGAAGATAACAGGGTTGTGCAACCCCTCTCTGCTGCCAATGGCATGAAGGGTGAGAGTCATAGTTACTCCTGCAAGTTGCCCGGCCATTTTGGCCACCTTTACATTCTAATTCATACTGAGGCCATTTCGCCAGAAGCAATACTCAACTATATGCTTAGCGTCGCCGTGACTCCTGCAAGTCTCTCCTCATGTTTGCTGATATTTTTGTTTGTTGACGAAGCATTTGGCTACCCTAAGAGCGTCATAGTTACTCCTGCCAGTTGCTTCCCCTTTTTAGCCACCTTTACGTTCTCATTCTCATTCTCATTCTCATTCTTACTCTTGCCAGTCCGACAGAAGCGATACGCAACTATATGCCTAGAGTCTTAGTTACTTCTTCCAGTTGCTCCTCGTGTTTGCTGAAATTTATGGTCGGGTGACGATGCATTTTGCTATTTAAAGCCGTCTTTATTCCAAGGAATATTCCAAGAACTGGGTGTCTTATACCAAGCCATACCTCCTGAATGGAAGTTTACAGGGTGTAACACCTCCATGTATATAGAGGGAAATAAACATAACTTAAAAACGAAACAGAACAAAACACAGAAGAACGAAAGGAATAAAGACTGGTTCTTGCTCCTGTCAAAGACCCCAGGAGTCAGGGTAAAAGAGAAACAGCGCTCTATCTAACGCCAGCCCTGGGCATCGGGCGACGAGCCGTCATACACTCGAAGATCTTGTTTGAAGCGCAGCACGACGTTAACATTCTTTATGAGACGATGGAAAATTCCCGCACCTTGAAGCCATGCTTCAAGAGGTCATGCGCGGATTTTGGGGACCAGATTCCCCTCGTTCAGGGTGGCCGAGGAGTAGACAACACTCTGGACGCCGGGACGAAGGCCGAGGACAGCACGCCTGATGGACGGCGTGTTGTACTTCGCCGCCTTCTGCTGGTGACACCAATCGAGCCGAAGGTGATTTCCGACTATCTGGATGTCAACGCGAGTCCACGCGCGAGGTACTTCACGACTGCGTCGTGAAGTTTAACGCGGGACCCGTGCGTTTGCCCGTAAGTCTGGATGACGGGGTTGGCGGTCTCGACGGCCCTGCAGCCCGCGCGTCATCGCTTGTCAGCCGTGCGCCCGCGACTTTGACGCGCCTTGGAGGGCAAGGCGTTGACGCGGATGCCGTTGATGAAGTCGCGCCTAGATAGAAGACGACTGGCGTCGGTGACCACATGTCGCCGACCTGCTCCGACGTCTTGAGAACAAGGCCTTCCCACGTCAGGTGCCTCCCGAGCGCCGTGACCTCGCGTTGTACCCTGCGCAGGCCTGCGTCGCCCACAGCTGGCCCCATCTTCTGCAGTGTCAGGAGCGGCCCCGCTGTAGTATAGGACCCATCCAGCGGGCAGATGCCCCCATGCGCTACAGGAGCGTGAAAGTAGCTCAAGGGGGTGTCTGCTGGGAGGCGGAACCATCGTCTGACAGCTGCACCCACTGCGGTGTCCGTGGCGTTCAGGGCACCGATCTGAGTGCGGCTGAGGGCCAGCCCATGATACACGCCTGGCAGCAGCACGTGGACAAGGTCGTAGAGGCGCTATTGCATCTTCAGAGGAGCCTAGGTGATGACGTCCAGCTGCTCCTGCAGATGGCGGCGCGGATGGAACAGGCACTGACTAGAAGAAGAGAACTGCAGCCCCAGGTATCAGAAGGTTTCACCCATGCATAAGGCTGGCACAGTGGCGTTGCCAGCTGTGAAGGTGATATTGTCCTCCACCTTCACCTTCTTCTCGCGGCCCGAGGCCACTAGGGCGAGAGTGAAACACTTCCGAGCGTTGATATGCAGCCCCATATGGGCGAGGGCTGCTGTTGCTGCGTCAATGAGGGACTGCAGGCCCCTCTTCGCCATTGCAATCAGCAGGACGTCATCAGCAAAGGCCGCAGCGTTGATCTTGCGACCTAAAGTCTGGGCTCCCTTGTGGGAAGGTAAGGTGTTTAACATCGTGTCCAAGGCCATATTGAAACGGAGGGTAGAGAGTGGGTCCCCTTGACGGACACCCCTCGATGGCTGCACGGCCATGCCCACGCCGCCGCCGCCCACTATCACCGATGGGCTGCCCCTGTAGCAGCTCTCGACGTAGTCAGCAAATTCGGTCAGAAAACCATGTGCTCTCAGCACAGGGCGTAGAGCAGCATGGTCGAACGAGTCGAACGCCTTAGACACGTCGACAGGTGCCACAAAGACAGAGCAGCATGAGCGGACTGCGTCGACAAGGGCCTGGTCGAGGATGAACGTGTTTCCCAGCTTCCCATCCCGAGGGATAAAAGCCCACTGACGTTCGTCCACAGCACACAGACGCATCAGGCGCGAGACCAGGACCTTGTGAAAGGTCCTCGTCAGCACCAAGCATATGGTGATGGGGCGAAAGTCAGCGGGGGATGCTGGTGCAGCCGTTTTGGGGAGTAAGGTGGTGTGGGCTTGGAGGAGGAGTGAGGGAGGGAGGAAGGAAGGGAGTGCTCTCGCAAGGAGGATAAGATTCAAGAGCTTCAGCAGCATGTCGCGCGGCAGGTGGCGCAGCTCGGTTGGACTTAAACCGTCTGGGCCCAGTGCAGAACCCATGGGTGGCAGAGAAGCAGCAGAGAAGCGGCAGGAGGCTGTCACTGATGGCGCCAGCGTTGGACTGCGGCTGTTGCTGGAAGAGGTCGGCCCAGAAGTCCTGCAGGTCGAGTATGTCGGGTGGTGGCTGCAACAGGGTGGCATCCAGGAGGCCCTGCATGCACCGCGTGCGGAACTGTTGCAAGGCCTCCTGTGTCTGTGCCAACTCCCACTGGCGCCGCTTTTTCCGCCGCTCAGGCGGCTGCTGCCGCTTAGGTGGCGATGACCTGTGAATTCTCCCCCTCTTGGAGCCGATGGTGGCGAGGGCATCAGGGAGCATACCCAGGATGGTAGTGGGCGGCGTCCCTGATGATGCGGTCCAGGGCTGAGAAACGTGGTGAGGAGTCGTGGAGCCCCGCTAGATGCTCCCAGATGGACACGTTGACATCGGCCTCTGGCGGCGCCGTCCCTGGCGGTGTCGTGTTTTCCTCTATCCCGTCCGGCGGCGGCGACCCCAGCGCCCCTGGGCCGGATACAGGCCCCTCCGCGTCCTCCTCCTGCAGGGTGGCCAGAAACTCCTGCACACGCTGGCGGTTAGCAGTTTTCCGCCTCTGGCACTTGATGTAATTGAGCGACCTGTCGGGAAAGAGTCGCAGAAGCTCCTGGTTGGCGAAGAAGGACCTGCAGTCCTTCTCAAGGGAGAGCTCCACCGCCGCCCGGGCGAGCGAGAGGACCTCCTCCTCGGACCACCTCACATGTTTTCGGTCCGTCACGATGGCCGCCTTGGCTGCCACTTGGTGTTGTCGGCGGCGGTGGACCCCCAGGCCGGACTTGGTGGTGAAGACGCCGGAACAGTCAGGTCATTGGTGTGCTGCGTCCCATACAAGAACTTCAGCAGGGCTGGTTGGCTGAGTAGGCGCTGGGACAGCTGGGTTTGCACATCCCCTATTTTCTTTCATGCTGCCCCCAACTAAGAAAGGGTATAATGCGAGGGGGGCTGGTTACCCCCCCCCCCCCCCAAGCTCCCAGTGCAGTCTTCCACTCGGCGAAATCAGCGGGCCCACATGAAGGGGGGAAGACTGCAGGATAGGAGAGGCTAAGAGGGGTAGTCATAATTAGTCCTGCCCATTGTTCCCCCTTTTTGGCAACCTTTACATTCTGATTCTTGCTGTTGTCAGTCTGCCAGAAGTGATAAGCATATATATGCCGTCACAGTGACTCCAGCCAACCCCTCCTTGTGATTGCTGATATTTTTGCATGCTGATGAGGCTTTTGGCTACCTTATCAGAGTCATAGTTACCCCTGCCAGTGCCCCCTCTTTTTGTCCACCTTTACATTCTCATTCTCAGAAGCGATATGCAACTGTACGCCTAGAGTCTTAGTTACTCTTTCCAGTTGCTTCTCGCGTTTGCTGTAATTTTTGGTCTGGTGACGAGGCCTTTGACTACCTTAAGAGAGTCATAGGTATTCCTTCCACTTGCTTTCCCTTTATGGCCATATTCACGTTTTCGTTCTTACTGAGGCCTGAATGCTAGAAGCAATACGCAACTATATGCTTAGTGTCGCCGTGACTCCCGCCAGTCTCTCTGCATGTTAGCTGTTATAGCTGTCTTTATTAACGTATGTGAACATACAAGATAGAAAATTACCCATATGGGTTTACAAATGACACAGACATAACATACACTAGACCTGACAGGAAAAATACGCGAATAAAGTGGCGTTTGTGCCTGAGACAGGCGCCAGGCAGCAGCCCAAAGAAACGTAAATTGGGCCCTCATCCGACACCAGTCCGGTGCATCGTGCGCGTAGTGGTAGTCATCGTCTCGAATCTTCTTGCCGCCATAACAGTACCAACGAGTACCCGCGTAGACAGGGCCGCAAAATGTTGGTCTTTGAAGCCCAGCCAGCGCAGATCGCGTGCACTCCACTCCATGAGATGGTCGCCGAGGTGCTGGGCTGTTGGGTGTAGACCTCTAACAATCTGGTGGACGGTTCCCTGTCGTAGACCGCGATTTTCTCCTGGTGACATTGATCGACATCCAAGTTAATGCCCACGACTTGGGCATCGACAATGTGGGCTGCATCGCCACGAACTACCACGATGTCCGGCTTCTTTAGGCCCTTTGATGTTCTGAGATGAGGCTTGAGGTGGACGTCAAAGCCTCGGCGACGAAGGCTTTGCGCGATATAAGTTGCCAAGGCATTATGCGGGCATCGTGACTCCTAAAGCAATGCTGGACAACGTGGTTGGCAGTTTCTTTGGCGACGCAACCTGCCTGGCAGTTGGTTTCACCAGAACGACCACAAAGCAGCCTCGCCCCTGTTGGGAGGGCATTGATTCTGGTACATAGGCAGGAGATAGTCGCGGCCACTGATATCGCACTGGGAGTTATCCACCAAGCTATGCTGCCCTGGTGTTTGGACGAACTTCCTCAGGGCAGCGCCATCCACCGACGAATGCAGCCATTCTGCCCACATCCGGCCAAGCTGGTTGCTTGTCCGTATGGCTCCATCGTTCCACCGTAGCTGTTGCTCTAACCTCCCAATTTCGCACCCCAGAACGTCTTCTGTCGGCCCGTCCAACAGGACTCCAAGAGCTCGTATGTTGGCGAGCCGATTCTGTCACAGCAGAGGACCAAGCCAGCGAGCTGATCGCACTCCAAATCCCCCAGATGCAACAGGGGCGTGGAAGTACGCAACAGGGATATCCGCTGGCAGGCACAGCCAAGATCTGAGAGCTGCGCGGATGGCAATGTCCACTGCTGAGAAAGCCCCAAAGTGGGTCCTGGAGAGAGCCAGGCCATGGTGGATCCCTGGCAAGACTACCGTTCTGACGGCGTGAAGGCGTTGTTGTGGTTTCAGTGGTGCCCTGGACAAGACGCTTAGCTGTCGCTCGACCTCCCGCCTCAGGTGGAAGAGGCTACATCCGCTGGTAGAGAACTCCAGACCAAGATATCGGAAAGTGCTCTCAACTGTGAGGGCAGGAATGATGGTATATCCTGCCTTGAAGGTCGTGGTGCCATCGATCTTAATTTTCTTCTCGCGACCAAAGGCCGCGAGAGCGAGACTAAAGCACTTTCCGGGATTGACTTGGACACCCAGGTCCCCAAGAGCAGATGTAGATGCGTCAATTAGGTTCTGGAGCCCTCCCTTTGTCTCGGCGAACAGCAAGAGGTCGTCAGGGAAGGCGGCAGCGTTAAGACGTCGTCCCATGATGTTTTCACCAACATGATCTGGGAGGCGAGCAAGCATGAGGTCCACATAAAGGTTAAATAGGAAAGAGGGTCACCCTGCCGAACGCCCCTCGAGGGCCCTTACTGGACCCACCGACTTCCCTGGACCACAGATCACTGTTGCTCCATCCTCGTAGCATCCCAGGATGTATCCAATGAACTCATCAGGCAGACCATGAGCCCTCAGGGCACATACAGGGATGTGACATAGAGGGAACTACAGCTCACCCTGGCCCAAGTCATCACCAGGTCCAACAAGAAGGAATTGTGCAGCATCCCATCCTGAGGAAGGAAGGCCCGCTGATGCCCATCCAACACACAGGTCCGCATCAGCCGACCCGCCAGGATCTTATGGAAGACCCTGGCGAGGACTGAGGAAACCGTGAATGGGCGGAAGTCAGTGGGGGATGCTGGGGCGGCCTTCTTGGGCAGCATGGAGGTACAGGCTTCAAGAGTAGGGATGGGAGGCGGCGGGTCAGAAGGAAAAGGCTTAACACTTTCAGGAGGACCTCACGGGGAAGACGACAAAGCTGGGCAGGTGTGAGTCAATGAGGGCCTGCGGCAGAGCGACGACGTGGGAGTGCTGCAGCGATGTCCTCCAACGTGATGGGCGCCCAAAGCTGTTCAAAGGGCACCTCAGTGCAGGACGGTAACAGCCGACAATCTAGACGGTCTACCCGCCAGATCGACGCTGGGTAAAAAGGTCCTTCCAGAAATCAACCAAGCCAGGAATAGCAGGTGGTTGGTGAAGGAGTGTACCGTCTAGAAGGCCATTAATGCACCACGCCGCATTCTTGGAGAAGGCGCGTTGGCAGATGGAATACTCTCACCTATGCCGGGCTCATTTACGCTAAGGTGGCTGGGACATCTGCTTGGGGGTGACAGGGTTGTGGGACGCCTCCTTGCTACCTATGGCAGCAAGGGCAGGTGACAACATGCCCATGGTGACAGGCCTTGATGCAGTTGGTCCCAGCGCCAGGATTTCGTCTATAGAGCTATACTTAGGACCTGATGGGGACATGGCTGCTAGAGTCGACAAGACAGCCTGGTCGACCGGATCCTCCGCTGAAGGTGAGGTCGCAAAAGTAGAGGGTATCTCAGCAGTCGGTGCAGTAGCAACTTATGAGCATGGTCACCCCACAGTAGCAGAGAGGGCAGAGACGAACTCGGCAACCTGGTTCCTGTAGGCTCCCACACGATGCTGACACTTGATAGATTCAAGTGAGCGGTGCGGGAAGGTCTTCACTAACTCTTGGTTCAGGAACCAGGCGCCCTCGAGTGTCAGCACTGCTTCAGCATGGGCCAGGCATAGAAGTTCTTCGCTAGACCACCTGGTCTTCATCCTCTGGATGTTAACCTCTGCGTTGACTGCATCAGGATGAGCCCTGTGGCGGTGGACGCCAAGACCAGTCTTGGTGCCGAAGCTCCGATGGCACTCTGGGCACTGAAAGGCCGGCAAGGCTACTTGACCCATACTGGCGGTGTCAGATGGTGGCCCAACAACTGGTGCGGCACCTCCAGAGGGAAGACCGCTACCTGTTCTATTTCGTTGGGGCCAGCTGAAATGAGAGGCAGGGGGGGCAGGCAACCCCCAAGCCCCGAAAGTTCGCCCCGCTCTGTCGGTCGGAAAGCTCTGAGAAGGCACAGAGTTCTGTGCCTTCCCTCGTCTCCCCTCACGACTCCCATCACGTGAAGGCCAGAGCTAGGATTTCCCAGTGACAGGCTAAGCGAATTATCATCCACTCGACATCGCTAGGATGGTGAGGAGTAGATTGAGAGGATCTGTATATGACGCATCATGTGAGCATTAATAGAGTCAGTTACTCCTGCATGTTGCCCCCCCCCCCCCCCCCCATTTTCTCCACCTTTACTTTCTCATTCTTACATAGGCCAGTCGGCCAGAAGCAATACGCAACTATATGCTTAGTCTCGCCGTGACTCCTGCCAGTCTCTCCTCGTGTTTGCTGTTATTTTTGTCTGGTGACAAGGCATCCGCTACCTTAAGAGATTCGTAGTTACTCGAGCCAGTTGCTCCCCATTTTTGGCCACCTTTACATTCTAATTCTTACTCTTGCCAGTCCGACATAAGCGATACTCAACTACATGCCTAGAGTTTTAGTTGCTCCCTCCAGTTGCTCCTCGCGTTTGCTGTAAATTTTGGTCTGGTGACGAGGCATTTGACTATATTCACATATTGTGAATAATACATTAAGTGAATACCCACAAAAAGGGCTTAAAAGATGTCACAAAATAGAAAATAAAAAACACTTAAGAATAATCACAAACATGAACAAAGAAGGGGATTGTGCCTGAGACAACCAGGCAGCAGCCGAAGTTTTGAACACACCCTATCCAACGACGGTGCGGGGCATCGTGCGGCGCCGGGGGCAGTCATTGTGTCGAAACGCCGCGCCGCCATAATACTGCCCAGAACAACGCTTGTGGCTAGAGTTGATAGGTGGCCCTTTGTCACACCCACATCCTGCAGTGCTCTAGCGGAAGCTGGAGACCAGACCCCATGCCAGTTGATGGTCGCCGACGTGGTGGTGATGTCCTAGACTGCCGGGAAGAACTCGCGCACCTTCTCGTGGTCAGCCTGCCTGTCGCAGACCGCGATCTTCTCGCGATGACACCGATCGAGGTCGAGGGTGTCGCCGACCACCTGAGCGTCGATGATGTATGCTGCTCCATCACGGACTGCCACGATATCCGGCTTCTTTAGACCTTCAGATGTGTGAAGGCGAGGCTCTAAAAGAAGGTTGTAGCCCCTTTGGCGTAGGTCTCGCGCCAGATAAGACGCCACTGCGTCATGTCAGGCAGTGTGAGCCCCATCGCTCCTCCAACACTGCTGGATAACGTGGTTAGCCATCTTCGTTGCGTTGCAGCCACCACGGCACCTGGTGTCACCCTCCCTGCCACGTAGGAGCCATGCTGGGGTAGGCAAGGCATTAATCCTGGCACGCAGGCAGGAGATGAAATCGCGGCCTGTGACGAACTGCCAGGTGTTCGACACCCAGCAGTGCTGCCCAGGTGTTTGGGCAGACTTACGTAGTGCAGAGCCATTGATCGATGAGTGAAGGCGCTCAGCTCAACACCAGACCAGTTGGTAACTGGGCTTAATGACATCCCCACATCATTGCAAGGCGTTGTCCAGTTGAAGGATTTCTCGTCGCAACATGTCCTGGGAAGAGTCGTCCATAGCCGTACCCAGCCCCTACATCTTCGCAAGCCTTCTCCTTCGAAGAAGGAGACCAAGCCAGCGGGCTGCTGGGACCCCCAAGCCCCCATGAGAGATGGGGGCATGGAAGTAACCAACAGGTGTATCCGCTGGCAAACGCAGCCAAGCTCGAACAGCTGTGTACTGGTAGATAGGACAGCTTGGCTGTGGAAGTTGAAGGGTAGTCCACAACAGTATTCACAATTACAAGCACCCAAGCTTTAATGATCTTCCAGCAATAAAGGCTCTTAACAAATCTCAATTAAGCAAGGACATAAACGTGGTTACAAACATATGTTAACCTTCAACCAGTGAATAACCCCAATAAAGAATTACCAATCAATAAAACGTAGATAAAGGACTGCTTTACAAGAATGCTTAAATTATGTAAAAATCATGAAATCATGAAGTTAAAAAATTTTATGTTAAGCTTCAACAGGTGAATAACCCCAATAAAGAATTCTCATTTAAATAAAACATAGATAGGAAAATCCCTTACCAAAATGCTTGAATTGTGTAAAATCATGAAAAGCTGAGTTACAACTTTTCTCACAAACTGCTTAGGAATTTACAGCAAATAAACAAGTTTGATCTGTTTAACCAGAAGGTAACTACCAAGTCCAAGCGACCGAAGCCACTCAGAGCGGACGACCGCCCCAACACTGGTCATCAACCGACATCGTCACGGCCCAGTGGCCACCGTGTTAAAACAGACTTACGTTTCGGTAAGCGACCGACAGCAACACAGGAGTAACAGTGACTGAAAGTCGGCGTACGCCTTACGAAACACAGCACACCCTGAAGCGGGAGTAGACAGCTGACTAGCGGCCATACAACCGCGAGCAAACAAATCTCACGCCGCCCATACTAACGCAGGAAATGATAGCGAGCGACAAGACGCCACGCGCAAAGCAGTAACCGTGCCTACCCCTCGACCACAGAATGTGTCCTGTCTCCTTGTCTATGGTAATACAATTTATAGCACACAAGAAACGATTTAATAATGGCATTAGTTCAACGCAAAATCAGTTAACAGTTAGGTCCAGTAAAGATTTACCAACGGATTTACCTTCGAACCAACTTCCGGACCACAGGCGGAAATTAGTAAACTTGGCACAAGTTTTCACCAGACCGATAAACAAGAAATCAAATTAAACAGTCGCCAAAAATACAGTCACGATACGTAAGCCCTTCAAGACCTTGCTATCTTACTCACATTTATCGTTAACGGCGAAACATACACAAATGAATGACAAGAAATTCACCATTGAAGCAAAAAAACAACACACCACAAAGGTTAAATTAATTAATTTGCAGACGAGCCAGTCACTGAAAGCTCAGTTCCACAAGATTAGGACTAACCTCACTCGGCAGCAATACATTTGTGTGCGTGGTAACTACGTTGCCCAAACAGGACTCCAAAACCCAAAGCAACAGGTCACACGTTAGCTGTCTTGTTCTCGGATACTAGGCACCCGGGCTAAGACAATCGCGACGAAAAAAAAATCTCAGAAATTACAGCTGCCTGCAGCAAAAAAAAAAAAAAAAAAAAAAAAAAATGAGTCAGTGAACGTAAAGTACAAGCCACTGTTCCAGCTGGAGCGTAACCTTTTCAATGCACATACGGACAGAACAACACACGTGGACATAAAGGGAGCAGCAGATGCGTACCAAGCAAACTATACTGCGCCAAAATACGACCCACGTCACGTCCAGAAACTGGAGCACTGCTCCCGGAGCTAGTGTCTGCTCGCTGGACTGCCGCAACTCTCTGTCCCCCGGAAAGCGACGCTGACTGCCGCCTTGCTCACCGGTCCCTTCTCGGCCGTGCACAACAACTCTTCTCTTGCCGCCTCAGAGTGCGGCCGCAATGTCCGTTCTCCCCTGCTGTCCGCCCCAGAATCCCGTACTTGCACTCACTCCCTCGTTAGGACCCGCTCCGACAGGAGGCGCTCGCGATCGCACATAGTGCCAACCTCAACCAGAGGAGTAATCGATAGCGTCTTGCGCCCGAGAGCCGCGCCACGGCTCAATCTGCATGCACGCAGACATCAAGGGATGAGAGGGCCCTCAGACGAGTCCTCCCAAGGCTAGGCCGTGGTAGATGCCCGGGAGGATTATGGACTGAAAGGAGTACAGTCGCTGCTGAGGCTTTAGTGGAGTACGCTTGATGATGTCGAGCTGCTTCTCGACCTCCCGCCGAGGATGAAACAGACTTCGTCCGCACGTGGTGAATTGCTGCCCCAAATACTTCAATGTATCTCCCATCGCTAGTGCTGGAATGTTGTTACCACCATCACGGAAGATGACCATCTCGTCGACCTTGGTCTTCTTCTCCCGGCCTGATGAAACAAGGGCGAGAGAGAAGCACTTTCGTGGGTTGACCTCGAGCCCGAGATCACCCAGGGCCGACGTGACGATGGTGAGTAACTTCTGCTATCCATTTCGAGTCTCCGTGAATAGCATGAGGTCGTCGGCGAATACGGCAGCATTTACTCGCCACCCAAGAATGCCTGCCCCCAACATTCTCAGGGAGACAGAATAGGAGCATGTCTATGGACATGTTGAAAAGGATAGGGGACAAAGGGTCACCTTGCCGAACACCCCTCGAAGGCCGCACTAGATTGGACCACTTCCCACCAGCACAGATAACCGTCGATCCCTCCTTCTAGCACCCCTGGATGTAGTCAACGAACTCGACTGGCAGACCATGGGCTCTGAGCACAGGGCCAAGAGCACCATGGGCAAGGGAATTGAAGGCCTTTGACACATCTAGGGACGCTAAGTACAGCGAGCCGCCGGCTCTCTGCGCATGAGTCATTGCTAGATCTAGAATAAAGGTGTTATGAAGCATCCCATCCTGAGGGATGAAAGCTCGCTGACGGCCATTCAAAGTGCAGTAGCGCATAAGGCGGCCAACCAGAACCTTACGGAAGGTTCTGGTTAGCACCGAGCACGCCGTAATTGGGCGGAAGTCAGCCGGGGATGCTGTGGCGGTCTTCTTGGACAGAAAGGTGGTCCTGGCCTGAAGGAGACGGGATGGAAGGGAGCGGGAAAGGCGAAGGACTTTCAGGATTTCGAGGAGAACCTCCAGAGGAAGGCAACGCAGTTGGGATGGTGTAAGACCATCTGGACCTTCAGCAGAGCTGCGAGGGGGGGAGGGCAGCAGCCGCTTCTTCTGCAGTGATGGGAGCCCATACATCACAGAAGGGCACCCTCTTTGAGAATGGCAACAGCTTCTCAGAAAGACCCTCACCACGTAGACGCCGAGACCTGACACGAGGTGGAGTATAGAGGTCTGTCCAGAACTCAATCAGCCCCAGGATGGATAGAGGCTGATGCAGAAGTGCGCCAGCAAGAAGCCCATTGATGCAATGTGCCGTGTTCTTAAAAGCACACTGGACTACTGCGTACTCCCATCTTCTTCGAGCTCGCTTTCGCTCTGGGGGCTGTTGGGTCCGTACATTCACAGCTTGATGGTCAGCTGGCTCCATGCTCCCTACTTCATCCAAGGCAGGCAGCGACATTGCCCGTGGTAGGACCCAGAGCCAGAAGAGCAAGAGCGAGTGAAATCGGCGACCTGACGGGGGAAGTTCGGCCATAAAGGACCAGATGGCGAGGTCAACGTCATCCCCCTGAGGTGGAGACTGTGGCAAGGAAGATCTGTCCGCAGGCTCGGCAGCAGGACCATGAGGACCATGATCACTGCTGGAGAGCTCGGCGACAAAGTTTGCCACCATGTCCTTATAGGCCTGCGCCCTACGCTGGCACTTGATGGACTCCAGTGTACGCTCAGGGAAGGCCTTGGTGAGTTCCTGATTGAAGAACTTGCAATCACGAATGGACAGGGTTGCTTCAGCATGGGACAGACGCAACAGCTCCTCTTGGGACCACCTGGCCTTCTTCCTATCTGTCCGAATCTCGGCATTGGCAGCAGTTGGATGGGCACGATGCCGGTGGACACAGAGCTCGGACTTGGTTGAAAAAGGCCGCAAACACACGGGGCAGATGGCGGGGAGCGGCGTCCGACCCGCACAGGTTGGCTGGCTGGATGACTCATCAGCTGGCGCAGGCGCTTCAGTGGGAGGCCTGGTACCACTTTCGATCCTTGTTGTAGAACCAGCTGGAGCAAAGGCAGGGGGGAGGCAACCCCCATGCCCTAAAAGACACCCTGCTCTGTCGGTCGAGGAACTTTCGAAGAGCTACACCAGGTCATAACCTTCCTCAGAGCCTCTCACGACTCCTCCCACGTGGCCAGAGCTAGGATTTCTCACTTAGGCTAAGCAAACCATCATCCACTTGACATCGCTATGATGCTAAGGAATGGAACGAGAGGATCCGTATATGACGCATCATGTGAGCATTTGGAGAGTCATATTTACTCCTGCCTATTACTCACCCTTCTAGGCTACCTTTACATTCACATTCTTACTGTTGCCAGTCCGCCATAACCGATACACAACTATATGCCAAGAGTCACAGTGACTCAGGCCAGCCTCTCCTCGTGTTTGCTGTTATTTTTGTTTGTTGGCGAGGCATTTGGCTACCTCAAGAGAGTCATTGTCACTGCTGGCAGTTGCTCCCCCTTTTTGGCCACCTTTACATTCCCATTCTTACTCTTGCTTGTCCGCCTGAAGCAATACGGATATATGTGCCTAGTATCACAGTGATTCCCAACAATCTCTCCTCGTGTTTGCTGTTATTTTATTCTGGTGACAATCCACTTGGATACCTTAACAATGTCATACTTATTCCCGCCAGTTACTCCCCCTTTTTGGCCACCATTACATTCTCATTCTTATTCTTGCCAGTCCGACATAAGCGATACGCAACTATACACCTATAGTCTTAGTTACTCCCTCCAGTTACTTCTGACGTTAGCTGTAAATTTTGGTCTGGTGACAAGGCATTTGACTATATTAGCAGTCTTTATTCACATATTGTGAATAATACATTAAGTGAATACCCACAAAAAGGGTTTACAAGATGTCACAAAATAGAAAATAAAAAAACACTTAAGAATAAACACAAACATGAACGAAGAAGGGGATTGTGCCTGAGGCAGCCAGGCAGCAGCCGATGGGTTGAGCACACCCTATCCAACGTAGGTGTGGGGCATGGTGCGGCAGTGAGGGGCAGTCATTGTGTCGAAACGCCGCGCCGCCATAATACTGCCCACAACAACTCTTGTGGCTAGAGTTGATAGGTGGCCCTTTGTCACACCCACCTCCTCCAGTGCTCTAGCGGAAGCTGGAGACCAGACCCCACGCCAGTTGATGGTCGCCGACGTGGTGGTGATGTCCTGGACTGCCGGGAAGAACTCGCGCACCTTCTCGTGGACAGCCTGCCTGTCGCAGACCGCGATCTTCTCGCGATGACACCGATCGAGGTCGAGGGTGTCGCCGATCACCTGAGCGTCGATGACGTATGCTGCTCCATCACGGACTGCCACGATATCCAGCTTCTTTAGACCTTCAGATGTGCGAAGGCGAGGCTCTAAAAGAAGGTTGTAGCCCCTTTGGCGTAGGCCTCGCGCCAGATAAGACGCCACTGCGTCAGGTCGGGAAATGCGAGCCCCATCGCTCCTCTAACACTGCAGGATAACGTGGTTAGCCGTCTCTGTTGCGTTGCAGCCACCACGGCACCTGGTGTCACCCTCCCTGCCACATAGGTGCTGTGCCTGGGTAGGCAAGGCATTAATCCTGACACGCAGGCAGGAGATGAAATCGCGGCCTGTGACGAACTGCCAGGTGTTCGACACCCAGCAGTGCTGCCCAGGTGTTTGGGCAGACTTATGTAGTGCAGAGCCATTGACCGATGAGTGAAGGCGCTCAGCCCAACACCAGCCCAGTTGGTAACTGGACTTAATGACATCCCAGAGCCATTGCAAGGCGTTGTCCAGTTGAAGGAAGAGTCGTCCACAGCCGTACCCAGCCCCTACATCTTTGCAAGCGTCCTCCTTCGAAGAAGGGGACCGAGCCAGCGGGCTACTGACACTCCCAAGCCCCCATGAGAGATGGGGGCTTGGAAGTAACCAACAGGTGTATCCGCTGGAAAATGCAGCCAAGCACGAACTGCTGCCTGCACGCATACATCAAGGGATGAGAGGGTCCCCAGACGAGTCCTCCCCAAGGCTAGGCCGTGGTAGGTGCCCGGAAGGATTATGGACCAAAGGGAGTACAGTTGCTGCTGAGGCCTTAGTGGAGCATGCTTGATGATGTCGAGCTGCTTCTCGACCTCCCGCCAAGGATGAAACAGACTTTGTCCACACGTGGTGAATTGCAGACCCAAATTCTTGAATGTATCTCCCATCGCCAGTGCTGGAATGTTGTTACAACCAGCATGGAAGATGACCATCTCGTCGACCTTTCTCTTCTTCTCCTGGCTGATGAAACAAAGAGAGTCATAGTTACTTCTACAAGTTACCCGCCCATTTTGGCCACCTTTACAATCTCATTCATAGCAGGACATTCCGCCAAAAGCATTATGCAACTATATGCATAGCGTCGCTGTGACTCCCGGCAGTCTCTCCTCATGTTGGCTGTTGCTTTTGTTTGTTGCCGAAGCATTTTCTACCTTCAGAGAGTCATAGTTACTCCTTCCTGTTGCTCCCCCTTTTGGCCACCTTTACTTTCTCATTCATACTGTTGTCAGTCCTCCTGAAGCGAAACGCATATATATAGCTAGTGTCACAGTGGCTCCCATCAATCTCTCCCCGTGTTCATTGTTATTTTATTCTGGTGACAACGCATTCGGCTACCTTGAGAATCACAGTTACTCCTGCCAGTTGCTCCCCCTTTTTGGCCACCTTTACATTCCCATTCATACTGAGGCCAGTTCATCAGAAGCAATATGCAACTGCATGCTTAGTGTCGCTGGGACTCCCTCCAGTCTCTCCTTACGATTGCTGTTATTTTTGTCTGGTGACGAGGCATTTGGCTATATATAGCCGTCTTTATTCACTTGTGTGAATATACAAAATAGAAAACTACCCATATAATGGGCTTACAAATGGCACGGGCATAACAAACACTAGACAGGACAGGAAAAACACGTGAACAAAATGGCGTTTGTGCCTGAGATAGGCGCCAGGCAGTAGTGCAGAGTAACATAAATTGAGCCCTCATCCGACACCATTCTGGTGCATCATGCTCATAGTGGCATTCATCATGTCGAATCGCCTTGCTGACATCACAGTCTCAACGAGGACCCGAGTAGCCATGGCCGCAAAATGATGGTCTCTGAAGCCCAGCCTTCACACATCACTTGCAGAGGCAGGTGACCATACTCCCCTACATGAGATGGACGTCGAGGTCGTAGGGACATGCTGGACTGCAGGGTGTAATCCTCTAACAACCTGCTGGACGGCTTCCCTGTCGTACACCGCGGCTTTCTCCTGGTGACATTGATCGACGTCCAAGTTAACACCAGCTACTTGGTCATCGACAATGTGGGCTGCATCACCACGAACTGCCACAATGTCCGGCTTCTTTAGGCCCTCCGATGTTCTGAGATGAGGCTCGAGGTGGACGTCAAGCCTCGCCGACGAAGGCCTTGCGCAATATAAGATGCCAAGGCATTATGTCACTTAATGCCGGCGTTGTGGTTCCTAAAGCAATGCTGGACAACGTGATTGGCAGTTTCTTTGGCGACGCAGCCAGCCTTGCATTTGGTTTCACCTGAACGACCACGCAGCAGCCTCGCCTGTGTTGTAAGGGCGTTGATCCTGGTATGTGGGCAGGAGATAAAGTCGCAGCCACTGATATAGCGTTGGGGGGTTATCCACCCAGCCTTGTTTCCCTGGTATTCGGGCAGACTTCCTGAGGGCAGCGCCGTCCACCGACAAATGCTGCCGTTCCGCCCACATCCGGCCAAGCTGACTGCTTGTACGAATGGCCCCGTCGTTCCTCTGTAGCTGTTGCTCTAACCTCCCAATTTCGCGCCCCAGAACGTCTTCCGTCGACCCGTCTGATAGGACTCCCAAAGCTCGCATGTTAGCGAGCCGATTCTACCGCAGCAGTGGCACAAGCCAGCTGATGGCACTCCCAAACCTGTGAAAGTACTCAACAGGGATGTCCGCTGGCAGGCACAGCCAAGATATCAGAGCTGCACGGATGGCGATGTGCACTGCGGAGAGAGCACCAAGACGGGTCCTTGACAGAGCCAGGCCATGGTGGATCCCTGGCAAGACCACCGTTATCAGGGCGTGAAGGCGTTGTTGCAGCTTCAGTGGTGCCTTGGACAAGACGCTCAGCTGACGCTCGACCTCCCACCTCGGATGGAAGAGGCTGCGTCCGCTGGTAGAGAACTCCAGACCAAGATACTGGAAAGTGCTTTCGACTGTCAAGGCAGGAAGGTCGTGGTATTGTCGACCTTGATTTTCTTCTCGCGACCAGAGGTCTCGAGGGCGAGAGTAAAGCACTTTCCGGGATTGACCTGGAGCCCCAGGTCTCCAAGAGCTGATATAGATGTGTAAACCAGGTCCTGGAGCCCTCCCTTAGTCTCAGCAAACAGCAGGAGGTCGTCGGCGAAGGCGGCAGCATTAAGACGTCGTCCCATTACGTTAGCACCATTATGATACGGGAGGCGAGCAAGCATGAGGTCCAGCCAAAGGTTAAACAGGATAGGGGAAAGAGGGTCGCCCTGCCAAACGCCCCTTGACGGCCGTACTGGACCCAAGTGACTTCCCCAAGCCAGAGATCACCAACACTCCATCCTCGTAGCATCCCAGGATGTATCCAATGAACTCGTCAGGCAGACCATGTGCCCTCAGGGCACCTTGGTCCAGACAGTCGAATGCCTTGGACACATCCAGGGACGCAACATAGAGGGAATTACAGCTCACCCTGGCCTGAGTCATCGCCAGGTCCAACAAGAATGAATTGTGCAGCATCCCATCCTGAGGAAGGAAGGCCTGCTGACGCTCGTCCAACACACAGGTCTGCATCAACCGACCCGCCAGGATCATACAGAAGACCCTGGCAAGGACTGAGCAAACCGTGATCAGGCGGAAGTCAGCGGGCGGCCTTCTTGGGCAGCAGGAAGGTATGGGCCTAGAGGAGTCGGGATAGGAGGCGGTGGGTCAAAAGGAAAAGGTTTAACACTTTCTGTAGGACCACACGGGGAAGATGACGAAGCTGGGCAGGTGTACGTCCACAGCTGTTGAAAGGGCACCTCAGCGCGGGACGTTAAGAGACGAC
Source organism: Schistocerca serialis cubense (assembly GCF_023864345.2). Classification (NCBI taxonomy): domain Eukaryota; kingdom Metazoa; phylum Arthropoda; class Insecta; order Orthoptera; family Acrididae; genus Schistocerca; species Schistocerca serialis. The sequence continues at coordinate 600,638,993 of NC_064644.1, read as the reverse complement.
AATCTAGACGGTCCACTCGGCCTGATGGACGCCGGGTGAAAAGAACTTTCCGAAATTCAACCAAACCAGGAATAAGAGGTGGTTGGTGAAGAAGTGTACCGTCTAGAAGGCCATTAATGCACCGCGGCCCATTCTTGGAGAAGGCGTGCTGGCAGACGGAATTCTCACACCTGCACCGAGCACATTTACGCTCTGGTGGCTGGGACATCTGCTTGGGGGCGACAGGGTTGTGGAACGCCTCCTTGCTACCTGTGGCATCAAGGGCAGGTGGCAGCATACCCATGATGACATGCCTTGATGCAGTTGGTCCCAGCGCCAAGATGTCGTCAACCGAGCGATACTTTGGGCCCGACGGTGGTAAGGCTGCTAAGGCAGACCAGATAGATTGGTCGACAGGAACCTCTGCTGACGGTGGGGTCGGGGAAGCTGCGGATGTCCCCGCAGCTGGTACAGCAGCATCTGATATGCGAGATTGCTCCGCAGCAGCAAAGATGGCAGCAATGAACTCAGCAACCTGGTCCCTGTAGGCTCACACTTGATGGATTCAAGTGAGTGGTGCGGGAAGGTCTTCGCTAACTCCTGGTTCAGGAACTGGGTGCCCTCAAGCGTCAGCACTGCTTCAGTGCGGGCCAGGCGTAGAAGTTCTTCATTAGACCACCTGGCCTTCGTCCTCTGGATGTTGATATCTGCATTGGCTGCATCAGGATGAGTCCTGCGACGGTGCACACCAAGTCCAGTCTTGGTGCCGAAGCTCCGATGGCACACTGGGCACTGAAAGGCAGGCATGGCGGCTCGACCCGGGCTGGCGGCATCGGATGGTGGCCCAACAACTGGCGTGGCACCTCCAGTGGGAGGACCACTACCTATTTTATTCCGTGCGTTGGGGCCAGCTGAAACAAGAGGCAGGGGGCAGGCAACCCCCAAGCCCTGATAAGTTCACCCTGCTCTGTCGGTCGGGAAGCTCTGAAGAGGCACAGAGTTCTGTGCCTCCCCTCAGCTGCCCTCACGACCCCCACCATGTGAAGGCCAAAGCTAGGATTTCCCACTGAGAGGCTAAGCAAACCATCATCCACTCGACATCGCTAGGGTGCTGATAAGTGCATTGAGAAGATTTGTGTATGACGTATCATGTGAGCACTGAGAGAGTCATAGTTATTCCTGCCTGTTGCTCCCCCTTTTTGGCCACCTTTACGTTCTCGTTCTTCCTCTTGCGATCTGATAGAAGCGATACGGAACTATATGCCTAGAGCCTTAGTTACTCCCTCAAAATGCGCCTCATGTTTGCTGAAATATTTGTTGAGGTAAAGCTGCATTGGGCTACCTTAAGAGACTCATAGGTACTCCTTAAAATTGCTTTCCCTTTTTGGCCATATTCACGTTTTCATTCTTACCGAGGCCAGACTGCCAGAAGCAATACGCAACTATATGCTTAGTGACGCCGTGACTTCCGCCAGTCTCTCCTCATGTTTGCAGTTATTTTTGTCAGGTGATGAGGCATTTGACTATTTAAGACGTCTTTATTCACGTTAGTGAACATTCATGTAGATACTTATACCCACACAGTGGGTTTACATTTGACATATATGGTACAAACATTAGACGGACAGGAAAACACGGGAACAAAGATGGTGTTATGCCTGTGATAGATGCAAGGCAGCAGCATAGACACATATAATTGGTCCAGTCTGGGGCATCGTGTACCTTATGGCAGTCATAGTGTCAAACTGCCATGCTCCCATCACAGTTCCAATGAGTACCTGCCTAGCCATCGTCGCGAAGTGGTGGTTCTTGAATCCCAGCTGACGCAGGTCCTGTGCAGAGGTGGGTGACCACACTCCCTTCCATGAGATGGTAGCTGAAGAGGTGGTGATATTCTCGACTGCAGGGATCTGGCTCCTAATTGCCTGGTGGACGGCTTCTGTATTCTAGAACCGTGACCTTCTGCTGGTGAAAATCATCTATGTCAAGGTTGAGGCCAACTACCTGGGCATCGATGATATGGGCTGCATTGCCACGAACTGCCACAATGTCCCTTGGATGTCCTGAGGTGGGGCACCAGATGAACATCGAAGCCTCTGCATGATGGAGGACTCAAGGGCATTGTGTCGCTTCATACAGGTGTCGTGTGATTTGCAGATTCCTTAGCAATGCAGCCAGCCCAGCAGTCACCAGCGCGACCTCGCTGCAACCGTGCCCGGGTTGGAAGGGTACTGATCCTAGTATGGATGCAGGAGATGAAGTCACGGCCTGTAATAGCTATTCGTGGGTTGTCGACCCAGCTATGTTACCCTGGTGTTCAGGCAGACTTCTTAAGGACGGCGTCGTCTACCGACAGATGCAGCCGTTCAGCCCACATCGAGCCCATTTGATTGGTCGTCCATATGACTGTGTTGTTACCCCGAAGTTGCTGCTCAAGCCTCCCAATTTCGCGCCCCAGAACGTCATCTGCTGGCCCGTCGGATAGGACACCCAAAGCCCGCATCTTCGCGAGCCAATTCCGCTGCAGAAGAGGCCCAAGCCAGCGAGCTGATGGCACTCCCAGCCCCCCAGATGCCACAGGGGCATGGAAGTAACGAACAGGGACGTCTGCTGGCAGACAAAGCCAAGATCTTACTGCTGTGCGGATGATTGTGTCCATTGCAGAAAGATCCTCAAAAGAGCCAAGCCATGATGGATTCCTGGCAGGATGACAATTCTGAGCGCATGTCGCTCGACCTCCCACCTCGGATGAAAGACGTCCGTCCGCTGGTGGAAAACTCCAGGCCAAGATACTGGAAAGTGCTCTCAATCGCCAGGGTAGGGAGGATGGTATACCCAGCCCTGAAAGTCGCTGTGTCATTGACCTGCATCTTCTTCTCACGGTCAGACGCCACGAGGGCCAGTGTCAAGCACTTTCCAGGGCTGACTTGCAGACCAAGATCCCCAAGGGCTGATGTCGCTGCATCAATAAGGTCCTGGAGCCTCGGCGAACAGCAGGAGGTCGTCAGCGAAAGCAGCAACATTGAGGCGTTGTCCCATCACGTTGGCACCAATGTGATCTGGGAGTCGAGCAAGGATGAGGTCCAAGGAAAGGTTGAATAGGATAGGAGAGACAGGATCACCCTGCCTAACACCCCTTGAAGGCCGCACTGGACCCAGCGACTTCCCAGGACCAGAGATCATCGTCACCCCATCCTCATAGCATCCCAGGATGTATCCAATGAAGTCGTCAGGAAGACCATGGGCCCTCAGGGCGGGCTTTGGGGCACCATGGTCTAGAGTCGAATGCCTTGGACACATTCAGGGACACAATATTGAGGGAGCGACAGTTTGCCTTGGCCTCAAGTCATTGCCAAGTCCAACAGGAACGTATTGTGCAGCAGTCCATCCTGAGGAAGGAATGCCTGCTGACGCCTATCCAGCACACAGGCCCGCATCAGGCGGCCCACCAGGATCTTATGGAAGACCCTAGCGAGGACTGACCAAACCGTGATCGGCCGGAAGTCAGCTGGGGATTCTGGGGCGGCCTTCTTGGGCAACAGGGAGGTGCAGGCTTGAAGAAGTAGGGATGGGAGGCGACGGATCAAGAGGAAAAGGTTGAGAATTTTAAGGAGGACCTCACGGGGAAAACGGCGAAGCTGGGCTGGGGTCAGTCTGTCTAGGCCTGCAGCGGAGCGACGAGAGGGGAGCGCTGAAGTAACTTCATCCATCGTAATAGGAGCCCACAGTAGTTCAAAGGGAACCTCGATGGAGGAAGGCAACAGCCGAATTTCCAGTTGTCCCCGGCGCCAGGATGTCATAGACAGCGCTGAACTTCGACCCAGACGATGGGAGGGATGCCAGAGCCGACCAGGCTGCCTGGTTGACTGTATCCTCAGCTGTAGATGAGGGGTTGGGAGCTGCACAGGAAAGTGCCGGCTCTGCAGCTGCATCTGATGGAAGTGGTCCCACCCCAACAGCAGAGAGGGCAGCAACAACCTCGGTGACCAGGTTCCTATAGACTGTTGCTCGACACTGTCCTTTTATGGACTCAAGTGAGTGGTGCGGAAAAGACTTCGCCAGCTCTTGGTTTAGGAACCGGGTGCCCTTGAGTGTAAGTGCTGCCTTAGAGTGGGCCAGGCGTAGCAACTCTTCACTGGACCATTTGGCCTTTGTCCTCTCGAGGGTCACCTCTGCGTTGGCTGCGCCAGGATGGGCTTGGCGACTATATACACCAAGACCCATCTTGGTCATAAAACTCCGGTGGCACTCTTGACACGTAACAGCAGACACTGGAGCTTGACCCAGGCTGGCACCATCAGATGATGCCCCAACAACTGGCGTGGCACCTCCTGTGGGAGGAACGCTACCTGATTTCTTCCTATTGTTGGGGCCAGCTGAAACGGGCAGGGGGCAGGCAACCCCCAGGCCCCGAAAGATTCACCCTGCTCTGTCGGTCGAGCAACTTAGGAAGATCCACACCAGGGCATAACCTTCCTCAAAACCTTTCACGACCCCCGCCACGTGAAGGCCAGAGCTAGGATTTCCCACTGAGAAGCCTAGGATGCTGAGGAGTGGATTGAGAGAATCCATGTATGACGCATCATGTGAGCATTAAGAGAGTCATAGTTACTCCTGAAAGTTGCTCCCCCTTCTTGTCCACCTTTACATTTTATTTCTTACTCTTGCCAGTCCGCCAGAAGCGGTAAGCAACTATACGCCTAGAGTCTTGGTTACTCCCTCCAGTTGCTTCTTTCATTTGGTGTAATTTTTGGTCTTTTGACGAGGCATTGGGCTATTTCAGCCGTCTTTATTCACGTCTAAGTGAACATACAAACAGAGATAAATACCCAGAATGTGGGTTTACAAATGACAAATACAGTACAAAAATTAGACGGACAGGAAGAGACGTGAACAGAGATGGGTTTGTGCCTGTTGACAGATGTCAGGCAGCAGCGTAGACAACATTGAATTGGGCCATCACTCAACACCAGTCCGGGGCATCGTGCATCTTATGGCAGTCATGGTGTCAAACCGCTGTGCCGCCATCACAGTCCCAATGAGTACCTGCATTGACATCATCACGAAGTGGTGGTTCTTGAACCCAAGCTGTCGCAGGTCCTGTGCAGATGTGGGTGACCACACCCCCCTCCATGAGATGGTGGCTGAGGAGGTGGTGATATTCTTGGCTGCTGGGGTCTTACTCCTAATCGCCTGGTGGGCGGCTTCCCTATTTTAAACCGCGACTTTCTGCTGGTGACACTCTTCGATGTCAAGATTGACACCAACCACCTGGGCATCGATGATATGGGCTGCATCGCCACGAACTGCCACGATGTCTGGCTTCCTCAGTCCCTCGGATGTCCTGAGGTGGGGCTCCAGATGGACGTCGAAGCCCCTGCGATGAAGTCCCTGCGCGATGTAAGACGCTAGGACGTTGTGTCGCTTCACTCGAGCGTCGTGACTTCGGAAGCAGTGCTGGACAACGTGATTTGCAGTTTCCTTAGCGATGCAGCCAGCCCGGCAGTTAGTGTGACCAGCACGACCTCGTTGCAACCGTGCCCAGGTTGGAAGGGTATTGATCCTAGTACGGATGCAGGAGATGAAGTCGCGGCCAGTGATCACTAGTTGAGGATTGTCGATATGCTGCCCTGGTGTTCGGGCAGACTTCTTATGGGCGGCGCCGTCCACCGACAGATGCAGCCGTTCAGCCCACATCCGGCCCATTTGATTGGTCGTCCGTATAACCGTATTGTTACCCCGTAATTGCTGCTCAAGCCTCCCAATCTCACGTCCCAGAACGTCGTCTGCTGTCCTGTCAGATAGGACACCCAATGCCCGCATCTTTGCAAGCCGGTTCCGCCGCAGAAGAGGCCCAAGACAGCACGCTGATGGCACTCCCAGCCCCCCAGATGACACAGGGGCATGGAAGTAACCAACAGGGACGTCCGCTGGCAGGCACAGTCAAGATCTAATTGCGGCGCGGATGGTGGTGTCCATTGCTGACAGGGCTCCAAGGCAGGTCCTCGAAAGGGCCAAGCCATGGTGTATTCCTGGCAAGACGACGGTTCTGAGGGCATGCAAACGCTGTTGTGGCTTTAGTGGTGCCTTGGACAGGACGGTCAGCTGTCGCTCGACCTCCCGCCTCGGATGAAAGAGGCTGCGTCCGCTCGTGAAGAACTCCAGGCCAAGATACCGGAAAGTGCTCTCGATCGCGAGGGCTGGGAGAATGGTATACCCAGCCCTGAAGGTCGCGGTGTCATCGACCTTTATCTTCTTCTCACGGCCAGACACCGTGAGGGCGAGAGTGAAGCACTTTCTGGGGTTGACTTGGAGACCAAGGTCCCCAATGGCAGATGTTGCTGCATCAATAAGGTCCTGGAGCCCTCCTGGAGTCTTGGCGAACAGCAGGAGGTCGTCAGCGAAAGCAGCAGCGTTGAGACGTCGTCCCATCACATTGGCACCAATGTAGTCTGGGAGGCGAGCAAGCATGAGGTCTAAGGAACGGTTGAAAAGCATAGGAGATAGTGGATCACCCTGCCTGACACCCCTTGAAGGCCGCACTGGACCCAGCAACATCCCAGGACCAGAGATCATCGTCACCCCATCCTCATAGCATCCCAGGATGTATCCAATGAACTCATCAGGCAGACCATGTGCCCTCAGGGCGGGCCTCAGGGAACCATGGTCTAGAGAGTCGAATGCCTTGGACACATCCAGGGACGCAACATAGAGGGAGCGACAGTTCGCCCTGGCCTGAGTCATCGCCAAGTCCAACAAGAACGTATTGTGCAGCATCCCATCCTGAGGAAGGAAAGCCCGCTGACGCCCGTCCAGCACACAGGTCCGCATCAGATGGCCCGCCAGGATCTTATGGAAGACCCTAGCGAGGACTGAGCAAACCGTGATCGGACGGAAGTCAGCGGGGGATGCTGGGGCGGCCTTCTTGGGCAACAGGGATGTACGGGCTAGGAGAAGTCGGGATGGAGGCGACGGGTCAAGAGGAAGAGGCTAAGGATTTTAAGGAGGACCTCACGGGGTATATGGCGAATCTGGGCCGGTGTCAGTCGGTCTGGGCCTGCAGCAGAGCGACGAGGGGGGAGCGCTGAAGCAACTTCCTCCATCGTAAAAGGCGCCCACAGCTGTTCGAAGGGAACCTCGATGGAGAAAGGCAACAGCCGACTTTCCAGACGGTCCACCCGGCCAGATGGGCGCCAGGTGAAAAGGTCCTTCCAAAACTCCACCAACCCAGGAATAGGGGGTGGTGGGTGAAGGAGCGTTCCATCCAGAAGGCCACTGATGCAGCGAGCAGCGCTCTTTGAGAAGGCCCGCTGACAGAGGGCATACTCCCTCCTCCGCAGGGCCCGCTTCGTCCCTCGTGGCTCTGACATCCGGCGGGAGGCAACAGGATTTTGCGATGGCTCCCTGCTGCCGATGGCGTCAAGGGCAGCCGACAGCATGCCCATTATGACTGAGGCCGATGTAGTTGGCCCAAGCGCCAGGTTGTCATCGACTGCTCTGTACTTAGGCCCAGACGACGGGAGGGCTGCCAGAGCCGACCAGACAGCCTGGTCGACAGTATCGACAGCTGCAGACGGGGAGGGGGGGTGCTGCACAGGAACCGGCAGGCTCCACAGCTGCAACTGATGGAGGTGTCCCCACCCCAAAAGCAGAGAGGGCAGCAACAAAATCGGCGACCTGGTTCCTATAGGCAGTTCCACGACACTGTCCTTTTATGGACTCGAGAGAACGATTCGGGAACGCCTTTGCTAGCTCTTGGTTTAGGAACCAGGTGCCCTTGAGCGTAAGTGCTGCCTCAGAGTGGACCAGGCATAGCAGCCCTTCACTAGACCACCTGGCCTTCACCCTCTCGGTGGTCACCTCTGCGTTGGCTGCGGCAGCATGGGCATGGCGACGATGTACACCAAGACCAGTCTTAGTGGTGAAAGTCCTGTGGCACTCAGGACATGTGATGGCAGACACTGCGGCTCGACCCGAACTGGCGGCGTCGGATGCTGACCCAACAACTGGTGCGGCGTCTCCTGTGGGAGTACTGCTACCTGCTCTCTTCTTTGTGATGTGGCCAGCTGAAACAGGGGCAGGGGGGGCCGCAACCCCCAAGCCCCGAAAGGTTCACCCCGCTCTGTCTGTCCAGGAACTTTGGAAGATCTACACCAGGGCATAACCTTCCTCAAAACCTTTCACGACCCCCGCCATGTGAAGGCCAGAGAGCTAGGATTTCCCACTGAGAAGCCTAGGATGCTGAGGAGTGGATTGAGAGAATCCATATATGACGCATCATGTGAGCATTAAGAGAGTCATAGTTACTCCTGAAAGTTGCTCCCCCTTCTTGGCCACCTTTACATTCTATTTGTTACTCTTGCCAGTCTGACGGAAGCGATACGCAACTACATGCCTAGATTCTTAGTTACTCCCTCAAAATGCACCTTGTGTTTTCTGAAATTTTGGTTAGGGTAACGAGGCATTGGGCTACTTCATCCGTCTTTATTCCGAGGAATAAACATATACATACGTATATAAATGGTACACAAGGTAAATATGGGTGTTTTATACCTCGTCATGTCCTCCAACGGAGTGGGGACTTACAGGGTGAAACACCAAATAGTATAATATATGTATATACTAAAGGAAGAAAACACAAATTAAAGAGAAGAAGACAAAGCAGAATAAAGAGGTTCTTCCTCTTGTTCATAGACCGCATGAGTCAGGAAGATACGAATATCCAGCATCCTATCCGACACCGGCTCGTGGCATCAGCCTGTTCGCCGTCATCCACTCGTAGATGCGGTAACTGATGCAGCAGCTCTGCAGAACCATGGTGCTAAGTACCGCCAGCTCTCGAGGACGCAACCCCAAGTTAATGAGGTCCCTCGCCGACGCAGTAGACCATGTGCCCCTCCAATTCAGCGTTGCGGTGTACACTGTCACCTCCTGGACGTCATGATGCAGGTTGAAGATAGCACGCCGGATGGACGGCGTGTTGTAATAGGTCATCTTCTGCTTATGACACCAGTCGAGTCAAAGATGGTTACTGACTACCTGGGGCTCCATGGAGACATTGAAGCCCCTCTGCACAAGCCCACGAGTGACATACTGCACGCTTGACTCGGGACCTGTGCGTCCTGAAGAAAGCCGGTAGGACATGGTTGGTGGTCTCAATGGCTTGGCAGCCCACGCGACATCTGGTGTCCGCCTCACGCCCCTGACTGCGCCGTGCCCTCATCGGGAAGGCGTTGATGCCGACGCGGAGGGCGTCGATGTACTGACGCCCAGGTAGTAGTCGACTGGTGTCGGCGGCCCATGGGGGGTGCCCTCGGACTGCGGCGGATGATGATGCGCAGCGCCGTCGATGGCGATGTGCAGGTGCGCAGCCCACATCTCTCCAACCTGCGTTGACGATTTGAGGAGGTATCTCTCCCACATCAGGGGCCGCTCCAGCACCTCAATCTCAAGCTGTACCTCATCCAGACCTGCACCGTCGATGGCTGGCCCTATCTTCTTCAGCGGCAGGAGACAGGAACGGCGGAGGGTTGGCCCCATCCAGCGGCACGATGGAATGCCGAGGACCCCTGGGCAACAGGAGCATGGAAGTAGCCCAGGGGAGTATCCGCCGGGAGGCGGAACCATCTCCTGACGGCGGCCCTGATAGTGATGTCCGCTGACTTCAAGGCACCTACTCAGGTGCAGCTAGGGCCAGCCCATGGTACAGGCCAGGGAGAAGCACGTTGTTGAGAGCGAGAAGGTGCTGTTGGGGTGGCAGGAATGGTGGTGTTGCCTGTCTTGAAGGTGACATCGCCGTCCACCTTCACCTTCTTTTCGCACCCAGGCGCGACCAAGGCGAGGGTGAAACACTTCTGGGCGTTGATCAGCAGCCCCAGCTGTGCGAGAGCTGCGACAGCTGCATCTATGAGGGACTGCAGGCCCCTTGGGGTCGGCGCGTACAGCAGGACGTCATCTGCGAAGGCCGCAGCACTCACTCTGTGACCGAGAATCCGAGCTCCGATGTGGGAGGGGAGTTGTCCTAGAACATAGTCCACCATATAGCTGAACAGGAGGGAAGGAGAGAGGATCGCCCTGACGGACGCCCCGTGACGGCTGCACAGACACGCCGACGCTGGCGCCGGCCGCTATCACCGTCGCAATGCCCTCGTAGCACCACTCGACGTATTCAATAGGGCAGTCCGACAGGCCATTAGCCCTCAGCACAGGGCGAAGGGCAGCATGATCTACCGAATCGAATGCTTTAGAAACGTCGATCGACGCCACAAAGACAGAGGGGCAGGAGCAGACTGCGTCAGTGAGAGCAGTGTCCAGGAGGAGAGTGTTCTCCAACATCCCATCCCAGGGGATGAATGGCCGCTGACGTTTGTCCACAGCACATGTGCGCATCAGGCGCGACGCGAGAACCTTGTGATAGCTCTGCGCCAGCACCGAGCAGACCGTAATGGGGCGAAAGTCAGCGGGGGATGTTGGTGCAGCCGTTTTGGGGAGAAGGGACGTGCGCGCGCGAAGCAGACGCTTGGGAAGGGCTCGGGCCAGAAGGAAAAGGTTCACGAGCTTTACGAGGACTTCGTGCGGCAGGCACTGCAGTTCCGCAGGAGTCAGAGCGTCCGGACCGGCCGCTGTTCCCCTGGGCGGCAAGGCAACCGCGACCTCCTCAGTGGTGACTGGCCCCCACAGGCACACAAGAGCGACACGCTCCAAATGCAGCAGGAGGCGGTCACGGATGAAGCCTTCGGTGGAGATGGGCTTCTTCATGAAGAGGTCCGCCCAGAAGTCCAGTACACCAGGGATGTCGGGTGGCGGCTGCAACAGGGTGCCATCCAAGAGGCCACACATGCAACATGTTTGCGACCTTCGGAAGGTATCCTGCTTCTTCGCATAGTCTCAACGGCGCCGTTTGCGCCTCTGCTGCGGCGGCCACTTCTGTGGTTGGCGCGGCCTCTGCGCCCTCATACTCGTCCTCTCCCCTCTGGACCCGACCGACGCAAGGGCATCCGGGAGCATGCCCAGGATGACTTCAGGCGGCGTCCCCGGCCCCAGACTGATGATACGGTCCAGGGCCGAGAAACGCTGAGCGGAAGCGGGTAGTTCCGCTAGCTGCTCCCAGATGACAGCGTCAGTCGGCCCCTCCGGCGGCGGCTTGGTGGTGTCGGCCGCGAGGTCATCAGCTGCGTCCTTGGCTGGCGCAGCGCTGTCGCCCACGTCAGGTGGCGACCTCTCCGTTCCCCAGCGGGACGCTGGCTCTTCCCCCGACCGATCTCAAGTGCCTCCATGAACTCACGGACAAGCTACTTGTGGGCAGCCATCCGCCTCTGGCAGTTGATCGCCTCGAGTGTTTGGTCGGGGAACATCCGTGTCAGTTCTTGGTTGACAAAGAAGAACCGTGCGTCCCTCTCGAGAAACAGTTCGGCCTCCGCTTTGGCGAGCAACAGGACCTCTTCCTCTGTCCATCTCGTGCGATGCCTCTCCGTCACGATCTCAGCGTTGGCGGCCGCTGGGTGTTCGCGGCGGTGAAACCCAAGGCCGTTCTTGGTCGTAAATGTGCGGTGGCACTCGCTGCAGGCGTAGATCGCTGCAACTGCTACCACATCTGTGGCACGACCGGTTGGCCGGGCGGGTGCTGGGGAAGCTGCGTTGGCACCTTCAGCGGAAGGACCACCACTCGTGATTTCTTGTGTGCTGCCCCCAACTGAACAGGGATAATGCGAGGGGGAGCGGGTAAGAGAGTCACAGTTACACCTGCCAGTTGCTCCTCCTTTTTGGCCACCTTTACATTATATTTCTTACTCTTGCCAGTCCGAATGGAGCGATACGCATCTATATGCTTAGAGTCTCAATTACTCCTTCCAGTTGCTCCTCGCGTTTCCTGAAATTTATGGTCGGACGACGAGGCATTTAAGCCGACTTTATTCACGTATGTGAACATACAAGAAGAGAAATACCCACAATTTGGGTTTACAAATGACAAAAACAATACAGACATTAGACAGACGGGAAAGCACGTGAATAAAGTGGTATTCTGCCTAAGATAATCGCCAGGCAGAAGCGTATAGACACACATAATTGGGGCATCATCCAACACCAGTCCAGTGCATCGTTCTCCTCTTGGCAGTCATGGCGCCAAACCGCCGCGCCGCCATCACTGTACCGATGAGCACCTGTGTAGCCATCGCTGCAAAGGGGTGGTGCTTGAAACCCAGCTGACGCACGTGCTGTGCAGATCTAGGCGACCACACCACCCTCCATGAGATAGTGGCTGAAGTGGTGGTGATCTTCAACACTACTGGGTGCTGGCTCCTAATAGCCTGGTGGACGACTTCCCTGTTGTAGACCGCGACGTTCTGTTGGTGACAATCATCGATGTTCAGGTTTACATCAACTACCTGGGCATCGACGATGTGGGCAGCATCGCCACGAACTGCCACGATGTCTAGCTTCTTCAGTCCCCCCGCCCCCCTTGAGGGTCGGGGTGGTATGAATAGGCCCGCGGTATTCCTGCCTGTCGTAAGAGGCGACTAAAACCCTGTCGGGTTTGACCTCCATCTTGCTAAATTCTTCTGAAGAGCGAGCCAATTGGGGAAGGGCGCCTTACATGGTGCACTGTATCCATCGTGCGTTGAGACCTTTAGCCGGCTTTCTGTTGTGGATTGGCAAGAGAGCTAACGCACTATGAGAGGAAGCCGGAAGGCACGCGTTTTAGCTCACGCAGGCTGGCGTGAGGTCTGGAACAGGTCAAGGAAATGAGACTAGCAAAAAAGGACGTAGCTGTGGAATACATAACTTTAATCCATAATTGGTGAACATCGCTCTTGACGGTACATGTTTTACAGCATCAATAGTAACTGGTAATGGCGCTTTGCTAGGTCGTAGCAAATGACGTAGCTGAAGGCTATGCTAACTATCGTCTCGGCAAATGAGAGCGTATTTTGTCAGTGAACCATCGCTAGCAAAGTGCTAGGCGAGTGCTAGGAAGTCTCTCTAGACCTGCCGTGTGGCGGCGATCGGTCTGCAATCACTGATAGTGGCGACACGCGGGTCCGACCTATACTAACGGACCGCGGCCGATTTAAAGGCTACCACCTAGCAAGTGTGGTGTCTGGCGGTGACACCACAGTTTCAATGCTGTCCCACTCGTTTTCCACCTCTTGGGCGAGGATACTTTCTTTAGTGCGATTACCACTCTGCGCTGTGCACTGTTGCTTTTTGCTGAGACGACGACCTTGGACCTTTTTGCACATAAGATCCAGGACGGTAGCCAGTACATTGTGGTGGGGCCGCCATGTGCCCTGTTGGTTGTAGCCCCCTGAAAACACAGGGATCGCTCTGCTGGTGCCTGTGCCGTTAACTCCCCACATATGCCAAGGAGTAGATGCCTATCCTCCTGGGGTATTGGGACTCCCGGCAATGGCCATCCTGCCAGGTGGCCCTTGCTGAGGCTGGGTGGCGCCCGTGGGGAGAGCGCTTGGTCGGATCAGGTGGCATCAGGGCGGATGACCCGCATGAAGCGCCAGCAGTCTCTAAGCATTCTCGGGCTCAATTTACCGCACAGAGATACGATCCGAAAACGTTCCCCTCCCTGGCCACACTGTGGGAGGAGCGTAAGTCTCAGGATGGCAGTAAGAGTTATTCGCCCCGGTTCCTAGTTCGCACGAGAGCTGATGGGGAGTCTTTCATGTCCACAAAGCCTCAGTTCTTTCTAGAGCATTTAGAGGACAAGTTTGGGGAGGTGGAGGGCTTGTCCAAAATGCGCTCTGGTTCAGTACTGATACAAATGGCATCCCCTGCCCAGTCACGATGGTTACTTCCTTGTGGCAAGTTGGAGAATGTTGCGTTACGATCACACCCCATAAGAGTTCATTTATGCTCCAGGGTATTATTTGCCATAGGGACCTTCTTTTGCAGTCTGATTACGAGCTGCGCGCCAATTTAGATCGCCGAGGTGTACATTTCGTCTGGCGTGTTCATCGTGGTCCGAAGGATAATCAGATTGCTACTGGTGCCTTCATCTTGGCCTTCGAGGGTGATACATTACCAGAGAAGGTCAAGGTGATGGGCTACCGATGTGACTTCAAGCCCTATTTCCCTCCCCCGATGCTGTGCTTTAAGTGCTGGAAGTTCGGCCATATGTCTTCACGCTGTACTTCCAGCCTCACATGTCGAGATTGCGGATGCCCATCACATCCCGATACTCCATGTGCCCCGCCTCCCATTTGTGTGAACTGCAGGGAGCATCATTCACCTTACTCGCCAGACTGCATTATCTTACAGAAAGAGCGCAAAATCATGGAATATAAGACCATGTACCGACTTACCTATACTGAGGCTAAGAGGAAATATGAACGCCTCAATCCTGTGCGAATGACTTCCTCCTATGCCATTGCAATGACAACCATGTTAGCCCCATCAGTTCAGCATATTGAAGCAAAAGCACCGAGCCGTACAACACCATACACCCCATTGCCCATGGGGGGCGCTACCTACACTGTTGCACCTGCGCCATCTACCTTGGGAGCAACACATTCCCAACCCTTGGGGACGTCTGTCCCCGTTTTTGAGCCAGAGAAGCGTCCAACTTCTTCGGCTACTCTCACTCACAAGGGGTCCGTCGGGTAACTCCCTTCCCACGTTTCCACCAGTGGGAAGGATGAAGCTCGACAGTGGCATAAGTTCCAACCAGCGGCTGGTCGTAGGGGTTCGCGACCCTCCTCCATCCTGGAGACTGAATCGGTGAAGGCCTCCCAGCCAGTGAACCCAAGTTTCAGCGAGAGAAGTCCAAGAGAAAGACCTCTAAGGCCAAAGAACTTGCGATGGCACCCACCCAAACGCAACGTTCCAGCTCTGCATCTGAGGACGAGGTGGAGATTCTGGCGCCCACTGAGGACCTCGATCTCGCCGGCCCCTCAGACACAATGGATAGCACTTGCGCAGTTGTTCCATCAGAGGCAGCAGGTGGCCCAGCCGTGTAATCTTCCTCCCCAGTCCCTTCACGCCCTTCTCAGCCATGGACAAAATCATCCTCTAGTGGAACTGCAGCTGTTTCTTCCACCATCTAGCTGAGCTCCGACAACTTATCAGCCTTCACCCTATCTTCTGCATTGCTCTTCAGGAAACTTGGTTTCGAGCGATGTGAACCCCAGCCCTCCGTGGCTATCCGGGTTATTATAAGAACTGGGCAGCTTATGAAAGGGTATCTGGTGGCGTCTGCATCTATGTCCTTCACTCTCTTCACAGCGTGTCTGTCCCTCTACAAACACGTTTAGAGGCTGTCGCTGTTCAGTTGTGGACGCCACAGGCTGTTACTGTCTGCAGTCTGTATCTTCCACCAGATGGTGATGTCCCACAGCATGTCCTCGCTGTGCTGATAGCCCAGTTGCCGCCACCTTTCTTGTTACTGTGCGACTTCAGTTCCCATAATCCTCTGTGGGGTGGGTCAGTGGCTAAAGATTGAGGCGTCACCATTGAGCATTTATTGGCACAGCTCGACCTTTCCATTTTAAATGATGGTGCCTTCACACATTTCAGTGTGGCACATGGCCCGTACTCTGCCATTGACCTTTCGATCTGCAGCCCTAGCCTCTTACCATCTATCCAATGGAGTGTGCATGACGACCTGTGCGGTAGTGACCACTTTCCGTCACTGCCATGGCGTCACTCATCTGGGTGCCCTAGGCGAAGGGCTATGAATAAGGCTGACTGGGACATGTTCTCATCCATGGCCGCTATTGCGCCTCTGTCGAATAGAGCCATTGATGCAGTGGTTCACTCGGTCACCACGGGCATCGTTACTGACGCAGAATCTTCCATTTTCCATTCTACTGGGTCCCGTCGGCGGAGGCCTTTTCCTTGGTGGTCGTCTGAGATCGCTGAGGGGATTAAAGATCGTCGCTCCAGCGCTCCAGCGCTCCAGCGCTCCAGCGCTCCAGCGGCACAAGCGCCATCCATCTTTAGAAAACCTTGTCACCTTTAAACGCCTCCGTGTGCGGGCCTGCCGCATCATTAGCGAACACAAGTAGGAGTGCCGGGAACGGTATGTCTCCACCATTGGCCTCCATGTCTCTCATCGTAGGTCTGGGCCAAGATTAGACGTCTCTATGAGACCACTGTCAGCATCCCTGTGGTGTCACTGAATGGAACAGTTTGTACTGACCCCGACATCATTGCAAACGGTATAGCAGACCATTTTGCTCCCAGTTCCGCATCTGAGAATCACCCAGTGGCTTTCTGCTCCATTAAACACTGATTGGAACATCTGAGCCTTTCATTTCACACCCGCCATCCTGAATCCTACAATGTCCTATTCACTGAGTGGGAATTCCACAGTGCCCTAGCCTCTTGCCCTAATACAGCTCCCAGACCAGATCGCATCTACTGTCAGATGCTGAAACACCTCTCAGTGGACTGCCAGGGACGCCTCTTCGACCTTTACAACCGTATCTGGGTCGAGGGTGAGTTTCAGTCGCGATGGCGGGAAAGCATTGTTATCCCTGTTTTGAAACCAGGCAAGAACCCATTGGAGGTGGACAGCTACCGTCCCATTAGCCTCAACAATGTTCTTTGCAAGTTGCTCGAACGCATGGTGAGCTGGCGGTTGAGTTGGGTACTCGAATCTCGGGGCCTTGTAGCTCTGTCTCAGGGTGGGTTCCGTGAAGGCCGCTCTGCCGCCGACAATCTGGTGAGCCTGGAGTCAGCCATCCGTACGGCCTTTGCCCGTCGTCAGCACCTCGTCGCTGTCTTTTTTCACATGCAGAAGGCGTATGAATAGACGTGGCACCATCATATCCTCTCTACACTTCATGATTGGGGTCTTTGGAGTCCACTGCCGATTTTCCAACGAAATTTTCTGTCGCATCGTACCTTCCGCGTGCAAGTCGTGGCCTCCCATTGTTCCTCCCGAGTTCAGGAGAACAAGGTACCACAGGGGTCCGTCTTAAGTGTCTGCCTGTTTTTAATTGCAATTAATGGGCTCGCTGCGGCGGTGGGAACGACTGTCTCAGCTTCGTTGTATGCTGACGACTTCTGCCTCTACCACAGCTCCATTGGCATTGCAGCTGCTGAACGTCAGCTGCAGGGCGCTGTCCGCAATGCGCAGTCTTGGGCTGTAGCGCATAGCTTCCAGTTTTCAGCTGCCAAGACCTGCGTTATGCGTTTCTGCCAGCAATGCACAGTTCACCCTCAGCCGCAGCTTTATCTTGCTGGCGAACGTCTTGCTGTGATGGAGATGCATCGGTTTTTGGGTGTGGTTTTTGATGCCCGGTTGACTTGGCTCCCACATATTCAGCAGCTTAAACTGATGTGTTGGCGGCATCGTAATACTCTGCGATGCTTAAGCCACGTCAGCTGAGGCGGCGACCGATTACCCTCTTACGGCTCTACCAGGCGTTAATCCAGTACCATCGGGATTATGAGACCCTGGCTTATGGTTCAGCATCCCCTTCTGCGTTACAGGCGCGGGACTCAATCCTTCACAGCGGGATACGACTTGCCACTGGTGCTTTTCGGAGTAGGCCCGTGAACAGCATACTTGTGGAGGCAGGTGTCCCTCCACTGCTGTTACGGCGCCAACATTTGCTGGCCGCTTATGCTGCCCATGTTTGTAGCTTGCCCGGGCATCCTAATCATTGTCTCCTGCTCCTGCAGTCAGTCGTCCATCTCCCAGAACGTCGGCCCCAGTTGGGGTGTACGATCGCGGTCCGGTTCAGAGAGCTTCTCTCCCAGCTTGGCGTTTTCCCTCTTCCAACTCCTTTCCGGGCCCCTCTGCGTACACCCCCGTGGTGTGTGCCCCACTCTTGTCTTTGGCTCGAATTGGCACAGGGCCCGAATGACTCTGTCCCTCTGGAGGCCTTCCGCCGCCGCTTTCTTTCCATCCTTGCCATGTATCAGGGCTCTGGCGTTGTTTACACTGACCGTTCGATGGTTGCTCGTCGTGTCGGTTATGCTCTCACTCTAGGGGACCACTACGAACAACATTAATTGCCGGCGGGCTTCAGCGTTTTCACTGCTGAGCTGGTCGCCATCTTTCGTGCCCTAGAGTATACCCACTCCTGCTCAGGTGAGTCCTTCATTATCTGTAGCGACTCCGTGAGCGATTTACGATCTATCAACCAGTGTTACCCTCGCTCTCGTCTGGTGCTCGCTATCCAGGAGTCCCTCCATACTCTTGACCATTGCGGCCGATCTGTGGTCTTCTTGTTGACCCCAGGCCATTTTGGGTTACCAGGCAATGAACATGTGGACCGCCTGGCCACACAGGCCACCAGTGAACCATCTCTGGTGGTAGGCCTCCCGGAGACTGATCTGTGGGCAGTCTTACGCCGTGAAGTTCTCTCGCTTTGGGACGCTGAATGGCTCGATCTGACCACACCAAATAAACTCCGTGCTGTCAAGGGCACAACTGCTGTGTGTAGACTGTGACCTTCTGCTGGTGACAATCATCGATGTCAAGGATGACGCCAACTACCCGTGCATCGATGATATGGGTTGCATCGCCATGAACTGCCACAAAGTCCAGCTTCTTCAGTCCCTCGAATGTCCTGAGATGGGGCTCCAGATGGATGTCGAAGCCCCTGCAACGAAGTCCATGCGTGATGTAGGACGCGAGGGCATTGTGTCGCTTCACATGGGCGTCATGACTCCTGAAGCAGTGCTGGATAACGTGCTTTGCAGTTTCCTTGGCGTTGCAGCCAGCCTGGCAGTTAGTGTCACTAGTGCGACCTCGCTGTAACCGTGCCCGGGTTGGAAGGGCATTGATCCTACTAC
Organism: Schistocerca serialis cubense; assembly: GCF_023864345.2. Lineage (NCBI taxonomy): Eukaryota > Metazoa > Arthropoda > Insecta > Orthoptera > Acrididae > Schistocerca > Schistocerca serialis. The sequence goes on along the minus strand of NC_064644.1, from coordinate 600,620,255 downwards.
GATGCAGGAGATGAAGTCACAGCCTGTAATACCTATTCGTGGGATGTCGACCAAGCTATGTTGCCCTAGTGTTTGGGCAAAATTCTTAAGGTCGGCGCTGTCCACTGACAGATGCAGCCGTTAAGCCCACATCCAGCCCATTTGATTGGTCGTCCATATGACTGTGTTTTTACCCCAAAGTTTCTGCTCAAGCCTCCCAATTTGCAATTTCGCTCCCCAGAACGTCATTTGCTGGCCCGTCAGATAGGACACCCAGTGCCCGCATCTTCGGGAGCGGTTCTGCCGCGAAAGAGGCCCAAGCCAGCGAGCTTATGGCACTCCCATCCCCCAGATGCCACAGGGGCATGGAAGTAACCAACAGGCACAGCCCAGATCGTATTGCTGTGTGGATGGTGGTGTCCATTGCTTACAGGGCTCAAAGGTGGGTCCTGAAAAGAACCAAGCCATGGTGGATTCCTGGCAGGATAACAGTTCTGAGGGCATGCAGACACTGTTTTGGCTTGAGTGGTGCCTTGGACAGGACGCTCAGCTGTCGCTCGACCTCCCACCTCAGATGAAAGAGGCTGTGCCCACTGGTGGAGAACTCCAGGCCAAGATACCGGAAAGTGCTCTCAATCACCAGGGCTGGGAGGATGGTATACCCAGCCCTGAAATTTGCGGTGTCATCGACCTTCATCTTCTTCTCACGGCCAGGCGCCGCAAGGGTGAGAGTGAAGCACTTTCCAGGGTTGCCTTGGAGACCAAGGTCCCCTAGGGCTGATGTTGATACATCAACAAGTTCCTTGAGCCCTCCTGGAGTCTTGGCGAACAGCAGGAGGTCGTCAGCGAAAGAAGCAGCATTGAGGCGTTGTCCCATCACATTGGCACCAATATGGTCTGGAAGGCGAGCAAGCATGAGGTCCAAGGAACGGTTGAATAGGATAGGAGAGACAGGGTCACCCTGCCTAACTCCCCTTGAAGGCCGCACTGGAGCAAGCGACTTCCCAGGACCAGGGATCATTGTCACCCCATCCTCATAGCATCCCACGATATATCCAATGAACCCGTCAGGCAGATCATGCGCCCTTAAGGCTGGCCTCACGGCACCATGGTCCAGAGAGTCTAATGCCTTGGACACATCCAGGTACGCGACGTAGAGAGAACGACAGTTCGCCCTGGCCTGAGTCATCGCCAAGTCCAACAGGAATGTATTGTGCAGCATCTTATCCTGAGGAAGGAATGCCCGCTGACGCCCATCCAACACACAGATCCACATCAGATGGCATGCCAGGATCTTACGGAAGACCCTAGTGAGACTGAGCAAACTGTGATCGGACGGAAGTCGGCGGGGGATGCTGTCGTGGCCTTCTTGGGCAACTGGGAGGTTCGGGCTGGAAGGAGTCGAGATGGAAGGCGATGGGTCAAAAGGAGATGGTTAAGAATTTTAAGGAAGACGTCAAGGGGAAGACGGTGAAGCTGGACTGGCGTCAGTCCATCAGGGCCTACGGCACAGCGACGAGGGGAGAGTGCTGAGGCATATTCCTCCAGCGTGACAGGAGCCCACAGCTGTTAGAAGGGAACCTCAATGGAGTAAGGCAACAGCCGACCTTCCAGACAGTCCACCAGGTGAAGAGATTCTTCCAGAACTCCACCAACCCAGGAATAGCAGGTGGTGGTTAAAGGAGCATTCCGTCCAGAAGGCCGTTGATGCAGCGAGCAGCGCTCTTTGAGAAGGCTCGCTGACAGACAGCATACTCCCACCTAAGCTGGGTCCGCCTCGTCTCTGGTGGCTCCGACATCCGGTGGAAGGCAACAGGATTGTGTGAGGCCTCCATGCTGCCAATGGCATCAAGGGCAGCTGACAGTATGCCGACAATGACAGAGGCCCAGCGCCAGGATGTAATCGACAGCGTGGAACTTCGACCCAGAAAACAGGAGGGATGTCAGAGCCGACCAGACTGCCTCAGCTGTAGATGAGTATGTGGGAGCTGTGCAGGAATCTGCAATCTCTGCAGCTGCAGCTCAAGGACATGGCCCTACCCCAACAGTAGAGAGGGCAGCAAAAAACTCTGCGACCTGGTTCCTATAGGCTGCTGTTCAACGCTGTCCTACAGACTCAAGTGTGTGGTGTGGAAAAGCCTTCGACAGCTCTTGGTTTAGGAACCGGGTGCCCTTGAGTGTAAGTGCTGCCTCAGAGCCTGCCAGGCGTAGCAGCTCTTCACTGGACCACTTGGCCTTCGTCCTCTCGATGGTCACCTCTGTGTTGGTTGCGCCAGGATGGGCTCGGCGACGATGTACACCCATATTGGTCATAAAACTCTGGTGGCACTTTGGACACGTGACAGCAGACACTGCGGCTTGACCCAGGCTGGTGTCGTCAGATGATGTCCCAACAATTGGCGCAGTGCCTCCTGTGGGAGGGGGTGGCAACACCCAAGCCCCCCCCCCCCCATGGGTGTCGTCAAAACTCTTTTGTGGATAAATACTTAGTGAGCACAGGACACCGAGCTAATGTGGCCCTCCTTCCCTTACGGGCTGCATACCTTCCTTTGCTGCATCCTTCCCCATCCCCCATCTTCGCCTCGCCTCACCTCGGCCTCTTTCCTTACCTTTCTCCCCCTCTGGAGGTATGTTTAGTGCCTACGTCTGGAGACGGACGCTTGAAACTGTCTCTGCTGCCAAGTCTTTGACCATCCTTTGTCCTTCTCTTCTCCTTACCTCATCTCTCTAACCTTTTCTCCGCTGTGGCGTTTGAGACCTCTCTTCCTTCCTTTCCCTTTCTTGGTTTTTCCCTTTCTCTTTTTTCCTCCATGTGCATGTCTGAAGGCCGACCCACGCATTCCCATGCATAGCCAGTGACGGGGTAACGCGTAATTCCCCGCCCCATGTAGACAGGTAGGACACGTACGTACCCCTTGGTAACGGCCAGGCCCAGGGAGGGGTGATTACCCGAGCTGATACCTTCCGAAAGTGCCGATTGGTCCCTCCGTCCGTTTCTCGGGAGGTGTGACCAGAGGTGTGAACAATCACCTACGTCAGGAGTGCCCTCAGAGAGGGCCCCCACAAGGAAGGAGCGCGGCATCGGAGACGCCGGTAATTTTGGGGGATACTTCTGCAGTGGCTTCCTCATCTACTATGTCTGCTCACAAGCGTAAGTTCAATGAGTCTCAGCCACAGACAGTTCTTCCATCGTTGCCACAGTTCCTTGTTGTTTCTCGGTCAGACGAAGGTCAAGACCTTTCCACGGTCAACCCTTTCATTATTCAGAAAGGTGTCGACCCAGTTGCAGGTCCTGTAAAGTCTTGTTCCCGATTACGAAATGGCACCTTGTTGTTAGAAACAGTCAGTGCCCTCCAGGCACAAAAATGCTGCGTACTTCACTGCTATGCACCTTCCCTATCTGAGTGTAAGCGCACCGCACTTTAAATTCATCATGTGGGGTCGTTTATACACGCTCCCTCGACGGATTGTCCAACGAGGAAATTCAAAACTACCTGTCTGACCAGCGTGTAACGGCTGTTTATCGAGTCATGAAAAGGGTTGACACGAACATCGTGCCCAGCCATACTGTCTTCTTGACATTTGACAGAGTTCAACTCCCATCGAACATAAAAGGGGGCTATGAGATAATTTTCGTTCACCCATACATCCCAAACCCCACGCGTTGCTATCGGTGTCAGTGGTTCAATCATACCAGCCAGTCCTGTTCCAATCCAGCCAAATGCGTTATGTGTGGCAAAGATGCCCATGAGGGTGCTTGTCCACCTTCAACCCCTCGTTGCATCAACTGTATGGGTGACCACGCTGCTTCCTCTAGAGATTGCCCCACTTTTAAAGGCGAAAAGCTCATTCAGGAAATCAGAGTGAAGGAAAAGGTGTCGACATTTGCTGCTCGAAAGTTATTTGCCAGTCGAAAGCCCACTGTGGCTCACACGGGTAAATACAGCATTGTCCTTGCCTCACCTCGACCAACAAAGGAGGGAGCCACGCAGACTTATGATCTCATCTTTAGTGCCACAGTTGTCAGATCGGCCAGCGCAAAGATCGCCCATTCAACCTCCCCACTCTCGCCTGCTCACTCTATGGCTCACCCTTTATTGGCTTCTGCTAAAGTCAGACACCTGGACTTCCAAAAAAGAGCCTACTGGTGAAGATTTTTTACGTACCCCAACTTCACAACCATCGGTTCCTCCTTCGTCTCAACGTCCTGTTTCCAAGAAGGCTAATAAGAAACCCAGTTCCTCTCCTTCTCTGCCACGGCGTCACATCTACAGCACCACCTGGCGGTAACCGCCCTCGGCCGAGGCTCCCTGCTGGTGGCTGATCAACTGGCCGATCGATGGTGGCAGTAGCTGCTCCTGAACAACCTATGGATCAGGATCTTCTGCCTTCAGCTGAATGCCGTTCCACGCTGTCTGTCGCAAGCTCTGAGCAGTCGTTGAGTTGAGGGCAACCTTGGTCACATTCTTCCATTTTCTGTCCACCTTATGTCCATTATTCGTTGGAATATCCGCGGCATTCGAGCCAATAGGGATGAATTGTCAATCCTCTTACGATCCTACTCGCCGGTCATCTTATGTCTTCAGGAAACAATGCTGCGTCTCCACAATCGCTTTGTTTTTCCCCATTTTCAGTCAGTCCGATTTGATCTCCCCTCTGTTGAAGGCACTCGAGCACATGGAGGACTCATGATTCTTCTCCATGATACTCTCCATTATCACCCAATCCCTTTAAATACTTCCTTCCAAGCAGTCGCTGTCCGACTTTCCCTTTATGGATACACCTTCTCTCTTTGTACTGTATACATTCCATCGTCCACACCAATGGCACGAGCTGATCTTCTTCATCTTCTTGGTCAGCTTCCGCCCCCCTATTTGCTGGTCGGGGACTTCAATGCCCACCACCTGCTTTGGGGTTCTCCGCAACCTTGTCCGCAAGTCTCACTATTGATAGACATCTTCCACCAAGCGGATCTTGTTTGCCTCAACACTGGGGACCCTAAATTTTTGTCTGCCTCCACGACAAATTTCTCTCATTTGGACCTTTCGGTCGGTACTGTTGCGCTAGCTCGGCGCTTCGAATGGTTCGCTCTTGCTGATACACACTCGAGTGACCATTTTCCATGTGTCCTTCGATTGCAGCCACAACTGCCATACATTCGCCCGAGACGCTGGAAGTTTGCCCAAACCGATTGGACACTTTTTTCGTCTCTAGCGACATTCGATGACCGTCACTTTCCTAGCGTCGACGATGACTTCACTTACATTAACGAAGTTATTCTTACAGCTGCGGAACGTTCAATACCTCGGACCTACGAACTGCCCCAGCGCCCCCCAGTTCCTTGGTGGAACGAGGCATGCCGTGACGCAATACGTGAGCGGCGACGTGCTCTTCGCGTTTTCTGCCACCATCCTACTTTGGCCAATTGTATCCGTTATAAGCAGTTGCGTGCGCAATGCCGTCGCGTCATCCGCGGTAGCAAGAAGGCAAGCTGGGACTTCTTTACTAGCTCATTTAACACCTTCACTCCCTCCTCTGAAGTTTGGAGTCGAATTCGACAGTTATCTGGAGCGCTTAGTTCCTCCCCGGTCTCTGGGCTCACTGTCGCGCATGACACATTAGTGGACCCCGTCGCAATTTCTAACTCATTGGGTCAACATTTTGCTGAGATTTCGAGTTCTTCAAATTACCCGCCAGCGTTTCTCCCGAAGAAACGTGCAGCGGAAGTCCAACCTCTCGCTTTCTCCTCTCAAAATCGCGAAAGCTATAATACTGTTTTCTCCATGCGGATACTTCAACAAGCACACTCTTCTTCTCGCTCTTCCTCCCAGGACGGGATGTTATCCATATCCAAATGTTGCTGCATTCATCATACCATAGTCTGCGTTACCTCCTTCGCCTTTATAATCGAATTTGGACCGACAGTACTTTTTCCAGACGATGGCGGGAAGCTATCGCCGTTCCTGTTCCGAAACCTGGAAAGGACGAACATCTCCCCTGTAGCTATCGCCCCATTTCTCGCAGGAGTAGTGTATGTAAGGTTTTGGAGCGTATGGTGAATTGCCGTTTAGCTTGGTTGCCGGAGTCCTGCAGTCTTTTAACACCTGCCCAATGCGGTTTCCGAAAGCATCGTTCTGCAGTTGACCATCTTGTTGCTCTCTCCACTTATATCATGAACAATTTTCTCCGGCAACGCCAAACAGTAGCAATATTTTTTGGTCTGGAGAGAGCATACGATACCTGTTGGAGGACAGGCATCCTCCGCACACTGTTCTCTTGGGGCTTTCGATGTCGGCTGCCCCTTTTTTTTCGTCATTTTATGGCAGAGCACACATTTAAAGTGCGAGTGAACACTAATCTATCCCGTACTTTCTCCTAAGAAAACGGGGTACCCCAGGGCTCCGTGCTAAGTGTTGTACTGTTTGCCATTGCCATAAATCCAATTATGGATTGTCTCCTTCCCGATGTCTCGGGCTCCCTCTTTGTTGACGATTTTGCGATCTACTACAGCACTCAACGGACCAGCCTTCTTGAACGACGTCTTCAAGGATGTCTCGATTGCCTCCACTCTTGGAGCATCCAAACCGGCTTCCGCTTTTCTCCCAGTAAGACCGTTTGTCTTAATTTTTGGCGTCGTACGGAGTTTCTTCCACCTTCTTTACATCTAGGACCTATCAACCTTCCGTTCGCGGACGTCGCTAAATTCTTGACAGGAAACTGCTCCCACATTTCCTATCTTTCGGCTCGCTGTCTGCGATCCTTCAACACCCTCCGTGTCCTGAATGGCACCTCCTGTGGAGCGGACCGAGTAGTCCTTCTCCGCCTCTATCGCGACTTAGTGCGCTCGAAATTGGACTATGGAAGCATAGTTTACTCCTCTGCTCGGCCGTCTATTCTTCGGCGTCTCGACTCTATCCACCACCATGGATTACGTTTAGTGTCTGGAGCTTTTTACACAATCCCTGTCGAAAGCCTTTATGCTGAGACTGCTGAACCTCCGCTGTCCAATCGGCCAGCTGTCCTTCTGAGTCGTTATGCTAGCTGTCTGTCTTCCATGCCTGCTAATCCGGCCCATGACATTTTTTTCGACGCCTCCTTGGATTTAGGGTATGCAGGCCACCCTTCCTCCCTACTACCACCGGGAGTCCGCTTTCGTCAATGGCTCCGTTCTCTTTCCTTCCGCTTTCCTAAAACTTTCTTGACAACTTGGCTCTGTCCCCAGACCCGCCTGCTCCGTGACCTTTGTCAGTTTCCCAAGGATGGTACCCCTTCTCTTGTTTATCGTCAGGCTGTTGCTGCTCTCTGCGCACAAATGAAGGATGCCACATTTATTTACACTGATGGCTCAAAAACATCGTTTGGTGTTGGGAGTTCCTATATTGTTAGCGACACCCCAAATTGATTTCGGCTTCCCTACCAGTGTTTGGTTTATACTCCGGAGCTTTACGCTGTTCTCCAGGCCGTCCAATAGATCCGTCGCTATCGGCGGATACAGTATATTATCTGCTCAGATTCTCTCAGCTCTCTCCTCAGTCTCCAAGCTCTCTACCCTGTCCACCCTCTGGTCTACCGGATTCAGGACTGCCTCCACTTGCTCGACTTGGGGGGCGTCTCTGTGGCGTTCCTCTGGATCCCAGGACATGTTGGTATCTGTGGAAATGCGGCCGATATAGCGGCCAAGACTGCAGTATCTCTTCTTCAGCCTGCTATTCGCATGATTCCCTTCGCCGATCTACGAAGTGTTTTATGTCGTCGTGTTGCTCTTTTATGGCACGCACATTGGTCGACACTTCCCAATAATAAATTGCGGGACGTGAAGGCTCTTCCCTGTGCTTGGACCTCTTCCTCCCGAACTCGTTGTCGGGAGGAGGTAATTTTATCTAGACTCCAGATAGGGCACTGTCTTTTTAGCCATCGACATCTTTTAAGCGGCGATCCTCCCCCACTCTGTCCCCACTGCTCTCAACTGTGGACGGTAAACACCTTTTACTTGAGTGCCCCTATTTTACTCCGTTACGCGCCCGTCTACAGCTGTCGCCTGATATATCTTCCATTTTAGCAGATGACATGCGCTCAGCCGATCGCGTTCTCAAGTTCATTAGTGCCAGTGAGATGACGTCAGTCATTTGAAGCTCTTTTTGGGGACAAACAACCCCTCTTCTATCATGGTTTTTCCTTCTGTTTTCAGTTTCCCCACTTTTTTGAGTTTCGCTCCCATTGTTGCTGGTTTACAGTTTCGTTTTTTTACCTTTTCCTAAGTCACAGACCGGGCGCTAATGACCATAGCAGTTTTGCGCCCTAAAACCATAACAAAAAAAAACAACCCAAGCTCCGAAAGATTCTCCCTGCTCCGTCGGTCGAGGAACTTGGGAAGAGCTCCACCAAGGAATAACTTCCCTCAAAACCTCTCACGACCCTCGCCACGTGAAGGCCAGAGGTAGGATTTCGCACCGAGAGGCTAAGCGAACCATCATACACTCGACATTGCTTGGGTGCTGAGGAGTGGATTGAGAGGATCCGTGTATGACGCATCATGTGAGCATTAAGAGAGACATAGTTACACCTGCCTGTTGCTCCCCCTTTTGGCCATCTTTACATTCTCATTCTTACTGTTGCCAGTCCGCCAGAAGCGCACTTAAATGTATGCCTAATGTCACAGTGACTCCCGCCATCTCTCCTCGTGTTTGTGGAAACTTTTGTCGGATGACGACGCATTTTACTACCTTAAGATAGTCGTAGTTATTCCTCCCAAATGCTCTCCCTTTTTGTCCACCTTCACATTCTCATTCTTACTCTTGTCAGTCCAACAGCAGCGATACGCAACCACTGGGTGATCAAAAAGTCAGTATAAATTTGAAAACTTAATAAACCACGGAATAATGTAGATAGAGGGGTAAAAATTGACACACATGCTTAGAATGACATGGGATTTTATTAGAACCAAAAAAAATTGCTAGACACGTGAAAGATCTCTTGCGCGCGTTGTTTGGTGATGATCGTGTGCTCAGCCGGCACTTTCGTCATGCTTGGCCTCTCAGTTTCCCAGACCTCAGTGCGTGCGATTATTGGCTTTGGGATTACCTGAAGTCGCAAATCTATCGTGATCGATCGACATCTCTATGGATGCTGAAAGACAGCATCCGACGCCAATGCCTCACCATAACTCCGGACATGCTTTACAGTGCTGTTCACAACATTATTCCTCGACTACAGCTATTGTTGAGGAATGATGGTGGGCATTTTGAGCATTTCTTGTAAAGAACATCATCTTTGCTTTGTCTTATTTTGTTATGCTAGTCATTGCTATTCAGATCAGATGAAGCGCCATCTGTCGGACATTTTGTGAACTTTTGTATTTTTTGGTTCTAATAAAACCCTATGTCATTCCAAGCATGTGTGTGAATTTGTACCTCTCTGTCTACATTATTCCGTGATTTATTCAATTTTCAAATTTATACTGACTTTTTGATCACCCGGTATATGCCTAGAGTCTTATTTCCTCCATCAGTTGCTCCTCGATTTGCTGAAATTTTTGATCGGGTGATGGGGCATTTGGCTATTTAAGCCGACTTCATTAACGTGTGCGAACATGCAAAAGCACATATACTGACAATGTGGGTTTGCAAATGACAAAGACAATACAGACATTAGGAAGACACGTGGACAAAGTGGTATTGTGCCTGAGATAGACGCCAGGCAGCAGCATAGAGACTCACATATTTGAGGCATCAACCAACACCAGTCCAGTGCATCGTGCACCTCTTGGCAGTCATGGCGTCAAACCGCTTTGCGTCCATCACTGTACCGATGAGCACCTGTATAGCCATCGCCGCAAAGTGGTGCTGCTTGAAGCCCAACTGACACAGGTCCTGTGGAGATCTAGGCGACCACACCCCCCTCCAAGAGATAGTGCCCGAAGGAGTGGTTATGTTCAACACTGCTGGGTGCTGGCTCCTAATAGCCTGGTGGACGGCTTCCCTGTTGTAGAACGCGACCTTCTGTTGGTGACAATCATCGATGTCCAGGTTGACGCCAACTAACTGTGCATCGACGATGTGGGCAGCATCGCCACGAACTACCACGATGTCTGGCTATTTCAGTCCCTCTGATGTTCAGAGGTGGGGCTGCAGATAACCGTCAAAGCCCCTGCGACGAAGTCCCTGCATGATGTAGGACGCGAGGGCATTGTGTCGCTTCACATGGGCATCGTGACTCCTGAAACAGTGCTGGACAACGTGATTCGCAGTTTCCTTGGCGTTGCAGCCAGCCTGGCAGTTAGTGTCACTAGCGCGATCTCTCTGCAACCGTGCCCAGGTTGGAAGGGCATTGACCCTAGTAAGGTTGGTTGGTTTGTGGGGGTTAAAGGGACCAAACTGCGATGGTCATCGGTCCCCCCTAGTAAGGATGCAGGAGATAGTCACGGCCTGTAATAGCTATTCGTGGTATGTCGACCAAGCTATGTTGCCCTCGTGTTCGGGCAAATTTCTTAAGGGCAGCGCCGTCCACCAACAGATGCAGCCGTTCAGCTCACATCCGGCCCATTTGATTGGTCGTTCGTATGACTGTGTTGTTACCCCAAAGTTGCTGCTCAAGCCTCCCAATTTCGCGCCCCAGAACGTCATCTGCTGGCCCATCGGATAGAACACCCAGTGCCCACATCTTGACGAGTCAGTTCCGCCACAAGAGAGGACCAAGCCAGCGAGCTTATGCCACTCCCAGCCCCCCGATGCCACAGGGGCATGGAAGTACCCAACAGGGACATCCGCTGGCAGGCACATCCAAGATCTGCATGGATGGCAGTCTCCATTGCTGACAGGGCCCCAAGGCGGGTCCTTGATAGTCAGGCCATGATAGATACCTGGCAACACGATAGCTCTAAGGGTATGAAGACACTGTTGTGGCTGCAATGGTGCCTTGGACAAGACACTAAGCTGTCGCTCGAACCCCCACCTGGTATGGAAGAGGCTACGTCTGCTCGTAGAGAACTCCAGGCCAAGACACCGGAAAGTGCTCTCAATCGGCAGGGCTGAAAGGATGGTATACCCAGCTCTGAAGGTCGTGGTGTCATCAACCTTCACCTTCTTCTCGCGGCCAGATGCAGTGAGGGCGAGAGTGAAGCACTTTCTGGGATGGACTTGAAGACCAAGGTCCCCAAGGGCTGATGTTGCTGCATCAATGAGATCCTGGAGTCCTCCTCGACTCTCAGCGAGCAGCAAGAGGTCGCCAGCGAAAGTGGCAGCATTGAAACGTCGTCCCATCACGTTGGCACCAATCTGGTCTGGGAGGCGAGCAAGCATGAGGTCAAAGGAAAGGTTAAATAGGGTGGGAGAGAGAGGATCACCCTGCCTAACACCTCTAGAAGGCCGCACTGGACCCAGCGACTTCCCAGGACCACAGATCACCGTCGTCCCCTCCTCGTAGCATCCCAGGATGCATCCAATGATCTCATCAGGCAGATCATGCGCCCTTAGGGCGGGCCTTAGGCCACCATTGTCCAGAGTGCCAGAGTGTCAAATGCCTTGGACACATCCAGGGACGCCACTTAGAGGGAGCAACATATCGCCCTGGCCTGAGTCATCCGCCAAGTCCAACAGGAACGTATTGTGCAGCATCCCATCCTGAGGAAGGAAAGCTCGCTGACGCCCGTCCAGCGCACAGGTCCGCATCAGACGGCCCGCCAGGATCTTATGGAAGACCCTAGCGAGGATTGAGCAAACTGTGATCGGACGGAAGTCAGAGGAGGATGCTGGGGCGGCCTTCTTGGGCAACAGGGATGTGCGAGCTAGGAGAAGTCGGGATGGGATGCGACGGGTCAAAAGGAAAAGGTTAAGAATTTTAAGGAGGACCTGGGCTGGGGTCAGTCAATCTGGGCCTGCAGCAGAGTCGTAATTTCTCGTGCCAGGTGCTCCCCCTTTTTGGCCACCTTTACATTCTCATTCTTAATCTTGCCAGTCCGACAGCAGTGATAGGCAATTATATGCCTAGAGCCTTATTTACTCTCTCCAGTTCATCCTCGCGTTTGCTGTAATTTTTGGTCTGGTGACGAGGCATTTGACAACCTTAAGAGAGTCATAGTTACTCCTGCCAGTTGCTCCTCCTTTTTGGCCACCTTTACATTCTCGTTCTTACTGTTACCAGGCCGACAGAAGTGATACTCACCTACATCCCTAGAGTCTTAGTTACTCCCTGTAATTGCCTCCCTGCGGGTTCAGGGGTAAGAATAGGCTCGCGGTATTCCTGCCTGTCGTAAGAGGCGACTAAAAGGAGTCTCAAACCTTTCGGCATATATGTGATGGTCCCCTCTCGGATTTGACCTCCATCATTCCAAATTCTTCCGAAGAGCGAGCCAATTGGGGAAGGGCGCCTTACATGGGACATTTTGTCGATCGTGCATTAAGACCTCTAGTCATCGTCGCATTGCCGTCCCGCTCGTTTTCCATCTCTTGGGTGAGGATACGTTCCTGGGTGAGATTCCCACAATGCATTGTGCAGTGTTGCATGGTAGCCATTCCATTGTGGTGGAGACGCCATGTACCCTGTTAGTTGAACCCACTGACAACACAAGGATCGCTCTACTGATGCCTGCGCCGTTAACTCCCCACGTATGCCAAGTACTAGATGCCTATGCTTCTGGGGTATCAGGACTCCAGGTAATGGCCATCCTGCCAGGTGGCCCTTGCTGCGCCTGGATGGCGCCTGTGGGGATGGCCCTTGGTTGGAGTAAGTGGCATCAGGGTCGATGACGCGCAATGAAGAGTGGCACATCATCTCTTGCTGGTAGCCAGCCACCAGCAGTCTCTAAGCGTTCTAGGGCTCATTTCAAAGCTAATGTGTATGACCCCAAATCGTTCCTCTCCCTGGCCACACCATGGGAGGAACGAAATCCTATAAGTGACAGTGAAACGTATTCGCCTCGGTATCTCGTCTGTACTAGAGCTGATCGGGAAACTTTTGAATCCGTGAAGTGGCAGCTCTTTGTAGAGCATTCAGAGGACAAGTTTGGGGATGTGTATGGGTTGTTCAAAATGCGCTCTGGGTCAGTTTTGACCAGACACGCAGGTTGCTTGCTTGCGACAAGTTGAGGGATGTTAACGTTAGCATCACCCCACATAAGAGTTTAAATGTAGTCCAGGGTATTATTTTCAATAGGGAACTACTTTTGCAGTGTGATGACGAGCTGCGCGCCAATTTAGAGCGTCAAGAAGTTCATTTCGTCCGGCGCGTTCATCGGGGTCCGAGAGACAACCACGTTGCTACCGGTGCTTTCATCTTGGCCTTCGAGGGTGATACACTACCAGAGAAGGTCAAGGTGATGGTCTATCGATGTGACGTCAAGCCCTATATCCCTCCCCTGATGCGGTGCTTTAAGTGCTGGAAGTTCGGCCATATGTCTTCCCGCTGTACTTCCAGCCTCACATGTCGAGATTGCGGACGCACATCACATCCCGATACTCCATGTTCCCCGCCTCCCATCTGTGTCAACTGTGGAGAGCCTCATACACCTTACTCGCCAGACTACAGGATCTTACAGAAAGAACGCAAAATCATGGAATATAAGACCCTGGACCGACTGACCTATACTGAGGCTAAGAGGAAATATGAACGCCTCCATCCTGTGCGAATGACTTCCTCCTATGCCGCTGAAACAACTGTGTTAGCCCCATCGGTTATGCGAATTTCAGTCGGCTCACCGAACCATACAACACATGCCCCCTTGCCCGTAGGGGGCACTATGATCCCTGTTGATCCTACGCCACCTACCTTGGGAGCAACACCCCCCCTCACACACACACACACACACACACATCGGGGACATCCATCCCCGCTTCTAAGCTGGAGAAGTGTCCAAATGCTTCGGCTTCTCACGCTCCCAAGGGGTCCCTTGGGTGCCTCCCTTCCCAGCTTTCCACAAGGGGGAATGCTAACAGCCGACAGTAGCGTAAGTGCCCACAACCAGCTGGTCGTAGGGCTTCGTGATCCTCCTCCATCCCGGAGACTGAATCGGTGAAGCCCTCCCAGCCAGTGAAACCCAAGGAACAGCAAGAGAGATCCAAGAAGAAGAGCTCTAAGCCCAAGACACGTGCGGTGGCACCCACCCCACCACAACCTACCAGCTCTGCATCTGAAAATGAGGCGGAGATTCTGGCGTCCGCTGAGGACATCGATCTCGCCCGTCCCTCAGACGCATTGGATAGCACTTGCACAGGTGCTCAGACGGAGGCAGCAGGTGACCCAGCGGCGTAATCAGCTTCCACAGTCCGTTCACGTCTTTCTCAGCCATAGACAACCTCATCCTCCAGTGGAACTGCAGCGGTTTCTTCCACCATCTAACTGAGCTCTGACAACTCAGCTTTCACCCCTTCCTCTGCATTGCTCTTCAAGAAACTTGGCTTCTGGAAATGCGACAGAGGCTATCGGGGTTATTATACGAACTGGGCAGCTTGTCAAAGGGTATCTGGTGGTGTCTACTCTATGTCCTTCACACCCTTCACAATGAGTTTGTCCCTCTACCAACATCTTTAGAGGCTGTCACTGTTCGTGTGTGGACGCCACAGGCTGTTACTATCTGCAGTCTTTATCTTCCAGATGATGGTGATGTCCCACAGCATGTTCGGGCTACGCGAATAGCCCAATTGCCACGACTTTTCCTATTACTGGGCGACTTCAACGCCCGTAACCCTCCGTGGGGTGGGTCAGTGGCAAAGGTCGAGGCGCCACCATTGAGCATGGAGTGACACAGCTCGACCTTTCAATTTTAAATGATGGTGCCTTCACACATTTCAGTGTGGCGCATGGCACATACTAAGCCCTCGACCTATCGATCTGCAACCCTAGCCTCTTACCGTCTCTCCAATGGAGTGTGCATGACGACCTGTTGTGGTAGTGACCACTTTCCGATCTTTCTGTCGCTGCCACAGCGTCACTCATCAGGGCGCCCTCGCTGACAGGCTATGAATAATGCTGACTGGAATTTGTTCTCCTCCTTGGTCGGTATTGGGCCTCTTAGAGAAGCCATTGATGCAGTGGTTCACTCGGTCACCACCGGCATCGTTACTGCTGCAGAATCTGCCATTTGCCGTTCTTCTGGGTCACCTAGGCGGTGGACTGTGCCTTGGTGGTCGCCTGAGATCGCTGAGGGGATTAAAGATCGCTGGCGGGCACTCCAGCGTCACAAGCGACATCCCTCCATAGAACACCACATCGCCTTCAAAGGGCTGCGTGCGCAGGCCCACCACCTTTTCTGCCAACGCAAGCAGGAGTGCTGGGAGCGGTATGTTTCCACCATTGGCCTCCATATTTCTCCATCACAGGTTTGGGCCAAGATTAGGCGCCTCTATGGCTATCGGACCCCTGTCAGCGTCCCTGCACTCTCACTGAATGGAGCAGTTTGTACTGACTCCGACGTAATTGCGAACCGCTTGGCAGCGCATTTTGCTCTGAGTTGCGCTTCGGTGAATTACCTACTGGCCTTCCACTCCATTAAAGAGTGGGTGGATTGTCCAAACCTTTCATTTCACACCCGCCATCCTGGATCCTACAATGTTCCATTCAGTGAGTGGCAATTCCACAGTGCCCTAGCCGCTTTCCCTGATACCGATCCTGGGCCAGATCGCATCCACTGTCAGAAGCTGAAACACCTTTCAGTGGACTGCCAGCGATGCCTCCTCGACCTTTACAACCGTATCTGGGTTGAAGGTGAGTTTCCGTCGCAATGGTGGGAAAGCATTGTTATCCCGTTTTGAAACCTAGCAAGATCCCATAGGAGGTGGACAGCTACCGCTCCATTAGCCTCACCAACGTTCTTTGCAAGTTGCTCGAACACATGGTGAGCTGGCGGTTGAGTTGGGTACTCGAGTTTCTGGGCCTTCTGTCTCTGTCTCAGTGTGGGTTCTGTAAAGGCCGCTCTGCCGCCGACAATCTGGTGAGCCTGGAGTCAGCCATCCGTACTGCCTTTGCCCACTGTCAGCACCTGGTCGCTGTCTTTTTCGACATGTGGAAGGCATACAATACGTCATGGCCCCATCACATCCTCTCTGCTTCATGGTTGGGGACTTTGGGGTCCACTGCCGATTTTCATATTAAATTTTCTGGCGCATGCAAGTCACGGCCTCCCATAGTTCCTCCCGAGTTCAGGAGAACGGGGTACCACTGGGATCTCTCCTCAGTGTCTGCCTGTTTTTAATTGCAATTAGCAAGCTTGCTGCGGCGGTGAGAACGTCTGTGTCAGCTTCCTTGTATGCTGACGACTTCACGTCTTCTGCCACTACTACAGCTCCATTGGAATTGCAGCTGCAGGGCGCTATCCGCATGGCACAGTCTTGGGCTGTAGCACATGGGTTCCAGTTTTCGGCTGCCAAGACCTGCGTTATGCGTTTCTGCCAGCGACGCACTGTTCACCCTATGCCGCGGCTTTATCTTGATGGCGAACGTCATGCTGTGGTGGAGTCACATAGGTTTTTGGGTGTGGTTTTTGATGCTCGGTTGACTTGGCTCCCACATATTCCGCAGCTTAAACATATGTGTTGGTGGCATCTTAATGCTTTGTGATGCTTGAACCACACTTGCTGGGGCGCCAACCGATCTACCCTCTTACGGCTCTACAAGGCATTAATCCAGTCCCATCTGGATTATGAGAGCTTGGCTTATGGTTCAGCATCCCCTTCTGCGTTGTGGGTGCTGGACCAAATCCTTCACAGCGTGATACGACTCGTCACTGGTGCTTTCCAGACCAGCCTTGTGAACAGCTTATTGTGGAAGCTGGTGTCCCTCCACTGCGGTTACGGCGCCAACATTTACTGGCCGCTGATGCTGCACATGTTTGTAGCTTGCCCAGGTATCCTAACTATCGTCTCCTGTTCACTCAGTCAGTCATCTATCTCCCAGAATGTCGGCCCTGGTCGGGTTGTACGATCGCGGTCCGTATCAGAGAGCTTCTCTCAGGGCTTGAGGTTTTCCCTCTTCCACCTCCTTTCCGGGCCCCTCTGCGTACAACGCCGTGGTACCTGATCCTCCCTTGCCTTCAGCTCGAATTGGTACAGGGCCCGAAGGACTCCGTCCCTCCGGAGGCCTTCCGCCGCCGCTTTTATTCCATCCTAGCCATGTATCAGGGCTCTGGCGTTGTTTACACTGACGAATCTATCGTTGCTGATCGTGTGGGTTATGCTCTGACTCTAGGGGACCATTACGAACAATATTCATTGCTGGCTGGCTGCAGCGTTTTCACTGCTGAGGTGGTCGCCATCTTTCATGCCCTAAAGTTTATCCGCTCCTGCTCAGGTGAGTCCTTTGTTATCTGCAGCGACTCCCTGAGCGGTTTACGAGATATCGACCAGTGTTTCCCTCGCTCTCGTCTGGTGATGGTTGTCCAGGAGTCCCTCCATACTCTTGCCCATTGCGGCCGCTCTGCGGTCTTTGTGTGGACACCAGGCCATGTTGGGATACTCGGCAATGAACATGTTGACAGCCTTGACAAACAGACCACCAGTAAACCATCTCTGCTCATTGGCCTTCCAGAAATCGATGTGCGAGCGATCTTATGCCGCAAAGTATTCGAACTTTGGGACACTGAATGGCGCAACCTGACCACGCCACACAAACTCCGTCCTATCAAGAAGACGACGGATGTGTGGCGGTCATCCATGCGAGCTACTCGCAGGGACTCAGTAGTCCTTTGTCGGCTCCGCATTGGCCAAACCCGCTTGACACACAGTCATTTACTGCGCCATGAGGACCCGCCTCTTATGTCGCTGCACATTTTGTTGGCCTGTCCCCTTTTACTGTGCTCAGGCAGACGTATGCGCTGCCTGTTACGCTCCCTGCCCTTGTAAAAGATGACACTGCTATGGCAGGGAGCCAGGGAGCTTTTATCACTTAATCTGTTTGACCTTTTTGTATTGATTCTGGCTTTTGGCCTACGATTTTAGACTGAGTTTTTAAGGAGTGGTTGGCTTTTCCTTCTTTGTCTCTATGGTCGGCCAACCTCTGTCACACTCTGTGTGATTTTAATTCCTTTTGTCTGGTCTCTGTCTAAGTCTTTCTTGTCCTGTGTCGTCTGTCGACTTTTCCATTGTCGTTTTTCTTCTGTGTGGCTGTTTTTAAGTTTTGGAAAAAGGACCTATGACCATAGCAGTCCGATCCCTTTATCCCACAAACCAACCAACTCCCTCCAGTTGCTGCTCGTGTTTGCTGTTATTTTGGTCTGGTGATGAGCCTGTTAGCTGCCATAAGAGAGTAATAGTTACTCCTGCAAGTGGCTCCCCTTCTTGTCCACCTTTACATTCTCATTCTTATCTTTCCAGTACGACAGCAGCCATACGCAGCTATATGCCTAGAGTCTTAGTTATTCCCTCCAGTTGCTCCCAGTTTTGCTGAAATTTTTGGTTCGGTGATTAGGCATTTGGCTATGAAGCCGTCTTTATTCACAAAATACATTTGAATAATACAAGGTATACGTCCTCCCTGTACTTCAGCCTAACAGACGTCATATTTTCGAACAAGCCAAAGACCCATGCGGTTCCCCTGAGCACCCGCGTGCTGATGATGCTTAGCTCCCGCCTGTGAAAGCCGAGTTGGAGGAGCTGGAGGGCAGATGTTGGTGCCCAGGTCCCCCTCCAATTCAGCGACACTGTCTTGAATTCCATGCTGCTGGCCGCTGGTCGGAGAGCGCCGATAGCACGCTGCACCGACGGGACATCCTACGTCGTCGCCTCCTGCCGGTGTCTGTCGGTGTCGAGGTGGTCGCCGACGATTTGCGCATCGATGACATGCGCCACGCCGTCCTTCGCCGCTACGATGTCGGGCTTGCGGAATCCCTCTGACGTTCAGAGGTGTGGCTCGACAGACACGTCAAAACCGCGTTGAGCCAGCCCGCGCGCGACGTATTGCACCACCGCGTCGTGACGCCGCACACGAGCTCGGCTGGTGAGCCCGCAACCCTGGATGACGTGATTCGCGGTCTCGACGGCGTTACACCTCGCACGACGCATCTTCTCCCTATCCCAGCCGCGACTCCTGCGCGCTTTAGATGGTAGCGCGTTGATCCGCATGCGGATGCACGCCACATAGTTGCGGCCTGACAGGAAACGACTGGTGTCCTCAACCCAGCCATGTTTGCCTGATGTCCTGGCTGACGACGAAAGGGCTGCCCCGTCGAAGGTTACGTGCAGGCGCGCCGCCCACATCTCTCCAACCTTCGCATCCAACTGCAGCAGGTGACCCTCCCACATGAGGTGTCGTTCCAACGCCGCCACTTCGTGCTGTGCCTCCCCCAGGTGTGCGTCGGTGGTGGAGGGCTCGAGCTGCGACAGGGTAAGTAGCCTGCCCCACCTCAGGGGTGGCCCCATCCAACGGGCAGATGGAATCCCGAGGCCCCCATGGGCTATTGGAGCATGAAAATAGCCTAAGACAGTGTCTGTTGGGAGGCGAAACCATCTCCTCACCACAACACGAACGCAGTTGTCCATGGTTGTGAGCGCACCGATGTGGGTGCGACTCAGGGCTAGGCCATGGTACAGGCCCGGGAGAAGGACTTTCCGAAGTGCATACAGCCGCTTCTGCAGCTTCAGCGGCGCCCGCGTTATGACCGACAGCTGCTCTTCTATGTGGCGCCTCGGATGGAAGAGGCACCGCCCGGAGGAGGAAAACAGCAGTCCGAGGTAGCGCACGGTCTCGCCCACACCCAGTGGCGGCATGGTGGTGTCGCCGGCAGTGAAGGTGACACTAGCATCAACCTTCACTTTCTTCTCGCAGCCGGACGCCACGAGTGCGAGGGTGAGACACTTCCGCGGGTTCACCCGCAGCCCCAGTTGGTCGAGGGCTGCTACTGCTGCGTTGGTGCGGGATTGCAGGCCCCCCCTCGTAGAGGCGAAGAGCAGAATGTCGTCTGCGAAGGCCGCCGCATTGACCTGGTGGCCCAACACCTTGACACCTATGTGCGAGGGCAGCTGGCCTAGAACAAAATCTAAGGCAAAGTTGAACAGGAGAGGGGACAGGGGATCTCCTTTCCGAACACCTCTTGCTGGTCGCACGGTCGGGGACTCGTCACCACCCCCCGCAATTACCGTCGTGCTGTCCGCATAGCAGCCCTCGATGTAGTCGACAAATTCGTCCAGAGGCCCTTGGGCTCTAAGCACAGGGCGGAGGGCCCTATGGTCCAACGAATCAAAGGCACATCGAGGGATGCCATGAACATAGAAGGACAGTGGCGGACGGCGCCGACGAGCACACGGTCGAGGAGGAAAGTATTCTCCAGCATCCCATCACGTGGGATAAAGCCTGCTAACGTTCGTCCACAGCAAACATACACATAAGGAGAGTCGCCAGAACCTTATGGAAGGTTCTGGGTAACACCGAGCAGATGGTGATGGGCTGAAAGTTAGCGGGAGATGCTGGGGTGGCTGTCTTAGGCAGCAAGGAGGTCCTGGCTTGGAGGAGGAAAGAGGGAAGCTTGCAGGCAACTAGGAAGAGGTTGAGCAGTTGGGTGGTGACTTCTGGTGGAAGATGGCGCAGCTGCACCGGCTAGAGGCCGTCTGGGCCAGCAACAGAGCCTCTGGGCGGCAAGGGGGCCGCAGCCTCTTCTGCAGTGATCGGCCCCCATAGGCGCTCGAAGTCGACAGTCTCCGCGCGCGCGAGAAGCTGGTCAGGGATGGAGCCTGTGGTGGACGGTGGCTCCGACGTAAAGAGGCTGCGCCAGAAGTCCACCAGCCCATCGATGGTGGGCGGTGGCTGGAGCAGGGTGCCATCCAGGAGGCCTTGCACGCAATGCGCACGGTTCCTCCTAAAGGCATCCTGACATCTCGCGTACTCCCACCAGCGGCACTTCCGCTTGGAGAGTGGAGGGCCACCACCAGGTAGCCGCTCAGATGGCGGACATGGCGCCTTCTTCTTCTTTGTTCCTACTTCCTCGGAGCCGACGGCGAAGGGGGCCTCTGGCAACCCAGCAGCGACCACTGTGGACAGCGTTCCCAGCCCCAAACTCACGAGGTCGTGCAAGGCCAAGAAGCACGAGGCAGATCGCGGCAATCCGTCGAGGTGGCTCCATATTGCCTCGTCGACGGCAGATGTCGGTGGTGGGCGCCCCTGCTTAGGCGAAGCGGGTGGCTCCTCTGGCAGCGACTCTAAGGTGGGTGGGTGGTGCAGCCCGCACTACGCCTGCTGTTCCCGCACCAATGCCTCCACGTACTCCCTTGGTTGGCAAATAAGAACTTCGAATCGCTGGCACAGAGAAGCCTGGCCTCCGCCACAGCGAGCTCCCGCGTCTCCTCCTCCGCCAATGGAGCTCACTTCCTCTCTGTGGTTATTTCCGCATTCACCGGCTCAGGATGGGCGTGGCGGTGGTGCTGTCCGAGCCCGATCTTAATTCCGAATGTGCAGCTGCAGATGCCGCAGTGAAACCACAGCTCTTCAGCTTCTTCTACTCCAGGAAGGGTTGGCGAGCTAGGAGTTGGGACAGTTGGGCCGGGACATTCAGTGGAAGGCCTGGTACCCGTATTCTCGTTCATTGTTGTCCCAACATTGAGGGTTGTGCGATGGAGGGCTGGTAACCCCCCAAAGCCC
This sequence comes from Schistocerca serialis cubense, assembly GCF_023864345.2. Taxonomy (NCBI): domain Eukaryota; kingdom Metazoa; phylum Arthropoda; class Insecta; order Orthoptera; family Acrididae; genus Schistocerca; species Schistocerca serialis. The sequence goes on along the minus strand of NC_064644.1, from coordinate 600,598,721 downwards.
CTAGTGCTGACTTCCACTCTGCCTACCAACCCTAAAGAGGACTGGCATATCGGCGGGCCTGCGGGAAGGGGGGAAGCCCAAGGCAAGGAGAGGTTAAGAGGGCTAGGCCCATGTATTGTGTGTCATTTGCCCTGTAGCTAGGGAGTCGTAGTTACTCCTGCCAGTCGCTCCCCCTTTATGACCACCTTTACATTCTCATTCTTACTGTTGCCAGTCCGACAGAAGACATACTCAACTATATGCCTAGAGTCTTAGTTACTCCCTCCATTTGGTCCACGGGTTTGCTGAAATCATTGGTGGGGTCACGCAGCATTTGGCTATTTAAGCCGACTTTATTCACGTATGTGAACATAGAAAAGGACATAAACCCACACTGCATGTTTACAAATGATAAAAAACAATACAAACATTAGACAGACAGGAAAACACGTGAATAAAGTGGTACTGTGCCTGAGAAAAAGGCAGGCAGAAGCGTAGAAACACAAATAATTGGCCTCCCAGGGGCTCAGCGTTCATTTGCTGAGTACGGGCTTGGCGACCCCAGGGTCCTGAGCTGGGGACTGGTCGGCGCCGCCAGTCTCCTGTCACCGTAACCCCCGGACATGCTTCAGCGACCACCGTATGGCGCGGCGGTGGAATGTTGTGTGCTGCGGGGAATGGTAATCTTGGCTTGACGCCTGGATTGCGAGGAAGGCCAACCTCTATAAAAACCCCTTAATCTTCCGGTGTGCTCCGCGCCTATGAGATGCATGGCTGTTGAGGTGGAACAGCCGCAAGCGGGCAACCTCTGGGGCACCTGCCACACCCCAGTTGTATAAGTCTTACTCAGGCATGCGGGGCTCTGTCTGAGGGGACCTTTAGTTCCCTAGCTGCTCGTGGGACCGCAATGGACCCTTCAACCTTTACATTTCCCCCTACCAGTGGCTTGGGTGGGCCACTGGCAGGAAAACACACCCCATCGAAGAAGCGACTTCGTTCTGCGAGTCCTCTACCGCCTAGTGTTGATCAAGATTTATCAGACTGTCGTAACAGAGCACATGCTGATAATCAGAATGTGTTTTTGATTATTAAACGGAAAGAGGGTAGCTTTGAGAGGGTTTCTCCCTTTTACATCCACAAGGGTCTTGAGGGAATTGCAGGAACACTTAAATCTGTGAAGCGACTGCGCAATGGGACTCTGTTAGTTGAGACATCTAGTTCCCGTCAAGTCGCTTCTCTTCGGAAAGCAGCCTGTCTCGGTGAGTACGCTATCGAGACCGAGCTCCACTCCACTCTGAACTACAGTAAGGGTGTTGTGACATGTAGGGACTCGGTGGATATCCCCACAGACGAGTTAAAATCTGAATGGGCTGATGAAGGTATTGTTGACGGGCAGCATATTATGAAACGAGTCGATGGGGACCTAGTCAAATCCGACTCGTTTATTCTCACGTTCAGTTGCCCACGACTCCCAGAGCATGTTAAAGCGGGGTTCTTACGTTTGCCAGTAAGGCCATATTTCCCCAACCCAATGCGCTGTTTTAAATGTCAGCGCTTTGGGCATACTACGTTGGGGTGCAATGGGATAGCCACTTGTGGTAAATGTGGTCAGCCTGCCCATGAAGGAGCTTATTGTTCATCGCCTGTGAAGTGCGTGAATTGCTCTGGGAGTCACCCTGTCTGGAGCCAGGTCTGCCCCATCTATCTCGACGAACGGAAGATACAGGAGATTAAAACATCTAAGTGCATCCCCTATGGTGAGGCCAAGAAGCTCTTTAAGGCCATGAAACCTCCTGTGTTTACTACATCTTTCGCTTCTGCTCTGAAAAAACCAGTACGACTGGCCACTGTTGCTACGCAAATGGAAGTTCCTAGTGTTAGCACTAATACCTGCGTTTGCCAGTGCACTTGTGCTGCTGTGGTTGTTTTGCAACCTGCGGCTCTCCCCGCCACGTCGGACAAGGCTGTGGTTGCTGACATTGGGGTACTTCCTCCCTCTCCCCATATGGGGCCTTCTGCCCAGGCGAGTAATGCTCCATCTGTTGACAAGGCTCTGCATTCTAAGCCCCCCAAGACAAAGACGCCGAAGGTGAAGGTTTTGCCACCTGAGGAGACTAGTCAGGGTCGGTCCGATGACGAGGCCATCGTACTGTCTGACATCTCCCGTCGGCTGTCATCCGGGCTGATGGACATTGACGTCGACCGGGGGCGATCTTCTCGCCCCAGGAATAAATCTCCGGCCAGTACGGGCTCTCCTCCAAAGCACAGAGGCAGGGTGAGAGTTCAGGCCCCCTGATCACTGGCTCCCATATTACAGTGGAACCTGAATGGGTTCAGGACGCATGTGGCCGAATTACAACTCCTTATACGAGAGTGCCCTTTGTGCTTATGTCTCCAAGAGACACATTTTCGGGCCACTGATGCTCCTTCTTTACAGGGCTATACCGTCTTTAGGATAGATAATCTGACGGGCGAAAGGGCAAAGGGTGGTGTTGCGAATTTTGTCCGTGACATGCACCCCTCATCTGAGCTCCCTCTCGTTACAGACTTGCAAGCAGTTGCAGTTGACCTTCTTGTGGGTCGGAGGCCCACAGTCTGTTCACTTTACTTACCACCTCAGGATGCGATAGACTCTGAGGCTCTCGCAGACCTTATTAGCCAACTCCCCCGCCCATTTCTTCTTCTGGGGGACTTCAATTCTCATAATGTCTTATGGGGCTCTTTGACTACTTGCCCCAGGGGTCGCATTATGGAAAGCCTCATGATGTCTGAAGAACTGTGCATCCTCAACTCTGGTGCTCCCACTCATTTCTGTACTGCTTCTGGGTCGTCATCAGCTATTGACCTTTCCTTTTGCTCTCCAGCACTCGTGGATTCTGCTCTGTGGGAGGTTGCTGCTGACCTCCATTCTAGTGACCACTTCCCCCTTTGGATTCGCCTCCTGGATGAGGCTATGGCGTTACCAGTGCCGCCCCAGTGGCACCTCTGCCAAGCTGACTGGACACTTTTCAGCCAACTGGCTGTTTTGGAACACTGTGCCAGCGTCCACGAATGGGTAGACCATGTTACAGCCGTGATATCCCATGCTGCTGAATTGTCAATCCCACGGTCATCCGGTCATCCCAAGAGGCGTCCTGTCCCTTGGTGGACCATTGAGTGCCGCTCGGCCATCTGAGCCCGCCGTTTAGCTCTGCGCCGCTTCAAGTGCCGTCCCGCAGCTGACAATCTTGTGGCCTTTCGGGTGGCAAGGGCCAAAGCGCGGCGCGTGATTAAAGAGAGCAAACGATGGTCATGGCAATCGTTCTTGAACTCCATCTCCCGCTCCACTAGTTCTACGAAAGTATGGGAAGCCATCAGGAGGACTTCCGGGAAACTCGGCCAGCTACCTGTCACGGCATTGCTGCATCAGGGAAGTCTTCTCACGGCGCCGAGAGACATTGCCCAGACACTGGCCATGCATTTTGCGGCATCTACCGCCACTGTTAACTGTGATCCAGATTTCTGCCGCTACCGCACTGCCATCGAGAGGGGTCACTTGGACTTCCGGTCTCCAAATTCTGAGCCCTACAACTGCCCCTTCACAATGTGGGAACTGGATTCGGCGCTGTCTGTGGCTCATGATACTGCGCCTGGTCATGATCAAATCCGGTACAGCATGCTGCAGCACTTGTTACTGCCTTCCAAGGAAGTTCTCCTGAATTGTTTTAATATGATATGGTTATCCGGCACGTACCCTGACTCGTGGCGGGAGGCGATTTTGATTCCCCTCCTCAAACCGGGGAAGGACCGAATGCATCCCAGTGGTTATCGGAGTATTGCTTTGACGAGCTGTGTCGGGAAGACGTTGGAACGCATGGTCAACCCTCGCCTGGTTTGGCTGCTCGAGACCAGGCAGCTCCTTAGCCCCTCTCAGTGTGGCTTTCGGAGATGTCGTTCAACTATAGACAACTTGACCCTGCTTCAGGCGGCCATCCAGCAGGCCTTCCTGCGTAACCAGCATTGTCTAGGTGTATTCTTTGACATTCGTATGGCGCCGCCATATCCTCAATCAACTCCATGAGTGGGGCATTCGTGGCCGTCTCCCCATCTTCATTCGGTCCTTTCTTTCCCACCGCCTCTTTCGATATAGGGTTGGTAATGTGCTATCTGATTTGTATGTGCAGGAGAATGGTGTTCCTCAGGGAAGCGTTTTAAGTGTCACCCTCTTTGCCGTCGCCATTAACAGTATCACGTCCACTATCCGGAGTCCTGCCCAATGCTCCTTGTTTGTCGACGATTTTGCTGTTTTCTGTTCTTCCTCCAGTCTTGTCACTGCTAGTCGGCAGTTGCAGCTTACGATACAGCGATTAGAGGCATGGACTGAGAAGACGGGTTTTACCTTTTCTGCAGACAAATGTGTGTGTGTTCATTTTAATCGTTCTCGACGTCTTTTTACCTCCCCTGAATTGCGTCTGAGGGACACCATTCTTCCTTTTAGCGACACTGTGCGGTTCCTGGGCCTCACTTTTGATTCCAAGTTGTCGTGGTTGCCTCACCTTAAAGACCTCAAGGTGTGGGCCCTGAAGGCACTGAATATTTTGAAGTGTCTGAGCCATCAGTCCTGGGGAGCAGATCGGGCGCGTCTGCTGCAGTTTTATAGGGCTTTCGTCCGATCGCGTCTTGACTATGGTTGCACCGTGTATGGGTCAGCAAGGCCTTCGTATCTGAAGAGTCTTGACGCAGTACACCATGACGGTATCAGGCTGACCACTGGTGCCTTCCGTACCAGTCCCATCCCCAGGCTGTGTGTTGAGGCAGGGGAACCGCTGCTCGCCATCCTTCGGAAACTCCTCTTGGTGCGACGGGTGTGTCAATTCTTTGCCTGTCCTACCTCCCCTGCGTACCCTACCGTTGCCCGACCGCCTGTGGAACGTCTCTTTTCCAGTCGTCCCAGGGCAACGAGACCATTTGGGATTCGTGCCAAGCATTTGCTTGAGTCCCTTGGTGTGGAGCGTGTGGCCCCCCCAACGACAAGCCCCCCTGCGGGTTCGGGGGTAAGAATAGGCCCGCGGTATTCCTGCCTGTCGTAAGAGGCGACTAAAAGGAGTCTCAAACGTTTCGGCCTTATGTGATGGTCCCCTCTCGGGTTTGACCTCCATCTATCTAAATTATTCCGAAGAGCGAGCCAATTGGGGAAGGGCACCTTACATGGTGCACTGTATCCTTCGTGCATTTTGACCTATAGCCGTCTTCCTCGTCGTTGCAATGGTGTCCCGCTCGTTTTCGATCTCTTGGGCGATTACCACGCTGCACTCTGCAGTGTTTCTTTTAACTGTGACGACGACCTTGGCCATTTTTGCACCTAAGATCCAGCACGGTAGCCAGTCCGTTGTGGTGGGGTCGCCATGTACCCTCTTGGTTGTAGCCCCCTGACAACACAGGGATCGCTCTACTGATGCCTGCGCCGTTCACTCCCCACGTATGCCAAGGAGTAGATGCCCATCTCCCTGGGGCATCAGGACTCCCGGCAATGGCCATCCTGCCAGGTGGTCTTTGCTGTGGCTGGGTGGCGCCCGTGGGGAGGGCCCTTGGTCGGAGTAGGTGGCATCAGGGCGGATGACCCGCAATGAAGCGTGGTACATCATCTGTCGCTGGCGGCCAGCCGCCAGCAGTCTCTAAGCGTTCTCGGGCTCAATTTAATGCTGAAAAGTACAATCCGAAAACGTTCCCCTCTCTGGCCACGCCGTGGGAGGAACGTAAATCTCAGGATGGCAGTAGCACTTATTCGCCCCGATTCTTAGTTTGTACGAGAGCTGATGGGGAGTCTTTTCTCTCAACAAAGCCTCAGTTCTTCGTCGAGCATTTAGAGGACAAGTTTGGGGAGGTGGAGGGCTTGTCAAAAATGCGCTCTGGATCGGTCCTGATCCAAACGGCATCCTCTGCCCAGTCACGACGGTTACTTGCTTGTGATAAGTTGGGGGATGTTGCTGTTACGATCACACCGCATAAGAGTTTAAATATGGTCCAGGGAGTTATTTACCATAAGGACCTTCTTTTGCAGTCTGATGACGAGCTGCGCGCCAACTTAGAGCGCAGAGGTGTACATTTCGTCCGGCGCGTTCATCGGGGTCCGAAGGAAAATCAGATAGCTACCGGTGCCTTCATCTTGGCCTTCGAGGGTGATACGTTACCGGAAAAGGTCAAGGTGATGGTCTACCGATGTGACGTCAGGCCCTATATTCCTCCCCCGATGCGGTGCTTCAAGTGCTGGAAGTTTGGCCATATGTCTTCCCGCTGCACTTCCAGCCTCACATGTCGAGATTGCGGACGCCCGTCTCATCCCGATACTCCATGTGCCCCGCCTCCCATCTGTGTCAACTGCGGGGAGCACCATTCACCTTGCTCGCCAGACTGCAGAATCTTCCAGAAAGAACGCAAAATCATGGAATATAAGACCCTGGACCGACTGACTTATACTGAAGCCAAGCGGAAATACGACCGATTACATCCCGTGCGAATGACGTCATCCTACGCCGCCGCTACGACACCTGTGCCCGCCCCATCAGTTTCACGACTTCCAGCCAGCTCGATAACCAGTAAGACTCCTCCTGCCCCCTTGCCAGTGGGGGGCTCTACCCACCGGGTTGCTCCTGCTCCACCTACCTCAGGGGCAACACCATCCCCCCCATCAGGGACGTCCGTCCCTGCTTCTAAGCCGGAGAAGTGTCCAACTTCTTCGGCTTCTCACGCTCGCAAGGGGTCCCTCGGGTCCCTCCCTTCCCAGGTTTCCACCAGTGGGACGGCTGACGACCGCCAGTGGCGTAAGTGCCCGCAATCAGCTGGTCGACGGGCTTCACGATCCTCCTCAGTCCCGGAGACTGAATCGGTGAAGCCCTCCCAGCCCGTTAAACCCAAGGAGCAGCGTGAGAAATCACAGAAGAAGAGCTCTAAGCCCAAGGAACTCGCGGTGGCAGCCACCCCACCGCCACCTTACAGCTCTGCGTCTGAGGACGAGGTGGAGATCCTGGCGTCCGCTGAGGACCTAGAACTCGCCGGTCCCTCAGACGCCATGGATAACACTAGCACGGGTGCTCAATCGGAGGCAGCAGGTGACCCAGCGGCGTAATCTGCCTTCCCCGTCCTGTCACGCCTTTCTCAGCCATGGACAATACCATCCTCCAGTGGAACTGCAGCGGTTTCTTCCACCATTTAGCTGAGCTCCGCCAACTTCTCAGCCTTCGCCCTTTCTTCTGCATTGCTCTCCAGGAAACTTGGTTTCCGGCGATGCGAACCCCCGCCCTCCGTGGCTATCGGGGTTATTACAAGAACCGAGCAGCTTATGAAAGGGTGTCTGGTGGCGTCTGCATTTATGTCCTTCACTCTCTGCACAGCGAATCTGTCCCTCTCCAGACGCCTTTAGAGGCTGTCGCTGTACGCGTGTGGACGCCACAGGCTGTTACCGTCTGCAGTCTTTACATTCCACCGGATGGTGATGTCTCGCAGCATGTCCTGGCTGCACTGGTCGCCCAATTGCCGCCACCTTTCTTGCTATTGGGCGACTTCAACGCTCATAACCCTCTGTGGGGTGGGTCAGTGGCAACAGGTCGAGGCGCCATCATTGAGCATTTATTGTCGCAGCTCGATCTCTCGCTGTTAAATGATGGTGCCTTCACACACTTCAGTGTGGCGCATGGCACCTACTCCGCCATTGACCTTTCAATCTGTAGCCATAGCCTCTTACCGTCTGTCCAATGGAGTGTGCATGACGACCTGTGTGGTAGTGACCATTTTCCGATCTTTTTGTCACTACCACAGCGCCACTCTTCTGGGCGCCCTAGCAGATGGGCTATGAATAAGGCTGACTGGGACTTGTTCTCCTCCACTGCCGCTTTTGAGCCTCTCTCTACCGATGACATTGATGCGGTGGTTCAATCGGTCACCACCGGCATCGTTACTGCCGCCGAATCTGCCATTCCCCATTTCTGTGGGTCCCCTCGGCGGAAGGCTGTGCCTTGGTGGTCGCCTGAGATCGCTGAAGCGATTAAAGATCGCCGGCGGGCGCTCCAGCGTCACAAGCGACATCCCTCCCTCGACCACCTTATCGCCTTCAAACGGCTGCGTGCGCGGGCCCGCCTCCTTATCCGCCAAGGCAAGAAGGAGTGCTGGGAGCGGTATGTGTCCACCATTGGCCTCCATGTCACTCCCTCGCAGGTCTGGGCCAAGATTCGACGCGTCTACGGCTATCGGCCACCTGCCAGCGTCCCTGCGCTCTCACTGAATGGAGCAGTTTGTACTGACTCCGACGTCATTGCCAATCGCTTAGCAGAGCATTTTGGTATGAGTTCCGCTTCTGCGAATTACCCCCAGGCCTTCCGCTCCATTAAAGAGCGGATGGAACGTCGGCGCCTTTCGTTTCGCACCAACCACCCAGAATCTTACAATGCTCCATTTAGTGAGTGGGAATTTCGCAGTGCCCTCGCTGCTTGCCCTGATACCGCTCCTGGGCCAGATGGCATCCACTGTCAGATGCTGAAACACCTTTCAGTGGACTGCCAGCGGCGCCTTCTCGATCTTTACAACCGTCTTTGGGTCGAGGGGGAGTTTCCGTCGCAATGGCGGGAAGGCATTGTCATCCCCGTTTTGAAGCCTGGAAAGAACCCTCTGGAGGTGGACAGCTACCGTCCCATTAGCCTCACCAACGTTCTTTGCAAGTTGCTTGAACGGATGGTGAGCCGGCGCTTGCATTGGGTACTGGAGTCTCGGGGCCTTCTGGCTCCATCTCAGGGTGGGTTCCGTAAAGGCCGCTCCGCCGCCGACAATCTGGTGAGCCTGGAGTCGGCCATCCGTACTGCCTTTTCCCGCCGTCAGCACCTGGTCGCTGTCTTTTTCGACATGCGGAAGGCGTACGATACGACATGGCGTCATCACATTCTTTCTACGCTTCATGGATGGGGTCTTCGGGGTCCTCTGCCGATTTTTATCCGCAATTTTCTGTCGTGTCGTACCTTCCGCGTGCAAGTCGCGGCCTCGTATAGTTCCTCCCACGCCCAGGAGAACGGTGTGCCACAGGGCTCTGTTTTAAGTGTCTGTCTGTTTTTAATAGCCATTAACGGGCTTGCTGCGGCCGTGGGACATTCTGTCTCCGCTTCCCTGTATGCTGACGACTTCTGCCTTTATTACAGCTCTACTGGCATTGCAGCTGTTGAACGTCAGCTACAGGGCGCTATCCGTAGGGCGCAGTCTTGGGCTGTAGCCCATGGGTTTCAGTTTTCGGCAGCCAAGACCCGCGTTATGCATTTCTGCCGGCGCCGAACAGTCCATCCTGAGCCGCGGCTTTATCTTGCCGACGAACTCCTTGCTGTGGTGGAGACCCACAGGTTTTTGGGGGTGGTTTTCGATGCCCGGTTGACTTGGCTGCCTCATATCCGGCAGCTCAAACAGACGTGTTGGCGGCATCTCAATGCACTCCGGTGTTTGAGTCACACCCGCTGGGGAGCCGACCGCTCTACCCTGCTACGGCTCTACCGGGCATTAATCCAGTCCCGTCTGGATTATGGGTGCCTGGCATATGGTTCAGCATCCCCGTCTGCGTTGCGGTTGCTGGACCCAATTCTCCACAGCGGGATACGCCTTGCCACTGGTGCTTTCCGCACCAGCCCTGTGGACAGCTTACTCGTGGAGGCAGGTGTCCCTCCCCTGCGGTTCCGACGCCAACGTTTGCTGGCCGCTTATGCTGCCCATGTTCTCAGCTCGCCCGGGCATCCAAATTGTCGTCTCCTGTTCCCGCGATCGGTCGTCCAGCTGCCAGATCGTCGGCCCCGGTCTGGTTGTCCAGTAGCGGTCCGCGTCAAAGAGCTTCTCTCTGGGCTTCAGGTTTTCACTGTTCCACCTACTTTCCGGGCTACTTTGCATACACCCCCATGGTGTGTTCGTCGCCCTTGCCTTCGGCTGGACCTGGCACAGGGCCCGAAGGACTCAGTCCCTCCAGAGGCCTTCTGCCGCCGCTTTTATTCTCTCCTGGCCACGTATCAGGGCTCTGGTATTGTCTACACTGACGGTTCGATGGTTGCTGGTCGTGTCGGGTATGCGCTCACTCTAGGGGACCGTTCCGAACAACGTTCCTTGCAGGATGGCTGCAGCGTTTACACTGCTGAATTGGTCGCCATCTTTCGTGCCCTAGAGTATATCCGCTCCTGCTCAGGTGAGTCCTTCGTTATCTGTAGCGATTCCCTGAGCGGTTTACGAGCTCTCGACCAGTGTTTCCCTCGTTCTCGTCTGGTGATGGCTATCCACGAGTCTCTGCATACTCTTGCCTGTTGCGGCCGCTCTGTGGTCTTTGTGTGGACCCCCGGTCATGTCGGTATCCCGGGTAACGAACATGTTGACCGCCTGGCGAAAGAGGCCACCAGCAAGCCATCTCTGGACCTTGGCCTCCCAGAGGCTGATTTGCGGGCAGTCTTCCGCCGCAAAATCTTGGCGCTATGGGACGGGGAATGGCGCGAACTGCCATTGTCCAATAAACTCCGTGCTGTCAAGGAGACGACGGCTGTGTGGCGGTCATCCCTGCGAGCCACTCGCAGGGAATCGGTAGTTCTTTGCCGGCTCCGCATTGGCCACTCCCGGCTGACACACAGTTATTTACTGCGCCGGGAGGACCCTCCTGTATGTCGCTGCGGGGCGGCTTTGACAGTGGCCCACATTCTGTTGGCCTGCCCCCTTTTAGCTGTGGTCAGGCAGACATTTGCGCTGCCTGATACGCTCCCTGCCCTTTTAACAGACGACTCCACTATGGCTGACTTAGTTTTACGTTTTATTCGGGCAGGGGGATTTTATCATTTAATCTGAGTGTTTCTGTTTTATTTTATTGTTTTGTGTCGACTCTGGCCTTTGGCCTACGATTTTACACTGATTTTTTAATGTGTTTCTAAGTGGTTGGCTTTTCCTTTTTTATTTCTATGGTCGGCCAACCACCGTCCATCTCTATGTGGTTTTCGTTCGTTTTGTCTTGTCTTTGTCTCAGTCTCTCCTGTTCTGTATCGTCTGTGATCTCTTCTGTTCCTCGTTTTTGTTCTCTGTGGGTATTCTATGTCTTTGGAAAAAGGGACCGATGACCATGGCAGTCTGGTCCCTTTAATCCCCCCAAACCAACCAACCAACCCAACGACAAGGTTTTACTTGCCTGCCTGCCTGGTTGCTCCAGAGGCCTAGCGTCCTTTTAGACTTGTCGGAGTACCGGAGGAGCTGCACTCCTGCGTTTGTTTTTACCTCCTTATTTTATGATATTTTAAACCAGCATGCCGACCATGTACCAGTATTTACGGATGGCTCTAAACAGGGGGACTCTGTTGGTTGTGCTGTTGTTTACCCTGATCGAGTCGTCAAGTTACGGCTTCCTGCGGCATTTACCATCTTTGATGCCAAATTGTTTGCGATCTTGCGGGCATTGGAGCAGATGAGATGTGTTCCCAGTCTTAAGTTCCTCATCTGTTCTGTGTCCCTGGGTGCCCTTTAGACCATGCAACACTTGTACCCAGCGGATACGGTCGTCCAGAACATCCATGATGCCCTACTTCACCTGCAACAGCAGGGGAAGGAGGTTTCCTTCTGCTGGGTGCCGGGGCACGTGGGTATTAGGGGAAACGAACTGCCGGATGTGGCTGCCAAAGATGCATGTTCCTTCCCTCACATTGTTGAATATGCCGTCCCCCTCCATGCTGTTACCTCCCTCCTGCGTTTTCGCGTTATGCGTCAGTGGGAAGAGGAGTGGCTGGCAGTCGGTGAAAATAAGCTGCGTCTCGTCAAGGCCACCACGCGGCCATGGCGTACGTCCTACCAGTCATGCAGGCGGGATGAGGTTCTCCTCACTCGCCTCCGCATCGGGCACAGTCCCTTAACGCATGGTTTTTTACTCCGGCGGGAGGACCCCCCAATCTGCAGTGCTTGTGGCGTCCAGATTACTGTCCGCCACATTTTACTTGACTGTCTTTTATTCTCTGACCAGAGGGCGGTGGTTTCTTTGCCACCGGATTTGCCCTCTATTTTACAAGATGACGCAACGACTGTAGTTAAGGTCTTACAGTTTTGTGTCCTGTCCAATTTGTTGCCTCGGATTTTAGGGAGAGGGTTTTAATGTGCTGCTGGGTGACTGGCTCACCCAGATTTTAGGTAAGAGGTCAGCCAGTCACGATTACCTCCTTGTTTCCCTTCAATTTCTGTTCTCTTTTCCTTGTTTCCCTTCCTTTTTAGTGTGTCCCTTCTCCTCTTGTTTTGCCTCTGTATGTGAGGATTTGGAACCGCGTCAGGTCTGTGTCTTTTAGCTGTTCTCCTTGTTCGCTGTTCGTCTTAGTCCCTTCACTGCATGTGTTCCTGTTTTTATGCGTTTGGGCGCTGATGACCACGCTGTTTAGCGCCCGTAAACCTCAAACACACACACACACACACACACACACACACACACACACACACACACACACACACACACACACACACACACAAATAATTGGGGCATCATCCGAAACCAGTCCAGTGCATTGTGCTCCTCTCTGCAGTCATTGGCTCAAACCGCCATGCCACCATCACTGTACCGATGAGCACCTGTGTAGCCATCGCCGCAAAGTGCTGGTGCTTGAAACCCAGCTGACGAAGGTCCTGTGGAGATCTAGGCGACCACACCCCCCTCCCCCCCCTGCGGGTTCGGGGTTAAGAATAGGCCCGCAGTATTCCTGCCTGTCGTAAGAGGCAACTAAAAGGAGTCTCAAACGTTTCGGCCTTATGTGATGGTTCCCTGTCGGGTTTGACCTCCATATCTCAAAATTTTTCCGAAGAGCGAGCCGATTGGGGAAGGGCACCTTACTTGGTGCATTGTGTCCATCTTGTGTTGAGAACTTCCGCCAGCTTCTTCGTCATTGTGTTGCAGTCCTACCCGCTCTACATATCTTGGGCATGGATACACTCCTGCGTGCACTTTCTGCCAAGCAATGTGCACGGCCACTTTCTGCACTGACGGCGACCATGGACCACATGTCACCTAACATCCAGCATGGTAGCCAGTCCGTTGTGGTGGGGCCGCCATGTACCCTGTTGGTTGTAGCCCCCTGACAACACAGGGATCGCTCTACTGATGCCTGCGCCGTTAACTCCTCACATATGCCAAGGAGTAGATGCCCATCTCCCTGGGGCATCGGGACTCCCGGCAATGGCCATCCTGCAAGGTCGCCTTTGCTGTGGCTGGGTGGCGCCCGTGGGGAGGGCCCTTGGTCGGAGTAGGTGGCATCAGGGTGGATGACACGCAATGAAGCGTGGCACATCTTCTCTTGCTGGTGGCCAGCCACCAGCAGTCTCTAAGCGTTCGAGGGCCCATTTTAAAGGTAACGTTTATGACCCCAAATCGTTCCCCTCCCTCGCCACACCATGGGAGGAACGAAAGGCTATGAATGAGAGCGACAGGTATTCGCCCCAGTATCTCGTCTGTACCAGAGCTGACAGGGAATCGTTTGTGTCTGTGAAGCCTCAGTTCTTTGTCGAACATTTAGAGGACAAGTTCGGGGAGGTGGAGAGCTTGTCCAAGATGCGGTCAGGGTCAGTCTTAATAAAAACGGCATCCTCTGCCCAGTCATGAGCCTTGCTCGCTTGTACGAAGTTGGGGGATGTTTCTGTTACTATCACCCCCCATAAAAGCTTAAATATGGTCCAGGGAATTATTTTTCACCGTGATCTCCTCTTACAGTCCGATGACGAACTGCGCGCCAACTTAGAGCGACGGGGGGTCCATTTCGTTCAGCGCGTCCATCAGGGTCCGAGGGATCACCAAGTTGCAACCGGTGCCTTCATCTTGGCCTTCGAGGGTGACACTTTACCTGAGAAGGTCAAGGTGATGGTATACCATTGTAATGTCAAGACCTATATCCCTCCCCCGATGCGGTGCTTCAAGTGTTGGAAGTTCGGCGATATGTCTTCTCGCAGTGCTTCCAGCCTCATTTGTCGTGATTGTGGTCGACTGTCCCATCCTGATACTCCGTGTGCCCCGCCTCCCATCTGTGTCAACTGCGGGGAGCACCATCCCCCTTGCTCGCCGGACTGTAAGATTCTCCAGAAGGAGCGGAAAATAATGGAATACAAGACCCTGGATAGGCTCACTGACACCGAGGCTAAGCGTTAGTTTGAACGACTGCATCTGGTACGAATGACGTCCACTTATGCCGCCGCTGTCGCTCCTGTTGCAGTTCCTGTAGCTGCACCACACACCGTTAGCTCTCAGAGCCAGAGTCCCATACCTGCCCCCTTGATGGTGGGGGGCACTCCCTGTTGCTCCTGCTCCATCTACCTCAGGAGCAACACCCCCCAACCATCGGGGACATCAGTTCCCCCTTCCCAGCCGGAGATGCATAAGACTTCTTCGGTCTCCTCTCGCCGGGAAGGGTCCCTTGGGGACCTCCCTTCCCAAGTTCCGACCGGTACCAAAGCCGACAGCTGCAAGTGCCTCAAACAACCGCCGGTCCCTGGTCGTCGGGACACACAGTCGTCGTCTGTCCCTGAGACTGACCCAGTGACGCCCTCCCAGCCTGAACCACCGAAGGCACAGCGAGAGAAGCCGAAGAAGAAGAAAGTCCCCAAGGCTAAGGACATTGCGGTGGCACCCATCCCACCGCTTCCTACAAGCTCTGCGTCTGAGGATGAGGTGGAGATTCTGGCGTCCGCTGAGGACCTGGATCTCGCCAGTCCCTCAGACGCAATCGATGGCTGTTGTACAGGTGGTGACTCAGTAGCAGCAGGGGCCCCGGAGGCGTAATCTGCCTCTCCAGTCCCTTCACGCCTTTCCCATCCATGGCCAATACCATCCTCCAGTGGAACTGCAGCGGTTTCTTCCACCATCTAGCTGAGCTCCGCCAACTTATCAGCCTTCATCCTTTCCTTTGCATTGCTCTGCAGGAAACTTGGTTTCCAGCAATGCGAACCCCCTCCCTCCGTGGCTATCGGGGCTATTATAGGATCCGAGCAGCTTATGAAAGGGTGTCTGGTGGCGTCTGCATCTATGTCCTTAACTCTCTTCACAGCGAGTCTGTCCCTCTACAAACGGCTTTAGAGGTTGTCGCTGTTAGGGTGTGGGCGCCACAGGCTATTACCGTTTGCAGTCTTTACCTTCCAGTGGATGGTGATGTCACGCAGCATGAGCTGGCTGCGCTGCTGGCCCAATTGCCGCCACCTTTCTTGTTACTGGGCGATTTCAATGCCCACTACGCTCTGAGTTGGGACAGTCTCCGATGACCGCGGTCGTGCCGTGGAGCATTTGTTGGCTCAGCTTGACCTTAGCCTCTTGAACACCAGTGCTCCCACGCATTTCAGTGTGGCCCACGGCTTGTTCTCGGCCATCGATCTCTCTCTTTGCAGCCCCATACTTGTCCCATCCCTCCACTGGAGAGTGCATCCTTACCTGTGTGGTAGTGACCATTTTCCCATCTATTTGTCACTGCCCCAGTGTCATTCTTCTGGGCGCCTGCCCCGCTGGGCTCTCCACAGGGCTGACTGGGCGGCTTTTACTTCCGCTGCAACCACAGAGTCTCCCCCACAGGGTGACATTAACGAGGTGGTCCGTGTCTTAACCACATCAATTATTTCGGCGGCCGAGGCTGCCATCCCCCGCTCTTCTGGACTCCCTCGGAGGAAGGCTGTACCCTGGTGGTCACCAGAGATTGCTGAGGCTATTCGCGACCATAGGCGGGCCCTCCAGCGTCATAGGCAGCACCCATCTCTAGAGACCCTCATCACCTTTAAGAGGCTCCATGCCTTGGCCCATCGTCTTATTGCACGGCGTAAGCAGGAGTGCTGGGAGAGGTACGTCTCATCCCTGGGCTCCCGTGTCTCCCCCTCGCTCGTGTGGTCCCGGATCCGGCGGATTTACGGATACCAGACCCCTATGGGTGTCCCTGGGATCTCCTTGGACGGCGCTGTCTGCACGGACGCTGCCGCCATTGCTGAACGTCTTGCTGCGCACTTTGCTAAGAGCTCTACGACTGCGACTTATCCCCCTGCCTTTCGCTCTCTCAATGAGCGAGCCGAGCAGACGCCGTTATCATTCCACACGCATCTTTCTGAAAAATACAATGCTCCTTTCAGCGAGTGGGAATTCCTCGCTGCCCTCGCCGATTGCCCTGATACAGCACCAGGACCAGACTGCATCCACGCGCAGATGCTGAAGCATCTCTCCAGGGACTGCCAGAGACACATCCTCACCATCTTTAACCGCATTTGGAGCGAGGGCGCGTTCCCGTCGCAATGGCGAGAGGGTCTTATTGTCCCCATCTAGAAGCCCGGTGCGGACCCACTGGCGGTGGACAGCTATCGTCCCATTACCCTCACCAACGTTTTGTGCAAATTGCTCGAACGTATGGTGGGGCGGCGTTTGTGTTGGGTCCGTGAGTCACGCGGTCTCCTCGCTCCATCCCAGGGTGGCTTCCGTCGGGACTGGTCTGCAGCGGACCATTTGGTGCGGCTGGAATCTGCTATCCGTACGGCCTTTGCCCGACGTCAGCATCTCGTTGCTGTCTTTTTTGTTCTGCGGAAGGCGTTTGACACCACATGGAGGTATCACATCCTTGCTACGTTGCATAAGTGGGGTCTTCGTGGTCGGCTCCCGGCTTTTCTTCAAACCTTTTTATTGCGCCGCTCTTTCCGGGTGCAAGTCGGTGCCACCTCTAGTTCCTCTTATACACAGGAAAATGGGGTCCCGCAGGGCTCGGTGTTGAGTGTCTCCTTATTTCTAGTGGCCATTAATGGTCTGGCTGCAGCCGTGGGGTCGTCGGTGTCTCCTTCTTTGTATGCCGACGACTTCTGCATCTCCTTTAGCTCCACGACTACGGGAGTCGCCGAATGCAGGCTGCAAGTAGCCGTTCGCAAGGCTGCATCATGGGCTCTGACTCATGGTTTTCAGTTCTCTGCAGCCAAGACTCGAGTTATGCACTTCTGCAGGCGTCGGACGGTCCACCCTCATCCTGAACTTTACCTCGACGGCCACCTGCTTGAAGTGGTGAACACTTGCCGCTTCTTAGGACTCGTCTTTGATGCCCGGCTCACATGGGTTCCTCATATTACTCAGCTGAAGCAAAAGTGCTGGCGGCACCTCAACGCCCTCCGCTGCCTGAGCCACACATCTTGGGGTGTGGATTGCTGCACGCTGTTGCGATTGTACAGGGCCCTTGTGCAGTCCAGGCTTGATTATGGGAGCCTGGCCTATGGGTCCGCATCACCCTCCGTATTGACGTTGTTAGACCCCATACACCACTGTGGGGTTCGGCTTGCAACTGGCGCTTTTCGTACGAGCACCGTGGATAGTCTACTGGTGGAGGCCGGGGTTCTCCCACTGCAGATTCGCCGCCATCGACTGCTCGCCGACTATGCTGTCCACGTGCATTGCTCGCCGGGCCATCCCAATCGTCGCCTGCTTTTCCCTGCCATGGTCCTCCATCTGCTCAGCCCCCAGGGGCTCGGCATTCATTTGCTGGGTACGAGCTTGTCGACCCCGGGGTTCCTGAGCTGGGGACTGGTAAGCGCCGCCCGTCCCCTGTCACCATAACCTCTGAGCATACTTCAGCGACCACCATGCGGCGCGGCGGTGGAACGTTGTGTGTCTCAGGGAATGGGGATCTTGGCTTGACCGCCCGGATCGCGAGGATGGAATAAACCTCTATAAAAAAAACCTCAATCTCAAGGTGTGCTGCGCGCTGATGAGATGCATGGCTGTTGAGGTGGAACAGTCGATAGTGGGCAACCTCTGGGGAACCTGCCACACCTCAGTTGTATAAGGCTTACCTAAGCACGCGGGGCTCTGTCTAGGTGGACTTCTAGTTCCCTAGCTGCTCGTGGGACCGCGATGGATCCTTCGAAATCCTCTTTTCTTCCTCCCAGCGGAAAGGGTGGGCCGCTGGAAGGTTCTAACACCCAGTCTCTTAAGAGGGCCCGTGCAGTCAGTCCCCCTGACTCCGGCACTTCTTTGACAAGTCCAGTCTTAGGTAACAGAATGCATTCTGGTAATCCGAATGTGTTTCTCATTGTGAAACGGAAGAAGGGTAGTTTCGAGAAGGTTTCGCCCTTCTATATACAAAAGGGATTGGAGGGAATCTGTGGCTCCTTAAAATCGGTGAAGCGCTTACGTAATGGGACCTTGCTAGTGGAAACTTCCACTTCCCAGCAAGCGACTAAACTTCAGTCTGCTCAATGCCTTGGGGAGTATGACATAGACACTGAACTGCACAGCACCTTGAACTACAGCAAAGGTGTTGTGACGTGCCGGGATCTAGTTGACATTCCCAAGGAAGAACTGCAACGTGAGTGGGCTCCGGCAGGTATCGTTGATGTTCAACATATCATGAGGAGGGTTGATGGCAATCTTGTCAAATCCGACTCCTTTATTCTAACCTTCAGTAGCACGAAACTTCCTGAACATGTGAAAGCTGACTTTCTTCGCCTTAGTGTGAGGCCTTATTTCCCGACCCCAATGCGCTGTTTCAAATGCCAGCGTTTTGGGCATACCACCCTCGGCTGTAAAGGCGAAGCGACTTGTGGAAACTGTGGTCAGGCTGCTCATGAAGGAGTTGGTTGCTCGTCTCCGGCTAAATGTATTAATTGCTCTGGGAACCACCCTGTTTGGAGTCGAAACTGCCGCATATTTTTAGAGGAACGCAAGGTCCAGGAAATAAAAACAACTAAGCGTATCCCCTATGGTGAGGCCAAGAAGATGTTTAAGTCGATGCAACCTCCCACATTTGCTACATCTTTTGCATCCCTGGTACAGAAGCCTACTCCAAAAGTCGATGCCTCGACGCAGACTGAGGTGGTGAGTGTTGGCACTAACACCTGCAGCTGTCAGTGCACTTGCACCGCAGCCAGTGTTTCAGAGCCAGTAGCCCCTCCTCGAACGGCAGACAAAGGTACAGTGGCGAACTTGGTCCAGCCCCTCGCGCCTCCAACAGCTGAGGTTGTCCCCAAGCCCAGTGCGCCAATTACCACTCCCACATCTGCTCCCTCAAAGTCCACCAAACCACAGAAAGCTACTGTACAGCAGCAACAGCGGGTCAAATCCCGTGGTAAACCATCTCACCATGCGGATGTTGTTTTACGTGAGGCTTCATCTGACTCTTCCCCAGAGTTGATGGAGTACGATGTATGTGTGGGGCACTCGTCTCGTCCCACGCCTGCCCCTCCACCTGCTGCGGTCTCCCCGCCCTGTCGGAGAGACAGGATGAAGGTGCTACCCCCAACATAGATGGCTCCCATACTCCAGTGGAACTTGCAAGGGTTCAGGACGCATGTGAAGGAACTTCGTCTACTTTCTCAGCGTAGACCACTGTGTCTCTGTCTCCAGGAGACGTATTTCCATCCATCATACTCCCCTGAGATACGAGGCTATACACTCCACAAAAAGGACGACCTGCGTGGAGAGAGAGCTAGAGGAGGCGTAGGTATTTTCGTCAGGACGGACTACCTCTCCTCACCTCTCTCACTTACGACGACTCTACAGGCCGTCGCTGTGTCCGTGCATGTGCGTCATCCATTGACTGTATGTTCACTTTACTTGCCCCCACATGATGCTCTTGATGAAGCGGCCCTCACCGACCTTCTTACACAGCTCCCCCAGCCATTCATTATTTGTGGTGATTTTAATGCCCACAATGTGCTTTGGGGCTCTGCAATTACCTGCCCCAGGGGTAGAGCGATTGAGAGGCTTCTCCTGTCATCCTGTGCCTACTTGCTCAATGGAGAACAGAGTACTCATTTCTGCACGGTGACTGGGTCGTTCTCTGCCATTGATCTCTCGCTTTGCTCTCCAGCTCTTGCCGCCAGTGCTCACTGGGAAGTGGTCGCTGACTTGCATGGCAGTGATCATTTCCCAATCTGGATTCACCTGCCAGATGGCGTGGGCCCTGAAAGGAGACCACCACGATGGGTGCTCAGTGGAGCTGACTGGACACTTCATAGCCAGTTGGCCCAATTCGAACACTGTGCGAATGTTAGAGATGTGGGTGGATCATATTACCAACACGGTCCACCACGCCGCTGCAGCATCCATTCCACAGTCCACAGCCCACCGGAAAAGGCCACCTGTGCCTTGGTGGAGTGTCGACTGCCGCTCTGCAATCAGGACCAGGCATGTGGCTCTGCGTCGGTTCAAGTGTCGGCCGACTGCTGAGAATCTTGCAGCCTTTTGGGTGGCGAGGGCAAGATGTCGCCGCATTATTCGTGAGAGCAAGAAGAGGTCGTGGCAAACGTTCCTGAACACCATTAATCGTTCCACCAAAAGTTCCATTGTGTGGGAGACCATCCGGAGAATTTCTGGCAGAGGAGGGATGTGCCCCATAGCTGCTGTAATGACTAATGGCACTCTCCACACGGATCCGCGAGCCATTGCCCAGACTATGGCAGCGTATTTTGCCACAGTTACTGCAACAACCAGTCAGGATCCAGGTTTCCAGCACCATAGAGCGGTTGCTGAGAGATGTAGTCTGAACTTCCAGTCCACCTCTCATGAAGTTTACAACTGCCCATTCTCTATGTGGGAGCTGGATTCTGCATTGTCTGGGGCTCCTGACACATCCCCTGGTCACAACAGGATCCATTACAGTATGCTATGGCACCTCACAATGCGCAACAGAGAACTCCTCCTCGCACTTTTTAATGACATTTGGGCATCGGGTCACTTTCCTGACGCGTGGTGTGAGGCAGTTTTAATCCCTTTTTTAAAACCTGGGAAAGACCGCACGAGCCCAAGTAGCTACCGTAGTATTGCCCTCACTAGTTGCATAGGGAAGACCTTGGAGCGGATGGACAACCGCCACCTTGTCTGGATGTTAGAATCCCAGCAACTCCTTAGTCGCTTTCAGTGTGGGTTCAGGAGGTTTCGTTCCACCTTCGATAACCTTGCCCTCGTGGAGGCGGCTGTACAACAAGCTTTCCTCCACCGTCATCACCTTCTAGGTGTATTTTTCGACATCGAGAAGGCCTACGATACCACTTGGAGGCGTCTCATCCTGGTGCAGCTTCACGAATGGGGTTTTCGTGGTTGTCTTCCTCTTTTTATTCAGTCTTTCCTTTCGCCGCGATATTTTAGATACCGAATTGGTGACGTCCTGTCTGATCGCTTTGAGCAGGAGAATGGTGTCCCTCAGGGTAGCGTTTTAAGTGTGACTCTGTTTGCCATCGCTATTAATAGCATTACATCCATAGTGAAAAGTCCTGTCCAGTGTTCTTTGTTTGTGGATGATTTCTCTTTGTTCTGCTCTTCTTCAAGCCTTGCAACGACAACTCGTCAGTTGCAACTAACGATTAGGCGTTTGGATGACTGGGCGCAGGAGAGTGGATTTAAGTTTTCCACCGAGAAGTCTGTATGTGTTCTTTTTAACCGTTCTCGTTCGATTTTAACATTTCCTGAGTTTCGCTTGAGGGACACTATTCTTACTTTTACAGACACGGTGAGATTTCTGGGGCTCATTTTTGACTCAAGGCTCACGTGGTTACCTCATCTTAAAGACCTGAAACGGCGGTCGCTTCAGGCTTTAAGTATTTTAAAATGTCTTAGCCACAGTACATGGGGAGCTGACAGGACTTGTCTGCTCCAGTTTTACAGGGCGTTTGTGCGATCTCGGCTCGATTATGGGTGCACAGTGTATGGGTCTGCGAGGCCTTCGTACTTAAAGATTTTGGACGTTGTCCACCATGAAGGGCTTCAGTTGGCCACTGGGGCATTCCGAACTAGCCCCATACCAAGCCTCTGTGCAGAGGCAGGTGAACCGCCACTTCATATGCGGCGACGGCTACTTACGGTACACCAGGCGTATAAAACTTTGTCCACACCCTACACACCTGCATACCATACCGTTGCTCAGCCTCCTCTGGCACGGTTATTTCATAACCAGCAACGTGCGACGCAGCCCTATGGGATTCGCGCACAGGATTGCCTCGCTGCGATGTCTGTGGCTGGTCTTTGTGTTTTACATCGCGGTTCCCCCCTGCGGGTTCAGGGGTTAGAATAGGCCCGCGGTCTTCCTGCCTGCCGTAAGGGGCGACTAAAAGGAGTCTCAAATGTTTTGGCCTTAATGTGATGGTCCCCATTAGGGTTTGACCTCCATTTTTCCAAATTCCACAGAAGTACGAGCCTTTTAGGGAAGGACACCTTACGTAGTGCACCATCAGTCCTCTGTACCCTAAGGCCTTGGAACTTTTGATCGTCTTGACGTCATCACTGTACCCTCCATCCGTCATTTTGGGCAAACACACCTCATGGATTGTGTACGTAACGCCCTTTGTGCGTCATCATCTGCACCCACGATCACTATGGACTAACCATGGCACCCAAAATCCAGCACGGTAGCCAGCCCGTTGTGGTGCGGTCGTCATGTACCATCTAGGTTGTAGCCCCCTGACAACACAGGGATCGTACTGCCGATGCCTGAGCTGACACCTCCCCACGTAAGCCAAGGAGTCGATGCTCGTCTCTCTGGGGCATCAGGACTCCCGGCAACGGCCATCCTGCCAGGTGGCCTTTGCTGTGGCTGGGTGGCGCCCGTGGGGAGAGCCCCTGGTCGGAGTGGGTGGCATCGGGGCGGATTCCCCACAATGAAGCGGGTGAAGTCCCAATCCGGTGGTCGCACGACCGCCAACGTCTCTAAGCGCGGTAAGACAGAATTTAATACTGTGATGTATAACCCCAAATCGTTCCCTTCCCTAGCCACGCCATGTGAGGAACGTAGGGCTGCGGACAGACAGGAGCCGTATTCACCGCGATACCTTGTGTGCAGCAGAACTGATGGGGATTCGTTTTTGGGGACTAAGCCTCTCTTCTTTGTTCACCATCTTGAAGATAAGTTTGGGGAATTGGCATCTGTTTCCAAAATGAGGAGCGGGGCTATTTTGATACAAGCAGTTTCATCTGCACAGTCACGGGCGTTACTCACCTGTGAGACGCTCGGTGACATCCCCGTTCATGTCACTCCCCATAAGTCCTTAATTTTGGTCCAGGGGATTATTTTTCATAAAGATCTTCTGCTACAGTCTGATGACGAGCTACGGGAGAACCTGGCACGATGTGGTGTGCACTTTGTCCGTCATGTCTTTAGGGGGCCCAAGGATAATAGGGTCGCTACCGGTGCCTTCATCCTGGCCTTTGAGGGTGACTGCTTGCCTGAGAAGGTCAAGGTCATGATCTACCGGTGCGATGTCAAGCCCTATGTCCCACACCCTATGCGATGCTTCCAGTGCTGGAAGTTCGGACATATGTCCTCCAGATGCACTGCCAGCCCCACGTGTCGTGATTGTGGACGACCTTCACATCCTAATGCTCCATGTGCTCCGCCTCCCACCTGCGTTAACTGTGGGGAGCATCATTCTCCCTGCTCGCCAGACTTTGCAGTCTACCAAAGAGAGCGGAAGATACAAGAAATTAAGACCCTGGACCATTTAACTTACCAAGAGGCAAGGAAGAAGCTAGACCGGCTCAACCCCACATCTATGTTGAGGAGTTATGCTGTTGCAACTCTGCCGCCATCGGTTCCTGCAAAGCCTCCCTTCTCAGTTGGCCCACAGAACAGTAAAGTTACGCCTGCCCCACCGCTGGTAGGGGCCACGCTCTCTTCCACTGCTCCCAAAACACCCGGTTTGGGAGCAGTGGACCCCGAACAACTGGGGATATCCATCCCCACCTCTCAGCCAGAGAGGCACCAGCCTCCTCCGGCTGCTCAGCCGGAGAGGCAAGAGCCTCTTCCAGCTCCTCAGCTGGAAAGGCAACAACCTCCTCCGGCCGCTCAGCCGGGGAGGCAACAGCCTCCTCCGGCCTCACTCATTCGGAAGGGGTCCTTTGGGGGAGTCCCTTCCAAGGATTTTACCAGTGTCTCGCTAGACGCTAGCCAGTGGCTGAGGAAGCCACCAGTTGCTGGTCGAAGGGCTTCACGCTCTTCCTGACAATGCATCCGGAAAGCCCTCACAGCATGCGAACCCTCCTCCCAAAGACAAGAGGGAGAAGAGGAAGCTCTCTAAGAAGCCTAAGGACCCAGTGATTCCTGGGCCAACGCTTCCTGTCAGCTCAGCCTCTGAGGATGAGGTCGAGCTCTTTGCGTCCCCAGATGACCTCGATCTCGCCGTCTCAGAAACGATGGCAGTTGCGACGTCAGTCACTCAGTCGGTGGCAGCATGTGACTCTGTGAAGTAATTTGCTTTTTCAGTACCTTCATGCCCTTACAGGACACGCTTTGTACAATCCTCCAGTGGAATTGTGGCGGTTATTTTAGCCATCTCCCTGAGCTACGACAGCTTCTACGCCTGACAGCTGCTTTCTGCATTGCCTTCCAGGAAACCTGGTTCCCGGCAATGCGGACCCCTGTCCTTCATGGATACAGGGGTTATTACTGCAACCGTAGCACCTACAATTGTGTCAGGTGGAGCCTGCGTGTATGTCCTTACCTCTGTATATAGTGCTCCTGTGCCCCTTCAAACATCATTGGAAGCTGTGGCTGTACGCGTAAGGACTACCCAGGACATAACCGTCTGCAGTGTCTATCTCCCACCAGGTGGTACAGTCTCCCTGACCGACTTGGCTGCACTTGTCGCCCAACTCCCCACGCCTTTTCTTCTCCTGGGGGATTTTAACGCCCACAATCCCCTGTGGGGTGGAACGAAGGTTTCTGGCCGAGGCCGAGAGGTCGAGAATCTCATCTCCCAACTCGACCTCTGCCTCTTAGACACTGGCGCCGCCACACATTTCAGTGTGGCGCATGGCACGTTCTCGGCCATAGATCTGTCGTTGTGCAGCCCAGGGCTTGTACCATCGGTCCACTGGAGAGTCCATGACGACTTGTGTGGTAGTGACCATTTTCCCATCTTCCTTTCACTTCCCCAGCGTCGCTCCCATGAACGCTTGCCTAGATGGGCATTTAGCAAGGCAAACTGGGACACGTTCTCCTCTGCTGCCACTGTTGTATCTCTCCCCCATGGTACCATCGATGTGGCGGTTGAGACACTGACTGCAGCGATTGTTTCAGCTGCATAACGTACCATTCCTCGTTCGTTAGGGTGCCCCCGGCGAAAGTCAGTGCCTTGGTGGTCTTCAGAGGTCGCTGACGCCATTAAAGAACGTCGGCGGGCTCTTCAGCGACATAAGCGGCACCCGTCTTTGGAGAACCTCATTTTATTCAAACGTTTCCGTGCTCAGGTACGGAGGCTTATCAAACGGCGGAAACGGGAGTGCTGGGAGAGGTACGTTTCCAACATTGGTTCCCGTACTTCACCCTCCCAGGTGTGGATGAAGATTCGGCGCATCTTTGGATTGCAGTACTCTACAGGTGTCCCAGGGCTTACCATCAACGGGGCGGTATCCACCGATGCCGATGCAATCGCCGAGCATTTCGCACAGCACTATGTTCGGGCCTCTGCGTCAGGGAATTACCCGCCTGCGTTTCGCGCGCTCAAACGCCGGGAGGAAGGCAAACGGCTTTCTTTCGCTTCTCGCCACCCTGAGGCGTATAACGCCCCATTTAGTTTGTGGGAACTCCAGAGCGCCCTGGCACAGTGCCCCGATACAGCCTCTGGGCCAGATGGCGTCCACAATCAGATGCTCAAACACCTGTCCCCGGACTGTCAACGATGTGTTCTTGCCATCTTCAACCGCATATGGGGTGATGGTGTCTTTCCGTCGCAGTGGCGAGAAAGTACCATCATTCCGGTGCTGAAGCCTGGTAAGGACCCGCTTACTGTGGATAGCTATCGGCCCATCAGCTTGACAAATACTCTGTGCAAGCTATTGGAACGCATGGTGAGTCGACGGCTGTGTTGGCGCTCGAGTCTCGTTGTCTTCTGGCTCAGTGCCATTGCGGCTTCCGTCAGGGCCGTTCCACCGCCGATACTTTGGTCTTCCTCGAGTCTGCAATCCGCACTGCTTTTTCCAGGCGCCAACACCTCGTCTCCGTCTTTTTCGACCTCTCCAGAGCATATGACACGACGTGGCGGCACCATATTCTCGCCACGTTGCACGGGTGGGGTCTCCGGAGCTCTCTCCCCATTTTTATTCAGAATTTTTTTATCTGTTCGGACATTCCGCGTTTTAATTGGCACATCCCATAGTTCACTTCATATCCAGGAGAACGGCGTTCCACAGGGCTCTGTATTGAGCGTGCCCTTTTCCTTGTGGCCATTAATGGCCTTGCAGCAGCAGTAGGGTCGTCTGTCTCACCCACGTTATATGCTGACGATTTCTGCATCTTTTTCAGCTCCTCCACCATTGGTGTTGCAGAACGTCGGTTGCAGGGAGCCATACGCAAGGCGCAGGCGTGGGCCTTAGCCCATGGGTTTCAGTTTTCTCCTGCGAAGACTTGTGTTATGCACTTTTGTCGGCGTCGAACTGTCCATCCCCACCCTGAGCTCTATCTTCAGGATGCTATGCTCAGGGTTGTTGACACTTACCGTTTTCTGGGATTGCTGTTCGATGCCCAGCTTACTTGGCTTCCACATATTCGTGAGCTCAAGCGTCAGTGCTGGCAGCATCTGAATGCCCTCCGCTGCCTCAGCAACACAACTTGGGGTGCAGGCCATAACACGCTGCTGCAGCTCTACAAAGCCCTTGTGCTGCCCCGACTGGATTATGGGAGTGTGGCGTATGGCTCAGCGTCGCCCTCAGCGTTGCAACTGCTGGACCCCATTCACCACTGTGGGGTTCGACAGGCGACAGGAGCATTCCGCACCAGTCCTGTTAATAGCCTACTTGCTGAGGCTGGGGTTCCTCCGCTCCACATTCGGCATTAACAACTCTTAGCCAACTATGCTGCCCATGTCCGTTGTTCTCCCCGTCACCCTAACTACCGTCTCCTTTTCGCCGATGCGGCAGTCCATATCCCACACCGGCGGCCGCGATCGGGCCACGCAATTGGGATCCGTGTTTGGTCACTCCTTAGTGAACTCGAGTCTTTGCCTCTTCCATCTGCTTTTCAGGTCCACCCACATACACCACCTTGGTGCATTCGTCGGCCGCAGCTTCTGCTGGACCTCTCACAATGGCAAAAGGATTCAGTTCCTCCTGCAGTCTTGCGCCGCCAATTTCTTGCTCTCCTCGACGCATCCCGTGACTCGGAGGTTATCTATGCAGATGGCTCGATGGTTGATGGCCGTGTGGGGTACGCTTACGCTCATGCAGACTATGTAGACCAGCGCTCCTTGCCGGACGGCTGCAGTGTTTACACTGCAGAGCTAACAGCCATTTTTCGTGCCCTTGAGCGTATTCGTACCAGCACTGGCGAGTCTTTTGTCATTTGCAGTGACTCTCTCAGTAGTCTACAGGCTCTTGACCAGTGCTACCCACGCCATCCCATTGTTGTTGCCATCCAGGAGTCCGTTCATGCTCTTGAACAGCGTGGACGTTCAGTGGTGTTCATATGGACCCTGGGACACGTTGGGATAGCGGGAAACGAACACGCCGACAAGTTAGCTAAAGAAGCCACCCGCAAACTGCCATTGGAGATCGGCCTCCCGGCAACTGATCTCCGATCGGTGTTACGCCGTCGGGTCCTTGGGATGTGGGCAGACGAATGGCGCACTCTGTCTGTACCCAACAAGCTGCGGCGTGTAAAGGAGGCCACGACCATGTGGGGTTCCTCCATGCGGGCCTCTCGCATTGGTCACTCTTGGCTGACGCATGGTCATCTGTTGCGTCGAGAGGACCCCCCTCATTGTCGCTGTGGTGCGAATATGACGGTGGCCCATATATTGTTGGACTGTCCACTTTTAACCGCCCTCAGGCGAACTTTTAATCTCCAGGGTGCTTTATCATCTCTTTTAGGTGACAATGTCTCTATGGCAGATCGGGTTTTAAGTTTTATTCGCGCAAGCGGCTTTTATAGGTCCATTTAAATTTTTTTTTAACATCACCCTCTTTTGAGCTGTCTCTTCTAATTAGTTTTGTGTTGTGATTCGACTCCACCCTAAACTTTCAGGCTGGAGTTTTTAACGTGTTGCAGAGTGGCTAGCTCATCCTATTATTTTCGTGATCAGCCAGCCACAGTCCTCTGCTATGCAGTTTTAATTCCTTCTGCCTTTGTTCTCTATGTTGATTTTGTTGCTGTGCTCTGTTTTCCGTGTTGTCTTACAATGGACTATGGGTCTTTTCTTCCCCCGGAATTTTTCTTTTAGTGCTTCGCCCGACTGGTGGATAGTTTCACTGTGCTCTGTGTTTTTATGAAACAAGGGACTGATGACCTTTGTAGTTTGGTCCCTTTAATCTTTAACCCAACCAACCAACCTACGTCGCGGTTGGAGCAGATCTCCACCTTGGCTCCTCCGGCGTCCCAAACTTATTTTAGATTTGACTCGTTTTAAGAAGGATGGCACGCCAGATTTTACATTCCAGTCACTGTTTTTTAACATTTTAGATGTGCATCACGGTTTCACTGTCGTTTACACTGATGGCTCCAAACAGGAGAATTTCCTTGGCTGTTCTGTGGTGTTCCCTGATCATGTTACCCGCATTCGCCTCCCTGCTGAATATACAGTTTTCGCAGCAGAGCTCCACGCAATCCTGAAGGCACTGGAGCAGATGGTTCAAATGGTTCTGAGCACTATGGGACTCAACTGCTGAGGTCATTAGTCCCCTAGAACTTAGAACTAGTTAAACCTAACTAACCTAAGGACATCACAAATATCCATGCCCGAGGCAGGATTCGAACCTGCGACCGTAGCGGTCTTGCGGTTCCAGACTGCAGCGCCTTTAACCGCACGGCCACTTCGGCCGGCACTGGAGCAGATGCATCGTGTTCGGGGCGATCGATTTCTTCTTTGCTCTGATTCTGTTAGTGCCTTACAATCACTGCAGAACCTATACCCGACTGAGGAGATGGTCCAGCTGATACATGACCAACTGTACTTGCTCCAACGGCGGGGTAAAGAGGTATCCTTCTGCTGGGTGCCTGGTCATGTCGGCATATGGGACAATGAACAGGCTGATCGGGCTGCCAAGGAGGCCTGCAGGGAGCAGGATGTGGTCCAGTGTCCTATCCCCTTGCAGTCAGTCATCGCTGCACTCCACAGGAAGTGCATGGAGTTGTGGGAGGACGAATGGCTGGCGGTCACGGACAATAAACTGCGGTTGGTAAAGTCAACCACTCGGCCGTGGCGTTCCTCCTGCCGGTTGCTCAGGCGGGAAGAGGTTGCCCTCACACGTCTTCGGATCGGGCACTGTCCTCTGACGCATAGCTATTTATTATGGCGGGAGGATCCTCCGTTTTGTGATGCCTGTGGTGTGCACATCTCTGTCCGGCACATTTTAACAGACTGCATTTTATACCGTGATGCAAGGGCAGAAGCACAAGTTGATGGGGATCTGCCTTGTGTTTTAGCTAACGATGAGACGTGTGTGTCTAGGGTTTTTAAGTTTTGTGATGTGTCTGGACTCTGGCCTAAACTTTTAGGCTGGAGGTTTTAGTGTGTTGCAGAGTGACTGACTCCTCCCTTTTTTCCTTGCGGTCAGCCAGCCACTTCCATCTGCTACATTGTTTTAGCTCCCTCTCTCATTTTCTTCCTGTGTTGTCCATGTTTTACTGCTGACGCCCTGCTTCATCCCACGCTTCGGTGTGGGTGAGCACATATTTTCAATGATTGTTCCCTGTGTTTTATGTTCCGTTTTATGTCCATGTTCTGAAGTTTTTTTCTTGACACCCGTCTCACTATGATACTGAACGGGCGTTGAAGACCTTGCTGTCGTGCGCCCACAAACCCCTCTACTACTACCCCTTTAGCTGTGTTCAGGCAGTCGTTCGCACTGCCTGACACGCTCCCTGCCCTTTTAACAGATGACTCTGCTACGGCTGACATAGTTTTACGTTTTATTCGGGCAGGGGGTTTTTATCATTTAATCTGAGTATTTCTGTTTTCTTATCTTGTTTTGTGTTGATTCTGGCCTTTGGCCAACGATTTTAAGCTGAGTTTCAATGTGTTCTCGGTAGTTGGCTTTCCTTTTTATCTCTATGGTCGGCCCACCACCATCACACTCTGTGTGATTTTAATTCGTTTTGTCTGGTCTTTGTCTCAGTTTCTCTTGTTCTGTGTCGTCTGTGTTCTATTCTGTTAATCGTTTTTATTCTCTGTGGGTGTTTTTCGTATTTGGAAAAAGGGACCGATGACCGTAGCAGTCTGGTCCCTTTAATTCCACAAACCAAACCAAACCAAACCAAGGTCCTGATGTTCAGAAAGCCAGAGAAAGACCACTCCCTCCCACAAAATTACCGACCAATCAGTGTGCTGTGCTCCCTCAGCAGGATTGTTGAGAAGGTAATACTAAAACGAATGACTAGGCACTGCATCGCCAATGACACCCTAAGACCGGAGCAATTCGGCTTTAGGAATCACAACTCAACAACTCCTCCACATAGTCGAACATGTAACACACGGCTACAACATGAACAAAGCCACAGAGGCCATGTTCCTAGACACCGAAAAAGCTTTCGACCGTCTTTGGCACAACTGTTCAAATCGCTCTAAGCACTATGGGACTTAACATCTGAGGTCATCAGTCACCTAGACGTAGAACTACTTAAACCTAACTAACCGAAGGACATCACATACATCCATTCCCGACGCTGGATTCGAACCTGCGACCGTAGCAGCAGCGCGGTTCCGGACTGAAGCGCATAGAACCGATCGGTCACAGCGGCCGGCTGGCACAATTGCCTTACACGCATACTAAGCGAAGCTGGTTTCCTGGACAGACTCGTACGTCTCATACACTCATATATGACGAACAGATGTTTCAACACTGACGTGCAGGGCAAACAATCGACACAACACGGTATCCAAGCTGGAGTACTCCTGGGAAGCATCTTTGGGCCCTTCTTGTTCAACCTGTACATTAATGACTTCCCAGCAACGCAAAACACGACTTTAGCCATCTACGCGGATGACACAGCCATCCTTGCGCAAGATTGGAAACCGTCGAACATTAATTCACGAATACAACGGTACTCGGAACTGCAGAGCCTTGGTTAGAACGATGGTGTATTAAAGTAAACGTCGACAGGTGCGAAGCAATTCTGTTCACACGAAGACCGAAACTACTGTGCAAACATCAACACTGAAGACAGGTAACACTACATACATGCCCAATACATTTCCGAGAGAAAGTCAGATATCTCGGTGTCTGGCTGGACTGGAAACTTACATGGGGGGAGCACATCGAATTCGTTGTCAACAGAACGCACGCGGGGCTCAAACAACTCTATCCAATGCTCAACAAGGAAAGTACACTGAATAGGAGGGTGTCGAGGTCTATATACATGACACTGATTATGTCTCTGATGACGTACGCAGCTCCCGTCTGGGGATATGCAGCTCCTTCACGACGGCACCGGCTGCAGATCATACTGAACAAAGTGCTACGCATCATTAGCAACTCTCCACGGTACACACGAACCTTGAATCTTCACAATGAATACCGCCTTGAAAGCTTCAAGGAAGTATTCAAAAAACACGCCACATGACTACACAGGAACTAGAGACACTCGAAAAATCCTCTCATACTTACTCTGGGAAACTATGATCATAACCATAGGTGGAAGCATAAGCGACAAGAGGCACTACTAGCTAGGGCATAACTACCTATGGCAAGCTAACATACACCAACAAGCGACAAAAGTCGGCAAGCCCCTCCATATCAGGGGTTAATGGTTAACCTTAACCAGACGTACGCACACATTGCAGTACCCACATCCTGCGACATCTACTTTAGTGAAAACTAACCCTCATGCCGAGATGGCAGTAGACTTTTTGAGTTGGCCATCATGCCGGTGTGGGCGTGGAGGGGCTCCACCTCTTGCGTGTTGTGTTTCTCATCCAAGTTCTGTTGGAAGTTCCATTTGTCCCATACCACCAACGATTTAAACACCCCAGTAACGGCACTGACATCCTTCTAACTGCCAATGGGTAATCTATTATTTCAATTTTCATGAGTGAAATTAATTTGTAAATTGTATTTGAATAACCGTGGTCCAGAGGTACTTTGTTCGTAAAAATAAATGTCGGTGCCCAACCTCTTTGTGTTTTTGAGGCTGGCGCTGCTAATCGATTAGTATAATTTCCAAATGTCGCCTCAAGTATCATTTAAGAAGTTGTTACGAATTTTTATTTGATACGCAAATCCCACACTCGAGTGCAATTTAAGACGTTATGATTTCTTTGATATAATACGCTGTTGCCACTCTCAAGTGCAGACACTTCACCGCATCAAAAACCCGCAGATATGACAAAATGGGGGGGGGGGGGAGGGGGGGGTTGCTTTGTCACAGTTTTACCAAGTGCGCTGAAACTTCCATCTACTCACCATGCCAAAATTACTGGTACTCATAAATCGACTTTTCACTGCACTGATGAGACGCAGTCTATTGAGTAAGTCCATTTAAGCACAAGGAATGAAAACTACGATATAATTTCAAACCATTTGGTACTACGTTCACAGACAAAACCACAAAAAATGAACAAATCAAACTCAATTGGTCATTGTTCCAAGGAATGAAGAACAAAATCCTGAGTGAAAGATCCCATACGATAAGGTACATATGCCAAATATTAATGTCTTAGAACTCCTGGAGGAGAAAGCAAGTGAAGCACAAAATTTTAGTGACCATCCCAGTCTCAGTCCACATCGTTGCTACAATTTCATATAAATGAACAAGTTTATTTTATTGTTCAGATACAGTGCCACATGATTTTCAGATCCCAGTTCCAAAAGCTTCCATAAAAATGCTACCTGACTGAAATTTAATCTTCACAGAAAATATCAGCGAAAACCTGCTTGCATACTGACCACGACAAAATGAAATGCGAAGGTGTTGCCACAGAATTACTATTATAGTTGAAGGCTTACCCCAAGAAGTCCAGCGTGAAAAGCACTTATTATGTACTAAATTTCCTAACAGTTTAGTATAATCGTCACTGATTGCAATCTAACTGTAGAAAATGCGAAATTTCTGAATGAGTACTGTTCCAGCGCTCAACAATAACTACCTTTACTCCTGTTTCTTTAGTATCAGAGCACAGCCACTGAAAGTCCATTTGCGTGTCACGAATCACGCCTATAAGGAGTGATTCATTAACATAGATAAGGAGTAGCTACGTTAGATCTTTTGCAATAGTTACGATTTTAGTTAACCTTGGTATAGCTGGTGTTAAATACCTCTTAATTATAAATCTGCTTCCGAAAGTTTGTGAGATTAATACATGCAGCAACTAGCTTCATCGGGAAATTGTGATATTTATGGCTGTAGTTTTCAATTTATTATATGACTGTATGTATTTCGATTCAGTACTTGGATCCTAGGGGAGATATTCTCCGACTTTGATGCTGAGCTGGATGAAAGACACTTTATTGTGAACCTTAACGTGGGACACTTGACTGGTAGGCTTAACGAAGGTCACTTGACAGCTACACCTCGTCTGAGGCACTGTAACGTCCACCGAGAGGCCACACACAAGTTTGTCATTGGTCAGCACGTGATGAGGCTCCGTGCGCGTTAGACAACTGCTCACTAAGGCCGCTCATGACAGGGGCGCAGCACATGGCACCAGTGGCTCGCCACGTCGTCACCTAGTGACGGCGGGCATCAAGCGCTCAAGTAAAACTTCACCTGCCAATGTCCCATTCGTCTCAAACAAGTAATCAAGATCCAAGAAAATCAACCTTGAAATTTTCATTAACATAATGGAAATATTATTTTTTTAGACTGTAGAGTGTGATAGATGTTGATTGTTTTGTAACAGTATTTTGCGTAGGATAGCTGGAATGAACTAGTCTTTGCCCAAAAAATTGTATATTTAGTGGAAGTAAAACGACTGTAACGTGCCCTCTGTATATCCTTTCATGTGCCAAACCAAATTCCTGCCTTGCTATTAAGCACGAACCTTATACTCATGTCGAAATTGTTTTGTAATAGCTGACAAACCTAGCATTGCCTGGGTATTCATTTTGCCAATTTTCTATTAAAACGAAATTTTTAAAAAAATGAGCTGTGTTTGAAGTGTAAAACCGAAAAAAATTATTTCCATGTATTCGTAGAAACATCTTTGAAATTATGAAACAGCTGTACAAAGAAATATCCATAGCGTACAAATGTGTAAGTACAGTCTGTATGGCAACGCCTGTTCATAGCTTTATAGACGGCTACTGTTTTCGCCTACAGCCATTAGAGTTCCGCAGTTGAAAGCAGTCAGAGGCGTTGCCAAGTGTCAGTGATTTCCTTAAATTGACTCGACTGCAGCAGTTTATCTGTTAGTACTAAAGAATAAATGTATTAAAGCTTAGAGCATAATGAGGCATTTTTTTCACGTACCTCACTGTCTGTGACATCGTATCTCTTCAACTATGTGTTGTACAATGATGTATTTCTGTGGGTGCTCTGGCATTGTTTACACTGACGGTTCGATGGTTGCTGGTCGTGTCGGGTATGCGCTAACTCTAGGGGACCATTCCGAACAACGGTCCTTGGCGGCTGGCTGCAGCGTCTACACTGCTGAGCTAGTCGCCATCATTCGAGCCCTAGACTATATCCGCTCCTGCTCAGGTGAGTCCTTCGTGATCTGTAGCGATTCCCTGAGCGGTTTACGAACTCTCGACCAGTGTTTTCCTCGTTCTCGTCTGGTGATGGCTATCCATGAGTCCCTGCATACTCTTGCGCGTTGCGGCCGCTCTGTGGTCTTTGTGTGGAGCCCCGGTCATGTCGGTATCCCGGGCAATGAACATGTTGACCGCCTGGCGAAAGAGGCCATGTGTAAACCATCTCTGGATGTTGGCCTCCCAGAGACTGATTTGCAGGCAGACCTCCGCCGAAAAGTTTTTGCGCTTTGGGGCGCTGAATGGCGCGATCGGATCACACCCAATAAACTCCGTGCCATTAAGGAGACGACGACTGTGTGGTGGTCATCCATGCGAGCCAACCACAGGAACTCAGTCGTCCTTTGTCGGCTCCGCATTGGCCACTCCCGGCTAACACACAGTTATTTACTGCGCCGGGAGGACCCTCCTGTATGTCCCTGCGGGGCGGCTTTGACAGTGGCCCACATTCTGTTGGCCTGCCCCCTTTTAGCTGTGGTCAGGCAGACATTTGCCCTGCCTGATACGCTCCCTGCCATTTTATCTGATGACCCTGTTATGGCTGCCTTAGTTTTACGTTTTATTAGGGCAGGGAGTTTTTATTCTTTAATCTGAGTGTTTCTGTTTTATTTTATTGTTTTGTGTTGATTCTGGCCTTTGGCCTACGGTTTTAAACTAAGTTTTTAATGTGTTTTCGGTGGTTAGCTTTTCCCATTTTTTTGTTCCTATGGTCGGCCACCCACCGTCATACTGCGTGTGATTTTATTTCGTTTTGTCTGGTCCTTGTCTATGTTTCTTTTGTTCTGTGTCGTCTGTCTCCTATTCTGTTGAACATTTTTTATTCTCTGTGGGTATTTTTAGTATTTTGGAAAAAGGGACCGATGACCTCTGCAGTTTGATCCCTTTAATCCTTCAACCAACCAACCGACTATGTGGCGGTCGTCCATGCGGGTCTCCCGCAAGGAGTCTGTTGTCCTCTGCCGGCTGCGCATTGGGCACACTCGGCTTACGCACTGCCACTTATTGCGCCATGAGGACGCACCTCTATGTCGCTGCGGCTCCATTTTATCTGTGGTCCACATTTTATTGGAGTGTCCGCTTTTGGCTGTGCTCAGGCAGTCGTTCGCTCTGCCTGACATGCTCCCTGCCCTTTTAACAGATGACTCTGCTACGGCTGACTTAGTTTTACGTTTTATTCGGGCAGGGGGTTTTTGTCATTTAATCTAAGTGTTTCTGTTTTATCTTATTGTTTCGTGTGGATTCTGGCCTTTGGCCTCCGGTTTTAAACTGATTTTCTAATGTGTTTTAAGTGGTTGGCTTTCCTTTTTTAT
This sequence comes from Schistocerca serialis cubense, assembly GCF_023864345.2. Taxonomy (NCBI): domain Eukaryota; kingdom Metazoa; phylum Arthropoda; class Insecta; order Orthoptera; family Acrididae; genus Schistocerca; species Schistocerca serialis. The sequence goes on along the minus strand of NC_064644.1, from coordinate 600,562,832 downwards.
TTCTATGGTCGGCCAACCACCGTCACACTCTGTGTGATTTTATTTCGTTTTGTCTGGTCCTTGTCTACGTTTCTTTTGTTCTGTGTCGTCTGTCTCCTATTCTGTTGAACGTTTTTTATTCTCTGTGGGTGTTTTTCGTATTTGGAAAAAGGGACCGATGACCATCGCAGTCTGGTCCCTTTAATCCCACAAACCAACCAACCTATTTCTGTGGGTGCTTTCAGCAGCATATGTGGATACCGTATGCGAAACGTGTTGCGAATAGAATTAGTGGCAAAAAAGTAACAAATTTAAACGTCACGAGGGATGCTGCGATTTTTCACGCATGTAATTGTTTATGACGTCATATCTCCTGAACTGTGATGGTAGGTGGTTCTTAACCCTCCCTCCAGTGATTGTTGCCTGATAGTGAGGGATATGTGGACAAAGTTTGGTTGAAATCGGTTCAGTGATTTAGGAGGACGTGTGGAACATACACCCATAAATAAATCCATTTTTATAATATGTGTGGATTAATAAACGTAGATAAGATAATTACCAGCCGTTGTGGCCGAGCGGTTCTAGGCGCTACAGTCTGGAACCGCGCGACCCCTACGGTCGCAGGTTAGAATCCTGCCTCGGGCATGGCTGTGTGTGATGTCCTTAAGTTAGTTAGCTTTAAGTAGTTCTAAGTTCTAGGGTACTGATGACCTCAGATGTTGAGTCCCATAGTGCTCAGAGCCATTTTTAGCAAAGATAATTAGCTATCCATCTTGGGCCTTAGCTACAACGTACAGAAAGAACATTTGTTGACATGGACAGAGGAAAGATATTATTCCGTGATCACGTTGTATTTAGGGAATCTGTCTGAACCTGAAGCAACCCTGGTGTATACTTAGCTAGGTCTCACCGCCTTCGCCTCTTTTCTTCTGATCGAACGAGGTGGCACAGTGATTACCGCTCTAGACACGAATTAGGGAGGACGACGATTCTAATCTCCATCCAACCATCAAGATTTAGGTTTTCCGCGATCTCCCTAAACCACTTCAGGCAAATACCGGTATGGTTGCTTTGAAAAAGGTACGGCCTATATATTACCCATTCTTGAAACAACCCGAGTTTGTGCACCTCGTTGTCGAACGGGCCTTAAACACTGATTTTCCTTTCTCTTCTTCTCGATGGTAGAGCTGGAGAGAATTACTAGGAATGAAGAAGAGGAACTGCAAAGGAAGGAGAGTGCGCCGGCAACGTTCTTGATGATACTGTAACAATTACCTGACCTCTACGCTTTCCATCTGGCAGTAGCGTTGGCTCAAACACGTTGACATAACCATCCCCGAGGATATGATCGATGTCGTTTCATTCACAACTGAAAATAAATGTAACTTCCCTGCCTAAGGATTTCTTGTCCCTCATCACAAGGCGTGTTGCGGATGGCGGTCTTGTGCTAAGGTGCGTGTCCAGAGCCCGAAAAGTTGAGTACCGGCCAGAGCGCAGTATATTTCAGTGTGCCCTTAACCTAGGCTTTCTCTCTCAAAGCTGTTAAAATTTTTCAGGAACGACACCTGGTTCGAAGTCCACGGTAAACAGTATGTCCGCTTCCCTAATATGATTACTGGGGAGGATTAGGGACATGCAAGTCGCCAAAGTGGCATCAAATTGAAAGACGTACACCAGTCCACTGAGCCACACGGAATTTTTATTGTTACAAAGAATGCCAACAAACATAAAATAAGCTTGAAAAATAGAACATTTCCTCTGAAGAGATGGAGCCTTGTTCGCTACTCCACCAAGGGACGAAACTTTATCTTCTACTGCACAAGAATGTCGACGGCACATTACAATCCTGCGAAAAGCACAAAAATTACAGAACTTAGAGTCAGTCCGTGTTCAGTGACGTCTATACTTACTTAACAAGGATCAAATAGTCTACGCCTTCGTCAGAAAAAAAAATGAAAATAAATAAAACAGAACGTAGAACTACTTGACTTTCAACGACTTTTCTTTCGAAGTCTGATGTTTCATGGCATTATTTATCCGAATCAGATAGATGTGATGTGCATGAAGAAACAAACAAGTGATTACAGTTTCAGAAAAATTGCATAATTTATTCAAGAGAAAGAGCTTCACAAAATGAGAAAGCCAACGACGCGTTGGTCGTCTCTGGCCCTTATGCAAGCAGTTATTCGGCTGGCATTGATTGGCAGTGAGGGATATAGTGCCACATTCTGTTCAGCTGGCGTGTCGGATCGTCAAAATCGGGAGCTGGTGAGAGGGTACTGCCCATAATGCTCCACACATTCTTGCTGGCCAAGGTAGGTTTCGTTAGGCAAGCGGAGACAAGCAGTAGAAACTCTCGTCGTGCGCGGGTGGACGTTATCTTGCTAAAATATAAGTCCGGTAGGGTCTGCCACGAAGGGCAAGAAAACGGGACGTAGAATATCGTTGACGTACCGCTGGGATGTGAGGCTGGCAACCAAAGGGCTCCTGCTGTGAAAAGAAATGCCACCCCATACCGCCACTTCTGGTTCGCTGGTGCCTTATTGCGGGCAACAGTCAATACGGTACATACGATATTGCAGTATCTGTGTTCTTAAGAACGATGCGATGTTTCTTCGGACATGCATGTCTGAAGGAACACTGTATCTTTCTTCTTAACAACACAGACACTGCAATATCGTATTTATCCGCAGATATAAGCCAACGACTTTCAATTAAAATGTCCACCCCTATACGGCGATTACGTAATATATCTGCGAGTACAGCTTGTGACGCAGAAACAACGACGTGTGGAAGTTTTTGAGAAGTGCACGGATAGCCAAAGCAGTTAAGGCAACCGCTCGCGTAGGGCGGAAATCTGGGTTTCGTCATTTAGTTTCTTGTATTTGTAACTGCGAATACATTTCATTTAAGTTGGGTTGGTATTCTGTCGCTTCCCGAGCGTCTCCAGACACGTCACCGCTGGTCATCGAGGCTCAGTTCGAATTGGGACCCTTAACTGAAGACAGTTCTACTCCAGTCTGTGAGATTCCAGGCCTAAGACGTGCACGGTTGCCCCGGACAGCAGTGGGTTGGTACCTACTTGACTGTCGCCTGTTATACGGCCCGACAACTCGGAATCGTGGTCTGGGGCGGCATTTCTTTTCACGACAGGACCCCTCTGATTGTAATCCGCGACACCCTTACAGCACAGCGGTAGGTCGACGACTTTCTACGCCTCGTTTTCTTGCCGTTCATGGCAAGCCATCTTGGACTTACCTTTCAGCAAGATAATACTTGCCCGCACATGGCGAGACTTTCTACTGCTTAGCCTCATGCCTGGCAAATTGCCAAACCGTACCTTGGCCAGCAAGGTTGCCGGATCTCTCCCCTATTGAGATCGTTTGGAGCATTATGGGTAGGAACCTCCAACCAGCTCAAGATTTGACAATCTACCGCACTAATTGGACAGAATTTGGCACGATATCCCTCAGGAGGAAATTCAGAAACATTGTAAATCACTGCCAAGCCGAATAACACCATGCATTTAGGGCAAGATGTTGACCAACGTATTATTCAACTACTCAATTTATGAAACTCTTACTCTGGAATAAAACATGCAGTTTTTATGAAACTGTAAATATCTGTTTGTCTGTACATGTGCGTCATATCTACCGATTTCCATCGCATTCACATAAGTCTTCCTCCAGTCACGAATACCTCCTTGTTTCCCTTCGGTTTCTGTCCTCCCTTCTTTGTGTTTCCTTTCCTTTTTTAGTGCACTCCTTCTCCTCTTGTTTTGCCTCTGTATGTGAGGATTTGGAACTGCGTTAGGTCTGTGTCTCTTAGCTGTTCCCCTTGTTCGCTGTTCGTCTTAGTCCCTTCACTGCATGTGTTCCTGTTTTTATGCGTTTGGGCGCTGATGACCCCGCTGTTTAGCGCCCGTAAACCTCAAACACACAAACATAAGTCTTCCACGGTGTGCCGTTTTTTGTCTTACAGCATATTACAGGAATCACAATACGCGAAGTCACATGGCTCATTAAGCAAACAGCAGCCATCGAAGCTCCTGCCACGACATACCAAAACTGGTGCGCTAAAAACTCGCAAAGCTAAGGTCATAGAACGTGTTTCGCATAGCTGATGCCGCCCTGTAATATCAGTACTACCCACTGAGGCTACTATTTAGTCGGCCAAAAACCATCACTCCTACACAGTTATAGTCTCAGTCCTGGTTTGAGAAATTGAAAAGATCTCTAAATACTGCAGCGAGAATGCAACGCTGAGACCCGTAAAACTCTTATACAGGAATTATTATTTTTGGAAACTGTAACTTCTGTGCACGATGAAAAACACAAACTTTTGCAAACCCTCAAATCAACGGAGGATATGCGCTACAGAGAGGTCTGCATGATTCAGAGTAACTCGATCTCGTCTGCCAGATATTAGTAATTATCCACCATCGATAGTAGCTGATTAAATTCTTCGGAGGTATGCCCGAAAAAAGGAACGTGCAGTACGCTGCGAAATATTTGATTTTTAATACCGAAGTACTAAAATGTAAAACAGGAGAATGTAATCAAGCTGACTAGAGTCGCAGGAGTGTGACGTGTGTATGACACAGAGCGGGTTCAATCTCTCAACAGTTTACGTATGTGTCTTTCAGACAGCTCGTATCACGCATTTTTTCTGTCGACATGTTTCCAATGACACCTAGTTTTATTTCGGTATCAGAAAGACAAACACATTATCAAAAACCTCTCGGGAAAAATTTCTTGCTCGTTTTTCGTGAATGCGGCTTTCGTGCGGTCAAGGAGAAATTTTCGTAGTAATTAGGACACTACTTTCTTAAAATTCATATCCCGTTAGGTTTTGTCTCTGTTCGGTCTATGATGTTATATGGCAATGCAGTGCACTAAAAAGTGATTAAATGCTGCAGCATGTCCTTATTCCTCGGGTATAAAATGGCGAAAAGTGAAACTGCGAAATAAAAAAATACTCACGGAATACCAAGAGACGGGCCTTGACAGCTCAGTCAGTGGGAGTAACTGCCGATTTTCGGTCCTTGTCAGCGACGGCATTCCTGTTCTTTTCAGGCAGTTATGCAAAATGACGGGTAATTTCTGGCAAAAGTAAACCACTAATGTCTCATATCATGCATCATACAAACAGCTAGCTAATAATTATTTTTGCCGTTCACTCATTTAAACAGTATTTTTATGGCATCAAGAATAATGGGGTGCTAACAAAAAAAGCACCTACAGTAACTCAAATTAGCGTTTCCTGCCTGAAGAACCATTGGTGTTTAAATACACTCCTGGAAATTGAAATAAGAACTCCGTGAATTCATTGTCCCAGGAAGGGGAAACTTTATTGACACATTCCTGGGGTCAGATACATCACATGATCACACTGACAGAACCACAGGCACATAGACACAGGCAACAGAGCATGCACAATGTCGGCACTAGTACAGTGTATATCCACCTTTCGCAGCAATGCAGGCTGCTGTTCTCCCATGGAGACGATCGTAGAGATACTGGATGTAGTCCTGTGGAACGGCTTGCCATGCCATTTCCACCTGGCGCCTCAGTTGGACCAGCGTTCGTGCTGGACGTGCAGACCGCGGGTGACAGATCCGGAGATCTTGCTGGCCAGGGTAGTTGACTTACACCTTCTAGAGCACGTTGGGTGGCACGGGATACATGCGGACGTGCATTGTCCTGTTGGAACAGCAAGTTCCCTTGCCGGTCTAGGAATGGTAGAACGATGGGTTCGATGACGGTTTGGATGTACCGTGCACTATTCAGTGTCCCCTCGACGATCACCAGTGGTGTACAGCCAGTGTAGGAGATCGCTCCCCACACCATGATGCCGGGTGTTGGCCCTGTGTGCCTCGGTCGTATGCAGTCCTGATTGTGGCGCTCACCTGCACGGCGCCAAACACGCATACGACCATCATTTGCACCAAGGCAGATGCGACTCTCATCGCTGAAGACGACACGTCTCCATTCGTCCCTCCATTCACGCCTGTCGCGACACCACTGGAGGCGGGCTGCACGATGTTGGGGCGTGAGCGGGAGACGGCCTAACGGTGTGCGAGACCGTAGCCCAGCTTCATGGAGACGGTTGCGAATGGTCCTCGCCGATACCCCAGGAGCAACAGTGTCCCTAAGTTGCTGGGAAGTGGCGGTGCGGTCCCCTACGGCACTGCGTAGAATCCTACGGTCTTGGCGTGCATCCGTGCGTCGCTGCGGTCCGGTCCCAGGTCGACGGGCACGTGCACCTTCCGCCGACCACTGGCGACAACATCGATTTACTGTGGAGACCTCACGCCCCACGCGTTGAGGAATTCGGCGGTACGTCCACCCGGCCTCCCGCATGCCCACTATACGCCCTCGCTCAAAGTCCATCAACTGCACATACGGTTCACGTCCACGCTGTCGCGGCATGCTACCAGTGTTAAAGACTGCGATGGAGCTCCGTATGCCACGGCAAACTGGCTGACACTGACGGCGGCGGTGCACAAATGCTGCGCAGCTAGCGCCATTCGACGGCCAACACCGCGGTTCCTGGTGTGTCCGCTGTGCCGTGCGTGTGATCATTGCTTGTACAGCCCTCTCGCAGTGTCCGGAGCAAGTATGGTGGGTCTGACACACCGGTGTCAATGACTTCTTTTTTCCATTTCCAGGAGTGTAGTTTATGTATATCTGAAGGGGCCTAACGAACCAAGTATTAACAAACATAGCTCAATGATGTGTTTTCAGCCAGTTTCGATCAACTTCGTCTTTCCTCGTCAAGAAAGACTGCTATAGGTAGAACGTGCTATTTGTCGTTGACAACAAGTGTCTTTATTCATTTAAATATTCTTACGAAAAGTATGGTCAGCTTTAAACGTGTGTACGTGTAACTTGAAATTCTTCTCATAACTTGATTCTACAATGTGTATGTTAAATTCAACTAGCAAGGAAATATTAGCTCAACTGCAGAATTTCCGTGAACAGAGTCTACTTAATGTCTATGGACGTCAACGTAACTGTTGAGAACATTATGTTGCAAGTGCGCCGTCGTGCATAAAAATCATATCAAAAATAAAGCAACGAGTGAGCTCCGCTCAATAAGATTACAGCAGCTAATATTTCCCTAATGAAAAAAATGGCTCTGAGCACTATGGGACTTAACATCTGAGGCTATCAGTCCCCTAGAACTTAGAACTACTTATCCCTAACTAACCTAAGGACATCACACACATCCATGCCCGAGGCAGGATTCGAACCTGCGACCGTAGCAGTCGCGCGGTTCCGGATTGAAGCGCCTAGAACCGCTCGGCCATCGCGGCCGGCTTTCCCTAATGAAAAGCTGTAATTCTAGAATTTTGTTTTGTATGCATTTTGTGTTGCAGAATAAGACTTTCAGGTTTTCTACTGCTACAATGTTCAACATTTAGAATTATTGATCAGTAGATGCTGTAATATTTCTGATACTGACGAATTTTGTGGTGAATTGACCATGTCTGAGCCGGCCGAGGTGGCCGAGCGGTTCTAGGCGCTACAGTCTGGAACCGTACGACCGCTACGGTCGCAGGTTCGAATCCTGCCTCGGGCATGGGTGTGTGTGATGTTATTATGTTAGTTAGGTTTACGTAGTTCTAAGTTCTAGGGGACTGATGACCTTAGAAGCTAAGTCCCATAGTGCTCAGAGCCATTTCATCCATTTTTTACTATGTCTGAGACTCGTACAGAGGCGGTTTAATAGAGCTTTTTCTTTGGGGTGCGCTAAATTTGTAAGAGGTTTGTTAAATCTGATATGATAGCTTGATAACAGCTTAGAAGAGGAGTGGGAGGTTGTAACGGTACCGCTCAAGGAAAATTTCATCGTTAATTCGGGATTAGCAGACCATCGCGGGATAGTGTTCCTTTTGATATCTGCGCGTGTTGCACTAACCCTGGAGAAGGAGGTGTGACGTAGCTGGACAGCTGAAATGGGTGTGTCCTGTTTGGCACTGTTGGGTGTCTGCGGCAGAAGAACTGGTACCGGTTGCGCAAATGTGTTTATTCGGCGGTGCTGGCGACAGCCTAGAGCTGGCAAACAACGCGGCCTTTGGATGGCGCCGGATGGTTTCGGCCACAGTTAATGCAAGAGGTTGGGGTGTCTCTGGGTTTTTGATAATCTGAAGTTAGCTGATTTTGAGCGCACTTCACGAATCGCGGTTCCGCTTTGCAATACACGGTGGAAAGATTAAATTTTTGACTCCTATGACAAAGCTTATGACCGTGTGATCTACACGTTTCAACAGCTGCACTCGAAATACGATCTGACCTTTGCAGTGAATGTATGTCTGCAGATTTTGCATTACAAGTTAATAATATTAAGTACAATGCACATGGTGTTTGTGTCAAATGGCGATTGCATTCGTATTACAGAACATATCTGATAGCCTCGGTTAATTAATTAAACACCAGTTTCCTCCTCGGATGTCTAATGACCACTTTTAGTGATTTAGTTGTCTGATCAATTTCATAAGAGTGGAGTTCGACATGGTTCTCTTCCCAGTGAGTGACACATTCCCTGTTATTGTCAGGCGTGTCAATCGCAATGCTTATAACATCATTTCGTGCTCTACCCAAATGCAGATGAGTAAGTATCCTCTCTGGAGTTTTTTGCTGCGCCTTTCCAGACTGTTAGTGTCGTACTTAAATATGGGAGGGATCTTGACTTTTGTAATTGGCAGGGAGGAGTTTACTAGAGGCTCACTTTCATTTGTGATAACTTGAAATCGATTCTGAACTAGTACACTACACTGTACACATCGATGCCACTGTTGTTGCGTATCTGTCGAATCGACAGCTGCTGTCTGCCGTGGTTGGTGGGGTAGTAGCTGGACCAGGTGGGTGTCGTGGAAAGCTGACAGCTGACAGCTGACAGTGCATCTGCACGCGGTTGGTGGGTGACAGATGCTGGCTTAAACGCTGCTGTTAACACTGGTCACTGTTCGTATCTTGAACACTATAATGCTGCTGTACAGTTCGTCGTTCTTGGTCGTTTTGTTGTTCCGGAAACAAGGACTGCTCCTGATGCTGTAGAAATTGTGGACTGCGGTATTGTAGTGCGCGACAACGAGGAATAAATTCCGGAAAGTCCGCTGTTTTTTTTTTTTTTTTTTTTTCAAAGCCGCCATCTTCAGTTTCTTCTACAACTTTTCTGTACTTTTTTACTGTGTAACAAATGCACCGACGCGTGATTGTTTACTGTGTGACACATACGCCGACACGTGGCTGTTTACTGTGTAACATATGCGCGGATACCTGATTGTTTAAACATCATGACGCCATACTGCAAAATGCAGTGTCGTCTCGAGATTAAAAAAGGACTCTGAAGGTGGAAATGCTATGCAAATGTATGCCGGTGGTCACAGACGGACCAACCGCACCGCAGTAAAACGAACAGACATCTCACTCCTAGGCAGATTTATGCAGATCTTGCAGCCACTACTGGTACATTTGTCTCTGCCAGAACGATTTCGCGGCGATTAAAACAGTCTGGTTTCTATGCTCTGAAGCCTGTCAAAGTCTTCTCACTTCAACTACGCCATCGTCGAGAAAGATTTCATTGGCGTAGGGAGCGTATCGTTTAGCGTCAGGAACAGTCGTCCAGAGTGATGTTCTCTGACTGATCCCTCTTCACTGTAGCAAATGATTCAGGCCACCAGTCAATGTGAAGAGAGAGTAGAACACGTTACACACCACAGAACGTTCATGGCCGTCGTCTGGGCAAGGCGTTATGGTTTGCGTGGGCGTTATGCAGAATGGCCGAACACTGCTGCACATCTCCGCCCGAGTTACCGTTACAGCACAGCGACCGTACGTAAATCCTTGAGCGTGCGTCAGATGCTCGTGGCACACGACTTCTTCAACGAGCACCCCCTTCCCCAACCGTGCAAGAATTGAAAACCGCCTAGACAGAGCAGTGAGACAATATCCACCAAAGACACCTCAACATTTTGGGAATCATCACGAATAACAGGCGCAAAATAATTGTTCGTGCTCGAAGATAAAGATTAGTTACCAAGCTGGGTGTCTGACATGCATCAAACATTGACGTTATTTATATCTGTTCTCCTGCTTTCACATGTGTTGATGTCTATACCATTTTTCGTTATAAACATACCTCTCGATGTCTATCACATATGTACTGTCTTTTATGTCGTCCATCATTACCTGATATTATTTCAATCCAACAATGCCTCTGTTAAGTAGCAAATGTCAATCAATGTTTATAAATACCAAAGGTATCTTAATTTTTGCTGTTAGTTGGTAGGGGCTACTGTTTACAGGAGACCCATTTGCACAGGCACAAGAACTTCTACACACATCAAAAAAAGTTTTGCATCACCTCGGTTCCGAGAGCTCCGGAATCTGTACAGAATTTTGGAATAGAGTTCAAAATATACATCATTTCCGCTCTTTTTATTGCTCATGAAAACCACACATTGCATGTTGTATCACCATACAGCGACACCTTCAGAGGTGGTGGTCCAGATTGCTGTACACACCAGTACATCTAATACCCAATAGCACGTCCTCCTGCCGATGACCGTAGCAGTCTGGTCCCTTTAATCCCATAAACCAACCAACCAACCGTCCTCCTGCATTGATGCATGCCTGTAGTCGTCGTGGCATACTATCCACAAGTTCATCAAGGCACCGTTGGTTCAGATTGTCCCACTCCTCAAAGGCGATTCGGCGTAGACCCCTCAGAGTGGTTGGTGGGTCACGTTGTCCATAAACAGCCCTTTTCAATCTATTCCAGGCATGTGCGATAGGATTCATGTCTGGAGAACATGCTAGCCACTCTAGTCGAGCGATGTCGTTATCCTGAAGGAAGCCATTCACGAGATGTGCGCGATGGGGGCGCAAATTGTCGTCCATGAAGACTATGCTGCCGATATGGTTACACTATCGGTAGGAGGATGGCTTTCACTTATCGTACAGCTGTTACGGCGCCTTCCATGACCACCAGCGGCCTACGTCAGCACCACATAATGCCACCCTCAAAAAGCAGGGAACCTCCACGTTGCTGCACTCGCCGAACAGTGTGTCTAGGGCGTTCAGCTTGACCGGGTTGCCTCCAAACACGTATGTGACGATTCTATTGTTGAAGGCATGTGCGACACTCATCGGTGAGGAGAACCTGATGCCAATCCTGAGCGGTCCATTCGGCATGTTGTTGGGCCCATCTGTACCGCGCTGCACGGTGTCGTGGTTGAAAAGATGGACCTCGCCACGGACGTCAGCAGTGACATTGCGCATCATGTATCCTATTGCGGCACAGTTTGAGTCGTAACACGACGTCCTCTGCCTGCACAAAAAGCATTATTCAACGTGGTGGTGTTGCTGTCAGGGTTTCGCCGAGCCGTTGTCCTTGGGTAGCCGTCATCCATTGCAGTAGTAGCCCTCGGGCGGGCTGAGAGAGGTATGTTGTCGACAGTTCCTGTCTCTCTGTATCTCCTCCCTTCACTCCGAGACGCCTGGACACTTCCCTTGTTGAGAGCCCTTCCTGGCACAACCGAGGTGATGTAAAATTTTTTTTAATGCTTTTATAACTTAAAATTTATTTTAAACTAGTACATTATACTGTTCATCCCGACGCCAGTGTTATAGCATGTCTGGTACTGCCTGCCGTGGTTGGTGGGACAGCTGCTGGACTGTTTGGATGTCGTGGGAAACTGACAGCCGGCACTGCATCCGCGGTGGATGACGGATGCGGGCTGCACTTTATAGCAGAGGCTGAACGTGCTGCTGTTGACATTGGGCACTGTTCTGACCATGAACAAAGTAGTGCCGCTGTGGAGTTGAGCGTGCTTGGTCGTCTTATAACTCCAGAAACAAGTGCTAGTCCCGACGCTTTTGAAATTGTGGGCAATGGTCGTTTAGTGCATGACAACGACGTATAGATTCTGCAAAGTCCACAGATTTTTTTTTTTTATCAAAGCCACAAGCTTCAATTCCTTCAAAAGCTTTTCTGAGCTTTGTTACTGTGTAACACATGCGCCGATGTGTGGCTGTTTAAACATCATGAGGCCATATTAATAAACGCAGAAATAGTTAACAGCACTAATTCTGACACTGGTAGTGTGGATATAACAAGTAGCTTGGTGACTGCACTTCCGTAACGGTTCTGGTTATGGAGTTAACAACTTTTCAGCTAACGATATGCACTGGGTAGTTGCTAGACTCGTACTCATCTTGGTCTTGAACCTACTGCCAGTTCCGCCATTCCTTGTCCCTCTGTCGAGTTCCATTTCTGCCATACCTTGCTCGTGCCTGGGTCACATTCCTAGTTCCAGCTCTGCTGTTCCTCCTTCCTGCCTTCATCTAGTCTTATTTTCACTGTGCCACGTTGCCGTCTCGGTATCTTTGCAAGATCCAGTTCCACTGTTCCTCTTTACCGCCTCAATCTCTCTCCGTTACCACAATACCTCGTTCCTGCCTGGATCACATTGCTATTTCCAGTTCCGCATTTCCCAGTAACCACCTCAGTCTAATTCCATTTACGCGACATTATGTTTCGGCCTCGGTCTCATTGCTAGATACAGTTCCACCGTTCCTCGTTCCCGCCTGTCCCGTTTCCCCCACATCTCGTTACTGGATCAGTCCAGTTACGAGTTCTAGTCCTACCATTCCTCGTTTCTGTTTCGATATAGTTCCATTTCCAACATACCAAATTCCTGCCTCACTGTTGCAAGATCCAGTTCTCTTGTTCATCATTCCTGCCTTGGTCCATTTCCGTTTTCAAGATGCCACATTTCCACATTACAGAATATGGTTCCACCATTGTTCATTCCTGCTTCTATCATTCTCCTTCCGGCATACAAAGTTCCTGCCTCTATCTCGTTGTTAGTTCCAGTTCCGTTGTTGTTCATTCCCACCTCAGCGTAGTTGCATTTTCATCATACCTCATCCCATGTCAGAGAGTGCTAGTTCCAGTTTCACTGTTCTTTGTTTTCGCTTCAGTCTATTTACACACTATGCATCATTCCTGCCTTGTCTCGTTGCTAATTCCAGCTTTTTCATTCATCATTCCCTCCTCAGTCTAGTTCCACTTACACCATACCTTGTTGCCAACTCTGTTTCCTTGTTCCTGTCCCTGTCTAGTATCATTTAGGCCATAGCTCATTTTTGCCTCGGTCTCTTTGCTAGTTGCAGCTCCACCATTCCTTGTTGCTGCCTCTGTCTAGTTTCATTTCTACTGTATACGGTCCCCACTTTAGCCTCCTTTGAAGATCCATTTCCGCCATTCCACATTCCCACCCCAGTCTGTTTCCGTTTCTAACATACCACAATCCCACCTAAATCTCGTTGCAAAATCCAGTTCTGCCATTCCCCGTTCACGCCACAGTTTAGTTACATTTCCACCATACAACATTCCCGCCACTGTCTCACAGCAAAATCCAGTATCCATCGTTCCTCATTACTTCCTCAGTCTAGTTCCATTTCTGCCATAACACATTCCCTCCTTTCCCCCTGCGGGTTCAGGGGTAAGAATAGGCCCGCGGTATTCCTGCCTGTCGTAAGAGGCGACTAAAAGGAGTCTCAAACGTTTCGGCCTTCTGTGATGGTCCCCTCTTGGGTTTGACCTCCTTTTTTTCCAAATTTCCGTTGTTAGTGCGTGCCATTTGGGGAAGGACACCTTACGTGGTGTTTTTCTGTTGGTCCATCATGCACCACCATCTTGCATGTTACCTATTGTCGTGTGGGGGGGACTACACCCAACATCTTCTGGGTTGTCTCCTTCTCGTCTTGTGCGCAATCTTCTTCTCAGCGCCCACGACAACTGTGGACCCTTTCAACACCTAAAATCCAGCACGGTAGCCAGTCCGTTGTGGTGGGGTAGTCATGTACCCTCTTGGTGGTAGCCCCCTGACCATGCAGGGATCGCACTACAGATGCCAGAGCTGTTTCCTCCCCATGCATGCCAAGGAGTATGTGCCCATCTTGTCTGGGGCACGGGGACTCCGGGCAACGGGATATCGGCCAGATACCCGTTGCTTTGGCTGGGTGGCGCCCTTGGGAAGAGCCCTCGTTTGGAGTAGGTGGCATCTGGGCGGATGTGGCGCAATGAAGCGCAATAAATCACACCAAGCTGGTGGTCATACGGCCACCAGCGTCTCTAAGCGAGGTAGAGTAGACTTTGATGCTGCGCAATATGACCCTCAGTCGTTCTCCTCGTTGGCTGCGCCATGGGAGGGACGCCGATCTAGTGCCAAGTGGGAGCCTTACGTACCGCAATACCTTGTCTGCAGCAGGACTGATGGTGACTCCTTTCTTACGACGAAGCCTCTGTTTTTTGTGGAACACCTGGAGGATAAGTTTGGGGAAGTGGCGAGGTTGTCTAAAATGAGGAATGGGTCCATCCTCCTCAAGACGTCCTCCCCAGCCCAGTCACGAGCGTTGCTCTTGTGTGATAAGCTGGGTGACGTCCCTGTTACCGTCACTCCCCCCAGTAGCTTAAATATGGTCCAGGGGATTAATTATCATCGTGACCTCTTGTTATAATCAGATGAGGAGCTGAGATCCGACTTGGAACGACGTGGTGTACATTTTGTCTGTCGTGTACATAGAGGACCCAAGACTAACAGGGTGGCCACCGGTGCCTTTATCTTGGCCTTCTAGGGTGATGTCTTGCCCGAGAAGGTCGAGGTGATGGTTTACCATTGCGACGTCAAGCCATACGTCCCTCCTCCGATGCGGTGCTTCCAGTGCTGGAAGTTTGGGCAAATGTCCTCCCGTTGCCTATCCAGCGTTACATGTCGAGATTGCGGACGCCCCTCTCATCCCGATTCTCCATGTGCGCCTCCGCCTGTATGTGTCAACTGTGGGGAGCACCACTCTCCATGCTCGCCGAATTGCCCCGTTCTTCATAAGGAGTGGAAGATCATGGAATTTAAGACCCTGGACCAGCTTACTTACCAAGAGGCAAAACTGAAATATGAAAGGTTGTATCCTGCTTCCATTCGAACATCTTATGCTGCAGCCACGTTATCGTCGCCCCCGCGAGCGACGGTTGTCGCCTCATCTGTGCCGCCTTCAGTGGGCACTCAGGGCTGTGCATCTCTGTCTGCCCCCCTCATGCCTGGGGCCAAGCCTTCCTGTGTTGCCCCCTTAGCAGTTGGGGGCAAACCCTCTTCTGTCGCTCCCCCCACGCTTACTTCGGGAGTGACATCTGCTCCACAACTGGGGGGCTCGATCCCTCCCCCTCCTTCTTCGCCGGCGTTGGCTCTGCCAGTTCCTCTCTCGCGGAAGGGGTCCATCAGGGCTCCCCCTTCCTCCGTTTCTTCTCCAACCCAGCCGGATGTCAGCCAGTGGCTGAAGGTTCCACCACCTGCTGGTCGTAGGGCTTCTGCGTCGTCGTCAGCCTCCGACGCTCCTTCAGAGAAGCTCTCCCAGCCCTCTCACCCTAATGGCCGACGCGAGAAGAAGGAACGGAATGTGTCCAAGAAGAAGGTCGTTCCGGCGGTTTCATTACCGCCTGCTGTACATAGTCCTGGCTCCGGGGATGAGGTGGAGATCCTCGACTCTGCCGCGGATCTCGCCCTCACGGAACCCTTGGGGGCCTTTCCTATGGACACAGCTGACTCTCCTCCGGTGGCGGCAGTTGGCTCTGAGGCGCCGTCTGCCTCTTAGTCGCATTCACGCCCTCCCAGTCCCTTCCTGCTTCCATTCTCCAGTGGAACTGTGGCGGTTATTTCCGCCACCTGCCTGAGCTCTGGATGCTTCTGAGCGTTTCCCCTGTTCTCTGCATTGCTCTGCAGGAAACTTGGTTTCCTTCAATGCGGACCCCCACCCTTCGCGGTTATCGGGGATACTATAAGAACCATGCTGCCTGTCAACGAGCGTCAGGCGGGGTTTGCCTCATTGTTCACCACTCTGTCTGTAGCTTGCCAGTACCCCTTCAGACACCTTTAGAGGCAGTTGCTGCCAGGGTTGAGCTCTCGCCGGCTATTACTGTTTGCTCTGTTTACATTCCTCCGGATGGGGAGCTCCCCCAACATGTCTTGGCTGCGCTGCTGGCTCAACTCCCGCCACCATTGCTGCTTCTGGGCGATTTCAATGCCCACAACCCTCTATGGGGTGGGACTGTCTCTGATGACCGCGGTTGGGCCGTGGAGCATTTGTTGGCTCAGCTCGACCTTAGCCGCTTGAACACTGGTGCCCCCACGCATTTCGGTGTGGCCCATGGCTCTTTCTCGGCCATCGATCTCTCTCTTTGCAGCCACGGACTTGTCCCATCCCTCCACTGGAGGGTGCACCCTGACCTGTGTGGTAGTGACCATTTTCCCATCTATTTGTCACTGCCCCAGTGTCATTCTTCTGGGCGCCTGCCCCACTGGGCTCTCCACAGGGCTGACTGGGCGGCTTTTACTTCCGCTGCAACCATTGAGTCTCCCCCACAGGGTGACATTGACGAGGTGGTCCGTGTGTTAACCACGTCAATTATTTCGGCGGCCGAGGCTGCCATCGCCCGCTCTTCTGGACTCCCTCAGAGGAAGGCTGTACCCTGGTGGTCGCCAGAGATTGCTGAGGCTATTCGCGACCGTAGGCGGGCTCTCCAGCGTCATAGGCGGCACCCGTCTCTAGAGACCCTCATCGCCTTTAAGAGGCTCCGTGCCTTGGCCCGTCGTCTTATTGCACAGCGTAAGCAGGAGTGCTGGGAGAGGTACGTCTCATCCCTGGGCTCCCGTGTCTCCCCCCTCGCTCGTGTGGTCCCGGATCCGGCGGATTTATGGATACCAACCCCTATGGGTGTCCCTGGGATCTCCCTGGACGGCGCTGTCTGCACGGACGCTGCCGCCATTGCTGAACTCCTTGCTGCGCACTGCAACCTATCCCCCCGCCCTTCGCTCTCTAAAGGAGCGAGCCAAGCAGACGCCGTTCGGAAAAATACAATGCTCCTTTCAGCGAGAGGGAATTCCTCGCTGCCCTCGCCAATTGCCCTGATACAGCACCAGGACCAGACTGCATCCACGCGCAGATGCTGAAGCATCTCACCATCTTTAACCGCATTTGCAGCGAGGGCGTGTTCCCGTCGCAATGGCGGTGGACAGCTATCGTCCCATTACCCTCACCAACGTTTTGTGCAAATTGCTCGAACGTATGGTGGGGCGGCGTTTGTGTTGGGTCCTTGAGTCGCATGGTCTCCTTGCTCCATCCCAGGGTGGCTTCCGTCGGGGCCGGTCTGCAGTGGACAATATGGTGCGGCTGGAATCTGCTATCCGTATGGTCTTTGCCCAACGTCAGCATCTCGTTGCTGTATTTTTTGATCTGCGGAAGGTGTATGACACCACATGGAGGCATCACATCCTTGGTACGTTGCATGAGTGGGCTCTTCATGCTCGGCTCCCAGCTTTTCTTCAAACCTTTTTATTGCGCCGCTCTTTCCGGGTGCAAGTCGGTGCCGCCTCTAGTTCATCTTATACACAAAAGAATGGGGTCCCGCAGGGCTCGGTGTTGAGCGTCTCCTTATTTCTGGTGGCCATTAATGGTCTGGCTGCAGCCGTGGGGTCGTCGGTGTCTCCTTCTTTGTATGCCGACGACTTCTGCAGCTCCTTTAGCTCCACGACTACAGGAGTCGCCGAACGCAGGCTGCAAGTCGCCATTCGCAAGGCAGCATCATGGGCTCTGACTCATGGTTTTCAGTTCTCTGCAGCCAAGACTCGAGTTATGCACTTCTGGAGGCGTCAGATGGTCCACCGTCATCCTGAACTTTACCTCGACGGCCACCTGCTTGAAGTGGTGGCCACTTGCCGCTTCTCAGGACTTGTGTTTGATGCCCGGCTCACATGGGTTCCTCATATTACTCAGCTGAAGCAAAAATGCTGGCGGCAACTCAACGCCATCAGCTGCCTGAGCCACACGTCTTGGGGTGCAGATCGCTGCACGCTGTTGCGATTATACAGAGCCCTTGTGCAGTCCAGGCTTGATTATGGGAGCCTGGCCTATGGGTCTGCATCACCCTCAGTGTTGAAGTTGTTAGACGCCATACACCACTGTGGGGTTCGGTTTGCCACTGGTGCTTTCCGTACGAGCCCCGTGGATAGTCTACTGGTAGAGGCCGGGGTTCCCCCACTGCGGATTCGCCGCCATCGACTGCTCGCCGGCTATGCTGTCCATGTGCATTGCTCGCCCGGCCATCCCAATCGTCGCCTGCTATTCCCTGCCATGGTCCTCCATCTGCCCGAACGGCGACCTAGGTCTGGGCTTTCCATAGCTGTCCGCGTCCAGTCCCTGCTGTCGGAACTGGGGTCACTCCCTCTTCTGCCTCCTTTCTGGGTCCGTGCACCTATGCCTCCCTGGTGTTTGCCCCAGCCGTCTGTCCATCTGGACTTGGCACAGGGACCCAAGGACTCGGTTCCGCCTGTGGCTCCCAGACGTCGTTTTCTTGCACTCCTCGCCTCATTTTCGGGCTGTGAGACTGTCTTCACTGATGGTTCCCTGGTTGATGGTCGCACTGCCTACGCTTTTGCTCACGCTGCCCATGTTGAACAGCGCTCCTTGCGGCTGGCTGCAGTATTTTTACTGCAGAGCTGGTGGCCATATTGCGCGCTCTTGAGCATATGCGTTCCTGCTCAGGTACGTCCATCGTCATCTGCAGTGACTCCCTGAGCAGCCTCCAGGCCATCGACCGCTGCTATACCTCTTCTCCTCTGGTGTCATCTATTCAGGAGTCTGTTTCCGCCATTACCCACTCTGGTCGTTCAGTGGTCTTTATTTGGACGCCAGGTCACGTTGGCATCCCGGGGAACGAACGTGTTGACAGGCTGGCCAAAGGGGCGATCGACACCCCAGTTTTGGAAATCGGCCTCACGGCTCGCGATCAGCAGCTGGTGTTGCGCCGTAAGGTGCTTGGGATGTGGACTGCTGAGTGGCGTGGCATGACATCCCCGAATAAACTGCGGGCTGTCAAGGAGACGACCAATGTGTGGCGCTCCTCCCTGCGGGCTTCTCGCAGGGACTCTGTAATCCTGTGTCGGCTCCGCATCGGCCATACCTACCTGATGCACGGCCATCTTTTGCGTCAGGAGTATCCGCCCCTGTGTCGGTGTGGGTTCCGGCTGACGGTCGCCCACATTTTGCTGGAGTGTCCCCGACTGCGCACCCTCCGGCAGTCTTTTAATCTCCCGGGCACTTTGCCTTTGGTTTTATGTTACGATGCCTCCATGGCTGACAACGTTTTAAATTTTATTCGTGGCAGTCCTTTTCATGGTTCAATTTAGGGCGCTCCTGCACCTTTCCCTTTCTGTGTCTTTTGTCCTCAAGTCTCTCCATATTTGTTGCGTTTTTGGTGTGTTGTCAGATGGTTGACTCTTTCCCTTTTTTTGTTCTTGTGGTCAGTCAACCAGTCTCCGGCCGTCTTATTTTCTTCTGTTCCTTTCTGTCTGGTGTTCCTCTGTACTCTTCTTTTCTGTAGTGTTCGTTGCCTAATTTGTGTTCTTTAGTGCCTGGGGGGGAGTCTCCTTCCCCTTGGGGTTTTATCTGCTCTGCGGCTTTATGTCTCGCCTGTTTTTGGAATGGGGGACTGATGACATTAGCTGTTTAGTCCCCCTTAAACTTCCCAACAACCACCAATTGATAGCTTTCGTACCATGGATCTTCATTCCCACCACTGTCTAGTTCCATTTCTACCACACACACCTCTTACAATCCTAGTTGCAGTTCTGTTGCATCTCGTTCTTGCATTTTAACCTATCCTTATTTTGTCTGTCTTTTTCCTAGTACCAGTTCAGCCATTCCTTGTTCCTAGTTTTGATTCCACTGTCCTTGTTGCCATCTCGGTCTAATTCCATTTCTGCTGTATCTTGTTCTCCCTTCAAAAACTGTTCCCACCTTCATCACTTTGCTAGTTCCAATTTCACCGTCCATTATTCCCACTTCACTCTAGATTCACTTACGTCTTACATTGTTCTCACCTCAGTCTCTTTGCTAATTCCATTTCCGCCATTTGTCGTTCCACTTTTGGTGCAGTTCCATTTTCACCAGATCTTGTTCCCATTTCGATCTCATTACTAGTTCCAATTCCACCATTCCTTGCTCCACGTGGTATAGTTCCATTTCTGACATATAATAATCCCGTCTGTCTAGTTGCAAGATCCAATTCCACCGATCCTCATTCCTACCTGGTCTACTTCTATTTCCACCAAACCACGTTCCTGTCTTGGACTCATTGTTAATTCCAGTTCCTGTTCCACTTTCGCCAAACTTCGTTCCTTCCTTGGTGTCGTTGTTACTTATAGTTTCCTGTATCCTTGCTCCTGCCTTGGTCTTGCTACTGTACCTCAGTTTCGTTCCTAGTGCCAGTTCCGCTATACCTTGTTTTCAGCTCTATTTAATTTCCACAATGCCTCATTCCCACCTCTATCTCGTAGATAGTTCCATTTCCGCCATTCCTTCTTCCAGCCTCTGTCTTGCTCCATTTTTGTCATACAATATTCATGCCTCAGCCTTGTTCCAAGATATAGTTCTTCCATGCCTCATCCCCACATCTGTCCACTTCTGTTTCCTCCGTACCATATTCCTGTCTTAGTCTAATTGTTAGTTTCAATTCTGCCATTCCTTGTTCCTGCATCACTCTAGTTCCACTTTCACCAAACCTTGTTCCCTCCTTGATCTTGTTGTTAGTTCCTGTTCCACCATTTCTCGTTACCACCTTGGTCTAGTTTCATCTTCCCTGCACCTTGTTCTCTCCTCAGTCTCAGTGTTAGATTTGCAGTTCACATTAGTACCCCAATCTTTTCCAGTTTTCGCCAAACTGTGTCCCATCTTTGTTGTCATTGATAGATCCAGTTATGCTGCTCCTTATTCTCACCTGAATCTGTAAACATTTCCACCATACATCATCCCACCTCGGTCTTGTTGCCAGTTCCAGTTCCGCCATTCCTTATTCCTGATTCAGTGTAGTTCAGTTCCTGTCTTGGTCTCGTTGTTAACTCCACGTCCACCAACACTCATTCCCATCTCATTCTAGTTCCAGTTTCACCAATCCTTGTCCTCACTTCACTCTTGTTGTTGCCTCCCTTTTCACAGTTCCTGATTCCCACCTCAGTCTAGCTCCTTTCCTGCCATACCTTGTATGCACCTCAGTCGTGTTCCTTGCACTGGGTGTGATGTTCTTCAGTCCTGCTTCTATCAAGTTGCATTTCCATCACTCCTTGTTTGAGCTCCAGTCTATTTGGTAGCTTCAGTTCCTTTTTACCCGCCTAAATCTAGTTCTGTTTCCAATGTACCTCACTGCCACCTCAATCTAGTTCCATTTCTCCCACACCTAGTTCCACCTAAGTGTTCATCCATTTCTGCCACACCCTGTTTCCATTCTGATCTCGTTCCGGTTCTATTGTTCCTTGTTCCCACTTTGGTCTAGCTACATTTCTACTATACCTTGTTCCTACCTCAGTCTCGTTGCTAGTTTCAGATCACCCACTCCTGCTTCTGCCTCTGCCAAATTCCATGGCCACTACAATTCGTTCCCATGTCGGTCTCACTGCTAGTTCTCGTCTTGGTCTATTTCCATTTCTGCTGTACAATATTCATGCCATACCTCTTTCCCATCGTCTTCTTACTACTTTTTCCAGTTTCACCAATCCTCATTTCCAGCTTGGTATAGTTCAATTTCTGCCTTCCCTTGTTCTTGTCTCCATCTCTTTGCTAGTTCAATTTGTAATTTTCCATTCCTGTCTCTGTCTAATTCTATTTCCGCCATTGCTCATTTGGCCTGTATCACTGGTAATTCAATTTCTGTCATTCCTAATTCAACCTCCTTTTAATTCCATTTCCGTCATATCTCAGTACCACATAAGTCTTGTTGCAAGATCCTCTTCTGCTGTTATTCATTCCTGATTCAATCTCGTTCCATTTATGCCGTACCTCATTCACCTCAGTCTTGTTCCTACATCCACTTCTGCTCTTTCTTATTTCCATTTTGGTTTATTTCTACATTTAACGTACCTCCTTTCCACTGCAGTCTCGTTGCTAGTCCTCGTTCCATGGTACCTCATTCCTACCTCAGTCCAGTACCGTATCTGCTGTACCTGATTCCCATATCGGTCTCATTGCTAGTTCCAGTTCCACTGATTCTATTGTCATGCCCACTGCACCTCATTTTCACCTCAGCCAACTACTACTTCTAGTTTTGCTGTTCCCCATTCCTCCATGGTCTAGTTATATTTCTGCAGTGCTTCGTTCCATTGTCAGTTCCATATCTGCCATACCTCATTCTCACGTTTGCTTCGATTCTAGCTCCATTTTCACAATTCCCTGTTCCAGTCTCAATCTGATTCCGTTGCTGCTGTGCCTCCTTTCTGCTTCAATCTTGCTGTGGGTTTGTGTTATGCAATTCCTCGTCCCCATGCCGCTCTTGTTCTATTTCCGCCAAGCACTTTTTGCTTCAGTCTCGTTGGTAGTCCCATGTTCACCGTTCCTCATTCCCATCGCCTGCTAGTTCCTCTTCCATCATATCACATTTGCACCATAGTCTCGACGATAGTTCCAGTTGCACAAGTCCTTGGTCCAGGCTCGGTCTAGTTCCATTTCGACCATGTGATGTTCCTGTCTTCGACTCACTGAAAGATCGATTTCTGCCATTCATCGTTACACCTCAATTTAGTTTCACGACTGCACTCCAGTACTTTGTTCTGCCCCAGTATTGTTGCTAGACCCCATTGTGCAGTTCATCGTTGCCCCTCAATCTAGTCGTATTTATGCCATGTCTCGTTCCCTCCAATATCTAACAGTTAGTTATAGTTCTGCTGTTTCTCATTACAGCATCAGTCTAGTATCATTTCAGCTGTACCTCAATCCTGCAATATTCTTGTTAATTTCAATACCACCAACTTCAGCCACACATCTTTTCCACCAAGGTCTCACTCCTAGTTCCAGTTCTACTGTTCCTCTTTCTCATCTCGTACTAATTACATTTCTGCAGTACTCTATTCCTATTTCACTCCTTTTGCTAGTTCCCTTTCCATCATTACTTGTTCCTGCCTCAGTCCAGGTCTAATTCTGCCCTATCTCGATCCTGCCTCAAGCTCATTGCTGGCTCCAGCTCCACTGATCCACGTTCCTAGTAGATCTATTTCAATTTCCACCAGTCTTGTTCACACCTCGGTCACCTTTCTAGTTCCCATTCTACTGCTACTCATTCTCCCTCAGTCTAGTCAATTTATACCAATCCTTAATTCTGACTCCGTCTGTTTTCTAGTACCGACTGCCAATTCCACTATTATTTGTTCTTACTTCCGTCTTGTTTCATTTACAATCTTACTCGCTGTGGTCTCAGTCTAGTTCATTTTCGCCATACCTTTCTCTCATCTTGTTGTATTGGTGTCATCATACAAGCTTGAGTCTAGTTCTATTTCTGTCATACCTCATTCCCATTTTGGTCTCATTACTAGTTTCAGTTCCGCCATTCCTCATTTCTGTGTTGGTCAGGTTCCAATTTTGGTGTACTTCATTTCAGCCTGGTCCCGTTCTCAGTTCTAGTTACACAGTTCATTTACATATTGGTCTAGTTGCATTTTCGCTGTATGCGGTTCTCGCCTGTGTCTCGTTTCTAATTCCAATTCCACCATTCCTCTTTCTCACCATAATACAGCTCCATTGCTGCCAAAACTCGTTCCTGCCTCAGTCTCATTGCTCCTTCCAGTTCCATAATTCCTGGTTCCAACCTCGCTCTACTTCCTTTTCTGCTATAACTCTCTTCCAGCTCAGCCTTGTTCCAGTTCAGCTGTTCCTCGTTCTGGCCTCAGTCTAGTTCCATTTCCGCCATACTTTGTTCTCCCCTCGGTCTTAATGATAGTTCCAGTTTCGCCTGCCGTCGTTCCTGGCTCAGTGTAATTGCTAGTTCTAGTTCCACCATATGTCACTGCCATCACACTCTTGTTGCTAGTTCCATTTCTGCAATTCCTTATTCTTGCCACGATCTCGTTACTAGCTCCATTCCTTGTTTCCACCACAGTCTTATTCCAGTGCTGCTGCACCTGTTTCCCGCCTCAGTCTCAATGCTTGTTTCAGTTTTGCCTTTCCTTGTTTCCACTTCGGTCTAATATCTAGCTCCAAGACCAACGTTCATCGATCCCACATTAATCTCTTTGCTATTTCTAGTTCCACCATCGATCGTTACTGCCCCAGTCTCATTTGTAGCTCCAATACCACCATTCCCGTTTTCCAACATGATCAAGTTCCACTTCCGCCTAACCTCATTTCTATCTCAGTCTCAGTGGTAGTCCCATTCCTTGTCCCCCTGTGGGTTCGGGGGTAAGAATAGGCCCGCGGTATTCCTGCCTGTCGTAAGAGGCGACTAAAAGGAGTCTCAACTGTTTCGGCCTTTAATGTGATGGTCCCCTGAGGGGTTTTCCACTCCATTTCCAAATTTTTCCGTTAGTGCGTACCATTTGGGGAAGGACACCTTACGTGGTGCATCTTAAATCCATCTTGCCCTAAGATCTGGCACACCTGATATTTTCATGGAGTTGGACTTACATCGAGCTTCCGGCCACATCCACTGCAGTGTCTTGCAGATAGCATCCCTTCCCTCCATTGTGCTCTTCCATCTTTGCCTCGTGATGTACATGGATATTTCGACACCCGACATCCAGCACGGTAGCCAGGCCGTTGTGGTGGGGTCGTCATGTACCCTCTTGGTGGTAGCCCCCTGACTACACAGGGATCGCACTGCTGATGCCTGAGCTGCTACCTCCCCATGTATGCCGAGGAGTAGATGCCTATCCCTTTGGGGCATCGGGACTCCTGGCAAAGGCCATCCTGCCAGGTGGTCTTTGCTGCGGCTGGGTGGCGCCCGTGGGGAGAGCCCCTGGTCGGAGTGGGTGGCATCAGGGCGGAAGACCCGCAAAGAAGCGTGGTACATCATCTCTCACTGGTGGGCCTCCACCAGCAGTCTCTAAGCGATCGAGGTCTAACCTCAATGGAAAGAAATTTGATCAGAGATCATTTCCTTCCCTGGCCACTCCATGGGAGGAACGTTTGTCCAAAGAAGGCAGTGGAGATTATTCACCCTGGTACCTCGTGTGTACGCGAGTAGATGGGGAATCATTTATGTCGACCAAGCCCCAGTTTTTTGTGGAGCATTTAGAGGACAAGTTCGGGGAGGTGGAGGGCTTGTCCAAAATGCGTTCTGGGTCAGTTCTCATCAAAACAGCTTCCTCTGCCCAGTCACGGAGGTTGCTCACATGCGACAGGTTGGGGGATGTTTCCGTCACTATCACTCCCCATAAGAGTTTAAACATGGTCCAGGGTATTATATTCCACAGGGATCTTCTTCTGCAGTCCGACAATGAACTACGCGCCAATCTAGAACGACGTGGTGTTCACTTCGTCCGGCACGTCCATCGGGGTCCGAGGGATAATCAGGTAGCCACCGGTGCCTTCATCTTGGCCTTTGAAGGTGATGTTTTACCCGAAAAGGTCAAGGTGATGGTTCACCACTGTGATGTGAAGCCATATATCCCTCCTCCGATGCGGTGTTTTAAATGCTGGAAGTTCGGGCACATGTCATCTCACTGTACTTCTGGCATCACATGTCGAGATTGTGGACGTCCTTCGCATCCCAATACTCCATGTGCTCCGCCTCCCATCTGTGTTAACTGCGGAGAACACCACTCCCCCTGCTCGCTGGACTGTAGGATGTTCCAGAAGGGACGAAAGATAATGGAATATAAGACCCTGGACCGCCTGACCTACACCAAGGCTATACGGAAGTATGAGCGGCTCCATCCTGTGCCAATGATGTCGACCTACGCCGCTGCTACTACGTCGGTTCTTCCATCTCCTGTGTCGTCCCGTCCAGTTGGATCTATGATTTGTCAAAATCCACTAGCCTCCTTGAGTGTGGGGGGCACTTCACACCCTGTTGCTCCTGCTCCATCTTCTTCAGGAGCAACACCCCCCAACCATCGGGGACATCAGCTCCCCCTTTCCAGCCGGAGAAGCGGAAGACTTCTTTGGCTACTCTCACCAGGAAGGGGTCCCTTGGGGACAGCAAGTTCCGACCAGTGGAAAAGCGGACACCCGTAAGTGGCTGGAACAACCACCAGTCCCTGGTCGTAGAGCCTCATGGTCGTCGTCGTCCGTCCCTGAGACTGACCCAGTGAAGCCCTCCAAACCTGAACCACCGAAGGCACAGCGAGAGAAACAGAAGAAGAAGGAAGTCCCCAAGGCTAACGACATTGCGGTGGCACCCATCCCACCGCTTCCTACAAGCACTGTGTCTGAGGACGAGGTGGAGGTTCTGGCGTCCGCTGTGGACCTCGATCTCGCCGGTCCCTCAGACGCCATGGAAAGCACTAGCACAGGTGCTCATTTGGAGGCAGCAGGTGACCCAGCGGCGTAATCTACATTCCCAGTCCCGTCACACCTTTCTCAGACATGGACAATACCATCCTCCAGTGGAACTGCAGCGGTTTCTTCCACCATCTAGCTGAGCTCCGCCAACTTATCAGCCTTCACCCTTTCTTCTGCATTGCACTTCAGGAAACTTGGTTTCCAGCAGTGCGAACCCCCGCCCTCTGTGGCTATCGGGGTTATTATAAGAACCGGGCAGCCCATTTCAACCAAAGATGTAATCATGATCTTAAAGTCAAAACTTCCTGTGTCAATAAGAGAAAAACTAGTTAATATGAGTGAAGAAGACCTAGAAGCCTTTCTTTCTGTTCTTGACAATTTGGATATGATCTATGAGGATGTGCGTGCGAGTGCGCGGAATAACTATAATAATGGACCGCCCGCTCCGCAGCAGCACATAACAAATTGCGTCAATGGAATGTCGTACCAACATAACACGGGACAACCAAACGCTCAGCCTTACGGCAATCATAACAGTTTCAACCGCCGTAATGGAAAACAATATAACAAATATCCACACCAGAATAGATACAATCCGATTTAACAAAACACACAGCAACAATACGGTAATTCACCGATAAATCATAACGGTAATTACCAGTACCAGAACAACAAGACGAATAATGGAAATCGTCACAAGGGAAAGAAATGGAACAATTATAACGGACCACAACAGTACAGTCAGCCGAGTCACTTCACTCCCTCTCACCAAATGAATTTTTCACAGCCGAAAAATGCGACATTTTCTCACCAACCCAACCAACAGTTCAGGAACAACAGTCAGGACAATTCGTCGCATGATTTTCCTGACACCACCGGTCATAATAGCCAAGGAAATCCGACCATTTTCTACACACAGGTGAACCAAGCACCAAACGCGATGTCAAATAACACGCAATCAAGAGATGCACAAGTCGTATGGGATACGAACGCAAATTTTCGACCTGGTAGGTCGCAAAATACTAGTCAAGTAAAAATAACTGACACTTCAAATCCACCCAAGTCGGAAAACCATTGGTAGCTTCTTCATGCCTCCACGGAGAAGCTGCGGACCGAAATTACAACATCCTGAAGTAACATTAGACGACAAGTTAAGACAAGCTCTCATATCTTTAACCACTCATGCCAACCTTAGAAAAAAGGCGCATGACAAACACATTAGCAAAGTCTTATCGTATCGTATAAATGAACGAGTGCTATTAAAGACCCACTTCAAACCATCTTTGATTCATCATAAGAATCGCAAGTGGCAGCACTTGTATGAAGGACCATATATTATCTTAAGAAAGCCGCACATTGGTTGCTATCTATTAGCTGACCCTGTATCTGGACGAATAAAAGGATTGTTTCATCACCCAGACTTGAAGAAATACAGAGCCAACCATTGAAAATATCTGTTAAGTTAAGCTGCTAAAATAAAATATACACACACTAGAAGTTGTCATACTATGTGTGAAGTACCAACGTATGTAAGAGTAATGCACAGTACTAACACCCCGTTGACCTGCCACAGCAAGATAAGTAAATTATATGAGCACCTTAAGTAAAACACATTTATTGTAGGAGAGCAAGATTTGCCTTAGATGTAAGTTAGTTTTAAGTTAATTGAGCCATGAACGGCCACAGCCGAAAGAGCTGACAAATATTATAGTAGGGACGTGCTAAGTGCCACCTGCTATCACTAATTTTAAGTATAGCAAAGCTCTCTCCTCTTGAATGAAATAAATTAAAATGACCATTCAGACCAGAATGATTGCTCATAGGTAAAAAAAAAAAGGTTGATTAAGGTCGCGCTTACTCTAATGAGGTAAATGTTACGTTATGCATAAGGAGTGTGTGACAACAAATTTTATGAGACCACCTATGAAACGCAGCAGGCAAAAAGCAGCAGCTTAGCATATAAGAATCAAGTAAGTCAATAACGATCCAGGTAGCAGGAAAGAAGTGCTCAACTCAATTATTTTATTATAATATGGAGAAAAACGTATACGCTCATAACAATTTTACAGCACAGTGCAGCTGAAATACTTACAAAGATCATTTATAAATAAACTAATTTAGTACTAGAAATATCTATTACAGGTCCTCGAGATACGACGATTTTTTTTTTTTAGGAAACCAATTTTACGATACATGGAACAGAAGATAGTTAACAGACACAGTTCACTGCTAATGCATGGTTTAAGTAATTTTAGATATGCATAGAAAATTGTTTAGAGAGCTGGATCAGACGACAAGGAAACTACTGTATCGATTTAATTATACTATTTGTCATGAAAAACTAAGGTGATAATAATTTATGTTAAGCTCATCATATCATACGTCATTAACACTGTGTCTTCAAATCTCTTCACTCCATAAAAGTCTTTTGTGTTTTCCTCTAACCAGTATCCTTACCATCCTACCTTATCCAGTAGAGAAGTGAATTTTACGGGCTGGTTGCATGATTGATACATACAGGCTATACGAATGGATAGTCGTGACACATTGGTTGTCGACGGGCTATGCTTATTCTCCGCAAATTGCGAGTTCAGTTAAGATTTGTTATGTGCAATTGCACGACAGGGAACACCAAGCTTCCCAATTTCCCTAATGGTAGTTTGAACACGAACTGTTCATCACGTAAACGAAGCCACATTGACTATGTCTTCAAACTAACGACGTAATAGAGAGAAAATAAAAGAGCTGAACTTGAGAAAAGAGTAACTATTCTAAAGAGAAAAGAATAACAAGATTTCGAACAAAGTGTAAACCTAAAGTGCCTAGGAAGCACAAACTACGAACAAGAGACACGCTTTTCGTCAGGCCTTGTAATCACAGAGACTAAATATTTCTTTGTAAATAATTTTTAGACATGATATATATACTAAATGTTAACTGTACTTTGTAGTAATAATGCAGTCAGTAATAAATGGACACGTATATGCTGCTGCGTGTGAACCGACTATAGACAAGTAATTAATGGACATGTGTCAAAGTGGTGCGTGTGAACCTTAACATGACGACCAAATAAATGTGAACACGAATTAATAATAACATGTGTACTGAAAAGGTGATAACTCCAAGGACACGTGTGAAACACCGCGTGTGAAGTAATGTTCACAAACGGTACTGTACGCCTTTCGATGGACACATTCTTCGAAACAGCTGCGGGAGTCGCCGCATCTGGCTGCTTCCGTAAATCAGAGTCGATGAAAAACTGTGTAAAAACTCGCACCACAGCTAGTAGACACCAAACGCTCTGCTTCTCGCAGAATACTGCTGCTAGCGTTGTGGAAATGTCAAGTTATTATCACGTGATTGTTACCAACGGACGTAACAGTGTGTACGCTGAGCGCTCAACAATAAATTTTTCTTTGCACAACGAGCGCGGATGCCAAATGTGTTTGAAATCCATTCAAAATAAAATATGATATAGCAATGAATTAATCACTCACGTACCTTGTGAAATTATAAAGACACTAATCGAAAGAGTCTTAAGCTCGATTTTGACAATTGGTACCGAATTTACTGACCAGGCCGAGTAATGACGAAAACGTGTCGAACCAAATAAAACCAGAAAATTAGATACATATGAGAACTGAGCATTCCTAAGAGAATGAGACCTTATGTACATAAACAATTGTTATCCTTACCTAATCCAATTTTCTTTCAGACTAAGTTATTAGTAAGAAAGCACATTCTAATACAATTTTTTTTCTGTATTTTTCATGTACGAAAACATAAATGGATGCACGGACATGTGTCAAGTGAAATAGAGACCGCCACCATACGGCTCAACATGTTGCAGAACCAATGTTCCAGTTCCTGACCCACGACGTATTTCCAACGCAACATCACACCCCGACAACTACTCCAACTTCCACAGTGAAAGTGATGCCCTACATTTCCTCCACTGTGAAAGTGTAATCAATTTCCCCACTAAAGTGCAGTGCTATCATTTATACCCGAAGTTCTACCACTCCCAGTGCAACTCATACCTACCCAAGTGCAGTGAAACATTTTTTTTTTTGCAGGTCGTGAAAGCCACAAATAAGTAAAGTGCAACGTATTTACTGCAAGAAATCTTCGACGAAACCACGACAAAAATATTCCTGTAATATGTCATTGTAAAACAAGAATGTCAATTTTTTGTAACACATTTTTTCCACGAGTGCACACAGCAACCAGACTTCCTGCGAAGTCAAGTAATTTATTTCTTTGTTACTTTTTAATATTTATTATGCCATGTATAATGTATCTATGTATGTGTATATCTTAATTTCATTATCTTTTACCGAGAAATGAACATTTGTTATCCTTGTACAAGATATTAGAAAGAGCACAGTTCAATTGTCATGTAGTTACCCTATGGACAAATTACTATCAATTTCAGTCATACGAATATACTTACCTGACACTCTATATGTTAACCACTTTGCCTGATGTAGTGTGTAAAATCTATTGTAAAGAATTTTTGCAAGTAATACTAACTTGTTTCGCGAAAGCAATAATATCACGACTGCGCGTGAGTCGCGATGATCCTGACGGAGTCATCGCTCCTCACGGGGGAAGCAATGTGATATTATTTGATTTCAGACATTTTGCATATGAGAAAAGGACAGCCATCGAGCTGTAGTTTGTAATGATACTAAGCATGACAACGCGAGAGTAAAGAAATCTGTTTATAACGTGCGCCTATACCAAGACGCGCGGCCAGCGTTTAAAAGGTACTTTTAAACACTATGACTCGCTGGGCGCAGATATTTAAAATCATTGCCGCAGCGCTTGATAGCACGAAGCTGCCAAACAGAAGAAAGAACAATTTATCATTTGTTAGGAAAATTCTAGAGTCTGTATAGTTAGTTGTACTTCTGGTCGCCGATATGTTAACATGTACTTCATTACCTTTGATGTTTGGTCGCCGACTTGTTAAGACGTGTTGTGTAGCACCGCTACAAGTTATATTTCATTAGTGTGAAAAACCACGTTATCATCAAGAAAGAAAACGCTTTTGTAAACCTTGTGACGATAAAAAAATACTTACGCGCACGCCAGGACATTTAATTTTTACAAAATATCACACATACAAAAGCAGCGATTGTTGGACTGTTCCATATATGAGAAAAACATAAAAAGTAAGTTTTGTATTCATTGTAAATTTGTTAATGTTTATAGTTTAACGCCTTTGTTCTTCGAGAATATATTGATGCTTCACTGTACAGAAAATCTATGCTTATTGTTTTCTTTAAATTAACCACAAATAATGTTTATGTTTAAATGAACTTTGTTACAGGTTCGCTCTTTATCGCGGTGTCTCGATTGTATTTGGGAGACCATTAATGTGTTCAGTTTCCGATCTGACAACTTTTTTTACAAAATTTCACTGTTTTGCATTTTTTTTTTATTATTCAAATAGGTCCCTTAGGTAATTTCATTGAAGAGTCTGATTGCGTGAAAGCAATCCGGGTTAAGAGGTCATTTGAGAAACTATTTTCACGCAATCAATCTGTACGTCTCCTGAACAGAATCGAGAACCGACGCATCGTCGATCATTCATTAATTTTTCTCTCTTTCCAAGTCGTACCAAAAAAAACGGCCAAGGAGAACTGCCGTGAGTACGCAATCTAGTGTTTAAAAGGTTGCATTCTTTATCTTGTCGGCAAACATTGCCATAAATTATCATCATCAATGTTATATTTGGTTAAATACGAAAAGCAAAAAACCTTTTAACGCTAGACATTCTTCGTTTCTACTCTTGTCTAGTTCAGTTTCCATTGCACCTTTTCTCATCTTAGTCTCCTTGCTAGTTCCTTATACGCCGTTCCTCCTCCTTGATTCAGTCTGGTTCCATCTCAGACGTTCGTTGTTGGTTGCTAGTTCCAGTAACGCCATTCTTTGTTTCCACCTTAATCTAGTTCCATTTCTGCCCTACCTCATTCCTACTGTAGTGTTGTTGCTAGATGCGCTTCAGCCATACCTCATTCTGCCTTCTTGCAGTCTCATTCCCACTACACTCACTTCAGCCTCAATCCGGTTGCTACCTCGTGTCCTACTGTTCCTGCCTGGTTCCCACTGTGAGCCAATTCTGCCATACATAAATCGTACTTTGGTGTTGTTGTTAGTTGCAGTTCCATCGATCCACCTCGGTCTAGTTCCATTTCCATCATATCTTGTTTTTACCTCAGTAAATTTCCAAGGTCCCATGCTCCAGTACTGCTTTCCCACCTCTGTCTAGGTCAGTTTCCGCTAACCATTCATCTGCCATAGTGTATCTGCTTGTACTAGTTCCTCCATTCCTTATTCCCTCAATCTAGTTTCATTTACAATGTACCTGTGAAAACCATTTCTGCCATACCTTGTTCTCACCTCAGTCTCATTACTAGTTCCAGTTCCATCAAACCTTGTTGCTACCAGGATACAGGTCCATTTTCACAACATCCCGTGCCTGCTCAGTCTCACTGCTAGTTTGGGTTCCACTATTCCTGGTTCCAGCCTCATTCTAGTTCTATTCTGTGACACCTTGCTCCCACCTCAGTCTCATTGCTGGTTAGTGTTCAGCCATTTCTCACTCCTTTCTTGGTTTAATTCCATTTCCACCATGTCCCATTATCACCTCAGTCTTGTTGCTAGTTCCAGTTCTGCCATTCCTTATTCTATACTTGATCTAGTTCCATTTCTCCCATATCTCACTCCTGTCTCGATTTTGTTGCTAGTTCCAGCTTCACCACTCCTCATTTCCACATGCTCATCATTGCTAATTCATTTCTTCCATTTCTCTTACCAACCTCGCTCTACTGTTATGACAACTGGTCCACTGTTCCTTAGTGTCACCTATGTGTAGTATCATTTCTGCCATTTGTCATTCTGGCTGCTGTCTCACTGACACTTCTCGTTGTGTCATTCCTCATTACCACCTAGTTCCAGTTCTGTTGCACCTCTTTCCCACATCGGTCTCGTTGCTGGTTCCAATTCCGCTGTTCCTCCTTCCAGCCTAAGTCTAGTTCATTTTTGCTATACATTATTCCTGCCATTATTTCATTGTTATTTAAATTTCTCCTGTACCTAATTTACGCCTTGGTCTGGTAATCAGTTACAATTCTGCCATTCCACTTTCCTACCTTTGTCTAATGCAGTTTCCACCATTCCTCGTTCTCACTTTGATCTAGTTCTATTTCTGCTAAGTCTTGTTAGCACCTGAGCTCTGTTGATAGCTCCAGTTCAGCCGTTCCTCGTTGTCCCCATGTAAAAACTAGTCCCATTTTCTCTTTTCCTTGTTCGCACCTCAGTGTAGTTACTAGTCACAGATCATCCCTACATCATTACCAACAAGGTCTTGTTTTCCTCAGCTACACTTTGGTCTAGTTCTATTCCCATTGTTTCTCATTCCCATGTTGTTCTTATTGTTAGTCCCAGTTATGCCATTCCTTGTTCTTGCCTTGATCTAGTTCCATATCCACTATATCTCATACTCATCTTGGTCTCATTGCTAGCTACACTTTCACTGTTGTTCAGTTCCACCTTGGTCTCACTGCTACTACCATTTCGACTTTGGTAGTTCCCACTTCAGTCTACTTCCACTTCTGCCATGGTTTGTTCCTGTCTCATAACTAGTACATTACTACCAATCCTCATAGATCAAGGCAGGAACCAGATTAGGTGAACTGGAACTAGTAATTCCTGCCTTGATCTAGTCCTATTTCTGTCATACTTTATTCGCATCTCAGTCTCATTGCCAGTTCCATTTCAACCAACACTGATACCTGCCGTGGTCTAGTTCTACATTCACTGTACCTCGTTCTCAACTTTGTCCCGTTTCTAGTTCCATGTCCTCCATACCTTGTACCAACCTAAGTTCAGTTTCATTACTGCTGTATCTCACTTACACCTCGATCTCATTGCTACATCAATTTCTACCATTCCTCCAGCTCGCCCCTTTCTGGTTTCATTCCTGTCATGCCTCATTGTCCTCTTAGTCTCATTGCTAGTTCCATTTCCACTGTACGTTGGTCCTGCCTTGGTCTCACTACAAGTTTCAATTTTGCCACTCTAATTCCTGCTTCAGTCTAGTTCAGTTATGTCATATGTTGTTCCTGCCTTTGTCCCACTGATATTTGCTGTTATGATATACTATGTTCCTGTGCTGGTCTAATTCCATTTACGCCATTGCTCGTTCTACATCAGTCTCATAGCTAGATCTGCTTTTGTCATTTCTCGTTCCTTCCTCGTTTTAGGTCCATTTGCGCCATACCTGATTTCTGCCACAGTCTCTTGCTACTTGTAGTTCTGTCATTCCTCATTTCCATCTCAGTCTAGTTCCATTCTTGCTGTTCTTATATCTGCCTCAGCCTCACAGCTAGTTACAATTCTGCCATTATTCGTTGCCACCTCTCTCTGGCTCCATTCATACTGTACCTCATTCCTGTGTCAGTCTCATTGCCAGTTCCACTTCTGCCGTTCCTTATTGCCACCTCGGTGTAGTTACATTTCTGCCATGCCTTGTCCCTACTTCGGTCATATTGCAAGTTCCAGTTCCTAGGTGCTTTGATCCTGCCTTGGTCAAGTTCCAGTTCCCACCTCAATCTAGTTCCGTTTCCCCTACACCTCATTCGTGCTTCAGTCTCACTACTAATTCCAGCTCCACCATTCCTCTTTCCTGCCTCAGTATAGTTCCACTTTCACCTTACCTCATGCGCTGATGACCTCGATGTTGAGCGCCCATAAACCCCAACACACACCTTACCTCATTCCCTCCTCAGACTCGTTGCTAGATCCAGTTCTCTCGTTAGTCTTTACCACATTGGTCAAGTTCTATTTTCGCGTACATTTTGCCCAACTTGGTCTTGTTGTTGGTTCAAGATCAGCCATACCTCAGGCCCATCTTTGTCTATTCGGTCTCACTACTGGTTCTAATTGCGCCATTCCTCGGCCCAGCCTTGCTTTGGTACCTCTTTCCCACTTCGGTCTCACTTCCAGTTTCACTTCCGCCGTACCTTGTTTCTGTCTTGTCTAGTTCCTTTTCCACTGTACCTAGTTCCCATTTCCGTCTCACTGATAGTTTCATTTCCTCAATACCACGTTCCTGCCTCTTTCTCTTTACTTCGATTTCGTTTCGATCCATATGATCACTCCTCCCTTTTTGTAATTTCGCTGTTCTTCCTTCAGGTGTTCACTTCATTCATCGTGTTCTGCCTCTTTCTCTTTACTTCGGTCTCGTTTTGTTACATGTAATCACTGCTCCATTGTTGCAGTTCCTCTGTACTTCCTTCATATGTAGTTCACTTCACTCATCGTGTTTCCTCATTCTTGTTTATGTGAAACCGTTATCGAAACCTCGACTTCTAATTCTTTGCATACGCCATTCAGTGTCCGCGACCGGCAACTTCTTTATATATTCACATTAACAAGCAATTTCGATTCGCTGGAACTACGAGTAGGTTTTTGATATGTTAGAGCGGGTTTTTGAAATCGGATTGTCCATAATTTACACTTAAGGGGCTCCGGAACGCCCTATACTTGCAATGTTAAAATAACGCTTATAAATTACATCTTTCCTCACAAAGTATTTGGGTAGGAAGTTGAACTTTTTACAGATTATTTATTGGAATATGGGCTACAACTTAACACAGGGATTTTACAAAATTTTAGTTCAGTTCTTAAAGATGATGTTTTTTCAATTGTAATGAAAATTCACAACATTTTTTTGCAATTTTTTATTTATGTATTCAAAAATATACAGTTTTTTGGAAAAAGGCTGTGTTAAATTATGCAGAAGGTACTGTGTAACATTTACTGAAAGTTTGAAACAAATATGTTTGGAAGATCCTTAGAAAACGTGTAATTAGTATGAGAAAATAAAAGTTTTGGGAATCGAGCGACAAAGATTGGATTAACTTTTTAGTGCATTCCAGGTCCATAGGATGGATTATCTTCATCCTCTGCAAACTCCTCCTCCAGCTTCCTCTTGTTCCTCCTCCTGTTTACTCTTGCTTGTATTTCTAGACTCTTTACAGCCCTGTCTGCAGCCCGAAGGCGTTCCTTGTCTAAAGCAAGCATCGCTCGTTGTTGTGTTCGTAGATTTTGCTACCATTTTCTTCAGTTGCAGTTACTGCAACACTGTTCCAAAAGGTGGTCATGTATGAACACTTATCACATTTCAGTTGTATTTCACTAGCAAGTCCTACGTGCTTTATTATGGAGAGTTCCAGACCAACTTCACTACAATGAATACATCTTACACAGTTTGAAAAAATTCCTTTGGGAACCGACATATCAAATATTTCATTCACATCCGATTCGCCCATAAAACATTCATAGTTTTCACTCATTGAATCAAGCTTCTTCTGTGAAGTATTTTCTTTCCCACTTTGACTGGTATGGGCAGGTGTACTTGAGAGGTTAGGTTCACTCACTTGGTTATCGTCTTTATTGTTTACAGTCTAACACATACCTTTGGCTTTCCAACATTTCTCCTTTTCTTAAGAGCCTTCAGAGGATTTCTAATAACTTTACTTTTACTCATTATTATACTTCAACAAAACAGAGACTCAAGAAACAGAATTAATTACGAATATTTTCGAGATAACGACAGAGTAAATAAACATGAAACAATCGACAATCACACCAGCGATATATATTGAACCATCACAGGTTACTTTATCTCACATCACTAAAATGTACCTGATGAACACGGACGTTAATAATAACACCATTTGACAGCAGTTTAACAGCGCCACAGTGGGTCACGCCCATTTAGAACACATTTCAAAAAAAATTTAAAAATAGTTGTAGTCTTCGGAATTGAATAAATTATATATCTATTAAAAGGTAATAGTCTGCAGATTCAGAAAACGCAAAAAAGTAAAAATTGAACTTTTCATGATTTTGAGCCTTTCCGGAGCCCCTTACGCATTTACAAATAATACGCATCAACGGTAATATAAGAGGTTGTTTCTATGTAATTTCTACAAGTAGTTAAGAAGCAAAATTTTAGAGTCAAATTTAATTAATTTTTCAAAAACGTTCTTTGTACTGTTTTCACGTTTCAGGTTCTGAGGCACAGCTAATAATTCTTTGAAGGTATTAAATGGCAATTGGGTCAACTGAAGTCCATTCTAATCTTAATCGTCCGCTCAAGTCACCAACCTTTTTTAGTTACAATTATGAAAATTTCTGATCCCACTTGAGCTTGATATTTATATAGCGTTAATGTAGCAACATGATCTTCTCTGTGCTATTGATGATCTTTATAACGACTGTCTTGTATATTAGGCGCAGGAAGCTGGTAGATCTACAGCTTTATGTACACATGTGATCAAAAGTATCCGGACACTCCCAAAAAAAAACGTTTTTCATATTAGGTGCATTGTGCTGCCACCTACTGTCAGGTACTTCATATCAGCGACCTCAGTAGTCATTAGACATCGTGGGAGAGCAGAATGGGGCGCTCTGCAGAACTAACAGACTTCGAACGTGGTCAGGTGATTGGGTGTCACTTGTGTCAAACGTCTTTACGTGAGATTTCCACACTCCGAAACATCCTTAGTTCCACTGCTTCCGACGTGATAGTGAAGTGGAAACGAGAAAGGACACGTACAGCTCAAAAGCGTACAGGCCGACCTCGTCTGTTGACTGACAGAGTCCGCTGTCAGTTGAAGAGGGTCGTAAAGTGTAATAGGCAGACATCTATCCAGAACATCACACGGGAATTCCAAACTGCATCAGGATCCAGTGCAAATACTATGACAGTTAGGCGAGAGGTGAGAAAACTTGGATTTCGTGGTCGAGCGGCTGCTCATAAGCCACACATCACGCCGGTAAATGCCAAACGACGCCTCGCTTGGTGTAAGGGGCGTAACCACTGGACGATTGAACAGTGGAAAAACGTTGTGTGGCATGAGGAATCGCAGTACACAATGTGGCGATCCGATGGCAGGGTGTGGGTATGCCGCGCGGGATTAGCCGAGCGGTCTGGGCGCTGCAGTCATGGACTGTGCGGCTGATCCCGGCGGAGGTTCGAGTCCTCCCTCGGGCATGGGTGTGTGTATTTGTCCTTAGGATAATTTAGGTTAAGTAGTGTGTAAGCTTAGGGACTGATGACCTTAGCAGTTAAGTCCCATAAGATTTCACTCACATTTGAACATTTGTGGTGTGGGTATGGCGAATGCCCGGTGAACGTCATCTGTCAGCGTATGCAGTGTCAACAGTAAAATTCGGAGGCGGTGGTGTTATGGTGTGGTCGTGTTTTTCATGTTGTTTTGCGTTGCACTATCACAGCACAGGCCTACACTGATATTTTAAGCACCTTCCTGCTTCCCACTGTTGAAGAGCTATTCGGGGATGGTGACTGCATCTTTCAACACGATCGAGCACCTGTTCATAAAGCACGGCCTGTGCCGGAGTGGTTACACGACAATAACATCTCTGTAATGGCCTGGCTTGCACAGAGACTTGACCTGAATCCTATAGAAGACATTTGGGATGTTTTGGAACGCCGACTTCGTGCCAGGCCTCACCGACCGACATCGATACTTCAACTCAGTGCAGCACTCCGCGAAGAATGTGCTGCCGTCCACCGAGAAACCTTCCAGCGCCTGATTGAACGTATGCCTGCGAGAGTAGAAGCTGTGATCAAGGCTAAGGGTGGGCCAACACCATATTGAGTTCCAGCATTACCGATGGAGAGCGCAACGAACTTGTAAGTTGTTTCTGCCAGGTGTCCGGATACAATTGATCACATTTTGTACTTGTAGGTTCTGAAGGTAAGTGTCTAGACATCAGTTACCTTTAGCAGAACGACACAGTTCTCTAAACATTGATGATTGGAAGTGTTCTAAGCACTGCTACGCACGTAACAGATCCTGTTACTCGGCGTATTCGCTGATAGCTGAGTCTGTAGCACTTTCGTAATGTGAAGTAGCTGGTTCGAATCTCACTAGCAACAATACTTTCTTTTCACTTTTATTTAAATTACACATTGTAAATTTTAATTAATAAATATGGAATTACAATTTCGATAAAAAGAATATTTGTTATTACTGATCGTTTTAATGAATTTAAAACTTGATACAGACAAGGTAGTAGATAAAAAAAGGAACCATGAACTAGGAGATATGAATGGGTCCCAGTAAACTGACTCCCAAGGATGACGAGATTTTCTCATCTCTTCTGGGACCATCGTACGCTGCCACAAAGAAAGAAGAAGAATGTTTGATGATTATTACGCTGCAAGACGTCAAACAAGATGACAATGAATTGCACTCCAACCAACTGTAGATGACCTCGACCGCTCTCCAAAGCGCTATAATTATTCCCTGCCTTATTTACAGAGTTTCCAATCACAGAAATCGGCAATTCAAAAAAGACGACAATCTACGGAGTTGGAATCGTCGCAGATGAAAATCAACCACGGGGGATAGTTGCCAAGATGTCGGGAAACTACATCGACGTCATCACTGACGAGAAGCCTGATCAGATGCTAGTCAAATCTGGATCGTCACTTTTTTTTTTTTTTTTTGCCGTCGGATACATATTGTCCTGAGTTGAAGAACATTATGTTCCGCTGGCCGCGGTGACCCAGCGGTTCTAGGCGCCTCAGTCCGGAACCACGCGACTGCTACGGTCGCAGGTTCGAATCCTGCTTCGAGCATGGATGTGTGTGATGTCCTTAGGTTAGTTAGGTTTAAGTAGTTCTAAGTTCTAGGGGACTGATGACCTCAGAAGTTAAGTCCCATAGTGCTCAGAGCCATTTGAACCATTATGTTCCGAGATTCAAAGGCCATTGTGCTGGAGACTGCAAATGGAAAATACATCCAGTCAATAGAAGACTGTGTTGTGAGAATGACTAGTAACAGATCACAGCCCTTCGAATTTATCGAATTACCAGAGTGCAACCATAATGTTATCCTTGAATGGAACTTTCTGTAGACATGATCAGCAGTCATAGACTGAGAAAGATTTGAGTTCCACATTGAGGAAAAAAATCTAACAAATTGACGTCACGACTATATTGCTCTGGACGATTGACCACTATTGAAGACACACTTATTCTCTCGCCATCAACGACACTGCTGCTGGTTAACAGTGTGGACGCACAATTAAACTGTGAAACTCGACTCGAGTGCCAATCTCACTAAAGAAACCTATGTTCCAGCGCCGACCATAGCCGTCATGTTGTTGAAAGTAGCTCTGCGTCACCAGTTGATTCGCTAGGACCATGTATACAGGTCAATCGAATAAGTGCAGCAAAGTCATCCCAGTGCTATCTGTGGAGAATCGTGCTGAGCTATCTTTACTGGCTACCTTAACGAGGGGTGTACTACCCAGCCGCCAATGGGTCCCAGCTTGTTCTACGAACGGTGTCGGTCAGAGGTAGCCGTTCGGCGTCAATTGGGGGCGCCTCAGTTCTGGACTAGAGACGCGGCGTGCCAGGCGACAAAATGAGAAATTTCGTATCAACGCTGAAAAATCAACCCCGTCAACAGTCAGAGCTCGTATAGACTTTTGGACCCTACGCAGTTTGCTTTTTAAGAAAGTGGAGAATTGAGCTTAATTCCCTGAATACTGTGGCACATGAAGGGGCGAAAAATACTCTTTTACTAAAAATTTAATAGAAAATGGAAAGCGCACTAGCACTATCGTGCGAGTCACGTTTTATTTCAGCTTAATTTTCTTCAGATTTAGTGCAACATACGGTTGTGTGGAAACTTAAGGACGAAAGTAATTTCCGCACGACGTGTTACTGCCAAGTAACACAGCTCGATGGAACTTGAACCATTCGTAGAAAGAACTACTACGGTATAGCACAGAAGGTAACCGAAAGAAATACGCAATGAGAAAAAGAGAAACTACACTTTTATTCAAAGACAATACACAAGTACACCGAAGTCAGCACGGTTCATGTTGATCCTCTGCACATTACCAAAGACGAGACATGGTTCGTAGTAGCGTGTGTGTTCACGACGAATGGCACCGCACGCTCTGCAATGTGCAGGCCACAAGGTTGGTAAGGAGTTCTTGTGGTAGGGAGTACCATTCCTGCACCAGCGCGGCTGACAACCGCTGTATCGTCACTGGTGCATGTTTTACAAGCCTCCTCGGCCTATTGGCTTCAGTTGTCATACAACCGACAAAAAGTTTACCAAGATAACCATTTATGAACAATGCGACCACTTTCTTGATAATAGAAAATGAACAAGTGACTGTCAAAAGCAATAAAAGTTACTTAACTATGTTGTCGTCGACGTAGAATTCTTCTTTGGCAGGTTGTCTAGTTCGATGATCTCGCTCCCTACCAGAGGGATGGGTTGCTGCTTTCGTATATGTACGGCGAAATGAAATGAAGCACGAAATTTGCTTCACTTCAAATTTTTAATGTATTAAATTTCTTAACATCACCCAAAACCTTTTCCATAATCTCAAGAAGTAAATTACAAAAACCAATGTTCAATACAGCTCATAATGGTTGCTTGCATCTCTTCACTGTATTACTCCAGACTCAAGACTCGTTCACCCACAAACCAACAATTACAACGATACCCGTAGTCACAGTTCGAATATATTTGAATACATCGATCTTTCATGTTGCAAAGCTACGTGAACAGTATCGATATGATTTAAATTACTTCCAAAGAGATACAGGTACATTTAACATATCATTATCAATTATCCTCCTCAGTGGTTATAGGAAGCAATAATTATTATACAAATAAAGTATCAAGAAGGTAAATATTTTAGCATTTGATGTATTGTAATCTACTATACTTTGTGAAAAAAGAGGTGTGCTGAGCAGTTTCATTACAATGTGGACGTGCTCCTACACGTGTCCACAGTGCATCTCATGCGTTGTCAATGGGAGAAGGGGCAGGCCAGTCCAGTCTCCGAATGTCCCCCCATTCACAACATGGTCATTGGATAGGTTGCTAGGAATCAAATATGATTCAGGCATGGTACTGAAATTAAAGGTGAAAGGACCTCAGTGATAACATTCGCTAATGGCATTTGATGGAAGTGACGAAGATTTGTGGGAGCTGCTGAATGGAACGAACAGTGAGCACCTACTTTGAATTG
The DNA here is from genome assembly GCF_023864345.2 of Schistocerca serialis cubense. Classification (NCBI taxonomy): domain Eukaryota; kingdom Metazoa; phylum Arthropoda; class Insecta; order Orthoptera; family Acrididae; genus Schistocerca; species Schistocerca serialis. The sequence continues at coordinate 600,520,419 of NC_064644.1, read as the reverse complement.
AGAGGAAAATGAAGGCAGACGAAAAGTAATGTAGAGTAGTAAAAATGAGATTATCCGTAAAATTAACATCAAAAATGGGGACTACGAAGTAGATGACGTTAAGGAATTTTACTACCTTGAGAGAAAAATAACACATTACAGACGAAATAAGGAGCAGCTAAAAGTAGACTAACACAGTAGGAAGGGGTATTCCTGGCCAAAGAATTCCACTAGTATCAAACATGAACCTTACTTTGAGAAAGAAATGTCTGAGAATGAGCGTTAAGAGTACTACACTGTATGAACTCGAACCATGAACTGTGGAAAGCCGGAAAAGAATAGAATCGAAGTGTTTGAGATGCGGTACTGTAGAGGGATTATGAAAATTTGCTAAAGTGATAACAAATGACGAGGTTCTACGCCGAATCGGCGAGGAATAAAATGACTAAAAAAGGGACAAGGAAATAGGACATTTATTAAGACATCAACGAATAAGTTAACATGGTATTGGAGAGAGCTGTAGATGATGAAATCTGCATAGGTAGACACACATTGCAATATATCCGCCAAATAAGATAGGTCGACAAGGTTTTCTTCACAAGAAACCTCATTAGTGATTGTAGTGCCTGTTGTTGCACTGAATTCAGGTATGTAGTCAGAATTTTTCCAAAAAGCACCGTTTTTTTGTGACAGCTACTTTTTAAAATTTTATTTTAGCATTCTCTTCAACCTCTTCAACCTGTACCTCATATGTAGCGATTTTTATCCCGCTACATTTTGGAAAACGATATGTGATATCATGCCAAAGAACCAAACAACAAGACTGCGCATGTTCAATCAAGTTTTGACATGTGCAGACATGTTCAGACCTGTTATCTGGCATTGTAATGTATCAGTATTGAGCTGACTGTGAGCGTGTTAACATGAATATCGCTAGTGAAATAATATTTCCTTCCTTTCTGTGTAAAGTGTCTTGTGTATGTCGTGTTTTAGTGTTTCATCATGTGAAGAAACGGTGTAAATCATGCAGATATCTTCTGCTCACGCTGACCTTCAAGCCTCAAATGCGACATTTCAGGCGACTTATGAAAGAGCGTTATGAACGTTACTTTGGCTGTCACATGAGTGATTTGGATAAGAACTGGGCCGCAAATATATGGTGTGTTTCGTACGTTAGACTTTTGACTAGGAGAAACCATGGTGCACTTCACATCTCATTTGCAATACCCATGATTCGGAGGGAACCGACGGATCATCTAGCGGACAGTTATTTTTGTTTAAAAAATATTGAAGGAATCACATCTAAGTCAAAACATACAGATAAGTATCCGAATCTGTTGTCTGTAAAGAGTCTCCGTGGCAGTACACTATGCAGATACGAGCTTAATCTATAACTCTGATTCTGAACTATATCAAACTGAAAACGATTCAGTTGGAACTAAAAATGATCTTACATATGACGGCAGTAGCTGTTCATCAGAACCATACTTTCCCAATCCACAAGACCTTAATGACCTGATTCGGGATGTAAAACTGGACTAAACAACACGTTGAAGTTTTAATCCTGAACTCAAAGGCTGAACATACTCCAACAAGATGTACGAATATGTAATTCTCTCTGCCGCCATAATGATTTCGGAGACTGCTTCTCTGAAGAAAGTGGTGTTTTGCAATGATATTTGTTCTATTATGTAAACTCTTGGGCATCAACACCGGCCATATGCCGTAAGGTGCTTGGGATGTGGACTGCTGAGTGGCGTGGCATGACATCCCCGAATAAACTGCGGGCTGTCAAGGAGACGACCGATGTGTGGCGCTCCTCCCTGCGGGCTTCTCGCAGGGACTCTGTCATCCTGTGTCGGCTGCGCATCGGCCATACCTACCTGACGCACGGCCATCTTTTGCGTCAGGAGGATCCCCACTCTGTGTCGGTGTGGGTCCCGGCTGACGGTCGCCCACATTTTGTTGAAGTGTCCCCGACTGCGCACCCTCCGGCAGTCTTTTAATCTCCCGGGCACTTTGCCTTTGATTTTATGTGACGATGCCTCCATGGCTGATGACGTTTTAAATTTTATCCGTGGTAGTCCTTTTTATGGTTCCATTTAGGGCGGTCCTGCAGCTTTCCCTGTCTGTGTCTTTTGTCCTCGCGTCTCTCAATATTTGTTGCTGTTTTGGTGTGTCGTCGGATGGTTGACTCTTTCCCTTTTTTTGTTCTCATGGTCAGTCAACCAGTCTCCGGCCATCTTTTCTTCTGTTTCTTTCTGTCTGGTGTTCATCTGTACTCTTCTTGTCTGTCGTGTTTGTTGCTGCATTTGTGTTCTTTTAGGGCCTGGGGGGGGGGGCGTCTCCTCCCCCCTTTGGTTTTTACCTGCTCCACCGATTTTCGGCTCGCCTGTTTTTGGAATGGGGGACTGATGACCTTCGCTGTTTAGTCCCCCTTAAACAACCACCACCACCGGCCATATGAGCAGCGATTGTTCATAGGCTACTCTAAAGTTAGTTTGAAGGCTGTGCTGCTACATATTGGCAATGAACTTCCATCAATACCTGTAGCGCATGCCGCTGATATGAAAGAGACATATGACGATATGAAACCAGGTTTCGAGAAAATCCAACATTAAAAATATAAGTGGAATATCTGTTTTGACTTAAAGAGTATTGCTTGATTGTTTGGTTTGCAACTTGGGTTCTCCAAATTTTGCGATTTTTTCTGCGAATGGGGCAGGAGAGATAATAAGCGTCACAACGTCGGAAAATCATGGCTTAAACACGAATCTCTTATCCCTGGCCATAAAAATATGTCACATGTCCCTTTAGAGAATCCTGAAAAAATATATGTACCTGCATTTCATATTAAATGTGGGGTAATCAATAAGTTTGTCAAAACTCGGGATAAACTTTATGATGGATTCTTGTATTTGAAATCGAAATTACCGAAAGTCAGTGACGCCAAAATGAAAGACAGAATTTTTACAGGACCATAAATACCATCATTAATGGTCCATGAAGATTTTGAAAGACTGTTAAATCCACTGGAAAAAGCAGCCTGGCAATCTTTCAAAAGTGTATGTCGCAGTTTCCTTTGAAACCATAAAGCAGAAAACTGTCGTGACGTAGAGGCTGATCTTCCGCATTCTTATGAGGCTATGGGATGCAACATGTCCTTAAAAATTCACTCCTCGCACTCTCACTTAGACTCATTCCCGGAAAATCTTGGGGCTGTCAGCGATGAGCACGGTCAGCGTTTTCATCAGGAAATTTCTACAACGGGAAAGAGGCGCCAATATGGTTGCTGACGAATGCTGGACCAAGAAGAGGGACGTTTCAGATGCTAAATATGCCCTAAAATCACTATCCACCAATTTCTACATAAGTCAGAATGAGGAGTATGTCAAAAATTGGCTTTGAGCACTATGGGACTCAACTGCTGTGGTCATCAGTCGAGGAGTATGTCATTTAGAGTTAGGTAGCTAGTTATTGATTCTATTACAAACTATCAAAAATTCAAACAAATATCCCACAAAATTAATGCCTGATAGGGAGAAAACAGAAATTATATTTGCATTCAGGATGACTAATAGTTCTAGAATCTGTATTTTTACTCCTGTGAATGTAGAAAAATTCAATTTTATCCACCAGTGTGATTGCAGACTCTGGGTGCAAGCGGTATTCTATGATTAAGCCGCAGAAGAGAGGAATTCATGGCGGGCCGCATCATACCAGTCAGTAGTCTAATGACCAAAAATCAAAAAATTAATTTAAATGATTTTCACCACAAACGTGGCGTTTGAAGAAGCTCGCCCAGAAATGTAGGAGCGAACTGCATATAGTCAAATGTGCTTTTATAAAGCTGATTTACACTGTCAATGATTTTACCACAAACGGGATGCTCGCTTCAGGACTTAACAGAAAGAAGAGAGTTAATCAATTAACGTTTCTTCAACAACACAAAAATACTTAATAGCTATATTAAGTTCCTCCAACATCAATAATCGTTTGTAAGGCCTTCAGTTTACTAAAATTACAGAGACAGGCAACACTGTACGCGTTGTTCCATTTAGGCCAGCCGTCGAACTGCTTACACTAACTTGAGATGTATCTTGCAATTCCCAGTTTTTCTCCTCCTACTGCTTTGCGTCAAATCAGTGACTGTCCCATAATGACTTGCACAGTGATGATTCTACTAAAATAACTGACGTCTAGGATCATTGACGTAATTTAAATAATTTGTCTTTTTTCCACGCCCCAAAAAGATTCTCTATAAAGCTCAACAGACGATGCGCCACGAGGTGCTGTTAAGAGTTTTCACACTGAAATTGCAGATCGGCGCGGCTGCAAAGCTTCATTTTGCCATCCAGTAGTCAGTCTACCGTTCTCTTTTCAAATATTAATCGAATCATCAAGTTGAGTATCGTAGCAATTCCATCACTCACGTACACGGCAGCTATGCCCACAATGAGCCACTACGATCGCGCGCAGCTTTGGCACATTTCGCCTGCTTTCGTGTGTGTACTGTCGACAGCCAACCAGACTCCATGTGAAATAACGTTGTTTGTTGTGGTCTTCAGTCCTGAGACTGGTTTGATGCAGCTCTCCATGCTACTCTATCCTGTGAAAGCTTCTTCATCTCCCAGTACCTACTGCAACCTACATCCTTCTGAATCTGCTTAGTGTATTGATCTCTTGGTCTCTCTCTACGATTTTTACCCTCCACGCTGCCCTACAATGCTAAATTTGTGATCCCTTGATGCCTCAAAACATGTCCTACCAACCGATCCCTTCTTCTAGTCAAGTTGTGCCACAAACTTCTCTTCTCTCCAATCCTATTCAATACTTCCTCATTAGTTACGTGATCTACCCACCTTATCTTCAGCATTCTTCTGTAACACCACATTTCGAAAGCTTCTCTTCTTGTCCAAACTGGTTATCGTCCATGTTTCACTTCCATACATGGCTACACACCATTCAAATACTTTCAGAAACGACTTCCTGACACTTAAATCTATACTAGATGTTAACAAATTTCTCTTCTTCAGAAACGATTTCCTTGCCATTGCCAGTCTACATTTTATATCCTCTCTACTTCGACCATCATCAGTTATTTTACTCCCTAAATAGCAAAACTCCTTTACTACTTTAAGTGTCTCATTTCCTAATCTAATCCCCTCAGCATCACCCGATTTAATTTGACTACATTCCATTATCCTCGTTTTGCTTTTGTTGATGTTCATCTTATATCCTCCTTTCAAGACACTGTTCATTCCGTTCAACTGCTCTTCCAAGTCCTTTGCTGTCTCTGACAGAATTACAACGTCATCGGCAAACCTCAAAGTTTTTACTTCTTCTCCATGAATTTTAATACCTACTCCGAATTTTTCTTTTGTTTCCTTTACTGCTTGCTCAATATACGGATTGAATAACATCGGGGAGAGGCTACAACCCTGTCTCACTCCGTTCCCAACCACTGCTTCCCTTTCATGCCCCTCGACTCTTATAACTACCATCTGGTTTCTGTACAAATTGTAAATAGCCTTTCGCTCCCTGTATTTTACCCCTGCCACCTTTAGAATTTGAAAGAGAGTATTCCAGTTAACGTAGTCAAAAGCTTTCTCTTAGTCTACAAATGCTAGAAACGTAGGTTTGCCTTTTCTTAATCTTTCTGCTAAGATAAGTCGTAAGGTTAGTATTGCCTCACGTGTTCCAACATTTCTACGGAATCCAAACTGATCCTCCCCGAGGTCCGCTTCTACCAGTTTTTCCATTCGTCTGTAAAGAATTCGCGTTAGTATTTTGCAGCTGTGACTTATTAAACTGATAGTTCTGTAATTTTCACATCTGTCAATACCTGCTTTCTTTGGGATTGGAATTATTATATTCTTCTTGAAGTCTGTGGGTATTTCGCCTGTCTCATACATCTTGCTCACCAGATGGTAGAGTTTTGTCATGACTGGCTCTCCCAAGGCCATCAGTAGTTCTAATGGAATGTTGTCTACTCCCGGGGCCTTGTTTCGACTCAGGTCTTTCAGTGCTCTGTCAAACTCTTCACGCAGTATCTTATCTCCCATTTCATCTTCAACTACATCCTCTTCCATTTCCATAATATTGTCCTCAAGTACATCGCCCTTGTATAACCCCTCTATATACTCCTTCCACCTTTCTGCCTTCCTTTCTTTGCTTAGAACTGGGTTGCCATCTGAGCTCTTGATATTCATACAGGTGGTTCTCTTCACTCCAAAGGTCTCTTTAATTTTCCTGTAGGCAGTATCTATCTTACCCCTAGTGAGACAAGCCTCTACATCCTTACATTTTTACTCTAGCCATCGCTGCTTAGCCATTTCGCACTTCCTGTCAATCTCATTTTTGAGACGTTTGTATTCCTTTTTGCCTGCTTCATTTACTGCATTTTTATATTTTCTCCTTTCATCAGTTAAATCCAATATTTCTTCTGTTACCCAAGGATTTCTATTAGCCCTCGTCTTTTTACCTACTTGATCCTCTGCTGCCTTCACTACTTCATCCCTCAGAGCTACCTATTCTTCTTCTACTGTATTTCTTTCCCCCATTCCTGTCAATTGTTCCCTTATGCTCTCCCTGAAACTCTCTACAACCTCTGGTTCTTTCAGTTTATCCAAGTCCCATCTCCTTAAATTCCCGCCTTTTTGCAGTTTCTTCAGTTTCAATCTGCAGTTCATAACCAATAGATTGTGGTCAGAGTCCACATCTGCCCCTGGAAATGCCTTACAATTTAAAACCTGGTTCCTAAATTTCTGTCTTACCATTATGTAATCTATCTGATACCTTTTAGTATCTCCAGGATTCTTCCAGGTATACAACCTTCTTTCATGATTCTTGAACCAAGTGTTAGCTATGATTAAGTTATGCTCTGTGCAAAATTCTACAAGGCGGCTTCCTCTTTCATTTCTTCCCCCCAATACATATTCACCTACTATGTTTCCTTCTCTCCCTTTTCCTACTGACGAATTCCAGTCACCCATGACTATTAAATTTTCGTCTCCCTTCACTACCTGAATAATTTCTTTTATCTCGTCATACATTTCATCAATTTCTTCATCATCTGCAGAGCTAGTTGGCATATAAACTTGTACTACTGTACTAGGCATGGTCTTTGTGTCTATCTTGGCCACAATAATGCGTTCACTATGCTGTTTGTAGTAGCTTACCCGCACTCCTATTTTTTTATTCATTATTAAATCTACTGCTGCATTACCCTTATTTGATTTTGTATTTATAACCCTGTAATCACCTGACCAAAAGTCTTGTTCCTCCTGCCACCGAACTTCACTAATTCCCACTATATCTAACTTTAACCTATCCATTTCCCTTTTTAAATTTTCTAACCTACCTGCCCGATTAAGGGATCTGACATTCCACGCTCCGATCCGTAGAATGCCAGTTTTCTTTCTCCTGATAACGACGTCCTCTTGAGTAGTCCCCGTCCGGAGATCCGAATGGGGGACTATTTTACCTCCGGAATATTTTACCCAAGAGGACGCCATCATCATTTAATTATACAGTAAAGCTGCATGTCTTCGGGAAAAATTACGGCTGTAGTTTCCCCTTGCTTTCAGCCGTTCGCAGCACCAGCACAGCAAGGCCGTTTTTGTTAATGTTACAAGGCCAGATCAGTCAATCATCCAGACTGTTGCCCCTGCAACTACTGAAAAGGCTGCTGCCCCTCTTCAGGAACCACATGTTTGTCTGGCCTCTCAACAGATGCCCCTCCGTTGTGGTTGCACCTACGTTACGGCCATCTGTATCGCTGAGGCACGCAAGCCTCCCCACCAACGGCAAGGTCCATGGTTCGTGGGGGAGGGAAATAACGTTAAAAATAACTTATTGTAACGCATGGCGGTATTACCTGGCAGGCGGTCTGCACACAGAGCTACTCAAAGGGAACGGAACTGGTGGGTGATCGAAATTTCCAGCTCCTTACCGACTGGATGGCAACGTACAGTACGATCAAAAGTATTATCTAGAGATAATAAATTCGGAAAACGATTTGCTTGGCAGAAAATTTAAATGTGATAGCCTAATTACCACATTTTTACAATGTGTAATTTATAATTTTTTTACAAGTATTGTACAATTCTAAACTTTGAGTCAGTTATAAAACATAAACGAACAAGTTACACAGCCGCAAAATACTTTGTTAAACGTAAACAGAAGAAAGACAGTAATGAAGTGTTGGCCCACGACTTGGCTTAATACTTTGTTACGTAGCCCTTTGCGTGTATCACTGCAGCACGCCTAGATGGTACACAATCCACACGATTGGACGATCGCCCCTGATGAATCTTCTTCTATTGCTAACACAATTCTTTGTAGAAAGCCTCCTTGTTGGTGCAGTTTTGTTGGCGGACACGTCCATCCCGCTCGCCCCAAAGACATTCTATGCGGTTTAAGCCTGGACTCTGGCTTGCCCATTCGAATACCTTTACTTTGAACTGCTTTAAAACTGTCTTCACATGGCGAGAAGTGTGCTTCAGATCGTTGTCATGCTGGAAGTACCAATCACGTGGCGTATTTCTTCTTCCGCGAGACATCAGACGATCTGTTAATATTTCACTATGCATCAGACTATCCATTATCCCATGAATTTCGAAGAGAGGACCTACACCACTTCGTGAGAAACAGCACCACACCTTATTACTTCCTCGTCGGTGCTTCATAGTGGCTTCTTGCTACTTTCTATCATTCGTCTTGTTTTTCGTCTGCCGTACGTGTATCCAATGTGAGGAGAAGAGATTAAAGTTGCTTTCATCAGTCCATAGAATTTTTGACCAATTTTCAGTGGTCCACGACTCGTATTTCTTAGCAAAGTGTAGTGTGACCTTATTTTTCGCACTTATCACAGGTTCTCGAGAAAATCGCCTGCCATTCAGACGTTTAACTGTCGAAACATGGGCCATCATTTCGCGTGTTACCTCTAGATCAACACTTACTGCTCGGGCTGATTTTTCCGGATCAGCCATAGACTGCCTTTGTATGACCCTATCTTAATTTTGGGTGTTTTTTTCCTGGTTAAATCGTGAATTGTTCTGTATTGTCCCTCTGTTTTTCCGAAGCCAGGACCTGACACTCACAAGCTGCGAGGACTAAATTTGGCCTTGAACCATTGCTTTTTTAGACAGTTTGCCTGAAATCTGTTGACTATTCTTCAGTTTCAGGCATTGTTGTAACTACATAAAAATATTAGGAATAGATTTGCTTTATATGGTTAACGTTTGTTGCAGTCTTCCCATTCTACAAAATACTTACGAACCCCTTGGAAAAACTGTTTACGGCTAAAGTCCATGCTTACCCGCGCTAAGCAGTCACTGTGGCGAGGTCAGGCAGAATTTTTTCTGAATACCCGGTTTGTTTTGATTCGGTATATATCATAGATAAACACGCCTGCCAGCCTACTAGTTCAGCTACAAAATACTTTTAAACGATACTGTGGATCCGAAAAGAAGAGACGCAAACTGTAACTGACGCTTGCAAGCTTGGAGGTCAGAGAACATTGCTTGTAATTACGCTCGAGCAGCTTTTTATTACACTCTGTGTGAAGGTCCTGTTCCCTACCGTAGTCGCAAGGACCAGTTTTCGGTTACAGAAGGAATTTCTTTTCTTAGCCGCAATGAAGATGACCGGCTGGACATTCCCTAGTCCATTTAGGGGGACTAAATGGGTGGTGTTGGCTAGGATGATTTAAAGGGCGAGTAATTTACCCAAGACGGCCGTTTCTTCCCAACATTCGTTGCAGAAAAACTTCTTTAAGTCCTGGCAGGAAGCAGTAGCTTGCAGAATCGCTATAAACGGAAGCAGGAAATACGGAAATACATTTTGTTCTTGTTTCTCATTCACCGCAAGGCCTAAATGTTATTAATTCGTGGAGCAGTTGGAATTCGCGAAACTCGAGAGTCAGCCTACGGCCGTCGTGAGCCAATATATGCCATGCGCTCTTGTGAAAATTTGGTAGGTTGATTTGGGGGAGGAGGGGACCAAGCAGCGAATCATCTGTCCCAGCGGATAACGGAAGGATGGGGAAGGAAATCGGCCGTGTCATTTTGAAGGAACCATCCCGAAATTTGCCTCAAGCGATTTAGGGAAATCACGGAAAACCTAAATCAGGATGACCGGACGCGTATCTGAACCGTCGTCCTCCCGAATGCGAGTCCAGTGTGTTAACCACTGCGCCACCCCGCTCGGTCTGAAAATTTGAATATGATGTATATATGCGACTTTTTTCCTGTTGACTTTAAGCTGTATTTTGGACTTTTTTGCTGTGGAGAACCCGGCGGGGACAGTGTGTGAACCGTCAACTGTGTGTATATCCCAGAACAGTGGCCATATCTCGGTATTTCCACGAAAGCAGTAATGGAGAGATTTATAAAAAGTGACCAGACTCGCTGCTATCTGATATTAGGTTTTATTTCTTTCACTTTCACTACAGATTCGTTTCTGCTAATATTACCATCGTCGAATGACATGCGGTGCAATGTGGGTGACAGCATTTTCATTATAGACCCTACATATATACACTATTGGCCATTAAAATTGCTACACCAAGAAGAAATGCAGATGATAAACGGGTATTCATTGGACAAATATATTATACTAGAACTGACATGTGATTACATTTTCACGCAATTTGGGTGCATAGATCCTGAGAAATCAGTACCCAGAACAATCACCTCTGGCCGTAATAACGGCCTTGATACGCCTGGGCATTGAGTCAAACAGAGCTTGGATGGCGTGTACAGGTACAGCTGCCCGAGCAGTTTCAATACGATACCACAGTTCATCAAGAGTAGTGACTGGCGTATTGTGACGAGCCAGTTGCTCGGCCACCATTGACCAGACGTTTTCAGTTGGTGAGAGATCTGGAGAATGTACTGGCCAGGGCAGCAGTCGAACATTTTCTGTATCCAGAAAGACCCGTACAGGACCTGCAACATGCGGTCGTGCATTAGCCTGCTGAAATGTAGGGTTCCGCAGGGATCGAATGAAGGGTAGAGCCACGGGTCGTAACACATCTGAAATGGAACGTCCACTGTTCAAAGTGCCGCCAATGCGAACAAGAGGTGACCGAGACGTGTAACCAATGGAACACCATACCATCCATCACGCCAGGTGGTACACCAGTATGGCGATGACGAATACAAGCTTTCAACGTGCGTTCACCGCGATGTCGCTAAACACGAATGCGACCATCCTGATGCTGTAAACAGAACCTGGATTCATCTGAAAAAATGACGTTTTGCCATTCGTCCACCCAGGTTCGTCGTTGAGTACACCATCGCATGCGCTCCTGTCTGTGATGCAGCGTCAAGGGCAACCGCAGCCATGGTCTCCGAGCTGATAGTCCATGCTGCTGCAAACGTCGTCGTACTGCTCGTGGGGATGGTTGTTGTCTTGCAAACGTCTCCATCTGTTGACTCAGGGATCGAGACTTGGCTTCACGATCCGTTACAGCAATGTGGATAAGATGCCTGTCATCTCGACTGCTAGCGATAAGCGGCCGTTGTGATCCAGCACGGCGTTCCGTATTACCCTCATGAACCCACCGATTCCATATTCTGCTAACAGTCATTGGATCTCGACCAACGCGAGCAGCAATGTCGCGATACGATAAACCGCAGTCGCGATAGGCTACAATCCGACCTTTATCAAAGTCGGAAACGTGATGGTACACATTTCTCCTCTTTACACGAGGCATCACGACAACGTTTCACCAGACAACGCCGGTCAACCGCTGTTTGTGTGTGAGAAATCGGCTGGAGACTTTCCTCATGTCAGCACGTTGTAGGTGTCGCCACCGGCGCCAACCTTGTGTGAATGCTCTGAATAGCTAATCATTTGCATATCACAGCATCTTCTTCCTGTCCGTTAAATTTCGCGTCTGTAGCACGTCATCTTCGTGGTGTACCAATTTTAGTGGCCACTAGTGTATGTTATGGTAGAACATTGAGATAGATTGCTACTTACGTTTATATTGTCAATATGAATCGACATACATATAACGTTATTGACAACTGTATTTTGACTGTCGTTCTATACTTGTTGCATTAAGCTAGCAGTTAATTTGTTATGACACTAATTTAACAGTGTTGAACCAACAACTACAACCAACTTTTACAAAATATAAGCACTGTTATACATATGATATATACATTATTTGTTTGCGCGTATAACTATGGTTCCAGTATATTTGTAGTGGTTTACATTTATACGGATCGTAGATACCATTAATTTACAGGTGTTTGTGCTGTAGGTGTTCTTCTCTGACGTGTGTGCTTATGTTAACTTCTGTTTTTGATAATTTTTCGTAAATGAGCAACGATGTCAAGCTTTTATTTTGGTGTGCATCATCTCTGGCTGTGCACTGTTCTTCGAATTTATCCATATTCATTTTCGGGTATTTCAATAAAATTTTTAAATAGTACTGATGTTTAAGATCCGTTTGTACCTGCAATATGTCTTTTTGGTGGTTTTCTTATTTGTAAATAAATTTCAATTTCCTGGAGAATGTTCATGATAGGGCCTTTCGGAATTTTATGAAGTAACCGCAATACGTGTTCAGTTGTATCTACCTGTGTTGACGGTCTTTCAGGTAGATAAAAAAATTTGATTCGTTGTTATCGCTATTTCGCATGTGTCCTTCAAACCACGTGAGACTACTACAAACATACAGCAACCATAGACACATGCAGAACCAGATAATGTATGTATCACCTGTATAGCGGCGCTTATACTTTGAAAACGTATGACATCATAGTTCCAAAACAGTCAGATCCCTTTCAGACCAAACTAACTACTGACTTAATTCAACAAATATAGAACGACATTCAAAACACAGTTAGCATCGATGTTATATCTATGTAGATTCATCTAAACAATATACAAGTAAGTAGTAGTCCATGCTCAATTTCTGCCACAACATAAATACGTGCTATGTCTACAACTTTGCTTCCTCCGTTTTTTCTCGAAGTTCGGTGCTTTATTGTGAGAAACTTACAAAAAAATTGTGATTCATAGTATTGCCCATCACTAGCCCCTATTCTCCTATCTTTCGGATAGCATACGAATCCCGTGTCGGAATAACTGGGCGTCTTTTGTGGGGATCCATGAATGTATTCAGTTTTGCACTTGTTCATATGATCGTAAGCGCTGGTCAGCCAGACTGTATGCCACTGATCGAAAAAGGTGGTAGTCAGAGAGAGAAACGTATGGAGAAGACGGCAGGAGGGATAGCACTTCTCATTTCAATGTTTCCATGTATATTTTGAGGGGTTTGCGACATGGGGTCGTGCACTGACCTGCTGCAAAATTACCTTTCACGTGTCTATCGCTGTGTTGTGGCCGTTTGTGTTTCAGTGCTGGGCTCGAACGCATCAATTGCTTTCGATAATGATGTCCTGTGATTGTCTTCCTCTGCTTCAGTAGCTACGAAAACGTTCAGTCTTCCACCGCCATGTCCGTCTGCGACATCAAAATCAACGTTATTAAAGCGTTGAGAACATTTCCTGCACGTTCTTCCACTAACAGTTCGCTCACCATTGGTCTTACCCAGCATTTTAAGAGCCACAGCCGCAGATTTATTCACGTTAAAGAAGAAAATTAGAACTTCCCGCAAATGGCGAGAAATGGGTACGTAAGTTGACGTACTTAATCGAGAATAACTTATGAAGCAATCACAAATCGTTTAATATTTTTATGGCATTATGTTTACAGATGCCTAAGCTTATTGTATTACACCTATTACCAACCACCTGAACTGCGTTTGCCGCTACTGCCGTCTACTGCAAAAGGACGGAAGCAAAGTTGTAGACCTAATATAATGAAAATAATGTCACTCATATTGTGCCGCAGGTCAGTCGATAATCGCAATGTTATCCGAAACATACCTGTAGTAAAACTGAAAGAAATGAAAACTAATATCACACAGCAGCGAGTCTGGACACTCTTTGTAAGTATGTCACTTGCTGACTTATACTGCGCTGCGGGCCCTATGAAACATACACCATGCAGTTACAAGGTTTAATGGTTAATATTGGAGTAGGAGAAGTTTAACCCGCCTTGCAGGTCATAGGCAGGTTGTTGACCCCTATTTATGCTGATTTGACAAGTGTGGCAGTGTTCAGAGTTAGTCTGAACCCAGCAGTAAACGTTTCTGACTAAATCTACGAAACCACACCACATCGCTGACAGGGAGTAGTCAACCGTTGCTGCAGGTGTGATTTCACGCGACCCCACGGGAGATCCGAGCCACTGGCGAAATGAGCGTTTTACGGAAGTCAGAGTGCAGATTCAAGCTCAGACGACCACGTAATGCGTTATTACTAGAGATGTATGAAAACGTCAGGATTATTTGAGCTTCATCTGCACGTCCAAGTAAAAGACAGCAGGCTATTTGTAGCAGAGAACGAGGTGCAACAGATGAATTCGAAATCTATAGCATATTCCACATTAACTAAACGATGTTACAGTAATTTAGCACAGCTGAGTTCTCCCTTCATGACACAGAGTAGTGTGAACGTGAGAGAACGCTTTACCTCAGAGAAGTGACGTCAATCAAATTGAGGTAAGAAAGTGTTGACTTAATTTACAACCACGTAGGAAATAAGTAAACCTTTCATGTTCCGAACAAAGAAAGCTGTTAAACGCTTCCGATTTTATTTGACTACACTGCTAAGACCCAATACTGGTAAAAGTAAATAATTACAATAGAAACGAATGATATAAACTAGTGCAAAGTGCTTCGTATACAAATATTTGGCTACGGTGTGCACATGTCCTTCACCTTGTTAGTACGTTGCTCTAGGGGAAACCAGAATTCAGTCTACTGCAACGGAGAGCACAAAAATATTTTGGTCTTTGCTCTAGGGAAAGAATAAGTCCGTATCAAAACTGAGAGGACTAGAGAAATGTTGCCGAAGATTTAGATCAGTTACGGAACTGAAAAAGTAGTGGTAGTAGTAGCAGTAGTGCAACACACTCGAAGCATAATCATCGCACTCTACTACGTTAATGGTATATTGCGATTCCGATGGATTATTTACTATGATCGGTTTCTCTGGAAGGAATAGTGATGGAGCAATATTTCGCGCTTTAGCAATCGATATTAATGTATAGTGTGTATGATACCTACTTTTGATATTATACAGGTAAAGAAAAGGAAAAAATTCGGTTGAACTTGGCTTAGAATGGCGTAGTAGAGTTTTGTTTTCCAAAGTTGCTCACACGATATCGCAAAAACGCACCTGATAACTCGGAACCGAAGAACTGAATGGCGTGTAGCTTGAACTGTTTATAAACTGGTTGCTCACTGGTTTCTAAGTGGTATTGCCAAGTGCGACATTGAGAAAGTCATCCAAGCATTATGGAGAAATGGTTGCAAAAATTATTACCTGAAAACAAAAAATATAAGCGTTTAGGAAATTAAATTCTGAATACGGTTTCTTTTTCACGAAACTCGATTCAAGATGGCGAACATCTAAAAAAAAAAAAAAAAAAAAAACGCGAAGTTGCAAAACACGATTTTTCATAAACAAGTAGAAAGTATAGCTCCGATCGAAAAATTTGAAATAAGTAAGCTGTAGGGCTTAAAAAATCTATCGATTGTTTTTTTTATAAGCGTCGATTACTTTCTAAAGTTTCGAGATAGACTATATGGAACAAACGTTAAAAATCGGGTTCTCTATAACTTGTTAACATCAACGTTTCCACACTTTCTATTATTGTATATAGAGCCCTCTGTAAGTCAAAAAACTGCTTCCTTGAAAACTTGAAAAACTATTAACTGTCTTTCAAGATATTGCGATTTTTTGCAAAAAAAAAGGCGCTCTCGATAGCGCTAGATCTTGTCAGCGGATGGCGTCCAGTGACGGTTTTCAGCTTATTTTATTCTCGTAAAGTTGTGCTACAACGCCATTAAATAATTTTTACGATTTTGTTAATTGTAAGGGTAAAAAAAATGATTTCGAAAAACTTGCACTTCGTGCTTACTCGGGGGTTGCTTGACGTGACAAACACGAATGTTATAGTCATTTCCGTTTTGGAAGCAAAACAGCGCCGGAAACATTTAATTTTCATTCAACTAACATTTTGTTTACATTAATCGTCATTTTATAATTCTGAATTACTGCGACAGTATTAATTGTTTTGTTTAGTTAATGATACTTACGTTACAACTGTTGCTGGTTTCTTTAACGCTTACTTCATCGTTTAATTATTTTTCATACAAAATTAAATAAATGCAACATATCAGGATAAGTTTAAATTATTTTAATTATTTACGCCAATATGTCATAGTACAACGTCCTATAAAATGTGTATAAAATCATTACGTTGAAAAGTAGGTTATACACGTGCCCCATATTGATAAAATTATTTGTCGAATGTAATCGTTGTTTTATTTGGTAGACAGTCTTCTGATTGATTTTCTTGTTCTTCCTTTTTTTAAAAAAAAGTCGTGAGACGATGTTGGCTATTTCTTTCTTTAAAAGTTATTTTCATTAAATAAAAATTGATATAGTTAGTTAAAAAACACGCCGAACAAAAACGGGTATTTTTTGACGCTTACAATTAATAAAATAGTAAAAATTATTTAACAGCATGGTAGCAGAAATCTTTCTGAAGGAAATACGCGTTGTTTCCAAAAAAATTGACACATCTATAAAAATAAATAATTTTTTTAAATTTTTCAAACAAGTTTTTTTTGTATTTACTATTGGCTACACTTACTTTGAATAGCAAGTGTGAGAATTTGAATGTAAACGAGTTATAGAGAACCCGATTTTTAACGTTTTTTGTATATATTTCGAACTGTAAGAAAGCAATCGATACTTATAAAAAGGCAATGAATAGATCTTTTAAAGCCCTACAATTTTCTCAATTCACATTTTTCGATTGGAATATAGTCTTTTACTTATTTACGAAAAACAATTTTTTGAAACTTTGCGGAATTCTTCCGCGGTGTTTACCATCTTGGATCGAGTTTAATGAAGAAGCGACTCATTTAACATTTAATTTTCTACAAGCTCATTTTTTTGTCTTCAGTCTTTTTTTTTCAAATTTAACTAGGCCGTCAGAGAATGCTGGGATTAGTGTTACTCCCAAACGAATAGTTGCCAACTCTCGTCACAACTGAATTCTTTTTGGATAGTTCCCTCTGTGTTCGACCTAAGGGTACACGGCAGTTACAAACTGATGTTTCCTGACCCAGTATTAATACTGTATGTTTTCCTCGTTGAAAAGTCTCGCGACACAGCGACGTCGTTTCGATACTGCGACGAAAGTGTAGCTCTTCTGCAAGGACAGTCAGGTAGCGCCCTAGGCCTTTGCTGGCTACAAAAACTAGTTTGCACGCAACCGGCCTTCGGTTTACGTTATAATGGCTACACGTTCGCCACCTCTGGCGTTGGCCGACTCAGCCAAGCAGTGCGTGTGACTGATGGCGCGGAGCTCTGAGTGCTGAGCGCCCACTTTTCCGCTCGACGTGTCCTTTTCCACCAGGGGCAGGCGGCCCTCAAGCACGCCGGGTTTCTCTACTTCCCGAGATGCCGTTATCCGCCACGCAGCAGTGGTATTCGTCGCCTTACCGCAGCTCCCGTGCTTCCGACCTTTTAAAATCTGATCTTCTTTCTTCATTCATCTTCGCGCCCTGCTTTGCTCGGTTATTTTCGCTTCCAACTTAGCTCCTTCTTCTGCTTCATCTTGGACCATATTACGCTCTTTAGTACGGTTTTCAAACCTGTGGCGGTTCTCCTACAAGCTCTTGTTCCGTGGGTGCAGCTTTTCCATCAACCGACTACTCTGAGGAAACCCGAGTATTTCTAGATGTAGTACCGAGTCAATGAGAAGCCACAAAATACGTAGATTTAGTAGATGTCCGCATAATTACTGCGGTTCTACAAATCGTTAATAAGCCATCAGCTGTATCACTGAAATCTCATTAATCAGAAGAGGTCGAGGGGAAAAATTCGTAACTACTGCAGTACACGAAAAATTCACTAAAGTCAAAACGTAAATGAACTGTCACTTGAGTAAACTGCTCGCAATCCTATTTCAAGTACGTTTGTAATTAATCCTAGATTACTAAACCGTCGTCAAATTTACGATCGCATTTGGCATCTCTTCGGGGTCCCGACTCCTCTGGACTCATAAGCGACACATGCACTTGAGTACCTTCATGTAAACATTCTTGCTGATAATGGCTGAATTACTTGTGTTTGGTCTCTAATAGTCTGCATATTTGTTTTACCACTTAAAACTTGTTGTCTTAGTGCGGCGTCTTAGGTGAAATATCAATCAGTCACAGTTAGAAGAGTGTTAGGTTACATTAATTTGGCCCGCTTCAATGCTAACCTCATCTTTTGCTACTGATATTGGCACAATATGGATGTTGGTGAGTTTGATTTTGACACTAACAAAGTGGGTGATTTGCTTTAAGGAGCTGACAGAGACACAGATAATAGATAATTTAGGGAAGAGGAAAATTTTTTTGCAGAAGATAATTTGTGTGTGCAAATGACAGTAATGTAGACCCAGACTTTGAAGTAGCAAATGAGGAAAATGAGGAATCGGAAGAAGAATACCGGGTGACTGTGGAAAACCAAGCTAGGTCTTCCCTAGATTGTAATAATAGTGTCTAAAGCAAAAGACTCTCCACTCATTTTTATATAAAATACTCTTGGAGTTTTAATAATTAATCAGTGCATAGTCGTATGACTTCTTTTCCAATAACACTTTGAGCTCTAAAATTGTCTTTGTACGGTAAAAAACAAGAAATTTTGTACTTATTTTGTATGTAACACACCACTGGAGAGCTAATAATTGTAATTAACTAGTTACACTGCGCTACCCTCCTAGAAATAACAAAACGATTAGACACTACGGGGGCGCACAGTGACACGTAAGGGGAGAGCAACGCCGCACGGCGGAAATCAACACCTTAGTTTCTACCAGTTGTAATCAAGAATCTGTTATGTTAGCTCTATCGTGGAAGTACGTCACTCGACTGCACAGGTAAGACTATGTCTAAGATAACCAGCAGGCGTAAACTTCTGTATTCGAAATATCGTCTGTACAGATCGCAATTTAGATACTATTACTTGTATGCTGAAATCCTCTAAATACAGCCCACACTAAGTACCACAACGAAGATGCTGTGCATTATAGAACTGCCACAGGCACTGTTTGTGGTTTCACAGGCTAATGGTACTGGGTCATTCCATGTCAAGTCATCCAGGACATGGCACCCATTATCTAGTTGTGAACTGAGATTTCGTGTACTGCTTGAATTAATTTTATTTAATTTTATTGTTAAATTAGAAAAAAATATTTTGGACAGTTGCACCTCTCTGGAACACACTGAAAAAATTAGAAAGTGATCTACAAATAATAAAATTTCATCACACAAAAAATCAGTTTTGAGACTTAACAACATACGTAGACTTAATAATTTCCAAACTGAAAAAAATTGCAGTATATGAAACAAAATTACACCTTATAAAATATAGGGTAACTTGTACATTACATGACATATGAATATTTTCTTACCTGTGCATTAACCAAATTAACTCAATGTAAAAATACACAGCATTTTGTTTATAATATTTAAGCATTTTGTCAAAAGTCAATATTGTCAAGATTGCACAAAATGCTTGTACAGCTATCTACATTCGAGCTGATTCGGAACTACACATGTGACAAGACACTTTGATGCTTCGATAATATTTTTTTGCATGAGAACCACTTTTCTTCCACCAACTTTGAAAACTCTTTGCTCGGAGAATAAGTACAGCCTGTTGCTGTGGTTATATCAACTTCACACAGAATATGAAAGAAAGAAACATCACAAACATCATTATCAGGCCAGGGATGGGCCCATGAGGATGCATGGACCTTATTGTAACATCTGTTTCTACACATTTCACCTTCTCAAAAATTCTCAAATACCAAGAAGAACCATATGCACATGCAGCATAGCAGTTGGGCTACACAGCGCATTCTGCCATTAGTGGCGGGAGTGCATCTGAGAAATCATGCACGATACTAAAATCCATATCACAGCTCAACCTTTTTGCTCTAATCTTGGATGGTGATGCGTTGAGAAAGATAATACCTGACTTGTACCACTTCATCTTTTGAAACAGAGAGAACTGAAATGCCTTGCAGGTTCTCGCGACAGAATTCAAATACCTGTGAAGCGGTAAGTATTTATCTTTATAAATTCTTTGCAATCTTGTTTTTGTGGCAATTCTTTTAACAGTGCCACCAATACCATCAGAGGGCGATTTGCCATGGCTGGTAGCAAAAAGGACCAGCTACACTTTTTGTTGAAGTCGTGTTCATGGTAGCAGATATTTCTGAAATTCTTACAATTTTTATAATGTGCAGTACAACCATCAGTGAAATATTCAACATAATCAAGATGAATTTCTGGAAACTCATACTTAAAAAAAAATCAGTACAGTCTTCTGAGTCTGGTACACCAAGGCAACATCACGTTTTAGATCATCAGAAACAATACAAATATTTTTTGCAGTCAACTGTTTGACCTTTTTGTAATATACCTAAATGGACAGTGTGAAGTGTGCTACTGCCGTTGTTCCAATGGTACCCCTGTACTTCATCTTGAAAACAAAATTGAGATTTTCACTGAAATCCATTAAAATTAGCACTGATCCTTCATCAAGTGTTTCATTCTTCATTTTCAGATAATCAGATTGTGACTGAGAAATAAGAGTGTGGAAAAAGTTTTTTTAATTTTCTTAGTGTGTCACAGAATTCTGATAGAGAAGTAATTTGAACACTTAGTCATTCCATCAGTTGATACCCATTGACTGTACTGAATCATCTCATCAGGATCATAGTTCTCTGTTTCAGAAAATGAAATAGTGGGTTTGAAGCAATGAACTGGTGGGGCATTTTTCACACAGACGAAGCATACGGGCTCGGTTATTTTTATCACATGTTATTATTGTAATTAGAGCTTGGTATGTTTCTGTAATAGAAATGGAATTTAGAAGCAATTTAACGTTTTGGTGGTAAATGCACACTCATGCGGTTTGTGTTCCTCATGATCCTGCAAGTATACACTGTTTTGGTCGAAGAGAAGCAAATTTTGAGAGTCCTACTTTGTCTTCAGGACACTTTTTTTATAGAGAGAATACAGTTCAGTTAAATTACTTGAAACAAGACGCTTTTGTCCATAGGTATTTTTACTGGTGCTCACTTTGTCTTTTTTTCCCAGGCATTACTCTTTGTTTTCGTCGTCCAGATAAAAACTCTATACTTCTTGTACTGTATCATGTGGCACTGTCTTTCCTCTTTTCCGCTCAGCCATCTATAAAACATCTTTCTCCATTAAAAGAGCTCTTGCTTGACGTACCAGATATTCAGAAACCTGAAATTTGGAACTGACTTTCTGTCGAGACCAAGTTGGCGGCAAAAGAGCAAGTAACTGAATTTTTTCACGATTATTTGCATATTCAGTTTCCTGTTTGATTTTGTCCTTGAGTTCATCATGATGTTTTGCCTTTTCTTCCAGTTCTGTTAAATCATTGTCAGAGATAGTGCTTGCATGAACAGCCAGCTCAACTTGATATGTATGTGAAATTTTAGTTTTCAGAGCCCCAGCTGCTGATTCCAATTTTCGTTTGGCTGCTGCATACCGACTATGCCGAGCAACTGAGTGCAGCTTTTGCAGGAGATACTGCTAAGCTAGTTAAGCTAGTACTGAGCACAGATTTTTCAGGAGTCTGCACCTTCACCTTACTGTCGTTTATATGGTCTGGTGACGAGTCGTTACTTGCTTGTTTTTTATTAATAAGTTCGATACAGGTTGACTAAAGCCTCTCGTTTTGAAGGTCTTTGCCTTTTTTAAACCAATTTCACTCAATCCAGATGAAACATCGTTTATGGCGGTTGAAGGGATCTCAGCAAATTTTCTTATGTAGAGAGAACCTGCGCAGGTACCTGTCTTTGTGCTTAACACACACACACGAAACACTTAAATCACAGTATGAACGTCTGCCTTTATTGTCGGAGACCTGCTGCACATCCTCACAGAAGGGAACTTCTAGAGTGGAGTCATCAGATTGCCACGTGGGTGGTCGAACAGTGGATCAAAATGGTTCAAATGGCTCTGAGCACTATGGGACTTAACAGCTATGGTCATCAGTCCCCTAGAACTTAGAACTACTTAAACCTAACTAACCTAAGGACATCACACAACACCCAGTCATCACGAGGCAGAGAAAATCCCTGACCCCGCCGGGAATCGAACCCGGGCACCCGGGCGCGGGAAGCGAGAACGCTACCGCACGACCACGAGCTGCGGACAACAGTGGATCAATGTCGTCTTCACGGATGAGTCCCGATTTTGTCTGGGAAGGGATTCTCGATGGATTCGCATATGGAGGGAACGTGGAATAAGATTGCAGGACCGAAACAATGTGAAAAGAAACTGACATCGAGGAGGATCCTTAAAGGTAAGGGGAGGGATTATGTTGACCACACGAATCCCGCTTCATGAACTTTTTCGGGGTGGATCGGCAACTTTTAACTGCTGTCAGGTATCATGACGAGATCTTGGAGCCTCATTTGCGGTTGCTGCGAGGCGCTGTTGGCCCAGACTTCGTATTGATGAACGATAACGCTCGACCTCATAGAGCACGGACGGTTGACGTTTTTTGGAAACGGAATATATTGCACGCATGGCGTGGCCTGCTCGCTCTCATGATTTGAATCCCATAGAGCACGTCTGGGATGTACTAGGAAGACGGGTTGCATCACGTCAGCGTCCACCAACCACTCTCCAAAACTGGGAGCAACTTCGCGGTAAGAACGGGCGTTGTTACCTCAACATGAGACTGATGACACCATTCACAGCATGCCTCGTCGTTGTCAGGCTTGTATTGCTGCCAGAGGTCGTCACACCCCATACTGAGCACATTAACCAGTTGTCGGATTGTGTATGCAAATCCAAGTTGGAAAAAATGAAGAACATTTTTGTCTACCGTTTCGGATGTTGCAGTTGTTTACGTTCTGTATTCTTTACATTGTTTATACCTAACTATCACCTGTTTATACTTTTTTGTGGCAAAGGAAACGCAACCTTGCAAAATTTCTTTTGGTTTTTTTAATTTTGGACACCAGTGTAGTTATCTAAAACACATAATTAAAGCTTTATGTAAATTTAATCTGTGCATTAATGGACTGTAAACGAATTATCGAACAGTATATTGTGTCTTTAACATGACGTATGTTTATATCTTGTAAATCACAATGGTGACATAGAAGTTAACTACAGCAGTAGTCACATGTAATAGTTGAGGATGGAGGGCAGAGGAGGTTTAGGAGACTTTTTTTCGTCTGCTCTCCTTCAGGAGCCTAAAATTCTGAATGGCCTACGTGGCGTTTTATAACAACACGCTGCTCAGGAAGTTAGACGCTGTTATTTTACTGGAACGGTTCGCGATTCTGGAAACGTGTTGAAACGTCACCTTAGAAAAATTAATGAATTACTGTGTTGGTAAACCCCTTACGTTATTTGATTTTCAAACAGCTGAGCAAAACTGAACGTACTCAGACATTTCTCTCTTTACTGATTCTGATCATCACTAAACTGACACACAATATTTGTAGCGCAACGCAATCTGACTTTCAATAATCCCTACAAAAGAATGGCCCTGACTAACAGTAACCTATACCTTTCATGAATCACTTACCTCACAAAAATCTTCGTTACTCGAACTACTGCAATACAGCGAGCGCCAATGCTGCCAGCTAAATAAAAGATTCTAACTACTGAAGGCACTAACCACTGATAGGCATAGTTAGCAAATGAAAGATTTTGATAGAGAACAAACAATGTATTTACCTCAATAGTGTTCAAAAATCATAATATATATATCAGTTCATGACATCCAGTCTTACAAATTTACTCTCTCTGATGGACACACGTCCAGATCATCGGCTCTCAAAACTCCGCCATATCACTCCCCACATCCACCACTGCTGGCGGCTCACCTTTAGCGCTACAGTCTGGAACCGCGCGACCGCTACGGTCGCAGGTTCGAATCCTGCCTCGGGCATGGATGTGTGTGATGTTCTTAGGTTAGTTAGGTTTAAGTGGTTCTAAGTTCTAGGGAACTGATGACCTCAGATGTTGAGTCCCATAGTGCTCAGAGCCATTTGAACCTTCCCCCCCCCCCCCCCCGCCCCTCCCTATAGGTTAAATTTCAGTACTCAATCGTATCCCTTACGCATACGCATCGCTGGTTCTTTTCAGGCACGAACCATTTCATTTGTCTTGCTGTATCGTTCAACAACGCCAAACGCGTGCCCATTCGCACGCCTATTTGGCATTCGAGAATAGTATTAATTTATTTCCGCGTGGGACGAGCCCACGCAGTCGATTCGCACCAAAAAGTATGGACAGTTTGAATATGTTGGTAAAATATAACTGGAAATCTCCCGTCGAGTGGTTGGACAACATTGGGTTATTAATTTGCTCATGCGCGGAGGTTGCGCATTGTTTCACACATGTCAGCCAATCTGTATCGTCGTTTGTAACCAATACCATCCATTACTTGAACAATTGCTAAGACGACCGTGGTAGTTTAATTTGGAAACTCAAAACATCAGTACCAAAGTGGAACTGAGTTTAACTGTTATTATGAGTTAGGGTTCCCATATCTAGCTGGTCCCTCGTAGCGCCACTCTAAGATAGGGGTGAAAAAATCAAGTTAATATTTATTTAATATAATTACTTTTTATTTAGTAGACAATTATATAGAACTTTTTGCGGCGGAAATAGTTGGTGCACCATATTTTCGGAAAATTTCACCTTTTTCAGGAAGTCTTTTTCCCTTTTACGTATTTATAAAACTCCATGCATGTCAGCTTGTAGTTAAAGTGGCACTGTAAGATTGATTCTACAGTCCCTGGCAGCAGTCGATTTCTTTCATTAGTCCACTGGGCCTACATCAGCGAAAATACTCTTTCCACAGTGGCGTTGTGTGCAGGAATAGAAAACAAACACTCGCATAATTTTAGCAGTTGGCATTTGCATTCAGGATTTTCGGTTTCCTTGAGAAAGTATATCCAGTTTTACTCTACGGAGTGTTTAGACTCTTAGTTTCTAAAAATCTCTTCAGATATTGTCTCCTGAAATCTTCACACCATTTTAGTCAAGTATGTAGTAGTGTTTTCAATCATCACTCAGTCTGCGACTTTAGATAGCGTCACCCAATCAAATACTTGATATGTATTAAAAGGACCAGCCCATATCTCTTAAATAATCAGATGCTATGGTACAGAAAGCCATTGTCTCTTTCTCAGATTTCGAAGTCAGATTAATTATTTCTTGGTTAGGACGCTCATTCTTCAGTTTGTTCAAGTTCATTTTGGTTTCCGTGCCAGTAAAATTGGCAGTCTTCCTTTCAGTCAGACCTCTTTTAGTGTCGATCAATATATTTCTTATTTCAGTTAACGTGACTTCACTCTTATCCACGCTTTTTATATATTTTTTTCAAACAGAGCCAAGTTTGACTACAGAAACGTGAAATAAAATTCACTCGTCGAAGTACTGAAAATACCTGAAATTAATTTAGGTGGCCTGATTTCGTTGTCAAAAATTTGTTTTAATCGAATCCAAAGCTTCAGAATTCTCCCAACTGCGTGCATTAACGACAGCCGTCTCATTTTTGAGTGAGATAGAAGAGTACGATGATCGACATCTGCGTATAAGCAGAACTCTTTCAGGTTCCGTGTGTACTGAAAAATATCCTGTGTATTGAAAAATAGTTAAATATTTTGTGACGATTATTTCAATGTTAACAGTTAAGACTCCAGCAGCGCTTGATACAGTATTGCGGAGAATACGGGCGGGGCATCCAATCCCTTTTACATTTTTTTGCTAGTTCTTCTTTAATTTGGTGAAAAACCTTCCGCTGGCCGCGTCGATAAAGCCCTCCGAAGTTGGGATTGGTGTTGTCTCCACGAAAAGCAATTAATTTATCTAATGGAGTTTGCAGTCGTCTTAAAGTGTCTAGACAAAACTTTGCAACTGTCTCCGATGTTTCGTTATGCAGCGAATCATACCTCAGCAGCTTCTGTTGGATTCTGTCAGTTTCAGTGAAGTATTCAACAACTAAAGGAAACATCTTTTCAGCCTTGTGGTTCGACGTGTCGACGCCTGTGCCGTAAAATGAAACTTCTTACAACTGTTTTATGCATTCGGACACGGAGTGTGGTGCGAGGATACTTTTAACAGTCGCTGCAGCTTTGGTCCTGGCTGAGACTGCTTTGCACCTTTGAAGTCAGGACACATTGCGGCATTCAGTTTTACGGTACATTCAAGAGAACTGAAGGATTGACAATGCTTGATAATTTCATAAGCTATTGTTAGTCCTGCAGCAGCAACGAGCAATTCTTCCCCGGTATCTGCTTTAGTCATGAAAGTAGAAATAAGCTTTAATGTGGATGCTACGGCGAATCTATTTGTATGATTCTTCGTAGAAATGTGATGCCTTACCTCCGTGAGTTACCGAGATGAAACAGCTGCAAATCTCACTCACAACGCTTCCTGATCCGTTCCTCCTTTCTTGACAAAAGACCACTCTTTTGTGTAATCATCCGAAGAGTCACACTTTCTCTTTCCTCATTAGGCATTTTCGTAAGCTATAATAAAATGTTTATCACATTTTCCACGCTCTGTATACCCGCAGTAAACACTTCAGACATTATTAACTTGCACTTGTCGTTCGTATTACGTTTAGAAAGAATCGTCTTATCAGTTCGCCATTCGAATGGGGGAGAGCTGTCCGATTCTTCCGCATCCCGTACTACACGAAAAGTTTGATATTTTCTCTAATGATGGCGCTAGATGTAGAAGGTGCTTGCATCGTCGATATAGGACACGCAACGTCAATGCCATCCCTGAGACGACCTTGTCAGCATACATTTGTTGACACAAATAAGACTGACTGAGATTGCATTTACATGTTCCGATAACAAATGGCGTTACTTCAGTAGTGGAGTCCGCTGGCAATAGTGTTTTGCAAAATCGGGACAAAACTGGGTATCGTCGGGATGCCGGGAAAAGAAGATCCATAACAGTGACAAAAAAAAAAAAAAAATGGCTCTGAGCACTATGGGACTTAACATCTGTGGTCATCAGTCCCCTAGAACTTAGAACTACTTAAACCTAACTAACCTAAGGACATCACACACATCCATACCCGAGGCAGGATTCGAACCTGCGACCGTAGCGGTTGCGCGGTTCCAGACTGTAGCGCCTAGAACCGCTCGGCCACCCTTGCCGGCTAATAGTGACAGTCTCGGTATATCGGGACGGATGGCAACCCTGTTATGAGCATGGCTGAGTAAGTGTTAGCAAGTGTTAGTAAGTGTGCTACTTACGTATTCAATAAACAAGGTAAATGGTTTGAAATATTCTACTTTCAAGGCAACGTTTTTACTTCAGTAGAGCAGCTGATTAATAATGGTACAACAAAGAGACATATTCTAATACAGACCATAAGGACCGGTGCCGTACGAAGAGAGTTCTCTCTATTAGCTATCTATTACCCACGTCCGTTCGCAAAGAAAACTATGTCAATTAAGAATCACCAAATGTCGGGGAAAAGAGGATACACAGATGACTAAAGAGGTTAGTCAGCGAAGGCGCAACTCGAAAATTCTTTCTTGAAATCAGATATTGATACCGGAAAGGCTTGAGGACTATGTACGGTCCTCAAATGCCAAGCTGCAGAATGGTTCGTTACTCCAAGTTGAAATGCAGGCCCCTGTTGGTTAACACAGTCATCGTGACTGAAGTGCAACCCTTCCGCAAATTGCTGCAGATTTCAATGCTGGGCCATCAACAAGTGTCAGAGTGCGAGACATTCAACGAAACATCATGGCTATGGGCTTTCGGAGCCGCAGGCCTAGTCGTGTATACTTGATGACTGTACGATACAAAACTTAACGCCTCGCCTGTCCCAGTCGACACCGACATTGGAGTGTTAATGACTGAAAACATGTTGCCTGATCAGACGAGTCTAGTTTCAAATTGTGTCAAGCGGATGAACGTGTACGGGTATGGAGACAACTTCATGAATTCGTGGATCACGCATGTAAGCTGTTTAAGCTGATAAAGGCTCTGTAATGGTGTGCCGCGTGTCCAGTTGGAGTCCCTGATACGTGTAGATACGACTTTGACTGGTGACATGCACATAAACATCCTGCCTGATCACGTGCATCCATTCATGTCCATTGTGCATTCCGACGAACTTAGGCAATTCCAGCAGTGCAATGGGACATCCCAAACGTTCAGAATTGCTACAGAGTGGGTTGAGGAATGCTCTTCTGAGCTTAAACACTTCCGCTGGACACCAAACTGCCAGACATGAACATTATTGAGCATATCTGGGATGCCTTGCAACGTGCTGTTCAGAAGAGATCCCCACCCCCCTTGTACTCTTACGGGTTTATGGACAGCTCTGCAGGATTCATGGTGTAGATTCTCTCCAACAGTATTTCAGACATTAGTCGAATGCATGTCACGTCGTATTGCAGCACTTCGGAGTGTTCGTGGGGGCCCTACGCGATATTAGGCAGGTGCACCAGTTTCTTCAGCTCTTCGGCATACTACGATATTCGAAGTCTTCATGTTAGCGACAACTCTAGCTTTCTTTTTTACCTCAAATGCTGGAAACGCCGTACGTTTTTGATAGTTTCTTTCAATTTATTTGGAGGCTAGTTCTAGCGAAAACGGTATGCAGTCGTGATTCAGTCTCTAGAAAGGTATATTTAGTCTGACCTGGGGGCTAGTAATGAAGAGCGTGCCTAGAAAGATAGAGATCGCGCTATCGAACCACAGAAATTTTCCGGTCCTCCTTCAACCATCACTTTTAAGTGACGTGAAGATTCGCCAGAAACGAAACGTGGTTAGCGCTCCACGTTAAAGTGTAGATCACCTTTTCCCAGTTGAATTACTGGGGTGGGCTACTTACACGCAAGTTGCCGAAGTGACGTACAATTGAAAGACTTGCACCAGGCCGTTGAACGCCACGAAGTTGTTATTAATGTTTGCTTTGTCACGACGAGAATTCCACGCAAACGCAAGTTTTTATAAAATCAGTCGTCGTAACTTATACTTGGTACCTATCCATTTTATTAATTTCTGATTCCGAATGTATATCCTTTTTCCGTGCTTATTTGCATATTGTGACTTTCTTGGTGATAAAAACATGCATAATGCATGTATAAGACACGTTTAGTTTAATTATGCATATAATGAAAAATAATTTTTAGTTGAAATGGATGTGTTATTGGTTTTGAGTAGACATCTCAGTTTTTAGATTTTTATTATCCTTATTTTTACTTCAGAAATCAGGATTGAAGAAAGAAAAGGGGGGCGGGGGTAATAACAGGAATAGAAAGGTAACATTCTCACAGCAGGATGACTTCCCAGAATTTTATCGACAGTCCTCTGCAGAACGCTTGTTATTTATCCACAACAACCACAGCCAAGCCTATGATTTCGCGACAGTATGATTTCAGCCTGCTAAGTCAGGTACAGTGGCAGACACGACAATGACACACAGCTGCAGTGCGGTCTTGTGGAATTTGAACTAACCTCACTAGCAATTTCGATTCTTCGGAAACTGAAATCATTCGCTGTACCGTATTCGCAGTGGTGCGTGTGTCAGCCTCAGAAGTCTGTTTATTTTGTTTGCGTATGTTGAGGTGCTTCTAATATACCTCCAGTTAAAAGTTCCAGAAATCAACTCCTTGGACAATTGATAAAATGAAAGGATTTTATTAAATCTCATGGAGATGTTACATTCTGTGATTGTTCTGTAAAGAGAAAAGCTACTCATCTCCCGAAAATTTTCTATGGCACTTGTTTCCAAATCACCACAAAATTTATTTAAAATAATTAATCAAATAAGAAAATTAGTTTTTTTTTAAAAAAACCATAGCCATATAGCCGGAAGACCTTTTATAATTTCAGATAAAGCGTCGCATCTTTGTCAAATATTGGAAGATCCAAAAAAACAAATCAATCTGCAACATACCAAATCCAGTAATTTATTGCTGTTCCCGTATCTAAGACACCTCTAATAGCTGATAGTTTTTACGTTGATTTGTACAATGCTTAGGTAAGAGCAACTGTACTATTTGAGAAATTCAGAAATCCAACTCTTTAGGGTTTTTTGGAGAAGTACACATCAAAAGATGTCCTCGAGTCCTCGACACAGGGGAAAAACTATTATCCAAAATCTTATAAGCAGGTAGGCCTACGCAATGTATTTGACCAAATAAATTTAATTTCCTGTAAAAATAAAAGAAAACTATTTTCACGCACATCAAAATACTTGTTGTTGCACTAACTAGATTGTTGTTGTTGTGGTCTTCAGTCCAGAGACTGATTTGATGCAGTTCTCCATGCTGCTCTATCCTGTGCAAGCTTCTTCATCTCCCAGTACCTACTCCAACCTACATCCTTCTGAATCTGCTTAGTGTATTCATCTCTTGGTCTCCCTCTACAATTTTTACCCTCCACGTTGCCCTCCAGTACTAAATTGGTGATCCCTTGATGCTTGAGAACATGTCCTACCAACCGATCCCTTCTTCTAGTCAAGGTGTGCCACAAATTTCTCTTCTCCCTAATTCTATTCAATACCTCCTCATTACTTATGTGATCTACCCATATAATCTTCAACATTCTTCTGTAGCACCACATTTCGAAAGCTTCTATTCTCTTCTTGTGCAATCTATTTATCGTCCACGTTTCACTTCCATACATGGCCACACTCCATACAAATACTTTCAGAAACGACTTCCTGACATTTAAATCTATACTCGATGTTAACAAATTTCCCTCCTTCAGAAACGCTTTCCTTTCCATTGCTAGTCGACATTTTATATCCTCTCTACTTCGACCATCATCAGTTATTTTGCTCCCCAAATAGCAAAGCTCATTTACTACTTTAAGCGTCTCATTTCCTAATCTAATACCCTCAGCATCACCCGATTGAATTCGACTACATTCCATTATCTTCGTTTTGCTTTTGTTGGTGTTCATGTTATATCCTCCTTTCAAGACACTGTCCTTTCCGTTCAGCTGCTCTTCCAGGTCCTTTGCTGTCTCTGACAGAATTACAATGTCATCGGCGAACCTCAAAGTTTTTATTTCTTCTCCATGGATTTTAATTCCTGCACCGAATTTTTCTTTCGTTTCCTTTACTGCTTGCTCAATATACAGATTGAATAACACCAGGGAGAGGCTACAACCCTGTCTCACTCCCTTCCCAACCACTGCTTCCCTTTCATGTCCCTCGACTTTTATAACTGCCAATTGGTTTCTGTACAAATTGTAAATAGCCTTTCGCTCCCTGTATTTTACTCCTGCCACCGTCAGAATTTGAAAGAGAGTATTCCAGTTAACATTGTCGAAAACGTTTCTCTAAGTCTACAAATGCCAGAAACGTAGGTTTGCCTTTCCTTAATCTATTTTCTAAGATAAGTCGTAAGGCCAGTATTGCCTCACGTGTTCCAACATTTCTACGGAATCCAAACTGATCTTCCCCGAGGTCGACTTCTACCAGTTTTTCCATTGGTCTGTAAAGAATTCGTGTTAGTATTTTGAAGCCGTGGCTTATTAAACTGATAGTTCGGTAGTTTTCACATCTGTCAACACCTGCTTTCTTTGGTATTGGAATTATTATATTCTTCTTGAAGTCTGAGGGTATTTCGCCTGTCTCATACATCTTGCTCACCAGATGGTAGAGATTTGTCAGGACTGGATCTCCCAAGGCTGTCAGTAGTTCTAATGGAATGTTATCTACTCCCGGTGCCTTGTTTCGACTTAGCTCTTTCAGTGCTCTGTCAAACTTTTCACGCAGTATCATATACGCCATTTCATCTTAATCTACATCCTCTTCCATTCCTATAATATTGTATATCACCATTGTACAGACCCTATATATACTCCTTCCGCCTTTCTGCTTTACCTTCTTTGCTTAGAACTGGGTTTCCATCTGAGCTCTTGACATTTATACAAGCGGTTCTCTTTTCTCCAAAAGTGTCTTTAATTTTCCTTACCCCTAGTGAGATAAGTCTCTACATCCTTTCATTTGTCCTCTAGCCATCCCTGCTTAGCCATTTTGCACTTCCTGTCGATCTCATTTTTGAGACGTTTGTATTCCTTTTTGCCTGCTTCATTTACTGCATTTTTATATTTTCTCCTTTCATCAATTAAATTCAATATTTCTTCTGTTACCCAAGGATTTCTACTAGTCCTCGTCTTTTTACCTACTTGATCCTCTGCTGCCTTCACTACTTCATCCCTCAAAGCTACCCATTCTTCTTCTACTGTATTTCTTTCCCCCATTCGTGTCAATTATTCCCTTATGCTCTCCCTGAAACTCTGTACAGCCTTTGGTTCTTTCAGTTTATCCAGGTCCCATCTCCTAAATTCCCACCATTTTGCAGTTTCTCCAGTTTTAATCCACATGTCATAACCAATAGATTGTGGTCAGAGTCCACATCTGCCCCTGGAAATGTCTTACAATTTAAAACCTGGTTTCTAAATCTCTGTCTTACCATTATATAATCTATCTGATACGTTTTAGTATCTCCAGGGTTCTTCCATGTATACAACCTTCTTTCATGGTTCTTAAACCAAGTGTTAGCTATGATTATGTTGTGCTCTGTGCAAAATTCTACCAGGCGGCTTCCTCTTTCATTTCTTACCCCCATTCCATATTCATCTACTACGTTTCCTTCTCTTCCTTTTCCTACTACCGAATTCCAGTCACCCATGACTATTAAATTTTCGTCTTCCTTCACTATCTGAATACTGTAATTTCTTTTATCTCATCATACATTTCATCAATCTCTTCGTCATCTGCGGAGGTAGTTGGCATATAAACTTGTACTACTTTGGTAGGCGTGGGCTTCGTGTCTATTTGGCCACAATAAAGCGTTCACTATGCTGTTCGTAGTAGCTTACCCGCACTCCTATTTTTTTATTCATTATTATACCTACTCCTGCATTACCCCTATTTGATTTTGTATTTATAACCCTGTATTCACCTGACCAGAAGTCTTGCTCCTCCTGCCACTATATAACTTTAATCTATCCGTTTCCTTTTTCAAATTTTCTAACGTACCTGCCCGATTAAGGGATCTGACATTCCACGCTCCGATCCGTAGAACGCCAGTTTTCTTTCTCCTGATAACGATGTCCTCCTGAGTAGTCCCCGTTAGTGTTACAAGGCCAGATCAGTCAATCATCCAGACTGTTGCCCCTGCAACTACTGAAAAGGCTGCTGCCCCTCTTCATGAACCACACGTTTGTCTGGCCTCTCAACAGATACCCCTCCGATGTGGTTGCACCTACGGTTCGGCTATCTGTATCGCTGAGGCACGCAAGCCTCCACACCAACGGCAAGGTCCATGGTTCGTGGTGGGGGACTAACCAGGTACTAGATAAAATTCGTGAGGACTTGGGGACTCCAAACATATGGACATTCGTAGATAAAACAACTGATCCTATGGAGAGCTACGTTGCTAAACTAATTATAGGAAAATTAACTGTGGATGGCTGTGTGCTGTAAAGTCCCGCAACAAGCGAATAACTCCGTAATTTCTAGTTTCTTTAAAGACTGATTCTGTAAGTTTTAATCAGATATTGCTATTGAAGAACACTTTAAATAATTATTTTACTCTCATTTAAGGCTATTTTTATGTATCACTTCCTGAGAAAATACTTCTTATATTTCATGTATTCTGTGGCCAAATAATGTAAATAAAAGCAGAGCTCTTTTTCTGTTCAGTGATGCTGCTTTCTACATGTTGACGAGCTGGAAAGTAATTAAGATATTCTAACCAAACGTAAAACAGATTACATGTCTTGCTCGTGGCCTCCAACGTGTTGCAGAAGCAATGCGCTGTAATTATAACAATGTTAGTAGTTTGATGTCCTCAACTAAAAACGCATATGTTAAGTTTAGGGATGTATTAGTTTTAATGGTCCCAAAGCTGTAAAAATTAATTGATTTTAAAATGATATTTTGTTTTATACACATGTTTTCAACAGCCCCTGCACGTTTAGCTGCTTACAAAGAGAGTCTGCCTGAGTTACCGTTAACCTCTAAATCTGTTGTTACTAACCGGGGTACTTGGTTGGATGCTGCAAAGTTTCTCTCCTAGAATTCTGATTCCATTAAATCGGTATGACGTAGTTAATTGCAATAAAACTAATACTTCAATATTTATGGCATATTCCATCGGTTCTTGGAGGTACATAGACATATTAACCACTTGAATACGTAGTATTAATGTTCCACAATAATATTTCCAGTTTAACATGAATCAGCTTTTGGCTTCTTAGGTCTTTGTCAGATAACTTAATGTTATGGATTATTTATACTTCACAAAGAAGGTGCTCCAATAAGACCTGCGATGTCTTCAGTTTCAGCACCTTTCCTTAAATTTTAAAAAGAGCTAGATTCACTAATTAAAACAAAAACTAGACTTCAGCTAAAATTTGGAGTTCCTAATCCACTTGCATTAGTGAAAAAACTAAATCATGTACACGTTCCACCTAATGAAAAATTAGTTTATTTTATGTTGGCAGCCTGTTTTCTAATATTCCTGTATCAGAGGCAGTGGAAATTTGAACAAAATGGTTTTATAAAACCAGAACACATCCAGTGGAGACAGACGATAGAAGGATAGCAACTGAAACTTGCTTAAAGCAGAATTATTTCCAATTTCAACGGTCAGAGGGGTTAGCAACGGGGTCCTCACTGAGTCCCTTATTAGCTGAAATGTTTATGGATAATTTTGAGCAGACATTTTTGGAAAAGAGCCTCTAAGTTCTAATATACAATATTGGACTTGGTACGTGGATGGTGGTTTGTGCTTGCAGACAGCTACCACCAGACAATTAAATCCATTTTTTCAACATTTAAATTCACACCACAGTAAAATCAAGTTTATCATGAAATTGGGAGGAGACTCTATCAACTTTTTAGACATCACTTTTGACATAAATAAAGAACAGCATTTATTTAAGATATACAGGAAAGTGACCTCAACAGACACAGTACCTAATAGCAGCCAGGTCCCAGCATCTCATAACTCATAAACAAGCAGCCTTCTACTCCATGGTGCACCACCTACTGTCTGTATCCTAAACCAAACCAGATTTTGAAAATGAATTGAAAATAATTAAAGAAATAGCTTACAGTAATGGTTATAGTCATAAAGTGATTGACAACTGCTCAGTAAAAGTAGGAGACAGAGGATAACAGTTTTCCTCTCTTGCCAGGAAACTAAAATCAAGGAAATGTACTCCAGCTTTTTACACTAGGAATACGTTTGCCCACGTTCTGTTCAACAGTAAAGATAAGGTTCCACATTTAGAACAGAGTGAAATTTACAGAATTCCCTGCTACGTTTGTGGCAATTTATATATACGTCAATCAGGTAGGGCTATAACTACAAGACTGGCTGAACATGAAACAAGTTGGAGACTGCAAAAGAAAGAGTCAACCGTTGCTGAACATGCTCTGAATGATTGTCGCTTATATGATGATAAATCTATGATAATAAATATTATTGTGAAACATTAATATTTCATATTCAGGTCAAGTCATGTCAATATTTAATTCTAAAATAAACACTTCTATCAATTTGGGTAGTAAACAGTTGCTCGCCAAACGATACCGTTTGTATCACAGATGCACAAGCAGCATTTGAATGCAGAAATGTGCGGCAGGATTTAATAAACATTGAGACAAACTTCTCTGAATTGCCTTCTGCGGTAACATCCTTGGACGCCACGTATCTGCCACTGGTAGACACAGCGTCAGTTGTTGAAGAATTCAAGAGATATCCCGGTCATCTCAAGTGAAAATGGAAGTACGTGCAAAGAACAAACTGGACAGTGTCATGAAGAAGAACCCAGACTACGGATTTTTTTTTTTTGTTCATTCAAGGCAGCATTTTGTGGTGAAAGCATGAATAAAGACCCTGACCTGACACTGTCACAAATAGGTCCGTTTAAATTGCGTCTATAACTTACTGTGATGGAGAGAACTCAAAAAAATGGTTCGAATGGCTCTGAGCACTTTGGGACTTAAGTTCTAAGGTCATCAGTCCCCTAGAACTTAGAACTACTTAAACCTAACTAACCTAAGGACGTCACACACATCTATGCCCGAGAAAGGATTCGAACCTGCGACTGTAGCGGTCGCGCAGTTCCAGACTGTAGCGCCTAGAACCGCTCGGCCACCACGGCCGACTGTAGAGAACTCATTTTCTGCCTATAAAAATATTTGACTCACTAACTAAGGAACATTACAGAAAAAATTAGAAATGTTTTTATTTGCTAACTGTACAAAAGAGAAAGTGAATTAGTAGATTGGGAAAAAATGAGAGTGCATATTTTAATATACTTTTCACTTGACTGAATCTATTGCAGTTTGATAGAGCATGACTGCATGCATGTTTTCGGATTTTATAGTACATGGAATTCTCGTCTTTAGACATAAGGTATCTGTGGTGTCACCGCCAGACACCACACTTGCTAGGTGGTAGTTTTAAATTGGCCGCGGTCCATTAGTACATGTCGGACCCGCCTGTCGCCACTGTCAGTGATCGCAGACCGAGCGCCACCACAAGGCAGGTCTCGAGATACGGACTAACACTCGACCCAGTTGTACGGACGACTTTGCTAGCGACTACACTGACGAAGCCTCGCTCCTTTGCCGAGCAGATAGTTAGAATAGCCTTCAGCTAAATCCATGGCTACGACATAGCAAGGCGCCATTAGCCTTACATAGCAATTGATACTTTTCGTATAAAGCATGTCTCATCAAGAACGATGTATACAACAAGGATGGATTAAAGTTAAGTATTCCAAAAGCTACGTACTTCTCTTTATAGCATTCATTACGTATCCTGTTTCAGACCTCACGCAATCCTTCGTGTGTTTATAGCGTGCATTGCGGTCCCCTCAAATCACACTGTGTCAGCACTTCTGTCGACACATCATATGGCGACGAGTCAAAAAAGGGTCTTGTTCTTTCTACTTGCTTACATTTACTTGTGTCATGGCTTCGCCACAATCTCCAGATGTACTGTCCGAATTTTATCGCTTGCAGAATCAGCAGACGCAGGCGTTATTGGATGCCCTTGGACAGCTCGTCCAGGGTCAACGTGCACTGCAAAACGATGCGGCCGCCGCCGCTTCACCGCTACCGCAGCCACAACATGCTGTTGCACCCCCGTTGCGGCCATTTGACCCAGCTAAGGAAACATGGACGGAGTGGTCACGCCAATTTGGATTTCATCTCGCCGCCTACAGAATTCAAGGTAACGAGCGGCAGCCTCACTTATTGTCGCGTGTAGGGGTGCAAACGTACCGTGTGATACTGAAATTATTTCCCCAATGCGACGTAGCAACTCTGTCGTACGAAGAAATTTTGTCTGCTTTAGATGCCTATTTCAAGGAAACAGTTAATGTAGTTGCCAAAAGGTATACGTTCTTTCGTACAAAACGTATGGCCGGTCAAACTAATCGGGAGTGGGTTGCAACTTTGCAAGGCCTTACAAGGGATTGTGCTTTTGAGTGTGAATGTGGACTCCCTTATTCAGATACTATGGTACGTGATGCAATAGCACAGAACGTTTCTGATGTTCGTATACGGGAACAGATTTTGAAACTAATCAATCCCTCCCTTCAACAAGTGATAGACATATTGGATAGGCAAGACACACTTGACTTTGCTCAGGAATCATTTGCAACTTCGCCAGCTGTGTGTCACATTAACCGGCCCGCCGGGCGAGCTGCACGGAACGATAAACATCCCTCGCGCTCGTCCGCGCAGCTGCCGCCTAGCTCTCCACTTGTGCCGCGCAAGCATACAAATGCAGTGAAATCATGCCCGCGGTGTGCAACTAGACATTCGCGTGACAATTGCCCGTCACGCCAATCTATTTGTTTTTACTGCAATAAGAAAGGACATGTTCAAAGTGTTTGCCAGAAAAAGCTCAGATCAGATACTCTTAATCATTCCAGGCCCTTTGCTTCGCGCCCGAATCGAATCAAGAACACTCAGGCTCGTGGACCTTCGCGCATGGACATTCATGTAGTTAAATCCACTCCGCCCGGTGCCACTCTCTCTAACAGTGACTGTGTTCGTCCCACAAAAAGTGTGCATCGACGTCGCCGGAAATCACGTCAATTAGCAAGTGATGCTGTACCTGTATCAGTTCAAATTGCACGAGACAGTCGCTCTTGTCATCAGCAGGACAATAAACTTTTTGTAGATTTGTACTTTAATGGCAAGGTCATACCATTCCAGCTCGATACGGGAGCTGCAGTTTCATTGATCAATCACGACACGTACAAACAACTGGGCAAACCTCCGTTGCGTGCCGCAAATGTTCAGCTCACTAGTTATTCAGAACAGCATATCACTGTGTTAGGACAGTGCACTCTTCTTGCAACATAAAAGGACAAACAAAACTTGTCATTTTACGTTCTTCGTTCTTCTACTGCAGTGAACTTGTTTGGTTTCGATTTATTTCAGTTGTTTAACATGTCTATACTAAATCAGGTCCTATCAGTGAATCAGACTGTGCCTTCAGACAGTGTTTCTCGTCTGTGTGAAGAATTTGCAGACATTTTTGCACCGAGCTTAGGTTGCGCTCAGAACTATGAAGCACATTTGGAACTGAAAGTCAACGCACAACCGACATTTTTCAGAGCGCGCAATGTTCCTCACGCATTGCATGATGAGGTCGCAAGAACATTACACGATTTAGAATCACAAGGTGTAATTGAACGTGTGCAAGCTTCTCTCTGGGGCTCACACTTAGTAATTTTGCCGAAACCTTCCGGAAAATTGAGACTTTGTGTGGACTTCAAGGCAACAGTGAATCCACAATTAGTGATTGCAACTTATCCTTTATCCCACCCGGAAGATCTTTTTGATAAACTGTGCCCGGGTAAATATTTTTCAAAGTCGGACCTAGCAGATGCGTACTTGCAAATACCAGTGGACGAGGAATCCCAGTGCGTCTTGGTGGTTAAAACGCATCTTGGTTTGTACCGATTCAAAAGACTGCCATTCGGGTGTGCATCTGCCTCTGCATTGTTTCAGCAATATTTACGAACTGTTTGTGCGTCGGTCCCTACTGCTGCGAACTATCTGGACGATATTGTGATCTCCGGAAAGACAGCAGAAGAACATTCAGCAAACCTCTGGACATTATTTCAGGTATTGCGGCAAAATGGTCTTCGCTTGCGGAAGGACAAATGTGTGTTTTTTGCTCGTGACTTACCATATCTGGGACATGTAATCAATGCTCAGTCCAGAGCACCTCCGTGCCATACACGACTTGCCTTCGCCGCAGAATTTGAAGCAGCTACAGAGTGTGTTGGGAAAAATTAACTATTATCATAACTTTATCCCGTATGCCTCTTCCATTTCAGCTCCGCTTCATCGTTTACGCCGTAAAGGTGTTCCGTTCGTCTGGACAACGGAATGCGAACGCGCTTTTCGCTAGTTGAAATCGGCGTTGCTTTCAAATACTTGCCTTACGCCATTCGATCCCC
Source organism: Schistocerca serialis cubense (assembly GCF_023864345.2). Lineage (NCBI taxonomy): Eukaryota > Metazoa > Arthropoda > Insecta > Orthoptera > Acrididae > Schistocerca > Schistocerca serialis. The sequence continues at coordinate 600,480,779 of NC_064644.1, read as the reverse complement.
AGAAACCCCTTTTGTTGATGGTAGATGCATCGGATTTCGGGATCGGTGCTGTGCTTGCGCACAAAGATGGATCGCATGATCGCCCTATTGCCTTTGCGTCCAAATTGCTCTCGTCTGCGCAAAGAAATTACTCACAGATCGAGAAAGAAGCTTTGGCTCTCGTCTTTGGTGTTACAAAGTTTCATGATTTCTTGTATGGTCGTCACTTTACCGTCATCACAGACCACAAACCTCTGACATCGCTTTTTCATCCGAACAAGCCTGTACCTCCACGTACAGCGCAGAAATTCATTCGCTGGTCTATTTTCCTCTCGCAGTACCGATACGATATCTTGTATCGGTCCACTGCTAAGCACGGCAACGCCGATGCGTTGTTCCGTTTGCCTGTTGCTGAGGATAAAGTATTCGATTCTTCCGAACTTGCTTGCATATTCATTGATTCGGAAACCGATGATGTGGTCGATTCGTTTCCGATTGATTTTCGTCGTGTAGCTGCAGCCACAGCTGCTGACCCTGTCCTTGCTACCGTTTTGGGTTTTGTTGCTACGCAATGGCCCTTGTCAAAGTCACGGATCGAGGATCCGTTGGTTCGCAGAGTTTTTGCTCACAAGGAGAGACTTTTTGTACGACGTGGTGTTTTTTGTTGCGTTCTGATAATGATCAGTCCAGAGTCGTGGTCCCACGTTCGTTACAGTCCTCTGTTTTATGGCTTCTTCACCAAGGACATTGGGGTATCGTGCGACCGAAACAACTTGCTCATCAGCACTGTACTTGGTTCGGAATCGATGCTGCGATTACGAATATGTGCTCTTCTTGCATGGCGTGTGCCGCATAACAATCCGTACCGCCGCGGAAATTCTTTGTTTGGCCAAAAGCCACTTCCCCTTGGCAACGCTGCACATCGATTTTGCTGGTCCATTCTGGAATGCTCGATGATTGGTTGTGGTCGATTCTTTCAGTCATTTTCCTTTTGTTGTCTGGATGTCTTCCACGACGTCATCTGCCACCATCCAAGCGTTGTCTGCTATCTTTTGCATTGAAGGTCTTCCGCAGAATATTGTTTCCGATAATGGCCCACAATTCATGTCCGCAGAATTTCAGTCTTTCTGCAAGGCCAATGGTATTCAACATCTGACATCCGCGCTGTTTTCGCCTCAGTCAAACGGTGCCGCTGAACGATTGGTCCGGACTTTCAAGTCACAGATGTTGAAGTTAAAAGCGTCGCATTCTCGGGAGGACGCGTTGTTGCTCTTTTTGTCTTCGTGTCGCTCTCAGCCCCGAGATGGTCGCTCGCCGGCTGAGTTGCTCCACGGTCGTCCTCATCGAACCTTGATGTCTTTGCTGCATCCGCCGCATCAGGTTCCTGTGCAGCGGCAGACTCCTGCTTTTGCTCCAGGCGACGTTGTATTCTATCGCAACTTTCGCGGTTCACGGCGTTGGCTCGCAGGGCGCATTCTTCGGTGCCTCGGCCGCGCGATGTATTTGGTTTTGGGGGCCTCTGGTGAGGTGCGTCGGCATCTCAATCAGCTGCGCCTCTGTCGTCGCACGGGTTCTGCCGCTCCCCGTCTGCTTTCAGCGACGGTGCCGTCCGATCGGCGCCTTGGGGACCCATCTACTGGCTCAGCTCATCCCCAGGTGTTACCGACGCTGCCTTCCATTTTGCCCCATGGCGACACGTCGCCGCCGCCGCTTGGTCTCCCGCCGGCGCCACCCGCAGTGGACACTTCGCTGCAACCGCCAAGCGCCTCCCTGTGTCACGCGCCGCCGATCGCTTCCCGTGACCAGCTGTCCTCCGCCATGGACCTCTTGCCCGCTACGGACCACATAGCGTCTTCGCACGTCGGGTACCCCGACGCAATGGAGGTCGACCCATCGGCCCCCCCTGTCTCTTTACGGGCGCATACACCGCATGTTGACGTGCACCCTGGACTAGGTTTTCAGGCGTTTCCTAGCTCCCCTCGGACCGATTGGCCGGGTGCGGGTGGCGCAGCCTCGCCTGTTGTTAGGCTCCCCACCTCATCGCTTACGTCAACATGGGGTTCTCCCCACGGCAGGCGGAAGCCTTATAACACGACCGTTCGCCGATTTGCGGGGGAGGAATGTGGCGTCACCGCTAGACACCACACTTGCTAGGTGGTAGTTTTAAATTGGCCGCGGTCCATTAGTACATGTCGGACCCGCGTGTCGCCACTGTCAGTGATCGCAGACCGAGCGCCACCACAAGGCAGGTCTCGAGATACGGACTAACACTCGACCCAGTTGTACGGACGACTTTGCTAGCGACTACACTGACGAAGCCTCGCTCCTTTGCCGAGCAGATAGTTAGAATAGCCTTCAGCTAAGTCCATGGCTACGACCTAGCAAGGCGCCATTAGCCTTACATAGCAATTGATACTTATCGTATAAAGCATGTCTCATCAAGAACAATGTATACAACAAGGATGGATTAAAGTTAAGTATTCCAAAAGCTACGTACTTTTCTTTATAGCATTCATTACGTATCCTGTTTCAGACCTCACGCCATCCTTCGTGTGTTTATAGCGTGCATTGCGGTCCCCTCAAATCACTCTGTGTCGGCACTTCTGTACACACATCAGTATCTCCAAAGACTAAGCACGGAGTCATTTGCAGTACATTACAGAGTAAACAGCTTCGAGGTCGAGGCGGCGTTGTAGAAGCGAGAAGGATGTGTTAAATGTTTTGATGTCCTATAAATCTGATGTCCTATAAATCTGTACCGTCTGTGTCGACTGGAACCGCATCAGGAAAACATTCCATATACTACAAAAAAGCTGATAAAAAACGTCTGACAATCACATGGTATACTAACAATCGTCAATTCTGCTTTGGGATATGATCGAAGAATTTCTGGTGCTTTTCCATTAGATACAAGAGAAGCAATATCTTAGATAACAAACGATATCGCACTTTCTTCTCACTTAGAAGACATTGACACGATATTCGTAACGGACTGACATTGTTTACGATACAGTACGCCATTAATGACACCATATGATAAGGTGAGATATTTTAGCAACTACGCTCATATTCTCACTGGACGGTTAAGGATAGTTACCTATGAATTAAAACAAGCTACAAAATGCAAAGACACCAGTATTTGATGTAACAAGTTTTTACACACACACACACACAGTGAATGATTTTGTGACGCTGTACGAAAGTCACGGAAGATAGCAGTTTAGCGCTAGCCGCGTGTTTTGGTTTCCAGTCATACTTTTACTGAGTAGGAAAGGCAAAACTCGCAAAACAATAGTTTCAGTTCCTCGTCCAAGTAACAATCTTACCATGTGGCAGCAGTTGTGATACTTCAGGGTGGCTTATTCGCCGGATAGTTGTCCTTTTCAAGACGTCTCAAATTCCGAGGAGAAAATAGCGTATAATATTTAAACGTAACATGATTGTTTAAATGTACTACCAGATACACGAAGTTATTGACACTGATCGAAACATCGATGTTCTTAGCTGTTGCCGATGTATCCGTAACAAAAAATCTTGCTTTGATATCTGCAATTGTTCTAGATAAAAACTGCTGGCCTTTAAAATGGCAACACTTGGAAGGATAGCAAATAAAAAGAGAATACTCATTGAGCATATGTAGTAACAGCTTAGTACACACTACTTCACTTACGTTGACTGTATGAGCTGCACAAATTTTCGGGTTTTCTTTAATCGAATTCTTATATTATACCCAAATTGCAACATATTCCAAACATTTTACGGTGATTAAGACCATAGAAGTATTACCTTTTCCGAATATGCTTCTGACCAAAAAGCGATTTTGGTAACTGGTGTCTGAAGTCTTGTTAATCCTGCCTTTTGAGTTATAGTGGAGACATTCCTATAGAAACTTTCATCCCATAACACATATTTATTTAGAAGGCAAAGACGAATTTTCATTTATTTAGATTTAAAAATTTTGATGTAATGAAATCTTTTCACAAAAAATTTTATCCCCAATTTCACACCCTTAGGAGCTGAATTTCCAAAAAACACTGAGATATATATTTTTTAATTTCCAAACGAGAAGCAAAACACAAATTCTCAGAGATTTATTTTCAAAAATGCTTTCCAAAAGAAATATTTTCGTAAAAACTTTAATTCCTGGCTTCACCGCCATAAGGGCTGAATTTCCAAAAACACCGGAACATGTATTTTTGTATTTCTAACCGAGAAGTCAAACACCAGTTTTCATAGATACGGTTCTAAAAATACTTAAGTAGATCTTTAATAATGATTTATTATTTTTTAAAAAATTCAGCAACCATTTCAGCCCAAGGGCGCTAAATATCCCAAATTTCTGAAACACATATTTATTTCTGACCAAAAAACCAAGTAGAAATTTTCGTAGTTCTAGCTTCAAAATTGCCTTATTAGCGACATATTCTCAAAAAAACTTTTTATCCCCTAATTCACCTCCTTACAGCTGGAGTTTCGAAAAATTCTTTGTTAAATGTTGGCTACAGGATAAAATGAACACGCACTCCAAATTTCACGTTTCTGTCATTAGTGTTTTCTGATGGGCGCTGATGGATCAGTAAGTCAGTCGGGACAATTCCTTGTATATATATATATAAGGGGTCCAGAAATCGAGGAAAGAAACTTTTACAACTGAAGCTTTTCGCCGAGAGCGCCGATAGCGCATTGGTCAAGTTAACTGTAACTGTAAATGGCTGGGAAGCGGAGAACACGGATGCGAATCTCGAGGATGTTATTCATCTCGTCTGTATTCAAAAATGGTTCAAACGGCTCTGAGCACTATGGGACTTAACTTCTGAGGTCATCAGTACCCTAGAACGTGGAACTACTTAAACCTAACTAACCTAAGGACATCACACATATCCATGCCCGAAGTAGGATTCGAACCTGCGAACTTAACTTTTGAGGTCATCAGTCGCCTAGAACTTGGAACTACTTAAACCTAATTAACCTAATGGTATCACACACATCCATGCCCGAGGTAGGATTCGAACCTGCGACCGAAGCAGTCGCTCGGTTCCGGACTGAAGCACCTAGAACCAGTCGCCCACTGCGGCCGCCTCTCGTCGGTATTATTCTATATCACAATTGATAGGAATAGGAGGGTTAATAAGGAAAGTAAATCAATAAGGAATGATGAAAATCTAGGCGAATAAATTTATCAAACAACTTGGGACAGTAAACAACTAAAATGTTACTCCAGGTGACTTTGCAATGGCTCTTCCAGTCACTGTTACGTGTCCTCACTTTTCTTCGAAGAACTAGATGGATGCTACTTGTCGTATAAACATTCTAAACAAATATACTCGCGGCACCAAGAACATCTAATGAATGCAATCTTTCGACAGGTACACTGTTCCTTCCGAAGAGTCGGCGGAAAACAAACTAGGTTTACATTTAAAAATATATCTTTTTCGGGAATTATTTCGGTAGCTAATTTTGATGCATACCACACATACGATATCACTGCCTGAAAAATCGGTGTTGAAAGTTGGTTATGAATTTTGCTATTAATAGTTATTGCATCCTTGCAGTTGTGCAATTCCCACTGGGTTTCCAGAAGCACGGTGCAATTCTGAAGCCTCGAAATGAAGTTTTTAACCTGGCGATAGAAATAAACATCACACGGCTGGCACACAGGTGTGCAGTTTGGCGGTATTACGTTTACCGTGCACGTCGGTTGACCATCGTCATCTGTAAACATGGTGTCATTAGTTTGTCCTCCTCAGGAATCCAGTATTAGACAAAACTTGTTATCAGCAACACTCAGTTTTAAAACATTTTCAAGAAATGTTCTGTAAATCGTATATGTGAATTTCCCGGGATTAGAGCAAGTAACTTAATGTCAGTGGGACCGTCAGTCAGAGAGCACCGCGAGTTCCTGCTGCTAATAAGGCGAGTACACCGTTTGTTTATTACGTATTTATACGAGCTTCAAACAGGAGCGAATTCTTTTCAGTTACCTTAGTAGTTACCAGTATATTTTTGTAATTTCTTGCGTGTTTGAGTGCTTACTAGGAGCAACCTTTCATTTTAAAAACAGTGTAGCGTACGTATTGACCCTCGTATCGAACAGGCTTTCGTTTGATTTGCTTAGAACAGCTCAGTGTCGGTCAGACCGTCAGTGAGACAGCACAGCTAGTTCCTGCTGCTAACAAGTCGAGTGCACCCTTTGTCTATTATATGTCTTTACGAGTTTCAAACAGAAGCGAGTTCAGAAATGGGTAGGCACTGTGATTGGTGTGTACAGATGCGAGCTGAGTTCCTTCGCTCACTGCTCCAGGCAGTGTTGGCTTCCATCACACAGCTTGAAGCTGCTGCCAAGGGGCATCACTGTGGGGGATCGGATGCGACGATGCAAGGTATGTCGAGCACGACCCACACGTCCCCCGATCGATCCACTGCTGTGGCCACCCGGGTACTGCCTGCACTGAGGTTGACCCCTCACCTGTGATTGAGTGGGAGATCACTCCAAAGTCTGGCAGGCAGCGAAAGACTTTCTGTGGGGCCGATCGTAGGGCCTCCCCAGTTCATTTGACGAACAGGTTTCGGGAGTTATCTGTGGCTGACGAAGTCTCTGAGCTGGATACAGTCGTCCACCCTGTTCCAGAGGAAGCTTCTCGGCCCACAAGGTCTGGGCATTCACAGAGGGTGGGTTTGCTGGTAGTTGGGAGCTCCAACGTTAGGCGCGTAATGGGTCCCCTTAGGAACATGGCTTCCAAGGAAGAGAAGGAAGCCAGTGTGCACTCTGTGTGCCAGTCTTGCCTCCGAGGTTAAGGCAGAGCTCACCATCTGCAGCATTGTCGATAGAACCGACTGTGGTACTTTGGTGCAGAGCCGAGTGGAGGGTCTGAATCAGAGGCTCAGGCGGTTCTGTGACTGTGTAGAGTGCAGAGTCCTTGACCACAGAAAGGGCGTCTATCTAAAAAGGGTCTGGCAAACACATTAAGGTAGTTGTAGAATCTATTGGTATTGTAAATTGTCGTAGCTGTGTTGGGAAATAACCAGAGCTCCAAGCCATTAATAGAAAGCACTGAAGCTCAACTAGTTTTAGGCACAGAAAGCTGGCTAAAGCTGGAAATAAGTTCAGCCGATTTTTTTTTCGTATTATCTAACAGTGTTCAGAAAGGATTGATTAAATACAGTTGGTGGTGGAGTATTTATTGCTGTCAGAAGTAGTTTGCCTTGTAGTGAAATTGAAATAGATAGTTCCTGCAAAATAGTATGGATAGAGGTTATACATGACAGTCGGACTAAACTATTAACTGGATCGTTTTACCAACCCTCCGACTCTAAAGATATAGTTGCTGAACAGTTCAAAGAAAACTTGAGTCTCGTTTCAACTAGGTACCCCACTCATACAATTATAGTCGGTGGCGACTTCAATCTACCCTCGATATGCTGGAAAAATTATACGTTTTAAGTCAGCGGCAGGCATAAAACGTCATCCGAAATTGTACTGAATGCTTTCTCAGAAAATTATTTTGAATAATTAGTTCAAGAGCCTACTCGAAGCGTAAACGGTTGCAAAAGCATACTTGACCTTTTAGCAACAAATAATCCTGGACAAATAGTGAGTGTTATGACGTATACAGGGATTAGCGACCACAAGGCAGTTGCTGCTAGGCTGAATACCGTAACACCCACAACCATCAAAAAGAAACTCAAAGTACATCTATTTAAAAAAGTTTATAAAAATGCTCTTAACACCTTTTTAAGAGACAGTCTCCACTCCTTCCGATCTGATAACGTAAGCGTAGAAAAGATGTGGAATCATTTCAAAGAGACAGTAGCGACTGAGAGATATGTATCACATGAATTAATAAGTGATGGTACTGATCCCCCATGGTACACAAAACAGGTCAGATCGCTGTTGTAGAAGCAACGAAAGAAGCATGCCAAATTTAAAAGAACGCAGAATCCCCAAGATTTGCAAGTTTTGCAGAAGTTCGAAATATAGCGCGTGCTTCGATGCGAGATGCTTTTAGTAATTTCCATAACTCTGTCTCGGAATCTTGCAGGAAACCCAAAGAGATTCTCGTCATATATAAAGCACACCAGTGGCAATATGCAATCAATACCTTCACTGTGCGATAACAACGGTGAAGTCATTGATGTCAGTGCCACCAAAACAGAGTTATTAAACACGGCTTTCCGAAACTCCTTCACCAAAGAAGACGAAGTAAATATTCCCGAATTCCAATCAAGAACAACTGCGAAGATGAGAAACATAGAAGTAGATATCCTCGCTGTAGAAAATCAGCTTCAATCACTTAATAAAGGCAAGGCCTCCGGTCCAGATGGTATGCCAGTCGGGTCCCTTTCAGAGTATGCAGATGCAATAGCTTCATATTTAGCAGTTATATACAACCGCTCGCTACAGAAAGTTCCGTACCTAAAGACTGGAAAGTTGCTCATATCACACCGATACCCGAAAAGGGAAATAGGAGTAATCCGCTGAATTACAGGCCCATATCACTAACGTTGCTTTGCTGTAGGGTTCTGGAACATATACTGTATTCTAACAATATTAAGTACCTGGAAGAAAACCATTTACTGACACATAGTCGGATTCAGAAAATATCGTTCTTGCGGAACACAACTAGCTCTTTATACTCATGAAGTAATGAATGCTATCGACAGGAGATATCAAACTGACTGCATATTTTTAGATTTTCAGAAGGCTCTCGACACCGTTCCTCACAAGCGTCTTCTGACCAAACTGTGTGCCTAAGGAATATCGCATCAGTTGTGCGACTGTATTCGTGATTTCCTGTCAGAAAGGACACATTTCATAGTAATAGACGGAACGTCATCGAGTAAAACAGAAGTAATTTCCGGCGTTCCCCAAGGAAGTGTTATAGGCTCTCCATTGTTCCTGATCTATCTTAACGACATAGGAGACAATCTGAGTAGCCCTCTTAGATTATCTGCGGATGATGCTGTCATTTACTGTCTTGTAAAGTCATCAGATGACCAAAATTAATTGCAAAATGATTTAAATAAGATATCTATAAGGTACGAAAAGTGCCAATTGACCCTGAATAAAGAAAACTGTGAAGTTATTCACATGAGTACAAAAAGAAATCCGCTAATTTTCGATTACGCGATAAGTCACACAAATTTGAAGGCTGTAAATTCAACTAAATACTTAGGGATTACAATTACAAATTCCCCAAATTGAAACGATCACATAGATAGTCCTGTGGGCAGAGCCAACCAAAGACTGCGATTCATTGGCAGAACACTTAGAAGGTGCAACAGATCTACTAAAGAGATTGCTTACACTACACCTGTCCGCACTATTTTGGAGTATTGCTGTGCGGTGTGGGATCTGTATCAGGTGAGACTGTCGGATGATATTGAAAAACTTCAAAGAAGGGCGGCTCGTTTTGTATTATCGCGAAATAGGGGTGATAGTGTCACAGACATGATACGTGAATTGGAGTGGCAATCATTAAAACAAAGGCGTTTTTCGTTGCGACGGGATCTTCTCATGAAATTTCAATCACCAGTTTTCTCCTCCGATTGCGAAAACAATTTGTTGGCACTCCCCCCCTCACCCTACACAGGGAGAAATGATCATCACGATAAAATAGGAGAAATCAGGGGTCGCATAGAAAAATTTAGGTGCTCGTTTTTCCCGCGCGCCCTTTGAGAGTGGAACGGTAGAGTGACAGCTTGAAGGTGGTTCATTGAACCCTCTGCCAGGCACTCAATTGTGAATAGCAGAGTAATCACGTAGATTTAGACGTAGATGTAGATGGCCAAATATAACACTTTTCCAGAGGCTGTGATGGTATACTGCGCCGTGTACGAATGTGTCAATTTTTTTTTATACCAACTGCGAAAAGGGTTCGTTTTTCTTCATTATGCGATAACGTGCGTCGAATGTTCATGTGACACACGCATCCTGTTTGATCTGTGTTTATCACATAATCACGACTAAAACCGGTCAAAAGTGACGCCGTTTGCGTGCTGAAAAGTGCTCCACTTTCTGTATATCGAATATCGAATCGGTCACGCTGTCCACTGATTTACCGCCTGGCATTTGTCGTATCTTGTCCCTCCTTTTACGTCATCATTTCCCCACAATTTTAGATCTGTAGGCTCCAATTTGGATAATTCCCGGATAGCGCATGCCTTTACTTTTACTTCAAGTGGTATAGCTCCGTAGTTCAGTCGTTTAGTAACCAGTTGCTAATACTCATCGGGAATGGATGAAGCACAGATTGTCTGCGACGTAGACATTTCCAAAGTGTTATGAATATTCACTAGTCGTGATATCTTCCACTGACTCACCTTCTGCTTTGCCTTCATGGCATAGTTCTTCAGTATCAACAAAAGTCATTTCGTTCGTCAGCTCCATAAACCACTCGACGATAGCTGCTCCCATCAATCTGAAAGCCGAGAAACAGAACTGCCTGCTTCCGGTAGTGCATTGATAATATATCTGTCTGTCTTCCAACACTTTTACAAATCAAAACACAGCATCGGAAACTTCCCGCTTGCCGTCGTCTGTGACAGGCTCACAACTATACATTTCAGCGCTGGTCGAAGGTTGTACATCCTGTATTAATCAGATTATGCAACTGAAAGATATGACACAACAAACAATAACTAGTTTACTACGGCATAAACAGAGAAGCTAATTACTACAAAATTAATACATTACAAGGCATATTTTACTTTTTTATTAAATAAATCTTTATTACAAATGTATAATAATTATACAATCTTAACCCTCTTCCTTAAATGATTAGTGGGTCCTAATTTTATTCAACATTAATTGCAGCTAGATACAAATTTAATTAATTAGTGAGCTACAGCTAACTAGATAGCAATATGCAACTAATCTGTTTGTTATTATTAATATTAACTTTATATGACCTACGCTTAACTAAACTCTTCTGCCTGCAGCGTCACAGTTGTGTCAGTAGTTTATAAGCCTACTTTTTAGAGTCTTGCCCATCGAGCTAATCCCGATGAGCGTGCCCCTGACACTGGGCAGACCAAGGATGTTATTTGCTGAAGGTTCCTAAATGACTAATTTCCTAATCTAAGTTCTACTATCTAGTTCTAATCTAAGTCAAGTCCGGTGCTTTGTCCTGTATCGGTGGTGTCCGACCCCACTCTCCCTGGTCCTCAACGGGACGGATTCCAGACTATGAGGAAAGTCGGCCTGTCCACGCACAGGCGGTATGGGAATAGGGCGCTAGATTGTGTTTGGTGTGTCTCAAATTGTTAATTTAATTTATGTCCCTCAGGAATTCTTTTAACACTTTTCGTGATACCTCATCGGTCAATTGGTTAATAGTTTGAAACGTGTCTTCTTGTCTACGTAAGTGGTATGTGTCATGGTCAGGTAATTGGTCACGTAATGTGGATGCTACATCATTGAAAAGGGGGCACTCGTAGACCACATGATCGAGAGTACCCTCTGATACACCACATTCCCACGCGGGTGTGGCCCTTTTCCCGAACCGACATAAATATGTCGGGTATGGCCCGTGACCAGTGAGAAAATGGATCAGTCCTTGGGTAGGTTCAAAGTATTTCATGCCCAGTCGTTCTCTGACGTTAGGAAGAAGTTCAAATGTTCCGCGACCTGTTTCTTCTGCTTCCCATAATACTTGCCACAATTGCTCGCCTCATCGCTTTATCTCACCCTTATCCTCAACCCCAGTGCCTAATATCTCTTCCATCTTCGCGGTATTCCCTTTTTTAGCCCAAAACCACGCAGCCTGTTCTCGAATTTTGATGTCCAGGAGCAGAGCCCCATTATGACTAATAGGGCTCCCCCCGGGGATGTTCTGTAGCCCACAAAGATCTCAGTATCATGTTTCTCTGAACCCTTCTGTCATGGACGGCACATCCCTCGTGAGCCTGTGTGCCCAGACTCCCAAGCCATAACCCATTATTGATGTTAGGATACTGTTGTGATATAGTTTTATGAGGTAAGGGGGAAGATGATATCTTTTATGTCCGATGAAGGTGAGATTGTTTAGTATTTGGAGGTCTTCCTGGGTTACGGTGTCAATGTGTTTCCCGAAGTTCTACCTTTGGTCAATGATGATTCCCAGGTACCGTGTCTCACATCGCTCGATTCTTACAGTTGGGTTTCTAATTAGCTGTCCTTTTAGTAATAGGCATGTTGACTTACTTGGTGATATTTTCATTTTGGTGTTTTCGCACCATAGTTGCAATTTATTCATGGCCCTTTCTATTTTGGGCTCTATGTCCTCGCCACTACGGCCGCCAACCAACAGGAGGAGGTCATCTGCGTAGGCTATCACCTCTGCACTTCTTCACTTTGTTGTAAGGTATCCAGTATCGGCTCTATGTAGATGTCCGAAAGTAGGGGTCCTGGGGGCATCCCTTTGTTATTTATTTTCCAACTCTCCCGCTAGGGGATGATCCAGATCTGCCGATCCTCGCAATAGCTCCTCAGGCAGCCATATAGCGGCCCTGGACACTCTTTCTCCCACAAACAGGAGAAGAGCGAAGGTCACCACAGGTTGTCGAAGGCATCGATGATGTCTACCATGATGCCAACCACGTACATATGAGGGGTAGAGCCACAGACCTCAGCCGCCAGGGCGATTGCATCAGATGCCGATCGCCCAGGTCTGAAGCCAAACTGCCTGCTGCTCATCCCACACAGCACTCGGTGTGCAGCCAGTCAGCCAGTTAGTTTTTCTAATATCTTCCCAAGTATGTCCAGCAAACATATGGGTCTATATGATTTTGTTTCTGTTGGGTCTTTATCGGGTCCTTTTCTGATGATCACAACAATCGCTGTCTTCCAGATCTTCGGGAACTTCCGTTGTCTGAGGCATTCGTTAAACAGGCGTGTGAGTGGTGCAGTTAGCTGTGGAACTAAGAATTGCACCACCACCACCGCAATGCTGTCTGGCCCGGGAGCTTTACGCCTCTTTAGTGATCTTATGTGGGCAGCCACCTCCTCTTCTGAGAAAGGGTAGACTGCCGTATTATTGTTGTATTCTTCGAGGTCGCCATGTCGTAGCTGCCGCTGTCCTTCAGATTCCCCATCCGCGCTATCGTCAGGCAGCAGGGACTGGAGGAGGACCTCAGCAGTCTCCTGCCAGGATTCCCACATCCTGTCCCCTTGCCTGACTGTTGACAATTCCATAGAGGAGCGGATCTTTTCTCTGACTAATTTATATGGTATGCCCCAGGGGTCTAATGCTAATTGATTCTGAACAAAGCTCTCCCAGCTTCTTGTCCATACGGCTTTTAGTTCCTTTTGGGACCTTAGCTTGGCCTCCCGATACTGCAGCAGCCACCTTTGCCATTCCAGCCAGACGACAATGCGCTGGTAGTGCCTCCTCAGCCGTCTGACAGACCGGCGCGTGTCCTCGAGTGAGGCCGACCATGGTGACGGAGAGTCCGCCATGGCCTTCCTCCTAGTTGGTATGGCCGCTTTCACTGCTCTGGTTATTCCGCTCATCAGTTCCTCTGCTCTCTCATTTATGTCTATGTCCTGGTGTGTGTCACCCTCTGGCAAGGCAGGAATGTCGCACTCCCTCGCTAGGCGTTCCCAGTCAGCTCATATGTTACTTACGGAAGAATACTGTATTTTGTCACGAAACACATTTTATTCGGCGGATTAGCGATGAAAACTCTATACATGTATGCTCGAGGCTCGCGGCAGCCAAATGACAACTTTCTCCGATTGTCTTCTATAAGGTTCGTTCTGGACACCCTCTCTCTTCGAGGTTCACAACTATGATATGACGAAGAGGCAACCGGGACAACATTACTCTCCCCGCGTGCATTCTATCGCGTGCCTCGCTGAAAACAAGCGTCGCGCGGTTGGCTGTGTTTCCTCGTGAGAAATTGGCAGTAGTCTTACTCGGAGTTGTTTTCATGTGACACGGCTTAAAAGTTTAATTCACATTATTTGGGAGATTACTTTGCCTACCTTAGTACTATTATTATTCCGTGTTAAGTTGCGTACCTTATTGACCCTCCTATCCCTAAGAATTCTGATATGAAAAACTACAATTTAAAAAAATGAAAACCGTAATATTCCCTCGAGATTCGAACCAGGAGTCTCCGCTTCGAACCATGGTCGTTGCGCTATCGACGCTCCTTTTTTTTTTTTTTTTTTACTGACCTCGTATTGTTCGTTATGGTTCGTTGTATTTCGTCGGGAGGGGGGAGGGGGTGAGCGTGCCTAATGACACCCGTTCAAGTTCCTGGTTTTTTTATTTTTTATTACAGAGGGCGGCTAACCCTCTGACCGAACACGCTGAGTTACCGTACCGGTGCGCTCTCGGCGAAAAGCGTTTACCACACGGGTACATAAGCGGCAGTTGTAAATGTTTCTTTCCTCGATTTCTGGAAAAGCATGCGTTTGCGGACCCCGTGCCTGAAGATGGAAAATGCTCTGTTTACTATTGTCTATCAATCCCATCAATTTTGAGTCGATTGCTCATCATAAACTTGAGGGGTGATTTTCACAAAAACGGGGGAGTGTTGAGCCAAAATATGTTAGTGTACTTCGTTTTAGGTTGTACACAAGCGACCTGCCAAATCTGAACCGAATCGGTTGGCCGTGTGTGAGACCTTCCCCTTGTCAGACACCTCTATATCGAGGTTGGTCAGGAAGGCACGGGGAACATGCGGTCTTGCGTTAACTTGTTGAAAAATAATATTACGCAAGCCTCGCAGAACGGACACACACAGCCACTGGCCTTAAGGCGCCAGCTGCCCAAATTAGCGCACTTTCGGCAGGCCGCGATGCTGTCGCCGTCGATTCCAGACACGTGTAATAAAGAATGTGACGTTCTTCCTACCTACTAAGTGGGGAGGGAGGGAGGGAGGGTGCGGTTGCGTTGAAATGCTTGTCATTTTTTATCGATGTATGTATTTCTTTATGTGCCATTTTCACGTTTGCTGCATGCTGCCTTCATTACAGTTTTAATGACCAGCAGTGTAGTTAAAGTCAGCACCTTATGTGACTCTTACCTCCCTACCTAACCAAGACAGCTCACAGTGCCTTGTCTAAAGGTGTACAAATACTTCGGTGGAAGCATTAGATAAAAACAGTCGCTGTGCAATGTAGGTTTAATAGTTACTATTAAAATCAGTCTTGATCACAAATTCATTTATTGTGGTAACCGGTTTCGACCACGCCTGTGGTCATTTTCAGACCAAAATGCCTCCTTCTGGAGGCTCCTGCTCATATAGCATTTTGGTCTGAAGATGACCACAGGCGTGGTCGAAACCGGTTACCACAATAAATGAATTTTTGATCAAGACTGATTTTAACAGTAACTCTTAGTGATAGCATTGATCGCTGTCTGCTCCCACGATGTATTCAGAAGTGGTCAGTGTAGGTTTGTTTATCATTTTTAATTTTTGTTTTGAAACTTCAGGCTGTGAAGTCGTGCCTGAGCCTACATAAACAGAATTTGTCAACAGTGCTTGTGACTGTGAGTTGCTGGCCAGTGATACCTGTATCGCGCATGCGGCACGAATTTACAAATGCCGAGTACGCCAAAATACGGTATTCGTGAACGGCTTTTGTAACGGAAACGCTGTTGTTCTTTGTAGAGAGTGCGGTGGACGATTTGCCAGCCGCAGAGTACCATACTCAACAAGGTTTCCTCTTGTTTTCGCTCAGATGCGCGAGACTGTGGTGCTGCTCAGCATCTGAATGTGCAAATGAACAGCGTGTGCGTGAAATAGACGACATTATTCAAAGATGTAATTTCTGGACACAGTCACTTTTCTTGTACTGTAACGGCCTTCCAGGAACAATTTTTTATTGGGGAATGTCTGTTGCCATACGTTTGTGCGGATAGCTCACCTGTTCTCTTCGCGTTCCTTTTGCTTTTTCCGCAAAGTAGTGGTTTGTCTACTTTCTCTTGATTTGTGAACTAGCCAGCGCTCAACACACATTAACGACACGGACAGAACGAAAAGTAATTGCATTTTCCCCCTGCCCCTTTTATACCGGTATCGTCGGGGTGCAACATTTTGTTTTCTTTTTATCCAGAGAGACGGATTTACTTCTTTAGGTACGAAATCACTATCTTCCGCATAAAGCAGCAGTCGGTTTGTGTTGAAAACACGTAAATCCTAAGTTTTAAGTATTGTAAGCATCCAGGAACTACAAACCGACCGCCGGCCGCGGTGGCCAAGCGGTTGTAGGCGCGAAGTCCGGAACCGCCCGACTGCTACGGTCGCAGGTTCGAATTCTGCCTTGGGCATGGCTGTGTGTAATGTCCTTAGGTTAGTTAGGCTTAAGTAGTTCTAAGTTCTAGCGGACTGATGTTAAGCTCCATAGTGCTCAGAGCCATTTGAACCATTTGGTAACCGACCTTTGAAGAGTGATATGCCGTTCAATTTGTCTGTTTTAGAAACTCGATACCAGCAGCAGAAATTACTAGAGTCCCATTCGAAAACGAACTTCCTACCGATCATATCTTTAAATAATATTGCTAAAAGAAATCTTTTACTGGACACTTCCTCACTGTTCATTTGTATGGAAACAGACTTACTGTATCTTTAACGGTTCAGGAGGACAGATCACCATAATCACCATATAGCACCGAGTGAGCTAGCGCAGTAGTTAGCACACTGGACTCGCTTTGGGGAGGACGAAGGTTCAAACACGCGTCCGGCAATCCTGATTTAGAATGAGATTTTCACTCTGCAGCGGAGTGTGCGCTGATATGAAACTTCCTGGCAGATTAAAACTGTGTGCCGGACCGAGTCTCGGTTTCAATCCTGATTTAGGTTTTCCATGATTTTCCTAAATCGCTTCAGGAAAATGCTGTGATGGTTCCTTTGAGAGGGCACGGCTGACCTCCCTTCCCATCCTTCCCTAACCGCTCGGTCCAATGACGTCGCTGTTTGGTACCCTCTCCCTAATCTACCAATCACCATGTAGAATAAAGCACAACTCCGCCGACAAACTTTCAGAGGTATTAGTTTTCACAAAAACAAGGAAAAGAGTCTGGTAAACATGGACTGTAAAATACTTACCTTATGATACTGCGTGAAGAATTTGACAGAGCACTGAAAGACCTGAGTCGAAATAAGGCCCCGGGAGTAGACAACTTTCCATTAGAACTACTGACAGCCTTGGGAGAGCCAGTCCTGACAAAACTCAGTCTCAGGACTGAAGACCACAACAACAACAACAAGACCTATGAGCAGTTGTTCATTTTCTCTACTGTGAGACATATCTGTACTACTGAATACTCTTTCCCCTATTTTCCATCTGGGATTCAACAGTCGAACTCGTCCCATAACTGCTAGATCCAGATGACAGGTCAGACGGAATTTTCGCCTGTACAGATGACCTATTAGTTATAGTCACTGCAAACAATAGAGCCCAGCTATAAGAGAAAGCCAGTGGAAAAATGGTTCAAATGGCTCTGAGCACTATGGGACTTAACATCTGTGGTCATCAGTCCCCTAGAACTTAGAACTACTTAAACCTAACTAACCTAAGGACATCACACACATCCATGCCCGAGGCAGGATTCGAACCTGCGACCGTAGCAGTCCCGCGGTTCCGGACTGCGCGCCTAGAACCACGAGACCACCGCGGCCGGCAAAGCCAGTGGAACATTACAAACAATTAAACATGGTGCTGTTTGTACATGTGGGGAACATGGACCCCAGAACACACACTCTTTCACTGACACCGATACAAAGCAGCACACCAGGCATCAACGCAGTACGACAGTGACATGACACGGGCAATAAGAGGCGAAGACGAGTGGAAGATAATAAATAAAATCGCTGAAGGTGTCTCAGGGACATTGCATGACCAATACAGACAGACACGGCCGTATAACAGAACACTGCAGCACACGCGAAGCACGTAAGACAGCGCTTCCAATTAGTACACCAGCTCGGACACCAGTACCGAAACACTCTCACTCAAACGGCGAACACTTTCACCAACACCTACCGCAGACGACATTTAGAATAATTAATCTGTATTAGAATAAACAGTGTAATGCAATCAACCCTGCAAACCTGTTCTAGCTGACGCATAAACAGCAGGCATCCCTCGGTCGTTATACCGCTGTTGGGATGCAACACTTGTAACTGAACACTAGTATATAAGCAACAGAATAGGTAAAATTGAAGATACATAGCATAGGAACTGAAGGTTAATTATTAACACCGAGAAATAACACACTTCACTTTCACACACCACTGCCCTTTCCACAATATACATAATAGTTATAGTGTTTTTGTAAGTAGTGTTTAGAAATATTAAGCCGTAAATTAAACTGTAGCGAACTGGGACTGCGAGGCTCGAAGTAATTCCGAGGCTTTCAGACCAGGCTACCTAAGATAGGGTAACATTTCTCTCACTCTCTTTCTATACAAGTGTTTCTTATCATCTATCATCACATCCTCATAAAATTTGAGCACCCGTTATGTTTTTTATTTCAATTTCTAATGTATTTTTAATTTATTATCACTTCGTTTGTAATTGCTGATAACAACAACTGCTGTTTATAATAAGGGAGATGTTTTGTAATCTACATGAAAAGCTGTAAAATGAATAACCTATTATAAACTGTAAGCAACAGTTCTGTAAATGAGCAATGAATCAAATCAAATAAAAATCAAATCACCACCTCAGTGGATGTGTATGGTGCTCGAAATACGGCTCATACACATCACAATCAAATACGGAGCTGCAAGGTACTGCTCAAAGAGGGGGAAATTTAATAAGATATACACAGTAACTGGTGTATTGATACAAACGACGCGTCAGCTTAAAAGTTGGCGTCTGGATTCATTGCAAAATGCGTAGGACGTAAATGATACGGGGCGTAGACTGTACGACTTCCTCCCTGATATTCGGCAGCGACCCCAACTGCGGTACGATATATTTCTTAACGCGACACGGACGTTATCCTGCGCACTTAAACCACGTCAATCTGTAACAGACACCTATATGGACATGCAGGCAATATTGGAACAAAGGACATATGTTACACTCAGACTACACAGAAACAAATATATACATATATGCATATACACAGCCGTAAGTATGGACCGGTAGCCTCAGCAGTTTGGTCCCTTAAAAATTCACACACACACAGCCGTAAGAGTCCAAGAACAATGGGCACAATCAAATACGTTAAGAGACAATATTTCAGAAACAACCCATGAATAGTACCTGCGGACACGGCATAAGAGACATGGCAACAGGCAACGTAACAACAATGTCCAGAGGGTGGACAGTGGCACCCAAAGTGGCAGCGACAACAATAACACCGAAGACGATCACGACGACGAGGACGAAGAAGAGATTTAACAGTGAATGAGACATCTAGATGTATGAACCAGACATAACATGCCAAAGTACACTGACAAATTGTACATATCAATATATTAATAGTTAAGTATAGCCAATACTGGAGTAATGTCGGCCGGTGTGGGCGAGCGATTCCAGGCGCTTCAGTCTGGAACCGCGTGACCGCTACTGTCGCAGGTTCGAATCCTGTCTCGGGCATGGATATGTGTGATGTCCTTAGGTTGGTTAGGTTTAAGTAGTTCTAAGATCTAGGGGACTCATGACCTCAGATGTTAAGTGCCATAGTGCTCAGAGCCATTTGAACCATTTGAACTGGAGTAATGTAGTGTAAGGTGCAGGCAGTTTAGCCAAGAAAGGACCCAGATACGACGAATACGAAACGTTAATGAAAACGTTTATAGCGATACTATTTTTCTATTAGTAACGGCGCTGTATTTTGTTGTGACTGGCGGTCAACAGCTCGAAGAAACCATTCCGAGGTATTCACCGCCAGTCACAATCGATGATGGGACTAACAAATCTCTTTTCTGTCCTGTCATCTTTCTACATTCTTCTTAAAAGAACAAAATTTTACTTATAGTTCAACCTAAAAATGTTTGTTATTTTAAGAAAGTATAGATTCTGTGTCAAATGTTACAGACAGAACCAAAACAAAAAGCTACAAAAAACATGATAAACCAAAACTAATATGTACAACCTGTTTTAAAATTACAGGTAACAGGTCATTCAATTTGCAATAAATAAATAAATTTCCATATTTTGCGTCTGAATGACTACAGGCTGTGGTCATAAGTAAACAATGATGATTGCAAATTTTGATTGAAATGAAGCTAATGGCCGATAGGTAACACATTGAAGAGTTGGGTGTTCCCTGCGAAACATGATGATACCTAGAACTTGTTATACAATAAATACTGAGATAAATATGTGATCTGATAGATTACCGAAGAATCAAAAGCGTATTAGTAACTCAAAACGAGTTCGTATATTGAGGGTCATTTACAATTATAGCCCACGATGCTTATAAATTATGAAAGCCGGGAGCAGAAAGATAGGCTTCTCCTAGCTGCTCTGTAAAAAAATTGAAGGGCGCACCTTCTTTTACTGATCGTTTACACAAAATGTTACGTAGAAAATATTTTTTTAGAAAGGGGTATTACGAAGGCGCAAAAGATAACTCGCTTGTGTGGAGAAATGTTATAGATACGGCCCTTATGCTTGCAGCCCTAGTTCGTGACCGAATTTACGGAAAAAAGATTGAATGAATGAGTGAGGGAATGAATGGAGACGAGCTACGTGGTGGTGTAGTATTAGTCAGAGCCTGCGTATACGTTTTCTCTGTTAATAGCTCGCTTGATGGCAGCGGCGGGGCTGTGCAACATGTGAGCAGCGTCGCCGTAAGCGCAGTCTAGTTCTGGCGCGGACATGTGTGTGTGTGTGTGTGTGTGTGTGTGTGTGTGTGTCTGTGTGGCACTAGACTCTGATCAGACGGGCGGCCGTACAGGTGGCGCGAGTGTGACCGTGGTGGGGGGAGGGGGCGGGGAGGGGGGAGGGGGCAGCACAGCAGGTGCCGCCACTATTCTTAGAACATCGCGGCGCGGCGCGGTGGGCGAAGCCAGGCAGACAACAGGCGCGCGACGCCGGCCGACGCGCAGGCCTTGTGGCCGCGGAAGACCTCCCGTTACTTCCTCGCCGACAGCGTGGACTGCAGGAGCACGTGGCGACCTGCGCCTTCTCTTGCGCGACAGCTGCGAGTTTGTCATCGCCGCGAACTAACTTACCCGGCGTTTTTGTTACAGCTCATTGTTCCGCAATCGAAGTACTGGTTGAGGGATAGTAGCGACGAGGGTACAGACGTCGCGCGGGACAGTTCCTGTCGCGCCCGCTGCGCAGTGGGACAGCTGTTGGCCAGCTTCAGCGTGAGAGCGCCAGCCTGCGCTGTGGCAACAGAAGCCGAGCGCAGCTGGGTGTCCAGTTAGCACCTGTGCGCGAAGGCGGCTGTCGATTGCGAAGCTGTCTCGAGCACCTCCAGTACAGTCAGAAGCTCGCGTCGACGCGGATCACGCCGCCGGACGGTTGCCGGCAACGTTCTGACCGGCCCCTCAGCTACTCCGGAGCACGCTACTGGGCGGCCTGTTCACGTCTGAAGTTTGAAACCGACCAGGTTGTCATCTGCCGACTTCTAAAGTGCCTGTGCGCTCGTGTACGTGTAAACGGTGACATTCCACCTTCGAGAGTATCTGTCGTGCGATATTTGGTACCGAGGAAGTGCTAGGAGTGTGCACCTCTGCCGCTTGGGAAAAAGCGCTGTTCTTGTGAGATGGAAGGCTCTCGAGACGGGACGAGTCCGATAAGGGCGGTCAGCGCCGTGAGGGAGGAGGCCGGCTCCCGCGAGGGCAGCCCTCTGCGCCGCCAGGGGGCCATCAAGAGGCACGACTCTCCGCACCTCACCGGAAACGCGCGGCGCAAGAGAAGGCGTGTCGGGCGCCGGGAGAGCGACAGTGGAAGCCCTTCGGACAGTGGCGACGCGGGCACCTCGGACGGCAGGGGGCGCGGCGACAGCTCCGAGAGTCCGCCGGGAGAAGCGGTCGACCTGCAGGAAAGTCAAGAGCCCACCGGACAGCTGCGCACGGCCGCGCCAAGTCGGGCCGCACTGCGACCTTCCGAGTTGGGGCTGAGGAGAGCTTCGTCGCTTACGACGTTGGATTCGCCGAGGTGTGCCGAAGCGAGTGCAGAGCGCAGCCCCAGCGCCGAGCCGGCGGCCGCCGCTGGCGACGAGTTCCTCCGAAACTTCCGGGAGAGCAGGCGCCAGTCGGCAGCCGGCATCAGTCCCGAAGTGGCGGAGCGTGACAGACGGGAGAGTCAGCTCAGCTCCAACTACGGCAACGCCTGGGACCTGCGCGGCGTCGGCAAGGAGTCCGAAGCCGAGGAGAATGCCGGCGACGCACCCGAAGCACTCACGGTGACTCCTCCCTCGCCTCGGGAGAGGGTCGAAGCGGAGGATTCTACGTACGAGCACGCGTTCTTCTTTCCCGGAGACGTCTGGAGTGCCTCGGAGATGGAAGAGCGGACGAGGGCAGAGATGTACGCACCGGAGACGCCTCCGGACGCCGCCGAGGAAGCGCGCCCAGGACTGAGCCCGCGCGCCGACGACAGTTCCGAGAAGAACGGCTCCGGGTTCCTGTCGGTGCTGAGGGCGTACCGGCGCAGCCTGTCGAGGGAGGCCAGCCCGCTGGAGGCGATCGCGGGCAGGGTGCTGCACCGCCGCGGCCGCTCCGCCTCGGGCGACGCGAGGGGCGCGGGCGAGCAGGCCCGCCAGCACAGGGACTCCAGGTCGCTGCTGGACGTCGTGCGCCACATCGCCAAGAGCAGGACGCCGCCGCCCGCCCCCGCGCTCCTGGACTCGGCAGGCGGCGGCGCGGAGGCGCGGCGGCGGTCGCGCTCGCCCTTCCTGGCCTTCCTGGGAGGCGGCGCGGGCCGCGACAGCCCCCGCGGGCCGGCGCCGCCGCCTCCGCCTCCGCCGCCGCCGCCGCGCAGGAGCAGGTCCACGTGCGACGCCCCCAGCGTCGCGGCGGCTCCCCGCGCTCCGCGGCGCTCCTCCAGCGCGCGGCCGGTGCCCGCGCAGGTGGCCGCGGCCGCCCAGCTCACGGCCGCCGTGCGTCGTCGCCGGCGGCGCCTCGCCTCCAGCAGCGACTCCAGCACCTCCAGCTCCAGCGGTAGCGTCACCAGCAGCAGCGCCCCCGCCGCCCCCTCCAGCAGCTCCGACGGCGGCGCCACCTGGAGGCGGCGCGGCACCACCGGCAGGTCCTACTCCGATGCGAGCGGTAGCAGAGGTGAGTTGCGGCTTTATCCGACTTAGCTTGAAACTAGCACATTCACTATACTTACAGTTACTTGTAACGCCCCACCCATCACTTATCTGGTTTTGGCGTGTGTCCTCCCCAGGTAATTGACTAACAGATCAACAGAGAGTGCAAAACTGCCGCAATATCGGATAACGCAAAGAAAGTAATAAGGCCCTGTGGCTCCTAATTGAACTGCAGTGGCAGTGTTGAATTTAATTGATTCAGAATTGATCACTTTTAACTAAAACTAAACTTTTAACTAAAACTAATACCAGATGCAAATGTTGAACATAAAATTAATTAAGAAAGTGACTTGGGATTTCAACTACTTGATTGAAAACAGATGCAGTCGATTATAACAAATTTATTTTAACTCACGACCTTCAATCATCACATTACATGACTTTCCTACCAGGCAGTGGTAACAAATTGCGTTTGTGTGGAGTAAAGTGCGATAACTCAAAAGTAATTCCTATCGACTGACCCGGGCGTAATGCGAAGTGCGAGAAGAATTCTACAATCCACGGCCCATGAAACCCTCGTGGAAACTTTGCCGACGTGATCCAACAAATTAATCAGTGGCCGGAGCAGGCGCAGTATCACCGAATACAGCGTGGCGGAGCGGCGGTTGTGTAGACGTCGGCCGACCTCGTGGTGCTGCAAGGCTGCACTCGTCTATTCACTCCTAGCTATCTTGCTCAGTACATAGCTGAACCAAAACTTCCTATCTCCAAGCTCAATCGTTCCATTTGCTAAGTCCTAAAGTGCAGAGATGCTCACTCTTCCTCAGGCAAGCTGAGTATAGAACGCCACGTCCGCACTCTAGGCAAGCTGGGAATGGGACTCCACTACAGAGACTACTCCCAGTCCGCTCTTCGCCTCGGTTTTCCCTCCAGCAAAAACACTTACGCCAATAGCAGCGCAAGTCGTGTTAATTATGCGTCACTTCCCAGCGCCGACCAATGCCTGCTCTGGGAAGTGAACAAATTTCCACAAAATTTCCCTTCCTCTCAACTTCTGCTATTTAGCTCCTCCCAGGCCATCCATCAAGGTTATCGTCTGCACGAAACACCAATTTTTCCGGAATTCTGACTCCCAGGAGAGTATTTCAAATTCCTTGGTCCTACGTTCCCATCGGAGGCCGGCATATTTCATTCTGTCGCTCTTCACCTGATTTACTTCAGACTCTGTGGATCGTGAATTCACCGAGAAGTTGCTATAGTCACAAACACGCATATTTTGGCCTCTGTTGACCGCTCCACCGTAGCTTTTCGCGGCTTTCTCGCATGTTTCACTGAAAATGGGACGATGGACATTTATCAACAGGCGTACAAGTTCTCCATCTGCTTCCCGGTACACCAGCATGGGGTCAAGCACCCACTCACTGTCACTCATCATTAAGGCAGCTGGAGGCCGTGCCCCATTACCGCTTTCTCAGAGCTTTAGCCGCCCTAAGCTGCCAATTGTCGCTTCCCTTCGCCGCTCCCCAGCTGGCCACAGTCACTCGAATACTTCCCTGGGATAAACTAGCCTCCAGTAAATCGACACGTTTCCACAAAGTTTTCATGTCATGTGAATTACTTTAAAACCAACACCCGACATTAATTATTCCAATACGTCCATACTATACCCTCTACAAGATGCATTGTGCCTGTGTCAGCCCTACTGTTCGCTCAACGTGAGTTAGGTGATCTTTAATGACTTCATGAAAGGGGCATAGTTCTTGCCATCTTACATACTTAAAGCGGGTCGTTTAGTAAACAGTTCCACAAAGATTCGAGATGTTCAAACAATCTGTAAGCTGCCTGCCGATTTAGGCACTACTCGAAAGTATGCAGTGCACTTGCTGGTAGTTGAAGATGGCGGCAAGGTCGTATACCATGCTACGTACTGTAGGTGGCAGTCAACTGAAAACGAATCAGAAGGAAAGGAACAAAGTATTTGAAAACTAATCGACGGAACCCACTGTGAGAGAACACTGTCTATGCCTTCAAGGAAAAATGTTTGCAGGTGCCTGTGGAACCTTCATTGTGCCCAGACGTGCACCTCTACATCCAAAACAAATCGCCGGCCACGAATGTCTTTCATTGTGGCTCCAAAATATGGAAATCGCGTGATGAGAGATTGGAACTCTACGAAGGGTGTGTGAGGGTTTCCCAGCGAGTCGTCCACAGAATAGTCTAAAGAACAGGCACGCCAGCTGCGGGAAAGTGGTGACGACCTTTTTCTTTGACTGCAAGGACCTGCTGCTCATTCAGTCTCTGGAACACGGCCCCACAATTAACGCACGGCGGTACGTCGACATCCTGCAAAAACGGAAGTGGGCCATCAAGTCCAAACGCCCACGAATGTCGACGGGCGCCTTCGCTCTGTTCCCGGACAATGCCTACCTATTTGCTACAAAGATTGTTTCAGCTGCACTGCAGAAGCTTCGTTGACAAGCCTTCACACATCCTCTATGCAGTCCATATTTCTCACCGTCATATTGTCTCACATTGGGATAAATATGTAAACAATTATGGCGATTACTTTTGAAAAAAATAAACAGTTTACTTATTCATTCTCCATCTGTCTCGTTTTCATTTGATTGCTGGTTCTAACTGTAGATTTCAGAAAGGTTGCGTGCAATGCTAATATAAAATTGGTCGACGTAGATAACAACGACATTGTGTTCTCACTTACACTACGTGATCTAAAGTACCCGGACACCCCCAAAAACACACGTTTTTCATGTTAGGTGCACTACTGCCAGGTAGTCCATATCAACGATCTCAGTAGTTAAAATTACCAAATAAGCCGCAACCAGTCCCGCAAAATCATGTTTTCTTTATTTACTTTTGCAAATCGATTTCAACTGATTAACAGCCATCATCGGTGTTTTCAATTCTATGTTCCCTGACTAGTGACACTGTCTAGAGCACAAGTCAGACATAAAGTGATCACTTTATGGTTTACGGTCGCTGCACAACTTCGGAACCATATGGAGCCCACCATTCAGATCTCAGTAGTCATTAGACATCGTGAGAGAGCAGAATGGGGCCTTCCGCAGAACTCACGGACTTCGAACGCGGTCACGTCATTGGGTGTCACTTGTGTCATACGTCTGTACGCGAGATTGTCACAGTCCTAAACATCCCCAGGTCCATTGTTTCTGATGTGATAGTGAAGTGGAAACAGGAAGAGACACATACAGCACAAAAGCGTACAGGCCGACCTCGTCTGTTGTCAGACAGAGACCGCCGACAGCTGAAGAGGGTCGTAATGTGTAACAGGCAGACATCACACAGGAATTCCAAACTGTATCAGGATCCATTTCAAATTCTATGACAGTTAGGCGGGGGTGAGAAAACTTGGATCTCATGGTCGAGCGGCTGCTCATAAACCACACATCACGCCGGTAAATGCCAAACGACGCCTCGCTTGGTGTATGGAGCGTAAACATTGGACTGTTCAACAATGGAGAAACTATGTGTGAAGTGACGAATCACGGTACACAATGTGGCGATCCGATGGCAGGGTGTGAGCATTGCGAATACCCGGTGAACGTAATCTGCCAGCGTGTGTAGTGCCAACAGTAAAACTCGGAGGCGGTGGTGTTATAGTGTTGTCGTGTTTTTCATGGAGGGGCTTGCACCCCTTGTTGTTTTGCGTGGCACTATCACAGCACAGGCCTACATTGATGTTTTAAGCACCTTCTTGCTTCCCACTGTTGAAGAGAAATTCGGGGATGGCGACTGCATCTTTCAATACGATCGAGTACGTGTTCATAGTGCACGGCCTGTGGAAGAGTGGTTACACGGCAATAACATCTCTGTAATGGACTGGCCTGCACAGAGTCCTGACCTGCATCCTACAGATCACCTTTGGGATGTTTTGGATCGCCGACTTCGTGCCAGGCCTCACTGACCAACATCGATACCTCTCCTCAGTGCAGCACTCCGTGAAGAATGGGCTGCCATTCCCCAAGAAACCTTGCAGCACCTGATTCAACGTATACCTGAAAGAGTGGAAGCTGTCATCAACGCTAAGGGTAGGCCAGCACCATATTGAATTCCAGCATTACCGATGGAGGGCACCACGAACTTGTAAGCCATTTTCAGCTGGATACTTTTGACCACATAGTGCATATATAGCAGTTCAAGTGTCTGCTTCACACAAATTTCAATCCATTTACTAGTCATCTTCATCAAACGCCAGATAAACACAAGAGCAAAGGTCGTACAACCCATGAGAATACTGCATAGTGTTATAATACTTACAGCAAGTCGAAGCTTTCGAAAGTAGACGTGATTATTCGTTATAGGGTTTCAGAGGCAAAAAAAATTATATATATGATAGTACAGCATTAGTGGATGGGAACAAATGTCTGGGGTTGATCGGCTGTCTGGCATATCTTAAATACTCTCAGGAATAAAAGAGACGCAAGGACAATCTTGCGAAGAATTACAGACTCAAGCAGAGGCTAGGAGACAATCACTTCGTTGTAGCAGAAAATATGATCGGCTAAACAAGACAGGGAATAAGTTACGTGACAAAGATCTCGCCTGCAATATGATAAATTTTGCGAAATGAGATATTTCTATATATATTGTCGCCTATTGGAACACTTAACTATGCCGTTAGCTTTCTAGGATTCAAACATGAATATTATTTAAATCAACTTATCCATAAATACTGTGTGGAAGAAAAGCGTGTACGGGAAAACTCATGTATTTTCGAAACTGCTGCAAATGTCGACATAAGATTTTAATCAAACCACAACAGGGATAGGTATTATTATCATCGATATTTTGTTATATGATCTCAGCTGATTATTGTCACGTATGCATAAATAAATATAGGGTGTGATACGGCTACTCGCGGAATGGAATCACACGAAATTGTGAGCCTAGTGTGGAATTATTTCCATAAACCTAGAACTAACTCCTTCTCACTCGCTTACCCTTGAAAAAAAGCAGTGTGGTATGATATTACGCGTGGTATAATTTGTAGTTAAACTTTTCGCTAAAAGAGGTGAGAAATAAAAATACGAATGCCAAACGGGACACCATTCCGCGAGTAGCTGCATCAAAGTCTATATTTATTTATGCATTCGTGATAAACTAGATTAATTTTAGTCTCCGCAGTCTCGCTTTCGTACTTCGTACAAATCCACGAATGTTTTCTCAAAACTTCACTGGAGACCATAAAATGACATATCATTTCTTTCAAAGGATTCTCGATCACTGGTGAGATTGTACAGTTTCTATACTATCTCAGCAAATAAAAATGTTACCAGCGAAATCAGTGATCCCTGAGAGATCACTGACCAAAATACTTATTTGCCACCCGGTCCGGCGATGAAAATGAAAATACCCACTTTCCCACCCTGTATACTGACAAGAAACTGGTAAATCCCTCTGCCGCTAGAGGGCTCCGAAATGTAGCGTGCACCATTGCGGTGTGTAACGTAAGTGTTCGGTGCGTGAGGAAGCGTGCTGTAATCGAGTTTCGAATACAAAGAGTTCGTCCACACGTGGAGCACGATAATGCCAGACCACACAAAACCGCTGCGAGACTGGTAACCGTCCGACGCCTTGCGTTCACCGTCATCGATCGTCCTCCATGCAGTCCCGGCTTGGCTCCATCTAGTTTTCACCTGTTTACAAAAGTTAAAGAACACCTTCGAGGACTTCACTCTGATAGTGATAAAGCGGAGGTGAGGCTGTGCGAACAAAGTCAGACACTCCACCGTGACGGTTTGGACAAACTGGTCTCTCGTTGGGAGAAATGTGTTCGTCATCAGGGATGCTATGTTGAAAAATGAATATGGAGCAATGAAGAATAAAGATTTAGAATGTTAGTAAAGTTTATTTTATTTAAAAAACCTTAAGAGTTTTCACATAAAAAATTCGGAGGCACCTACTTTTCATCACGCCCTCATTATTATTATTATTATTATTAATCGTGTGTCCTGGTAAATACGACTACGGTTTAAGTCATTATTACTAGAATGTACCAATGCTGACTAGAAAAATACAAAATAAAAACAGCTCAAGCTCTTCAGGGCCTTTTGGAGTTAGTTATCAAATGTCAGTCGCTACGAGCTCTTATACACACACTGTTGAAATTATAAGTCTGTTTCGCGCACGTAAATGCATCACCAGGGATAATTCTTGGCAGTATATTAAAGTAGCGACCAAACCCGGCTTCGCACGGGTTGCATTAAGTATTTATGGCCATACGACTTGTCTAGCGTGCCGTATTTTGTCATCGAAAGCAGGAAGCTGAATCATCCGCTGCACTGCGGAATGAACGTAGGCCTCCTGTATGTAAAAGAAGCAAAGTTGCTGAAGAGATTTTTCGGAAAACATTTTACTTACATCATAAAAAATCGATCTCAAATGATTGCATGTAAACTATTTGTTAAAAACATTTGATAATTTCAAATTTTCTCAAACCACAGCCTAATGAGGTGGTTATCTTTTCATTTTTGCCCATACTGAATTTATTACTACACTTCAAATTTGAGTAACTCATTGCTACTTGTTCGAAAAATTTACAGTAAATTAAGAGTGAGAATCGTGACTTGGTAATCCAAGGTAAACAGAAATTAGCAGCCTTAAATTGTCGTCATATTGCGAAATATGTCCCTGAAAAACTTATAGAAGCATTTCTAAATCAAGTGTATTCGTTCACAAGAAATTTCTGAATCCCATTCAAGCAGGTCGTGACCTTGTCTTTTTGGTCTTTAAAAGACTTAAATCTCTTTCTCGCCAGTAGTGATTCATTTATCAGCCTTCTTTCTAATTTGAATGTCATCAAACAAATAATATCTTCCACTACACCAAGCAGAAAATCGTAATCGCATCTGTTTTTCACTCAAGGAAAGTAGACAGCTGAAAATTGAATCATCTGCTGCACTGCTGCAAAACTTGTTCATACACACATCAAACAAAGTTTTGCATCACGTCGGTTCCGAGAGTTCCGAAACCTGTACAGAAAATTGGAATAGAAATCAACATAAACATCATTTCCGCCCTTTTTATTGCTCTTGAAAACCACACATTGTATGTTGTGCCACCATATAGCGAGACCTTCAGCCTTGCTGCACTCGCTGAACAGTGTGTCTAAGGCATTCAGCCAAATTGAGTTGCCTCCAAACACGTATCCGACGATTGTCTTGTTGAAGGCACATCGGTGAAGAGAACGTGATGCCAGTCCCGAGCGGTCCATTCGGCATGTTGTTGGGCCCATCCGTACCGCGTTGCAAGGTGTCGTGGTTGCAAAGATGGACCTCGCCATGGACGTCGCGAGTGAAGTTTCGCATCATGCAGCCTGTTGCGCACAGTTTGAGTCGTAACACGACGTCCTGCGGCTGCACGAAAAGCATTACTCAACATGGTGGCGTTGCTTTCAGTGTTCCTCCGAGCTATAATCCGTAGGTAGCGGTCATCCACTGCAGTAGAGGCCTTGGGCGGCCTGAGAGAGGCATGTCATCAACAGCTCCTGTCTCTCTGTATCTCCTCCAAGTCCGAACAATTTCGCTTTGGTTCACTCCGAGACGCCTTGATACTTCCCTTGTTGAGAGCCCTTCCTGGCACAAAGTAACAATGCGGACGCCATCGAATCGCGTTCTTGACCGTCTAGGCATGGTTGAACTACAGACAACACGAGCCGTGTACCTCCTTCTTGGTGGAACGACTGGAACTGATCGGCTGTCGGACCCCTTCCGTCTAATAGGTACTGCTCACGCATGATTGTTTACATGTTTGGGCGGGTTTAGTGACATCTCTGGACAGTCAAAGGGACTGTGTCTGTCATACAATATTCACAGTCAACGTATATCTTCAGGAGTTCTGGGAACAGGGGTGATGCAAAACTGTAAATCATAGTATTAGGACTAGCATATTTTTTGGCTGTGCAGTTGTTCTGAAGCGACTGTATAATCAATTTGATGTCACTTAGGCGACCTGCATGTTTGTAACCAGTTATACAACAGGGGACGTGGAATCCCAGCCACATTTCGTTCCTAGCGAATCTCCACATTACCGAGAGGTGAATGGTAGGCTAAAAGGCAGAATTGAAAGAACGTGAACCAGTAGGTATTCGATCCTACAGCATTTTGATTTTTAACCAAACGCTCTGCCACCACCAGATTCGAGTTTGCCTAAGCTTTCTACTGCCTCAAGGCACAGGCTACACTCTAGAGTTACAATAGCTTTTCGCTAGGTGGCAGTTGCATCGTTCGCACATCATAGCTTTAATTCGTCGTGATTTAGACAATTTATTCGAAATGTTTATAAATTACATACAAAAACCTTCCTCGTGAATCAGTGTACCTATTTGTTAAAACCGTATCGACGTAAGACGTTCTGGTTAAATGTATAGCGATACTGTTTCGTCTCTGCCCCGTTAACTAACTGCATTACGTCCAGCTGAATATCTTTAACACGACCATGCGCCTCAGGTCCATGCTGCGGTCTCCAAACCGTGTTTATCGCCCCCGCTTGCCTTGCTGCAAGTTAAAGAGAACCGTCGTCGAAAACAGGGTATACCACCCAGACCAACGTGACCAGTGCGCTCATAAATGGCGTCTTGAAACCAGCACAAGCTACTGAGGTGCGTGTTTATTTACAGACAAAGAGTTTCGGCGAAGCGCTCATCTACAGGTTACGAATACCAGTACATCAAGTTGAAGGAATATTCCCTGGCGTCGTGTACATATCTATAATCAGTTGCAGTTTTTGTCAGCTGGACATTGACGCATAGATGCACGTATTAAGTGGCAGCTGTCACAAATGATAATAATTGTGCCGTTCTTTAAATTTCATGTAGTGTTATTTTTGGATCATGGAATTTAGTTCTCTGTAGTCACCGGTATTATTCTAGACTTAAGCCAAGTGGACGGATCTGAAGCTGCGCGCAGTGGCCGTGCGGTTTAGGACGCCATGTCAGGGATTGCGCGGCCTCTCCCGCCGGAGGTTCCAGTCTTCCCTCGGGCATGGGTGTGTGAGTTGTTTTTACCATAAGTTAGTTTAAGTAGTGTGTAAGTCTAGGGACCGATGACCTCAGCAGTTTGGTCCCTTAGGAATTCACACACACGGTCTTGGACATTAGATGAGGATATCAACAGCGAGTAATCGGAACTATGTGAAGAATGTTAAGTAGCTGAAACGTGTCGTCGACGTGGGTACAACAAAGGTTACGAAGATTGTATGCAGCGCGGACTTGAAACGGATACCTCCGTACGAATCATATACTGAGGAAAACAGCAGCAGGACAAAGCCCAACTACGTGCTGTTTTAACCTGTAGAATTAGATACGAACAAAAGAAAAATAACTTTACAAAAGTGAATCACAAATTAAGAACGAGTGAAGAACAGGTCTTACTCTAAATGGTACTCTGACGTACAAGCAGCATTGCAAGAATGAGTGAAGGTGGACAGCAGAAACAATATCCTTCGTAGGGTCACCAGTACCACGATGGGCTCCCGATCACAGTCGCTGTGCTCAGTCTGGTACATACGCACCCGTGCAAACGTAGTTGACAAGGCACCAAGCGAAACGTGTAGGGTGGTCCTATTACAAATGATATTAAACCCACACCGCTTGTAAAACTCTTACTCTACCAGCTCGCAGGCATATCGCCACCAGATATTCGTCGTGAAGTAGCTGTCGACGCAGAGAGAACAACTAAGGCTCATCAGCAAACGCATTAATTACTTGGGGGCAATACAGCAGCCTTAAGACTGACATCTAGAAGAAGTTCCCTCGAGATCACATCGGTCTTGCAAACAACAGCATTTACAGCAAGGAAACAGTTGTGGGTCTCTTGACTTGAGAATAACTTCAGCTGGCCTCTCCATTAGGAAACCCTCACACCTGAGCATGAACGCATTTGGTTCCTATAGAAATCACACAATTTTCTTCTTTCTGGAGTTGGAAGACACGGGAGTAAACTTCAGAAATGGCATTTCCTTGTGTATACCATCAACTGAGAAATTTGTTAACATCGAGTACAGATTTAAATGTCAGAACGTCTTTTCTCAAAGAATTTGCATGGACCGTAGCCATGTATGAAAGTGAAACGTAAACGATAAATAGCTTAGACAAGAAGAGAATATAAGCTTTCGAAATGTGAAGAATGCTGAAGATTAGGTGGGTACATCAAGTAACTAATGAGGAGATACTGAATAGAATTGAGGAGAAGAGATATTTGTGGTACAACCTGATTAGAAGATGGGACTGGTTGGTAGGACACATTCTAAGGCATCAAGAGGTCACCAGTTTAGTACTGGAGGGAAGCATGGGGGATGAAAATCATAGAGGCAGACCAAGAGATGAGTACAGTAAACAGTTTCGGAAGGATGTCGGTTGCAGCAGTTACTTGGAGATGAAGTAGCTTGCATAGGACAGTGTAACATTGAGAGCTGCATCAAACTAGTCTCTGGACTGAAGACCACAACAACAACAACCATCAACTGTGACAGACTGTCAACTATGCCTTCCCATCTTGCAGAAAAGAAGATGTGGATGCGACTCCCAGCGCAGTTGAAGTCACTGGATTTTGGTTAACAGGAGTGTAATTTAATTATTCTTTTTTTAATTCCTTTTTAATGATAAGAACTTCATATTGCACTTGTTTCTCACTCGAACAAAAGAAAACGTCCATAAAATAAAGAAAAAAGTTATCCATATCCTTCATTTGTTTCACTTTAGCAGTTTCAACAGTTTAAACAGCTTCAGAAGTGAAATAGGCGCAGATCGTTGGTGAGCCAACGTCAAAACAAGAATTGGACGGTAGTGTCCTACAGAGGATTGGCAAAAAATATAAGTACGTACAACAAGTACGTTAAGAACAAAAGTACAAAGAATAAATAGCAGAAGTGAAGCAGATTTGTTAGTACAAATGTAAAATAGCCAAACCTGAGAGCCGCAACACAGCTTCGTTACAGAATCAATCAAATAGAGTGACATCACTAAAAATGAGTACGAGTGTGATGAGTAGCAAACAATGAACTGTCAAATCGCAAAGTCAACCAACATATCGATGACATGAAAGACACTGAACACGCCTGTGTGTACAGTAGGAGCGCTAGCGTGTTATAAACTGTAATGGAGTCTGCAACAATTGAAGCGCAAGGATGCATTAAACGTTATATAACCAAATAAAATTATTAACAAATGCCTTTAAGCACGTGACAAACGATGCGTCAAATGTTAACCAACTAGTATACTACGTAGTGAAAGCGGAAGGAAAACTGCTGAAATGTCATTAAGACCCCTTCAAACGCACCGATTTATAGGACAACCGACCGACCGAGCAACCGACCAATTTCGTGCAGTCTACACAAGTCCCGAGCGACTACACTCAACGATTATAGGGCTACCCTATGATTTGTTCACTTAAATTCATTGAGTTTCCGTTCTGCGAGATCCGGTTTGGTTTCATACGGAAAGAAAAAGGATGTTCTGCTTTGGTTGTTTTAGAGGGCCGGCCAGGTTGGCCGAGCGGTCCTAGGCGCTGCAGTCTGGAACCACGCGACCGCTACGGTCGCAGGTTCGAATCTTGCCAGGGGCATGGATGTGTGTGATGTCCTTAGGTTAGTTAGGTTTAAGTAGTTCTAAGTTCTAGGGGACTGATGACCTCAGATGTTAAGTCCCATAGTTCTCAGAGCCATTTGTGCCATTTTTTTGTTTTAGAGGTAACAAAGCCAAAAAACGCCGAGAGAAAACTATGGGCAAAGAAATGGGTAATGCAAGGAAATGCATCCATCCTCTTTCTCTTACTTAAGCAGCTTGGTACTGATGATTTTCGTTATTATCTGAGAATGGATGCATAATGAACTTCGGTGCTGCAGAACGTCATCAAAGCACTCTCAACTGGACAGACTACAGTCATGATACACGAGAGGCTGTAAGCTACGAGGAGAGTCTGTTAGCTGCATTACGATTGCAGAAATTAAGAGGACTCCAGTGCTGTTGTATCCCCACAATTATTAATTCAAATGATTCCTGGAACCTCAAGGCGATTTAAAAGTTGACTGAGGAAATGCATCACGGCAAAGCAAAATAAATAAAACAAACGATGTTCATGTAAATGTTATTACTTTATTTATGCACATAGCATAAATACTGGAATACCCCCTCTTTCAGATCCTGAATGTGGCAGGGGTAAAATACAGGGAGCGAAAGGCTATTTACAATTTGTACAGAAATCAGTGGCAGTTATAAGAGTCGAGGGGCGCAGTGGTTGCGAAGGGTGTGAGACAGGGTTGTAGCCTATCCCCGATGTTATTCAATCAGTATATTGAGCAAGCAGTAAAGGAAACAAAATATAAATTTGGAGTAGGAATTAAAATCCATGGAGAAGAAATAAAAACTTCGAGGTTTGCCGATGACATTATAATTCTGTCAGAGACAGCAAAGGACCAGGAAAAGCAGCTGAACGGAATGGACAGTGTCTTGAAAGGAGGATATAAGATGAACATCAACAAAAGCAAAACAAGGATAATGGAATGTAGAAATAAATCACTTGATGCTGAGGGGGCTAAGTTA
Organism: Schistocerca serialis cubense; assembly: GCF_023864345.2. Lineage (NCBI taxonomy): Eukaryota > Metazoa > Arthropoda > Insecta > Orthoptera > Acrididae > Schistocerca > Schistocerca serialis. The sequence goes on along the minus strand of NC_064644.1, from coordinate 600,445,073 downwards.
GGAAATGAGACACTGAAAGTAGTAAATGAGTTTTGCTGTTTGGAGAAGAAAATAATTGATGATGGTCGGAAAGGATATAAAATGTAGACTGCCTATGGCAAGAAAAGCGTATCTGACGAAGAGAAATTTGTTAACATCGAGTACAGATTTGAGTGTCAAGAAGTCTTTTCCGAAAGTATTTGTGTGGAGTGTAGGCATGTATGGACGTGAAACATGGACGATAAATACTCTGGACAAGAAGAGAATAGAAGCTTTCGCACTGTGGTGTTACAGAAGAATGCTGAAGATTAGATGGGCAGATCACATAGCTAATGAGGAGGTACTGAATAGAATTGGGGAGAAGAGGAATCTGTGGCACAACTCTACTAGAAGAAGGAGTCGGTTGGGATCAAGGGATCACCAGTTTAGTACTGGAGGGAAGAGTGGAGGGTAAAAATCGTAGAGGGAGACCAAGAGATGAATGCACTAAGCAGATTCAGAAGGATGTAGGTTGCAATAGTTCTTCGAAGATGAAGAGGCTTGCACAGGATAGAGTAGCATGGAGAGTTGCATCAAACCAGTCTCTGGAGTGAAGACCACAACAACGTACAAGAGGACCAGTAAGCCGCGCTGAGTGACCGCGCGGTTTGAGGCGCCACGGATTGCGCGGCCCGTCCCGCCGGAGTTTCCATTCCACCCTCGGGCATGGGTCTGTGTGTGTGTGTGTGTATTGTTTTTAGCAAAAGTTAGTTTAAGTAGTGTGTAAGTTTAGGGACTGATGACCTCAGCAGTTCAAATGTATGTGAAATCTTGTGGGACTTAACTGCTAAGGTCATCAGCCCCTAAACTTACACACTACTTAACCTAAATTATCCTAAGGACAAACACACACACCCATGCCCGAGGGAGGACTCGAACCTCCGCCGGGACCAGCCGCACAGTCCATGACCCTTAGCAGTTTGGTCCCTCAGGAATTCACACACATTTGAATATTTGAGGAACTGTAACTTTAAGACACTCATTTCAGATTCGAAAAAGAAAGAATACACATGGTGGTGGCGCACGTCATCTTATAAATACAACGACAGACACAGAAGAAGTCAAGGATTTAGCACCTGTTTCAAATGTAAAAAAGCATCCAACACTTTATTTCCCGTAGGAGAAGACTTTGATACAGGCTGGATTTTTATAACACTTACAACAATAGGCAAGTATACGTTTTATGAATTAACGTCCATTGAATGTCGAGATTTCAATTTTTAGATTTCATTTCCAATAAATATCGCAAATAAAACCTAAAAACAGAAATACGGTAGATCGACAGACTTTTATCCACTGGTGTGCCACACGAAACCGTTATGGATTTCTTGCATCTACGCAGCTGTACTCCTCACCAGGTTTGTGATATCCAGAGCTCGCGATACTCGTACCAAGCTCATAAAATTCTCGTATTTTACAAAAAATTCTCGTACGCTTTGAAAAATATTGCACTCGTGGTACGTTATATTCCACATGTCTAAAAAACACTTGATTTACAAGAGAAGCAGAATAAAAATATCAACAAGATTTTGCACCTATGATTCAAATTCGAAGTCCACTTCTTCTTCTTCTTCTTCTTCCTTTATTGGTTTATACAGAGTAGCCGAAGTCATCTTCTGGTACATTTCATGCGTTAGCTGAGAAGTTTCGTGTGTACCCCTTGTTTTTTGGACCCTCTTGAATACTCTCTGATGGAAAATGTACTCCATTCAAAGTACTGGTTTGCATTCGGTTCCTGATTTTGGTTTTCATGAGGTTTACCTGAAATTTAGCATTACTGTGACAGTTAACAATTCCACTAGGGATTCCAGAGTGTCGTAGTGTAAATTACTGTTAACTGTTTTCCACTTACGTTAGAATATCATTTGAAATAATATTTTAGCGCTTTGAGAGTCAGGTGACCGCTCTATTTCTGAAATTTAATCATCTGAACTGAGTGCGAAATGGCCGGACGGGGTGGCCGAGCGGTTCTAATCGCTAGAGTCTGGAACTGCGCGACCGCTACGGTCGCAGGTTCGAATCCTGCCTCGGGCATGGATGTTTGTGGTGTCCTTAGGTTAGTTAGGTTTAAGTAGTTCTATGTTCTAGGGGCTTGATGACCTCAGAAGTTAAGTCCCATAGTGCTCAGAGCCATTTGAACCATTTTTTTGAGTGCGAAACGTTATACAAAACAAAGTGATCCGTTATTGTTAGCTTCTGAAAATTTTTTTCTATAATCAGGCTTTGAAGTCTCCTTCTCGAATTAGTTTTGAGCCAGGTCGGCGGCATGGCGCGAAGTCTCTCTGGCTGAGTTTGATGACTGACAGAAACAGCTTTGTCTTTAATCGTGAATCCGTAACAGCTTATCCGCATTTTGTTAAATATACCAGGTGAATTAATTATTTCCCCATCAAATGTGTATGATGTATATTTGATCAAAACTTAGACGTTAGGCAAAATTCTCATATCTTCGCGTACGATATTTGCTTTTGGAAATTGGAAATTTGTGCTAAGGTCTTACGGGACCAAACTGCTGAGGTCATCGGTCCCTAAGCTTACACACTACTTAATCTAACTTAAACTAACTTTGGCTAAACACAACACACACACACACACACACCCATGCCCGAGGGAGGACTCGAACCCCCGACGTGGGAGCCGCGCGGACCGTGACAAGGCGACCCAGACCGTTCGGCTACCCCGCGCGGCGTTTGCTTTTGCCTCATACAAACTGTGAAATTCTGGTATGCGTACGAGAATGCTCATACAAGTCACAACTATGCTCCTCGCACATCGTGTCCCCACAAACATCTGCAGCATAAATTCTGTCCTCAAAGTTTCGTCTACCCCACATCCCATCAAGTACACTAGAACAGCATTTAATCCCACGCGCAGTGACGAAAGACATCGTTTATGGAGCAGTTGCCACAACAGCGGTAACACGGCACAATTTGTTGGGTGGGATGGATGGAGACGGGGGAGGGAGGGGGCGGGGTCCGATCCGGTTGTCGGGTCAACCACACAAGGAAACTTCGTCGGTCGGTCAGTCAAACGCCAACACACGTCCAGTTTGTCGTTCGGTCGGCTGGTGCTTGTGTTTATGGTGGCGCCATGGGCCAGTGGAGAAGCGGCGATACGTTGAACTGTCGTGTATATTGACGGGAGGGTGGTCGCCGGAAGCGCGTTACTTAGCAGGAAACAAGTGAGGTGCAGCACTCGGGCTCCGATATTAGGGAGTGCATGCCGCCGATCCGAGGGCGTACGGAAGCCCCTCTCCATATTTGCAAATTGACTCGGTATGTGGAATCGTGGCTGTAGCTTATCTAGATTATACATAAAACCTAGTGTGTGAGAGATAATAAACCGGGTTAGGTGTTATAGCAAGTCAAGGTGTGACTGTTCACATTAAAAATAAATAGTCCTTCGTGGCTAAGCCAAGAAAAAATCGTCAGAAGTTCCATATTACATAAAATCTATTAGTACATGTTGGATAGAAACTAGACAATAAAATTATTTTAAAATCTGTGGACAAGCCAGCTTCGAATGTGTAATCAAATAGCCGGCCGGTGAGGTCGTGCGGTTCTAGGAGCTTCAGTCTGGAACCTCGTGACCGCTACGGTCGCAGGTTCGAATCCTGCCTCGGGCATGGATGTGTGTGTTCTCCTTAGGTTAATTAGGTTTAAGTAGTTCTAAGTTCTAGGGGTAGCGTCTTTGATTCATAATCAAAACGTCTTCGGTCCCGGGTTCGATCCCCGCCACTGCCTAAATTTTGATAAATAATCAGCATTGGCGGCCGAAGACTTCCGGCATAAGAAGTCAGCCTCATTCTGCCAACGGCCTTGTCAAAGAGGGCGGAAGAGCGGATAGAGGTTCAGGGCACCCTCTTGTCCTAGGGGTGGGAAATTGCCCCTAAAGGCGGAAGAATCAGCAATGATCAACGACATGAGGATGCAGAAGGCAATGGAAACCACTGCATTAAAGACGCGTAACGTGTATCCACAGGACATGTGGCCTGTAATTGAAGAAGTGTCATGATGATCTCTCCATTGGCAAAAGATTCCGGAATAGTTCCCCATTCGGATCTCCGGGAGGGGACTGCCAAGGGGGAGGTTACCATGAGAAAAAGACTGAATAATCAACGAAAGGATAACGTTCTACGAGTCGGGGCGTGGAATGTCAGAAGCTTGAACGTTGTAGAGAAACTAGAAAATCTGAAAAGGGAAATGCAAAGGCTCAATCTAGATATAGTAGGGGTCAGTGTAGTGAAGTGGAAGGAAGACAAGGATTTCTGGTCAGATGAGTATCGGATAATATCAACAGCAGCAGAAAATGGTATAACAGGTGTAGGATTGGTTATGAATAGGAAGGTAGGGCAGAGGGTGTGTTACTGTGAACAGTTCAGTGACCGGGTTGTTCTAATCAGAATCGACAGCAGACCAACACCGACAACGATAGTTCAGTTATACATGCCGACGTCACAAGCTGAAGATGAACAGATTGAGAAAATGTATGAGGATATTGAAAGGGTAATGCAGTATGTAAAGGGGGACGAAAATCTAATAGTCATGGGCGACTGGAATGCAGTTGTAGGGGAAGGAGTAGAAGAAAAGGTTACAGGAGAATATGGGCTTGGGACAAGGAATGAAAGAGGAGAAAGATTAATTGAGTTCTGTAACAAGTTTCAGCTAGTAATAGCGAATACCCTGTTCAAGAATCACAAGAGGAGGAGGTATACTTGGAAAAGGCCGGGAGATACGGGAAGATTTCAATTAGATTACATCATGTTCAGACAGAGATTCCGAAATCAGATACTGGATTGTAAGGCGTACCCAGGAGCAGATATAGACTCAGATCACAATATAGTAGTGATGAAGAGTAGGCTAAAGTTCAAGACATTAGTCAGGAAGAATCAATACACAAAGAAGTGGGATACGGAAGTACTAAGGAATGACGAGATACGTTTGAAGTTCTCTAACGCTATAGATACAGCAATAAGGAATAGCGCAGTAGGCAGTACAGTTGAAGAGGAATGGACATCTCTAAAAAGGGCCATCACAGGAGATGGGAAGGAAAACATAGGTACAAAGAAGGTAGCTGCGAAGAAACCATGGGTAACAAAAGAAATACTTCAGTTGATTGATGAAAGGAGGAAGTACGAACATATTCCGGGAAAATCAGGAATACAGAAATACAAGTCGCTGAGGAATGAAATAAATAGGAAGTGCAGGGATGCTAAGACGAAATGGCTGCAGGAAAAATGTGAAGACATTGAAAAAGATATGGTTGTCGGAAGGACAGACTCAGCATACAGGAAAGTCAAAACAACCTTTGGTGACATTAAAAGCAACGGTGGTAACATTAAGAGTGCAACGGGAATTCCACTGTTAAATGCAGAGGAGTGAGCAGATAGGGGGAAAGAATACATTGGATGCCTCTATGAGGGTGAAGATTTCTCTGATGTGATAGAAGAAGAAACAGGAGTCGATTTAGAAGAGATAGGGAATCCAGTATTAGAATCGGAATTTAAAAGAGCTTTGGAGGACTTACGGTCAAATAAGGCAGAAGGGATGGATAACATTCCATCAGAATTTCTAAAATCATTGGGGGAGGGGGCAACAAAACGACTATTCACATTGGTGTGTAGAATATATGAGTCTGGCGATATACCATCTGACTTTCGGAAAAGCATCATCCACACAATTCCGAAGACGGCAAGAGCTGACAAGTGCGAGAATTATCGCAGAATCAGCTTAATAGCTCATGCATCGAAGCTGCTTACAAGAATAATATACAGAAGAATGGAAAAAAAAATTGAGAACGCGCTAGGTGACGATCAGTTTGGCTCTAGGAAAATTAAAGGGACGAGTGAGGCAATTCTGACGTTACGGCTAATAATGGAAGCTAAAGAAAAATCAAGACACTTTCATAGGATTTGTCGACCTGGAAAAAGCGTTCGACAATATAAAATGGTGCAAGCTGTTCGAGATGCTGAAAAAAGTAGGGGTAAGCTATAGGGAGAGACGGGTCATATACAATATGTACAACAACCAAGAGGGAATAATAAGAGTGGACGATCAAGAACGAAGTGCTCGTATTAAGAAGGGTGTAAGACAAGGCTGTATCCCTTCACCCCTACTCTTCAATCTGTACATCGAGGAAGCAGTGATGGGAATAAAAGAAAGGTTCAGGAGTGGAATTAAAATACAAGGTGAAAGGATATCAATGATACGATTCGCTGATGACATTGCTATCCTGAGTGAAAGTGAAGAAGAATTAAATGATCTGCTGAACGGAATGAACAGTCTAATGAGTACACGGTGTGGTTTGAGAGTAAATCGGAGAAAGACGAAGGTAATGAGAAGTAGTAGAAATGAGGACCGCGAGAAACTTAACATCAGGATTGATAGTCACGAAGTCAATGAAGTTAAGCAATTCTGCTACCTAGGCAGTGAAATAACCAATGACGGACGGAGCAAGGAGGACATCAAAAGCAGACTCGCTATGGCCAAAAAGGCTCTACTAATATCAAATACCAGCCTTAATTTGAGGAAGAAATTTCTGAGGATGTACGTCTGGAGTACAGCATTGTATGGTAGTGAAACATGGACTGTGGGAAAACCGGAACAGAAGAGAATCGAAGCATTTGAGATGTGGTGCTATAGACGAATGTTGAAAATTAGGTGGTCTGATAAGGTAAGGAATGAGGAGGTTCTACGCAGAATCGGAGAGGAAAGGAATATGTGGAAAACACTGATAAGGAGAAGGGACAGGATGATAGGACATCTGCTAAGACATGAGGGGATGACTTCCATGGTACTAGAGGGAGCTGTAGAGGGCAAAAACTGTAGAGGAAGACAGAGATTGGAATACGTCAAGCAAATAATTGAGGACGTTGGTTGCAAGTTCTACTCAGAGATGAAGCGGTTAGCACAGGAAAGGAATTCGTGGCGGGCCGCATCAAACCAGTCAGTAGACTGATGACCAAAAAAAGAAAAGTTCTAGCGGACTGATGACCACAGATGTTAAGTCCCATAGTACTCAGAGCCACTTGTAATCAGATACAACAAGAGTTGTATGTGAAGTAGGTTTCTGTAAATTGTTTAACAAGGAAGCTATACATCAAAGAACAAATTGTTTTTAAATCCGAATCCATCATTTAGCAAATTCTTAGTTAAGGAGGGAATGTTTACAAATTTCAACTTTTCTAAAAGAGTCATTCTGCACCCTTTGTCGACTACACCCAATATTCCATGTCGAGTAAAGATGGCGGGGGGAAATTGTGTTTTTGAAATTAAAATGTTCGTCAAAAGTTGACTTATAAGAATTCTCGCGATCTCCGTTGAGTAAGTGCTAGCGAAAACGAGTTTTAAAAGTTCTCCCTGTTAAGTTCTATAGCGATAACATGGACAGTGAGAGGGACCCCAAACATGCTGTCAGCCGTACCAGGAAAAAATGCCGTTTTGTGCCTAATAAGATAACAAGAAGAAGCATGGACGATGTTATTGGAAATGATTTCTATCTCGTATGTAAATTTCATTTCCGAGTGGTAGCAGATCAGAGAGTCACTCAGAGACGTGAAATGATTCACAACGCCTTTGAATATAAGCAGTTTTTGATGTTGCTGAGCAACAGTCATACAATAATTCTTAAATGAACACGCCGCCATTTGACTGTATTGTGGTTTATTTAATTACGACCCAGGTTTCTGCCTTTTGTGCCGTATTCAAGTGATTGATTTTATGTGATTAGCATATACTGCATGAGATCAAGCTCAAAATTGGACATAAATTAAAATTTTACATCTGGCATTTTGTGTGGAGCGAATAATTTTCTTAGGCAATATATGTTAATGACATAAATTCAATCACTTGAAAATGACATAAAAAGCCGAAGCATGGGTCGTAATTAAATAAGAACAATACAATGAAATGCGGTGTGTTCATATTCCGCGTCAGTTACATTATGTCAGCGATTGCTGCGCAAACAGTTTTTCCACGTACGCGTACACCATAATTACTCTACTGCGCAAACATGCAAACATTGGGGTTACACCCGCCTGCTGTTCAATACAATACACGCAGACCATTGGCGGGCTTGTAAATGGCTAGAGCTGCTGTGACCGGCAGGCGGCCGCCAGGCTGCATCAGTGTTGTTCGCCTTCATTGTTGTTATCAGGCCCAGTAAGGAGAATAAGGGGGGTCAACGTCTAATGTTGAGAGTTCACAGTCAGGGACACGGAGACGCAGCATACTCGTGTGAGCGTTATCAACACCTGGAACAGTTTGGAAAGGGCCTCATTATGGGTCTACATTATAGGTCAAATCATGGAAGGTCCAGATTTGTGAGACACTCGTATGTGACAGTGGCCCCATTTTGGACTGCATGGGAACGTGATGGCAATATGCTCGTCGTCTAGGTTCCGGTCGACCAGAGCTGACCAAGAAAAGGGGGGGTTGCTGTACTGTGCACCAAGCATATGGTAACCCGGCAATGTCTGTGCCTGTAAACACCAGTGGACTCTCTGTAGCATTGCTCGAAGACCGGCAGCAGCCGCATACGGGAATCACGGCCCGATACGTAGACTTCCGTTAACACCACAACACAAACGGCTGTGTTTGGACTGTTGCCATGACCGGGCAGCATGGACCGCTGACGAATGGCGTCGCTCTGTGTTCAGCAACGAAACGTGGTTCTGCACTGCCGTAAGTGATCACCGCCAGCGAGTATGGCGGCGCCCCAGCGAGTGGAACAGTTCTTCCAATGCTTTGCAGAGGCACAGCGGGGCTACTTCTGGCGGATATCACTTCAGGAAGAGGGAAAACACTGCATTAAAGACATACAAGATGCGACAATAAAGTAATGAGACTGATTTTCTTTGCAAGACGTGGCAACCTTGCGTAGGCACAATATCTTTGACCTCGGTCTATAAGCTGCTCCTAGTCCAAGCGGCACATCGATGCAGTTGTTCAGTCGTGAGTTGTGCTGTAATAAGTTAACATGTATTTGTGTCTCTCGTCACGGAAATGGAACCGCGTAATTTTGCGCAACGGTATGCCATTTCTTTTCACGTTAAATTCGATGAAAACTTACGGTAAGCTCCAGAAAGCTTTTAGAGAGGAGGTTACGTCAAGAGCTCAAGTTTTTGTTGGCATAAAATGTTTAGTGAAGGCAGAGCGAATGTTGAAGATGAAGACTGCAGTGGACGACCATCAACCTCACGGACGGATGTCAACTTGGCCAGGGTGTGTGAACTCGTACGATCTGATCGAAGATTATCCATGACAATGATTGCAGAAGAACTGAACGTCAGTCGAGAAATGGTTCGTCTATGAGAAAGATTTGTACAAAAATGGTCCCCAAAAATCTCACGCCACAACAGCGAGAAACACGGAAAAATGTGGCAACCGATCTGTTAGAGCAAACGGAAATCGATCCAGAATTGTTGAGCCCTGTTATCACTGGTGATGAAAGTTGGTTTTTTCAGTACGATCCAGAGACAAAACGCCAAAGTTCGCAATGGTGCTCAAAGGGATCACCCAGACTAAAAAAAGCTCGCATGTCAAAGTCACAAGTGAAATGCATGCTTGTGTGCTTCTTTGATTCCAAGGGAATTTTTCATAAAGAGTGGGTGCCTCCTGGACAAACAGTTAACCAATATTACTACAAAGAAAAGAGTTCTTCGTATCCGTGCCAACATTGCTGATAATTTGATTCTGCATCGCGATAATGCGCCATCCCATAATGCTCTGTCAGTACAGCAATTTTTAACCTCAAACAAATTTCAGTACTACCACAGCCACCTTATTCACCAGATATCGCTCCGTGCGACTTTTTTCTATTTCCAAGAGTTAAAACGGCAGTCAAGGGACACCATTTTCAAACAAACACCATTTTCAAACAACACAAGATGTCCAAAAAGCTGTGACGAGGGTCTTGGAAGGATATTACAGAAGATGAGTTCCAAAAATGTTACCATCAATGGCAGAACCGCTGGAAAAAGTGTGTGTAGTCTGAAGGGGACTACTTTGAAGGAGACAACACTAAACATGACTAAAACGGTAAGCAACATTTTTTTCACATCAGTCTCATTACGTTCCTGTCGTACCTCGTATAATGTGTATCCACAGAAAATGAGGCTTGTAACTGGAAAATTGTCATGATTGTCTCTCCACTGCCAAAAGATTCCGAAATAGTCCCCCATTCGGAACTCCGGGAGGAGACTGCCAAGGTGGAGGTTACCATCAGAAGATGGAATAACGAAAGGATAACGTTGTAAGAGTCGGGGCGTGGAGTGTCAGAAATTTGAATGTGATAGGGAAGCCAGAAAATCTGAAAAGGGAAATGCAAAGGCTCAGTCTAAATATAGTAGGCGTCAGTGAAGTGAAGTCAAAGAAGAAAAGGATTTCTGGTCGGATGAGTATAGGGTAATATCAACAGCAAAAGCAAATGGTGTAGGAGTGTGTGTTACTCTGAACGGTTTAGTTATAGGGTTGCTCTTATCAGAATCAACAGCAAATCAACACCGACAACCACAGTTCAGGTATACATGCCGACGTCGGAAGTTGATGATCAAGAGAGAGAGACAGTATATGAGAATATTGAATGAGAAATTCAAAACGTAAAGGGAGATGAATATCTAATAATCCTGGGAGACTGGAATGCTATTGTAGGGGAAGAAGTATAAGAAAGGATTACGGGAGAATATGGGCTTGATACCAAGAATGAGAGAGGAGAACAACTAATTGAATTCTACAACAAATTTGAGCTAGTAATAGCGAATACTCTGTTCACGAATCACAAGAGGAGGAGGTATACTTGGAAACGGTCGGGAGGTACGGGAAGATTTCATTTAGGTTACATCATGGTCGGGCAGAGATTGCGAAGTCAGATACTGGATTGTAAGACGTATCCAGGAGCAGATATAGACTCAGATCACAATATAGTAGTGATGAAGAGTAGGCTGAAGTTCAAGACATTAGTCAGGAAGAATCAATACGCAAAGAAGTGGGATACGGAAGTACTAAGGAATGACGAGATACGTTTGAAGTTCTCTAACGCTATAGATACAGCAATAAGGAATAGCGCAGTAGGCAGTACAGTTGAAGAGGAATGGACATCTCTAAAAAGGGCCATCACAGAAGTTGGGAAGGAAAACATAGGTACAAAGAAGGTAGCTGCGAAGAAACCATGGGTAACAGAAGAAATACTTCAGTTGATTGATGAAAGGAGGAAGTACAAACATGTTCCGGGAAAATCAGGAATACAGAAATACAAGACCCTGAGGAATGAAATGAATAGGAAATGCAGGGACGCTAACACGAAAAGGCTGCGTGAAAAATGTAAAGAAATCGAAAGTGAAATAACTGTCGGAAGAACTGACTCAGCATATAGGAAAGTCAAAACAGCATCTCGTTATGGGCCATTGCGAAATTTGCAAGAACTGAATTTCGAGAATAATTATCGCGCAATCGGCCTAACAGCTCATGCATACAAATTGTTGACAAGAGTAATATGCAGAAGACCGGAAAAGAAAGTTGAGAATGTGCTAGATGACGATCAGTTTTGCTATAAGAAAGGTAAAGGAAAAATGGTTCAAATGGCTCTGAGCACTATGGGACTTAACAGCTGTGGTCATCAGTCCCCTAGAACTTAGAACTACTTAAACCTAACTAACCTAAGGACATCACACACATCCATGCCCGAGGCAGGATTCGAACCTGCGACCGTAGCAGTCGCGCGGTTCCGGACTGCGCGCCTAGAACCGCGAGACCACCGCGGCCGGCAAAGGTAAAGGTACCAGAGAGGCAATTCTGACGGTGCTGTTGTTAATGGAAACAAGACTAAAGAAAAATCAAGACACATTGGTAGCACTTGTCGTCTTGGAAAAAGCGTTCGACAACTTAAAATGGTGCAAGATGTTCGAAAGACAGGGGAAAGCTATAGGAAGAGATGGGTATGTTCAAGAGCCAAGAGGGAATAATAAGAGTGGAAGACCAAGAAAAAAGGGCTCAGATTAAAAAGGGTGTAAGACAGGGATCTAGTATTCCGACCCTATTGTTAAATCTGTGCATCGATGAAACAATGATGGATATAAAAGACAAGTTCAGAGTGGCATTAAATTTGAAGGTGACCAGATAACAATGGTAAGATTCGCTGGTGACACTACTTTTCTCAGTGAAAGTGTGGAAGGATTACAGGATCTGCTGGACTGAATGAAGAGTCCGATGAATACAGAATGTGAATTGAGAGTAAATCGAAGATAGACGAAAGCTATGAGAAGTAGCGGAAATGAGAACAGCGAGGAACTTTACATCAGGATTGACGGTCACGAAGTGCATGAAGTTAAGGAATTCTGCTGCCTAGGCACCAAAATAACTATTGACGGACGTAACAAGGTGGACATCAAAAACAGACTAGCATTGGAGAAAAAGGTATTCCTGGCCAAAAGAAATTTGCTGGTATCAAACATAGGTCTTAATTTGAGGAAGAAATTTCTGAAAATGTACGTTTGGAGCACGACATTGTATGGTAGTGAAACATGGACTGTGGGAAAACCGGAACAGAAGAGACTCGAAGCAATTGAGATGTGGTGCTATAGGAGAATGTTGAAAATTACATGGACTGATAAGGCAAGAAATGAGGAAATGCTGCGCAGAATAGGAGAGGAAAGGAATATGTGGAAAACACTGACAAGGAGAAGGGACAGAATGATATGACACCTGTTAAGACATCTGGGAATGATTACGGTATATTAATAATTTTTACTTATGGACCGTCTGACAGCAACTGAATAAAACACAATTTTAGTGCCATACGCGTTTCGCCTTTATTTTCTGCAAGGCATCATCAGTGGCCTGGAATATGTACATATGTTAGCTATTTTGTTTACATTTTTGTCATTGTGCCTATAGGTTATAAACAGTTCTGGTGGTTGGTATTTCCTATTAAGCAGTAATGTTTTGAACTGTACTTACAGGTTGTGTGGACAATTTCCTACATATTACGCTCCTGTTGCATTTTTGTTGTTGTTCTTCTTCTTATGAACGCCAATTTGCGGTTTTTTTCCCCATTCCACAACACTTTGCACTGAACGCTTGTTTTAAAGCAATGTTTTGGTTTCTGTTGCCGACTGTCAAATGTTTTTGCCAAAGATCGAATGTTATTGCCAAACTTATGTGTGTAACTATTGAAGTATCTGTGGTCTGTTCGTGTATGCATTTGTGTGTGCGTTTGTGTATGTGTGTGTGTGTGTGTGTGTGTGTGTGTGTGTTTTGGTGTGATATATATTTTTTTGTGCTGTGTATGTGTGTGTGTGTGTGTGTGTGTGTATTTTGGTGTTTATATATTGCTGTGTGTGTGTGTGTGTGTGTGTGTGTGTGTGTGTGTGTGTGTGTGTGTGTGTGTGTGTGTGTCTCCAGATGATGTGGGGAAGAGTTTTCTTTTTTTTATTATTATTATTCTTTGTTTTATGTTATCATTTCCTTTACTAAGTGTAGTAGGGAGCCTGTGCTGATGTGTGTTTGTTCATTTATCACATGTTTGTTTTCTCCTATGGCTTTCTGGATGTGGAAGTTTTCTTGCATTTGTATAAGATGTTTGTCATGGTTGCTTGTCTGGTAGATGAGCCAAGTGAAAAAATAGATGAACTCCATTCAGAAATAAACAAAGCTTATCAGAACATAAAATTCACACTTGAAAAAGAAAAAGAAAATCAAATAAATTTTCTTGACATTACAATTAAAAAAGAAAACGGTAAACATACATTTAACATCTTTAGAAAACCAACAGCCACAGACACAATAATACACTCCACATCCAACCACCCCCACAGCCAGAAACTTGCAGCACTAAGACACATGTTACATAGATTAAACAGAATCCCACTCAGCAAGAGAAATTATGAACAAGAAATGAGTACAATCATACAAATAGCTAGGAACAACGGGTATGACACACATGTTGTACACAAGCTCAATCAAAAAATAAAAACACAAATAAAAAACAAACACAACAGTTCCACAATACAAAAGAACTCACAAGCTGAAAACTTACAAACACACTCAACAAACACACACAATGACAACACCACACAGAAAAGAACCAGATGGTACACCATGACCTACACACATAAACTAACACACAGAGTTGCAAACATCCTAAAGAGACAGGGCTTCAAAATAGCATATAAGCCTGGGCAAACCCTTCAATCACACCTAAGCCAGCCAGCTACCAAGAGAGACAAATTCCAACAATCAGGAATATATAAACTTGAATGTCAAAGTTGTGATGCAGTATACATAGGCATGACATGCAGGAATTTTCAAACAAGATACAAAAAACATATCAGATGTTGGAAGTATGAAACAAACCATTCCACATTTGCAGAGCATTTAAAACACTACAACCATCATCCTACAAACATGGAACAAGAAATGAAAATAATGAGGACAAGCAACCATGACAAACATCTTATACAAATGCAAGAAAACTTCCACATCCAGAAAGCCATAGCAGAAAACAAACATGTGATAAACGAACAAACACACATCAACACAGGCTCCCTACTACACTTAGTAAAGGAAATGATAACATAAAACAAAGAATAATAATAATAAAAAAAAAGAAAACTCTTCCCCACATCATCTGGAGACACACACACACACACACACACACATACAGCAATATATAAACACCAAAATACACACACACAGCACAAAAAAATATATATCACACCAAAAAACACACACACACACACACACACACACACACATACACAAACGCACACACAAATGCATACACGAACAGACCACAGATACTTCAATAGTTACACACATAAGTTTGGCAATAACATTCGATCTTTGGCAAAAACATTTGACAGTCGGCAACAGAAACCAAAACATTGCTTTAAAACAAGCGTTCAGTGCATAGTGTTGTGGAATGGGGAAAAAAACCGCAAATTGGCGTTCATAAGAAGAAGAACAACAACAAAAATGCAACAGGAGCGTAATATGTAGGAAATTGTCCACACAACCTGTAAGTACAGTTCAAAACATTACTGCTTAATAGGAAATACCAACCACCAGAACTGTTTATAACCTATAGGCACAATGACAAAAATGTAAATAAAATAGCTAACATGTGTACATATTCCAGGCCACTGATGATGCCTTGCAGAAAATAAAGGCGAAACGCGTATGGCACTAAAATTGTGTTTTATTCAGTTGCTATCAGACGGTCCATAAGTAAAAATTATTAATATACCGTAATATTACACGCAACTGAGGAAGACAGGACTATAAAAATCTGGGAATGACTTCCATGGTACTAGAGGGAGCTGTGGAGTGTAAAAGCTGTAGAGAAAGAGATTGGAACAAAGTCAGCAAATAATTGAGGACTTAAGTGACAAGTACTACTCTGAGCTGAAGAGGTGGCACAGAAGAGGAATTCGTGGGCGGGCCGCATCAAGCCAGTCAGAAGACTGATGACTGAAAAAAAAAGGCTTCAAGTCGTGGCTGGTAGTGAGTAAGGAACTTTGAAGGCACAGCGCTACGTTAGGGACATCCTGCGTCCTCATGTGTTACCTCTCATGGGTCAGTATCGTGGTACCGTTTCCTGACAGGAAAAATTCCACAGATGGCACGTGTCTTTGCGAACTGCCTGTGTGGTGCTGACGTACTCCCGTGACCAGCAAGGTCCCCAGACCTGTTCCTAGTAGATCGAGTGTGGGGTCAGCTCCTGTGTCCACTCTGTACCTCTGCCAGTATCTGGGGCAGCAGTGACTACAGCGGCGGGCCAGTTTGCCTCAGGAGAGGGTCAAACTTGCCCTTTGAATGTAAAGAATGACTGTGCTGGTAAAACTTCTACGTTACTTGATTTTCAATCTCCAGAGTGAAACTGAACGTACTCAGACTGTTTCCTCTTTACTTATTCTCAACATTTCTAAACTGACACATACTATTTTAGCGCAACGCAATCTAACTTCCAATAATCCCTACAAAAGAATAGCCCTTCATGAATCACTTACCTCACAAAAATCTTCGTTATTCGAGCTACTGCAATACAGCGAGCGCCAATACTGCCAGCTAAATAAAAGATTCCAACTACTGAAGGCACTAACTACTGACAGGTATAAAGTTATCAAATGAAAGTTTTTGATAGAGAACAATGTATTTACCTTAATAATGTTCAAAAGTCATTATATATATATATATATATATATATATATATATATATATATATATATATATATATATATATATATTCTTGACATCCAGTTTAACAGATTTCCTTTTTCTGACAGACACACGTCCAGATCATATAACATATCAGAACTCTGGTATCTCTCTCCCCACATCCCCCATTGCTGGCGGCTCACCTCCAACTGCCCAACGCTACGGGCTGTTCATATCCAACTGACCAAGACCAAACACTGGCGAAAAACTTCCAACAACGAGTCCATCCAGCCACAGACTGCACACAGCGCAGTCAGCGATTTTAATAGAGAGCGCTACGTGGCGTTACCTACATACTTACAAGGGTCCAACGGCTTTATGGCACCCTTCCCAGCAGAATTAGTGAATGCATTCGGGCCAGAGGGTGTGTAGCGTCAGAGTGATAAGTCTGTTCATATTCCCAAGTTCTTTGTAAAACTGACTGGAATTTGTAATCACTGAAATAACATCACATACTCTCTCAACCTGTGTAGTTTCATTATGTTTCCTTCGCTCTTCCTGAGTGATTCACCTTTTTTCTCAAGCGAAGATGGAAAGTAAGAAACTTGCTGAAACGTTGCGGGAGAACAGCGCATTGACTCCGCTGTCAAGCCGAGAAGATTTTATCATCAAGATTCGCCGAGAAAGCCTGCATTCTCATATGCATTACACGTATTAAAAATGTTTGTTTTCTCTCCATAATTTACAATTTAACTACACACATTTCTGTTTTATTATAATGCCTGTAACAAATTGTTTTCGTTTGTAATAAATTTAGCAGCACACTGAGAATATAAAACAGCTAGAAGTAAAGTTGACTCATTATGATAAATTTTTATACCGTTTGGTATGTTTACTTAGTTCCCGGATGATAAGCTGGGGATACAAAAAGGAAATGGGAGTTCTGATTTCTCCAGTTCACTGATTACATCTTACCTCTGATATTCACATCTAGTACGTGCGAAGAACATATGGTACATACGTCCAGTAGATTCATCGTCGCAGTCACATTGAGTACTGTTCACAACAACGATTCTATACGTGCGAACTGCGAAATTGCCATGATTGAATCATATGCATGTTATGCTGGTGACAAAATTGTTCTAGTCTCGTCCCTGGTGAACCAAGATTTTAAAGGATTTCCAATCTGGATATTGGCATATCAGTTGCGGTTAAAAGCCCTAGAGGACTTTTTCCAACGTTCTAAAGCTTTATCATCAGTGGTAGAAAATCTCACTGTGTAATGGTTCTGTTTCGATGTTTTCATGTAGCTGAAACGTCGTTTGCCAAATACAATGGTGATTAAAAACTACTCCTGTATGAAATGGTATCCACAAAAAAGGTAGAAGCTATTCCGCTGCAATTATTTGCACTATCTAATGGGCCATGTGCGGCATGAAATAGGTTGTCTCAGTTTCTACTTGGGTTCTCTAATGACTGCAATACAGTATTAGACTCAGTCATGATTAACAGATTGGTTTCGTCTCAGGATCGTTTAGCTGGCGCGATAGCATTACCGACATGCTCAACAGACTCCACTGGCAGAACTTACTAGAGAGGCGTTGTGCACTAGAGAGGTTTGCTACTGAAATTTCGATTCAGTACTTTCCGGGAAGAGTAGGACAACATATTACTTCCTCCCACCTACATCTCGCATAATGACCACAGCGAGAATATTCCAGAAATTTGAACCAATAGAGAGGCTTATGGACAGTCATTGTTCCCACGCACCATTCGCGTGTGGAATAGGGTGGAGGGGACGAGTTAGTGGTACCAGAAGTACCCTCCGGTACACACCATTAGATGGCTCGCGGATTATGCTGTAGATGTAGAAGTAGATTTGGATGTAGACTGAGGTGTCCTGTATGTCTCAGGGAAATTTGCCGCTTTTCTAGTGACACCCTCTGCCTTACATATGGGTTTTTGATCGGGAAATGAAAAGCACTCGCTGTCGACAGTAAAGTTATATTCATTTTTGTGTCTTCGCACCCAGGCTAAGACTCTGGCAACGGTAGGACACACAATCAGATAACGAAAACATAGAGCCCTGATGTTCGCTGCATGATATGACACACACCTATTTCTTTGTAGGAGCTGCTGAGAACAGCGACCACCATGATGGCGAGAGATTGTACAGCAACACATCTTGCATTGTCTGACAGCCGTGCGGGATAAAGAATACCTGGAGATTGGCGTAGCATCAACCCAGCCATGCGGTATAACTCTGTAAGTGCGAATCACGTAGCCCCACTCCGCGTTTCAAGAGCCAGCTGCTTACTTAATAGTATTGTCAACAGACAGCACCATGAGTGAACGGTAATGTTTTGTTTACAAAGACGTCTCACATTTCGTACTACACGCGACAGCAGCGGTGTGTAGTCATTGTCAGACTGATACAGTCACTCTGCCGGGTACGTAAATATAATTTGCAGAGTATCCATGTAGATGTAGAAAGAGACTGAAGAAGTTGCTCTGTAACGAAGGAAGGAAGATTAGTGTTTAACTTACATCGGCGGCGACGTTATTGGAGTCGAATACCAGCAGCAAACGATTCGAGATCGAAGGCACTTACATCAAAGTAATTAACAATGAACTTTGATTAACCCAGTAAAGTTTGGAGTTGATCTGAAACGTCCTGTTGAAGGGTGGCTACACTGAGTCACAGCGGCAGAGATTGCGCCAAAGAGTTTCATTCCGCCGCCTCCACTGGCAGTGCTTGTTCTGAAGTTGTGGTGGTTAGTGCTTTGCTGAGAGGATGTTGATAGCTGTATTATTTGAGGCCATGTCGTGTGCAGTTGTTTTGATGGGCTAGACAGCAGATGTTGTTCGAATGGAGATGTTGTAATGATCAGAGCGTATTTTTAGTCAATATATATGAAGGTAAAAAACATTTTTTTATTTTTTTTTAAATTTCCTAACTAACAATGCCTCTTGGTCACAGGTTCAGTCAACAAAGCATCTGGTTTGTGTTCATGTATTGGACTGTAATTCGGGTTTCTATGTGCAATTATAGTATTTCAGTTTTATTTAATTAATTCAGTGTAAATGGTATTTAAAATATCTTGTCTTATTGAGGAAGAACCGTGCCAGATGTGTACGTTGAATCACACTTCCACACACAGAACAGTTACACTTGTGGTTTGTTGTTCGTAGTTGTTGTTTCGTAGCTTTTATAGTTGCTGGGGACTTAATTCATTAATTGTGTTAACAGAAGTTTCCTTTCATTCTTTGTTGTTATTCTATGCAGTCAGATTGCGTACTAATACTAGTCAGGGCCAACCGGTTACGAGACAGCGTAACCGAACAGACAGCTACTAAATCAAAAAATTAAAATTATTTGCATTATATTTAATTAAGCCCCCATGCACGTGGCGACCGCTGCTTCGGATCGTCCCTTGGAATTCTTTTGATAGTAAAAATAGCAGACAGTAGTATTGTTGTAGTAATTTGTAGTTTAGTAATTGTAGTCTATATTGCATGTGTAGATTTGGTAATTGAACATTTGTAGTTGTCTTGTCATTCTTCTAATGGTATTTTTGCAGAATTTAATTTTTGATGTCTTGTATACGCGTTAGACAATTTTGTGCAATTATGAAGATTTCAATTGTTCGTTAATCGTGTTTGAGGGAAGCATTTCGTGTGAATGGTATTGTTGGTGATAAAGTGTCATATTGTGTGTAATTTTCGTATAGTGACGAGTTTTGTATGTTTTGTAAATGATTACGCGATCGATGAAAAAGGCAAAAATGATGGATAGTGAGAATGACGAAATTGTTAACATGGCGAACTCGCCAACACAGGATAACAGTATGATGAATAATGAAGTAGAAAACAATTTAATAAGCAGGGAAAATAGTCCGGAACCAGTTCAAAACTTTTCACAATTAAAGAATTTTCAGAATACGAGATTAACGACAGAAGATTCTGGAATAGTATCGAACACAGATAGCTTTTTGCGGGAAATGTTAGGGGCGAAAAGAATTTCGAACCAGTTAATATGGAGCAGTTGATGAGTGCAATATTTAATTTGGGATCTGAATTAAAAACAGTGTGATCACAGTTACGATCTGAATTTAAAACGGAGATGGGAACTTGGCAACACGTTTAGAAACTGATATGAGAACAATGGAAACACGGTTAGACTCACGAATAGAGACATGTTTCAAAAATATGAAAGATGAATTAAAGAAAGAAATTAGAGAAGAAGTACAACCGATTTTGAATGCTCACAATAATAGATTTATTTCAATAGAAATTAGACAAAAGGAACAGGATAGAGAACAGGAAGAAAGAGATCGCGTGATAGTACAAAAATTTTCAACGTGCACACGATAAGGAAGAAATATTTGAGAGAATCGAGGAATCCGTACCAAATGACAGAATAAATAACCTAACACAACAATATGAACAGTTAACTACTAACTGTATCAATACTGAAACCCGAGTCGCGACACTTACGGAAGACGTAAATAAACAGAAAGAAAAAATAGGTGACTTATCGGAAAGAGTTGAGGAGATTTCAGATAAATTGACAAATCTTAGTTTAAAAGGGGACAGAGATTCAGATGATACAGCTCCATTGCAATTTGCAGAAACCGAAGAGTACCAGAACATAAATAAACATGTTGAAAATCAGGGAAAATTTAATGAACGCGTTAAAAGGGAATTTGAGGCGTTACGAAAGCAAGTCAAACAAATTGAAAGCGAAATCGTAGGAAGAGACAGCAGAAGAAATCTAGAATCACAGATAGCAGAGGACTTTGAAGAAAATAATTTATTTCATTTACGAGATGCAAGAAGAGAGCGCCAGGCGCGCGAACTTGACAATAATCGACATTCGGACTGGGACAGACGCGGTAGGTCTTTGTCGCCATGAGGCGAAAACTTTGACTATAAACACTTTTTAACTGTTCGGAAATTTAAGATCTTTCGCAATTCTAAGAATGACATACATCCATGTTCATGGTTAGATCAATTTATGTACGCACTTCCACCTAATTGGCCACTAAGTTACAAGCGGGAATTTATGTGTGGATATTTAGAAAACGAACCGGCGACGCGCATGCGCGCACTTATTAGAGATTGTAATAATTTAAATGATTTTTATCATGCATTCCTATCGGCATATTGGTCCGAAAACACGCGAGACAAACGTAGTCTTATTATGCAGCGTAATTTTAAACAGTCGGAGTTCCGCACGCCGGCAGAATACTTTGAAGACATGATTCGAAAGAATTAATTCCTTTCCAACCCTTATAGCCCGACTGAATTAATTCGCATTTGTTTAATTAAGCTGCCACAATCGATAAGACACATTGCTTTAGCCGGAAGATGTAAAGGTCCTCAGGGGATTCACTACGCTAAGTGAATATGTGCCGTAGCATGCACAGGGCCCCGAGCTGTAGTGGTGCTATTTCCCTTTTAGTTTTCTGCACCGCTGCCTACTCTTTTACTATTCTTTGTATCTATCAGAACAACTCTTCAACTATCAATCTATCTAGAGAGTCGGTAAAGAATAAGCGGATATGACTATTTTAGCCAAAAGTGATTTCGGAAATTACCGTTGGGACTTACATCTACATCTACATCTACATCCATACTCCGCAAGCCACCTGACGGTGTGTGGCGGAGGGTACCTTGAGTACCTCTATCGGTTCTCCCTTCTATTCCAGTCTCGTATTGTTCGTGGAAAGAAGGATTGTCGGTATGCCTCTGTGTGGGCTCTAATCTCTCTGATTTTATCCTCATGGTCTCTTCGCGAGATATACGTAGGAGGGAGCAATATACTGCTTGACTCTTCGGTGAAGGTATGTTCTCGAAACTTTGACAAAAGCCCGTACCGAGCTACTGAGCGTCTCTCCTGCAGAGTCTTCCACTGGAGTTTATCTATCATCTCCGTAATGCTTTCGCGATTACTAAATGATCCTGTAACGAAGCGCGCTGCTCTCCGTTGGATCTCCTCTATATCTTCTATCAACCCTATCTGGTACGGATCCCACACTGCTGAGCAGTATTCAAGCAGTGGGCGAACAAGCGTACTGTAACCTACTTCCTTTGTTTTCGGATTGCATTTCCTTAGGATTCTTCCAATGAATCTCAGTCTGGCATCTGCTTTACTGACGATCAACATTATATGATCATTCCATTTTAAATCACTCCTAATGCGTACTCCCAGATAAGTTATGGTATTAACTTCTTCCAGTTGCTGACCTGCTATTTTGTAGCTAAATGATAAAGGATCTATCTTTCTGTGTATTCGCAGCACATTACACTTGTCTACATTGAGATTCAATTGCCACTCCCTGCACCATGCTTCAATTCGCTGCAGATCCTCCTGCACTTCAGTACAATTTTCCATTGTTACAACCTCTCGATACACCACAGCATCATCCGCAAAAAGCCTCAGTGAACTTACTATACCTTCTGCAGCATTCATTCGTAGTTTAAACGAAATTTTATCTGTTTATCTTCGTGACAATATTACTTCATATGTTGACGATATTCTTATTGCTAAACGTTCTTGGAGTGAGCACAACAAAATTTTGGATTCATTATTACGTATTTTTGCAAGAGTTGGCATTACAGTGAACTTGGAAAAATCTGAATTTGGTCGTTCTCAGGTGAAATTTCTTGGTCATATTATTTCTACAGAAGGTATTCTTCCTGATCCAGAGAAACTAGACGCTATTCGTAATTATGCCGTTCCTACCACAAAACGTGATGTTCGTAGTTTCCTTGGTGTCTGTAATTTTCTTAGACGCTTTGTTAGATTGGACGATTTGGCCACACCTCGTTTATGTGAACTTTCTGGAAAGAATTCTAATTGGTGTTGGGATGAGGAAGCTCAATCAGAATTTGAACAACTTCGTGATGCTTTAGTTACTGCTCCACTTCTTTCACATCCGAATTTATCTAAAGATTTTTGTTTGGCGACGGACTTATCATACAAAGGCCTAGGTGCACACTTATTTCAAGAGATAGAAGAAAACGACGTTGTAGTACAGAAAACTATTGCATTTGGAAGTCGTGCTCTCTCTAAATCAGAAAAGAATTATTCAATTACGGAACTTGAAGCCTTAGCTGTTGTTTGGGCTTTCACAAAATTTCGCATATTTTTGTATGGCAGACATACTAAGGTTTACACCGATCATCGAGCTCTGGAATTTCTTATGTCAACAAAATTAACTCATGGAAGAATGTCACGTTGGGCGCTGTATCTACAGGAATTTGATTTTAGTATTGTTTACATACAGGATTCTTCAAATATTATTGGTGATGCTTTATCACATGCACCTATGGGTTTGAAACAAAGTGCTGAAGAGGACTGCAAAGAAAATAATTATTATTTGATGTATATTCAAGGTGTTGCGTTTGAAAATTTTATTTCGTCTTCGCTCCAGGACATCGCTAAGGAGCCAAATAAGGATCCAATCTGGAAGGACATTAAGGAGAAGTGGAGGAGAAAGGAAAGCATAGCGATTAGACAGTATTATTTAGTTCGCAATGATATTCTTTTTAAACGAAAATCGGTCGACAACTCTGTTTGGTTAGTTTGTATTCCTGATGAGTGGGTTAATAAATTGATTTGGTATACACATTTCAGTTATGCACACTTTGGTCCCAGAAAATGGTTTCATAAATTGCGAGAAAATTGCTACTTCAGTAATATGGAAAAACGTATTCGATCTGTTCTTGCCAAATGCAAATTATGTCAAAAGGCTAAGCCGCCAACTATTTCTCACAGAGCACTGTTGTTTCCTATCATTCCAGCGAAATTAAAGGAGATCGCTGCAGTCGATTTGTTCGGTCCAGTGGTTCTTCTACTAATGGTTTTGCGTACATTTTGGTGGTAGTGGAATTGACATCAAAATATGTGTGTTTTACACCTTTACGCAAAGCAACAGCTCGTTCAGTATCTAATGCTTTCATCAAACATTTTCTTAAAGAAGTGGGTCATGTTGATAAGGTTACATCAGATAATGGATCACAGTTTCGCTCTAAAATTTGGCTTCGTACTCTACTGCGTCGTAAGATTAACCCATTTTTCATTTCACTTTTTCACCCTCAATCTAACGCTTCAGAGAGATGGATGAAGGAAATCAATAAATTGTGTCGACTTTATTGTCATCAGAATCACAGAGCTTGGGATCAGTATCTTCATATTTTTCAAAACATTCTGAATGAACTCCGTAATAATTCAACTTCTTTACCGCCTATACTGATATTAAAAAATAAAGCACCGACAAATCGCATTTCTGAAATCGTTCCTTTTCCACCTACATGGAAACTGCAGCATTCTGAAGTTGTGAACCTGGCTCTACAAAATATTGCATCTGCAGCTGCTAGAAGAGAGAAATCAGCTAAACGTCCTGGTTGTTTAAAAGCCTTGTCAGTTGGTCAAAAGGTGTTAATTAAGTCTCATCGTTTGTCTCACAAAGGAAATACTCCATATGTTTGCTTCTGTTTTGCCATAATTCTTGAAGTGGTGTACACACTGTGAAATATTATGATCATTCACACTCCGTACTCGTACTTTCTTACTGAGAGTTATTCAAACTAAAGGCTGTTTGAGGTCATGTAGGCATTTCTCTTATTTAATGATGGACAAGGTAACCAAAATATATTTTATAATTCATAATGAGTAGAAGATTTGGGTCAGATGGATTACACAGAGGTTGTGTGTGGACATTGTGTCTTCGGATTGTATGGGATGATGAATTGAAGTTTGCACTAGGATTTTATCTATACTTGTTCGAGGAGACTGACTAGAGGAAAGAGTTGTTATGGAAGTGAAATGATATTGGCGATAAGGTTTATATGTGTCGACGTATTGAAGAGGTATTATTGAGGTATTGAGATTGTGTGAAGTTGATCATTATTGGAGTTTTGGTGGACAAGAGGTAAGGTAAATGATATTGATGATAAGGTTTATATGTATCGATGTAAGAAGTATTATTGAAGTATTAAGTTTATGTGATGCTGATGATTATTGGAGTTTTGGTGGATAAGAGGTAAAGTAAGTGAGGAGCATATTTTTTTGTTGGTTTATATGGAACAAGGAGGATGAAGATGGCAGACTAGAACACTCAAGTAGAAGAAAGATTGTCTACACACACACTTCGTTAAATCAGTAAGCAGTATATACTTTTTTTTGGAGAGAGGAAGCATTTGCATATCTTGGCACATTGACAGTTGTTCAGCAACCGTACATTTGATTTGGCTTGGCAAACATTGGTCTTGACATGATGACTATGACGTTGACTAATTATTATTGACTGTTATACATTGCTGCCACTACTACTTGATACACATGTCGAACATCAAATCTTTGACAGAATTGCATTTACACAGTTAACACTATTCAATTACACAGTAGTACTTAATGTGGATGAAAGATGAGTGAGTGTGTTTTGTGTGTTTTCCGTTCCTAATCCCAAATAATTGGTACCGACCTATCTCCTAAATATTATTTTACTTGTTTTTTGTGGCTTGCCCTGACACCCATAAATATTATAGGTTTACTGATATTTGTGTATTTGTAATATTTAATATGACAATTATCTGATATCATTTGCATGTTTATTATTATTTGTATGTTTAGTATAAGAGCGTTGATGATAATTTTGTAAAAAGCAATTGTGTTTGCATTCAAACTGTTGTTCCTGCTTACACGTATTAACATTGGTGGGTGCCACTTGGAAATGTTTAATTTGTGCTAATGAACTCTGATGAACTGTCTGATTAATGATAGTGAATACTATGGACTGTTACCTACACTTGTTCAACATAATGGGTGCCACTTAGAAATGTTTAATTTCTGCTGATGAACTCTGATGAACTGTCTAATTAGTGTTAGTGAATATTATGGACTGTTACCTGCACCTGTTCAACATTGCTGGGTGCCACTGGTGGAACTGCTTCTACTGAAATGATGTCACTTGTTGGTGTCTGCACCTGTTCAACATTACTGGGTGCCACTGATGGAACTGCTTCTACTGAAATAATGTCACTTGTTGCTGTCTGCACCTGCTCAGCATTGCTGGGTGCCACTGTTGGAAATGCTCAACCAGTGATGAGATGTCACTTGTTGGTGTCTGCACCTGCTCAACATTGCTGGGTGCCACTGATGGAACTGCTTCTACTGAAATGATGTCACGTTTTGGTGTCTGCGCCTGCTCGCCATTGCTGGGTGCCACTGTTGGAGCTGTTTAAATACTGTTGATGAAATGTTATGAGACTACTATTTGCACCTGTTGACCATTGCTGCGTGCTACTGTTGGAACTGTCAACTACTCTGAGGAGTGCTACTTGTTTATTGAACTATTGACAAGATTTTATGTGAATATTTGTATAAACTGATTTTTTGTGTATTTACTGTTTATGAAATGTTATGAGACTCTTACCTACACCTATTCGTCATTGCTGGTGCCATTGATTGAATGATACTTGTGTAAACTATTATGTAAAATCACATGTATGCAAGCATTTGTATTCCTTATTGTATTTTATATATTAGGTTATTGAAGGATCAGTGCAAAGCCAAAATTTATCTAGTTATGTGATATTTACTTATTAATATTATCTTTTATTTTTGTCTGTATTTTTTTGACGAATTTGGTGGTATTTTCACCACCAATGCTGGCAAAAATACCATCAAATTCTAGCCCATGGAGGAGGGGCGTATGAAAAGTGGCTACACTGAGTCACAGCGGCAGAGATTGCGCCAAAGAGTTTTATTCCGCCGCCTCCACTGGCAGTGCTTGTTCTGAAGTTGTGGTGGTTAGTGCTTTGCTGAGAGGATGTTGATAGCTGTATTATTTGAGGCCATGTCGTGTTTTGATGGGCTAGACAGCAGATGTTGTTCGAATGGAGATGTTGTAATGATCAGAGCGTATTTTTAGTCAATATATATGAAGGTAAAAAACATTTTTTATTTTTTTTTAAATTTCCTAACTAACAATGCCTCTTGGTCACAGGTTCAGTCAACAAAGCATCTGGTTTGTGTTCATGTATTAGACTGTAATTCGGGTTTCTATGTGCAATTATAGTATTTCAGTTTTATTTAATTAATTCAGTGTAAATGGTATTTAAAATATCTTGTCTTATTGAGGAAGAACCGTGCCAGATGTGTACGTTGAATCACACTTCCACACACAGAACAGTTACACTTGTGGTTTGTTGTTCGTAGTTGTTGTTTCGTAGCTTTTATAGTTGCTGGGGACTTAATTCATTAATTGTGTTAACAGAAGTTTCCTTTCATTCTTTGTTGTTATTCTATGCAGTCAGATTGCGTACTAATACTAGTCAGGGCCAACCGTTTACGAGACAGCGTAACCGAACAGACAGCTACTAAATCAAAAAATTAAAATTATTTGCATTATATTTAATTAAGCCCCCATGCACTGTGCGTAAGTCAGCTAAGACATAACGCTCTCAATTTTGCATGAAGTTAAAAACATCGAATCGAGGTTTTCGCAAAATCGCAGAACGTAAAAGAGCGAATATTTTGCTGTGTGACTAACGCTCATAAACTATGTATCTGCCAAGATACTCAAGTAAAGGTGTTTTTAGAGTTCCGTGCCTCAGTCTACAAAACCAGAACTCTTATAGTATCGCTTTGTTGTCCCCTGCCTTCCTATCCGTCCGTCCGACTGTTAAGAACCTTTTTTCTCAGGAACGGGTAGGCGTATAAAGTTCAGATTTATGCCACATACTAGGGGCTATGGTCCCTTGGCAGCGTAAAGATATTACGACTCTAAGTCAATTCAGTCAAACGATACGGTCATATATGTCATATATTTAGATACTCGAAAACTCATTGTAACCTAAGGGGTACTTCCCGTTGACCTAGAATCATGAAGTATAAGATCCGAAAATTGTTAATTTGTACTTATATAACACAAAAAATATATTTTGGACTTTTTATTCGTTCTGTGTGTTTGTCTTTCTGTCTTTTAAGTCCCCAATTTTTCTTTAACAGGTGGGCGTATCAAAATCAAATTTGTATCTTATACTATAGTTTATGGTTTACTGGCGGTGTAAAAATTTTAAGCTTGTAAGTCAGTGCAATGAAAAGATACAGCTATTTATATCACATATTTTGATGCACGAAAACTCACTCATCAAAACCTATAGGATACTTCCCGTTGGCTAGAATCATGAAATCCGGCAAGAAGCAAAGTTACACAACACACTTTCTTTTCTTCATTTTTTATCCGTTTGTCTGTCTGTCTATCTGTCTGCCTGTCCACCTGTTAAGACTCCTCCTTCTCGTGAACAGTTTGGCGTATCGAATTAAAATTTATGTCATGTACTAAGGTCAATGTCCTTTGGCTGTATAGAAAATGTAATTTCAATTCAGTGCAATCAAAAGATTCGTTCGTTTATGTCACATACTCAGACACACTCATCAGAACCTATAGAGTACTTCCCGTTGTCGCAGAATCACGAAATTCGGCAATGAGAAATGTTTCACAGCATAAGTAAAGATTCTGAAAATTGTTAAATTGTAATTATATCAAATAAAAATATATTTCTTCCATTAGTACATTGCATTCATCATCCGTCAAAAGCATAACAGACGAACATTACTGCATGCAAAAGTAACATGTAAATTGTGGTCATGTTTTAAGAAGCAAATTAAAAGATTTTGTTAAATCTTTTACATCTACACGTATACACTAACGTCCCCTTCTCGCTTCTTTTTTGTAGGTCCGGTCTAGTCTGAAGAATTACAGTAGAAATTTTGATACGGACTTGGAATTCCCTGTACCAATATCTTGCCAGATCCACATCGAAAACAAACATCTTTGAGATTCTCGATTCCCAGGATGGGTGATATACAATTAAGAGGTGCGAATGTTGATTCAGGTCACTACCTAACTCGAATCAAAATCAAATTTATACCGAAGAAAATCAGTCAGAAAAGAACACTCATGGAGTAGATCATAGAAACCAACATAAAGCAGAACTAGGAAAGACAACAAGCAATAACATGGAAAAATTTCCTTAGAAAAGTCACACAAAACGAAAAAAAACGATACTGCGGGCAAAAAACACTGAACACTCATGGTGGGCCTCCGATGTGAAACCACAAACAACAACACCAAAAAATCGGCACAAAACCTGTCATTTTAATGAGTCCAGAAAACAGGCAGCAAAACTCATTAGACAAATCAAGAGCAAGCAAGAGCATGCAAGAGCCACTCGACGCTACAGAGGAAAATTTCCGCAACCACAATACGAAAGACTTCTACAGGACTTCTACATGCCTCAGGAAAGAAGATGGAAAACTGACATGAACTAATCAAGGGTATTGTCTGATCTCCTTAACTGCCCTGAACCTGAAACAATATTCCCACCATAGGACTGCACCTCCAGTCACCCAGAATCATTCTCACCAACGTGTGAAGAGATCCACAAACATATACGAGTACTTAAAAACGACAGGACATTTGGTGAAGAGGATATCATTGCAGAGCTACTAAAGAACCTCGGACCAAAGTCTTTACAGGAACACAAATAATCACAAACTCCCTGTACAAGATAGGAGGCAAGGCGAATGTAAACAATATGAGAGCAGTCTCCCTGCTACAAGTCACCTACAAAACTGCCTCACCGTGCTTACTCCATAGAACACAAGAACAGTTAGAGCAAAAAACTGCTAAATACCAGGCAGGCTTCATTGATGCACAGAACAAATCTACAAGCTGTAAACAGTTCTAAAATACACTGACGGAAAAAATGGCAACACGAAAAAGTAATTAATGTAGAGTAATGAAATTTAGGGAATACATTTGTCTAGATAGCACACTCTGCTTGAAAAAAATTAGTAAACTCTTTTAGATGTTTCCAGTTAATTTAAGATTTATTGTTGCAACAGTACATATGGAGTACATAAAATAATTACATTTACAGATCAATAGAAGAGGCGGATCTGAGGTACCAGGCATCGACCCATCTGAAACATCCACATTAGTAGGTGGTTAGACTCCTCGGGCGGCAATGCAGGTGCTGACCCTGACATCCAGCCGATGATACGGATGGTGAATACTCTGCTGGGATACGTTACGCCACCCCTGATCGACCTGTTCACGTAGTTCGGTAAGAGTTGGTTGGCGTGTCGCACGATTCACTTCTCGTCCCACACGTCCTCGATCAGAGGCAAGTCCGCAGATCCTGCCCTCCAATGAGCCCTCGCTTGACAACATTGAAGCCGTAAATGGTTTGGCGTCAGTAGAATGCGCGCTGCTGGGCGTCTGCCTCAGAGCTGTCTCTGAAGTAACCGATTTGTAACAGTTCGATGTGTCACTGTGGTGCCAGCTGCTGCTCAAATTGCTGCTGCAGATGCAGCACGATGCGCCAGAGCCAGGCACCTGACGCGACGGCCTTCCCTCTCGGTAGTGCCACGTGTGGGTCCGGAGACCAGTCTTCTTGCGACCGTACATTCCAGCGGCCACCGCTGCCAGCAGTGATGTGCAGTGGCTGCAATCCTACCAAGTCCTTCTGCAGCGTCGCAGAAACAACGACTAGCTTCTCATAGAGCTATTACATGACCTCGTGTTGATGATGGCGTCTTTATCGCCTTAAAGGCATTCTTGACTGACATCAATTCACCACGTCCAACCTCAAAGGTTATAGCGTGTATTTAAAGCAAACCCGATTGGCACCCTCATATTGGCGCTACTAGCGCTGCTCCTAGGCGACTGGCGCGGAATTTGAGTAGACATTATCTTTCAGATGTAGAAACACTCCTGCCAACTTTAGTTTATTCGCACAACTCCTTGCTGGTGGTGCGATTTTTTTTTCCGTCACGTTACAAGGCTATCAAGATTACTCCAATCATCGGCACTTTCATACATTTCAAGAAAGCATACGATTCTGTCCGACAGTCGTTGTTCAACATCTTAGAAGAACAAGGAATCGACCTAAAAACGCTGCGACTAATCAAACAGACATCGGCTGACCCAACATCGAAAGTTAAATTCATGGGTGAATCTCTGACCCTTTCATGATCAAGACAGGAGTACGCTAAGGCGGAGGTTTATCCCCACTATTGTTCTACTCAGTCCTGGACAAAATAATGAGGGAGTGGGAGAAATAACAGAAAACCCAAAGACACTGGAAACCAGTACGATTAGGACGATCCCTGGACACGATAGAGATCTCAAACCTAGCTTTCGCAGATGACCTGGCCATTCTCTCAGACAACGAAGCAAGAGCAACCGAACAAACAAAAATACTAGTACAATGTGCAGAAAAAGTTGACCTGCAAATCTCTTTTCAGAAGTCTGAATTCTTCTGCTCAAAATTAAACATACAAAAATCAGACACAAGATACGGCTAGATAAACAGAGTTATGCGTTTCAAATATATAGGTGAAATCTTAGAACGTATTGGAGGAGAAAGGATCTCACAGGAGACTCGACTAGAAAACGCGAAGAGAACTTACGGCAGAGCATAAGACATACATAATAACAAACGAAGTCAGATACTATAACACAGTAATCAAGTCTGAAAGACTGTATGCAGGTGAACCCCCAATATTCCATACGAAAAGCGACATGTAAAGCATACTGAAGAAAGAACGCAAAATCTTCAGAGAAATTCTCAGCCTAAAGCCGACAGAACAGGGATATATGTTACACTCTAGCAAAACTACAGAGAAAGTGTCAAACTTAGCAGCAGATGTCAGATAAAGAAGATTAAAGTTCTAGGGGCATATCAACAACCTACTACCAACAACAATCACAAACAGAATTCTGATATACGTACAAGAGGTCACGTCAACAGCGCCATGGATCAGGCTAGAAAAATCGAGCCAACAGAAACTGAAAATATAAACATATACAGAGAAAAATATACAAGTGGAATATTAGGTCAGAGAATGAAGACCCAAAGAAACCAGTGAGAAAGTGGACAGAGGATAGGACAAGACTCCATGGATAAAAAAAAAAGAATCTTGGAAGATCAAAAAGAATGCTCAAATAAGGTAGAATGCTTTCCGTTGTCCTACAGGGTCTCGACGCAAGTAATGGTAATAATAAAAATAATAATGAAGTTTGCACGGAATCCTCAGGGTGCGAGTTCTATTTCCACTTGAACAATTTTTTTTTTTAATCGAACTAAGTTTTGTTTTGGTGACCCCGCGAGAAGGGCAGTGCAGTGACAGACTGTGATGCTGACGTGAGTGAAACTTTCGCAAAGGAACTGGAAACTCTCCAAAATATGTGCCCTAAATAGGCCGGCACCCCGTTTCATCTCTGTTCTGCCATATTTACAATGAAATAGAGCCGAAACAAAGCGTTGCCCAACGGACTTGCGCTTCAGATTTATTAGTTTTCTGTTGCATTATACACTGAAGGGCCAAAGAAACTGGTATAGGCAAGCGTATTGGAAAACAGAGATATGTAAACAGACAAAATACGGCGCTGCTGTTGGCAACGCCTATATACGACAATAAGTGTCAGGCGAAATTGTTTGATCGGTTACTGCTGCTGCAATGGCAAGTCATCAAGATTTAAGCGAGTTTGAACGGGGCGTTATAAAAAAATGGTTCACATGGCTCTGAGCACTATGGGACTTAACATCTGAGGTCATCAGTCCCCTAGACTTAGAACTACTTAAACCTAACTAACCTAAGGACATCACACACATCCATGCCCGAGGCAGGGTACGAACCTGCGACCGTAGCGGTCACGCAGTTCCAGACTGTAGCACCTAAAACCGCACCGTGGTGTTATAGTCGGCGCACGAGCGATGGGACACATCTCCGAAGTAGCCATGATGTGGGGATTTTCCCGTACGACCATTTCACGAGTGTACCGTGAATATCAGAAATCCGGTAAAACATTACATCTCCCACATCTCTGCGGCCGGAAAAAGATTCTGCAAGAACGGGACCAACGACGACTGAAGAGGATCGTTCAAAGTGGCAGAAGTGCAACCGTTCCGCAAATTACTGCAGATTTCAATGCTGAGCCATCAACAAAGCGTGCGAACCATTTAACGAAACATCATCGATATGGGCCTTCAGAGCCCTTGATAACTGCACTACACAACTGCATCGAAAAAGTACAAAGAAGGGCGACTCGTTTTGTATTATCGCAGAAATAGGGGAGATAGTGTGGCACTATCTCACCTATTTCGCTTGGGCCTGTCACAATGGACTGTTGATGACTGGAAACATCTTGCCTGAAAACGAAAATGTATTTAGTGTCAGTCGAGCAGTTTACTGAAAACGAACATCTCCGTGTAGACGAATGTTAGGAATGAAGTTGGAAAAAAATGGACCACTGAAGATGCTTTAAAATAAAGCGAAACACTAAAGACCGTGTATAACCTATGTTACTTAAATTTTAATTCTTTGAGACGGCAAAGGACTTGGAAGATCACTTGAACACAGTGCTACTTGGTGTAACAAAAGTAAAACACAGTTTGGTGAAGTGCAGTAGAGTTAAATCAGACATTCTGAAGGAAATAGGTTGGGAAACGAGACAGCAAAAGTAGTCGGTGATGTAACTGGCGTCTGCAAAAGTAAAGAGAACATGAAATCCAGACTGGCAGCGGGGAACATATTTCCTGAAACGGTTTGTTGACATCGAATACTAACTTCAGCGTTAGACACCAATTTCTCAAAGTATTTGACTATAGAGTGTAGCCCCTTACAGAAGAGAAACGTGGTCGATAAACAATATAGAGAAGAAACTACTGAAATGTAGTGATACAGAAAAACGCTGAACTTTAGATGGGTAGATTGGATGGCGAAAGAAGAGGCACTGCAGCCAAATGTGGAGAAAAAAGATTTGTGGCACAACTTGTGAAAAAGATGGAATATAGTGACAGGATCCATCCAGTCACA
Organism: Schistocerca serialis cubense; assembly: GCF_023864345.2. Classification (NCBI taxonomy): domain Eukaryota; kingdom Metazoa; phylum Arthropoda; class Insecta; order Orthoptera; family Acrididae; genus Schistocerca; species Schistocerca serialis. The sequence goes on along the minus strand of NC_064644.1, from coordinate 600,411,005 downwards.
TCATGGAACAGTGCTTTGGTAATGGGAGAATGAAGTGGGAAAAAAATTGTGGAGGTATAACAAGGCTTCACAACAGGGAACAGAGTCAAGTGATTTAGGGTAGCAGTAGTTATGTAGCGACGAAGATGTCTGCACTGGGTAACTTAGCACGGAGAGGAACAATAAACCAGTTTTCGCACTAACAACCACAACTTCGGCAATAGGGGAAAATTATTTTGCAACGACCTCTTTCGAGGAAAGTAGTTTGTTTTAGTGTTGTTGATCACCTCTCAGAGCTTTGAAGAAGCTCTATTTCTTTTTATTCTTCACCGGTTAGTAACGCAGTTGGAATTAATGAAATATGTAGACTTGACCAGCGAGACGCCAGAGTGTTGCATAAGGCTCGACCGCCGCTGTTTTCTTCGTAGCGGTCGAACACGTGATACGATTCTAGTTTCAAAAGAATCCTGTTCTGGACGTGGAACTGTTGCAGGAGCGGCGTCCCTGGACACCAGTCGTAAGAACTGATTTGATTTGTGCCGCACACGCCTGCTGCGGCTTCCTGCCGCATTTGACCACGCGTAGCAGCTGTTCGGCACAATACGCCCTCTTGGGTACTCTACCCCACTAGCGGCCAGGAGCTGTGTACCGGAGACACTTAGTTGTACCAGGCCTCACGAGAGCTAAGCGGAATTTTTAGGTTCTCATATCCTTCGATCACTATCCCTAACTGCTGCTGGCTAACTTTTACGATTCAAAATAGCCGATGCAAACTTCTGACTCCATTTTCAAGTTTCTTACAAGTGTTCTGAAACTTTCCGCTGTCTTTTCTCCGAGCTCAGTCTGTGTAAAATGACTTACATGTCGGTCTCAGTTGGGAGATCCAAAATAACTGTTCGATGACCTAATCGGAAATGGCTTCTCCAACCGCATACATTGACAGTTTCTCCTTGACTTGAGTCACGTCGAAAGCGTACAGGATGGTCCAAAGATGTCCGACCACTCTTTTAAGACAAAACAGATCAATAAACAGACATTTCAAGTTAAGTAACAAGAGACCAGCGAAAAAACGCTTCTTTGACAGAACATGAAAGTTGAAGATGTGACCCAACAGAAAAGTGGGGAACCAGCTGCCTCAGTCGTCACTCAATCTTCCTCACCAAACATTTTGGCAGCCGCTCGTTTGTCGCTGGACGTTTTAAATCCGGTTAAAGTTACGTATTGGAGCCCGATCCCCTTTGCATTTTTCAATTTGGCGTTGACGTAAATATTAGGTTTCATTACTGGGCAATTTGTTACCCCAAACAGATTTTCTGCTTTCACAGTCGCTGGCTCCACCAACCTGCCACCAAACTGTCACATTCCGCCCTGATGTAGACCTCTCGCTACGCTTCAGATCAGTCTGTCACCACAACAAAGATATTTTTGGGTGGGGAGAGGGGAGGGGGATACGAGATCTGCGACGTAACTTTAACCCTAAATCCTTTCACTCAGTCTTTCTTTGTAGTGTTACTTCATACTCAACATTTCCCTCCCAGTGCCACCTTCCATGTACGTATCTCTCACGGTCTCGTTTTTCTCCCAGCGATTTACAGTATATTTCACTGACATTGTCTCCTCTCTCACTTACACCGTCTTCCTTTGAAGATTCCTGGCAGACTACATCTGTGTGCCGGACCGAGAGTGAAACTCGGGACCTTCCTACGTTACAAACTTCACAGAAGCTCTCCTGTGAACCTTTGCAAGACTAGCACTTCTAGAAGAAAGGATATTGAGGAGATATGGCTTAGCCACAGCCTGGGGCATGTTTCCATAGTCAAATTTCCACTCTGCAGTGGAGTGTGCGCTGATATGAAACTTACTGGCAGATTAAAACTGTGTGCCGGACCGAGACTCGAACTCAGGACCTTTGCTTTTCGTGGGCGAGTGCTCTACCGTCTTCCTTTGTCTTCTATTCCCACTGCCACTGTCTTCACCGTATTTCGGCAGCTCATAAATTCTGTGGGTAGTATTTATTTTTTCCCTGCACCCACGTGTTTAAAATTTCAGTCTAACATGTGCTCTCCCCTACGTGTACGAGGCTCCAGAAGGTCCAGGTCTATTTATTGTCTCCACTCATCTGTATTTTTTATTTCCACTCTCTCTTTTGCGTCCACTGCTTCAGCCTCCATCTGTCTCTCCTTCTCTTTCGTTGCCTTTGTTTCTCACTGACTACCAGTATCTCCTGTCTCTTTGGCTTTCACTGCTATGTCCTCACCCATCTTCCTCTTTTACTGTCACTTTCTTCCCACCACCAGTGTCTACTCTCTCTTTCTCTCCCACTGGCACTCTCTCCTCTCTCTTTCACCATCACTGGCACACGGCTACTATATTTCAGCACAAAAAAGCGCGAACATGCTCGAATGTCAAAAATTTTGCTTAGGAAGGCGGAATGAGCTGATTCCCCACTTTTCTGCCAGAGTCTTTTAAAAAGGGGGCATATATGCATTTCTTGTGCTCCGACAAGAGCATTTTTCCGCTGGTTCCTTTCTTTTCCCTGCTAAATTGTGGTGCGCGGCTTACACAAATTGTTCAAAAAAAGGTGTCGAATACTTTGAGAGATGGTAGTATTCATCGAAACAAGAAAAATAAGTCCATTAAACATGGATCCGGAAATGCATACTTTCCAAGATAAACACTTGTTTACAGGAAGGGTTGCGCGACGCTTGGTTGTGGATATTAGCACAGTCGTTGCACTGGTGCTACATCAAATGTGTCGGCAGGGTAGTGTGATGTCTCACTCACGGTCATCTACCTACCAATAGGCAATCTCCAGTCAGTCGTGTGGTTCTAGCGTGTTGTAGGCTACGTTAGTTTTCGTCGTGTTTGTGTGCATTATTGTACATTACTGTCAGCCGTGGGTACGTATCATGAAGTTTTATCTCCTTCCAAGCGCGGATTCACTTACCTATTTACTTTTATTGCGCTGTTTGTACGTACAAATTGTGTAGTACATTTACATTTTCTCTCTTTCACCACTTGTCAGCAGTTGAAGCCTACTACTCGACAGGTGAAACTGCGGATATGATATTCTGCTATGGTTTAGCAAATGGTCGTAGCCTGCGTGCCGGTGCCTCTACGCTAAAAAATATCCACAGCGCAGAGTGCCCTCTAAGCTGTTCGGCAGACTTTTCCAGAGTGTGAGGGACACAAGTGCCCTTGCACGTCGGAAGACAGACAGTGGAACGCCCCTCATAGTCCGCACGCCCGACAAGGAGAAGCGTGGCTAAATCCGGTGGAAGAAACCCCTGGAAGCACTGTGTGACATTAGCAGCAGCAGAAGGCGTGTCTTATCCTCTTATCTGGGGTTTTCTTCATGAGTAATTGCGGTACCCATATTATCTACAGCGCGTTCAGGCCCTAAGCCCACAGAAGCATCATGCCAGACGGCAGTTCTGTCAATGACTGTTGCAGAAGCGTGCCGCAGATCCACTGTTCACATCCACGATTTTATTTACCGACGAGGCAAGGTTCACGAGAGGTGGTGTCGTGAATTTCTATAACCAACCTGCATGGGCAGATATAAATCCCTAAGCAATTCAGGAAAGAAGGCATCAACATCGATTCTCAATCAACGTATGGCCAGGCGTACTTGGCTATAGATTAATAGGGCCATACGTGTTACCACAAGCAATAACTGGGGCATATTATCTGGACTTCCTCATTAATGTATTGCCTATCTTGCTGGAGGCTGTCCCATTGCAGCAACGAATACAAACGTGGTTCATGCCTGATGGCGCACCAGCACACATTCGTCACAACGTGCGCCAACATATGACGCAATGACGCAGACACTTCAGGACCGCTGGATTTGTCAGGGGCCCCACGCCTTGGCCTGCTCGTTCTCAGACCTTAGTTCCCTAGGCTTTTGGTTATGGGGACGCAAGAACGAATCGGTCCACGCCACACCAGTCAACGATGTGCGCACACTACAGGGTCCAGTCTTCAATGCGTGCCTGCAGGTACAACAACAGCTGGATATCCTACAAAGGGCGCGTCGTTCCTTGCGCTGCAGGGCAGAGGGGTGCATTGCCATGAATGGACGCCACGTTGTACACCTTCTGTAAACACGTTTTTATAGCAAGAAGTATGGATTTCCGGGTCCATGATTATTGGGCTTATCTCAGAGACTATGCATTTCTGGAACCGTGTTTATTGGACTTATTTTCCGTGTTTCGATGACTGCTAGCACCTCTCAAAGTACTCGACACTCTCCTTTCAACACCCTGTGTAAAACTAAATCTATAGGTCAGTTAAGTTTTAACGCAGTCAACGGCCTTGATGCAGTGGATACACCGGTTCCCGTGAGATCACCGAAGTTAAGCGCTGTCGGGCGTGGTCGGCACTTGGATGGGTGACCATCCAGGCCGCCATGCGCTGTTGCCATTTTTCGGGGTGCAATCAGCCTCGTGATGCCAACTGAGGAGCTACTCGACCGAATAGTAGCGGCTTCGGTCAAGAATACCATCATGACCGGGAGAGCGGTGTGCTGACCCCACGCCCCTCCTATGCTACCCACTGACACGGCGGTCGGATGGTCCCGTAGGCCACTTGTGGCCTGAAGACGGAGTGAGTTAAGTTTTAACACTTTATTGATATACTTCGACACATTTACACTGGTCTCCAAAATTAAACCAACAAACGGAAATTTTTCGAAGTTGCGTTTATTTTGCCACAAAACAGTATAAACGGCTGATAGTACAGCAGGAACAATGTAAAGAATATAGAACGTAAACAAACGCAACATGTATAACGGTAGACAAAAATGTTCTTCGTTTTTTTTTCGTGCACATATTTGTGCACATATTCCGACAACCGGTTAATGTGCTCATTACGGAGTGTGCAGTACAGGCCTGACAACGACGGGGCATGCTGTGAATGATGTGATCAGTCTCATGTTCATTCTTCCTGCAGAGCTGTTCGCAGTCGTGGGGAGTGGTTGGGGGACGCTGACGTCATGCAGTCCGTCTCCCTGGTGCATCTCAGACATTCAAATCGGGAGAGCGAGCAGGTCACGCCCTGCTTGCAATATATTTTTTCTAAGAAAGCATCAAGCACCCGTGCTGTATGAGGTCGAGCATTATCGTCCAACAGTACGAAGTCTGGGCCCACAGCACCTCGCAGCAACCACAAATGAGATCCCAAGATCTCGTAACGGTACCTGGCAGCAGTTCAACCTTGCCGATTCACCCGTACAATTTCATGAAGAGGGGTTCTACATCTACATCTACATCTACATACTCCTCAAGCCACCTGACGGGGAGTGGCGGAGGGTACCTTGAGTACCTCTATCGGTTCTCCCTTCTATTCCAGTCTCGTATTGTTCGTGGAAAGAAGGATTGTCGGTATGCCTCTGTGTGGGCTCTAATCCGATTTTATCCTCATGGTCTCTTCGCGAGATATACGTAGGAGGCAGCAATATACTGCTTGACACCTCGGTGAAGGTATGTTCTCGAAACTTCAACAAAAGTCCGTACCGAGCTACTGAGCGTCTCTCTTGCAGAGTCTTCCACTGGACTTTATCCATCATCTCCGTAACGCTTTCGCGATTACTAAATGATCCTGTAACGAAGCGCCCTGCTCTGCGTTTGATCTCCTCTATCTCTTCTATTAACCCTATCTGGTACGGATCCCACACCGGTGAGCAGTATTCAAGCAGTGGGCGAAAAAGTGTAGTGTAACCTACTTCCTTTGTTTTCAGACTTCATTTCCTTAGGATTCTTCCAATGAATCTCAGTCTAACATCTGCTTTACCGACGATTAATTTTATATGGTCATTCCATTTTAAATCACTCCTAATGCCTACTCCCAGATAATTTATGGAATAAACTGCTTCCAGTTGCTGACCAGCTATATTGTAGCTAAATGATAAAGGATCTTTCTTTCTATGTATTCGCAGCACATTACACTTGTTTACATTGAGATTCAATTGCCATTCCCTGCACCATGCGTCAATTCGTTGCAGATCCTCCTGAATTTCAGTACAATTTTCCATTGTTACAACCTCTCGATATACTACAGCATCATCCGCAAAAAGCCTCAGTAACTTCCGATGTTATCCTCAAGGTCATTTCTATATATTGTGAATAGCAATGGACCTACGACATTCCCCTGCGGCACACCTGAAATCACTCTTACTTCGGAAGACTTCTCCCACTGAGAATGACATGCTTCGTTCTGCCACCCAGGAACTCTTCAATCCAATCACATAATTGGTCTGATAGTCCATATGCTCTTACTTTATTCATTAAACGACTGTGGGGAACTGTATCAAACGCCTTGCGGAAATCAAGAAACACAGCATCTACCTGGAAACCAGTGTCTATGGCCCTCTCAGTCTCGTGGACGAATAGCGCGAGCTGGGTTTCACACGATCGTCTTTTCCGAAACCCATGCTGATTCCTACAGAGTAGATTTCTAGTCTCCAGAAAAGTCTTTTTCTCGAACATAATACGTGTTCCTAAATTGTACAATTGATCGACGTTAAAGATATAGGTCTATGGTTCTGCACATCTGTTCGACGTCCCTTCTTGAAAACGGGGATGACCTGTGCTCTTTCCTAATCCTTTGGAACGCTACGCTTTTCTAGAGACCTACGGAAGACCGCTGCAACAAGGGTGGCAAGTTCCTTCGCATACTCTGTGTAAAGTCGAACTGGTATCCCATCAGGTCCAGCGGCCTTTCCTCTTTTGAGCTATTCTAGTTGTTTTTCTATCCCTCTGTCATTTATTTCGATATCTACCATTTTGTCATCTGTGCGACAATCTAGAGAAGGAACTACACTGCAGTCTTCCTCTGTGAAACATCTTTGGAAAAAGACATTTAGTATTTCGTCCTTTAGACTGTCATCCTCTGTTTCAGTACCATTTTGGTCACAGAGTGTCTTAACATTTTGTTTTGATCCACCTACCGCTTTGACATAGGACCAAAATTTCTTAGGATTTTCTGCCAAGTCAGTACATAGAACTTTACTTTCGAATTCATTAACGCCTCTCGCATAGCCCTCCTCACACTACATTTCGCTTCGTGTAGTTTTTGTTTGTCTGCAAGGCTTTGGCTATGTTTATGTTTGCTGTGAAGTTCCCCTTGCTTCCGCAGCAGTTTTCTAACTCGTTTGTTGTACCACGGTGGCTCTTTTCCTTCTCTTACGATCTTGCTTGGCACATACTCATCTAATGCATATTGTACGATGGTTTTGAACTTTTCCACTGATCATCAGCACTATCTGTACTTCGAAATACACTCCTGGAAATTGAAATAAGAACACCGTGAATTCATTGTCCCAGGAAGGGGAAACTTTATTGACACATTCCTGGGGTCAGATACATCACATGATCACACTGACAGAACCACAGGCACATAGACACAGGCAACAGAGCATGCACAATGTCGGCACTAGTACAGTGTATATCCACCTTTCGCAGCAATGCAGGCTGCTATTCTCCCATGGAGACGATCGTAGAGATGCTGGATGTAGTCCTGTGGAACGGCTTGCCATGCCATTTCCACCTGGCGCCTCAGTTGGACCAGCGTTCGTGCTGGACGTGCAGACCGCGTGAGACGACGCTTCATCCAGTCCCAAACATGCTCAATGGGGGACACATCCGGAGATCTTGCTGGCCAGGGTAGTTGACTTACACCTTCTAGAGCACGTTGGGTGGCACGGGATACATGCGGACGTGCATTGTCCTGTTGGAACAGCAAGTTCCCTTGCCGGTTTAGGAATGGTAGAACGATGGGTTCGATGACGGTTTGGATGTACCGTGCACTATTCAGTGTCCCCTCGGCGATCACCAGTGGTGTACGGCCAGTGTAGGATATCGCTCCCCACACCATGATGCCGGGTGTTGGCCCTGTGTGCCTCGGTCGTATGCAGTCCTGATTGTGGCGCTCACCTGCACTGCGCCAAACACGCATACGACCATCATTGGCACCAAGGCAGAATCGACTCTCATCGCTGAAGACGACACGTCTCCATTCGTCCCTCCATTCACGCCTGTCGCGACACCACTGGAGGCGGGCTGCACGATGTTGGGGCGTGAGCAGAAGACGGCCTAACGGTGTGCGGGACCGTAGCCCAGCTTCATGGAGACGGTTGCGAATGGTCCTCGCCGATACCCCAGGAGCAACAGTTTCCCTAATTTGCTGGGAAGTGGCGGTGCGGTCCCCTACGGCACTGCGTAGGATCCTACGGTCTTGGCGTGCATCCGTGCGTCGCTGCGGTCCGGTCCCAGGTCGACGGGCACGTGCACCTTCCGCCGACCACTGGCGACAACATCGATGTACTGTGGAGACCTCACGCCCCACGTGTTGAGCAATTCGGCGGTACGTCCACCCGGCCTCCCGCATGCCCACTATACGCCCTCGCTCAAAGTCCGCCAATTGCACATACGGTTCACGTCCACGCTGTCGCGGCATGCTACCAGTGTTAAAGACTGCGATGGAGCTCCGTATGCCACGGCAAACTGGCTGACACTGACGGCGGCGGTGCACAAATGCTGCGCAGCTAGCGCCATTCGACGGCCAACACCGCGGTTCCTGGTGTGTCCGCTGTGCCGTGCGTGTGATCATTGCTTGTACAGCCCTCTCGCAATGTCCGGATCAAGTATGGTGGGTCTGACACACCGGTGTCAATGTGTTCTTTTTTCCATTTCCAGGAGTGTATTTTCCAAATTTTCCTTCAGGGGCTCTGCCACAACAGCTGCTAAGCCAGGGGGCCTATAGAGACATCCAACTACCATGTTTGAGACTGCTTTAACCGTGACCTTCATTCAAATTATTTCAAATTTCGGATCTCCGTCAATTTCCTTCGATACTATTGCACTTTTTATCGCTATAAGCACGCCTCGCCCTTCACTGTCCAACCTATCTTAGGGGTATACATTCCAATCTGAGTTTAGAATTTCATTACTGTTTACATCTGGTTTGAACCAACTTTCCGTTCCCAGTCCTATGTGGGCATTGTGACCGTTTATTAATGAGAGCAGTTCTGGGACCTTTCTATAGACGCGCCTGCTATTTACTATTACCACATTAATACTGTTATTCCCTGTTGCGTTTTGCCTATTACTACCTTGTCGCATCTCAGGAGGCGTGTTGTCGGGCCTAGGGAGGGAATTGTCTAACCTAAAAAACCCACATGTGCACTCCACAATTACTCCGCTACCTTTGTAGCCGCTTCCTGCGTGTAGTGCACGGCTGACCTATTCAAGGGGACCCCACATTTCTCCACCCGATAGCGGAGGTCGAGAAATTTGCACCCCAGATCTCCGCAGAATCATCTGAGCCTGTGGTTTAAGTCTTCTACTCGGCTCCAAACCAGAGGACCGCGATCGGTTCTGGGAACGATACTACAAATAGTTAGCTCTGATTTCACCCCGCGAGCGAGGCTTTCCGCCTTCACCAATTCCGCCAACCGCCTGTACGAACTGAGGATGACCTCTGAACCCAGACGGCAGGAGTCATTGGTGCCGACACGAGCAACAATTTGCAGTCGGGTGCACCCAGTGCTCTCTATCGCCGCCGGCAGGGCCTCCTCCACATCTCGGATGAGACCCCCCGGCAAGCAGACAGAGTGAACACTGGCCTTCTTCCCCAAATGGTAAAGATAATCCCCGCCCACACCATTAGGGATCATCCTCGATATCGGTCTCTTTCCACAATGTTTGCTTCCCGAAATCGTGTTCCACGTTCCCTCCATATACGAATCCATCGAGAATTACTCTCCCGACGAAATCGGGACTCATCTGTGACAACAACATTGGCCCGCTGTTCGACGGTCCAGGTGGCAGTTGATGACTCCACTGCATTCTATGAAGACGCGTCGGAGGTACACATACAGCAAATTTCCGACAGTAAAGGCCACTCTGTACACTGTCTAGCTTCATACAACACGTGCAGTGGATGCTGCGAGCCCACATACCAGTTGCCGCGTGGTAGTAAGGCGGTACCAAATAATGATCCTCTCTTCTGAAATCACACGTGGTTGGCCCTGCCCAGCCCTGCTCTTCGGATACAGTTTCGGTCTCTATAAACTGGAGCCACATCCGAGAAACAGCAGAACGATTCAAATTAAGCCATCGGGCTACGTCAGTTGCGACTATCCTTCCTTTCTTTCCATGGCCCTCCACCGCAGAGAGTCTGATAGGCATCTTCTCTGCGCCATACTGCACCGTCTGCGACTGTGTATTCAAAGATTGTGAATGTGGAGCTACCCGGCAAACACTACCTCATTTCATAGGTGCCCTGACGTCATCGCTGGCATGGTTGCCCGTTGACTGGAATACCATCTTCCGTTAGAGCACGATAGTATGGACAACTGGTTGACAGTTCGTATGATTATATCATAAATTAGACACTGGACGGGGAAAGAGCGCTTTGTTGCTTCAGTTTTGGACACCAGTGTACATACGACTTTGACACATACAAACAACAAATACGTAAGTAATCATAGTAAAAAGCTGAGAGAAATGCGTTTGCTTTAGTTTTTTTCAGAATGCTGATCGATCGGAATTCATCGATAACGTCCCACTTATAATACGTATCTTCAAGGAGTAGAAATCTTAATGGAATTATTCTACAGAATTTGCAGCTTTTTCAGTTTATACAATTTTTGGCAGTCATTTCAAGTTCTATTCAGTCATGTTAAGACCGTTTTTAGACTATTTGCCGTCACTGTAGTAGCACTTAGGGCGTATATGTATAGGCGTGAAGTGCCCACTATACAGAGACAGCGCCTCATAAAGTTTTATTGCCGAATGCGGAAAGAAACAGTTTGGTGACTTCAGAAATTGTTGCGATGTCCCTACAACAGGAGTTCCCAAACTTTTCGACAGAACACTTCGAGAAAAGCTTGTTTTCTTCAGTGATTACTTCAATTTTAAATCAGAACTAATAACACCGAAACCATAATCAAATTTTAAAAAGAAAGTGATTAGTATCATCAAAATGCAAGAAAACACCATGTTATTAATTAATAGTTTTTCACGAAGCAATTATTCTCTACCCGCGGAACACAGTTTGTGAAACACTGCCCCCATGTGTCCAGTACGTCAGTTAGAACTACATTTAAACTTCAAAGTGGATATTACTTGCATATTTTACGTGCACATGTTCGGCAAATTTGAAACTTTGGATCTCGGTATCCGATAAGGATGCCGAAAGAAGTTCTGAAATTCCTCAAGAATATCATCTTAAGAACATACGACAAAAATTTCAACGATATGCTATGAATAGAAATTAGAGAAGTCGCCATCCCCATAATTGATACTTTCCGTATCCAACAATCATGGTTTTTCGTGGTTTTCTCAGGAACGTCCTATGAACAAATGGTGTTATATAAGCCTCCTAAGGTCCATCTTAGATCACACCTAATGCAAAATGGGCTGCAGGAAGAGTGTAACGTTTAAATTTTGACCCTGTACCGTAGCATAGCTACAGCATGCCCTTTCGTACAACAGGTGTGCATGCGGTTGCTAGGTCAATGTCTATGCAAACAACTTAACTCATTATCACTGTCATCGGGAGAGGTGACCCCTGAAAAATCGCATATTCGCGCCCGGCTTTTTGGAGCGTCGTCCGCAGCGTGTTGTCCAGCATGTTGTAACGTTGTTCCTATCCGCTTCATCCCTTCCCCACGAACTTGAACCAGTACATGTAACGGACTGCGAGCACAGTCTACTCCCTGTATAATTGGGGTTTTGCTTCTTCTGCCACTAAGATTTTAATGCCTAACGTCAAATATTTAATACATTTACTCGTTTGCGAGCTCGTTTCAAGCTGTTTTACATGTGCGAGTTCAATTCTTTAAAGACTGAAGGTGGGACTGCTGGCATCTGAGGCTCGTGTCGTAACCCGACGTGGGTCCCAATATACCTCCTTCAGAAGCTCACGGAGCAGAGCTGAGGCGGGATTTTTTGGTCTCCCTTTGTTGATAAGCGAGCGGCTGCATACAGGAGTGAAACAGCGACGGGGTCAAGCTGCGATTTTCCAGGTCTCTATGATTGGAGACAGTACAGTACGACTCGGATGTTAGGCTAAGGAGTTAGATATGGTTGTGATGAGGGAAATGAGTTTCTGGATTTGACTAATGGTTTGCTTTTTATTGCTTTTCCTAATGTCAGAAAGAAGCACAGACACTGGTTTACAAAAACGTAGATGAGACTTACTAGATTCGCCAATAAATTACCAAAACAAATGGCCAGCCCTACCCATACTCTGTTAAGATTCGGATACACACATTAACATGTCGTAGTACAGATCATGAACCGTGGAGATGCCAGATTCTGTTGTTCAAATCGAACCCTTAGGTTCACGTACTCGTCACAATGTTAGTCACATACAGACATAGGTACGTATGGAGAAATTTACAATGGGAAACAATATCCCTATCCCAAAGATACGTGCAGTCAAGCTTTACAAATCCTCCTGAGTGCACAAACTCACATTAGTCTGTCTGCTCACTTACATAGCATCTGCTGTAGGCTGTTAAGTCATCTGAGGCTGGAACTCTTCCGATTGCTGGGCTCTTGAACTCTCGAACTGTGCCGAACTCAGCCTTGCTTGGCGTAAGAGGGTATCTATATACGGTATTTGAGGCTTTTTACTTATAGATGATACGTGGCGTCGCATTTTACCTCCAATGCGCATAAAATAAGCGCTTTGTCGATGCGTATGACCTCTTAATGAACTGACGAAAGCGGCTTGTACTAGGGTATGTCTCAACCTAAGTTGCAAGGCTTTTACCTAATATTCATACTCAGATATTTTTCTCCTTTCTCTCGCAACATTTCGCGATTCAGTCATTACACTTGTGTGATCCATGCGAAACTCTAGAGGAGGCATAAGGCTGTTCAAAATGAACACTTTTCTTAATTCTTTAAATAAATTAAACAATCTAGACTAACTGTAACTGTTCGAATCCTGCCTCGGGCATGGATGTGTGTGATGTCCTTAGGTTAGCTAGGTTTAATTAGTTCTAGGCGACTGATGACCTCAGAAGTTAAGTCGCGTAGTGCTCAGAGGCAGCCACTAACTTTAACTGTGTGGAGTAGATCTTAGTTGGAGATACACGTAGATGGCAGTCCAAACTCAGCAAGTCTTTTGCTTACGACTCTGCGAGTAATAGTGCAGATGGACATCACGACTGGAGGAGACACTCCGTGGCCAGCACTACTGTAGACGCCAGCTGAAATGAGCAGTTGCGACGTGCTTAGCGCACGTGTCAATATTAGCCTGGCAGTTGCTCCACAGCTTGTGTATCTAGGGACTGGCATTGCGAAACACCCGTTCCCCTTGCTACAATAATACCTACAATGTAACTCGCCTGCTGGACCATTATAGAGTGCCAGGAAACGTTCCAGAGGCATCTAGCGGGGGCAGGAAGGGAGGGGGGAGGGCATCTAGGACTCTGTTCTGTTGTGAAGCAGCTTAAAGGCGCGTCACACGAGCCATATTTTACAGCAATGTGTGTCCACAATAGGGTCGCCGTCAGTACTGTTCCAGTGTGGTTGCAATACACAGCGTGAAACGTCCCCTTAGAAAATTTAATGAATTACTGTGCTGTTAAACCTCTTACGTTATTTGATTTTCAAACAGCTGAGCAGAACCAAACGTACTCAGACATTTCGCTCTTTATCTATTCTGATCAACACTAAACTGACACAATATTTTTAGCGCAACGCAATCTGACTTTCAATAACCCCTACAAAAGAATGGCCCTGACTAACAATAACTCATACCTTTCATTAACCACTTACCTCAAAAATCTTCGTTACTCGAACTACTGCAATACAGCGAGCGCCACTACTGCCAGCTAAATAAAAGATTCAAACTACTGAAGGCACTAACTACTGATAGGCATAGTTAGCAAATGAAAGATTTTGATAGAGAACAAGCAATGTATTTACCTTAGTAGTGTTCAAAAGTCATAATATATATATAGCAGTTCATGACATCCAGTCTTTATTACTGATTCTGATGGACACACGTCCAGATCATCCGCTCTCAAAACTACGCCATTTCTCTCCCCACATCTCTCTCTCTGGCGGCTCACCTCCAACAACGCAACGCTACGCCCAACTGTCCAACACTACAATAGCGAACAACAATGCAAACCAGCCACAGACTGCACACAGCACAGCCAGTGATTTTCGTATAGAGCGCTACGTGGCGTTACCAACATAAAAACCTAAACAGCCTACTTAGAAGCGATATTGTGGTATGGCCGGGCAATATTGTTGATGGAGGACCCTGTTGCTGGTAGCTGCCGAAGTACGGCCGGGGTGCCGCAGGCGACGTCCACCAATAGTTCAGAATAGATTTCTGGCGTTCCCCAAGGTTATGTTATCCGCTCTTTGCTGTTACTTATCTCTATAAACGATTTGGGAGACAATCTGAGCAGCCGTCTTAGGTTGTTTACAGATGACGTTGTCGTTTATCGACTAATAAAGTCATGAGAAGATCGAAACAAATTGCAAAACGATTTAGAGAAGATATCTGAATGGTGCGGAAATTGGCAGTTGACCATAAATAACGAAAAGTGTGAAGTCATCCACATCAGTGCTAAAAGGAATCGGTTAAACTTCGGTTACACGATAAATCAGTCAAATCTAAAGGCCGTAAATTCAACTAAATACCTACGAATTACAATTACGAACAGCTTAAATTGGGAGGAACACACATAAAATGTTGTGGGGAAGGCTAAAGGAAGACTGCGTTTTATTGGCAGGACACTTAGAAAATGTAACAGATCTACTAAGGAGACTGACTTCACTATGCTTGTCCGTCCTCTTTTAGAACACTGCTGCGCGGTGTCGCATCCTTAACAGGTAGGATAGACGGAATACATCGAAACAGTTCAAAGAAGGGCAGCACGTTTTGTATTATCGTGAAATATGGGAGAGAGTGTCACTGAAATTATACAGGATTTGGGCTGGACATCATTAAAAGAAAGGCGTTTTTCGTTGCGACGGAATCTTTTCACGAAATTCCAATCACTAGCTTTCTCCTCCGAATGCGAAAATATTTTGTTGACACCTTCATACACATGGAGAAACTATCACCACGAATAAGGGAAATCAGAGCTCGTACGGAAAGAAATAGGTGTTCGTTCTCTCCGCACGCTATACCACATTGGAATAACAGAGAATTTTGAAGGTGGTTCGATGAACCCTCTGCCAGGCACTTAAATGTGATTTGAAGAGTATCCATGTAGTTGTAGATGTAGTTCACGTGGCTGGGCCGTATTTATACCTGCACGTGTCTGGAAATGCTTCCTTTTCACACTCAGCCTCACATCCTGTTTCTCACGCACGCCGACAGCGCTGCAATCCCTACTCACGTAATCCGACTTCGAGCGCTGAAACAATAGGTCTACCGTTTTCCTTCACTTATAACCAAGTAGAGGTACTCGATTTGTTTGTTGCAAGAATAAAAAAGTTGGCAAACGAGAGGACCATGTACGTGCGGTACTTCATGAACGTGATTCGTAGGGTACACCTGCTACCAGAACCGTGGAAGACAGAAAGTAATGTACACATGTACCGCAATCTTAAACAAAGAATATTCTCGCTGCAACTGTCATTGTAGAAGACGTGCTGCAGTGAGGTATAACTGTATAATTGTATTCTACGTAGCTTCTTAAGACTTATAATCCTTTCTGAAGCTTTACCACGTGTTCCCGTGTTCATGGGTGGTTACTGTCTATGTATACGTTACTTTTGACGTCCAACATCTCTCTTCGCAGATGTATCGTTTTTATGCAATTCATCGTCCTTTCACTGTACAATAAAATAGAACCATAAACATTTGATTGTTATTTCAAACTGCCTTCATGAATTCCTGGAGTCTGTCGACCAAAAGGCAGACCGATGAGAAAAACACTTCAAACTTCTTTATGAGTCACTAGTGACTACGAGACCGCTTATGCGACATTAGTGCGACCAGTTCTTGAGTACTGCTCGACTATTTGGGACCCGCACCAGGTCCGAATGAAGGTACTCATCGAAACAATTCAGAGGCGGGCTGCTAGATTTGTTACCGGATGGTTGGAACAACATGCTTCGTGTTGTCAAACGGCAATCCGTGGAGGGAAGACGACGTTCTTTTCGAGGAACGATACTGAGAAAATTTAAAGAATTTGCATCTGAAGCTGACTGCAGAACTATTGTACGTACATGTAGCGTAAGGAACACGAGGACTAGAGAAATTAGGGCTCGTACGAAAGTAAATAGGCAGCTGTTTTTTCCTAGCTCTGTCTGCGAGTGGAACAGAAAAGGAAATGACTACTGGTACAGAGTACATTTCACCACGCACCTTACGGTAGCTTGCAGAGTATGTACGTAGATGTGGTGGCCAAAAACTGAAGGATGATCTCCAGTCTGTTTGTAACTGCTCTTTCATATTGATACTGATCTCGCCAATTGTCGGGTGAATTGTTTTTGCGGTATATTTAAAATCATACCCCATCATTCTAAGAAAGGTATATGTCAGTCCACGAGTTACAAGTTTCGGATGCAGTTCGAGTGCTTAAAAAAGAAGGCGCCCGCAAAGTCCAATTTTACTTTTCTTTATAAATTTTTTCCTAGTGCTTAGTTCTACACAGGATGGCAGCTACTCAAGGGATTTTTTAGGGATTTGGTTTAAAAAATTTATTTCAAAGGCCCAGTCAGATCTTTACAAGTTTTCTCCCAGAGCAACTTTCGCTGTGCCTACGTGACACAAGTTGCCTGCCTTTCAGAACTAGGCAGTTAAAGCTGATGACAAGTGACGGCTGGAGCTCTATGCTACAACTGCTAGCAAATGCACGCCACCGGTTTTAGCCAATAGTGTGCGTGGGATACAGGTCACGTGAGTGGACGCTGGATGATTCTGCAGCGCGGGAAACAATTGCTTGTCTCTTTTGTGATCCAGACCTCGAGCGGAACAGACATGTTTCTTGGGAAGCAGAGTCTCTGGCTCTACGTTCCATGCTTAACATGAACCGCCTCCCCATCCGTTGGCCACTTATTTAGTTGTTCGTCGTCCTAGACTGGCCTACACCTGGTAACTTGCTCCCTAGGCGCGCCCTTTGTATTCCGTACACTGAAATACGCTACTGGCCATTAAAATTGCTACACCAAGAAGAAATGCAGATGATAAATGGGTATTCATTGGACAAACATATTATGCTAGAACTGGAATGTGATTACATTTTCACGCAATTTGGGTGCATAGATCCTGAGAAATCAGTACCCAGAAGAACCACCTCTGGCCGTAATATCGGCCTTGATACGCCTGGGCAATGAGTCAAACAGAGCTTGGATGGCGTGTACAGGTACAGCTGCCCATGCAGCTTCAACACGATACCACAGTTCATCAAGAGTAGTGACTGGCGTATTGTGACGAGCCAGTTGCTCGGCCACCATTGACCAGACGTTTTCAATTGGTGAGAGATCTGGAGAATGTGCTGGCCAGGGCAGCAGTCGAACATTTTCTGCATCCAGAAAGGCCAGTACAGGACCTGCAACATGCGGTCGTGCATTATCCTGCTGAAATGTAGGGTTTCGCAAGGATCGAATGAAGGGTAGAGCCACGGGTCGTAACACATCTGAAATGTAACGTCTACTGTTCAAAGTGCCGTCAATGCAAACAAGAGGTGACCGAGACGTGTAACCAATGGCACCCCATACCATCACGCCCGGTGATACACCATCATGGCGATGACGAGTACACGCTTCCAATGTGCGTTCACCTCGATGTCGCCAAACACGGATGCGACCAACATGATGCTGTAAACAGAACCTGGATTCATCCGAAAAAATGACGTTTGCCATTCGTGCACCCAGGTTCGTCGTTGAGTACACCATCGCAGGCGCTCCTGTTTGTGATGCGGCGTCAAGGGTAACCGCAGCCATGGTTTTCGAGCTGATAGTCCATGCTGCTGCAAACGTCGTGCAAATGGTTGTTGTCTTGCAAACGTCCCCATCTGTTGACTCAGGAAACGAGACGTGGCTGCACGATCCGTTACAGCCATGAGGATAAGATGCCTGTCATCTCGAGTGCAAGTGATACGAGGTCATTGGGATCCTGCGCGGCGTTCCGTATTACCCTCCTGAACCCACCGATTCCATATTCGGCTAACAGTCATTGGATCTCGACCAACGCGAGCATCAATGTCGCGATACGATAAACCGCAATCGCGATAGGCTACCATCTGACGTTTATCAAAGTCGGAATCGTGATGGTACGCACTTCTCCTCCTTACACGAGGCATCACAATAACGTTTCACCAGGCAGCGATGGGTCAACTGGTGTTTGTGTATGAGAAATCGGTTGAAAACTTTCCTTATGTCAGCACGTTGTAGGTGTCGCCACCGGCGCCAACCTTGTGTGAATGCTCTGAAAAGCTAATCATTTGCATATCGCAGAATCTTCTTCCTGTCGGTTAAATTTCGCGTCTGTAGCACGTCATCTTCATAGTGTAGCAATTTTAATGGCCAGGAGTGTGTATTCTCTTTATTTTACCTAATTGCTTGTTCTGTCATTTAACGGCAGCCTGGATGCCCAGTCACACGTCCTGACCTCTCGATCTGCTGCATGCTGTCGTCACAAGCAGAATCGAACAACTTCTTACCCCCTTCGCTGCCCCTGTACACTTCCGCTGGCTGGCCTTTGTCCATTTCGCGGCCGTACTGTCGCCCCTGCCTGTTGCCCGGAAAATATTGTAGCATAATGTGTCGAGGAAAAATGGACGAAAATTTGGCTGCAGTTCGAATAGCCGGCTATACGTCGTCAATATGCATTACCTATGGCCGGAACAAATGTATCTTAAAGCGAAAGGAGTAACACCCGGTGCGCGAAATTGGGCAAGGCGATGGTTTCTTGGAAAGTGATGTAAATGGTACAAAAATTTTCAAATACTTAGACACGCTATTGAAATCGCCGCGGGACTACTGCTGAGGCACCTAGGCTGACAGCGATAACGTGTGCTTCGACCTGGATGTTAACGGCCTCTATTTCGAATACACGTTGAGGAAAACACGTGGAACTTATTGCGGTTACAACATAATAGCAATTACATAATGGAACAATAACCAACGATGACACTAACTTATAAATGTTTGCCTAGCGGCTGAGGCCGGGAGGGTGAGGGGGGGGGGGGGGGGAGGGGGCGGGAAGGTTCAGTTGGCGACAATATCTGGAAACTATTAGATCTTCTTCTGCTTCCCATACGCGCTAAAGAGCACTGGCTACCGCGTATTGGGTAAGGCGGTAGGGTGCGGCAGAAGTAGTTCACCACTGGCGTCGTTGACCAGCTGGATACAGGCCATTTCCCGCGTCCGTACGGAGGAACGGAAGCTGGTTTCCCGTCTTCACCTCAGAGGTATACAGCGGCTCGTGAGTGTTAGGCAACGGATTGAACCACGATAACAGAGGAAGTTTATTTTCTGCCAGGTTTTACTTGTAATTGTAACACAAGTATTATATTAGAATGTTAAAAAGTGTTGTTTTTTCAAAAGTTATGGGTACAATATTGCTGTAATGGTGTGGGACCCGTACAAAATAGGTCTAATGGGGGCATGTAAGGCACACCAGGAAGGGCAGCACGAATGGTGACACATTTGTTTGATCCATGGGTGTCATAAAAGTGTCTTGCAAGAAGACACAAACTATCTCGAGAAAGCCTACATACGAAGTTTCAAGAACCAGCTTTAAGTCGCAGAACTAAGGGCACACACTGGCTGACAAAACGAAAACTGCAGCACCCACAAGGGGATGAGAAGGCGAAATGAAACTTCACCCGTTGAGAGGGTACGTGGTGTTACTCCGCTGATTACAAACTCTAGCCAAATCTACAAATAATTTTGTAATATGGGTCTGCTGATTAGTATGACTTTGCATCCCTGCTGTCCGTAAAGCGTGCACTGATTCGGTTGGGAGGTGTGCTACAAAACCTCTGTATCGTGTCCTGAGGCAATCTGGCGCACATCTGTTGTAACTGGTCCTTGATATACTGGGTACTGCCACTGGGATGGAGTTGACGTCTTACTTGGTCTCATACTTGCTCTGTTGCGATAGATCTGCAGATTTTTCTATAATAGTTTATTACGTCAGGATCGCTTGGATACGTAAAAAATATTCACATTATCTTTTTCCCAAAAAATGTATCCTACCTCCTTAAACCAGCTACAAATACTAAGAAATTGTCGGAATTGAGAACTAAGGTTTAGAAATTGAATTGTATGTAGACGTCTATATGGATAGAGGCCTAAAGACATATAAAAATTTAAAAAGAAATAGTCAGAACTACGGAAGTTCATCCCGTAACTTTTGAGAAAACAGCTCTTCAGAAGTTTGCAATATCCCACTTCCTTTAATTGCGTAAAATCTCTTACAAAATGCGTTTCTGCTATACACCACAGGGACTCATCTATTGCTTTGCTACTTATGGGCCACCATGCACATTATATAAAACCAACATATGATAAAACACAGGAAGGAATTTATACGATTCGTGGGCACACCACACACACACACACACACACACACACACACACACACATACACACACACACACACACACACACACACACGCACGCACACACACATACACACACACACACACACACACACACACACACACACACTATTACCCACCATACGTACAAATGGCAGGCATCAGTAGTAACAGTAGGCCACAAAAACAAATACCAGACACAGCAAATAATCTGCAACGAAAGCTGTCTAACAGAAGGAGAAAACTGCGGTACAGAGTGTATTTACTTTCAGCACAGTGTGTGGCCCACAAGAGCCTAGGTGTTCGGAGTCGACCCTACCACATGTACAAAATATCCACTTTAAGATGTAACATACGAGATCGCAAAGTAATTAATACTCTGGATGAGGGATCAGAGGTGTTTTATCAGTCCTGTTTAAGGGCTTTAGTGAACCGAGCAGAGTTTTTGTTTGACGTATATTTGTACATGAAATAATTCATCAGTATGATGGTTCCTAACGCGGTGTGCAACGTTCCGCTTCATTTACGTTATGTAAAACCTATACCAAGTATCAATCGTGTAATTTCGCTGCTATCGAGTTTTTATTTTTTTATTTTGGCATCTCAGAAGAACTCGTACAGCCATCATCATACATATAACATCTAGCCCTTTGAAGAGCAACGTAAACATTGGATTTAAAACATTGTGCATTATCATAAACTTAAAATTACAGTAGAATCATGTTACTAGTTGAGCTGCTCTTCCAGCAGAAATGGTATAAATGACGACATATTTTCAAATTCTTCCAAGCGGAGCACCGGTGTACGGTGATACACGTCGGCAATCAGCTACCAGTTGTGACCAGACGTTGTAAGAGGTAGCTTGTTGCGCTGTACCTGTTCGTGCAGCCAAAAAAAGATGTGACTGACACTCTTTTCTTCACCGCCTGTGAGCAGCCCAGTACGATGTAGACGCTTCCTGTAACAGCAGTTGTAGAGCGAGTTTCGCTGCACTTTTGTGTAGTAAACCCTATATTTATTACAAGCGTGCGTATGGTGGTTCGAAAAACTAGAATTTCCGGGTTCCCGTTAACAATAATTTTAATTAGAATGCAGTCAAAAAGTCATCACAAGATTATCAGTGACCATTCCCAAGTGACACTAAATTTTATTTAACAAAATGAAAACTGGAGCCGGCCGGTGTGGCCAAGCGGTTAAAGGCGCTACAGTCTGGAACCGCGTGACCGCTACGGTCGCAGGTTCGAATCCTGCCTCGGGCATGGATGTGTGTGATATCCTTAGGTTAGTTAGGTTTAAGTAGTTCTAAGTTCTAGGGGACTGATGACCTTAGAAGTTAAGTCCCATAGTGCTCAGAGCCATTTGAACCATTTGAAAACTGGAAACCCAGACCTTATACTGATATGCGACCGTTAATTATGTCCTTCTTTTTCAAAGTTGCTATTGCAGCACTTTGTTTAGACGGCGAGCAATGAATTCTCGGGTCGCTAGTGAAATAGTATAATATGATTTTACTCTCGCTGGCTTGATAATAATATCGATATCTGACGACATATTCCTCTTTTAGTTCTACCAAATAATCTGTTTTCTTAACTGAAACTTAATTTCTATCGGAGGCAGAAATCATGACTTATTTGAAAATATGTCTGTAGGTGCAATGATGTGCTCGCTCTTTTTAAATGCCATACACATATGCCCCATAAATGTTTATAAACCAGAATTTTCCCCACTGCTTCATGGACATCTGTTGTGTTCGACATGTATATTCAACACACCTCCTCCTGCCTGTCTCTGGGCCCGCCTTCGCCGGCCGAAGTGGCCGTGCGGCTAAAGGCGCTGCAGTCTGGAACCGCAAGACCGCTACGGTCGCAGGTTCGAATCCTGCCTCGGGCATGGATGTTTGTGATGTCCTTACGTTAGTTAGGTTTAACTAATTCTAAGTTCTAGGGGACTAATGACCTCAGCAGTTGAGTCCCATAGTGCTCAGAACCATTTGAACCATTTTTTTTTTTGCCCGCCTTGCCCTCAAACCTCTATTTGCCTACCCCCCCCCCCCCTCCCCACTCAGTCTTTTCATCACCTCCCCCTGTCTTTGTCCATTTCCTCGATCCCCTCCCCCTGACCATATCCTGCTCCATCTCTTCGTTTTCCACTTGCCCACTACCCCTCTAAGCATTATACCTCTCTAATGCATCTCCTCCTCCTCCTCCTCCTCCACTCTTTCTGTTCATTTTTTCCTCCCCATTGCTCTGTCCAACCTCTCCTCTATCCATCTCAACCTGTCCCCTGCCATGCTCATCGGTACGTGTAGCTCCTGCAGTACAGTACAATAAAGCAAGTGAATACTATTCCCACACACTTTGCTTTATATTACAAATAAATTTGGATTTGTATACTACGAAAGGACAAAATTGAGATGTTTGATTGTAGAAAACAACATACCACTCTTTTATTGTCTGTTTTATATTATACTGCACGTGATAGGGGAATCGATTTTCCATCTCTGTTCTGAACTAAAAGCCTATCCCACTAAAAATGCACAAAACCTCCTAAGCTTGTCCACCACTTTCCTCCTACCATTTAAAAAACAAACCTTGTACCCTCTTTGGGTGTATGCTATTGACTGTCCATGAGTCAGCCATATTCACCAACATCTGTGAGTCATTGTATGCTTGCCCTAGTCGATGTTAATAGTCATAAACATTACAGGAGCGATACTGCATTACCTGATACACCCACTAAACCCGCTGGGCAGAACAGGTAATAGGATTGTGGAAAGGGCCAAGGGTTGAGGTCAGTTTCTGCTTCTAATTTTTATTTTAATTTAATAACCTTTACAACCAAAGCAGCACATAGCCGAATCTTTGCTGAATGCAACTCTTTCACGGCTGAAGACCTCCAACAAGAAACCTTGACAAGATAAAAATCTAATTAAGATAACTATAAAATAATTCAAAAATAACATACACAAAGTGCAATAAAAATGGCTGAGGGCCACAATTAAATTCCAAAATTTTAGAATATATTACCACAGACCTTTAAAGGCAGAAGGCCTACAAGAAATCTTTAAAAAAATCAAAATTCAATTAAGATATCAAATAAATAATTTAAAACAAAAAAAATCAACATATGCAAGTGCACCACAAATGGCTGAGGGCCACAATTAAATTTCAGAACTTCAGAATATATTACTATAGACCTTTAAAGGCAGAAAGCCAGGATGTTTAACAACAAGAAATCTTAAAAATCAACAAGATAAAAATCCAATTAAGATAGCAATAAAATAATTGAAAGAAGCAATGTATGCAAGGTGCAATACCAATGACTGAGGGCCACAATTAAACTTCAAAATTTTAAAATATATTACCATAATCTTTAAAGGCAGAAGGCCATAGTGTTTAAGCTTGAAAGAAATATTTAAAAATTAATTTTGCAAAATTTTAAGAAAACAAACAAATAACCATAAGCCTAAAATTTAAAATAGCTGACAACAGATAATTAAACGCCGTTGGCACTCAGAAGGCCTCCAGGGAGGTCGCTCTGCCCTCGTTCACTTAGGTGATACAGGTGGTGAGCCCAACTATACTTGATCCGTCGGAACCTAAACATGGGTCAACCACGGACCGACCGACACAATGACTTGCTTCCCGCCAATCAGTACATGAGAACTCAAACCAGCAATGTAACAAACTTGATAATCCACAATGGAGTATGTATTAGCTGTCAAAATTACACACCATGTTGGGCAGCGACAACAGGTGAGGAAAGGACGCTGCCTGAAATTACGTTAGTGGCCAGGGGGCCAGGGAAGGTAACCGGAACACTAACGGCTACTAGGCAGAAAATTCCGCTGGTACATTTGAATTTGAAACACGGTAATAGTTAACTTCGCTCCAAAGACCACTGCTTGAATTTACGTCAGTGACCAGGGCAGGTAACCAGAACACTGGTACACTCAAATCGTAGTCGATCAAAATAGTTAATTGCACCGCATGGCGGCTAAATCTCATCAGTAGAACCACTCGGTGTTGCTCACCGGAAAACCTCCCCAACAGCAAACCACTGAAGCGAACCACCACAAGATGAATAGACGTGGCTTGGGTAGTTGATCTACTACTCAACTTTGGTGTCCAGGGTCGGTGAACCACGAAGCTCGTAGCGATCGGACAGCTCCACACACGCTCCGACACTGCACAGGGGCTGCCAGCGGCCCCAGCCGACTGCACCGCGCGGAAAGCTTCTGTTAAGTTTGGAAGGTAGGAGACGAGGTACTGGCAGAAGTAAAGCTGTGAGGACCGGGCGTGAGTCGTGCTTCGGTATCTCAGATGGGCGTCGGCTTTCAGCCGTGTTACCGTGCGGACGGGCTCGGCGCGCCGGGCAGTGCTCCGCAGGTGTTGTTGTTTACCCGCTAGCGCGCGGTCGCGTCGTTGTCTTGCCGTGTAGTACCTGTACCGATCCGACATGGCGTTCTCATATCGAAAAGCTACAATCAAACTAACGTTCAACGCATCGTACACGAGACCGAAGGCCCATGAAATTGAACGGTTTCTACGAGACATCATGCACATCGAACCACAAGAACTGATAGGAATTCATCTGTCTATTGTAACCAGCACAGTGTACCTCAAACTGATTGACGAAGCGGCCTGCGACAGATTACTCCAACGATCTGCAAACGGCTTTCGCTTCTGTCACGCATACGGTAACGTGAGCGTGGTAGGAGTTGACCATGCTGGTCTGGGGGTGCGTACCGTGCGCATATTTGAACTACCGTTCGAAGTCCCTGCCAACCTAGTCGTTGATGCGCTGCGGCCATACGGCACGGTTCTGAGCCACACAGAGGAGAAATGGAACACATTCGAAACGTACCCTGTCCTTAACGGGGTACGACAAGTGCGCATAGAACTTAAGAATCACGTTCCATCGTATGTTTTCGTTGGTGGCTGCCGCGCAATTGTTATATATGATGGACAACCGAGGACCTGCTCGGGCTGCGGCCAGGAGGGCCATGTTAGAACTGAGTGTCTGCAGCGCCGCCTCGTTCAGGTGCCCCGCAATGAACTTCCCCAACGATCCACTATGACCTCTCTCCCGCTAACATATGTGGAGGCGGCACGACATGATGTGATGGATGATCAAAACCTGCTACCTCCTCAAGCCGCTGCCAGCTCCGTTGGAGAGTCAGCGCCGTCGACGACGCCGCAACCCAACGGTGCAGAGGTTCCTACAGCCTCCGCCCACCGCAGCGTCGTGGGCACCCAGCCACCGTCACTGTCGGGATCAGACACAGGGGTTCCTAGCGACCGAGACTGTGTCGAGCCCCGCCCTCCAGTGGATGTCGAATCTCGGACCCGAAAGCAAAAATCACCCAAGCGACACAAGAAGAGGCGATTGTCAGCTGACGAACAGGACAGGAATGTGAAGCCGGCGGAAGACATCGACTTCGTTGACTCGCCCACAATTGCAACGGACTCCAGTGGCATCATTCCCCAGAAGGTGCCTGAAGACAAGGAACACTCTCCTAAATCTGGTGGCCCAGAAAACGAGGCGCACTGCGTCGACTCCCAAAATGTGGGCTCCTGTGAAAGCGTCCAGCCCCCAATGACATCACAATCGTCTCTTGGTGATTGGGCAGACGATATGGAGGCAGATGATGCACAGCAAACATCGATATCTCCACCAGAGCCCATGGATGACAATGAGCCCGGAGGGCTCTGCCAGTCAGGGACTTCTACGGCACAGTAATGCACAGCATGCAGGTGGATGGCTGTGTGGTGTGTGATGTGTGAAATCACTGTGGGATTGCACCGGCACACTGCCTCCGCCACTTGATATGTCTCAGTCATACCGTGTGGGAACAGTCAACGTAAATGGTGTCCACTCCACTGTCAAGACCCGCATGTTACACGACATGATCAGAGCGGCAGACTTGGACATTGCCCTTCTCCAGGAGGTCCGTCCCGAGCTGTGTTTAGACCTATATGGCTACACCCCGTACAGCCTACCCGTAGGTGATGGCGCAGGAGGAACGGCCATACTTCTCCGAGATGGCATAGACGCGACGGACGCGACGTACTTGCCGAACGGTCGAGGCATCGCACTCACACTTGGCGCAGTGCGCCTCATTAACGTCTACGCTCCCTCCGGTAATTCGCACCGCGGTGACAGGCATGTCTTCTATTCGGAGGAGTTGGCCCCACTTTTGCAAGGAAATATGGACCATTACATAGTGGGCGGCGATTTTAACAGTGTTCTGCGGCCCGAGGACCAGATACCGCATTACGTCCCATGCCCCGCTCTACAAGCATTGATACGTGACCTCGCGCTCCACGACACATGGCTCTTGCATCATGGGACCCAGAGTGGATATACGCACTTTACCAGCCATTCTACCAGTCGTCTGGACCGGATATACGTCTCGCGTGCCCTCCGCACAGCAACCCGTGATGCAGAAATCTGGCCGACGGCCTTCACGGACCATCTCGCGTACATCTGCACTGTCACCATGCCCCGACAACTCACAAGACGCAGCAGGGGCCCGTGGACGCTGAACGTCTCCCTCCTTCGCGAGGAAGCGTGTCGGCGAGCGGTCACTGACACGTGGCGTCGATGTATCAGGCGCCTGCCTATGTATGCTTCCACGTTGCTGTGGTGGCTGGGATGTGTCAAACCTGCCCTCCGAAAGACCTTGATGGCCTACGGGCGTGACAGATCGAACTGGCAAAGGGCAACATCGGAATTTTACTATACAGCGTTACGTGAGCTGGCGACGCAACCGCCGTCTCCCGAACGTCAGATGTCCGTACAACGCATCAGAGCTCGTCTACTTCGCATCAGGACAGAGCAGCTAGACGGTGTCCGCATCCGTGCGCGAGTGCAAGACTGTATCCCCAACGAAACAGCGTCAGTGTATCACATTGTGCGCGAGAGGCGCCACCGCAAACGTCAGCTCATTACGGCGGTAAACACGGAGGACGGCGGGCGCGCAGTGACACAAACGGACATCGCGCACACGTTCGCCAGACACTATGGGACCTTGTACATGGAAGATCCGCGAAATGTACGTGATTATGACGGGCTGTTGCACGATTTTCCCGCCCCTCGGGACGTGACACCCGATGATAGTCTGCTGTTGCCCATTACACCCGACGAGCTGACATCGGCCTTGGCACGCGGTGCACCGAACAAGTCGCCTGGACCGGACGGTTTACCCCTGGAATTCTACCGCACTTTTTACCACCTTATGGGTGACAAGTGGCTCCAAATGTTTCAAGACCTGATCCGCCCTGATTTCACTGTCCCCACAGAATTCACAGAAGGCATCTTGATCCCAGTTCCGAAACCGAATGGTGGTTGTAGGTGGCAGGATTTTCGCCCACTCACACTCCTCAACAACGACTACAAGATCTTCGCCCGTATCCTCCGCGCGCGTCTCCACACCGCTATCGGGAAAGCCATCCACACCGATCAGACATGTTTAGGTGGTGTCAGCAACATTCATACGGCGTTAGGAGCATACCGCGACGTAATTGCTTTGACGGCGGCCTGCAAAATACGAGGCGCCCTTGTCGCCGTAGATTTTGACCACGCATTCGACCGCGTCAATCACGGCTTCTTACGCGCAGTTTTGCATCGCATGGGCCTCTCTCCGGAGTCTGCACAGGTGGTCCTTCGACTTGTCCACGGAGCGCGCTCCCGCATGATGGTCAACGGTTATCAGTCTGGTCACATTGTTGTTGGACGGTCAGTGCGACAAGGGTGCCCCCTGTCGGGCATATTATTTGCTGCAACACTTGAACCAGCTTTACATGGTCTACGGCAGCGATTAACTGGTATCTCCTTGCGGGACGTGACCTTTTGTTGTGGTGCATTCGCCGATGACGTGGTGTTCCTGGCCAGATCAGAGGATGAAATGCATATGGCGCTACAGTGGCTACGCCAGTACGGGGCGGTTGCTGGGAGCGTCATCAACGTGAAGAAGACAAAATACATGGATGTCGGAGGGGGGATTTCCCACACAACGGCGGTGCCCTTTGACAAGGTGCCCGTACTCAAGTGTTTAGGAGTGCAATTCTATAGCAATGTCCGCCGCACGGCGGCGGCTACGTACCGCCGGCTCCTACACCAGACACGTGCTCTGCTGCAGGACAACAAACTGCGTCGCTTGGATATGCTCCTCAGAACACGTTATGTCAACACCTATCTTGTCTCAAAACTGAACTATTTTGCGCATATCCTTCCCTTGACAGCTACGATGGCCGACAGATTTCAAGCAGCATATGGACATTTCGTAAGCACCGGTCTGGTTTTTAAAGTCCGATACGCCACCCTGACACTGCCGCAGCGGGCGGGCGGTATCGGTTTAATTCAGGTATATAACCGTGCGCGATCGCTTTATCTCAACACTATGCGTCGCACGTGGACCTCTGCCCACGCCACTCTGACGGGCACCCTGATAGCGGAAGTGGCACCACACTCTCTGCATCCGCCGGTTTCTGTAGGACACATTTCACCGGCACTCACCCACATCAGAGACTTCTTTATTGACTTCAGCTACTTACGTTCAGAACTTCCGACGACACGGAAGCCCAGCACATAAGACTATTATCGCCTCTATCAGCAGCGGCAACCTGTAAATACGGTCACCCACAGACACCCTGAAGTTGCCTGGAACACGGTGTGGCGAGCGGTACACACGCCTTTTCTACCTACGACGGTGCGTTCATTGTGGTACGTAGTTGTGAATGGGAAGTTCGCTACTCGTCAGAGGTTACATTCCATACATCTGACGGACGACCCCTTGTGTCCGACATGCTCAGTCGCTGACTCGGATGCACACCGTCTGACGTGTGCCGCGACCAGCGAGTGCTGGCTACTGACGCAGCGCATGCTGGCATTACTCTTGCGGCGATTGCCGGAGTCTATCTCCCCTGATGACGTATTGCGCCCCGACGTCGTATACTTTCCATCAACCAGAACGAACGCCGTTAACTGGCTAAAAGGCATGGCCGTTTACTACATATTTTGCGATGCTCCCAAAGGCACACTCGACTTTTGGTCCCTATTGATGACGACACATGCAGCTTTCAGCCGCCACCCGAAGTACAGAACTCGTTTCGCAAATTATTTAGGTTCATTATTTGCGGATCCTCCTGCTCACT
Source organism: Schistocerca serialis cubense (assembly GCF_023864345.2). Lineage (NCBI taxonomy): Eukaryota > Metazoa > Arthropoda > Insecta > Orthoptera > Acrididae > Schistocerca > Schistocerca serialis. The sequence goes on along the minus strand of NC_064644.1, from coordinate 600,381,332 downwards.
GGGGCGTTCCGGGTATGAGACGCTGAAAATGAAGAAGAATCCTGGAGCATATTGATCCTCTACGGACGGAATAGGGGGGAACCCCTCCCAACAGACGAGAAGACGACTCGGACGCTCGGCTACGGCAGTTGTAGGATCTTTCTTGGTAATGAACCAAAAATAAATCTATAATACAAAAAAAATGTTATAAAAATTACAGAAATAAATAAATAAAAAGAACAACATCGACAAACCCACTCCATCCTCTTCCTGATCCTTCGATCCTCGAACTCGAACACGTTGCTTGGGCGTGGCGGCGGGATGGCCAGGCTTCGGGTGTCGACCCCTGCCCTACCCGTCGTCCTGCTCCTGCAGCGGTTCATTAGGGAAAAAAAAAAAAAAAAAAAAAAAAAAAGATGGTAGAGCACTTGCCCACGAAAGGCAAAGGTCCCGAGTTCGAGTCTCGGTCGGGCACACAGTTTTAATTTGACAGGAAGTTTCATTTTGGGAGTCCATTACGTTTCTGAACATGGAAGTAAAGTCTGCTCTCCAACGAACAGCCAGTAGGTGCTTCCGCCTAACTGACCATCACAGCAAAGACGGAAAGAAAATGATTAACTAAAAGCAAACGAATGGTGACTAACCGAGTTATAACACATTTGTTCGTTACCAATAAACGTGACTTTCAAGAATGGTGATCATTAGGTTAGCACGTTTCTACGGTTATCTTCTCTGCTCCTTGAACTGTAACTCGTCGATCACAGGTTCTCGCCATGATCCCGCCACGTCTGGACCACGGACAACCCACTCGCTCGCGGCCGTTTACATGTACCATTTTACATGTAACAAGCATGACTCATCTGCAATAACTGCATTGAATACAAATTCCTTCCTTCGTGGAAGTACGCAATAACACAAATAATATGCTGTCTTTTTAGAAGCGTAACTGTGCATAGAGCGGTTCTAGGCGCTTCAGTCTGGAACAGCGCGACCGCTACGGTCTTAGGTTAGAATCCTGCCTCGGGCATGGATGTGTGTGATGTTCAAATGGTTCAAATGGCTCTGAGCACTATGGGACTTAATTGCAGTGGTCATCAGTCCCCTAGAACTTAGAATTACTTAAACCTAACTAACCTAAGGACATCACACACATCCATGCCCGAGGCAGGATTCGAATCTGCGACCGCAGCGGTCGCGCGGTTCCGGACTGTAGCGCCTAGAACCGCTTGGCCACTCCGACCGGCGTGTGTGATGTCGTTAGGTTTAAGTAGTTCTAAGTTCTAGGGGACTAATGACCAGATGTTGAGTCCCATAGCGCTCAGAGCCATTTGAACCATTTTGACTGTGCATGATTGCGAAGCCATGGTAAACGATGCCTCATGCTGTAGCGTTGCAGGTGGTGATGCGAACTCTCACTTAGCCGTCAGCTTTACCAGCTCCTCGTCTATTCTGCCTAGTCCACGAGGCTCTCAGATCGAGTATTGTCGCCCATCCATAATATATGACGCAGATAACATGTGAAGCACATACCACAGAAGAGGGACGTTAGGTGAAAGCTCCATTACGTCTTACCTGTTCTGAATTAGTACTATTCAGTGGCATTAGAACTACTTACAATACCCAAAACAGACTCAGAAACATTGGGCCGAGAAAAAATGGTATCGTAACAGGCAGATACCTAACACGTGCAGTTTATCAGGAGGAAAAGACTGCGATTGCAGTAATATGATATTTTAATATGTGTGCTGTGACAGCCGAAACCGATAATACAGTGTGACAGTTACGTGCCTTCGTGGGAGAACAAACGCGTGTGACAGGGCGGACGCCTCTGGCGTGGCGCTTCATCGCGGCTTGCACCGTTCCGACTTGGTCGTTTCCCCTGCCACCACTTCAGGCGCTGCGCTGCCGCAGGCCCTCACTGGCGACGATTCGAAGCGCGAAGCCCGCAGTGTGCTTCGATCAATGTAAGACAATTATTCGTCGCTATTGAGAGCAGTTGCCGATAGATGGCCTGCGTACCAAGTAATAGACGCAGATATTAAAGATCTGATATTTAGTCGCTACAACGGAAAGACCTTTTTTATATGAGTTACTTGTTCAGTGTTAGCAATCAGTTACAAAAATGCTGCTGTTAAAAACGCTGTGGTCGCAGAGGGCATCCCTCTTTTTAGCAAATAGAAATAAATATTTTAAATGCAAATATCTTAAGTTACGCTTCACAGAGAGTGACATTGATATCGAACGAAACAACATTTGTAGTGTTGCCAGTCACTGTTTATGTGCGAAACACATTTCGCAGATTGAATCTTTCACCGTCAGGTAGAATTGTGTGTACTAATATGACAGGTATGTATTCTGTTAAGATTTTGGGGTAACATGCACTATCTAGTGGTGAAAAACGACGCACTATTTCATACCGCGGATCTGTGAAGGTCTGTGACTAAAGACTGGACGTAAATGTAAAATAACTAAAATAGAATACCTCCACTGGTCTTACACCCTTCTCTGTCGTAATACATCACGTATACATTGTTGTAAACAAAGATGTCGTGTAGAAACGAATAAGTGCGAAGAACATATAGCAATAGAGAACACAATTTCAAATTATTAAGAATATATAGCAAAAAAAAAAAAAGAAAAGAAACAGTATTTCACAGTAACTCTTAAAGTATTGTGGGGATCTTTGACTGTAAGTGAATAAACATGTTAATGCAAATATTTCAGTGGTCACCTTTATATAACTGATGTAGTGAGGTGACATGCTGAGAACATTAAGTTGAGTTATTATGTTACCAACAGTGGCAGACATTAAAAATAAATAAGATTTAGGCTGGGATTCAGAGGTAGGAGGGGTGAAGAGTGACTGGAGGAGAACAACATTTCGGTTATGCAACAACTGTGAATTGTTAAGATTACATTTGTCACATGTTATAACTAAGTAAATTTTGAAGTAACTTATTCATAAGGATTAAAAATATGCAGATAGTTACACTCTTAATAATATGAACAGATATATGTACTCTCGTGCTGTCATGAGGTACAAATTGTGGTTTCTTTGAGTGGATGTACTGATTCACGTGTTAATTTAGAAAATATCAAGGAAACTTCTAAATAACTAAAATAATTCATGTTAAATACAAAGCGATAGAGGGTGAAAGGAGTGACAGAAGGAGATAAGTGGTTTGGTTATGCCAGGGCTGTCGATTGTCAAGATTGCATCTCTTACACAATTTGAAACAGCGCTTCTGTATTGCTACACGTTCTTTGTACTTATTAGTTTCTATACACCAGCTTCTTTTGCAAAATTACCACAGAGAAAGGAGCTTAAAACCGTTGGAGGTATTTTATTTAAGTTATTTTAGTTTCACGTTTACATTTACGTTCAGTCTTTAGTCAAAGACATTCACAGAGCCACATACTGAAATTGTGTTTTGTTTTCCTCCACTAGACAGTACCACATGTTACCCCAAACTTGTAACACAACAAATACAAGCCATATTAATACATAAAAATTCACCTGATGATGGAGATTAGAAATGAGTGTCGGAATAATAAACAGTGACTAATAACAGTAAACATGTTGTTCCATTCATAAATAAATGTTATATTAACTGATTTGTGATATGCGACCTGAAGCCGAACACAGCGTTGGAAGCATGCTACAAACAGAGGTAGATAACACACAAGTCGTTAAGTAGCAATCCGTAAAGCTGTGGTATGCATCAGAACAAGTAACAAGTGGGTAATATGACCTCGCACCCTACGTTATAGTGACAATTGACTGCGACAAATGGTTGCGGCGTTAACATATTGGTTGTGTAGACCAACGGCATCATTACCTTACATAGAGTGGAAGAGAGGCACACATTCGTCATCCCATTCACATATCCACAATACTTTCAAAAAAATATGCCGTTTCGTAGTTGTCTCCTTATTCCGTGCTGCTACCTATGACAATCTACCGCAATCTATGGTACTGCAATGCGTTATAATGAGTGGCCATTATCTCAGGTGTTCATCCTGATAAGTGCCCATAGCCTTGAAAATATATGTTGCTAGATGCATTTAGTGCCCGCGGCAGTCTAACGGATAGGGAGGTCGTGGATTGAATCCCTGGTTGGAGCGAGGACTTTTTTTTCGCATTACAGTCCATCCAGGGTGACCATATGTGCAATCAGCACGCAATCAAATTGAGTATGGGAATCTTTCCCGGCAGCAAACAGCGGACGGATCGATGGGCTCGCCACCCCCGCTCCCGCCCCCCCCCCCACCCCCTCTTAGGGCCTCTGCGAACGAAAGAAAGACTGCAGGCTAGAGTCACCTTCATGGGATTACCACCACGTACTTTACTTTACCATCTTAGGTGCATTTGCGTGACATTGTTAATGCTCTTCCACGTCTAAATACGATACATGCAGGGTGATACTATGATAACGTTACAAATGTGTAACGATGGTGCAGAAGAGTAATGCATCATTTTGCGGTAAGGGAGCCTGATCCAGAAACGGCCGAGTCGAAAATTATAAGAGAAACTCGTTGAGATACCTCTGAGATACTTGTACCGATACTGTTGCTGCTAAAATTGTTCGGTAGACAATCCCAACGAGCACGTAGGTGTAGAAGTTGTGATAATAATTAATCCAATTCAGACGGTGTACTGTGTATAGACATGAACAGTCCCGGTGTACAATGTCTGTATTGTAGTAGACTGCAGTCAGTGTTTGCAAGTCACAGAGAAGCGGAAAAGTTTTACAGGACCAGATATTCGGCGTAGGAGACATCCGGTTCAAACCATGTTGCCAAGACTGTTCCAGCGATTAAGTGAACAGTGCAGCTGGTACCACAGTACAACGACGAATGAGGACGACGATCTACATGCAGTCGCGACTTAGAATGTGCAGTGCTTGCTCGACAGGATGAGATGCCTGCAATCAGCACTCGATCAGTTGTACGTGAAATGTATGTTTCGCAGAATACTGTGTGGCGAGTATTACTGGTGCACGGAAAGTACATACTTCGACTCCTGCTGACTTCGTAACTCGTGTCGTGTTCAGGCAACGTTTCTTTCAACGCCTTCCAGCCGATCCTGACTTCCCTGTGTATGTACTTTTCAGGGATAAAGTGTGTTTCACCAGAAGGAATCCTAAATACCCCACGCTGCACTTGTGAAGAGCCATCAACACAGCTTGTCATATATCGTGTGGGCAGGACTGATCAGTGATTACGTACTGGGTCCGTTTCTTCTTGCCATGAATCTCTCTGGCCTCCCAGAATATATTAAACGTAATCTATCCACAGATGAAGTCAACGTCACTTTGTTGGTGCAAAGACACAAGTCTATCCCCCGCTTTGTTTGCTGTTTCAACTTTGGCAGCCAGTTGGGGGCACACATCTCAACCTCGTATAATCAGTTGCACTGTTCATAAACACACCAAAAATAGTTCACAAAGGACGATGATGGCATTCGAAATTAAAGTAAATCGAACAATGGTTGCAAAAACTACGCGTATGTAGGAAATAGATTACGAATGTGAACAGTCTTTCTAAATAACCCGTAAATACATAAGAAATAAGCTTGAACTAGGTCATAGTGCCCTGCAGAATATAAAAACAGTGCTTCGGATAAAAATAAATTCACTATTCGACACTGTTATAGCTACAACGCAATACAGGAGACACGCAATTCAGAAACTGATTTCCTCCTCATCAGCATACCACGTATAGCTGACATAAAAAAAGTGTGCATGCAAAGTGCCACAATACAAAGTAAGTAAAGCAGCCCCGACACTGTGAAAGTCGTTGCAAAGCTGTAACTATTGCGGAAGGGGTAACAGCACTCCACAAAAAGTCTGATAACTGTGAACATAAAAGATTTTGCATATCGCTGAAAATGAGTCTGAAGACACATGCAACACACGAAATGGCACATACGATATTTGCTTATCACAATTTAAAAACCTCCTCAGTTGTCACGCTCTTATTCAAAATACGTTTCGATCTCTGATACTAAGCGCAGAACAGATGTAACCTCCCCACAAAGAATTTATATGAATGTAAATATTATTTAGGAATGCCAATGGACATTGCGCTAAGTGTAACCTCCCCACAAAAATTTTAAAAGGTGATATTATATAGAAATGCTAATGGACATTGCGCTAAGTGTAACCTCTCCACTGAAATTTTAAAGACAGAAATAATAAATGAATAGGACCCAAACGTAACCTCCCTAGCAATTAAATTTAATGACAATAAAAGTGAGAATCGCAATCTGACTCAAGTATAAGTTCTTCATAAAAAAATTAAAGTCCATTCAGTGATAAGAAAATCTCAGTGATAATAATGATTCAATTAAACCGAAATATCGGTCTTTGGCCCTGTGCAAAAAAAATCAAAATTAAATTCTTACCTCATTGCGACACCTAGTCAAATTTCTGCTCTTGTTGTTGCGCACCGCTTGGAGGAACTGCATTGCAAATAATAATATTCCCTTTTTTTTTTCTTTTGTAATCTAATTGAAAACTGAAACTTTTGTTTAGGGGAAGTGGAACGAAATAGTTACTTCAATTAAATAAAAATTTTATGTAAAATTGCTTTTGAAATCAAAGTTATTATTGGGGGCACTTGTTGAAAATTAGTTACAATAGTTAAACTTTACATTATCCGATGATTATCTTAATTAACAGTATACCTCATTCAGCATCTTGACCAGTGTTGTCGCCAGACCACATCACGCAATCCCACTGGGCTGCCACCACTGACCGACCGCTCTGCATGACGACTACTAGCGTACTGCACGCCACTGAACAGAGCTACTGCTCGCGACGACTACTGACAGGGTACTGCTCTCAACTAGACAGAGCTACAGACTCGCAACGACTGACTGACAGACTGAGAACCGCTCGCAACACTCGCGCGGTCAAGCGCATACTCTCTGGTCACAGATGCTACAATGCCCCGCCATCGCTGCTATGTTACATACGTGTTTCACAGAATATAAGGAATAGTCTCTAAATGTTTGTTTGAAGTGCAGTCAAAACAAATATTAACAGATACGTTGCTGCGCCCTTTTTATTTTCAAATATCGTTTCTTTGTGTTCATTGAACACGCTGTGAAGGAAACCAAGGACAAATTTGAACTGAGAATTAAAATTCAGGGAACAGAAATAAAAACATTGAGGTTTGCTAATGACATTGTACATTTGTCTTAGATGGCAAAGGAATTGTTGAATGGAAAGGACAGTGTCTTGAAAACAGCTTATAATACGAACAAAAGTAAAACAAGAGTACGGGCAGTGTCAAGGGAATTAGATTTGCAAATCAGATACTAAAAGAAGGAGATGAGCTTCGCTATTTGAGCAGTAAAACAACTGATGATGATCGAAGTAGGAGAGGATATAAGATGCGGACTGGCAATACTAAGAAACAGGAATTTTAAACATCTAACACAAATGTAAATTTTAGGAAGAATTTTCTGAACGTATTTTCTGTTGCAGTGTAGCCTAGTACGAATGTGAACCGTGGACGATTGACAGCTCGTACAAAAGGGATGATGTGGTGCTCTAGAAGAATTATGAAGATAAGTGGGTACATCGAATAATTAATGAGAAGATACTGAATCGAATTGGGGAAAATGAGAAATTTGTGGCACAGCTTGACTACAAGAAGGGATAATTTGGCAGGCCACATCCTTAGGTATCAAGGAACCCTCGGTTCGGTAATGGAGGGAGGTCTGGCGGGAGGCCAAGGAACGAAAACAGCAAGCAGACCTGAAGAGGCTTTCAGAAGATAGAATAGCGTGAAGAGCTACAAGAAACCAGTCTTTGGACTGAAGACCACAGTAACAACATCGTTTTTAGCTTCCTTTACCACACAGTCGTAACATTAGTGTTATGTTTTGTGCAAGATACTCGTTAAACACATTTTATTTCATCTACATCTACATGTACATGACTACTCTGCAATTCACATTTAAGTGCTAGGCAGAGGGTTCATCGAACCACAATCATAGTATCTCTCTACCATTCCACTCCCGATCAGCGCGCGGGAAAAACGAACACCTAAACCTTTCTCTTCGAGCTCTGATTTCTCTTATTTTATTCTGATGATAATTCCTACCTATGTAGGTTGGGCTCAACAAAATATTTTCGCATTCGGAAGAGGAAGTTGGTGACTGAAATTTCGTAAATAGATCTCGCCGCGACGAAAAACGTCTTTGCTTTAATGACTTCCATCCCAACTCGCGTATCATATCTGCCATACTCTCTCCCCTATTACGTGATAATACAAAACGAGCTGCCCTTTTTTGCACCCTTTCGATGTCCTCCGTCAATCCCACATGGTAAAGATCCCACACCGCGCAGCAATATTCTAACAGAGGACGAACGAGTGTAGTGTAAGCTGTCTCTTTAGTGGACTTGTTTCATCTTCTAAGTGTCCTGGCTCGCCTTCCCCACAATATTATCTATGTGGTCTTTCCAACTGAAGTTGTTCGTAATTTTAACACCCAGGCACTTAGTTGAATTGACAGCCTTGAGAATTGTACTATTTATCGAGTAATCGAATTCCAACGGATTTCTTTTGGAACTCATGTGGATCACCTCACACTTTTCGTTATTTAGCGTCAACTGCCATACGCCACACCATACAACAATCTTTTCTAAATCGCTTTGCAATTGATACTGGTCTTCGGATGACCTTACTAGACGGTAAATTATAGCATCATCTGCGAACAACCTAAGAGAACTGCTCAATTGTCACCCAGGTCATTTATATAGATCAGGAACAGCAGAGGTCCCAGGACGCTTCCCTGGGGAACACCTGATATCACTTCAGTTTTACTCGATGATTTGCCGTCTATTACTACGAACTGCGACCTTCCTGACAAGAAATCACGAATCCAGTCGCACAACTGACACGATACCCCATAGGCCCGCAGCTTGATTAGAAGTCGCTTGTGAGGAACGGTGTCAAAAGCTTTCCGGAAATCTAGAAATACGGAATCAACTTGAGAACCCCTGTCGATAGCGGCCATTACTTCGTACGAATAAAGAGCTAGCTGCGTTGCACAAGAACGATGTTTTCTGAAACCATGCTGATTACGTATCAATAGATCGTTCCCTTCGAGGTGATTCATAATTGCTTTTCTTTTACTTCCGATGGAATTTGAACCAGCCACTGTACATTCTGGACACGTCTGAATGTGTTCATTGGACATGCACAGTTAGGGCACATTTAAAACCCACTTCCAAACCAAAAGCGGATTCGAACGGCGAGCTTGTCGTTTCGATTCCGTGTCTGTAGTGTACATGGGTTTTTGCGTCCCTGTTAATCTGTGTCTCACATGACTTGCGACGCACTCGACTGATAGAACTTCCAGATTTATTGTCTGCCCACTGGTTATTGTTATTTAATGAATTGTACAGTGGTATGCTACACTGTGCTCCGTGTAGCAGGAAATAGTCGTGAGTCAACCGTCATTCTCTCCCTGTTGACCAGGGCAGCTGATCTAGGAGACAGCTGATTGACCTGAACCGAGCAACTCGAGTTAGGTACTTGACACGGGGGAGCTCCGCAAACCCATTGCCCCGTGTGACTGGCCAGGAAGAGCTGACGGCGGCCAAGCGCTGAGACCCCTGTCGCTGTCGCGACACTCCTTTGCTCGACATGTCACCTAGGCTGCCGGTGGAGTAACTCGTGGTCCAAGCGTCAGCGGCCGCAGAAATTTATTCAAGAGAGGGAACGATTGCAAAAGTAGAAGCAGTTCAAAAATGGTTCAAATGGCTCTGAGCACTATGGGACTCAACTGCTGTGGTCATAAGTCCCCTAGAACTTAGAACTACTCAAACCTATCTAACCTAAGGACATCACACACATCCATGCCCGAGGCAGGATTCGAACCTGCGACCGTAGCGGTCGTGCGGTTCCGGACTGTAGCGCCCGTAACCGCTCGGCCACTCCGGCCGGCTAGAAGCAGTTGAGAACATATCTTGCCTCATGAATTGATTACGTTTAATAGTAAATACACAAAACTTGTTGTATCTGAAGCGATTGCTGGGTATCTATTCAGTATTTCTAGGGAAGATTGCTTTCATACTTCAGTGGTATAGATAATTTATTCGAACATCAGAAGTATAATGTAAATGTGAATGACATCTTTTAGATTCGACAATTTAGAATGACAATCTCTGTGTGATAGAATACAGCTGATCCACTTATTTATAAAAAAGTATTTTTATTCGTCCAACAATGATGTCTGAAGGTGGCAGGGGTAAAATACAGGGAGCGAAAGGCTATTTACAATTTGTACAGAAACCAGAGGGCAGTTATAAGAGTCGAGGGGCATGAAAGGGAAGCACTGGTTGGGAAGGGAGTAAGACAGGGTTGTGGCCTCTCCCTGATGCTATTCAATCTGTATATTGAGCAAGCAGTGATAGAAACAAAAGAAAAGTTCGGAGTAGGTATTAAAATCCATAGAGAAGAATTAAAAACTTTGAGGTTCGCCGATGACATTGTAATTCTGTCAGAAACAGCAAAGGACTTGGAAGAGCAGTTGAACGGAATGGACAGTGTCTTTAAAGGAGGGTATAAGATGAACATCAACAAAAGCAAAACAAGGATAATGGAATGTAGTCGAATTAAGTCGGGTGATGCTGAGGGAATTAGATTAGAAAATGAAACACTTAATGTAGTAAAGGAGTTTTGCTATTTGGGGAGCAAAATAACTGATGATGGTCGAAGTAGAGAGGATATAAAATGTAGACTGGCAATGGCAAGGAAAGCGTTTCTGAAGAAGAGAAGTTTGTTAACATCGAGTATTGATTTAAATGTCAGGAAGTCGTTCCTGAAAGTATTTGTATGGAGTGTAGCCATGTATGGAAGTGAAACGTAGAAGATAAATTATTTGGGCAAGAAGAGAATAGAAGCTTTCGAAATGTGGTGCTACAGAGGAATGCTGAAGATTAGATGGGTAGATCACATAACTAATGAGGAGGTATTGAATAGAATTGGGGAGGAGAGGAGTTTGTGGCACAACTTGACTAGAAGAAGGGATCGGTTGGTAGGACATGTTCTGAGGCATCAAGGGATCACCAATTAGGTACTGGAGGGCAACGTGGAGGGTAAACATCCTAGAGGGAGACCAAGAGATGAATACACTAAGCAGATTCAGAAGGATGTAGATTGCAGTAGGTACTGGGAGATGAAGAAGCTTTCACAGGATAGAGTAGCATGGAGAGCTGCATCAAACAAGTCTCAGGATTGAAGACCACAACAACATGATGTTAGACTGACATAAGATAAAAAAGGAGCAGTATGGATGAGCAAATATTGTGTGGTAAGAACAAAAACAACCCACAAAAATTCGACATTAATACTCCTCGAAGTGTTTGAAAAAGCTTAGTAAACTTTGATGTTATTTACAATACTTTGCTCACTCTTAAACTTCACATAGGGCCGTATTAATGGATTTGTTGCATTGTTTTCGTGCCTTCTAGTGTTAAATATAGACTGGCATGATTAAAACTGTATTTGAAAGGTAGTTATTTGAGTTGATTGTATGAAGTGTAATCCAGAGCCAGCATTCGACCAGATGACTGTGGAAAAACTAGTAAACTCACCCTCGGATTTGTCAGTAGAATCGATTAGGAACGAAACAAGAGTGACCTGGTCTTCCAAGTTTCATTCATTATTGTGCTGTCATGTGAATTGGACTGCTGGATTCCTTATTACGAACGTATCTTGTGCTGTGTTGCGCCCCATAGAGTATGGGGAGATCTCAAACCTTGGAAAGGACATATTCCGTCTTTTAGATCTTGTAGTTGCACACTTTTTATCCTCTCTTCTCAGCTTAGGAGACCGACTCCGTAAACATTTACAGTACGGCGTGGTCCTGTTATTCAAGCTAGTACTAGCGCTCTGTCGTGTAAAAATGAATGTACATTCAGTAGGCCGCCACAGATTTCCTTTGACACAGACAAATGCTAAATTAATATTACGACCAAGTTGTGCAGTTGGGGGATGGGGCGTCCTTGTGGGGATTGGGGGTGTTGTCTGGCAGGTACAATGCAACCATGTTTGTGTTGTTCTTTGAACTGCTGTCGAAATCCGCGCTCCAGCATGTTGAACCGGTTCTTTTCTGCGATTCCATAGGCGCTGGTCGAGGAAGTGACAGAGAAAAGACTGCAGACACTCTTTCAACTCTGTTCTATGATGGTTCACATCTACCTTGACTCCAGGACAATTCAGAAGCCACCACCGCTCCAAGCAAATAGCGTAATTTCCCATTAACAAGATAGATGAACAAACGAAGCCAAGTCACATACATAGCGACTGCCAAACGCACGGTATTTCCCCTATCGCTCGGGAATGCTAACTCTGTGGTTTAGTGGGATGGTAGACAATCATCGCCAGGAGTATCTGACAAATTTGAAATGAATAAAATGTCAGTATTCCCTGATAATTGTGGACGCCTACGGGAACGGGGGAAATTCAGGATCAGATGTATGCCCAGCATCCAGAATTGTGTGTACAACTTAGTCCCCAGGCGCCTTTCTTCTCGTGTTAACCGAAAATTCTCCATGCTAGACCACACTGAGAGAACAGATAGAGAAACTCTAGAAAAAATATTCTTGGAAGGAAAGATCGAAAGTAGATACCTCCAATCTGAAAGCTCTCCAACATACGTCTTCAGCAGGCGCTAAGAGAGTTGGCAACCGCCTGGCATGGCATGGCGACGCTAGGTTCACGACTTGTCATGACGAATCCCCCAAACATATGCCGGGACCGTTCCTTTCTACATTATGGGACTACTTTCGATTGTCATCCATGTCCTACAAAGGTATTATAAATCATGAAATGTGTATCAAAAAGCATGCATGAAAATCATTTGTTTATGAGCTAATAACGAAATACCACGTTGGAAACTATCAAAGTCTGAAACTCTTAACATATATTAAAAAAGTTACCCGCTTGCTTGTATGCACACAATTGTTAAGTGTAGACTCCTGTGCAGTTATAACATTCCCGAATGTTTTCGCTGACTTGTACACGTTCACGAAGCGTTAGAAATGTGTGTTGGGCTTAAATAATGTAGTCGAATTCAGTAAAGAAATGATGAGTGAATTAGAGACACTAAAACTGGTAGATGAGTTTAGCTATTTGCCAGAAAATTGACTGACGACGGCCGATATAGAGACGAAGCTGAATTCAGGCTGGAAATAGGGGAAAAAATTCTCAAAAAGAGAAGTTGGTTAACGTCGAGGATAAATTTAAATGTTAGGAAGTCTTTTTGAAGGTATTTGCCTGGAGTCTAGTCATGTACGGAAGTGAAACGTAAATGATAAACAATTCGGAGGAGAAGAGATTAGAAGTTTTTGAAATGTGGTGCTACAGAAGAATGCTAAAGATTCAAGAGGAAGTGAAACGAACTTGGAAAAAAAGAAATTTATGACAAAATTTGACTAAACCTGCGCGAATAGTCGAGCGCGTTAACGGGTAGTGAGCCTGACATGCCATCGAATCCTCCTCGCGGATTAAAGACGAGGCCTGGTGAGGCAGCCAGCCTGCAGTTTTCTACCTCTCACTAGAAATAGGTAAATACCAGGCAGCTACTCACGTCCCTCCTCACCCCAAACATTTTGGTAACTTTCTCACAGCTGCACAAGGGATTTGCTCTGGATGTATGCAGATGGAGTAGACGTGTTACATCCTAGAGAGTAACTGTCAAAGAGAAACTGATGAACTAAATCAAACAACGAAATCTTGACTACTGTAAACAGGTTCAAATGGATGTAGGCTTTCGTAGTTGCAGAGATGAAGCGACTTGTACAGGATAGGTTGGCGAGAAGAGCTGTGGCAAACCTGACTCCGTACTGATAACGAGAACAAACAAACAAACACACACACACACACACACACACAGCATGAAACAATTACTTTATGTTGCTCGCAGAGAGCAAATCTATGGACTGAAGTGGTTAAACGGGCAGCTCATGGAATGGTTTCCCATTTCCATCCGGCTGTAAAGGGGTGTTTCACCCAGTGCATCTTGAACAAAGTGGCTGAAATATGGTAAAGATCCATTCTGAATAAGCCACAAACTCCCTCTTATTTATAACAGGAACGTCCCCTAGAATCGACCAATCAGCTGATGTTTTGAGCGGTAACTTCAGCATCAGTCTTTGGGCTCTAAATTGCAGCACGACCTGCTTTACCCAAGACTGGCAGGAAGACAAACTACATAATAGACTTGCAGCACCTGCTAATCAGAGATCACTACTGCAGAAATGTTATCTATAGCTAAACCAACAAAGAAGGAATAGCGGTTACTCCATCCATGAGTTATTTCACCATCGAGAGAACGGTACCGCACGCAGAATTCAAAAGATCTACACGTAGGGAGATCTAGACAGATTATATTGAAACACAATCGTGACAGTGATCCGCAGTGTCAGGTACACGTGGCTGTTCTAAGCGGGTGTGACGACGTTCTTCAACGGTCCTGGTGTTCCGACCCACATACAGGGTGGGGCAAATAAAACTGGTCCGGACGAGTGGGTACGATTGGGCGTGAATGTAAGCATGTAACCACACCCCGTGATCTACAGTTACTTTGATCTACAGTTACTTTCAACACGATGGAGCACCTGCTCATACAACCAGCCGAACTTGGAGCACATTTAAACAATCTTTACGCCCAACAGAGTTGTCAGCAGAGGTCGCGGCCCTAGCTGGCCAGCCAGGTCACCTGATCTGTCCGTGTGCGACTACTTTGTGTGGGGAGCCCTCAAGTCTAAGATGTATCGCAACAACCCTCATAGCCTTCACGAACTGCAGCAGATCATTTCAGATGAGACTGCAACAATTCTACAGTCCATCGTCGATCCGCCTTCAGCGTCTTGCTGACCAGGTCCAAAAGTGCCAAGAGATGAGAGGTGGTCACTTTCAACATCTGCTATTGTCAGGTTATTACTGTATGCCTTTCGCAGGCCTATATAAATTTCATGGAATCTAAGAGATCATTCCGGTAAACTATTCGAAAGTTGGATACGACATTAAATACTTAGAGTTTACATAAAAATCATAATATATCTACAAATATGGGTTGTGGCAGTTTCTGTTCATCTCTTTCAATCACTGCGTCATGTGTACGCAAGAAAAACCAGCAGAAAACTGATAATTTGCGTAACAAATCCTTACCGAAAGTTCTGTGGCCGGTGATTACAAGATTTGTATATATCAACAAGTATCTCAATTATTTAACAGACCATATATGATGCAGTTGCTCGTCACTAAAACCATCAATTAGGTTCTGAGGCCACATTTCTACAGTACGTGTCATATTTTCTTACAACAGTCCAACAGTGATAATTTACCTTTTTGGTCTGAGAGAGCGCATAATTTCTCAACCAATGATAGGAGAATAAAATCACCTCCGTCAGTTATCTGCACAAGCAAATAATGCACACATCATTTTTTTGTTGTTACTGCAGTGTTTGTTGTTTGGATCGCTGACACTTCACCCAGGTGCAAAGCCTTTTGTTAGTCGGTTTTTTATTTAGATGTCTCCGACAACGTAATTTGTACGACACTGAAATAGAAAAACAGTGGAAGCTAGGTACTTCACGTCAAGTTGTTTTCTTCTATATTTCGTCACAGATGATTGCTTGCTCTGTATTGAGAAGTTCGCTTTGCTATTGTTATAACAAGTGTCCGTAGGTCGCGAATTGATGAAACAGTGACAAGCATATCTTTCGCAGCGAGAACTTTGGAACTCGCGCGTTTCCTATACGAACATGGCCGAAGTTGTGATCCAGGAATGGTGCATTTGTTTTCTGTGTAGCCCAAAACGACGTGAGTTTTGTCTTACGCATCGTCGAATTAACAGCACGGTGCATCCGAAACTTTAGTAACCTGTGAGTGTAACAATTTACGATAAAAATTATATTTTAGAATTGTAGTATAGAAGTATTTACAGACAATGCTGCAGTTACTCGACTGCTTTGTAGCTGTGTTCGGCTGTATTGTATCTTTGACTATACAATTAAACAACGCCTGAAAAATTTCTAGTAGTGTCACTGCGGCTCTTGAATATGGATAAAAGTTTGAAATCCTAATGAGTGCCACTTAATCAAATCTACGATTGCTAGGCTGAGCATCCTCTTTACTGCTGTTCAGAAAAGGGGATTAGATATCATGAACTATTCGGGGAACTATTGTGTCTAAAACAGTTTGGATTAAAGCCACTCAGCATTACTACAGGCAAAGGGAATCGACCGTTTACTGATATTCATAACTGTAGGCCTGCCGGACGTGTCACTAATGACTAAACACATGGCCGCAGGTGTTGTTTGGAAGTCCGCCTTGAGTTCCTTTCGCCCATTCAGTAATTTATACGATTTCCTTCCTGTTTGCTGTGTATAAATTTAGCTCCTCCAGTACACCCATATAAAGTCCGTTGTTGGTTTTGTGCAAAACAGTTATTTTTTGTCGATGTTTTGTTATTGTGGTGGAATCGGCGTAAGATAATTCCTGACAGTTGCAGTGGGCTGGGCGCGGCTACTTAACCATTCCACGTAACGCGGTGTTGTAAACATCTCTGTGGCAACGCCATAGTATCGTCACAGCCTGCTAGACGTGTATTGTTTTGGTCTGCAGCCGTTTGTGCTACGCAGGTGAAGTTCTTACGCCGATTCGACTGTAGTATACGTATGTTCTTTGTAACATGTCAGATAATTATTTTCTACCCCTTTGGCCTATACAATGTTTTTCACGTATATTATTGTATTACTGTAAACACCGGGATTGGTAAACTTGTTATTTGTAGTTCTTATGTCATGTCGGAGGCGAAATTTTTAATTTTTTATGTTTTAACCGCAGTTATAATACCTTTTCTTCGAAAAATTTGCTCAGTTTTAGCTGATGTAGTTCAGATGAAAACCTTCCTCGTCTGCAACCTGTTTTTAAATTCGTAGCTCTTGTTTTCACTAGTAGCAAACGCGGAAGTCCTGTAGCACAGAATAGAAGTACGCGTGTTTATCAGGATGATTCGAATAGGCATTAATGATCACGCTCACACAAGTCGGCTTCCTGTATATACAAAAAAAATTTTTTTTCATTTCTTGAGATCGTAAAGTATAGGAAAATGTACTTTTCCCACTTTAAAATCTTCAGTAAATTTTGTTTTTGAGTTTATTGTACTCATTTTCTTTGCTACGTGGTCTATATCATCTTCATTGCCTTGATAAAGAATAACTGAATTATAGACGTATCTCCTGTAACATATGGTTCTGTTCTTTATGCTTTGGTTATCTTAAAAACTGTTTCTCAATTATTATTATTATTATTATTATTATTATTATTATTATTATTATATATTGCAAAGCTACTGCCCATAAATAAAACATGTTTCTGATAATAGGACTTATCACCGAAAGCGAAAACATGCGAAGACGGTTTCAAGCATTTCCACTTATTCCAAAGCTTCATATATGCGTTGGTCTTTTAGTTGTATGCTTCATACTAGCCCTTCCTAGACTTTTTGCCAATGCCCCATGTTCAATTCAATCATCTCCACAGCGGCGGCATAAACTTCAGACGGATGGAAATGTTGAGATACCCTTCCCCTACAGTGTACTATGCAGGGTCCCTCCCATCACGAAGTGTTGGTTCAAATGGCTCTGAGCACTATGAGACTTAACTTCTGAGATCATCAGTCCCGGCCGGCGGGAGTGGCCGTGCGGTTCTAGGCGCTACAGTCTGGACCCGAGCGACCGCTACAGTCGCAGGTTCGAATCCTGCCTCGGGCATGGAAGTGTGTGATGACTTTAAGTTAGTTAGGTTAAATTAGTTCCAAGTTCTAGGCAACTGATGACCTCAGAAGTTAAGTCACATAGTGCTCAGAGCCATTTGAACCATTCATCAGTCTCCTAGAACTTAGAACTACTTAAACCTAACTAACCTAAGGACATCACGCACATCCATGCCCGAGGCAGGATTCGAACCTGCGGCCGTAGCGGTCGCGCGGTTCCAAACTGTAGCGCCTAGAACCGCTCGGCCATCGAGGCCGGCATGAAGTGTTCTTCTAGGTACTTAACTATACTGGACATGGTCAGCCGTTCTTTTAAACTTGAGCCATAGTTCTTCCACTTGATTCTGTCCAGAGCTAAATGTTTGAACTTCATCATTGAAATGTGACATTGCGCCCATTTTATCTTGTTTACTGAACATATAATGCTTTTTGCTTGGTTTTGCTGCCCTTTGTGCTTTGACGGTCGATGTTGCTACAACTCGCTCATTGTTGCTGTTACCAGCTTCGTTGAGGACATCCTCAGAGAGGTCAGGCCTAACTGTTGCCATAAGGTGCAGTATATTTCCGGCATGAGTGCGATTACGAAATATCTGTTCTAGGTCTTTCTAGAGAAGAGATGTAGTAACATTTCGCAGAATGTCATGTCACGCCCATTACAAACTACAGATTGTTGAATGTTTAAAGCCTTCTCCGACGATTACTGCATCATCGGGGATTTTAGTTCTTACCTGTGTGGGCCATCGATGCATGTCCTGCTGTTGACAAGAGTCTTCCAGAAGCTGTCGAGGCGTCTGTACAGCTCAAATATTGAAATGCAGTTTCTTTTTTTTTTTGTAGCTTTGGGTAGGTAGTACCGATAGTGTAATTTCATACTTCGAATTGAACTTATTCAAGACCTAGAAGGCAATCTTTCAGATAACGGAACTGTGATGGTGGGTCAACTGTGTTCTAGTTTGCAAATTATCATTTTCTTCTGATATTTTATTATGTTTACTAAAAAATAAAAAATTGGTTCTCTGTTTTCCAGTAATCAACGTGTAGCACATCATCATTGACAGTCATGTCAGCTTTCAAATTCTAGATGATTGTGGTTGCCTTCGAACATCCTAAAGCATCTTGGAAGTGTATGTTCTTGAATCTAGAATGAGCAGCGTTGATAAGATATGTTACGTTCAGCTGGTAGCAAGTTCCTTTTGATTTCTGTTATGGTGTCCCTCTTCAGATCCTCTCCGTCTTGCAAATGGTTTCATGTCAGATATTATGATATTTAACTTTCCAGTTACTGGAATTGCTTTACTCGGTACGACATACTTTTCTACGTAAATTTTACGAGAACTCTCTTCTATAGGCCGCAGAACGTCGCAGGCATCTTCCGGTCGCTTAGTTACAACAGCCGAAGCAATTGCTTTATTTCGCTCAGAAATATTTAGCTCGCTCCCTCTCCCCCTTGGACACATTTGACAAGTCGCAAATCTGTTGAACTGGCTTTATATTCCCAATATTGGTATTTTGTAAATGTGCATAATACTCGAAAATCCCTACTCGTAGCAGCTGCCAACCGCTTGACGGTCAAGGTGATTTCTATCTGGTTATGAACAACTAACTCATCCTATGCCCAAGAACAGCATACACAGTAGGGCTGCATTGTGGCTGGTGCAATATTTTGAAGAACGTTGTTAAAAACTGACGTATTGCCAAATGGAAGTATACGATCTCCATAAATGTTTGTATAATGTATTACGTCACGATCGTTTTCGGCACGAAGTCGCCATCTTCATGTGTGACTAGTCCAGTAAAAAGCATCGTCAAGATATGTAACAGTTACAATTAGGCACGTTGATCATCATGAAGTCTAAAATACGTCAATGTATGTACATCATATTGTCACATTGTTAAAAAAAGTGACGATATAATGTACAGACATTGTAGTATTTTAGACTCCATGATGTTCGCAGTGCGTAACTGCAACTATTATATACGATGATTTTTGGTGGATTAATCACTTCTGAAAGATGACAACTTGGTGCCGAAATCAGTAATACAAATATTACACATTTTTAAAGCGATCGTGAGTTGTTAAATTATTATACATTGTACGAAACAGTAAACTAAACTTGCTCAGTCTCTTTTAATTTATGCATTTGATATGCGACAAGTATTACCAATTGCCATGAAGAACTAAAGCGATTTACATCCGAAAAGAAATACGTGTTACGACAACAGAAAAACTTGGGATGACATTTAGTAGTTTCCAGAAACGTGTTCTAGGTTAAGAGCACAAACAAACTCGAAAATAGCTTTAATTGACGGTAAATGCGGAGATTACAAGTTCACGTTAAAAAATCAAAGTAAATGCACACGTTATTTTGGTTATAATAAATGTTACAGTTCGTAAGTGTGAATCACAAACGTCGATTTCCTACAAAATATCTTCTCAAAAATATGCGCTTATTCGTATAGATACGCATCGAAATGTGGAAGGAAGGATTTTTTAATGACGATACTACTGCAACAATTGTATAACGCATAAACGGTTACAGGCGTCCGAAAACTTCCAAAAACACAATTTTTTCTCGCAAATATACAATGACACTAGGGAACGACTCTTTGCGAACGAGTATACCGTTGCCAAAAGTTTCTAAAACCACAAGTTAAGTTCACAATTCACAATATAATATGAATTTTCTACGGCACTCGCTGTTCGAAAACACCCACTGTATCACAACACACACATACGGCTTCACACAATCAGTGAAAGATTGTGCACAGACAGCAAAATTATAGTCTAGACTTTCGAATGTATCTGAGACACACAATCGCACACAACGTAAAATTCGGAAGTCAGCTTGCGTATGTAAACTAAAGTTCAAGATGCAGGTTGTTTACTTATCTGAATTTATTACACTTTATGCACCAGCGTGCGTTGACTTCTGCGTCAATTTATCACGGTCAAAATCACGGAAGTTGTGGGGGCACCAACAATGGAAATCTTGCACTTGGGGCGGCTAACCATGCAAGTTGTTGCAAGTAGAAGGGAAAAAAAGGTGGATGACACATTGGCATAACTGACTTCAAAAATTCTATGACGAAAATTTGTTGAGAGAGTTGAGGCTGAACGAGATAAATGAGATAAGCGTTAACAGGGAACAGAAAGAAGCACAGAAAGTGTACGGCTGCAAAGCACGTGAACGACTGGAAAAGACACTGGCTGTACTGCCCACAGCAGGCCTAGTACTTAGCATTTAAAGTTTGCGGTCAGCATAATATTACTGCGCGGCCTATCAACGCATACACGTTCACTCTTACACCACATCCGACAATGATGAGAGTAATATTGATAGTCCATGGCTCCGTTTCTTCTGGAAACCACGTTATTGTGAGAAACCAAAAACAGCTTTCCAGCTATTGACTTCTTTTGTCTTCCAATTGTTGTTTTGCGTCGAACAGTTCGTTCTGTTCTTGGTCAAAGGAGCAACCGAACGTTTGATTTCTGCTTTACTTTTTCCATTTCGAAGTTCATTGATCAATACAATAACTTCACGTCCACCTTATGTTACTGTATGTCTTCCGCGACACTTTCAGCAAGTCCCGGTTTTCCCATCGAGAAATATGTTGTTAATAAACGAACGAAGTCTCTCTCTCGATTTCTAATGTATTAGCTGCGAATGTTTCAGTGGCATATTTTAATAGCGTTGACTTATTTGTTTGTCTTCAAAGGTATCCGCTCTTGAATGGGATACTAAAGACTCCAACTGTACTCGTGAGGGATGCCCATTCTTCCTTGTCAAAACTGTTGAAGTACTCTGTCTCCAACTAGGACTTTGTGGTCTAAGATAACTCGGCAAGTGACATGGTGTGTTGCAGAATTCAGTAGAAGTGAACTTGGATCCATTTTCCAAACAGAACGCAAGTAAATGCTTGGGTAGCTCAGATGGTAGAGCACTTGCCCGCGAAAGGCAAACGTCCCGAGTTCTAGTCTCGGTCCGGCACACAGTTTTAATCTACCAGGAAGTTTCATATCAGCGCACACTCCGCTGCAGAGTGAAAATCTCACAAGTAGTTAGCAGAAAACCCATTACCCATTATGTTCACTTTTTTAGTTCAGTGTACTTACAGTAACCATGTCTCGAAAATTAATCATTTACTTTAGTTAGTTCGTGATTTTCCTCGTATTAGTCTGCGATCTGTTGTTTTTATCCTGGAGTGTATCCATACACATGTATGTTCTACATCTCTTCCTAAACCACAGAACCGATTTCAACCAAACTTGACAGACGTATCACTTACCGTCTAGAGAGTAAGGGGTAAGAACCACCTACTCTGAAATGAACGGGGTGGAGGTGAAAAAATAGTGGAGCTCACGACGGGCAGATTTTGTTCATCCAGTACATGAGAATGAGAGCCTTTAGTGACTTACAACAAGCTTTACACATAATTTCAAATCCTTACGAAACTTCTTCTCGCTGACAATCCCCACAGAACGATTAAAGGAAAAAGGTTGGTCGTGTGCTACATTTCCGTCGTTCGTGCAGTAAAACTGCCACATCAGGCATGTCGTTTTAATTTATTACTTCTTTACTACTAACTGTATTCACGACACATTTTTCAGGCAGTATTCACATATACTACTGAATGTACCTGCAAAATTATATAATTGTATCACACACAGTCTAGGAGATATGTCATTAATACTGAGATGCGTCAAAAACTACCGCTTCACCCATGACGTTTTAATTTATTGCATCTTTACTACTAACTCTATTCCCAACATATTTCACAGACAGTATAAAAAATACCACTGAATTTACCTGAAAAATTGTATAATTGTATGATATATTGTTGAGGAAATATGGCATCAGAGACTGAGCTGTGTGAAATCGAAATTGCAGGACGAAAATCGTTACAGATGCAGGCTAAATACGGCTGAAAGCTCGTTCTAATCTCCTGGATTGATTTGTACCAAATATAGTACACACATTACTATCTGAAAAGAAGTACTGGGTGGGGGGGGGGGTCAGTACCATCAACCTGCGATTGGGGTGTGGATGATAACATGGAGAATGGAGGGGGAAGGAAGAGGTGGACAGGCAGAGAGGGGAAAGGAAAACATGGACACAGATAAGAGGCAGAAGTAGATGGTCACAAATATGGGGAGGGCAAATGGGCAGAGCAATGGAGGAGGAGGAGGAGAGAGAGAGAGAGAGAGAGAGAGAGAGAGAGAGAGAGAGAGAGAGAGAGAGAGAGAGTGGGTGGGTGGGTGGAGAAGGAGGAGTTGGACAGAGAGTGGGGCAGAAGGGGATAGAGGGAGTGAGGAGGAGATTGAGGGGTAGGAGGACATGAACTCAGAGGTGGGGTGGAGGAGATGGAAAGTGGGGGGAGGAGCAAATGGGCTGAGACGGCAGGAGGAAATGGACAGAGAGACAGCAGCAGATAAACAGTAGGGGTGGAGGAGGTGCACAAACAGAGGGGAGGTGAAGGACATGGACAGAGAGAGGGGACAGAACGAGAGGCCAGTAGAAATGGAATAAATACATTACCAGGCAACGCCGTAAACCCAGGTAGTTACAACGTAAATTCGACCGTCGGCTATTACATTGCAATTGTGGCGACCAGGTGAGATCGCGAACAGTTGATCGCTAGTAACGTCAAAGAGGTTCGCGCACAGGCCTCTCGGAGCGTTGCCTCGCGCGCTTATTACTTGCTGCGAGAGCAGTGCGTTCTTTGAACTTAGTACGTGTTACAGTTGAAAACTATTATTCTCTTGTTGTTCGTCTTAGTCAAGACGTGTATTAAAATTGAGACTCAATAAATGTTACTCTTTTATGTTTATTTCTATGGCAATTTGGAGAGAACAGCAGCGATAACGAGAAGATAGTTGTAAATTAGAACTTCTTTAACTATGTACGCCACGTAATAAACGCAAGCAAGTGGTGGGGTTATTGCAAAAATGTAATTCTATTCAAAGTGTTGACTATGAACAACATATTTGTCTTTGGGGCTCGTCTGAGGCCTTCAGAAAGTCAGGCTGCGGCGTTCTTGCGGAGAACATTGGGCCATGAGTTTGAATAGGCACTCTTATGTTCCGTTGCATTGAAGGAAGAAGTGCTTGTTGTCGAATGGAGGGAGTTGCTGGACGTGGGACGGTGATGTAGTGTGCGTGCTGGAAGAGCACACGTGCAAGGCGATTTCGTTGATCATTCGCAACGTACGTT
This sequence comes from Schistocerca serialis cubense, assembly GCF_023864345.2. Classification (NCBI taxonomy): domain Eukaryota; kingdom Metazoa; phylum Arthropoda; class Insecta; order Orthoptera; family Acrididae; genus Schistocerca; species Schistocerca serialis. Next base: position 600,357,335 of record NC_064644.1, on the reverse strand, counting down.
TGATTCAGGCTTAACTTTTTTCTTGATTCAGGTTGTGAAATTGCTGTAATTTTCACGTGTTGGACTTTCGTCTCACATGTGGTTGTAGAGTCTTTGTATGTTTGTGAGGCAAATATGTTTCGAGATTCGGTACAGAATCTACTTGCCAGTAATTCATTCGAATGGTAACCCTGTCAATTGTCCGCAGCTCGTGGTCGTGCGGTAGCATTCTCGCTTCCCACGCCCGGGTTCCCGGGTTCGATTCCCGGCGGGGTCAGGGATTTTCTCTGCCTCGTGATGACTGGGTGTTGTGTGATGTCCTTAGGTTAGTTAGGTTTAAGTAGTTCTAAATTCTAGGGGACTGATGACCATAGATGTTAAGTCCCATAGTGCTCAGAGTCATTTGAACAATTTGAACCCTGTCAATTTAGTCACTTATTAATGAATATTTGTAATTTATATTGGATCATAACTTTTGAGGTTCTTTTATATTTTGGAGTACTCGTATGTATCACTGCGACGTACCCACGCGTCCGAGGTCCGTTATATGAATTTACACATAAGTATTCTTTACAATCATTCTCCTTGCCATGCATTTTCCTTTTTAAGCGAGTTAGTCACATTTGCATTCCGCGATTGGTACACGATAACGTGATCTGAAACGTAGTGGTTGGCTAACTCATGTGGTAGTTCCTTCCAAGTTCCTCATTGCAGCGTAGGTCAACAACAGTAGTAATCACTACGAATATTATACTTCCCATTTATGTGCAAGTTTTTCAGCAAAGAAGGCAGATTTTGGTGGTGACGGAGGTGGCAGAGACACAGTGCCTTCACCTACAAAAAGCTTTAGTCGACGCTTTATGAGTGAGTCTTTATTATACAAACTGGGTCAGCATAGTCATCTGCACTACAAGTGACTGTAAGACACTTTATTAATAGGTGGGGCATCTGATACAGTTGATTTTATTCACTTAAACTCAACTTTTCTTCTCGTGTGCCCAGTGTGTGCTATAAAAAGGGCGGTTTCACTGACTTGGTAGTTTTCTATAAAGTCTTGCAGTCAAATTGTGTTAAGATTGATTTATGGGTCAAAAATGTTTTTATGGGAGCTTGTTGGTTTGATGTTAGGAATTACTGTCACAGGTAATCCATGTTCTGAAACCCAGCAGGACGCTCACATCCGCCGACCTTTTAGCCAGAAGCAGTTTATTTCATTTAATGTTATACTCTCAGTATAAACAAGACTGGGAACCGTAACTAAAGATTAGATGCGACAACTATTTCATGTGGTTTTCAGTGCTTGTCAGAGATATCTCTTTTGAGAGGTACCAGTCCATGATCTGCTGATGACGTAGAAGCGTATAGCCTATATTAATCATTCAAGAGTCACTGTTACCATATTTTCGTTCCAGGATCTGCACCAGCTTCGTCATCAGCGATGACTATATTTCGGAATCGATATGCGCCTCCTGAATATTGACGTTCTGTCTTACTATGGGTGGAGTAGTGATACGTGGTGCAGACAAGTTGACATGTGAATGCATCCACAAGTACGTAGCGCAGACAATACCTTCTGTGTCCGAACACTAATAAACCTGAAAGGGACACATAAAATTCATAATGTTTGAAAAATCAGTGATAGTGGAACTTAGCATAACGAAAATATCTAATGAGAATGAAAGCTCCAAAACTAGCTGCAATGAGGTAATATGCTTAATAAATTACACCGTCTCGATTTAATAGCCATTATCAACTGACCTCAGAAAATAACGTTTTTAAGATTATTATACATAAATCATGTCTGTTTTATCTTTACATTTGCATTGGTACTATAGCGTAGTTGGAAGTGACGATTATATTGTATCTATAGAAAATTTTATGCCATGTCGTGGCAAGTAATTTTTTTGTAGTTAGAAAGCGTAAACAACAAGTTTTTGACAGATGTTTTGACAGTTCCTCACTACGATGCTATATGTTTACAAAGTATACAGAGAGAATTTTACATTCTGATGTTTTTTATTTTCCTTTGAATTATATCTGTGGTCTGTGTACATTTTATGTTGCGTATGTAAAATACAAAGCAAAATAAAACCAACGAAATGAAACATCTCTGGTAAGCTGTATATACCTTGCAAACGCAAGGCATCGTAGTAAAGAGCTGTCAAATATATCTGTCAAATATTTTTTGCGTTTTGTAACTACAAAAAATTTATACTTATCACGGCTTGACAAAAAACTTACTTTAGATGCATATGGTTGTCACTTCGGACTACACGTAAGTACCAATGCAGATGTAAACGAAAATGGCCACCACTGTTATTTTCGCAGGTCACTTGATAATGGCAAATAAGGCGAAGCGGACGTGTCGCGTAAATTATTAAATATATTACAGTACTGCAGCTATTTTTGGATCTTTCATTTTGTGTTATAATAATGTATACTTTGCTGTAGGCCCAACGGAACGTAAAAAAGGAAAGTGTCTAACGTACTCTCTGAAGACATCAAAATTATGCCCAACGATTCGTCTAAAAGCGACTGTATTATCAAACAATTGGTGGAAACTAACATGTGCGTCAGTATTTTTAACAGACAGTAGTGTTTGGGCACCGGTGCTATAGAGAAAAACTGAAAAACAATGTCAAAGGAGAGAGATTGTTTTGGGCGCGACATCGCTTGTCTTCTCACCCCGTGATTTCGGCATTGTGGGTGGCTGTATTTCCTTCATTGGCGATTTCGTGCACTTGTGCTTGCGAATCATCGAGCTATAGTAAGCCAGAACACCAGTACGCAGGGTGTCACTAAAGTGCGGGAAAAAAATTCTATACATTATAAACTGTCTAAGGTAAAGACTCACAATGCAGGATGAATAGTAGATTTTTAGTGGCTTAAACAAGTCACAGCATTAATCTCACAGGGGAAGCGTACGCCCAACGGATCACCGCACAGCTGAAGTTCGTAGTCAGATGTAAGAAATCTGCTGTTCCAGTACGATGCGCTTCTCAGATGTTTTTCAGAAATCGAGGTGCGGAGTTTGACGAACCACACGAGAGCGACGGTCGCCGAGCAGTGGAGTTCGCGCCAAGGAACGCTGTAAGGACACCCACGTGCAGCGCGAAGCTAAACACAAGATGTCGCGAGAGACGCACCCGCCGGTATAAAAGGAGGTGTGCAGCATTGTGTTGTCAGCAGAGGAGCAGTGACAGCAGGAGAGATAAGTGACTAAGGCATTGGATTTCATCTCAGTAATAAATCCACCAGGGACATTTCAACCCTTTTAAAGCTGCCCAAGTCGATTGCTAGTGCTCTGCGAGTGAAGGGGAAACGCGAAGGAACAACAACAGTTGAAACGAGACCAGGGACCTCGTGGACTGACGCACAGGAACGCAGAATATTGCCGTGGATAGTTGTAAGAAATCGCACGAAATCTACGAAAAGAGTGATTCGTGAGTTTCAAAGTGCTACCAGGAGTTCAGATGGCACAATGACTGTGCATGGCGAGTTAAAAAGAGTGGGGTACGTTGGTGGAGCAGCTCTTCCACATTTCTGTACTCAGGGTTACACGATGTTCGAAGTGGAGTAAAGAGCGACGCCTCTCGACAGTGAGTGACTGGAAACGAGTGATTTGGTGTGACGAATCACACTATACCTTGCACCAATCCGATAAAAAGATTTGGGTCTGGAGAACGTTACCGGCCATCATGTGTAGTGCCAATAGGAAAATAACGGGGCATATGGTGTTAGAGTATCAAGGTGTCTCTCGTGGTTACCCTGCTAAATGCAGAAGCATACGAACAAATTTTAAAGCATTGTGAACTGCATGCAGTAGAGGAACAATTCAGAGGCGATGACTGTTCGTATCAGCATGTGAGTGCATCCTGTCATAAATCTACATTCTGAGATAGCTGTTTGTGGACAACGTCTTTGTTGTTGTTGTTGGTGGTGGTGGTGGTGGTGGTGGTGGTGGTGGTGGTGGTGGTGGTCTTCAGTCCGAAGACTACCGTTACTCTGTTCTGTGCCTGTCTCTTCGTCTTCTAATAACTGCTGCAACTGACATGCTTTTGAACCTGATTACTGTATTCATCTTCTGGTCTCCCTCTAAAATTGTTACGCCCCACACTTTCCTCCAATTTTAAATTGGTGAGCTCTACATGATTCAGAATGTCGCTTTTAAACTGTACCCTTCTTTTAGTCAAGCTATGTCACAAATTTCTATTCTCCCCAGTTCGTTCAGTACCTCCTCATTGGTTAAAAGATCTACCCACCTAATCTTCTTCATTCTGATGTTCCACAATATTTCAAAAGCTCCCATTGTCTTTTTGTCTTAACTGTACATCGTCCACGTGCCTCTTCCTAGAAGACTGCAGTCCAGACACCTTCCCTCAGATAATGCGTCCTAACACTTAAATCAATATTCCATGTTGACAAATTTTTTCGTCTTCAGAAATGCTTTTCTTGTCATTACCAGTCAACGTTTTATATCGTCTCTACTTCGGCCATCATTTGTTATTTTACTGCTCAGATAGCAAAACCCTACTACTTTGAGTGTTTCGTGTCTCTTCTCAACCACTACTTCTCTTTCATGCCTCTCAACTCTGATAACTGCCATCTGGTTTCTGTACAAGTTGTGTATACTCTTTAGCTCCATGCGTGTCAGCCCTGCTACCCTCAGAATTTCAGTGTATTCCAGTCGACATGGTCAAAGTTTTCTCCAAATGTGTAAAACCCGTAAACATAGGTTTCTAAGATTAAACTCCTGGAATGGACAGGAGTGACCAGAGCCTCGACTTGTACGCAGTGTAACACCTTTGTGATGAGTTTTTTTATAACTTATCACGAAACTCTTGTATCGTTTATAAGGAATCATGATTCTTCGGAAAGGAACAGTAATAATAATAGTAATAGCGATATGTTCTCGGGAAGGTGTAGTGGAGGCATCATAAGAAGTCATGGGCAACATTTATGTTCAGGTACATTCATGCGTATATCGCAGGGAAAAAGAACCTTATGCCAAGCGGTTGCATCATCTCACTGTGATAAGAGCATTTCATCCAGATTCCTTAGATCACCTCTAATATATGTCGTCACGAATATGACTATTATTATTATTATTATTATTATTATTATTATTATAGTAATACTAATTAATGGACACTAGAGCACGTACATAGTTTATCGCGCTTCAGTCGGAAGTGAAGCAGGAAAGTTAGCTATAAAGATGGCACCGAGGTAACTTCCTCCTTGCACTACGTCCTGCATAGTTAAGTGTCCGTATAGTCTGTACAGGCAGACTTATTGGGGACTTGGAGATATGTAAGGGACATTTAAGCCGTGCCACAGTGTTACCGATATACAGAGGAATCTGAAGTGGAAGACGCCGAACATCTGTTTTCAGGAAGAAATCTAGAAATATTCTGCAGTCACCTACTTGCCGCTCCTTATATACGCGATTATAAGGTTAGCCTGGTGCCCGATTCGTGAATTCACAGGAAAGACACGATAGTATCTAGCGCTGTAAAAAAATTGTGGCTCTTACAATACTTAGAGTATTGTTTCTTGGTTTACTATTACCGCAGACGTCACTAGCAATCATTAATAGCTCCAGGAGTCTCTCTGCGTTTGTATAACACACACACACACACACACACACACACACACACACACACACACACACACACACACACACACAGCAGCAGCACACGAACTAGCAATGAAACAGTAAATGTCTCATTAAGAAACATTCCCTCTACGATTTTTAGCCTTCACGCTGCCCTCCGATACTAAACTGGTGATCCCTTGATATCTCAGAATGTGTCCTGCCAACCGATACCTTCTTCTAGTCAGGTTGTGCCACAAATTTCTTGTCGCCCCAATTCTATTCAGTACTTCCTCAGTAGTTATATGATCAATCCATCTAATCTCCAGCATCATTCTGAAGCATAAGCTTCAAAATCTTATATTCTCTTCTTGTCTAAACTGTTTATCGCCGATGTTTCACTTCCATATGTGGCTACATTCCATGCAAATACTTCTAGAAAAAAAAAGTATTTTGAGATCAGGAACGAATGCCCGAAAGTGAATATTTCTGGCGGTGCCGTCTCTTGGCTGAGGAACGGCGGTTAGACCATAGTTAGTAAGCTGCTTATGTTTCATTGCGTGGTTCATCGAGTTTGGTGACCGCCTAGAAAAACAGTACACAACCGTTTGTGATGAATTCATAGTCGAATTTAACAGTATTTGTAGTTCATGAATGGTTTTTATATAGGGAGCATCAGTCCTTGCAAGAATTTGCAGTCCGAAGCTCGTGGTCGTGCGGTAGCGTTCTCGCTTCCCGCGCCCGGGTTCCCGGGTTCGATTCCCGGCGGGATTAGGGATTTTTCTCTGCCTCTTGGTGACTGGGTGTTGTGTGATGTCCTTAGGTTACTTAGGTTTAAGTAGTTCTAAGTTCTAGGGGACTGATGACCATAGATGTTAAGTCCCATAGTGCTCAGAGCTATTAAAACCATTTTGAAGAAATTGCAGACGTTCGTATAATGTGTGGTGCAGCAAGATGTAGTGCCCGAAAAGCCGAATGTACAGGGCGTCATACTAATTGAAAGAAATTTATCACTGTGAAGAGAAGTTTGCGATATATTTGTTCGTTCAAGACACAGAGATTGGGCAAGATCTTAGAGAAAGAAATTTTTGCACACTGTAATTAGTGGAGTAATACCCACCCCCACCCCGTAACTTAAATTATCAAGCTCCCATGTATGAAATTCGAACGTCTGATTACTTTACAACTTAGTTAAAGTGTTAAGTATTCGACTTCAAGAATCAAGCGAGAAAAGTTTACAAAATTTTTGAAACTATGTTTAAAGCTAATTGGATGTCGATGCAAGTGCTTTTTAGCGTCAAACACTCTTTTAAGAAACGCCAGTTCCAATGTTTATGACTTCATATCCCCTTAACTATTTATCGTACAATGATATAATTATGTACGGACATAAAGGCGTATATGTTGATTCTGTCTCCAAAATGCGTTGCAACTAGAGTTAGTAGTGAGGAAGTGGAAAGTCATGCATGAACAGCGAAATCCTAGAAAGCAGTTAACTTGTTTCCTTTTATTATTTTGTGGCACGTTCGGTGAGAAGTTTGAGGAGAGTTAAAACTATGATAAAGTGGCCACATTTTAGAGTGGTGGATTGTTACAGTCTGGGTAATTTGTGCGCTGTGAGTTTCGATGCCTCACGACTTCGGCTTTAATGAAACCGGTCCCGGGAATTACAAGACTTTCGAAAATGTTTTAATTTGTCTTTTGCAGTCGAATAACAAGAGAGGAAAGAAATATTTTTGTATGATATAATTACAGATTAACAATTTTCAGAATTTTTCCTTTACTTGTACTGTGAAACCTTGCTTCTTGCTAAATTTCATGACTCTGGGTCTACGGGAAATATCATACGGTTTTGACGAGTGAGTTTACGAGTATCGAAATATATGACACAAGTTGTCGTAACTTTTGGCTGTAGTGACTTAGAAGACTAACTTTTTTTTACACCGCGGAAGAACCATAGACCATAGTACGTGACGCAAATTTAAAATTGATACATTTACCTGTTCCTGAGAAAGAAAGGTGTTAACTGACGAACAGACACAGCTGCATAACAAATAACAAAAATATTTTTTTCGGGTGACATAAGTCAACAATTTTCGGATTTTTTCTTTTAGTTGTATCTTGAAACATTGCTTATTGCCAAATTTCACGATTCTAGGTCAGCGGGAAATGGCGTATAGGTTTTCATGAGAGTTTGCAAGTATCAAAATATATGTTATAAATGGCCGCATCTTTTGATTGCATTGGCTTGTTCCACCGCTAAAGGACCGTGGACCTTACTACGTGGCATAAATTTAATCTTTCTGTATACCCTTTCCAGAGAAAAATGGGCAAAACCAGTTGGACAAATGGACAGACCGACAGACAACAATATGATCCGATAAGGAACCCGTTTTTACCGATGGAAGTACGGAACAGTAAAAGCGAGATATTCGTTAACCTTAGCGAGCTGGGTTCGCCAACAGAAGCGAACTGCTCTGCGCGTACTGGTAGCGTCTCCGAGTCGGGCGCTGCGTAGGAAGTCTTAAGCGGCGCTAATGAGCCAGTAATGACGGACACACGCTCCGCCGTGACGTGATTGCCGCGTGCTTACGCGCTCCCAGATGCTCTCTAAATTGAATGCTTCCTGTGCCCAAACGAATCGTCACGGCAGTTTCTCCGCTCCTCCTCCTTCATCTTTCCATTCTGCTGTTCTTTGCTATCCACTTTGTATAGTTCCCTGTGACTCGATGAGAGTGCACGTCACTTTTGCTGTACTAGATCGGACGCACAGATTTAGAGACTAATATCGCTGACGTCCTTGTGTTGCAGGATGAGAATCAAAACAATTACGGCATTTCTGGAGAAAGAATGAACACGGATTCTGAAAAAGAAGAGTCGTCTGCAGGACTTTCGTGATTTATCCACCCACCTTATCATGCGAAAAATATAAGGAGGTAAGAAAGGAGAATGAGGTGTTCCACAATGTAACCCACTGGCGCCTACTAACTAGGAAAATCCTCGCTAATATGATACTGGCTCGATCGGTATATGACAAATACAAACTAGTCGTTATAGTGGACAATGAATGTTTGACGAATACGAGGATTTTTTTTCTCAAAGTCCGATCGCTCGCGAAATGAAACCACAGTGAAAATCGTGAATGTTTTATTTGAAAAATTTAGTTACACCTTCCACCTACTTCTGTACGTAGTCACCGCTCCTACTTGGCCATTTGTCGTATCGTGATCCCAACTTTCCAATACCCTAGTCACAGAAAGCAACCGCCTGTGCTCTCCGCCAATTCTCAAAACTGGTCTGTTGGTTGTTGTCCGTGCCACAGTTCTATCCTCGTAGCAAGCGGTTCAAGTGAGCAAAGAGATGAAAATCAGAGGGAGTCAGGTCCAGGCCGTGTGGTGGGTGATCAAACACTGCACAGCGGAAGCGCAGCCGGAGCGTGTTTGTTCCATGAGCATTGTCGTGAAGGGACAATGCGTGATGACAGTATTTCTCTTCGTGTGTTCAGAATTCAGGACCGTTTCAACAAAACTCAGCAAACACCATGTTTGTCAAAATACGTTTTTTAACGTATTCTGGTACTTTAATATGAGCCTCACACAATGGCTAAAAGAAAATACGATGAAACTGAATATTAGCCGTTGTAAAAGGCGCCACAGAACTCGACATGTCCATTTTTCAAGATTTTACGAAGCTCAACTAATCCTTCTTGTATATACTGCATGGTTGCGACATAGAACATAAAATGCAAATTTACATTTAATAGCCTTTACACTCACTTGTGTTTACTGTCTGCCAACTGCACAATATACTGTAAAATGAACCAAAAGATTTGTTAAGTGTTTGTTGGATAACAGTGTCCCGCTTAATTCTTTAATGTTCAACCAAGTTTACTACAAGATTAGTAGCTATTGTAGTATGCTCTTCTTGGAACAGTTCAGTACGTGAAATATGCAAGATGAAGCAAAATTGAGAAGTGCACGATTGCACCCTCAAATGAAGATCTGAATATAGATTGTAACCATATTGAAATAACAAAGCCGGCCGCTGTGGCCGAGCGGTTCTACGCGCTTCAGTCCGGAACCGCGCGACCGCTACGGCGCAGGTCAGAATCCTGCCTCGGGCATGGATGTATGTATGTGATATTCTTAGCTCAGTTAGGTTTAAGTAGTTCTAAGTTATAGTGGCTTATGACCTCAGATGTTAAGTCCCATAGTGCTCAGAGCCATTTTCTTTTTTTGGAAAAACAAGCAAAGCAGGATGTTTGTATGTCAGTGATCTTATTCACTTTAGGGATAGCCTGTATATGAACGAAATAAAAGTTGAACAGTATAATTTCGCATTATGATTAATGTAGGCAGATTAGACTTTTGCTGGTCAATAAATATGCACAGGCAGAAAATAATTTTAATCGAGAATGAGGTTTTCACTCTGCAGCGGAGTGTGCGCTGATATGAAATTTCTTGGCAGATTAAAACTGTGTGCCGGACCGAGACTCGAACTCGGCACACAGTTTTAATCTGCCAGGACGTTTCAATTTTAATCGACATTAGGCACCTCAAATAAGGGTCAAATGAGTTTGCGACGTTTTCTGGCTTTTGCTAAACTTTTGAAGGCGGAAATTCCACGAAATGTTTGGGCTTTTTTTCAGTTTTTCGCCTATAACTTGAAAACGATACATCGTTAAAACCCCCCTGCGGGTTCGGGGGTTAGAATAGGCCCGCGGTATTCCTGCCTGTCGTAAGAGGCGACTAAAAGGAGGCTCACATGTTTCGGCCTTATGTGATGGTCCCCTCTCGGGTTTGACCTCCATCTTTCTAAATTTATCCGAAGAGCGAGCCAATTGGGGAAGGGCGCCTTACATGGTGCACTGTATCCGTCGTGCAATTAGACCTTTAGCCGGATTTCTCGTCGTTGCAATGGTGTTCCGCTCGTTTTCGATCTCTTGGGCGAGGATACGTTCCTGGGTGCGATTACCACGCTGCCCTCTGCAGTGTTTCTTTTCACTGCGACGACGACCTTGGACATTTTTGCACCTAAGATCCAGCACGGTAGCCAGCCCGTTGTGGTGGGGCCGCCATGTACCCTCTTGGTTGTAGCCCCCTGACAACACAGGGATCGCTCTACTGATGCCTGCGCCGTTAACTCCCCACGTATGCCAAGGAGTAGATGCCTATCCTCCTGGGGTATCGGGACTCCCGGCAACGGCCATCCTGCCAGGTGGCCTTTGCTGTGGCTGGGTGGCGCCCGTGGGGAGGGCCCTTGGTCGGAGTAGGTGGCATCAGGGCGGATGACCCGCAATGAAGCGTGGTACATCATCTCTCGCTGGCGGCCAGCCGCCAGCAGTCTCTATGCGTTCTCGGGCTCAATTTAATGCTCAGAAGTACGATCCGAAAACTTTCCCCTCCCTGGCCACGCCGTGGGAAGAGCGTAAGTCTCAGGATGGAGGTAACAGTTATTCGCCCCGATTCTTAGTTTGTACGAGAGCTGATGGGGAGTCTTTTCTCTCCACAAAGCCTCAGTTCTTCGTCGAGCATTTAGAGGACAAGTTTGGGGAGGTGGAGGGCTTGTCTAAAATGTGCTCTGGGTCAGTACTGATACAAACGGCATCCTCCGCCCAGTCACGCAGGTTGCTTGCTTGTGACAAGTTGGGGGATGTTAACGTTACTATTACACCACATAAGAGTTTAAATATGGTCCAGGGTGTTATTTTCCATAGGGACCTCCTTTTGCAGTCTGATGACGAGCTGCGCGCCAACTTAGAACATAGAGGTGTTCATTTCGTCAGGCGCGTTCATCGGGGTCCGAGGGACAATCAGGTTGCTACCGGTGCCTTCATCTTGGCCTTCGAGGGTGATACGTTACCGGAAGAGGTCAAGGTGATGGTCTACCGATGTGACGTCAAACCCTATATCCCTCCCCCGATGCGGTGCTTCAAGTGCTGGAAGTTCGGCCATATGTCTTCCCGCTGCACTTCCAGCCTCACATGTCGAGATTGCGGACGCCCATCTCATCCCGATACTCCATGTGCCCCGCCTCCCATCTGCGTCAACTGCGGGGAGCACCATTCACCTTGCTCGCCAGACTGCAAAGTCTTTCAGAATGAGCGCAAAATCATGGAATATAAGACCCTGGGCCGGCTGACCTATACTGAGGCCAAGAGGAAATATGACAGACTCCATCCTGTGAGAATGACATCTTCTTATGCAGCTGCTACAACACCTGTGCTAGCCCCATCAGTTTCGAGGCTTCCAGCCAGCTCGATAAGCAGTAAGACTCTTCCTGCCCCCTTGCCAGTGGGGGGCTCTACCCACCGGGTTGCTCCTGCGCCACCTACCTCAGGGGCAACACCATCCCCCCCACCAGGGACGTCCGTCCCTGCTTCTAAGCCGGAGAAGTGTCCAACTTCTTCGGCTTCTCACGCTCGCAAGGGGTCTCTCGGGTCCCTACCTTCCCAGGTTTCCACCAGTGGGAAGGCTGACGACCGCCAGTGGCGTAAGTGCCCGCAATCAGCTGGTCGACGGGCTTCACGATCCTCCTCAGTCCCGGAGACTGAATCGGTGAAGCCCTCCCAGCCAGTTAAACCCAAGGAGCAGCATGAGAAATCAAAGAAGAAGAGCTCTAAGCCCAAGGAACTCGCAGTGGCAGCCACCCCACCGCCACCTTCCAGATCTGCGTCTGAGGACGAGGTGGAGATCCTGGCGTCCGCTGAGGACCTCGATCTCGCCGGTCCGTCAGACGCCATGGATGGTGCTAGCACGGGTGCTGAATCGGAGGCAGCAGGTGACCCAGCGGCGTAATCTGCCTTCCCAGTCCCATCACGCCTTTGTCCGCCATGGACACTGCCATCCTCCAGTGGAACTGCAGCGGTTTCTTCCACCATTTAGCTGAGCTCCGCCAACTTCTCAGCCTTCGCCCTTTCTTCTGCATTGCTCTCCAGGAAACTTGGTTTCCAGCGATGCGAACCCCCGCCCTCCGTGGCTATCGGGGTTATTATAAGAACCGAGCAGCTTATGAAAGGGTGTCTGGTGGCGTCTGCATATATGTCCTTCACACTCTGCACAGCGAGTCTGTCCCTCTCCAGACGCCTTTAGAGGCTGTCGCTGTACGCGTGTGGACGCCACAGGCTGTTACCGTCTGCAGTCTTTACATTCCACCGGATGGTGATGTCTCGCAGCCTGTCCTGGCTGCACTGGTCGCCCAATTGCCGCCGCCTTTCTTGCTATTGGGCGACTTCAACACCCATAACCCTCTGTGGGGTGGGTCAGTGGCCACAGGTCGGGGCGCCATCGTTGAGCATTTCTTGTCGCAGCTCGATCTCTCGCTGTTAAATGATGGTGCCTTCACACACTTCAGTGTGGCGCATGGCACCTACTCCGCCATTGACCTTTCCATCTGTAGCCATAGCCTCTTACCATCTGTCCAATGGAGTGTGCATGACGACCTGTGTGGTAGTGACCACTTTCCGATCTTTTTGTCACTACCACAGCGTCACTCTTCTGGGCGCCCTAGCAGATGGGCTATGAATAAGGCTGACTGGGATTTGTTCTCCTCCACTGCCGCTTTTGAGCCTCTCTCTACTGATGACATTGATGCGGTGGTTCATTCAGTCACCACCGGCATCGTTACTGCCGCCGAATCTGCCATTCCCCGTTCTTCTGGGTCTCCTCGGCGGAAGGCTGTGCCTTGGTGGTCGCCTGAGATCGCTGAAGCGATTAAAGATCGCCGGCGGGCGCTCCAGCGTCACAAGCGACATCCCTCCTTAGCGCACCTTATCGCCTTCAAACGGCTGCGTGCGCGGGCGTGCCTCCTTATCCGCCAAGGCAAGAAGGAGTGCTGGGAGCGGTATGTGTCCACCATTGGCCTCCATGTCACTCCCTCGCAGGTCTGGGCCAAGATTCGACGCGTCTACGGCTATCGGACCCCTGCCAGCGTCCCTGCGCTCTCACTGAATGGAGCCGTGTGTACTGATTTCGACGTCATTGCAAATTGCTTAGCAGAGCATTTTGCTATGAGTTCCGCTTCTGCGAATTACCCCCAGGCCTTCCGCTCCATTAAAGAGCGGCTGGAACGTCGGAGCCTTTCGTTTCGCACCAACCACCCGGAATCTTACAATGCTCCATTCAGTGAGTGGGAATTTCGCAGTGCCCTAGCTGCTTGCCCTGATACCGCTCCTGGGCCAGATGGCATCCACTGTCAGATGCTGAAACACCTTTCAGTGGACTGCCAGCGGCGCCTTCTCGAACTTTACAACCGTCTTTGGGTCGAGGGGGAGTTTCCGTCGCAATGGCGGGAAGGCATTGTCATCCCCGTTTTGAAACCTGGAAAGACCCCTCTGGAGGTGGACAGCTACCGTCCCATTAGCCTCACCAACATTCTTTGCAAGTTGCTTGAACGGATGGTGAGCCGGCGCTTGCATTGGGTACTGGAGTCTCGGGGCCTTCTGGCTCCGTCTCAGGGTGGGTTCCGTAGAGGCCGCTCCGCCACCGACAATCTGGTGAGCCTGGAGTCGGCCATCCGTACTGCTTTTGCCCGCCGTCAGCACCTGGTCGCTGTCTTTTTCGACATGCGGAAGGCGTACGATACGACATGGCGTCATCACATTCTTTCTACGCTTCATGGATGGGGTCTTCGGGGTCCTCTGCCGATTTTTATCCGCAATTTTCTGTCGTGTCGTACCTTCCGCGTGCAAGTCGCGGCCTCGTATAGTTCCTCCCACGTCCAGGAGAACAGTGTGCCACGGGGCTCTGTTTTAAGTGTCTGTCTGTTTTTAATAGCCATTAACGGGCTCGCTGCGGCCGTGGGAAATTCTGTCTCTGCTTCCCTGTATGCTGACGACTTCTGCCTTTATTTCAGCTCTACTGGCATTGCAGCTGTTGAATGTCAGCTACAGGGTGCTATCCGCAAGGCGCAGTCTTGGGCTGTAGCTCATGGGTTCCAGTTTTCGGCAGCCAAGACCTGCGTAATGCATTTCTGCCGGCGACGCACTGTCCACCCGGAGCCGCGGCTTTATCTTGCCGGCGAACTTCTTTCAGTGGTGGAATCACACAGGTTTTTGGGGGTGGTTTTCGATGCCCGGTTGACTTGGCTGCCTCATATCCGGCAGCTTAAACAGGCGTGTTGGCGGCATCTAAACGCTCTGAGATGCTTGAGCCACACCCGCTGGGGCGCCGACCGCTCTACCCTGTTGCGGCTCTACCAGGCGTTAATTCAGTCCCGTCTGAATTATGGGAGCCTGGCTTATGGCTCAGCATCCCCATCTGCGTTACAGGTGCTGGACCCAATTCTCCACAGCGGGATATGCCTTGCCACTGGTGCTTTCTGCACCAGCCCTGTGGACAGCGTACTAGTGGAGGCAGGTGTACCTCCACTGCGGGTACGACGCCAACAATTACTGGCTGCTTATGCTGCCCATGTTTTTAGTTTGCCCGGGCATCCCAATTACCGTGTCCTGTTCCCGCATTCGGTCGTCCATCTGCCGGACCGTCGGCCCCGGTCGGGTTGTCCGATCGCCGTACGCGTCAAGGAGCTTCTCTGTGGGGTTGGGTTTTTCCCTGTTCCGCCTCCTTTCCAGGCGCCTCTGCGTACACCCCCGTGGTGTGTTCCTCGCCCTTGCCTTCGACTCGACTTGGCACAGGGCTCGAAGGACTCGGTCCCTCCAGAGGCCTTCCGCCGCTGCTTTTATTCCATCCTTGCCACGTATCAGGGCTCTGGAATTGTTTACACCGACGGTTCGATGGTTGCTGGTCGTGTCGGGTATGCGCTAACTCTAGGGGACCATTCCGAACAACGGTCCTTGGCGGCTGGCTGCAGCGTTTCCACTGCTGAGCTAGTCGCCATCTTTCGAGCCCTAGAGTATATCCGCTCCTGCTCAGGTGAGTCCTTCATGATCTGTAGCGATTCCCTGAGCGGTTTACGAGCTCTTGACCAGTGTTTTCCTCGTTCTTGTCTGGTGATGGCTATCCATGAGTCCCTGCATACTCTTGCGCGTTGCGGCCGCTCTGTGGTCTTTGTGTGGACCCCCGGTCATGTCGGTATCCCGGGCAATGAACATGTTGACCGCCTGGCGAAAGAGGCCACGTGTAAACCATCTCTGGATGTTGGCCTCCCAGAGACTGATTTGCGGGCAGTCCTCTGCCGAAAAGTTTTTGCGCTTTGGGACGCTGAATGGCGCGATCGGATTACACCCAATAAACTCCGTGCCATTAAGGAGACGACGACTGTGTGGCGGTCATCCATGCGAGCCAACCGCAGGGACTCCGTCGTCCTTTGTCGGCTCCGCATTGGCCATTCCCGGCTAACACACAGTTATTTACTGCGCCGGGAGGACCCTGCTGTATGTCGCTGCGGGGCGGCTTTGACAGTGGCCCACATTCTGTTGGCCTGCCCCCTTTTAGCTGTGGTCAGGCAGACATTTGCGCTGCCTGCTACGCTCCCTGCCCTTTTAACAGACGACTCCACTATGGCTGACTTAGTTTTAAGTTCGGGCAGGGGGATTTTATCATTTAATCTGAGTGTTTCTGTTTTATTTTATTGTTTTGTGTTGATTCTGGCCTTTGGCCTATGGTTTTACACTGATTTTTTAATGTGTTTCTAAGTGGTTGGCCTTTCCTTTTTTATGTCTATGGTCGGCCAACCACCGTCACACTCTGTGTGGTTTTAGTTTGTTTTGTCTTGTCTTTGTCTCAGTATCTCTTGTTCTGTATCGTCTGTGATCTCTTCTGTTCCTCGTTTTTATTCTCTGTGGGTGTTCTTTGTCTTTGGAATAAGGGACCGATGACCATAGCAGTCTGGTCCCTTTAATCCCCCAAACCAACCAACCATCGTTAAAAAAATTCCAAAATAACGGGGATGAAAGAGCATAAACTTTCTCGTAGAATGATCTACTTCAGAATTAAAATCGGTTCAGTCGTTTAGCCACAATCAATTTTTACGAATTTGGTGGAATAGTGAATTATGCTCATCTTCCAACACCTGTAATTCAAAAACCGCTACACCAATTGAATAGTTGCAGAGCATCAATTTATGCGTGAAAAGAGCTCGTAAGTCTTAAAATTCACTTACTCCTTTGGAAAGATAATATGAGGATATGAGAGTATCCGTGGCGCTATAGAAGAAACAAGGATGAGAACATGAATATGTTGAGTTTTGTAAAAATTGGCAATTTCTAACTCTTTTTCTTCAATAAAGGAGGTTACTGATGAACTTCAGTTATTCCTTCATCAATTAATGTCTACGTGGATGATCAGCATTATATTTTCGAAATTTTTTGACTCAACTATACTGAGTATAACTACCTCTGCTGTAAAAATGCGTTGATGGCTTTTGTTGAGTCCTCAATTGTCCTTTGTAGATGATTTTCTAAAATCGCCCGATCGACTAGCGGAAAAAAAATCAATCTTCCCGGAATATTGCGTGTGCTCCAAAGGAGCGTAATTTGCCGTCTAATATTTTCAGTATACATAAACAATTTATTAGATATGACCAGCAGCACTAAATAGTCTTTCACTGACAAAGCAGTGTGTATAGGGAAGTATTATTGTTAGACGAGCGTGACGAGTTCCGGGAGGACTAAGACAAAATTCGCACTTAGGGTAATGAATGATAGCTCTCTTTAAATGTAGATAAATATAAGATATGCTTATAACAAAAAGAAACTACGGTAATACTACTTTACCTGCCCAATACCTAGTTTCAGATTCGTTCGATTCTCTTCTTTCCCCATCTTCGACGTACAATTTGGCCACGCAGCCTGTGTCTGTCTACAGTTCCCCACATTATGCGCTACACTGAATGTTACACAAATTTCGTACCATTTGGATGCTGCCCTTGATTATGTAGCAATTTTCAGGAAAAGCGGTGCGCTTTCTTTGGTTTGTTATGCCGTGCGCTCTCTCTACCTGTTCGGTCACACTCGGCATGTTGAAGAGTTAACGTATCGGTATTGTGATCTACTTATTTCAGTGGTTCGCAGAAGAAGCAAGAAAATGGAATTGACAGCGATAGATAGTGATTTTAAACAGTGATGGAAGAATATGCGTCGATATATCATCGCCTCCTCATTGTCAGGCTATATAAATGCATGTTCTAGACATTTCCAAGTATTATAGTCTTCACCTAAACCCATCCATTTTGCTCCACATGCTTCATGTCACCTACCCATCTTTCAATAGGTCTCCGTCTCGACCATCTTTTATCTCTTGGAGCTCAACAAAAAACTTCCGTGGCCCATCCATCCACCACCACCTTGTATTTCATTTTAATTCGGACGTAATTGACTCTTCCATTTCAATCTGTTCTCTGGCTACTTGTTTTTAATGTCTCCCTTAATAACTTCCAATATTCGTATCTCCATTTCTCGCGGTCCGTCCCTCAGACTCGAGTGCTTTTTAAAGGTAACTGTCATACTGCTATGACTCGAAACTGGTAGTACACGACGACTAAATCACTTTGTTTTCAGATAAGAAGTTTAGTGTTGCAAACATTATTCTGTTAAGCAATGCAAGCCACGTTTACTCTTACTTTTATTTTATTGTCTGTCCAAATGCTACCTTCAACTACTCTACACACGAAAACTCGTCAATTTGTTCCTTTTGGTGTGTCGTTCAGTGAACATCATTTTGGTTTATTACGACTGATTTTTAGGGCTACTTTCAAACTTGGTGTGTTAAGTTTTTCTATTCGCCGTTGAAATTTGTTTGGAATAGAGGAAAACAGAAACACATCATTATCAAAACGACACTGTTTCTTTCTTCTGTTATGTTTTCTTCATACTCGTATTTTTTAATAATTGTTTCTTTTTTCACTTCCTCCGAAGACATATACAAAAAGTTTTGTTTAATTCAATATTTCATACCGTATCCCTGCTGGGGTCTTCCCTTCTTTCTAAAGGCAGCTTCGTGCCATTTGTGATTTTTGTATCTTTTGCTCGATGCGTACCTGTAACGTCTTTTTGAGTTTGTATAAGTACATTTGTCGTCTATGTAATCATCGTTATCTAAGATTTTGAATTTTTCTAACCAGAAGAATAATGATGCCCTTTCTTTCCGCGATATTCTTTTTCAGTGGGGATCTTACTAGACTACAATCACTTCTACATTAGCAATGACTTAAGAAGAAGAATTATTTCATTATTCTTGGGCCGTAGTTTGTTCAATGCAGCTAAATGAAAAGCTGTTTCTATTGTGTGATACGCGTTTCGCTCTTTTTTACTTCTGAAGCATCTTCAGTTGCTATTTGTGATGCTATTACTACGTATTTGTTGTGATGGAGACGTGCTCAGGTGGTTTTTGGAACCGGGATGTATGATTTCCGGCATTTTACAAAGACGTTTCGATTTCACATCTCGCTTTAACTGGTCACTGTGTTTTCTTTGTATATTCCTCAGTATAATAGTATAGCTTGAATAAGTGTATTTCTTTCTCAGGTGTTGTCGGTACAGATTTAGTCGAAATGGAGTCAAATGCTTTTCCAAAATCTATGAATCTCAAACAGATTGGTATTATGCATAACAGAGTTCTGTCGTGCCGTTCGCGCTACGCAAATAGTCCATTCTCGCATGTCCATTTCTAATGCCAGCTGTTACTTTGCCTTCTTAAACTCTAATCTTTTTTTTCTTTGCTGTTTATGATGTTTAGGCGTGGCACTATCACAGCACAGGCCTACACTAATGTTATAAACACCTTCTTGCTTCCCACTGTTGTAGAGCAATTCGGGGATGGCGATTGCATCTTTCAACTGAATCGGCAGCTGTTCATTTTGGAACGCCGACTTCGTGCGAGGCGTCACGAAGCGGCACAGATACCTCTCCTCAGTGCAGCACTCCGTGAAGAATGGGCTGCCATTCCCCAAAAAACCTTCCAGCACGTGATTGAACGTATGCTTGCGAGAGTGGAAGCTGTCATCAAGGCTAAGGGTGGACCAACACCATACTGAAATCAGCATTACCGATGGAGGGTGCCACGAGCTTGTAAGTCTCTTCAGCTAGGTGTCCGGAAACTTTTGATCACGTATGTACATTTCTTGCGAAAGTGTGTGATCACAACGTTGCGCCGGTTTCGGGGGATATTCGTCTTTCGTAAACTCTCCGAATAGTATTGCAAGTTCCTTTTGTATTTCATTGCCTCCATTTTTAGGGTTCCGTGCCTCAGGTCGTAAAAATGGAACCTGTATAGGATCGCTTTGTTGTCCGTCTGACCGTTCGACTGTTAAAAATCCTTCTTCTCAGGACCGATAGCCATATCAATTTGAAATTTATATCACATACTGAGGTCTGCGGTCCCTTGTCGGTGTAAAAAATTGAAGTTTGTCGGTGCAATCAAGATACAGCAGTTTGTCACACATTTTGACACACGCAAACTCGCTCATCAAAATCTGTAGAGTACATCCCGCTAGCCTGGAATGATGAAATTAGACATGAAACTCGGTTTCGCAGTACAAGTAAAGGAAAAATCTGAAAACAGTGGATCTGTATTTATATCAAATGAAAAAAAATTCTTTTGTCAATCGTTACTCCAACTTAATATTAAATTATTTCCGGGACCGATATCTTACCAGTGTCAATGTCAATAGCAGGCAGAAATCGTAGAGATTCTAGATTCTCGGGATAGATGAACTGTCCACATACATACTATAATCCTTACATGCTCATTCCGTCTCATATTGCTTTGCAATGTTACGGCTAGATATTTAATCTGAGTGACTGTGTCAAGCAGGACACTACTAATGCTATATCTGAACATTACGGGTTTGCTTTTCCTATTAATCCTCATTAACTTATATTTTTCTAAATTTAGCCAGTTAAAAAATTTTGTCTAAGTCATTTGTATCCCCCTACAGTCACCTTCCCGTACAGCACAGCATCATCAGGGAGCAACTGCAGGTTGTTCGAAGAGATTTCGGGATTGCAGCAGGTCGTCTTAAACTTCACTCCATGATATTTCAAATGGACACCTGCCAGTCATCTTCAGGTGAGTCATTCAAAACTGACGTTTTCCGCCCTTTATAGCGCGCTGAGAATATTGCCGCGCATGCGTCAGTCACGGTGACAGATGGACCACACCGCTCGCCGCAGCCATCGGAGTATTCTGGCGTCATCGCCTCGGGCAGATCTCGGAGATGACGTGATTCCACGCATTATCCAGCTTGTAGCCGCTGTCACGGTTCACCACATTTTCTGCGATGCGTATTTCAACGGATTCTTTTATGATGGAGTCCCAAAAAGATGTTGCTGTGGTCAGAATTAATGTTTTGTCATACTCCACTGAATGTACGATGGAGATGTAATGTTCCGCAGTCGCAGAATTTCTGGGCTGCAAAAGGCGAGTGCAACGTTTACGTTCCGTGCAGCGCTGCTCCACTGTGCGTGTTGTTTGTCCTATACATTCCATACCACACTGCCAATGTATTTTGTTAATTGCTGCTTTCCACAGTAACTAATTATACTTGACTGGCCCCAGTAGGTCCGAAATTTTAGATGGTGGGTGGAAAATAACTTTCGCCTGAAAATTTCTAAGGATTCTTGCTATATTGAATGAAATATTTCCAATGAAAGGAAGAAAAGCTAGGGAGTTTGCTGGCGTATTCTCCTCTTTATCCACTTCCCGGTTCTTGTTTTTAGCTCAGAATGCCCTGTTAATTTCCCAGGTAGTGTGTCCATTTTCTCTGAACACTGTCTTTAATGTGCAAGCTCTTTAGGCAAACTGTCTGCATACACATTGTATTAAGACTGCCATTGCACGGAAGATAATGGAGAATATCAAAAGAACTGTTCCATCTACATCTGGACGTTGTATCCCTTTCCTTTCCTGTGTCATTGGATTGGGTTGATGGAGGGATTTCAGCCAAGTTTCGAAGGATATATAACTATGCAAGTTCTCGACAGATGTCAAAATTTGGTCGTTTGGTGCCACAACAGCCGTTGCCACGGGGAATAACTGCACGACGTTCTGTTGTCAACATCACGGAGGAGAACTTCGACTATGTGACGCTGTCTGTATTGGGTAAAGGACTGAATTTTGCAACTACTCCAAGTGCACTACCTCTGACAAGTTTTGTGAGTGCTGTTGAATAAGCTGCACCACGCCTTCAGAAGAAATAAAAAGAGAAGTTTGCCGTGCTCTTTTGAAAGCTCCTCCTCAACTCGGTAATATAACCTCTGACGAAAGGACTGCACTATGAAATCTCCGAGAGGATCTATATGTAGCGGTGTTGAAGGTTGATAAAGGTAACTCAGTAGTTTTGTTGCCTCGTAGTTCGTATTTGGAGAAAATGTATTGCCTGCTTAGTGATACCATGTACAGGTTCAAATGGTTCAAATGGCTCTCAGCACTAGGGACTTCACATCTGAGGTCATCAGTCCCCTAGAACTTAGAACTACTTAAACCTAACTAACCTAAGGACATCACACACATAAATGCCCGAGGCAGGATTCGAACCTGCGACCATAGTGGTCGCTCGGCTCCAGACTGTAGTGTCTAGAACCGCTTGGCCACTCAGGCCGCGCGCCAGCAAAGTCCCTAGCTTTTCTTCCCTTCGTTGGAAGTATTTCCTGCAAAGCAACATGATACCTTGGCAATTTTCGGATGAAAGTGATTTTCGCCAACCATCTAAGATTTCGGACATACTGGGATCAGTGAATGATAATTTCTTATTATGGAAGGCAGGAATTTATAAAATATCTTGCCCGTGTACTATGGCCTATACAAGATGTTCAAAAAAAGTGTCGAATACTTTTAGAGGAGGTAGCACTCATCGAGTCATAGAAACAAGAAAAATAAGTCTAATAAACATGGGTCCGGAAACGCATACTTTCCGAGAAAAACACGTGTTTATAGGAAGGGCTGCGCGGCGCTTCGTTGCGAATATTAGCAAAGTCGATGCACTGGGCACCGTCAAATGTGTCTTACAGTGCTCTACCTGTGTCTAAAGTTATGTGGTTCGATTCGTGTTATAAGCTACGTTAGTTTTCGTCGTGTTTGTTTGCCTTATTGTACAGTACTGTTAACCCTGGGTACGTAACGTGGTGTTCTATCTTCTTCCAAACGCAGTTTTACTTACGTGTTTGCTGCTATAGCGCTGCCTGTACGTACAAATGGTGTAGTACATTTACATTTTCTCCCTTCCACCACTTGCTAGCAATGGAAGAGTACTATTCGAAAAGGGAAATGGCGGATATGATATTCTGCTATGGTTTATCAAATGGAGGTAGCCTGCGAGCACGTGCCCTCTTACGCTATAAACTATCCACAGCGCAGAGTGCCACTGATAAGCTGTTCGACAGACTTTTCCAGCGTGTGAGGGACACAGATACCCTTGCACCTCGGAAGATTGACAGTGGATGACCCCGCACGGTCCGTACGCCTGACTTGGAGGACCGTGTGCTATATTTGGTGGAAGAAACCTCTGGGACCAGGGTGCGGCGTTCAGCAGCAGCAGAAGGCGTGTCTCACTCTCTTATCTGGGGGGTACTTCATGAACAATTGCTGTACCCATATCACCTGCAGAGCGTTCAGGCCCTAAGGCCGCAGGATCACCATGGCAGACGGTGATTCTGTCAGTGACTGTTGCATAAGTGTTTCACAGATCCACTATTCACATCCAAGATTTTATTTGCCGATGAGGCAGGATTTACAAGAGACAGTGTTTTGAATTATCATAACCAGCCTGTATTGGCGAATGTAAATCCTGCAGCAATTCAGGAAAGAGGGCATCAACATCGATTCTCGATCAACTTATGGGCAGGCGTACTTAGCGGTGGATTAATAGGGCAATACGTGCTACCACAAAGATTAAATGGAACGCATTATCTGGACTTTCCCATTAAAATATTTCCAATGTTGCTGGAGGTAGTGCCATTGCAGCAACGAATATAAATGTGGTTCCTGCAGGATAGTATAGCAACACACTTTCGTCACCGTCCCCCCCCCCCCCCCCCCCGCACAGGGGGTCCACATCTCTTTTGTGGATACGTGTGTGGCGAGCAGGGGGCCCCGAGCTAGTGCAGTTCTCCTTCCTTTCCGGGCTGCCCTACCCCCCCTTCCCCTTCCCCATTCCTCCTCGTCCTCAATCCTTCCCCCCCCCCCCCTTACGTCCCCTTCACACTTCTTCTTGGGAGTAATGTATCGAGCCTTCGTCCGGAGACGGACGTTTGCAAACTCCAGGATCCTGTTTCCCTTGTTTTTCTCCATCCTCACGCTTTCTTCCTCTATTGTTCTTTCCCTACGTTCACTCTTCTCCTTGCTTTCATGCCCTTACTTCTATCTCTGCCTCATTCTCCTTCCCTTATTCTCCTTGTCTTCTTTTCCGTCTTATTCTCCACTTCGGCTTTTGAGACTCTTTCTTCTATCCCTCTCTCTCTTTCCTCTCTTCTTTCCTCCCTGTGCCTGTCTGAAGGCCGACCCACGCGTTCGCACGCGTAGCTGGTGACGGGGTAACGCGTAATTCCCCGCCCTAGGTAGGCAAATAAGGCACGCACGTACCCCCTGGTAGAGGCCAGGCCCAGGGAGGGGCGATTGCATGGGCCGTTACCTTGGTCCCTCCGTCCCTTTCTTGGGAGTGTGACCTGAGGTGTGGACAATCACCTAAGGCGGGAGTGCCCTCTGAGAGGGCCCCCACAAGGAAGGAGCGCGCCATCGGAGACGTCGGTAATCTTGGGGGATTCATCCGCGATGGATTTCTCTTCTTCCCTGTCTTCTGCCCAAAAAAGAAAGCTAGATGAAATTCCTGTTTCGAAAATTGTACCACCAGCACCGAAGTTTCTTGTTGTCACAAGATCTGACTGTCATGATTTCTCAACAGTCAACCCTTTCATCATTCAGATGGGTGTCGATGCGATTGCAGGACCAGTGAAATCTTGGTTGCGCAACCGTACCTTGCTCTTGGAGACAGAGAGCGCCTTCCAGGCCCAAAAATTACTTCGAGCCACTCTCTTGCACACATTTCCTGTACGGGTGGAGGCCCACCGCACCTTGAATTCGCCGCGTGGCGTGGTGTATACCAGGTCACTCGACGGCCTAACTGATGAGGAGATTCTGTCTTTCCTCTCTGATCAGGGAGTGACGGCGTCATCCGATCATGAAAAGGGTCGACAAGGACCTCATACCGACCCGAACCATATTCCTGACATTCGACAATATGCAATTGCCTTCACGAATTAAAGCGGGTTATGAGATCATTTCTATTCGGTCGTATGTACCCAGCCCTACAAGGTGTTACCAATGTCAGCGGTTTAATCATACACGGCAGTCTTGTTCAAGTGCGGCTAAATGCGTTACCTGTGGCAGGTACGCCCATGAGGGTGATTGTCCACCTCCTTCCCCTCGTTGCATTAACTGTATGGGCGACCATGCTGCCTCCTCTCGCGACTGCCCCGTCTACAAACACTAGAAAAGTATACAGGAAATTCGAGTGAGAGAGAAGGTGTCGACTTCGGCTGCTCGCAAGTTATTCAATAGCAGAAAGCCCACTGTGCTTCCGGCAGGTCAATACAGAACCGTTCTCGCCTCTCTTCGGCCTACCAGGGAGGTAGCTACACAGGCATGCGACCTAACATTTAGCGATTCGGTCGTCAGATCGGCCAGTGCTAAGATCGCCCAATCAACGTCTCTTCTTCCTCCAACCAACCCTAAGGCTCGAATATCATCGTCTGCTACTGCTAAGACGAGGATCTCTAAATCTGATGCTCGGATCTTCAAAAAAGAACCGAAACGCGAAGATTTCTTGCTTACACAAACTTCACAGCCATTAACTGTTCTTTCGACAAAACGTAATTCTTCAAAGAAAGCTCATAGCAAAAAGAGATTTCCATCTCCGCCGAGGCGCGTTTCTTTTCCTGCGCCACCCAGCTGTTGCCGTCCCCGGCCGTCTTCCGTTTCGCCAGGCCGTACCACTGGTAGCCGATGGTCTGGCCTTTCACCGGCGGCGGTGGCAGACTCAAATGTGGAGTTGATGGACAATGACTCGCAACCTGTCGATTGCAGCAGCAGTGCTCCCTCGAAGCCAGGCCCTCCGCGGCCATCGAGGTGACCCTTTGTTTCTTCATTACCTTTCGTTTTCATAATGGCACTTCTTCAATGGGATATTCGCGGCATTCGGTCCAACCGAGAGGAACTGAAATTGCTCCTTCGAATTCACTGCCCGCTTCTTGTGGGTCTCCAAGAAACGAAGTTACGCCCAAGCGATCGTATTGACCTGGCCCGCTATACCTCCGTGCGTTTTGACCTACCCCCTGTGGCAGGTATTCCAGCTCATGGAAGGGCCATGTTGCTGGTTCGGGATGATGTCTACTACCATGCAATCACATTGCACACAGATCTGCAGGCAGTTGCCGTCCGAATTACTCTCCCCACTTTCACATTTTCCATTTGTACTGTTTACACTCCATCGTCTGCCTTTACTGGGGCAGACATGATACAACTGATTGCTCAGCTTCCTAAATCATTTCTGTTGATTGGAGACTTTAATGCCCACCATCCCCTTTGGGGCTCTCCAGCATCCTGCCCGAGAGGCTCCCTCTTGGCAGACCTTTTCAACCACCTCAACCTAGTCTGCTTAAATACCGCTGCACCTACCTTCCTTTTGGACGCAACGCATACCTATTCCCACTTGGACCTCTCCATATCCACTATCCAACTTAAACGTCGGTTCGAGTGGTATGCTCTGTCTGACACATACTCGAGCGACCATTTCCCCTGCGTAATCCATCTCCTGCATCACACCCCTTCTCCACGTTCCACTAGCTGGAACATCTCCAAAGCCGACTGGGGGCTTTTCACCTCCTTGGCGACCTTCCATGATCAAAACTTCTCCAGCTGCGATAGTCATTTAGCATACCTCACGGACGTTATTCTCACTGCTGCTGAATATTCCATCCCGCGTACTTCTTCTCCACGTCGTGTCCCAGTCCCCTGGTGGACTACAGCATGCAGCGACGCTTTTCCTGCTCGGCGACGTGCTTTACGCACCTTCCAACGCCACCCTACGATGGCGAACTGTATCAGTTACAAACGACTCCCTGCACAATGTCGTCGTGTTATCAAAGAAAGCAAAAAGGCCTGCTGGGTGGCTTTCACCAGCTCATTCAACAGTTTTACTTCTTCTTCGGTTGTCTGGGCCATCTGGCACCAAGGTCCACTCCCCGATTTCTGGCCTGACTGTAGCGAATGAAGTCCTTGTAGATCCTAAGGATGTCTCAAATGCTTTCGGCCGCTTTTTCGCGGAGGTTTCGAGCTCTGCCCATTACCACACTGCCTTCCTCCCCCGAAAACAAGCAGAGGAGGCACGGCCACCTTTTTTCCAGTCTTTGAATCGTGAAAGTTACAATGCCACCTTCACCATGCGTGAACTCGAAAGTGCACTCGCCCGGTCGCGATCCTCTGCTCCGGGGCCTGATGGTATCCATATTCAGATGCTGAAGAACCTTTCTCCTGCAGGTAAAGGCTTTCTTCTTCGCGCCTAGAATCGCATCTGGACTGAAAGTCATGTTCCCACATGCGTGAAGCAATTGTTCCCATACCCAAACCAAGAAAGGACAAACATCGTCCTTCCAGTTATCGCCCTATTTCCCTTACCAGCTGCGTCTCCAAGGTGATGGAGCGCACGGTAAATTCTCGATTGGTGTGGCTCCTTGAATCTCGACGCCTCCTTACCAATGTCCAATGTGGCTTTCGTAGGCGCCGCTCTGCTGTTGACCACCTAGTTACCTTGTCGACCTTCATTATGAACAACTTTTTGCGTAAGCGCCAGACGGTGGCTGTGTTCTTCGATTTGGAGAAGGCTTACGACACCTGTTGGAGGGCGGGCATTCTCCGCACCATGCACACTTGGGGCCTTCGCGGTCGCCTCCCTCTTTTCATTAATGCATTTTTAATGGATCGACCGTTCAGGGTACGTGTGGGTTCTGTTTTGTCAGATACCTTTCGCCAGGAGAATGGGGTGCCCCAGGGCTCCGTTTTGAGCGTGGCCCTTTTTGCCATAGCTATCAATCCCATAATGGATTGTCTTCCAGCTGACGTTTCAGGCTCCCTTTTCGTGAGCGACTTTACGATCTACTACAGCGCTCAGAGAACATGTCTCCTGGAGCGCAGTCTTCAGCATTGTCTCGACCGTCTATATTCCTGGAGTGTCGTTAACGGTTTCCGTTTTTCTGGAGAGAAAACGGTCTGTATGAACTTCTGGCGTTACGAACAGTTTCTTCCACCATCCTTACATCTCGGTCACGTTGCTCTCCCATTCGTGGAGACGACAAAATTTTTAGGTCTTACATTTGACAGGAAACTTTGCTGGTCTCCACATGTGTCTTACTTTGCTCGTTGTACCCATTCCCTAAATGTCCTCCGTGTTCTCAGCGGTACGTCATGGGGAGCAGATCGAATGCTCCTGCTTCACTTATATCGGTCCATTGTCCGATCAAAGCTGGATTATGGGAGCTTTGTCTACTCTTCTGCCCGGCCGTCCATTTTATGCCGTCTAAACTCTATCCACCATCGGGGGTTACGTCTGGCAGCTGGAGCATTCTACACCAGCCCTGTTGAGAGTCTGTATGCCGAAGCTGCCGAATTACCGCTGAACTACTGGCGCGACATGTTACTTTGTCGGTACGCCTGCCGACTGATGTCAATGCCCGACCACCCGTCATATTTCTCCTTCTTTGACGACTCTCTCGACCGCCAATACGGGCTGTATGTCTCTGCCGTGTTACCTCCTGGAGTTCGTTTTTGTCATCTGCTTCAGCAACTTGATTTTACCCTCCCTACGACTTTTCGAGTGGGTGAGAGTCCGACGCCACCTTGGCTCCAGGCTCAGGTTCGCGTCCACCTTGAACTCAACTCGCTCCCAAAGGAGAGGACCACCCTCTCATGCAACGAATTCAACGGTCCCTTCAGTCGCCAGCTGATACCGGCGCTCGTGCCCTTTTTTGTGGATTCCTGGTCACGTTGGTTTGCCTGGGAACGAAGCTGCTGATGCTGCTGCCAAGGCTGCTGTCCTCCTGCTTCGGACGGCTTCCTTTTGTGTCCCATCAACTGATGTTAGTGGGGTTCTTTGTCAGCGCGTTTCATCATTGTGGCATGAGGCTTGGTCCTCTCTCCATGAAAATAAGCTTAGGGCCATCAAACCGATCCCGACGGCTTGGACGACCCTCTCACGCCCTTCCCGGCGAGAGGTCATTTTGGCCAGGTTGCGGATTGGGCATTGCCGATTTAGCCACCGCTACCTGCTGTCCAGTGACCCCGCCCCTCAGTGCCCCTGTGGTCATCCATTGACGGTGCGCCACGTTTTATTGTCCTGTCCCCGTTTTATTCACTCTCGTGTTGTCTTGTGTCTGCCGTCTACCTTACAGGAACTTTTAGCTGATGACGCTCGAGCAGCTGCTCGTGTCCTTAGTTTTATTACATTGGTGGATTTGTCCAAAGAGATCGAACTCTTTTGTTTATCTGCGTCTTTGTAAGTACTTTCTGGTGTTGCCCCCCCCCCCCCCTTGCGTTTTTCTACGCTATTAGTGCACTAACGTTTGTGACTGGGCGCTAATGACCTTAGCAGTTGAGCGCCCTAAACAAAACAAAAAAAAACTTTCGTCGCAATTTGCGCGAATATATGATGCACATTTGAGGACCACTGGATTGATCTGGGGCCCCACACCTTCGCCAGCTCGTTCCGTAGTCCTCAATTCCATAGACTTTGGATTATGGGAAGACGTGAAGGAACTGATCCACGCCACACCGATCAAGAACGTGCGGACACTATAGGGTCGCGTCTTCAATCGTGCCAGTCGGTACAACAATAACCGGGTATGCTTCAAAGGGTACGTCATTCTTTGCGCTTGAGGGCAGAAGAGTGCATTGTCATGAATGGACGCCACGTTGAACACCTCCTGTAAACACGTGTTTGTCGCAGAAAGTATGCGTTTCTGGACCCATGTGTATTGGACTTATTTCTCTCGTTTCTGTGAGTAATACCACCTCTCAAAATATTAGACACTTTTTTGACACCCTGTGTAGGACAAACAAGAAGCACGGTGGAAGAACGCTGCTCAGAACATAAAGGTTGCACTCGACTTTCGCAACCCAGCAAGTCTGCAACTGCGCAACATTGTATCTCCAACGGAAATTCAATGGAGTATGACAAAACATTAATTTTGGACGCAGCAACATCTTTTTGAGACTCGATTACGAAAGAATCCGTTGAAACACGCATCGCGAAAAATCTGGTGAACGTGGCGGGGGGCTGCCAGCTGGATAATGCGTGGAATTCCGTCATCTCCGAAAATTGCTGCAAAATACTCAGATGGCTGCGGCGATCGGCAACGCCTAAGACAGTTGATCATCGCAGTTCCATCAGCGAGGGGACTGCCGCGGGGCGGAATGGTCCATCTGTCACCGTGACTGAAGCGTGCGCGCTATATAGGGCGGAGCGGAGATCCACTTTCTTCGTAGCGGATGCACAAGTACATCCGACCTCCTGCGGAAGTCTGAGTAGCGAGGGGGGGAGGGGGGGTTGGACATGGACAGGGACTGAGGACAACTGGCGCTCGGTGGGAATTTGGGTCGGCCATGCGGCGTGCCGAGGTAGTCCACGCAGTTGTGATATCACTGCGTCCTGGATGGCATAGTGGTTAACGCGCCTACCTAGTAAGCATGCCGGCACGATAGCTCAGCGTGTTCGGTCAGAGCTGGTTGGCCTCTGTAATAAAAAACTGAGTCGAAAGATCAACAAACGAAAGTTAACGGATGTCATGTGACGTCCGCAACGACCAAACACAACGATCAACAACGAAAAAAATGCAAAAATAAATAAATAAATAAATAAGCAGGAGAACCCGTATATATTTTCACTCGTCGCCGCTGATTGCGCGTAACGTTCCGATGCGGTCGTCAGTAATCCCTTTGCTTTCCTTTCTCCCCCCCTCCCCCTCTACCTTCAATGTACAAATACTGTATCACAGCTGCTGATTCCGCGTGGATATGTCCGGAAGAATAGACACCACACATCCATATATATGTCTTCGTCAGTCTTAGATGGCTCAGCTGAAGATGACTGGCAGGGGTCCAGTCGAAATATCGTGGAGTGAAGTTATTGACAGCCGGCTGCAATCTCGAAATCCCGTAGAACATTTAATTCGACGGGAAAATTTCAACTTTCACAACTGCATATCGCTGCCCGCCCTGTCCGTCAGATCATTTACGTATGTAGGGAACAAGAGCGGTCCTGTCACACTTCCCTGGGGGCTCCTGACGATATCCTGGTCTCTGATGGAACACTCGAGGCCCACATCTACATCTATACGCCACAAACCACCTTGAAGTGTGTGGAAGAGGGTACATCCCATTTTACCAGTTATAAGTGTTTCTGCCCGTTCCATACACGTACGGAGCGCGTGCTGTAATTTTTCTGGTTTTGTTCTCACGATCGCTGTGTTCGCGACAAGTACGAGGCTGAACTTGATTCGTAGCCTCATCATTGAAAACAGGTTCTTGAAACACTACTAGCGTAGTTTCTCGGGATAATTTACGTATATCTTCAAGAGTCTGCCAGTTCAGTTTCTTCGAGACATCTGTGACATTCTCCTATGAGTCAATCAAACTTGCGACCATTCGAGCTGCCCTTTTCTGTATACGTTCAATATCCCCTGTAAGTCGTATTTGGTACGGGTCCCACGCACTTGAGCAACGTTCCAGAATGGGTCTCACGAAGATTCGTTAGCAGTCTCCTTTGTAGACTGAGTGGACTATTCCAGTATTGTACCAATAAAGCGAAGTCTACCACCGGCTTTACGCACGACTGGGCCTAAATGATCATTCCATTTCATATCCCTACAAAATATTACGCTCGGATATTTGTAAAAATGGTTCAAATGGCTCTGAGCACTATTGGACTTAACATCTGTGGTCATCAGTCCCCTAGAACTTAGAACTACGTAAACCTAACTAACCTAAGGACAGCACACAACACCCAGTCATCACGAGGCAGAGAAAATCCCTGACCCCGCCGGGAATCGAACCCGGGAACCCGGGCGTGGGAAGCGAGAACACTACCGCACGACCACGAGATGCGGACGGATATTTGTATGAATTGGTCGATTTCAACTGTGACTCATTGATATTATAGTCAAAGGATACTATGTTTTTTTTCGTTTTGTGAGGTGCACAGTTTTACGTTTCTGAACACTTAAAGCAAGTTGCCAATCTTTGCAACACTTTGAAATCTTATCAAGATCTGACTGAATATTTGAGCAGCTTCTTTCAGATAGTACTTTACTATAGATAACTGCGTCATCTGCAAAAAGTCTGAGGTTACTGTTAATATTGTCCGCAAGATCATTAATATACAGCATAAACAACAAGGGTATCAACACACTCCCCTGGGGCACACCCGAAGCTACTTCATCTGACGTTGACTTTCTTTTGATACCCCATACTTTTGACAGTAAGCATAGGTGTGCCACTGAGTCAAATGCAGTTCGGAAATAAATATGTACCGCATCTACCTAACTGCCTTGGTCCAAAGGTTTCAGTATTTCATGTGAGAAAAGTATGAGTTAGATTTCACATGATCAATGTTCTCGGAATCTATGCTGATCAGCATGGAGAAGGTCATTCGGTTCGAGGTACCTCATAATTTTTAGCTTAGAATATAATCTAACATTCTAAAACCAATAGATCTCAAGTGTACTGGATGGTAGTTTTGTGGATCACTTCTACTACACTTCTTGGAGGTGGGTGTGACTATTGCTTTTTCTCCAACTACTGGTTACGGTTATTTTTTCGAGGGATTCTACACAGACAAGGTTGTATTACGTAAGAAGCCTTCGAGTCTCTCTCATATTTGGAAACCTTTACATATGCTCGTACATTGGTTAACAGACCGCAGCGGGGCACCGTGTTAAATGCTTTCCGGAAATCTAGTAATATGGAATGTGCTTGTTGCGTCTCCCCTATTTTGTGATAGTACAAAACGAGCTGCCCTTCATTAAACTTTTTCGATTTCTTTCGTCAGTCCTGTCTGACTCCGTAAGAGTGAGGACAAGCGTTGTGTTGGCAGTCTCTTTGGTAGACATGTTGAATTTCCTATGTGCTCTGCCAAAAAATTGCAGCCTTTCGTTATCTTTCCCTATAGAATTATCTATATAATCGTTCCAATTAATTTATTCGTAACTGTAATCCCTAATTTAATTGAATTTCCAGCCCTTAGATTTGTGTGATTTATTGCTTAACTGAAATTTAGCAGTTGTTTTTTTAGTGCTCATGTGGATGGCGTCACACTTTTCTTTGTTTAGAGTCAATTGCCACTTTTCGCATCATACAGATCCAGTCTGAAAGGGTTGCCCACATTGTCTTCTATATCGTTTATACAGATCAGGAATAGTAGAGGGCCTATAACTCTTCCTTCAGGAACGACAGATATTACTTTTGTTTTACTCTATGACTTTCCGTCGGTTACTACGAACTGTGACATTTCTGACGGGATATCACGAATCCAGTTGCACAACTGAGACGATACTCCATCGGCACGGAATTTCATTAGAAGCCGCCTGTGAGAAACGGCGTCAAAAGACTTCTCGAAATATAAAAATATGGAACCAATTTAACATCCCCTTCGATAGCTCTCATTACTTCGCGAGAATAACGAGCTAGATGTGTTTCACATGAATGATGTTTTTTGAATTTCTGCTGACTATCTGTCAATAATTCGTTTTCTTCCAGGTAATTCATAGTGTTCGATCACAGTATATGCTCCAAAATCGTATTGCAAATCGACGTTAGTTATACGAGTCTGTAATGCAGAGGATTACTCCAATTTCGTTTTTTGGGCATTGGTGTGACTTGCTCAACTTTTCAGTCATTATACACGGATCGTTCAACGAGCGAGAGGTTGTATATGATTGAGAAGAATGAAGCTATTGTATCAGCATGTTCTGAAAGGAACCTGACCGGTATACATTCTGGAGCGGAGGCCTTGCTTTTATTATGTGATTTAAGCTGCTTCGCTACACCGAGGATTTCCACTTCCAAGTTACTCATGTTGACAGTTGTTCTTGATTCGAATTTTGGAATATTTACTTCGTCGTCTTTGGTGAGAGACTCAGAAAACAGGGTTTAGTAACTCTGCTTTAGTGGCATTATCATCAGTAACACCACCATTCTTATCATACCATGAAAGTATTGATTGAGTCTTGCTAGTGTACTTTGCATACGACTAGAATCTTTTCAGATTCCCTGCCAGATTTCGAGACTGAGTTTCGTTGTGGAAACTATTAAAAGCATCTCTCATTGAATTTACTGCTAAATTTCGAGCTTCTGTAAAATTTGGCCAATCTTGGGGTTTTTGCGTTCTTCAAAATTTGGCATGCTTTTTTCTTTGTTTTTGCAACAGTGTTCTGACCTGTTTTGTGCACCACGGGAGATCAGAACCACGTCTTATTAATTTATTTGCTATATATCTATCAATTTCCGTCGAATCTGTGTCTCTGAATTTAAGGAACATCTTGTCTACGCGTAAATGGTGAGATCGAAAGGAGTGGAGATAGTCTCTTAGGAAGGCGTCAAGCGAATTTTTATCTTCTTGTACGAATGTACTTTACGTTTATTTCTAGTGGGTTTGAACGTTACGGTATTCAGTCGTGCTACAACTTTGTGGTCCCTGATCCCTGTGTCGATCATGATGCTCTTTATATGCTTAGTTATTGGTTGCTATGCGGCCAAGTATGTTTAAGCAGCCATTTACACATCGAGTGGGCTCCTGAACTAATTATTCAAAATAATTTTCTGAGAAAGCATTATTACGATTTTGGACGACGTTTTATGCGTATAACCGACGTTAAACATGCATTTTCGGAAACTTACCGATTATAGATTGAAGTCACCACCAAGTATAATTGTATGAGTTTCCTTTGAACTGTTCAGAAACTGTATCATTTGAGTCCGGGTGGGAGGGGGGGAGGAGTTGGTGAAAAAACCAGTTATTGATTTATTCCGGTTGTGAGTGTAAATATAACCTCTACCAATGCTAACTCACAGGAGATATCTACTTCAATTTCACTACAAGGTAAACTACTTGTGACACAATAAACACAATAGATATTTAATCTATCCTTTCTGAACACGATTAGGTCCTCCGTAAAACTTCCGGTTGAACTTATTTCCGGTTTTAGCCAGCTTTCCGTACCTATATGGATTTGAGCTCTAGTGCATTCTATTAGCCCTTGTAGAATTGGTTTTTACGCAACACAGCTACAACGATTTACAAGTACAATTCTGATTGTAGGTAGATCTACCTTCCCGTGTTTTTCCTGTACCCTTTGACGGACGCCCTTCCTATAGTTACCCGAGACCCTCTAACCTAGAAAATACCACCCAGTCCCCTCCACACAGTTCCCACTACCTATGTAGCAACTTTCTGTGTGCAGTGGAATCCTGACCTTTTAAGTGGAACTCGGAAACCCACCACCCGCTAGCGCAAGTTGAGGAATCTGCAGCCTACACGGTCCCACAACCGTCTGAACCTCTTAATTCATACCCTCTAGTCGGCCCTGTACGACAAGATCAGAGCCTGTTCTATCTACGATGTACAGATGGTGAGTTCCATCTTCATGTCGCAAGCAAGACTGATAGGCTTCAGAACTTGAGCAACCTGTCCGAAACAAGAGACAGTCTCTTCTGAACCAAAGCGACACACTTCGTTAGTATTGACATGAGCCACCACCTGCAGTTGGCAGCACTCTGTGCTCTTCATGGTATCGGGAAGCAGGGTTTTCCACACTTGGAAGGAATTGTCCCGGTATTCACACACAGTGTACATTGTATTCCTTCCCCTCGTTGGCAACCACATCCCTAAGTGGCTTTCTTATGCGCCTAGCATTGCATCTCACAACTACCAGTAATTCTCTCTCTCTCTCTCTCTCTCTCTCTCTCTCTCTCTCTCTCTCTCTCTCTCTCTCTCTCTCTCTGATCTTTCACTGGCTGCCGCCCTTGGAGCGACCTCCCACTCGACCATGGGTGAGGGATAAAACTGCAATGCGGACAGTACCCGGGCTGGTAACAGTAGCGGAGAAATCGGGAAAAATGATGGATCTGCTGGATATCCCTCGGATGCCCGCGACCAATCCCCTCACATTGATGCACATTGTCAACAGCCTCAATCTGTGACCGAAGCCAAGCCTGCCAGGAGCTGTGAGCAAGCGGCCACCGACTCAGCTTGCAAGTGAACACAGCAGTCACAGTCCCTATCCATACCAAATACAGCAAAATTCTACACTACGCAGCTATTACAACACTATACTTTGTCTAGAGCACCCAAACACGCAGGAAATTTAAAAATTAAACTAGAAACCACACAGATAACTGATAGTAAATCGCCCTCTTTGAAGCACGTAAAAGTAATTCACAAACGTACGGTGTGATCGCGTGAGCTGCTGCAGGAAAGGGAATGGAAAGTGGGTGAAGACGGGATGGGACGTTAGATATTTCGAGAAGAATTTGAAAGGGCACCGAAAGACCTAACTCGAAACAAGGTAGCTAAAGTAGACATTTCTTTAGAATTACTGAGTTCGTTACGAGAACATACTACGACCAAACTATTACAATTGATGGGACAGATATATGAGACAGGCGAAATACACTCAAAGGTCAACAACAATGAAGGCATGTGTTAACTCTTGTGAATATTACCGAATCACCAGTTTAATAAGTTATGGTTGCGATATACGGACACAAATTTTTTACCGAAGAATGATGACTGTCGACCTGGTGGAAGATCAGTTTGGAATTCTGAGAGATGTTCGAATACGCACAGCGATACTGACCCCACGACTTAACTTCAAAGACGAATTAAAGGAAGTCGTACCTATGTTCATAGCATTCGTAGATTTAGAGAAAGACTATGACAATCTTCACTTGAATAAAATTCTTTGAAATTATTAAGGTAGCAGGGATTAAACACAGGACGGTAAAGGACTTGGAACAATGATTGAACGGAATGGATTGGGAGATTGACACGAATACCGAAGTAAAATTAGGGTAATGTAGCGTAGTAGATGCTGAGGGAATTAGATTATGAAATGAGACATTAGTAAATTAGGCTTGCTACGTGGCCACCAAAATAACTGACGAAAGGCGAAGTAGAAGTGATACAGCATAGCTATTACAAGGAGAGCGTTTAAAAAAAAAGCATGTCTGGCGCGTAGCCGTGTACGGAAGTGGATGATCAACAGTTCAGATGAGAAGAGAATGGAATAGACGCTTTTGAAGTATGCTGCTACAGAGAACTGTTAAAAATTAGGTTGACAGATCGTACAAATATTGAAGAGATACTGAATCGAGCAAAGGTGAAAAGAAAAGAGTAACACAACACAGTCAGAAGAAGAGATCGGTAATTAAAATGCATCCTGAGGCATCAAAGAATAGTCAACTTGATAATGGAGGCCTTCATCCGACATGATGAATGCCTGTACTGTCTGCGAGTTACAGTGCTCTGGGTTCGATGCCAGTACCACAAGCAGGTCCACAAAGCGGCCGCAGTAGCGACACTTTATGCCGGCGACCACGATATGAAGCCAGCTGCACGACGCACTATAGGCAGTGGTGTAGTACCACATCCTTCATGCCAGGGGTGCAGCCCCGTTATTGTTGCGCCCGCCCGATACTATTCCCAGTGGATGTAGTAGTTCAAAAGGAGCTTGACTTTTGGTAGATCCTGATGGTCGTCATTAAAACACCAAAAGTTTCTTTACGCATTTGTGGTGATTTTAAGGCAACTATTAACACCCAGTTTAAAATAGATGTATACCATACTCCGCGTCCGGGTGAACTGTTAGTTACATCAGCAGGGAGTCAATTCTTCTGTAAGACTGATTTAGCGGACTATTATTTGCAGTTGCCGGAGGACGCTGAAACAAGGAAGGCAACGGTTTTAACACTTCTTTCGGGTTATCTCTACGCAACAGGCGTCTTCAGGGCATTTCAAAAAAGAATATACGTATTACAAAGTATTATGTTGTCAAAACTGTCGATCGCTGCGCCACGGTTCGGTTATTGGGGAAACGAGTACATTGTCTAGTTCATACTCATTGCCACTAGACGTTGGTTGTCTCCTGTTTGCTTTAGAGAGCCTGTATAGGGAGAGAGTGGCCATCCGGACGATACGGCGGCCTTTTTTCTGCCAAACTGCGGCGAGACTTTTGGATGGCCAGTAGTGGAGTACACACTCACCGAATCAGAAGCACAAGACAATATGGCGAAATCATTCGTTAGATGCCTTTGTTTATAAGAATAATGTGTTATAATAATTTTCACACAGCCAATTTACTGGTCTGTTTTCAAATTTAACTCTGTATATTGCAAGTTGTTTTATATGTAGTAAAAAGCAAAAACGACTTACTTCGCATAGATAAGAGTACTTGGTTGGTTTCCACAAGGCTCCTGTTTCTTTTTGGCAGCCCTGTTGACTGCGGCTGCCCACTGCTTTCGTCTTTCTTCATTGCGTGGAAATGCTAACATGCGAAATCCACCTTCGCCTCTGTTGGAACAACCAAATGCAGCACAACCTGGCATCGTTTAGAAACGTCTGCAGAACGAATTACAGATGTCAAAAACAATACTGTACAATTACTAAAGTGTTTACTTCAAACATGTAGGCCTACAGACTTCATCACAAAACGCTTCATTATTTCAACTCGTATTTAAGATCGCAAACGCTAATTACGTACTAAAAACGATATACAACTAAATCGAACATGCATGCACAACGCATAACGAGTCTCTCAGTAATTCAAATACCTTTTACTCGTTTCCTAACGTCCTCTGAACTTCAATTCAACTCAAAAGCACGGCGAACATAGGAAGCGCGAGAGACGTTAGGCGCCATTTTTCTGCCAAAGCTAATCAACCAATCACGGGCAACTTCACGTATGGCCACTCTCTCTGTATGTTTGCTTCGTTACTGTCACATGTTGTAAAATGGCTACTCCGCAGCAGAAATCATTTTGTGTTCTCGAGTTTGCGAAGTCCGTGATTACAGTGAAAAGTCTTTGCAGGCTGGCGTACCAAAATGATCCTCATGGGATGTATATGTAAAGGAAAGAGCCTGGCCGCCCTCGTATTTCCGCAGAAAATGTCGCATGATTTCAAACCGCTTTCCTATGTAGTCCCACAAAACCAACTGGTCGTACCAGCCGACAGTTACAGCTGCCTACAACAACAATTTGGGTTGTTTTGATACGTACGTAGGTTATGAAGCTATTAAAGTTACAGTTGTTAAAAACTCTACATCATGATTACAAACGCAAACGTGTAGAAGTTTCTAACAATGACAATGATAACATTTTCCCACTACGCATCGTATTCAGTGATGAACCGACTTTCCACCTTAGTGGGAAAGTGAAAGAACACAAATTTCGAATTTGTGGCCTACAGAGCCCACATGAACACAATGAATACGTATTCCAGTCATCTGTTTACCGCCCATTCTTCTTTGACGGAAACATGGTTAACGTTAGTAGTATCTTGCTGTGTTACAAAAATGATTGTTTCCAAAACTGAACGAGGACAACTTCGTTTTCCAACCAGCAGGGGGATACAGTCACTGGAGTTTCCAAGTGCTTGAACATGTGAATGAAACTCTACCGAGCTGCTGGATCGGCCGCTAAACAGCAGGCGCCCTAGCACTCCGCAGGTGGCCTCCACGGTCGCCGGATTTGACGGCCTGTGACTTCTTTCCATGAGGTTTCCTTAAGGACAACGTTTGTGCAGAAACACTGCCACAGAAGTGTTGAAGAACAGGATCTGTACTGCCATAACATCAGTGACGATGGACACGATCCCCTCAGTACGGGAGGAATTCGAATATCGGTGTGATATTGTTCGTGTCGCTGGTGGAGCACGTATTGAATGTCTGTAATCTAAACTTGAAAGATTCATATATATGTGTTCCAAGATCCACAGTTGTATGTCTTACAAGGGGAGGCCGCCAATTGTGAAATTCAGATTCGATTCATACTGCGCATAATAAAAGCTCATGGCCAGAGGTGTAATGTGGCAAAGCACCAAGATGCACTTCTCAGCCGTTGTCGAGAAAATCGACAGTTAAAAGAAACCGTTGCGGTGAAATACTCTCTACGATTAATAATTTTTCAGAGCGTCGTGGCGCAGCGGTAAGCGCTTGGGTTCGTAATCCGAAGGTCGCCTAATCGAATCTCGCGCCATGCAATTTTTTTATTAGTTTTTTGTAATTCAAATATATGTTATGCGGCGGCTCATTTCGGCCCATTCAACATCTATCCTTCAAGTGTAACGAGCGAGTAACGGAGTTTATATTTCATACCTGCCACAGCGAATTTGTGTTCGTGGGGGCTCTATTCTAATTCGAACGTTTGACTTAGGCTATACGTATTCGTTTCGGAATATCGTTTCTACGTCTTCCGTTAACTATACGTGGTTAATATTATGAAGACAATTAATAACATTTGTGAAATACAACTTTGTTTGCGGAAAACATAATGATGTTCGAAGTCGCCAGTTTTTCCACGACAAACGAGATTCAACAACTTATTATATGCATAATTGTTCCAATTGATTGCCGGGAATTTATATATATATATATATATATATATATATATATATATATATATATATATAATGTGTGTGTGTGTGTGTGTGTGTATGCACATTTGAATTACAAAAAACAAATACTAAAAAAAAGTTGCATGGTGCGAGATTCGATCCGGCGACCTTCGGATTACAAACCAGAGCGCTTACCGCTGCGCCACGACACTGTGGAAAATTATTAATCGTAGAGAGTATTTCACGGCAACAGTTTCTTTTAACCGTCGATTTTCTCGACAACGGCCGAGAAGTGCATCTTGGTGCTTTGCCACATTACACCTCTGGCCATGAGCTTTTATTATGCGCAGTATGAATCGAATCTGAATTTCACAATTGGCGGCCTCCCCTTGTTAGTGTTTATAAAGACACTGCTGGAAAAAAATTGGTACACCTGAAAAGACGACGTCGATTTTAAAGCGATGATGGCGTGTCACCTGGAGGATAGTAGATTTCTGATATTGGTTTCAACGTCATCTACCAACAGATATAGTAGTGCTATAGCTCACAGCCAGAAGGCACAGTGTGGTGCAGATGTGTGAAACGCAATCCTGCTTCCTACAGCCAACTGAAGGAGTTTGAAAGGTGTCAAATTGTGGCCTTCAGAGTGGCGGTATGGTCCTTTCGGAGAATTGCCACACAGGTTTTACGTATTGCGTCAGTTCTGCAACGATGCTGTTGTCAGTTATCACGTGAAGATTCTCACATCCGTAGACGAGGTTCTGGACAGGCGCCCGCCGGGCTCGTCAACTGTGGCAGACCGTACAGATACCGCAGCACAGGTAACAGGGCTTGTGATACCAGAAGTGTCAACAAGGACTGTTTCGAGCTGGTTATTCGCAGTGGGACTACGGGCAAGCACACCTCTAGCCCCTGGAGTCCCGCAGTCTTTTAACACCAGCCCAATGCGGATTCCGAAAGCATCGTTCTGCCGTTGACCATCTTGTTGCTCTCTCCACTTATATCATGAACAATTTTCTCCGGAAACGCCAAACGGTAGCAATATTTTTTGATCTGGAGAGAGCATACGATACCTGTTGGAGGACAGGCATTCTCCGCACACTGTTCTCTTGGGGCTTTCGAGGCCGGCTGCCCCTTTTTCTTCGCGAATTTATGGCAGAGCGCACATTTAGGGTGCGGGTGAACACTACTCTCTCCCGTACTTTCTCCCAAGAAAACGGGGTACCCCAGGGCTCCGTGCTGAGTGTTGTACTGTTTGCCATCGCCATTAATCCAATTATGGATTGTCTCCTTCCTGATGTCTCGGGCTCCCTCTTTGTGGACGATTTTGCGATCTACTACAGCTCTCAACGGACCAGCCTTCTTGAAAGACGTCTTCAAGGATGTCTCGATCGCCTCCACTCGTGGAGCATCGAAACCGGCTTCCGTTTCTCACCCAGTAAGACCGTTTGTGTAAATTTTTGGCGACGTAAGGAGTTTCTTCCGCCCTCCTTACATCTAGGTCCTGTCAACCTTCCGTTTTCAGACGTCGCTAAATTCTTGGGTCTTATGTTTGACAGAAAACTGTGCTGGTCCTCCCACGTTTCCTATCTTTCGGCTCGCTGTCTGCGTTCGCTTAACGCCCTCCGTGTCCTGAATGGTACCTCTTGGGGAGCGGACCGAGTGGTCCTTCTCCGCCTCTATCGCGCCTTAGTGCGCTCGAAATTGGATTATGGAAGCATAGTCTACTCCTCTGCTCGGCCGTCTATTCTTCGGCGTCTCGACTCTATCCACCACCGTGGATTACGTTTAGTATCTGGAGCTTTTTACACCAGCCCTGTGGAAAGCCTTTATGCTGAGACTGCTGAACCTCCGCTGTCCAATCGGCGGGCAGTCCTTCTGAGTCGTTATGCTAGCCATCTGTCTTCCATGCCTCCTAATCCAGCGCATGACCTTTTTTTCGACGCCTCCTTTGATGTCGGGTATGCAGGCCGCTCCTCCTCCCTACTACCCCCGGGAGTCCGCTTCCGTCAACTGCCCCATTCTCTTTCCTTCCGCTTTCCTAAAACCTTCTTGACAACTTGGGGTACAGCACCGCCTTGGCTCCGTCCCCGGATCAACTTGCTCAGAGACCTATGTCAATTTCCCAAGGATGGTACCCCTACACTTGTTTACCGTCGGGCATTTGCTGCTCTATGTGCACAAATGACGGAAGCCACATTTATTTACACCGATGGCTCGAAAACATCGTTAGGTGTAGGGAGTGCCTATATTGTTGGCAACAACCCAAATAACTTTCGGCTTCCCGACCAGTGTTCGGTTTATACTGCGGAGCTTTACGCTGTTCTCCAGGCTGTCCACTACATCCGCCGCCATCAGCGGATACAGTACGTAATCTGCTCAGATTCTCTCAGCTCTCTCCTAAGTCTCCAAGCTCTTTACCCTGTGCACCCTCTGATCCACCGGATTCAGGACTGTCTGCGCTTGCTCCACCTGGGGGGCGTCTCAGTGGCGTTCCTCTGGCTCCCGGGACACGCTGGTAACTGTGGAAATGAGGCGGCCGATATAGCGGCCAAGGCTGCAGTCTCTCTTCCTCGGCCAGCTATTCAGTCTCTTCCGTTTACCGATCTACGGAGCGTTTTATGTCGCCAAGCTGCTCATTTATGGCATGCGCATTGGTCAACACTTCCCCATAATAAATTGCGGGAAGTGAAAGCCCTTCCTTGCGCTTGGACCTCTTCCTCCCGAACGCGTCGTCGGGAGGAGGTAATTTTAGCTCGACTCCGGATAGGGCACTGTCTTTTTAGTCATCGACATCTTTTAAGCGGTGATCCTCCCCCACTCTGTCCCCACTGCTCTCAGCTGTGGACGGTCAGACACCTTTTAATTGAATGCCCCTATTTTAATCCGTTACGCTCCCGTCTACAGCTATCGCCTGATCTATCGTCGATTTTAGCAGATGACACGCGCTCAGCTGACCGCGTTCTACAGTTTATTAGTGACAGTGAAATGACGTCAGTCATTTGAAGCTTTTTTTTGGGGGACAACCAACCCCTTTCTCTAGTGGATTTTTAAGCATTCCTTCTGCCTTTAGTTACTCAAATTTTATGATTTTGTTCCCATTGCTGCTGATTTTAAATTTCGTTTTTTTCCTGTTTTCTATGTCACGGGCTGGGCGCTAATGACCATAGAAGTTTTGCGCCCTAAAATCACAAAAAAAAAAAAAAAAAAAAAAAAACCTCTAGCCCATCTTCGACTCACGCCACAGCATCGACGTGTACCGCTCGGCTGGTGCCGTGAGAGGATCGCTTGGAAAAGGGAATGCCTCGCCGTGGTTTTCATCTCGTGAGCGCTGTCTCGTAGAGTGCATTCGTGCCCCACCGCAGGTCTTATGCTCTGGGCTGTGATGAGCTACAACTCCCGTTCATCCTTAGTGTTTCTGGAAGTGACGTTAACCAGCACTCAATACGTGCAGAATGTTGTCAGACCCGTTCTTTTTCCATTCTTGCAACAGAAAGGTGA
Source organism: Schistocerca serialis cubense (assembly GCF_023864345.2). Taxonomy (NCBI): domain Eukaryota; kingdom Metazoa; phylum Arthropoda; class Insecta; order Orthoptera; family Acrididae; genus Schistocerca; species Schistocerca serialis. The sequence goes on along the minus strand of NC_064644.1, from coordinate 600,313,715 downwards.
TGTATTGTTCCAGTGCTCGCCCGCATACGGCCCGGAAAGCTCGACTTGCTGTGCAAGATGTGCAGCAACTTACATTGCCAGCACGATCTTCTGACTTGTCTCCAATCGACCATCTGTGTAATGTGATGGGACGAGAAGTGACTCGTACTACTCGTCAACCAACAACTTTTATAGAACTTCGCCAACAGATCGTGCAGGTTTGTAGCAACGTGTCCCAGGACAGTATTCGCCATGTGTATGGTCGGCCAGACACTAGAGAGCGCCTGCATTACTATCTCGTGGAGGCTACGCTATGTACTGGTGTAGGTATTTAAGCATATCTGGTACTTCAGAGCCTCTTGTGCTATTGATCTGTAAATGTAATCATTTCAGTTACTCCAGATGCACTGTTGCAACAATCTTGTGTGAATTGAATACCTCTAAAAAGATGTACTAATTTTCTTTTCCGGTAGTGTATATGCGTTCGAAATACGTCTGGTGCCAGTTATCAGGTGACATAGTCGGTTGCTGCCTCCAGGCAGCGAAGCAGTGAAACGTCTCCTTAACTCCTGCTGGAAGACTGGATAATGAAACCTGGAATTTAGTAGTGTCCTGAGATGGGTATGGACCAAATGAACTAAACTGCGGACATAGGACTGCGACAGAAGGGCAGTGGGTGCCCTTGTGTCAACCCATCGGCGGCACCGTTGGGGAAGGAAAGGTTCAGACGGGGTGCAACTATAGTAAAGGAGGGGAACTAGAAGCATCATGAGCATTGTGGTATTGGAATGCAGACCCAGACGAAAGGTGCAGCCTGTTGAACTCGTGAGACCCTCCTGGGGGTGACTTGTCTCGAGAGAAGAGCGCCTGGCAGGAGACAAGTACAGCAACAGCAGAAGTACCTTGCATGTGGCTGGAAGTGGCTGGAGGAAGCTACTGGTGGGCTCGTCCTAAGTGCTGTGGTGGAGACATATGCAGTTGGTCATGTCAGACAATGGAAGGATCCCGTGACACGAAGTGAGCTTCAGTCCGATATGACAGGTTGAGGAAGGCTATCCGCAACGTAAATTCGCCAAAGCCCCTGGGCGATGGGGCATTGTTCTGTCACGCAACACATTGGTATCCAATGGAAGCACCCAGAATGATTATCCAATTTGTATCCCGAAGGGGACCACTGGAATAGAAGGGGAGTTGGTAGCCTGGTGGCAGTAGCTCTGGTCCAGGCGAAGGAGGAGTTAGTAGGATACCACTGTTGGCCACCCTCGAGATCTGGGTGCATGTGCTTGAGTCGTGGACGTCCGAAAAGATAAGGGCCTAATGTTAGCTGATGTGTGTGCACTGTCTGAATGATGCTGCAGATGCACATGACAACTACCGACAGGTGACACTTCATGATTGTAATAGATGTGAGAGTGCCAGAAGAGAACAGTTGCGAAGAATCAATTAAACCATAAATATCTGCATTAATAATAGACTTACAAGACACAGTATATATTTGAAATTTAACAATATCTCCATCATTGATCAAATCCGCAAAACTCGCATCACCAAAATATTCAAGAACTGAACACACGTTATTTTGAATAGAACTGACAGAAGAACAAATAATTTTATCACCATCCACATTATGTGTAAGAGAATTTATAGTAAAACAAACAGTGACCAGAATTACTATTAGAACCTTGTATTGAGTATGATACACCTTATTTTCAAAGTCTTTAGTATAGTAACCGGTTTCCCAAGCCTGAATAGACGAGTCACATGGAGACACTGTATCAGCTGTAACACTAGAAGAATCGGTACGGCGCAGTTTTTGTAAACCCAGTCCTGCTTTTTTACCCTGTTTGTGCAAAATTGCAGGCGTTGGAAAAGGCAGATCATGCTGTCGTGGTGGATGAAGCACTGGCCGGAAGATTTGACCGGTGGTGACAGGTTACGGGAAAGCGGTGAGTTCTAGTCTCATGGCATAGCCCAGGGTCGAGGTGCCGAGCGACCAGCAGATGAAACAGTGTCTGAGTCCCGAGGTGTAACCCGAGGCCTAGTTGGCGGACCACCGGCAGAAGAGGGAGGTGCCGGATGCTGAGGTGTGGCCGAGCGTGAACAAGTTGCATGTCTCTGACAAAGAAATCTGTGTAAGATAGTTTACATGCGAAAATCTGAACTGTGCTCTAACAGCCACGGGTTAGGCCTTGCAAGGAGGCAATCCATTCTACATCTACAACTGCATGGACACTCTGCAAATAACGCTAAAGTACCTGTCAGAGGGTTCGTCGAACCATTCTTGACAATAATTCTCTATTATTCCAATCTCAAACAGCGCGTGGAAAAAACGAACATCTATATCTTTCTGTGCGAGCTCTGATTTCCCTTATTATGACGGTCGTTCCTCCCTACGTAGGTCGGCGTCAGCAAAATATTTTCGCATTCAGAGGAGAAAGTTGGTGATTGAAATTTCGTGAGAAAATTCCGCCGCAACGAAAAACGCCCTTGTTTTAAATCCTCTATAATGTCAGTGACACTCCTTTCCCTATTTCGCGATAATACAAAACCGACTGCTCTTCTTTGAATTTTCTCGATGTACTCCGTTTATCCTGTCTGGTAAGGGTCCCAGACCGCACAGAAGTACTCCAAAAGAGGATGGACAAGCATAGTGTAGGCAGTCTCTTTAGGAGATCTTTTAGATTTTCTAAGTGTTCTGCCAAAAAAACGCAGTCTTTGGTTTGCCTTCCTCACAACATTTCCAGTGTGTTATTTCCAATTTAAGTTGTTCGTAACTGTAATTCCTAGGTCTTTAGTTCAATTTAAGATCTTTAGTTCAATTTATGGCCTTTAGATTCAGTGTATGATCGTCCAGATTGCTTATAAGTACAAGAAACGTAGGGCAAGCTACCACCACAGAAAGGTTATCCTGGAAATATTTGCCTGGTTTATGCGTTATGTCTGCATAGCTCTGTTAATTTTGTTGGTTATCGGAAGGAGCTGCTTGACAAGTTAAAACACAGGAGCGCCAGCGGTGGACGAGAAAAATACACCCTTTGTCAGATCTCCATAAGATCCATAATCAGCGAAATGTTGTTCCAAGTGGGCAACATATCAAGTCCGCTGGTCCTGCTCTGCGTTGAATGGGGGTAACGTAGGGGATGGACCCCGAAAGTCTAGGTTGTGCTGTGACCGTCCTCCAAGTAGTGCAGCAGCTGCTCCTGAGCAACTACGAATGTATCCAACGTAGTCTCCATGGACTGGAGGAGAGTAGACATGGGAATAGTGAAATCCGTCATCTAGAACATTACACACACAATAAGAATTACTATGTCCAACGGGGAGCAAAACACTGAACAGATTTCCAGCAAAAAGGCCCTGCGGAAATAGATCAAATACAAAATATTCAGAGACCAGAGCAAGCACACTGAACTGTAGTCGAACCAGGAAACAGAAACCGAAATCACCAAGATGGAGACGGCCACAGTGTCGATGCAAATCACTTGAAGGAAACGTTCAATATTTCAGCAGGTGCAGGAGAAGCGGAGGCTTCAAACCGCAATATTGATTATGTGTAAAAGATGAGTAGGCGTCGCCAACGGCCTTGCCGCATTACACCGGTTCCTGTCAGATCACCAGAGTTAGGTGCTGTCGCGCTTTGCTAGCACTTCAACCGTCTGGGTCTGTCGAGTGTTACTGGCAAACGGGGTGCACTCAGCCCTTGTGAGGCCAGTTGAGAAGCTACTTGATTGAGAAGTAGAGACACCGGTCACGGAAACTGACAATGGCTGGGAGAGCAGTGTGACCAGCCACCTGTATAACTTGCCAATCCTCTATTGTAGGCGAGAGTGTGTGTTAAGTGGGAACGTCTATCATCGACTGCGCCAGTGTAGTGTCCGAGACAATTACTGACATAAAGTGCAAGTCTGATAGTTCTTCTTACAAGTCTGTGTCTACCTAGTTATCTTCTAAGATAGCTGCCTGTAGGTCCACCATACTGACAGTGATAGCACTCACAGATGACCCCAGTAGATGGTAGCTCACTGTCGTCTTATCGTGGACTCCAGCCGTGGATTGCTCATGCCGTGAACTCGCTGTAAACTGACTGTAGAGGCTTGGTGCAGCATCACGCGGAGGAGTACACTCAATCCTCATGGTTGGTTGACGCCGGCAGGGTTGATTAGCTGCCTGCTCGTTGGCTCCACATGATGTGTTGTCATCCAGCAGGTAACTGGCGTCTGCAGAAAGCGTGGCAACTTAGTTCCGTTGGCTGCAATGTACTCTTGAGGCAGCTATCTCTGTCAGCCAAGCTTGTCGGCCACATATGCTGGTTTTGCACCAATGATACTGCGCCGTACAAAGGGATGTCTCCTGGCAGGCGCCAGAGGAGGTAACACTTGGATATCGCCTCGTCGTGTCTTACTGTTGACCACTGACGAGTCGAAATGCCAGGTCGTCGTTTCCCCTTTCCTCGCTCCCTGAATGAATGAGCCAGTTGCTGCACACTAGGGGATGTGTCGAATGAAGGCTATGGTGCAACGTCATGTATACTGGCCCCAAATCGACGCCGAGGTAGAGCATATAAAGCGTCGATGTCTGCCCCAAATCAAACAATTCCCAGCGTTTTTTTTTTCGTGGCCGAAGCGCTCAATGGAGTAGGTGCACAAAGATTTCAGTGGACCGTTAGAGGCCGCCAAATTTCCCGTATATTCCTCAGACGCAATCAATAACAGCCGCTACAGTCTGGGCCGTAGAGACGGTATTCCCCAAAATTCCTGATATAACACGGTTCTCCTCAGCTGCCTTCCAGATTACATACCGGTGCACCTTGTCATTGATAGCAGCCTGGTTGTAGTCTAGTTCGGTGGCAGATGACGGTCGCTCTTTGGTCTTTCGCGCGTGTGACAGCGGGCCTCTGTGTAAAACTGGGTCTCTGCACAGGCGCTCAGGTGTGTGGTCGGACCTTTGTCCGCCCGCACCCAAGGGCGGACCTCAGGTGTCGTCAGGTGTAGCTCGCAGTTCAATGACGAGAAGCAGGTCCAACATCGCAGTCGACTTCGGCCACCAGAGCCACCAGAAGGCACCATCTCCCAACCAGGTGTCATAGGCCGCAACACAGACTGAACACTCCTCCCAGAAGCCGAGATGCCCCTGGACCCGGTAGCGGGTACCTGTAGAAACCTGGGTGGGTCACCAGTGAATCTTCCTCCTGCACCTAGAATTCCTAGACAAAAGTCAGTCACTAAGGGTCCTATGGAATGATGAAAGGGTGGTGACGTCGTATCGCCACCTAGCAAAACAACCGATACCGATAAAGTCTGCGATCTGCAACAATGTAGGGTTGTCGCCGTACCACAACGAGGTGCAAGCAGCCGCGTCATCAGCGACGCGCTCTGCTGGGGACGGGCTGCAGGGCTGGCTGCACGGCGCGGTGAAGTCACTACACTCGGTATGCACCTCGTCATTACGCGCATATCAGACCTCTCGCATAGATTCCGCTATTGTCTTGCTTTCTCTTGTTGTTTACTTTTAGATCTGTGTGTCTGTTACTGGTTCTCCAGGATCTGTGTGTCTGTTACTGGTTTTCCAGACGCTCAGTACGCAGTGGTCACAATCACATGGAGTCCACCCGCGTCACTGCTGATTGCGTTCAGTGTTCGTAGCTCCGCTGCTCACGCTTGTGAATCTGAAATTGTAACTGTACCTTCTAGCTCGCTATTGAAGAAAGATGTGTAGGCTAATAGCGTTTCCACAAGGACGTTTCAAATGCTTTGGAAGGTGGCCGCCATTATAAGAATATTGGAAGAACACGTATAAACGAAATAAAATTAGATTTCCGTGTCAGAGGATGTGCACTTGCCAAAAGAGAAGTGACGTGAAGTTCAAAATTTTCGAACGACCCCCGTTTCCTCCATCTATGTTTTGCACAGCAATAACAGTAGTGCCAACTAAAAAATGGTCGTCTAAGCAGAAAGGTGGAAGGAGTATATAGAGGGTCTATACAAGGGCGACGTACTTGAGGACAATATTATGGAAATGGAAGAGGATGTAGATGAAGATGAAATAGGATATACGATACTGCGTCAAGACAGAGCACTGAAAGACCTGAGTCGAAATAAGGCCCCGGGAGTAGACAACATTCCATTAGAATTACTGACGGCCTTGGGAGAGCCAGTCCTGACAAAACTCTACCATCTGGTGAGCAAGATGTATGAGACAGGCGAAATACCCTTAGATTTCAAGAAGAATATAATAATTCCAATACCAAAGGAAGCAGGTGTTGACAGATGTGAAAATTACCGAACTATCAGTTTAATAAGTCACAGCTGCAAAATACTAACGCGAATTCTTTACAGACGAATGGAAAAACTGGTAGAAGCGGACCTCGGGGAAGATCAGTTTGGATTCCGTAGAAATACTGGAACACGTGAGGCAATACTGACCCTACGACTTATCTTAGAAGAAAGATTAAGGAAAGGCAAACCTATATTTCTAGCATTTGTAGACTGAGAGAAAGCTTTTGACAATGTTGACTGGAATACTCTCTTTCAAATTCTAAAGGTGTCAGGGATAAAATACAGGGATCGAAAGGCTATTTACAATTTGTACAGAAACCAGATGGCAGTTATAAGAGTCGAGGGGCATGATAGGGAAGCAGCGGTTGGGAAGGGCGTGAGACAGGGTTGTAGCCTCTCCCCGATGTTATTCAATCTGTGTATTGAGCAAGCAGGAAAGGAAACAAAAGAAAAAATTGGAGTAGGAATTAAAATACATGGAGAAGAAATAAAAACTTTGAGGTTTGCCGATGACATTGTAATTCTGTCAGAGACAGCAAAGGACCTGGAAGAGCAGTTGAACGGAATGGACAGTGTCTTGAAAGTAAAGGAGGATATAAGATGAACATCAACAAAAGCAAAACGAGGATAATGGAATGTAGTCGAATTCAATCGAGTGCTTCTGAGGGAATCAGATTAGGAAATGAGACACTTAAAGTAATAAATGAGTTTTGCTATTTGGGGAGCAAAATAACTGATGATGGTCGAAGTAGAGAGGATATAAAATGTAGACTGGCAATGGCAAGGAAAGCGTTTCTGAAGAAGAGAAATTTGTTAACATCGAGTGTAGATTTGTCAGGAAGTCGTTTCTGAAAGTTTTTGTGTGGAGTGTAGCCATGTATGGAAGTGAAACGTGGACGATAAACACAATTGGGGAGAAGAGGAGTTTGTGGCACAACTTGACAAGAAGAAGGGACCGGTTGGTAGGACGTGTTCTGAGGCATCAAGGCATCACAAACTTAGCATTGGAGGGCAGCGTGGAGGGTAAAAATCGTAGAGGGAGACCAAGAGATGAATACACTAAGCAGATTCAGAAGGATGTAGGTTGTAGTAAGTAGTGGGAGATGAAGAAGCTTGCACAGGATAGGGTAGCATGGAGAGCTGCATCAAACCAGTCTCAGGACTGATGACCACAGCAACAACAATACGAGAAAGCTGCCTTGGTGAGGTGCGATGTACAAGAAGATGTAGATTTAGAATATAAAATTGAGGTGTGAGAAGAATTTGACAATGATTAGTGTAACAAAGAGGAAATAAGATACTTTCTCTTTAGGAGGAGAGCAGCATGTGAGACAGGTGGGATGAATAAATCCATAAACTTAACTGTTTTCACGCGTCAGTCCGGCAGAAGACACGAGAAGAAATCAAATAACGTATTCACCGAGAAAGTGTCGGACGACATACCTCCATGAATAATATATGCAAATTGTATGAAAGACAAGGTGAAGAACATCAGGAGCTAGTAAGAAAATGAGAAAAAATTCAGAAAGGAAAGCAAAAACAGCGGCTCCATCCGACGATTCTTGGGGCGCGATTACGAAGCCTTGTTAGTACGTTACTAGTACCTCCAAATATTTGGCGTTCATTCGTGAGTCATGCAGCAGAGACTGAAGTGGACTCCAGTAATCTATATACTTTTCTATAGATTAAGTAAAAGTAAGAGTATGAAACGAGCGCTGTTGTGGCGTACGGTGGACATTTATATTTGCTTCTAATGGAGTGTTTAAAATTTTGCACACGTTTCTGTAAGAACTAGACAATGGAGCCTGTCAACGACCGTTATTTTGATCTCAGAATTAGGGTCGTCGTGTTCACTAGTGTGTGTTCCTATCTGCAGATGTGGACGTCAGCTAGCAGGTGTAGCGGGTGGCTGAATAACGTCTGGTGTCACGCGTCGTTAATATATCCACATCTTCCGCCGTCTTTGATAGTCTGTGTAAAAGAAGAACGTACTGTCAAAAATTGCTTTTAGGTGTAGTTAGCAGTAAACATGCTAATAGTTACCACACTGAATTACCGAGCGGGGTGGCGCAGTGGTTAGCACACTGGACTCGCATTCGGGAGGACGACGGTTCAATCCCGCGTCCGGCCATCCTGATTTAGGTTTTCCGTGATTTCCCTAAATCGCTCCAGGCAAATGCCGGGATGGTTCCTCTGAAAGGGCACGGCCGACTTCCTTCCCCATCCTTCCCTAATCCGATGAGACCGATGACCACGCTGTCTGGTCTCCTTCCCCAAACCAACCAACCAACCAACCACACTGAATTAAGGGGTGTTTGAGATATTTGTATCAACGAAGATACAGTATTTTCTTTGATGATTTACTAGCAGTCTTTCAACTATGTCGCGAAAAATAATCATTTATCTAGCTTAAACGAACGTAGCGACAGTGCACGCAGACGAGTAGTTAGTATTTGAATAAAGTTAACGAAAAGACATGCAATTAAGCTGAGTAGAAAATATCAGGAAATTTCCATATGTCAAAAATAAAGCTCGGATTGGTATTACTCTGATTGATTGTAACATTTAAGTAGCATTTACGGTCAATATTCTAACAAAATGTTATTTTTATGTAATTAAAACTTAAAAATCATTAAATGTCAATATCTGCCCACGTGATCGAAAACGCTTTATTGGCGGATGCTCTTGTGACGTCACATGTTAGGAGTAATGTTATATTAGTATTATATTGTATATTATATATAGTATATATTATAGGAGTAATGTTATACTAGCGGTAGCCGAAATTGCCAGGTTTTTACGTACTTTTACCGCAAAAGGTTTAGCCATTTAGTGATGAAAAACGCAATTACAACTTTTAAGTAACATTGGAAAGGAATTTTGCGAACGCTGATAGTGGAAGCCTTGTGAAAGTTGATCCATTTATGCTCCGCCCATTTAGAGCGGCGATATGTACAACGACGGACATTCTTTCCCTGCTCCCTGCAACACCATTAAACTCGCTCAAAACTAAGGAATTGTAGAACTTTTGCAAATGGATCAGTATATTAAAACTAGATTTTCGACTGTCAGTCATGAGCTACGACCCGGAGCACAAAATATTCGTGGTAAAACTTTGTGCTGATTTCCTGTGTAGAAAGCACTCAGCAGAGATATTGCATCTATCAGGTCTTCCGTGGTGCAACGAACAACGCATTCGACTGCAGCGCAAGAGGATACATTTTCGAATCCTGTAGCGGTCATATATTTTTAAAGGTTTTACACGAAATACGAAAATACGGTTAGCAAGAACTGATTGTAGCAGTTGCTTCGATTGCGGGATGTATTATACATAGCTTCACATTAATCTTAGTCTGAGAAACGGACAACAGGGGATAAATGCATTTACTTTGCGAACAAACAATTCACTTTTTTGGAAAGCATTGCTTGTAGTGAAAATATAATAAGCATACGTCCGCCGGTGCAATGACGTGTAGGACGTTGCGGTTATATGCAGAGATATAAAGTGTACAACATTCAGGTGACAAATGTAAGGGCTGCGCTGTTTGTGGATGTAAACTAACGTCAGTGTCTGAAGCAGGCTTACTTCATCTTTATATAAGATGATGAAACTTTAAAAGTTTAAAAAGTAGGGATCCTAGTTGGACAATACGAAGATAAAAACATTGTTTCCAATAACGTAAAAATGCCTGCTGGTCACATTTTCTAGAAAATATCCTTTCGAACGTGACGTGCTTGAAGAGCGATTGCAATATTGTAGGCACATGTAAACCGGAAGGAAACCGCAATAAAATTCTGTTTCACATCTGTGTGATGAAATTTTTGTGATTTGGTTTTCATATGACAGGACTGTCGATTCGTCCTACGCATAAGTTGAAATATTCTTTCTGGTTAGTTCAAAACTAGCGACCTATGGATACCAGCTCTAACGACAGACCTACCGAATAACGTACGTGAAATAGGGTAAAACAACAATTTCGACGAACAGTTTAATTTCGTTGAGTGACGCTACCCTTCCTTGTAACAGTGGGAAATCATATGTAGAGGTGAATCAATGTTAACTTCACTATGCAAAACATTTTTAATTAAGTTAGGGAACTTGTGCGCTGACGTGGTGGCAATTTATCGGCACAGAGCAAACACATTTTACGCATCTTCTTATTTTGTGGAACACCCAAAAACAACGTTTCAAGTTTGCTCAAATTGTTCAAATGGCTCTGAGCACTATGGGACTTAACATCTGAGTTCATCAGTCCCCTAGAACTTAGAACTACTTAAACCTAACTAACGTAAGGACATCACACACATCCATGCCCGAGTCAGGATTCGAACCTGCGCCGCAGCGGTCGCGCGGTTCCAGATTGTAGCGCCGACAACCGCTGTGCCACTCCGGCCGGCCGACGATAGTGCCCCAAATCAAATTACAAGCGCCGTCGGGCTGCTGCAGTGTTGAAACACTGCGTGAGGGGTGTGTGTGTGTGTGTGTGTGTGTGTGTGTGTGTGTGTGTTTTTGTGTGTGTGCCCACGGCGTTTGGAACGCAGATTTACTTCAAACCTCGTACACTCGTAGTGCTCCATTAGGACAACAAAATTTGTAAGCAGTAGCGCGTACTTCTCAAGCCTTATTGACAAAATCGCAAGATAATTCTAGCCGTCAAATACACTTCTGGAAATGGAAAAAAGAACACATTGACACCGGTGTGTCAGACCCACCATACTTGCTCCGGACACTGCGAGGGGGCTGTACAAGCAATGATCACACGCACGGCACAGCGGACACACCAGGAACCGCGGTGTTGGCCGTCGAATGGCGCTAGCTGCGCAGCATTTGTGCACCGCCGCCGTCAGTGTCAGCCAGTTTGCCGTGGCATACGGAGCTCCATCGCAGTCTTTAACACTGGTAGCATGCCGCGACAGCGTGGACGTGAACCGAATGTGCAGTTGACGGACTTTGAGCGAGGGCGTATAGTGGGCATGCGGGAGGCCGGGTGGACGTACCGCCGAATTGCTCAACACGTGGGGCGTGAGGTCTCCACAGTACATCGATGTTGTCGCCAGTGGTCGGCGGAAGGTGCACGTGCCCGTCGACCTGGGACCGGACCGCAGCGACGCACGGATGCACGCCAAGACCGTAGGATCCTACGCAGTGCCGTAGGGGACCGCACCGCCACTTCCCAGCAAATTAGGGACACTGTTGCTCCTGGGGTATCGGCGAGGACCATTCGCAACCGTCTCCATGAAGCTGGGCTACGGTCCCGCACACCGTTAGGCCGTCTTCCGCTCACGCCCCAACATCGGGCAGCCCTCCTCCAGTGGTGTCGCGACAGACGTGAATGGAGGGACGAATGGAGACGTGTCGTCTTCAGCGATGAGAGTCGCTTCTGCCTTGGTGCCAATGATGGTCGTATACGTGTTTGGCGCCGTGCAGGTGAGCGCCACAGTCAGGACTGCATACGACCGAGGCACACAGGGCCAACACCCGGCATCATGGTGTGGGGAGCGATCTCCTACACTGGCCGTATACCACTGGTGATCGTCGAGGGGACACTGAATAGTGCACGGTACATCCAAACCGTCATCGAACTCATCGTTCTACCATTCCTAGACCGGCAAGGGAACTTGCTGTTCCAACAGGACAATGCACGTCTGCATGTATCCCGTGCCACCCAACGTGCTCTAGAAGGTGTAAGTCAACTACCCTGGCCAGCAAGATCTCCGGATCTGTCCCCCATTGAGCATGTTTGGGACTGGATGAAGCGTCGTCTCACGCGGTCTGCACGTCCAGCACGAACGCTGGTCCAACTGAGGCGCCAGGTGGAAATGGCATGGCAAGCCGTTCCACAGGACTACATCCAGCATCTCTACGATCGTCTCCATGGGAGAATAGCAGCCTGCATTGCTGCGAAAGGTGGATATACACTGTACTAGTGCCGACATTGTGCATGCTCTGTTGCCTGTGTCTATGTGCCTGTGGTTCTGTCAGTGTGATCATGTGATGTATCTGACCCCAGGAATGTGTCAATAAAGTTTCCCCTTCCTGGGACAATGAATTCACGGTGTTCTTATTTCAATTTCCAGGAGTGTATATACCTGTGCGTGGCGGTTTTTGACAGGAAGCGGCGGCAGCCGAGTGGTTAGCGTTCAAGCCTCATAATCGCTGGATCGAGTTCAGTTCGTAAGTTTTTTTATTTATAACACAGTCAAGTTTTTTTACTATTTACATTACAATTGATATAATGCGAAAAATACGTGTAATCGGACGAACTTTTATTAAATTTACAATCTTGTTTGGCAGTCTACAAAGTTTTTACTATCAAAAATATAATATTCATAACTATCGACTAGCAAACGACTAAACGCATAAAGTGATACTGAAAATGTATGAGAAAACCCAGTTCCATTTCAGCCGCGCTCGCGAGTGGCCGCTGTTGACTGTAGCGCTGCACTTCCGTGTTTACCCCGCTGTACTTGTTTCGCCGAGTGCTGTCCGTCCGTTAATCTCCGTGTTCGTTCGTATTCCTTGTGATCTGATCGCTCTTTCTCGTCTTGCTGCTGCTAATTGGAGTTTCGGTTGTTTAACCGAAATTGCGTCGCTGGATTAACCATGGCTACACACCTCAGGAAGAATACTCCGGTATTTGCTTTTGACAAGGAATCCCGTCCTGTTCAGCCGACATCCCTGGAAACAGATGACTGGATTACACAGGTAATTGGTCTCAATTCTGAAACCATCCATACCTGGGAACTGGATCAGGAAAAATACTGTGTTTTTGTCAAGTTAATCAGTGCTGCGACTCTTGATAAAGTGTTACGAAAGTGGGGCTATGAAGTAGATTTTGTGCATAGAAATGGTTATAAAAGTAAAGTTTCTATCTATAGAGCGGACATTCATTACAAAACCGTTCGTGTCTTGAATCTTCCCATTGAAATTGAAAATGATAAGATTAAGGAACCTCTTTTAAACTACGGAGACGTTAAATCAATTGCAAATGAAAGATGGTCGCCTCGCTTTAAACTGCAGTGTTTTAACGGGGTCCGCTGTGTGGAGATGGACGTTAAGACGAATATTCCGTCTCACATAACTGCTTGTGGGTATAAGGCACAAATTCCAGAATGAGATTTTCACTCTGCAGCGGAGTGTGCGCTGATATGAAACTTCCTGGCAGATTAAAACTGTGTGCCCGACCGAGACTCGAACTCGGGACCTATTGCCTTTCGCGGGCAAGCGCTCTACCAACTGAGCTACCGAAGCACGACTCACGCCCGGTACTCACAGCTTTACTTCTGCCAGTACCTCGTCTCCAACCTTCCAAACTTTACAGAAGGTTCGCAGGAGAGCTTCTGTAAAGTTTGGAAGGTTGGAGACGAGGTACTGGCAGAAGTAAAGCTGTGAGTACCGGGCGTGAGTCGTGCTTCGGTAGCTCAGTTGGTAGAGCGCTTGCCCGCGAAAGGCAATAGGTCCCGAGTTCGAGTCTCGGTCGGGCACACAGTTTTAATCTGCCAGGAAGTTTCAAGGCACAAATTGTTTATACAGGTCAGGAAGCTACATGTCATATATGTAACGAAACCGGCCACTTCAGCCAGGAATGTCCGCGGCGAACTGTTGTTCTTAAAAGTAATTTGATACAGCGTCAGAAGCTTACCTTAAATGATCTGTTACCAAAGAATAGCCCAGATCAACTGGTTGAGAATGTTAACGCAGCGGGCCAAGCTGATGTCTCCCTTCACGATAACAGTCAATTTCCCCCGTTAACAACAAAGGGAAACCCTGTTACCACTACTCGTGAAACTGAAATGCAACCGAAAAAACGAGCTCTGGAGATAACTGATAGTTGTTCAGAGGACGAGCTGTCTTGTCCCACTCCCTCACTTCGCAAGCAAAAGCAGTGCGACGAGGAGGCAGAGGAACCTGAAGGCAAAATGCGAATAGAAACTGAACAAAAAGATAATATACATATGGTACCAACAAATGAAGGGCGTGTAATCAGCATTAATTTGCAAGAAACAACAGGTGCAGTAGCCGATTGCATAGATCAGCAGCTATCTGTTAATAAACAACTTCAATAAACAACTTCAGGGAGCGGTTGCAAAAACTGCAGTCTCCATTTGTTTCCCTCGATCAGGAAGTGAGTAAAATTAATAAAGAACGAGGAAGTGGTGGCGAAACTGAAATCACGGTCAACACCTCAGGGCCGGCGCCGGCAACCGAAATTGCGAAAGCGTCTGCTGCTGCTCCAGATAAGCCGCGAAGTAAAATACCGACGCAGTTTCACTGCTTAATTCTGATTATAAACTAATAGCTAGAATAGGAAACAAGAGAATTTCATGCCTTACAGATAAAATTATTAGTCAACATCAGAACTGCGCGCAAGGCAGAACCATTTTTCAAAATCTAGCGGAATTCAGGTATATCATTGCAATAACTTCTGTAACCAACATAAAGTGTGCTTTATTGTTTTTAGAATTTTATAAAGCGTTCGATGTAGTAAATCATGAATATCTTCTACAGACAGTGAAGAAAATAGGTTTCAACGATAGGGTCATACAGTTGATTAAGAACATAGCAACTGGAATAAATGCTAAGATAGCGGTGAATTGTCAACAATCCAGGCCGATGCAAAAACAACGAGGTGTTCCTCAAGGAAGTCATTTGTCCATGTCGCTCTTCGCCATTCGCTGGAACCTTTCCTCCGTCATTTCCATGCTAGATTAAAAGGCTTAACATTATCAGGAAATAAAACAGTTATAAGAGCCTATGCTGACGATATAGAGGTCATTATAAGGAATAATGACGAGGTGACCACTCTAGCAACAGTGATTGATTTGTACTGTAGAGCATCTGGAGCCAATGCAAACGAAAAAAGTAAGATCTTAAATCTCAGAGGTTTTGATAATGTCAACGTCGAGTGGGCAAAATTAGTCCGACAACATAAAACACTTGGGATCACCCTGATTGCATGCCCTATGAAAATGACGGCTTTAAATTGGAAAGTTGCAGCAGATAAAGTGCAAGGAGCCATTATAGAGAATTTAACTCGATGTATGAACCAAGTTCAAAGAACACAGTATATCAACTCATGCATCCTTGCTAAAGCTTATTATACTGCCCAGCTGTTTCCAATACCGAGAATGATAGCGAGGAGAATAATTTCCAAAATCACCAACTTTTTGTGGAGAGGTGAAGTGTTCAGAGTATCTACTAAAGTAGCCACTTTAGATCCTAAAAATGGTGGACTAGGATTAACTGATATAACGGATAAAACCTGTGCACTTTGTATCAAAAGGCAAGTTAGTTTAATAAGAGACACACGAGAAAGCATAACCAGCAAACTTTTCGATATCATTAAACCTCGAAGCCTGCTTCCCCCAACTGACGTGCAGAATATCAACAGTCGCTTACAGCATGTGAGGATTTTCTATGGTGAGTTTAGTTACGTCAGTGTCGAACTCAGGCAGTCACGACACTTAACATCGAGAGCAATAATGCGGGAACGAAAGAAAAGAGAAGGAAGGGACAAAATAGAACGACAATTTCCAAACATTGAGTGGACTGAGATTTGGAAAAACATTAGTTCTAATGTGCTCACGTCTAATGCAAAAACGTCATGGTACAAGACAGTTAACAACATAGTACCAATGAAAGACTGCACGCAATCGGACTCTGTGAAACACATATAAGTCAAAAATGCCATGTAGTTGACACAATAATTCATAGATATACTTGCAGTGGTCACATGAATAGTTGGAAGTGGATCCGGGAGCAAATAGCTCTGATTACAAGAACATCCCCTGAGTATATATCGCTGTCACTGATACACAGGCCTGAAACACGCTATTTCCCAGAAGCAAAAAATAACGCTGTGTACTGGTTGCTGGGAAATTTTATTAACTACGTCCTTAACAAATTAGGATCCGGTAGCATCATAGAGTTCAAGGTACACATGCTGTGTGAATTCCACAAAATTAGGTGTTCGAATCACGAGAAAAAGTTCGGTAATACGTTAAAAATTGTATTTGAAAGAAAGGGCACTGGTTAACATAAAAAAGAAGATTGTGTTGACAGTGATGTATTGTAGTTACCTTAAGGATATTATTTAAAATTTTACAGTATATTTTTGGTGTGTGCTTTTTCTACTTCTAGTTTTTGAAACTTATAAGCTAATGTACAGAACTTAGGTGACAGTGAGATTGTGTGTTTAATAGTGTCAAAAAACAAAACATTATAGGTGCATTATTGACTTATATTAGAAATCTGGAAATAGACAGTTTTTATGGAAAGGTCCTTATCGATTGGTTAAAACCATAAGATTCTATCTGATAATGCAATATTTAATGGCAGGCACATTGCCCTATTCATTTTTGCACTGTGATGTGTAAGTCAGATTGGCAGTGAAAGACTTATTATATAGGTCTGATCACTTCCGATACTTAACATTCAGTTAATGTCCAGAAAGTGTAGTTGGAAGGCTAGTCAACTTTATTATATATCTCCTTTCCGCCATTCTCAAGTATTTCAGAAATTCTCTAATATGATTATTAAATTGTTTGATATTTAAAATTATCCCACCAACTTGCTGATATCCATCATAAAGAATTATTTATACTTCTGTAAAGATTGGAGCTCATGTAATTCAAAGTGCAGATTTTATTTCTTCATGTTGAAGTTTGAATGTCTTAAAAAAAACTATACTTGATGTTGAACTTAATTCCTTCTGGTAACTCAGGGAGTAATACAATCTTCTGTTGTCTTTCTTTAACGTCAGCATAACCGAAATGATCGAACTGTTTTTTTAAATAACTTCATGTATTACAAGTGTCCATGGTTAGTACATGAACTTAGTATGTATGCAGAATGTGTAACATTGTTTTTTTAATAAATGTTTTTATAAAAAAAAAGCGGTTAGCGTTCAAGCCCTGTAATCTCTGGATCGAATTTTTTATTTCTAACAGTCTTTTTTTTACTATTTGCATTACAATTGATATAATGCGAAAAATACGTGTAATCGGATGAACTTTTATTAAATTTACAATGCTGTTTGGCAGTCTACAAAATTTTTACCATCAAAAATAATATAATATTCATAATTATCGACTAGTAAACGACCTAACGCATGAAGTGATACTGAAAATGTATGAGAAATCCCTTATACCTGGAAGCAGCCCGAAACTACTTGTTACCTCCAAATTTTGACCTGCACCGACGGTTTTCGAAAGATATACAATTAATCGTCGCTTTCGACATTAAGAGTACGATGGCAGGATGGTATTTTTGCAAAAACATGGAAAACATAAAGTTACACGGGACCAGCTGTTCGCGCATACGCAAGATCTTTTGAGGTTTTCCGTGGAAAAACAGACCTCGTTAACATTTTCAAAAACCTCTCTTTCAGCCGATAATTTGGAAGCAAACCATGCATAACGCAGCATTTCCTCAAATATCGGCGCTGATAATTGATCATGCAGTATCGAGTGTGTTTTAATAGCGTCTCCACGAGAAGCAATTTCTCGTTCTTTTTCGATTAAATACGAACAATTTTGAAGACACGGACAAGCATACATTTTCAGTATCACTTTATGTGTTTGGCCGTTTAGTAGACGATAGTTATGAATAAAATATTATTAGTAATAATAAAAATTTGTAGACTGCCAAATAATACTGTAAATTTAATAAAAGTTCATCCGATTACACGTATTTTTCCCATTATATCAATTGTAATGTAAATAGTAAAAAAATGACTGTGTTAGAAATAAAAGAAACTGACGAACTGGACTCGATCCAGCGATTACGGCGCTTTAATGGTACTCACTCAGCTGCCGGTGCTTCCTGGTAAAAACAGCCACGCACAGGAATTAACTTTCGATTTTCTCAATAACGCTTGAGAAGTACGCGCTACTGCTTATACATTTAGTTGTCGTAATGGAGTACTAAGAGTGTACGAAGTTTGAAGTAAATCAGCGTTCCAAACGTCGTGGCCTCCCCTTGTCAGACGTGTTGCATCGGCAGTGTATTGTCCGTTTCAAGAGCCTTTAAACTATACACGAAGATATTTTCTGCTCGTGGTCTCTGTTCCGTGTATTTCTCTGCCTCGTGATGACTGGGTGTTGTGTGCTGTCCTTAGGTTAGTTAGGTTTAAGTAGTTCTAAGTTCTAGGGGACTGATGACCATAGATGTTAAGTCCCATAGTGCTCAGAGCCATTTGAACCATTTTGTTCCGTGTAGTTGTACCGAAATCGTGTGCATTTACGCTGCTCAGCATTAAAAATTGTAACACCCTAAATATGGTATGCAACAAACGCTAAACTATACGTACATGTGGTGTCCGTCTTTTCGGACATGTCCGAAGGAACAGCCACCACACATACATATAATTGAGGCGAGACGGCCAACTATCTCTTCAGTGCAGATGCACACCAGGCTAGAACTCTTGGACGGGAATCGGTGAAATGCCACGAGTACTGAGGGTAATGAGCAAGGGGCACTACGTCAGTAGTGTGCGGATACGTTGAGAATTTGGGCCTGACGGGAGGCGTGCTAGGGCAGTCCCTGCAGTTGCGACGACCCCTCTGTTCGGATGGCTCAGTGATCAGACCACGTACCTAGCGAGCAGGAGACCCTGGTTCGACACAGTCCACAACAAGTTTTCTTATTTCTCCATTGATTTCAATCAGTGCCTGCTCGCAGCCAAAGTCCGTAATTCCTTTTTGTCTTAAACGTTAAACTGACATAAAATGGCCGGCCGCGGTGGTCTAGCGGTTCTAGGCGCGCAGTCCGGAACCGCGCGACTGCTACGGTCGCAGGTTCGAATCCTGCCTCGGGCATGGATGTGTGTGATGTCCTTAGGTTAGTTAGGTTTAAGTAGTTCTAAGTTCTAGGGGACTGATGACCACAGATGTTAAGTCCCATAGTGCTCAGAGCCATTTGAACCATTTTTGACATAAAATGTAGTAAAAGTTTAAACAAGTTATTAGCGCTTAAACACGGCCGCACTAAATATGGAGTAACGCTATCTAAATTCTACACACAAGGAAAGAATAGACAGCGATTCTCTCATTCAGAAGTCGCATGCGAACTTAAGCCGTTTATGAGAAAAGTGTGTTATGCCTCGTGAAAGAAGACGGAGAAACGTCTACGCGCACGTGTCAGAATTCGGCAGTGGCGCCATCGTAACCCATTTGTCGTTTCCCGACATAGCAGCTCACGCCAGCCGGGGTATCACGACTGCCGTGGGAATATGCAGTCGACTGGTCCGGGAGGGCCATAATCGACGCCCTTGAGGATCTCAGTGGCACATGTTGACTAGCGCCCGAAGGGACAGACGTACCGTGGAGCTACGTCACCTACATTGAGCCGTGAAGCGGACATATTTGCAAGCGGACGGTGCGACCGCGTCTGCAGCGCCACGGCGACCGCTGTCACGACTTCCCTCTGCGCCACAGTAGGAAGAGGCTCGCCGCCCGTTGTGCGCCCATCGACGAAGCTGGACACTGGGGTGACACCGTGTCGCCTTTCTCTTTCAGTCGATTCCTAGTTCCGTGTGCAGCATCGCGATAGACGTATCCGCGTGTGAAACCTCAGAGAAGAACTAACGTTGCTACATCGCATCCGTCTTCGTTACACGGGCACAGTACTTGGTGTGGTGGTGTGTAGTGCCGCTGGGCACACAACACTATCGTTTACGTTCTGCACAGCCGTGAAGTCGGACAGCAGTTGTTACATTTCTGACGTGATAAGGCCGACGGCTGTGCGCTATCTTCCAGATCTCCGTAACGTTATCTTTCAACAAGATAACGGAAGGCCGTATGTTTCTCATGGCACCGTGACGTAGCTCCACACAGAGAGCGTTTGAAAGAGTATGATTGACGAACTTTGGCGTTCAGCTGAAGCAGCGTGGAATGACATGACGCCTAGCTGGGTCAGAGGTGGCTCCTACAACTGCCCAATTTCGATGCTGGTACACTCGTAAAGCAGCTTCAAATGTAGTCGCGTATTCTCCGTGCAGTGAAAAAGGAAACACACAGATCTGGAAGTGGAGTTTGTTCGTTTTTCTACTTCAGCGTGTAAATATTAAAAGAAAAGATACCATTTGCTGTTTATTACCACAATTCGTGAGAGTTGCTGACAAACCATTTAGAATTAACAACGAATGTATCCTCGTGTCTAATCCCTTTTTAAGAAATAATTTCAGAGCTGTAAGTAAACTGTAACAGCATTAACACTTTCTCTTGCAACAAATTTAATACATTTTAATTTAATAATCAATTATGTTGAAACAACCTTTTAAAAATATTATGTGAAGTAAATTCTTGGATTTAACAATTAAAAAACCGTAAAAAGGTAGAAATGTAAACCGCAAGTATAAAATAAGTTGCAAAATTGAAAAACACCTAAGAAACAAAAAATTAAAACCCAAAAGGTAAAATAAGCACCAGAAGTTATAAGATGATTTCATGTACAACGAGATTTCAGTTTCACATTAGAGCATGCCATGCGTCTTGTCTCGCCGTCGGAGGTTCGAGTCGTCCTTAGCGTAAGTTACCTTACGTTGGATTAAGTAGTGTGTAAGCTTAGGGACTGATGACCTCAGCAGTTTGGTCCCATAAGACCTTACCACAAATTTCCAAATTTTGTAAGACTTCACGTACGCCGCGTATTCTACTACTATAACTAAGATATAGTTCCAGCATACTTTAACATACAAGGCAAATCGCAAACAACCACAAAGAAAATCGTTTTTTACCATCTTCTAGAAGGAAAATTCAGAAACAATCAGAGAGAGCTCAAACAGCTAGGACCACAGCGCCATTAAGAGATAGCTTAACGAACATCGTTGCCTTCAAGCAACTTTGGAATGACATCTGTTGGCAACCCGGTAGCTGGCGTCTAGAAGCACCTTGACGAGTAGCCTTGTGACTTGTGCGATCCACTGCGGCTATTTGTGCACTTGAAGAACTAGCTGCTAGTAGCGCACTGCAACTTACAACCAACTGGTCTCACTGCTAGCTCGATTGGGTGCCCAATCGAGCTAGGCGGCTCACATTGCCACACCGGCCTTTGTACCAAAAAGCGCGACTGCGCATTCGTAGATCACCTCGTGGAAGCTACCACATAACCGCCACATAACAGCCTGGTTCCCGGCAACACCCAGAGGACAAGACAAGACCTTACTAGTTGATGCCGCGCCGTCTTATATACCAAATCGTACTCGCAGTGGCTACATGATCGAGGGCAACTGTTGAGTAGAGTCGTTGACGCCCAACGGCTCGAACAGAATAAGGAGACGTCCGTTATTTACTATCCCCGTGTTGCAGTTCAAATGGCCGATATCTTATGTCGCAGTTTATCACAGTTTGTAACGAAAACTGATGCGTGCGGTGTGTGAACATGTTTCGATTGACCTCGTGCATGCGCTTTTGACATTTATAGACCTCTCCATTCACTGACGGTTTACGGTATCGTGTGGCCGCGGAGGCGGGCTCAGCCCCCCCCCCCCCCCCCCTCCCTCTCCATCTGCCCAGCCGTGCAGGGGGCAGGCGCCCCAGCTGACCCGCCTTTGTTTACTGGCCGCCGTAAAGGTCACGCAGATTTATCCGGGCAGCCTGCCCGCCGCGCCAAACGCCACGTGCTCCGCAGTGGCGCTGGCAGGGCTCGCCACCAATCGCGCTGTCAGTCATTAAGTCTGGTGGCGAGTGATTTAGTTACTCTGCTGTACGAGGAGACGCCAAGCGGGAATCGGCTTCTACACACGGTGCAGTTGGTGGTCCGTGTGTCGGCTGCTCTGCGGTGAGCGCTGCAAGATGTGAACGAAGGCGAGTCGTACAAAGTTAATCATGGAAGAGATGAAGGAAGAGTTAAAACTCTTGTTCTTCGCTGTTGGGGTCTTCAGTCCGGCAACAGGTTTGATTCAGCTCCACACGATACTCAGTTTCGTGTAAATGTGTTGGAGTCTGCCTACAACACCAACTTCGGGACGTAAATTGCAGTTTTTATATGACGACAGAGCTAGTAACCGTTTTAGAAGCACCTAAGTACGCAGGAAACTGCATTGAGGGCAACATTTTTGTCTTAACTGACGCCCAAACACCAGTCACGATCTTGAAAAAACTAATTTACAAACAGATACAACAATCTAATCGTTTATGAAATCGTGTACCAAGTCTGTAGGCTACAAAATCAGCAAAATCTGGGTCAAAGTTCACGGAGGCATTCGTGGCAATGAACAGGCAGACCATCTAGCTAAACAAGGCGCAGCTTCAGGAACGCCATGCTGTGTAATGAGACCGCGCATAGACTTCGTACATAGACTTAAGAGCAATGCGCCTGAGGTGGGACGAGTAATGGAGAAGAACCAGTGACAGAGGGAAACATTACAAAGTGATACACCCTGTGATGCCGACAACTCATTGGTATATGGAAGCAAATTGTGTCAAGAGGAATTTATACAAGCACTGCAAGATTGAAATTCAATCACGGTTAATTATAGAAAAAAAGCCACATAAATCGCCTGGAACTGTCTAACAATCCTCTCCGTACCTGTGGAGAAGAGGAAGACATGAACCATGTCATCTTAGGATGTCTCGGAAAGATAGACTGACTGGACTGATCAGCGGCCGCCACTGCGTTACCACTGTTCAGGAAACAACAGAAGTTAGTGTGTATAAACGCATAAACATAACTGTCGAGGAGTTAAGATCTGTCCGTATAATCAGCCACGTCAGAATTTAGGTCTAGGTTTCCTTTCGCCGGAATAGACTGACAACACGATACCATGTATGAAATCGGTGAACCGAAGGGAGCAGAGTAGAAACCAAAGACCGTCTTGCGCGGAGACCGGATGCCAGTTATTCAATACGTCGAAGATAAGCCAGACACGTGAAGTGTAGTGTATATGCATACGTTTCCATTTGAAAATAATAATCCTTTTGTTGATTTTTGTTCATAGATAAGCGTTGTGTATACATGCAAATTTTATAAAAATTATATCTCTTTTGTTAGAAACGGATCTAAACGTTCTGCACATGCAATAGTCAAAATTAACCATTGTTACTAACAAGTATAAAGTATGGTTGGCTCTGTTATCACGAAACCAAATGCAAATAAATAATTTTAAAAAACCCGAACAGAACCTGTTTATTGCAGACAAGTATACTCACGTAGCACTACACTTCAAAAGCTTCTATTCTCTTCACTTCCATACAAAGCTACACACCAGACAAGTACTTTCAGGAAAGTGTTCTTAACACTTAACTTTTTCGGAAACTGTTTTTCTTGCTATAACCAGTCTGCATTTTGTGTTCTCTCTACATCGGCCGTCGTTACGTACTTTGCTGTCGAAGCAACTTACCTACCACTTCTAGTTTCTCATTTCCTAAGCTATTCCTCCCCCGCCCCCCTCCCCCTATGAGGGTCTGATTTAAAATCGCTATATTCCGTTACTTTTGTTTTATTTGAAAATCTGTTGTTGTTGTGGTCTTCACTCCTGATACTGGTTTGATGCAGCTCTCCATGCTACTCTAGCCTGTGCAAGCTTCTTCATCTCCCAGTAGTTATTGCAACCTACATCCTTCTGAATCTGCTTAGTGTATTCATCTCTTGGTCTCCCTCTACGAATTTTACCCTCCACACTGCCCACCAATGCTAAATTTGTGATCCCTTGATGCCTCAAAACATGTTCTACCAACCGGTCCCTTCTGTTTGTCAAGTTGTGCCACAAACTCCTCTTCTCCCCAATTCTATTCAATACCTCCTCATTAGATATGTGATCTACCCATCTAATCTTCAGCATTCTTCTGTAGCACCACATTTTGAAAGCTTCTATTCTTTTCTTGTCCAAACTATTTATCGTCCATGTTTCACTTCCATACATGGCTACACTCCTTACAAATACTTTCCGAAACGACTTCCTGACACTTAAATCTATACTCGATGTTAACAAATTTCTCTTATTCAGAAACAATTTCCTTGCCATTGCCAGTCTACATTTTATATCCTCTCTACTTCGACCATCATCAGTTATTTTACTCCCTAAATAGCAAAACTCCTTCACTACTTTCAGTGTCTCATTTCCTAATCTAATTCCCTCGGCATCACCCGATTTAATTTGGCTACATTCCATTATCCTCGTTTTGCTCTTGTTGATGTTCTCTTATATCCTCCTTTCAAGACACTGTTCATTCCGTTCAGCTGCTCTTCCAAATCCTTTGCTGTCTCTGATAGAATTACAATGTCATCGGCGAACCTCAAAGTTTTTATTTCTTCTCCATGAATTTTAACACCTACTCCGAATTTTTCTTTTGTTTCCTTTACTGCTTACTCAATATACAGATTGAATAACATCGGGGAGAGGCTACAACCCTGTCTCACTCCCTTCCCAACCACTGCCTCCCTTTCATGCCCCTCGACTCTTATAACTGCCATCTGGTTGCTGTACAAATTGTAAATAGCCTTTCGTTCCCTGTATTTTACCCCTGCCACCTTCAGAATTTGAAAGAGAGTATTCCAGTCAACATTGTCAAAAGCTTTCTCTAAGTCTACAAATGCTAGAAACGTAGGTTTGCCTTTTCTTAATCTTTCTTCTAAGATAAGTCGTAAGGTCAGTATTGCCTCTCGTGTTCCAACATTTCTACGGAATCCAAACTGATCTTCCCCGAGGTCTGCTTCTACCAGTTTTTCCATTCGTCTGTAAAGAATTCGCGTTAGTATTTTGAAGCTGTGACTTATTAAACTGATAGTTCGGTAATTTTCACATCTGTCAACACCTGCTTTCTTTGGGATTGGAATTATTATATTCTTCTTGAAGTCTGAGGGTATTTCGCCTGTCTCATACATCTTGCTCACCAGATGGTAGAGTTTTGTCAGAACTGGCTCTCCCAAGGCTGTCAGTAGTTCTAATGGAATGTTGTCTACTCCCGGGGCCTTGTTTCGACTCAGGTCTTTCAGTGCTCTGTCAAATTCTTCACGCAGTGTGTTATCTCCCATGTCGTCTTCATCTACATCCTCTTCCATTTCCAGAATATTGTCCTCAAGTACATCGCCCTTGTATAAACCCTCTATATACTCATTCCATCTTTCTGCCTTCCCTGCTTTGCTTAGAACTTGGTTTCCATCTGAGCTCTTGATATTCATACAAGTGGTTCTCTTCTCTCCAAAGGTCTCTTTAATTTTCCTGTATGCAGTATCTATCTTACCGGTAGTGAGATAAGCCTCTACATCCTTACACTTGTCCTCTAGCCATCCCATTTTGCACTTCCTGTGGATCTCAATTTTGAGACGTTTGTATTCCTTTTTGCCTGGTTCATTTACTGCATTTTTATATTTTCTCCTTTCATCAATTAAATTCAATATTTCTTCTGTCACCCTAGGATTTCTATTAGCCCTCTTCTTTTTGCCTACTTGATCATCTGCTGCCTTCACTACTTCATCGCTCAGAGCTACCCATTCTTCTTCTACTGTATTTCTTTCCCCCATTCCTGTCAATTGTTCCCTTATGCTCTCCCTGAATCTCTGTACAACCTCTGGTTCTTTCGGTTTATCCAGGTCCCATCTCCTTAAATTCCCACCTTTTTGCAGTTTCTTCAGTTTTAATCTACAGTTCATAACCAATAGATTGTGGTCAGAGTCCACATCTGCCCCTGGAAATGTCTTAGAATTTAAAACCTGGTTCCTAAATCTCTGTCTTACCATTATATAATCTATCTGATACCTTTTAGTATTTCCAGGATTCTTCCATGTGTACAACCTTCTTTTATGATTCTTGAACCAAGTGTTCGCTATGATTAAGTTACGCTCTGTGCAAAATTCTACCAGACGACTTCCTCTTTCATTTCTTCCCCCCAATCCATATTCACCTACTATGTTTCTTTCTCTCCCTTTTTCTACTGACGAATTCCAGTCACCCATGACTTGAATTTTCGTCTCCCTTCACTGCCTGAATAATTTCTTGTATCTCATCATACATTTCATCAATTTCTTCATCATCTGCAGAGCTAGTTGGCATATAAACTTGTACTACTGTAGTAGGCGTGGGCTTCGTGTCTATCTTGGCCACAATTATGCGTTCACTATGCTGTTTCTAGTAGCTTACCCGCACTCCTATTTTTTACTCATTATTAAACCTACTCCTGCATTACCCCTATTTGATTTTATGTTTATAACCCTTTATTCACCTGACCAAAAGTCTTGTTCCTCCTGCCACCGAACTTCACTAATTCCCACTATATCTAACTTTAACCTATCCATTTCCCTTTTTAAATTTTCTAACCTACCTGCCCGATTAAGGGATCTGACATTCCACGCTCCGATCCGTAGAACGCCAGTTTTCTTTCTCCTGATAACGACGTCCTCTTGAGTAGTCCCCGCCCGGAGATCCGAATAGGGGACTATTTTACCTCCGGAATATTTTATCCAAGAGGACGCCATCATCATTTAATCATACAGTAAAGCTGCATGCCCTCGGGAAAAATTACGGCTGTAGTTTCCCCTTGCTTTCAGCCGTTCGCAGTACCAGCACAGCAAGGCCATTTTGGTTAATGTTACAAGGCCAGGTCAGTCTATCATCCATACTGTAGCCCATGCAACTACTGAAAAGGCTGCTGCCCCTCTTCAGGAACCACATGTTTGTCTGGCCTCTCAACAGATACCCCTCCGTTGGGGTTGCACCTACGGTACGGCCATCTGTATCGCTGAGGCACGCAAGCCTCCCCACCAACGGCAAGGTCCATCGTTCATGAAATCTAAATAAGAGAAAATAGTTATCAAAATGAATCTACAAAAAAGGTTTTCATGGAGTATCCGATGTGCTTTTCTCAGAACTGGCAGTTAGAGGCACAGTGGAATACTTTTCCACGTCGAGAATGATGGAAGAAGTTTCAGTTTTGTCTTAGAGAAAGTAGGAGGTAAAATCTCATGTGCCAGAACTAATCTGCAAGAAACCGTACCTTCAGGAATAAAAGAGGATGGTTATACCTTTTTGCTACTGGGTGCAGTTTAAGGGTCTTGACAACAATTTGTGACTCGGGAACTAAAGTTGGACATTATATCATTACTACAGCGAGTTATGTTGTCAGCCACAAGAGACAGAGGACTGAGAAGAGGGGTAGGAACGTAGACGAACTGCCATTGCAGTCTACAATCCTGGAAATGGAAAAAAGAACACATTGACACCGGTGTGTCAGACCCACCATACTTGCTCCGGACACTGCGAGAGGGCTGTACAAGCAATGATCACACGCACGGCACAGCGGACACACCAGGAACCGTGGTGTTGGCCGTCGAATGGCGCTAGCTGCGCAGCATTTGTGCACCGCCGCCGTCAGTGTTAGCCAGTTTGCCGTGGCATACGGAGCTCCATCGCAGTCTTTAACACTGGTAGCATGCCGCGACAGCGTGGACGTGAACCGTATGTGCAGTTGACGGACTTTGAGCGAGGGCGTATAGTGGGCATGCAGGAGGCCGGATGGACGTACCGCCGAATTGCTCAACACGTGGGGCGTGAGGTCTCCACAGTACATCGATGTTGTCGCCAGTGGTCGGCGGAAGGTGCACGTGCCCGTCGACCTGGGACCGGACCGCAGCGACGCACGGATGCACGCCAAGACCGTAGGATCCTACGCAGTGCCGTAGGGGACCGCACCGCCACTTCCCAGCAAATTAGGGACACTGTTGCTCCTGGGGTATCGGCGAGGACCATTCGCAACCGTCTCCATGAAGCTGGGCTACGGTCCCGCACACCGTTAGGCCGTCTTCCGCTCACGCCCCAACATCGTGCAGCCCGCCTCCAGTGGTGTCGCGACAGGCGTGATTGGAGGGACGAATGGAGACGTGATGGTCGTTTGTGCGAACACCGAGACCTGGAAGAGCCGTCTTGTAGAGTGCATTCGTCCAAGACCGAGGGAGGTGGCGCAGTGGTTAGCACACTGGACTCGCATTTGGGAAGACGACGGTTCAATCCCGCGTCCGGCCATCCTGATTTAGGTTTTCCGTGATTTCCCTAAATCGCTTCAGGCAAATTCCGGGATGGTTCCTTTGAAAGGGCACGGCCGACTTCCTTCCCCATCCATCCCTAATCCGAGGAGACCGATGACCTCGCAGTCTGGTCACCTCCCCAATTCAACCGCAACACAGACCTTGCAGTGTGGGGTGCGATGTGCAATAAGCTACAACTCTCGTCCACCTTTGATGTTTCTGAGGGGTACGTGCAGGATGTCCTTAGACCCGTTCTTTTGCCGTTCTTGGAACAGGAATGTGATATGTTTTTCCCGCGTGATAATGCCCGCTCACACCATACCCGTGAAACTCTGTGCTCTGCAAGATGTGCTTCAACTCCCCTGGCTAGCACGATCTAGGGATATAATAGGACGAGAAGTGACTCGTGCGACTCGTCACCCAGCAACTCTCACAGAACTACGTGAACAGGTCGAGCAGGCGTGGCACACCGCATCCCAGGACAGTACTCGCCATCTGTACGATCGACTGGATGCCAAGTCAGCACCTGCATTCCCACCCGAGGAGGCTACATCACGTACTAATACGGGTGTTCCAGCGTGGTTCTGGTACCCCAGAACCGCTTGTGCTATTGATTTGTAAATGTCATCATTTCATGTGCTCTGTATGCACTGTTGCAACAATAAATCTTGAGTGAACTGGAAACCCGTTAAAGGCTGTACTATTTTTTCTCGCAGCATATTTGAGGTTACAGTATCTATATACCTCGAAAAACATTGTGAAGCAATGACCAGAAATTTATGACTGTTCATAGTACTTCGACACTTTGAAGACGCCGGGCCGATTTAAGCTTTCGCATCAGTACCAACCATCAGTTGTTTGCTTCAGCTATTATAGCTTGACGCTCCGACATCTATCCGTTCCATGGAGAAGCAAAGAAACCCCTTGACGAACGATATCCCTTAGTGACTCAGTGGTACTCCAACCCGATACAGCCGGACAGTTGCATTCCTTTACTGCCAACACACACGTCTTACGATAGGTGCAGCGGCCATCAGCTTGCTTTAAAACTGCCAACAGAGCCTTTTTTAGGATACAAATACTCGTAATTTACTGTTTCTTATTTATGAAAGAATAACTTTATAAAATTATGTAGTTGGAACATATATATTGTCTATATAAATTTACAGCGTAAATTTATTACATTGATAGTTTTAGTATCATGCGAGAAATTCATATTATACACAGATTTGCCGATAAATTGCAAACTGCCACTCTCGTACGCTCGTTTGTGAAACTTGAGCGGTATGCGTCCCCGTCAGCGTAAATTAATTAAATCGTTTGCCTGGCGTAAATGCGCCAGAGTATATAGCAATAAATGAAGGAAAAGGGACGCAACTGTTGAATAGACAGGACGAGGTGACTCAGCGTGTGAGACACGCAAATGATGTTAAAAACATCCACATTTACGAAAAATCAATGATTATTGAATATTTTCAGCCGTAGAGCTCAGTTCAAACAGAGAGAACATTTTGCAGTCCTCTACGGGACACGTGGACAACAAGTTCGCTCTAGTCTTGGCAGAACTATCTATACTCTCTGTGTCCGTCGTTCTTGTAGTGTTCCTGTGTTTTTGAGTTACAATCTCCTTTCTGTCGGTCGTTTATATGTGTACGGATGAGTGTCTTCTGCCCATAATTCGCCCTTGCAGTTGACAAGGGTACTTCAGTTTATGATGTGTAAGATTTCCTGATCAATCGCAAGTCGTTAAAGCGTTGTATGTCCGTAAAAATTCGGGTATCTTTTCCGTGTATTGGATCTAAATCGTTTGTCCAGAGAACACAGCTCTTCTGATAATCAGGGGTACTATCTTGTACCATACACCCGAAGATTTTCCTCAATGTCCGTCGCTCCGTTCTGGTGGTAGCAGTGTTATTAATGGATAACCGTGGTACCTAGTTTCGTGGAGTGGTTCTGGGAAACTGATATGTATTTTTTGTTTGTTTATTTAGTCTAATAGGATTTGGATCTCAGTAGCATCACACCAGGTTTCTACAAAGACACAACTTTTGCATTGCTTCTTGGTTAAATAATGGTGAAGACTTAAAAATCATAACTAATACTAATAATGATGATGATAATAATAGCCAACCAATTTTGCGTACGTCCATAACAAGAACTATTCTAGTAATTGCACTGTCAGTGCAATAATTGATGTTATTTGCGATATCAGTACTGACTAATAATAATAATGATAGTCACACGTGACAATGTTAATGTGTACATGGGTAAGAGAACAAAAGTGAGTATGATATTGCATTGTGGGTTCTAAGAGAGG
This sequence comes from Schistocerca serialis cubense, assembly GCF_023864345.2. Classification (NCBI taxonomy): domain Eukaryota; kingdom Metazoa; phylum Arthropoda; class Insecta; order Orthoptera; family Acrididae; genus Schistocerca; species Schistocerca serialis. The sequence goes on along the minus strand of NC_064644.1, from coordinate 600,283,183 downwards.
TGGAAGCGCAGTACTTCAGTTGCTGGCTTTGGAATATTAGACGATACGGCGGCAAAGCAGCGCAATCATTTGTAATGGGTAAATGGTAAAGAATACGTCGTGTATCAGTGGGACATAGTCAGAGGTTGTTTCTGGAAGCTAGAGACGTGATTGGCTCCTGTGATAGTGGAAGTCGGCCATTTTAGAACTGCGGTTCTGCTTACTAAAATTTTTTGAAATACTGGAGGAAGGCACTACTAGTGGGAAAAGTTAAACGCTTTGTGAAGATCAACGAAAAATGGAATAGGTTGAGAAGAGTTTCAGCGGCGCGATATTAAAGCTTAACTGGTAGAACAGCACCTGCGGAAGGCAGATAACCGAACCAGTGTGTTGACCCATTACAGAGTTTTAATCCGTCACTTACGTTCGAGGCTGTGTAAACTTTGCAGCAAATGGGATTATTTCCTGTCTCCATAAAACGCCTACCAATCATGCCAGCCCTTTTTCTACCCAACTACAGCTCATGACATGACTCATGGGGGGGGGGGGGGGGAGGGGGGGTGTTTTTCTGACTGCCTCCACAACCCTTAGGAGTACTGGTGGGATATAAAGAAAATTAGAAAGTAGGAAATTGTTAGCGGGCCGCTGTGACCGAGCGGTTCTAGGCGCTTCAGTCTGTAACCGCGCGACCGCTACGGTCTCAGATTTGAATCCTGCCTCGGGCATGGATGTGTGTGATGTCCTTAGGTTAGTTAGGTTTAAGTAGTTTTAAGTTCTAGGGGACTGATGACCTCAGATGTTAAGTCCCATAGTGATTAGAGCCATTTGAACCATTTTTGAAATTGTTTAACCTGTTTACTTACGTTTTACTTGACGGAAATCGCAATTTCTGCCACCACTGACCGGCGAGTTCCCTGCTGACTGAAACAGCGAAGTTTCGGAGCGTTTACACTGAAGACACTTGGAGATAGGAGGTCAAAGTGTTCACTTCTGCTAGCCGACACAGTGAGAACACCTGCTGCAAGGAGATGGAGGAGTAAAGACACTTGCTGTTGGAAGTTGAGTAAAGACTTGTTATCGGACAACTGATGAGGCAAGCCTTTCTGTCGCGCAACCAGACGCCTCCTCTTGAGTAATGAGTAGAGCCACACGGCTGAACTCTAACTTCCTGCCGCAGTAGTTGTGCGTTCAGGGCGGCGGATTGCTAGGTGAAGGGGCCCGGGATCTATTCCGGTCGGTTAAAAGATTTTTCTCGGCTTGAGGACTGGGTGTCATGTTGTCCTTACATTCGTATGTCTTAAAAGGACATATGACATTCCACTTCTGATATGGCTGCACAGGAACGCGATTTTGAAGGGGTTCTCCAGCCGCTATAGTCACCACCTACCGTATTTACACATCGTGTTTGATAAGATGGGCCAGAGTTACGATCACCCTTGTAGGGACACGATATTAGTTCACTCCTTTCAGAAGCCAAGTTATTTAGTTCTAATGCTTCTCAGCCAGCTAGTTGCTTTCAGTATGCTATCGCATTGCTTCTAGAACCTATTTTTTCTTGTTTGCATTTATCGTGCTCATCCACCTCTGCCAAGGTTAAAGTTCATCATTAGAACTCTCTATGCTAGCAAGGGACTACGCCTACTGGTAATAACAATTTCCTCCATATTTGCGGTATATGCAGGATTCGGCCGGAAATGAAAGTTAAGAGAAGCGATGACTCCAGATAGCCAGTAGAGTTTTTTGCGCGGAGCGAGCGACGTGTAAGCTTTTACTTGAGCAATATATCCAGGGTGGCCTTGGCACAGCGGGAGGACGGTAATCCGAGGTTTGTGGGTCCGAGTCGCTGTGCGGAGACATTTTTTACTCTTCTTAAATTTCGATGCTTATGCTCCTTAAACTGCAAATAAACCGAAATAGTGCTGAATGTATTGCGCTTATTAATATTTTCATAAAGGGCATGAAAACAATTTTTTTAACTGGTGCGATGAAGCGTTACTTGCAAAAGGACAAATTTCTACAGTTAACCAGCTCGTGGACTATACAACCAAATGCACGATTATACCACGAGACTTTCCAAGATGAGAGACTGCTAACGTGTCGTATTAAAGTGATTGCCTCAAATGCTGTCCGCTAGTGAAACCCTGCGATCTTTGTTTTTATCGTCCGACAAAGAATTTTATCAAAAACCTTCAAAACTGCCCTTATGGCATAGAAAGAGGAAAAAAGTCACATACCGAGAATACACTCCTGGAAATGGAAAAAAGAACACATTGACACCGGTGTGTCAGACCCACCATACTTGCTCCGGACACTGCGAGAGGGCTGTACAAGCAATGATCACACGCACGGCACAGCGGACACACCAGGAACCGCGGTGTTGGCCGTCGAATGGCGCTAGCTGCGCAGCATTTGTGCACCGCCGCCGTCAGTGTCAGCCAGTTTGCCGTGGCATACGGAGCTCCATCGCAGTCTTTAACACTGGTAGCATGCCGCGACAGCGTGGACGTGAACCGTATGTGCAGTTGACGGACTTTGAGCGAGGGCGTATAGTGGGCATGCAGGAGGCCGGATGGACGTACCGCCGAATTGCTCAACACGTGGGGCGTGAGGTCTCCACAGTACATCGATGTTGTCGCCAGTGGTCGGCGGAAGGTGCACGTGCCCGTCGACCTGGGACCGGACCGCAGCGACGCACGGATGCACGCCAAGACCGTAGGATCCTACGCAGTGCCGTAGGGGACCGCACCGCCACTTCCCAGCAAATTAGGGACACTGTTGCTCCTGGGGTATCGGCGAGGACCATTCGCAACCGTCTCCATGAAGCTGGGCTACGGTCCCGCACACCGTTAGGCCGTCTTCCGCTCACGCCCCAACATCGTGCAGCCCGCCTCCAGTGGTGTCGCGACAGGCGTGAATGGAGGGACGAATGGAGACGTGTCGTCTTCAGCGATGAGAGTCGCTTCTGCCTTGGTGCCAATGATGGTCGTATGCGTGTTTGGCGCCGTGCAGGTGAGCGCCACAATCAGGACTGCATACGACCGAGGCACACAGGGCCAACACCCGGCATCATGGTGTGGGGAGCGATCTCCTACACTGGCCGTACACCACTGGTGATCGTCGAGGGGACACTGAATAGTGCACGGTACATCCAAACCGTCATCGAACCCATCGTTCTACCATTCCTAGACCGGCAAGGGAACTTGCTGTTCCAACAGGAAAATGCACGTCCGCATGTATCCCGTGCCACCCAACGTGCTCTAGAAGGTGTAAGTCAACTACCCTGGCCGGCAAGATCTCCGGATCTGTCCCCCATTGAGCATGTTTGGGACTGGATGAAGCGTCGTCTCACGCGGTCTGCACGTCCAGCACGAACGCTGGTCCAACTGAGGCGCCAGGTGGAAATGGCATGGCAAGCCGTTCCACAGGACTACATCCAGCATCTCTACGATCGTCTCCATGGGAGAATAGCAGCCTGCATTGCTGCGAAAGGTGGATATACACTGTACTAGTGCCGACATTGTGCATGCTCTGTTGCCTGTGTCTGTGCCTGTGGTTCTGTCAGTGTGATCATGTGATGTATCTGACCCCAGGAATGTGTCAATATAGTTTCCCCTTCCTGGGACAATGAATTCACGGTGTTCTTATTTCAATTTCCAGGAGTGTACATTCCATTTTTCATCACCAGCTATTCTCGGCAATATTTGGCGAAATGATACGTCGGTCGTGATTTGCTGCCCAAGTGTGCGACGAGGAAGAACCTTCTACGAATGTAAATCAAATTTTTATGTCTACACAAAACTTTGAAACAACAATGTAATTGTAAAAATTCGGCTTTTATGACGTGTGCAAGATACTGAGAAAATTACTGTTTCCACCGTTCTTACGATAAATATCACCCCAGCACGTGCAACTAATCAACTACACAGTAATAAAAGTATTTAATTGTATATATGAAGTTCTCGTCTACAGTTTACAATGCCGTCCGGAAATTTATTTGAAATGCTGAGTTTTCCGTTTGAATTCCTTTTCATGCTTTTTTTGAAAATTATTAGTAAAGACAATATATTGAGCATCATTTCTGGTTAATACGTGTGCATGCAACGTAAAAATTGAAAATTAAAAAAAAAATAAATAGTTCCGCGCAGGGACTCAATCACATTACTCTCGGATTGTCGTTGTGTATTCTTTCCGCTGCGCCAACTGCTGGCTGTAAATGACCTTAACGTAAATAGCCCGTACCTCCCGTGACCAGCACCGAAAATGACATTTTCTCTAAACGCTTGGCCGTCTAGAGCTCACATCTCTGTCACATTGTGTGTGTGTGTGTGTGTGTGTGTGTGTGTGTGTGTGTGTGTGTTACAAAAAAAAAAAAAAGATCGTGTGGCATTGATGGGTGGGAGGCCCCATCTGGGGGAAGTTCGGATGCAGAAGTGCACTGGGCGACTCTCGTGTTGTTGATGATGATGATGATGATGATGATGATAACACAAAACCCAGTCGGCGTCGAAGAAAATCTGAAACTCGGCCGGCAATTGAACCCGGGTCCGCTGCATGTTACGAAACCCGTCACCACTCAGCTAAGCAGGCGAACTGTTTTAGCAAAGAATTACTTCAATAAGTCATAGTTACAAATTCCTAACACGTGCATCAAACCAGTTTTCGTGCTGAAAACCACAACAAAAGATCCGAAATAAGCCTTCCATGTGGAACTGACGTTGTTGTTGTTGTTCCTGTTGTTGTGGTCTTCAGTCCTAAAACTGGTTTGATGCAGCTCTCCATGCTACCCTACCCTGTGCAAGCTTCTTCATCACCCAGTACTTACCGCAACCTACATCCTTCTGAATCTGTTTAGTGTATTCATCTCTTGGTCTCCCTCTACGATTTTTACCTTCCACGCTGCCCTCCAATACTAAATTGGTGATCCACTGATGCTTCAGAAGTGTCCTACCAACCGATCTCTTCTTCTAGTCAAGTTGTGCCACAAATTCCTCTTCTCCCTAATCCTATTCAGTGCCTCCTCATCAGTTATGTGATCTACCCATCTAATCTTCAGCATTCTTCTGTAGCACCACATTTCGAAAGCTTCTATTCTCTTCTTGTCCAAACTATTTATCGTCCATGTTTCACTGCCATAAACGACTACACTCCAAACAAACACTTTCAGAAAAGGCTTCCCGACACATAAATCTATACTCGATGTTAACAAATTTCTCTTCTTCAGAAACGCTTTCCTTGCTATTGCCAGTTTACATTTTATATGCTCTCTACTACGGCCATCATCAGTTATTTTGCTCCCCAAATATCAAAACTCATCTACTACTTCGTCTGATTTTCTAATCTGATTCCCTCAGCAAGACGTTTTGTTGATGTTCATCTCATATCCTACTTTCAAGACACTGTTCATTCCATTCAACTGCTCTTCCATATCCTTTGCTGTCTCTGACAGAATACAGTGTCATCGGCAAACCGCAAAGGTTTTATTTCTTCTCCATGTATTTTAATTCCTACACCATTTTTTTCTTCTATTCAGTTACTGCTTGCTCAATATACAGATTGAATAACATCGGCGATAGACTGCAAATCTGTGTCCCTCCCTTCCCAACCACTGTCTACCTTTCATGCCCCTCGACTCTTATAACTGCCATCTGGTTGCTGTACAAATGCCGGCCGTTGTGGCCGACAGTCTGGCTTTAGCTGTCGCCGCGGTCGCACGTTCCTCAAGTTTGCTCCGTGAACGTTCAGTGTTTACGCCAGTGTTTTCGTGATTGTTTATTGGCGTTTTTGCACGTGAATTGTTATAAATTAGGCTATTGGTCTTCGTTTGCGTCGTCTTTCTACGTAGTGCCGATGGGATTTCGGCGTTGTCCGAAATTTCTTCGCTGTAGCACACCATGGCAAACTCCGTGAGAAAAAACACCGTGATTTTCACCTTCGACAAGTACACCCGTCGAGTACAGCCCTCTGCACTTGAAATACACGAGTGGATTACCGAGGTAATTGGCCTTCATTCTGAATCTGTTCATACCATGCAGCTAGATTCTGATGAATACTGCATTTTTGTAAAGTTCAACGATCCCATGAGTGTAGACCGCTTTCTGGGAAAATTTGGTTATGAAACGGAATTTATACACCGTGATGGTACTAAAATTACTGTAAAACTCAGGAATTCCGAGTCTGTAATTAGAAATGTTAGGGTTTTGAATATTCCCATAGAAGTAGACAACTTGAAAATTAAAGATGTCCTTTCAAAGTATGGGGTTGTCGGGAAAATCTTAAACGAAAGGTGGGCTTCGCATTTCAAGCTGCAGTGCTTTAACGGCATTCGCTCTGTGGAGATGGAAGTGAAGGCGAACATTCCCTCCCACATCTTTGTTGACGGGCACATGGCGCATGTTATTTACTCAGGGCAAACCCCTACATGTCATGTATGTAACGAGTCTGGTCACCTCCGTCAGGACTGTTCTCGTCGTGTTTTTGTGCTAAAAATAACCTTGCGCAACGCCGGAAATTAACACTCAACGATTTGTTGCCAGCCAGTCACACAACAGAGCCGGCGGCTGTCGTGAACCCTGTTACTACCTCTGAAAATGTTGCACTTAATGTTACTGAATTTCCGTCTTTAAAACCTTCATTAACTGCTGACATTCCGGCCCGTGACAGCGAGTTTCCCCACTAAAAAGCGTCCTCTACAGGACACTGAAAAAAATGTTGATGAGGACTCTTCCTGTGAAACACCCGTTGCCAGGAAGCCGAAGCCAAGTCCTGAAGATCTGTTGGAAATGGAAAAAGGAGATGAAATGAAGGTCGATGTGGCTTCCACTTCCGCACAAGGAATTATACCGCCACTAACAGATAGTGACGCAGCTGGTTGTGACCTTTCACAGAAATGTGACCATGAGCTTGAGGTCACAGCTGCAATAACCGCATCAACTGCACAGCCCATACAGTGCGAACAGTACGAGGAAGTACCAAGTAAACAATCTGCTGACTCCGAAGCGCAACACCGCACAATACGCCGGAGCCAAATATTGACGACTCGCAAACCACCGCCGTTGCGCCAGACAGCCACCGTCGGAGGCTGCGACCGAAACCAGGTCTTGCTGTCACGCGTCATCAAGCGAAAGCCACACCAGAGAAGAAAGACATCAAGAAAAAGAATATTAAATATGAAGTCATCAGGGCCAACACTGATGAGGAGAGAGAGAAAGACCACGGTGACTTATAGCAATGCATTGTCAGGATTTCAGGATACATCCCAGGCTTTTTTGAAATTGTTAATGTTTCCACGGAAGCCAATGTCGGTACAGCCATTCTTATGAGGGAAGGCATTCCGGTGACTGAAATCGAACAACTAGAATCAGGAAGAGCCGTAGACATAAAAATTTTCGATGTGACCGTGCTTACCCTTTACGCTCCATCAGGAAAATCCCATAAATTGGATCGTGCTAAGTTTTTTCAAGATGAACTTATTTATTTATTGAGGAAAAATCCGTGTGCTCTTATACTAGGTGGAGATTTTAAATGTGTTTTAAACCAGAAAGATCAACAACCCAATTTCAACTACTCGCCACAGTTAAAAAAGTTAGTAAGTGATCTACAACTTAAGGATGTGTGGGAACTTCAGCACCCGACCTCAGTCGAGTTCACGTATATAACCAGCCACTCCCGCAGCAGACTAGATAGAATTTGTGTCACCCAATTTGCAAATTTTTTAATTAAAAGTTGAAACTGTTCCCTTGTATTTTAGCGATCACAGTACACTTTTAACTTGCTTTAATTTAAGTGTACAGCCAACCCGTCGATTCAGAGGCCAATGGAATTTGAATATCTCTGTTTTAAATGACGAAGAACTGGAACAGAAAATAAGAGCAGCGTGGACTATGTGCCTCCGCACAGTAGACAAGCACCCAACAGTCATTGACTGGTGGACTAGGAGGCCTAAACCAAGGCTGCGGAAAGTTGTCATGCATTATAGTGTAACGAGGCACAGGGAGTTGAGGAATACAATGGAGTTTTATTATAAAGTTTTAAGAGACTTATATCAACGCCCATAGCGCCGTCCTCTCTTAGGCACCGTACTCTAGTCCACACTCCCATGGTCTTGCTGTTCGACCCCCGCCAGTCTGTTGACAGATCTTTTGGTAGTCGGTCGATATGCTTACTGCCAGCCCTGTGTAATACCTGGTCTCTGACAAAGACCTTGCCAAGTGATTTCAGAAGGTCTCTCTTCGTGGTCTCCCCCTGGTTGTTAGCTCTGAAGGTGACGAGACTTTTTATGCCGGCTACAATCAATAAGCAAAAGAATACGGCCAACGGCCACCTTCCTGTTGTTCTTCTTACATCATAGGTGGCACACATCTGATCTACTAAATCTACCACACCCTTATTAAAATTATACATAGCGTCTCCGGCTTCATTTCTTCCCCAGTTGTTGCATGTATTTTGTTGTCATGCTGCATAGTACTCATTAGAAGTAGGCACCTTTTTTTTCTTTGGTACATAACTCACTGATGTACACGTCTTCTGAAAGCCAAAGATACTTGTAAAAGCATTTCTACCTCTCGTGTTCACGAATTCTGGGGGAATTTCCGTCTTGTTCTTCCTTTCTGTTCCCAAAAGTGTTAATTTATGGTCTTTCAGAAGTGAATGGATCATTTAATAGCTCGTAAACGAGTTATCCATCGTTATCTTTCTTGATGTTTTGAAAATATGATTACACAACCTTTCGACATCAGCTGCACGATTACTCAACTTGTACGGTCCATCTGGCTGCTCACCTAAATAAGCTTCCAAACTTAACGTATACGCCGTTCTTGCATCGAATTGATTGAACACTTTTGTTCCATATTTGCCATGTTCGGAAGGAACGTACATTCGAGAACTACATCGTCCTCAAAATTTGACAAGCATGTCATCTACGGTGACATATTCTCCAAGAGAATAGTGTGCTATGCAGGCTTTGGCGAACAAATCAAATATATTTCTCATAGGAGCCAATTTATCCTCTTTTCGCCTGTAGGAACCTCGTTGAATTTCGTCAAATCTCAGACACTGTGCCAGAAACCTGAATCTCTGTAGGGTCATTGTCGAGTAGAATAATTGCAATCCTGCAGAGTTCTTCTAAATTAACCCTACCAACCTTGTAGATTCCAACCAAATACAACAGGCCAAGAAATGCTTCAATTTCACCTTTATCTGTCTCCTGAATTAAGGTCTGAGACGAAGAGTATCTCGACTTAACGGATTCGGTACATTGGTTAGTAAGTATCACTACTTCATCCATGATTTCATCCGTGAAAAACAGCCGCCATAATTCTACATCTGTCCTTTTATTCTTTGCCATTCCCCTCACACCAGGAATATGTGACACAATGTTACGAGACCTCGTTCTGATACGAGGAGTAGGCATGTCTTTCATCCATTTAGTACACTTGTCCTTACCAACAAAATATTTCTTATTGTTCTGATACCTATCACTGTCATCCCCACTTTCGTCGCTTTCCGTATCGTGTTCACTATACAGTTCGACGTCTGCGTCTCCACCTCCGTCACCTGATTGGTCACTAAACATTTCATTTCGCAGTGTATCGTTACACAGATCTTCTGTTACATCCATTAGAGCCCTCGTCTGAAATAAATAGGCTGAGTCAGCAATTTGAATGTGTGCTACAAACGTATTAGTGTTGGAACAAACGATACCATCGTTACTACTATGGGTCCTATAGCCCCATCAAGTACTAACCTACTTGCTATGGTCGGTCTGGCAGACCCAAATACGCTACGAACACTCCTAGACTGCGGACTTCCACCGTCACTTGACGAGCTAACGGCACAGCTGTGTAAGATAGGAAGCCGCGGGGAACGCTGCTCGTGTGCCGTGTTGTGAACCTAACCGAAACGAATCGTTCACACAAGTCAGGGTCCGGGAGACCCATCAGTAGCTATGCAGACTTCAACACAGCTGCTGCTGTCCTCTTCTATTTTTGAGTCCTCATTGTACTTACAAGTGTTTTCAGTTGTACATGAGTGTGTAAGGTGATTCGTAAACACAAAACACTGACGCAGTCTAATGCCCCTGCGTCATTTCTGCTTTTGCAGAAGCGCAAATATGATTCATATGTTGGTTGCTCTTGTTGTGTTCGGTCAATGGAACTTGTGCCTTCAAGGATACACCACCTCCTGCAAAACTGAATATAGTAAAAGCACAACCTTTCGAGTGTCAAGTTTTTTTATTTGTATGGTGGCTTGACTTAGCTTGTAAATACAGCTGTGTATTTTAATGATTATCTGCTTCACAGCATTGCAGTGCACATTCATAAGTAATTCGGGTGAAATATCAATTGTAGTCGAATTAAGTACGGTGATGCTGAGGGAATTAGATTAGGAAATGAGACACAGTAGTAAAGGAGTGTTGCTATTTGGGGAGCAAAATAACTGATGATGGTCGAAGTAGAGAGGATATAAAAAGTAGGCTGGCAATGGCAAGGAAAGCGTTTCTGAAGAAGAGAAATTTGTTATCATGGAATATAGATTTAAGTGTCAGGAAGTCATTTCTGAAAGTATTTGTATGGAGTGTAGCCATGTATGGAAGTGAAACATGGGCGATAAATAGTTTCGACAAGAAGAGAATAGAAGCTTTCGAAATGTGGTGCTACAGAAGAATGCTGAAGATTAGATGGGTAGATCACATAACTAATGAAGAGGTATTGAATAGAATTGAGGAGAAGAGAAGTTTGTGGCACAACTTGACTAGAAGAAGGGATCGGTTGGTAAGACATGTTCTGAGACATCAGGGGATCACCAATTTAGTATTGGAGGGCAGCATGGAGGGTAAAAATCGTAGAGGGAGACCAAGAGATGACTACACGAAGCAGATTCAAAAGGATGTAGGTTGCAGTAGGTACTGGGAGATGAAGAAGCTTCCACAGGATAGAGTAGCTGCATCAATCCAGTCTCTGGACTGAAGACCACAACAACAACAACAACAACAACAACAATGTTTCAGTGGATGTGAGACAGAACTAATCTCTTCTTGATCATACAATGTAAACTTTCACGGCCGGTATTGTCTTCACTTAAAACTTCCGGGCTGACAGGCCGTGGTCGAAGTATAAAACTGTCTCCTGACGTTTCGTCTCCGACTGCGGGAGACATCCTCGGAGGTTCGCCGCTTTACCTCCGAGGATGTCTCCCGCAGTCGGAGACGAAACGTCAGGAGACAGTTTTATACTTCGACCACGGCCTATCAGCCCGGAAGTTTTAAGTGAAGATAATCTCTTCTTGCCAAGAATTGACTGTGAATTTTCGGGGAACGCTTTTACAACACTCCAAATCCTGTAGATACTTCTTAAGTTCTTATCCATTAATGCTGAAACGCTTTGTTTGAAACTTGTGCAGCTTTGAATAATCCCATCATTTTTTTATTTTTTCGAGTTTACATCATTTTTCACCCTGATTAATAATTTTTCGAGCATCACGTGGAAGAATTCTGCCTCTAAAGCTTCTAGCTGTATGGAGTATCCTAGGCGGTTACCTCAGTGTGCCAACAAATGGCTTCTTCGTCACGCATTTCGCTATTTAAACGCCACACAGCAACAAGATTTTTCTTCATCACGAACTACAGTGCCACAACTGTTGAATCACTGTCGTTGGCAGCAGTGAGACAAAGAGTACAGTAGCGAAGTGTTCCGAATGGTGCCGACATGAAACGATGAGTACTTTTCGCACGCCACCGACGGTCTCTGTTAGCTGAGGAAATTCCGTGCTTCCAAGATTATTTTGTTTGTATAAGAGGTGCATAAATAGTTTTTTGTCATTGTTTTAAAAATGAATCGTAAAAATCAGTCATCTTTGTGGAATTTTTTCAAGGAAGTTGGGAATAATAGTCAGTTTTGAAAGTGTACCATCTGCATTAAAGATTATAAACATGATCAGAGAATAGGACTAATTTAGGAGACCACTAAAAAGAAAGCATGGTGAAAAACTAGAGAACCACGAATTAGTAACAGAATTGAAAGGTAAGTGTTCAACTTGTGTGCTAGATGAAGTACAAAAGGTGCAACCAAAAGAATAGAGAAGCTCTATAAAAAATTATTTCAACAGAAGTCAGTTGTACGATGCCGATTCAAAAGTAAAAAAAGAACTTGATTCTCTTTATGCGCAAATGACTGGTATCGATGCGCTGCCATACAGAACTTCCGACCATCAAGGTTTGGAAAAAAATTTTTATGCCTTAGATAGCAGATATGAGGTAGCAGATATAACCATACTTAAATGTCTACTGATCTCAAAACTATAGGAAGAGATAAAAAATAAATTAGAAAAAGTCCTTGCAAAATGTAACTTTTTAGTGTTAAAATGGACATATGGAAAAGCAAAGCAAATGAAGGCATACTGCCATCGACTCGGCTCTTTATAATGAACGAAAAATTAGTTTCGCCCATATTAAAGGTGACAAAAACCGCAGGTCATCACAACGCAGAATCTATGCACATGTAACTAACATTTTTTTTAAAAATATTTCCTTCTACAACTTGTCAATGCCATTCTGAGTTTCGATCAATTCGTGTGATCGGTACATGTCGGTGTAGGAATTTTTCGACAATACTATCCAAAATTTCGGACATAAAGGCAGGGTACTTTAAGATTACATTTTTTCAGGTCATCAATCAAATCTTACTGACGTACAATGTTCCTGATAAGACAGTAGTAGGGGTTACAGACAACGCTGAAGTTATGAAAAATCTTAAGGATTCGACATCCATCCTGTTTTGCCCACTGCATGAACTAAACAGTACCTAATTGTTGCAAAGCAGAAACATTTTTCAAAAATTTTAATGTAAACAAAGGCTATTGTGACTTTCTTTCATAACTCTACACTAGCCGGTTACAAACTGAGCAATGTTCAAAAAAGAACTGGTACTGATACGAGAGGTTCCGGCTCGATAGAACAGTTCGTGCTACACGCTCAGAAGAATCTGGAAGTACGAAGTGAGCTTGAGATTGCGATAAATGAAAGTTCAAAAGAACCGGCTTCCCTCATAGCAGAAAATTTCTTAGCAATACAAGAGATAAAAGATCGTCTTGAACTTTGTGAGGTTGAAACAACCACCACCTCAAGAGAGCTACAGAATACTGCTTCCTTAATTATACCTCTTATACGAGGTTTTGCTGCGAAGTTTTCAGACTTGGAAAGCACCTGAACAACTAATGAAAGACGAAGTATTCTGGATTCCTTGATTAAGTCAGTCAGTGAAAGAATGAAACCATTTGACACATTGACTGTTAATATGCTTGTGACATTATTAGATCCTAAGTTTAAAAACTTGTTTCAGGACATTTAAAGAGGCAGAGAACGCTGCACAAATACTTCAGATTCTATTTAAAGAAGATTTCAGTTTAGTCACGTATTTGGATTAGTATTGAGAAAGCGTATACTTTTATTTGAAATGAATGTTATCAGTCTTTATCTGGGTATTAGATTGTAGCTAAGAATAGGAGACAGAGTGAAAATCAGTTCTAAGCAGACGTTGTTGAGAGGTTCCGGCCACAGTGGTACATCACTGACTGCCTTCGCTAGACGACAGTTTTGCAACAGTGCATGCAACCTGCAGTTGTGATGGACGCCCGAATGCTTCCAGGCTGAGAGACGAGTCGTGCGTTGCTGATCTTTTCACTGAGGATGCATCCGTTTCTCGAGGTGGCATTATTTTCGTGCCTCATGTTATTTAATGTGTTTTGAAGGTCGCTCTGATTTATTTTTATACATATCATCGAGACATCGGCGAGTCAAACGGTGCATACAGAGCGCAATGTGGCACAGTCTTTTCATAAACACTTTTTAAATGTCTGTGCCTGGCAAACGATTCTAGCAGTACACCACCAGACAGGAACATCTCATAATGTACTTCACGCATCTGTGGATCATGAACGACCTCCACTTCAGGAATACGTAATGAAGATACGGCAAACTATTTTGAGAGAAAGGAAAGTTTTTGTAATCGGCTTTCTAGAGCTAGGTGAATGTGCTTTCGACACCTTACTAAGCAAAAGGAGCGGCCTCAAAGGGAACTTCACTTGTGTTCGAGAGACGATGGGTGGCACTTTGATCGATACATACGAAAAAGTGCAACAGTATAGCCACGCTCAATCGCACAAGAAGAAGACAATGAACGTGTGAGACATTTCAATCAATATTTTGTCCATATTGTGGCGAATAGCTTTCAGATATTAAATGGCTCTGTGCACTATGGGACTTAACTGCTGAGGTTATCAGTCCCCTAGAACTTAGAACTACTTAAACCTAACTAACCTAAGGACATCACACACATCCATGCCCGAGGCAGGATTCGAACCCGCGCCGTAGCGGTCGCGCGGTTCCAGACTGTAGCGCCTAGAACCGCTCGGCCACTCTGGCCGGCACTTTCAGATATTAAACTAACTGAATTATATGGTTACACAACTGTAATTATTTATATTTGAACAAGCTATTTCAGTCACTGATGAGTCAAAACATTATGATTATCGGCTTAATGGCGTGCTGATCCATCTTTGGAGTGCAATACAGTAGCGACTGTGTGTGACATGAATAGTATAAGTCCTCGGTACATTTTCGGAGGTATGTGGCACCAGACGTCTGCACAGAGACCACGAAGCTCCAGTAAATTTCGGGCCAGTGGGTTTAGGGCACGGAGCTGCCGCCTGAGGCGTCTCACATGTTTTCCATCGGATTCAGTTCAGGAAAATTTGGTGGCCGAGACATCAACGCGAGTTCACGATCACGCTCCCAAACTATTTCTGTACGGTTGTGACCTTGTGACGCTGTTATCCTGCTGGAAGGCGTTACACTGCTCTCTCGCTCTGGAGCATTGCAGACGGCTTAGAACAGGAAACCAAGTAAACTTGCGCCGTTGACGTGAGACGTGCTAGTGAAGCTGTGTGTGTGTGTGTGTGTGTGTGTGTGTGTGTGTGTGTGTGTGTGTGTGTGTGTATGTATCTGTAAATCGATTGTATGGAATCGGTGCAGTGAAGTGGGTCGAAGTGGATTCGTGACCGAATCGTAGAAAGGAGGTATCGTGCTTAGCCGAGCTCATGACAACTCTGTGAGTGAAGTTGCCCAGGATGCGAACTGTCCAACGTGTCTACAAGGAAGGAATGATACACCACTCGCAGTCGTATTACAAGGCATAAGATTGAAAACCTGATCTAAACCGAATTGAATACATGTGACTTACCTTCTCGCCCTCATACCGCCGGTCCGGAGTTTACGCGAGTTTTGAGGGGCTGACTACTATTTCGTTCCTCGAAGTTAGATATTCCGATTTTTGTCATCGTGATATTACTAAACTGCAAAAGATTTTTTCGAAGCCATGAGACGCAGAATAACTGCCTCACTTTTCCAAACGGGGATCAGTACACTTCTGTATGTCTGTGACGTTATATCTCCTGAACTATGTGTCGTACAGTTATAAAATTTTGCAGCTACATCCAGTGTTAATTAAAGGACAATGTTTGCAAAAGTGTTTGAATAGAGTCCGTAGTAAAGAACTAATAAAGTAACACGTCATTCCTGATACGGCAATGTTACAGCACGAACAGCGGAAATGTTGTAATTGATAAACACTTTTCCTTTAATCATTTTGTGGGATGATGATGGTCTCAGTCAGAAGAAGTTCTGTAAATGTTTGATATGATGTGTAAAGGTAGTTGGAGGTTACCAAGTCTAGCATCCTCTAATAACAATATGGTTATCTGCGAGCGGTAAGTTACTTCCCCGCCTCAAAGCATATACAGTTTCTATGTGGATCAGTTGTCTCGTTATGCTTGACCTTTAACGTAATAATATAGTTCTCGATTAGCAGATTCACAGATTTTTAAATTCGGTCAATAATTGTGCTAATGTTGAAAATCAAAGTTTTGCTGTCCCTGGGACACGTTAGAACCATAGACCATGAACAGGCATAGTGGTGCAGATGATCCGCAGTAACGTTACGTACTCCACAGTAGCGTTTGCGCACTCCACTGCTGTTACGATGCCTTGCACTAATGCTGCAGGTGGCACGGAACACGTGGTGAGTGTGTGTCTCCCGCGACTCAGCGCTACCCTCCCCCGGTCTGCGTGTTACGAGGTGTACGACCAGGCGACACGTTTTATGTCAAGAACCATCTTTGAGTGAGGAATCTAGAAACGTTCTTCAGCCCCCTGCGTCTCTCCCGCAAAGGCAAGATTATAGTGATTATAGCAAGCGCAGAATCATTTTAGCAAACTGATGTTTCACGAAAAATTGGCAGTGTTATGCCACTAGGAACACTGCCGAAGATATGACGAATGGTAAGAATAATATTACTGAAATTTAGTGCAGTGCAAGATATTCAGCGATGGTGCCTCGTAGAGGTAATATGGTGTACAACTTGCGGTAATTCAGTGTCAGTAATATGTATTTACTGTGCAGTGAGAGCTCTGATTAATGCCACGTCACGTGTGCCTTACTATGGTATTTGTAACAGAAATGAATCAGTTCTATGGACAGTTTAGCGACAATTAGGAAATATTTGTATATTATTGAAGTCCAGAGGCCCAGTACATTTGGATGCTTCCAAGAAATGTCATTCAAATGGTGTACAGTTATTATCTTAAAACATTGCACTAGAACCCACACGCCAGCTAGCAGCCATTCAGCTAGAAATTTTTATTACGGGTAATGAGCGCTTCTTCTGCAAGGGCACGAAGAAGAAAACTAAGTGTACGAATGTTGCAGTGACCAGACCGACGCCAGCTGAGGATTTACCTCAAGGAGCTGTTTCCTGTTCAACGTGTCCGCCGGGGTAATTCTACAAACGCGTCAGTGCAGCCTCCGGGTTAGGTGCTGGGACAGACTCTCGACCAGCCACGGAGGCAGTAGGTGAAATGTGTGGGAAAGCAGGCGCCGAAGTGCTCAGCGATCATCGCAGGGAAGTGGAGAGGCTGTGGTGGAGTGGAAGACGTGCAGGGAGCGGCCACTTGGCGGGACGGCAGCACGCGTCGCCGGGAGCCGTGCCAGACCGCTGCCGCGCGCCACGTCGCTCAATAGGGCGCAGGCGCGCCGCGCCATCCCTGCTCCACGTGTGCCCTGCTGCCTGCTGGCTACCGACGGCCGTCTAGAGCCGCCATCAAAACTGTACCAACAACTGAGTACACCAGGCAACGCGTTACACACACACTCACGCCACCGCAGGAGACGTGACACGTAAACAGTGTATCAATCCGTCCAGTCTCGATTATCGACTCAGTTTGGTGACTTAAAAGGCCCGCAAGTTTCTTCACATATGCCGTATTCAGATGAAGCTTTAGATTGTAGTTTATCTCTCGTAGAGCTTGAAAATTGTGGGGATGTTGCTACGTTTATCCACCGTTCCAAATAGTCACATACATTTTCTATGGGATTAAGACCGAGTGGATTAGACGGAAATTCGACGTGCGATAGGGTGCTTCAGTGTTCGCCAAACCAGGAACGTATGCGCGTAGCTCTGTGAACTCAGTTTGAAATCTGTCACTCAATCTATCTTTCATATAATTTCGTCGTTTTACTAAGTTCTGCAGAGTGTATCTTTCCCTGCCTGTGCCTTTTTTTCCGACGCCAGGGAGGAAGATCACGCTGGGAACCGAAACTGAGTTTGTTTTATTGTCATTTTCATTACATTTGATATTCAGCATACCGTGTAGCTGTAACCACCTGTCCTAACCACGGACGATCGCTGGATTGAATGCATGTGGTATTTTCTTGGTTCAGCTTTGTAGCGGAGCACTCAGAACAGTAGTTGAGTATAACTCTGAAAGCTGACTTGAGGCGACACTCAGATGAATCTTTATCTGCGTGGGTTTTCGTAACGGGTGCCCTCGCAATTGGCTCTTTCAGACTCACGCGCGACGGACGCGTTTGTGTAAATTTCAGGTGTTGAACCGATTGAAAATTTTGGAACAGGCATGGTCTCTCCTGTCTTCTAATTAGAGGCGGTGTTTGTCAGTACTGGAAAAAATCGTCTTGTTAACTGGTCATTTCGCCTCCTCCAAGTTTCTTCGATCTATGTGCACGAAGTCGAGGCAGGTTGGATGCTGTGCAGAGCTGGTAGATCGTGGAAGAGTCGCATAGCTGCTTTGTAACGAGTAGGTTGTGCTACTCCTGTGCGCTCTTAGACAGGAATTTTTGATAGGAATTGGCTCAGATTTGTCGAGTTAGGAACTTCGTATAATGTTAAAGTTATTTCTTAGAAGTGTAATGGCGGTCTCGCCAGTGATAATTTTGATTTGATTACATTGAGATAGGGCAGTATTTTCTCTTTACTATGTCACGATTCACTTCATGCATTCTGTTTCCGACTAAATTTCGTATTATTTCCGCTGCAGGGCACAAGCCACTTTTGCTAAAAATAATGAATATTGTGTTCGGTTATTCTGAGGTTGTTTGAGTCGTTGCGTGTGAGCATATGTACATCCGTCTTGCGACCCTCACCCAGCCTAACACTCGCTCAACAGTGTTGATTAATACAGGTGTCTCGTACGGAACCATAATGTAACGATTATATACGTGTTACATGTTCAGCGATGTTATCGAAAACAATCCTCTTTGTGAATAAATGTCCTGTTAACATCAATTTTGTTCCTTAAATGCTCTTGTGATCGCTAACCTAATGCACCTGCTACAAAGCGTTTAATAAAGGTCAATCCTCGACCGGCCGATCTCTTGTCCGGTGGTTAGATTTCTCTTGCACATTTTCTTTGTGATAGGACCCAGGACTAAATCTAATTAATATTTCTTGGACTTCTGACCAAATGGCTCTCAGGGAAAGGCAGAGAATGTTCAGCACGGTATCTATTCAGTATATAGCTCGTGCCTGCAGAAGTCTCCGTCACAGGCGTCCTGATAGATTTTCACAGTAAGCCGAATGAGTAGGCCCAAGCTGTTGTCCTTAAAACACGCCCAAAACATTACAGACGCACGTGCAGACAGAACTGCGTACCTCAGTCTGCCATCGGTGCACTCCACGGTTTGCATCATTTGAGAAGAGGCGAAATCACGACTCGTCGGACCACATTACGGGCCTCCAGTCGCTTGCTGTCAATTTCACGCGATGTTTGACCCACACGAGACAAGTATCTTTAAGTGCCACTGTGAATATTGGCGTTTTGCGAGGTTCCCTACACCAAAATGACTCTTGCATGCAAATTACTATAGCCGTGTTCGCTCGGAAACTGGTCGACATCGATCTGCTTCAGTGACAGCAGCAATTTCTTTCTCGTTTGAAACAGATCGCCAAGTCGCTACACTCGGCTCCCGTCCCTGCCGGTTGGTGAGCCGCGCGGTCTCGGGCGCCTTGTCACGGTTCGCGCGGCTCCCCCCGTCGGAGGTTAAGAGACCTCCCTCGGGCATGGGTGTATGTGTGTCGTCCTTAGCGTATGTTTAAGTTAGATTAAGTAGTCTGTAAGCTTAGGGACCGATGACCTCAGCAGTTTGGTCCCATAAGACCTTACCACAAATTTCCAATTTTCCCGGATGGTATCTTCACACGACCGCCGGCCAGTGTGGCCGAGCGGTTCTAGGCGTTTGTCTGGAACCGCACAACCACTACGGTCGCAGGTTCGAATCCTGCCTCGGGCATGGATGTGGGTGATGTCCTTAGGTTAGTTAGGTTTAAGTAGTTCTAAGTTCTAGGGGACCTCAGATGTTAAGTCCCATAGTGCACAGAGCCATTTGAACCATCTTCACACGACCGCCGTTCTTCCTCCTTGTTACGGAGCTAAGAGTGCTAAACCATTACATAGACTCCACTGATACTGCAACAAATCAGACAACTATATTCAGTGTGTTGTCATGGGCACACCCAAGCACTATAGCTCCTTTCCGTGATTTTTTCACTTGTTTACGTCGACCCATTTTACTGCGCTGATTGCGTACACCCGGCTGTCACATACATATCGCACCACTTACCTGCCATGTCTTACGTCAGCAGCGGAGAGTCACTTGACCTCCTCCTACCACTTCTACACCGCCTGCAGTGCTCCACAACGAACAGTCTGCTATTTTAGGGGGAGGGGGATGGAGGTGACTAATACTTTATTCATCGAGATTTCACATTTTGATTTTTATCATCACCTGTGTTACTAAACCGCTACCAGGTTCATAGTTCCAAAGGCTCCAGGGGCAACAACAATTTGATTTTCAGTATTTCGCATAAAAAAAATTAAAATGCTGTCATAATACTAGCATTTAGACCTATAATGCTATATTACCATAATAAAACAAGAGTTCAATTGTGAACTGTGTACACGTATATGCATGGCGTCCCACCCAACTCTGCCACCTCATATATTTCCGATACGAAATAATATGTGAAAAATGCAATCGACGGAACTTTACAAGTAAACAAATAACACTTTCAACACAAAGTTACGTTTTTCTTAAAAGGCATATGTTAATGTCTACGTATTGCAGAAGGTATGAGTTTTATAACAGTGAAAACAAGTCTGCCGTCACCAACTAAAACTCCAGTTTTCATTTCTATAGAAAACATACATGTGCCATTTAATAAAACGTAACTTTGTGTTGAATGTGATGTTTGTTTAGTTTTAAGGATTGTGGATTCCAAGTCATTGTGTGAGCAGGTCCATCCCTGGCTAATTGCATTAATCGCATTTGGTTTCGTTTCAGAAATATACGGGATGGCAGCGCATATGCAACGCAGGACAACTTCCATGCGAATCGACATGTATGAAAGAGATTAGTGTGGCATTCGTGTCTTTCCGAAGTGCGTGCAGTAAATGCGGAAGTGTGAGTTGCGAAGTTAGTACGAAATAGGTCCAAATAGGAAGACCGTGCTGTCATTCTTTCCTTGGCTGCCGAAGGACAAACACCGGTAGACATTCATCGGAGAACGAAAAATGTCTACGGGGTACCATGTTCGTCGAAAACCACCGTTCTCGAATGGTGCGCCAAGGATGGTTCAAATGGCTCTGGGCACTATGGGACTTACCATCTGAGGTCATCAGTCGCCTAGAACTTAGAACTAGTTAAACCTAACTAACCTAAGGACATCACATACATCCATTCCCGAGGCAGGATTCGAGCCTGCTATTGTAGCGGTCGCGCGGTTCCAGACTGAAGCGCCTAGAACCGCTCAGCCACACCAGCCGGCTGCGCCAAGAGTGCTGCTGTTTCGTGAAAGCCCACGTCCCCATATCGCGAATGATGTAACGCAGAAGCTCCAGTGGGAGACATTCGAGCAGCCGCCCTGTAGTCCTGATCTCTCCCTGTGTGGTTATCACGCCTTCGCTCCCTTAAAAAATGCCTCGAGGGGTAGGCCACTCCTGCTGGATGGCGCAGCAGGCAGCTGCGGCTGCTTCACGCAGCAGGGCACTGTCTTTTAAAGAAGTGCGCCTTTAACCTGTGTATCGGTTGGACGATTGTCTCAGTGCTCACGGCGGTCTTGCCTGGCTGCCATATCGATTCTGAACTGTAACGACTTCCAACGGAAACATTTTGTTTGTCCCTTATATTCAGAGGCAGTCCAACTCAGCGGGCAAGTACCCAGACTATACTCATCCACCATTTGATTATCAGAGCACCTGGTGACTTCCAACAAACTTTACATATAATTTCAAACATTTACAAATCTTTTTCTCTCTGACATCTCCACACAAAATGATTAAAAGAAAAAAAGTTTATCGCACACAACATGCTCATGCAGTAAAACTGTTGCATCAGGTATGAGGCGTTAATTTATTACTTCTCTACTACCAACTCTGTTCGCAACACAGGCAGCAGACAGCATCCACAAATACCACTGAAACTGTGTAATTGTACAACACGTTATTCAGGAGTTACGTCGTCATACACATTGAAACGCATGGAAAATTAGCTTTCGCTCGAAACGGAACGCAGATTTCCGAGACTGTACTCACCCAGTGTAATGAGAACACTTATGGACTAACAGCATTCTTTAAAACTAATTCCAAAGCTTGAGTAAACGTTTCTCGCTTGCATGCTTTACATCAAATATTTAACATATTACCTAATTTGTAAAGTAATAAGAATTCTTAAGGTGTTTCATGCGTAGAAGTTCGACTCTTTAAAAAAAAAACACGGATTCACTTGTTACCTTCAGCAGCATTGCTTTATCGCTGCATCCACTCGGCTTCGTTCTATACTGTCTTCTTCATTTACTGATAGTTTTGACATTTCGTTTCCGTCTGTTACTCTTCTCCTTCCATTGATTTACTCTCCCAAATCTTTTCTTCTAATATGTTTGTTAAAAAGTCATTGTATCAAAATAAATCTCCAAACAATTTTCTTTTTTTGATAGATACTATATGGTTTCTCTGCTCACTAATCTGTAATAGAACACCTTCCAGCTTCCTCCAGAACCACATTTCCATCGCTTCCAAATGGTTGATGTCTGCCTGCGGCTAGCTTTCAGTCATACAGGAACACAGTGCAGATGAGCGTGCTGACAAATTGTTTTGTTTCTTTATTAACGACTAGTTTATTAGTGGTTGACTTACCTCATTTAGATGTTGCAGTTCTTTTTCCGATTTTCCTTCTGCTTCTCTTATATTCTGTGATGAACGTCCCTAATCAACTTATTCTATTATATATGTTTCAGTGTCGATGTCAAGTGTCGCTCTGGTTTGTGAGTTGCTTACTATAAGATTCTGATTTCTTAAATATTAATTTTAAGACCAAATTTTTTGTAGATGCTGAAAATTTACGAAGTATATTCTGCATGCATATATTTTTCTAAGAAAATATTACCAGCAAATCTTATGCAGTGAACGGGAATTCCGTTCACTTTAATTGCATGTGTTTCTCCTTTGAAAACAATAACAGGTTTTTTTTATGGAAAAATTAAACAAATCATGTGATGCAACAAAACAACAATACATACTATACTATCCCAACTAGGGAGGGTAGAGGGAGGTGAGCGTAACTTATGCAGCTGCAGAACCGTGTTTTCGATGGTAGCACCGTCACGTTTCTTGCGACACTGCAGTCAGCACTTATTCTTCTGCAAACTGCAGTAGTCGTCGTACTCGAATGGGGATCTCAGGCAAATAAGAATAAGAACACAGAGCGCACTTGTATACAATTAGAGGACTGCGCGGATGCTTATATATCCGCAGTGATATTGACTGCGGTAAACTTCCGCGCCCGTGAGGACATTCGCTGGTGTGTCTGACGCTGTTTCTCCCTAATTATCCAGCGCACAGGAAATTTTTCATTGTTTATGGAACACGAGAAGCCGCGTTAGAACCACATGCACCGGCGCCTACCCAGTCGTCTCTCTTGGTAGAGCAACGGGTAACGTATTAGTATGAAGGTGCGTGTATATACACTGAAGAGCCGAAGAAACGGGTACACCTGCCTAATATCGTGCAGGGCTCCCGCGAGCACGTAAAAGTGCTGCAACACGATGTGGCGTGGACTCGACTAATGTCTGAAGTTGTGCTGGAGGGAACTGACACCATGAATCCTGCAGGGCTGTCCATAAATCCGTAAGAGTACTCTTCTGAAAAGCACGTTTCAAGCCATCCCAGAAATGCTCAATAATGTTCATGTTTGGGGTTTTCGGTGTCCAGCGGAAGTGTTTAACCCTAGGATGCATGTACAGGGCCTCCGAGGACATTGTATGTCTTCATTTTTTAAAAAAATTCTGTAATTTTTTGCTTGATTTCAAACTGCTTTCCAGTACTCTTTCACCAACACTGTGACATTCCTCCTATCAAGTCTGAACGAGATAGCTTTTGAAGTTTTTTGTATAATTCAATACGTTTACCCATACACCGTGAACGCATAAGCAGGGCTTCAGAAGCCCTCACACATTTATAAATGTTCTTTAGCCTATATTGTCTTCAACGTTTGTTTGGGAGCAGTTATTAATTCAACAATAGCTGTAGTGGTATTTCCAGCAACAGGACTACCAACAACAGCAGTAGCTGTAGTAGTAATAGTATAAATAAAAAATAATACACACTACTTTCACATATTGGCGATGTCGGTGTATTATTGACCTTTTTACTATCAGATGTTTTATTATTGCATAGCATTGTTATCCTGTGCTGCTCTTGTTAGCGTCATTGTTATTGTAGTTTGTTTGTTGCTGCAAGGCCCATATTGTTACGAGTATCACTTTTTTGGTGCTGCACAATCTGCTGTTCGAGAGACACGCCTTTTGCTACGGCTTCGACACGCAAAGCAAGAGAGTCAATACGTGCAAATGCAGCTTATTTTGAAAGTGTTGTGGCTCAGCGGTTTGAAGATGATGATTCTTGCGAGGAAGGAAATATTTTTGAAGATGCAAGTAATGAAGAATCAGCCAATGAACCTGCAGATGTGAATATTGAGGCAGATGACAGTCCTTCCAATAATATTACTTCATCAGAGTCTGAAAATGAAGAACCATCACAAAAAGGTATAGACGACCACACATACATTAGTCGGAATGGAACGATTTGGAAATTAGATCCTCCTGCAGCTTTTCATACACCTGTCCATAATATCGTAAAGAAGGCACATGGTCCAACCCGTGGTTTGAAAAGACGTAAACCTAAGGATGCCTGGGACTATTTCATCTTCAAGGAAATACTAGAGGAAATCATCAACTGCACAAATATTAAAAGCAGAAGAGTGGCTGCTTTACGTGGTAAAACGTGGAAAAACGTTTTGCTTGCTGATATGGAGGGTTTTCTTGGTCTTTTACTGCTTTCTGGTGTTGAGAAGAGATGGGATGTCCCTATTAGAGAATTATTCTTGAATGAAAAGGCAAACCCTACATTTAAGGCCACCATGTCAGTAAATAGATTCGAGGATATAAGGAGAATGATTAGATTTGTTGACAGGTGTACCTGTGAAGCTCGATCTGCAGATGACAAACTTCCAGCTGTTCGCTATGTATGGGAAGTATTTCTTGACAACTGTAGAAATAGAATGATTCCCAATGATTCGCTCACAATTGACGAACAGCTTGTCCCATTCCGTGGAAGATGCAGCTTCACCCAGTATATGCCCTCTAAACCAGCCAAGTATGGCATAAAAATATTTTGGTTATGTGATGTTACATCTGCATATGCTTTAGACGGAATTGTTTACACGGGAAGGAAGCCCCATGAACCGATTCAGAAAAATCTTGGATTGAATGTGGTGAGAGATCTTGCTAAAAGCATTGAAGGATCATCAAAAAATATTACTGTTGACAACTTCTTTACTGGTGTGCAGCTGGCAGAAGAGATGCTTCAGAAGCAAATTACAGTGGTGTGAACAATCAAACAAAATAAACCAGAAATCCCTAAAAAGATGAAACCATCTGCCTCAAGAGCGATTCATTCCTCTTTGTTTGCATTTAGAGGTGACATTACAATGGTGAGCTATGTTCTCAAATAGAAAAAGTCTGTAGTTCTCATTAGCACAATGCATCACATCAGAAACATTGATGAAACTTATGCAAAAAAGAAACCAGATATAATAAAGTTCTATAGATGTACGAAGAGTGGAGTAGATCAAATGGACCAGAAAATTCGTTATTACACTTGCAAGAGACAAACAAGAAAATGGCAATTTGCATTATGGATGAATATATGGACGTCGCAGCAATGAACAGTGAAATTTTATTTTCCGCCCAACATATGACATACAATAGTGGAAGAAGTGATAAAAGGCGTTTGTTCCTAAGAGATTTAGCAGAGGTAATGGTAAGACCACTAATGGAACTTCGTATTCAGATCTCTAATCTTCCAAAAAAAAATCGTTGATGCCATGCAAAGATGTGATGTTCAGAAAGATGTCATATTGCCGAACCAACTACCTGTTCCAGGAAAAAGAAGAAGATGCAATTATTATCCATATAATAAACACAGGAAAAGTGCTATGACATGCATTAAGTGTAAAACCAACATTTGTAAGGAACATAGTGGCGTTCTTTGTGCTTCTTGTCACATGTTGAAAACTAAGAAAAATGCAATTTTATGTGAACAATGAATAATAACTTTTTGTCAAAATATTGCCTATTTACATAATATTGTGAATAATGAGTATGTTTTAATTGATGAAATTGGTTGTAATAAATGTTATAAAATGTAAACTGCAACTTATAAGTGAATTAATAAAATTATTTGTATATGTTGTATGTAAATGGATGTAACTAATAAAAATTCACTCTTAGAGTTATTTTAAAAAATTAATAAAATGTTAATCAGGCCCACCAGATCCTGTTACTGTATCATAGGAATCTTTCAATATGACAATAAATTTGACAGAAATAAATTTCACTCCAAAGAATGATTATATGAAAAGAGGAAAATTTTTAATTAGGGCAGGGCCTTGGAGGCCCTGCATATGCATTCATTTGTGTTTTTGGCACCATGCATCCTAGGGTTAAACTCAGAAGAGTGTTCCTGGAGCCACTCCGTAGCAGTTCTGGACGTGTGGGTGTCGCATTATCCTGCTGGAATTGCACAAGTCCGCCGGAATTCACAATGGATATGAATGGACGCAGGTGATCAGACAGGATGGTTACGTACGTGTAACCTGTCAGAGTCGTATCTAGGCGTATCAGGGGTCTCTTGTAACTCCAACTGCACACGCCCCATATCATTACAGAGCCTCCAACAGAGCTTGAACGGTCCCCTGCTGACATGCAGGGTCAATGTATTCAAGAGGTTGTCTCCATACCCGTACACGTCCATCCGCTCGATACAATTTGAAACGAGACTCGTCCGACCAGGCAACATGTTTCCAGTCATCAACAGTCCATTGTCAGTGTTGATGTGCCCAGGCTAGTCGTAAAGCTTTTCATCGTGCAGTCATCAAGGGTACGAGTGGGCCTTCGGCTCCGAAAGCTCATACCTATGATGCTTCGTTCAATCGTTCGCACGCTGACACTTCTTGATGGCCCAGCACTGAAATCTGCAGCAATTTGCGGAAGGGTTGCACTTCTGTCACGTTGAACCATTCTCTTTAGTCGTCGTTGGTCCCGTTCTTGCAGGATCTTTTTCCGGTCGCAGCAATGTCGGAGATTTGATATTTTACCGGATTCCTCATATTAACGGTACATTCGTGAAAGGGTCGTGCGGGAATATCCCCGCTTCATCGCTACCTCGGAAATGCTGTGTCCCATCGCTGTGTGATAAACCTTTTGCATTTCTTTCATGTTTTCGTCTTCTTTAAAGGCAAAGAGAAAAGATGAAGCGGTAGCCCATCATAAAGCCTATGCCTACCGTCAGGTATTTTTGATTTTCAGTTGTTCAAAAACAGAGGAGTTTTTCTTGTACCAGTAGGAGAAAGGAAGGATTCGAGCTCAGCTAGTGAACGAGTGAGAAGCACACCATTTTAAGCGAGTAATTGTAGTCCGCCATTTTGGGGTCGCTATGAATAAGTGAGGAGTATGTATTTCATGTGTGCACAGTTTAGAAAAATACAGTATTGTTTTATTAACAGAAAGGTCGTGTGAGTTATTATTTCAAATAGTACGATAATTGATGTGACTTCTGAAATTTTCCCGGCGTATTTCTTCTTCTAATAATTTCAGGGTATGCAGCCGGATCCCGTCGACATTCTGCCACGATATTTCGGTCCAGAGACGTCCGGCCATCATCAGATGAGTACACAACTACTGAAGAGCCCAGGTGCAGTCGCGGTATTTATGCCGAATCTCGCGCATGTGAAATGTACTGGCATCCTACAGCGCATGCGTCAGGTGTTGACATGCGCAGCATAGCCGAGTTGTACGTGCTGCCCTCGGTGGTGGAAATAAAGGTTCATCTAGTCATTGAGTATCGAATGACACTGTCGATTCCGCTGTGATTGTATAATTTTAATAACAGGATTCCAATTTTTATCCAGCTGAAAGCCGTTGTCTCGATTTATAAGATTATTGGCAAGACGTATTTCCACTGATTCCTTGATTACGGAATCCCAAAAACCGGAAACCGGGGGTAAAATTTTTGTTACATTGTATTCCATTGAATGTCCCAAAGAAATACAGTGCTCTGCTACTGCCGATTTTGACGGTTGCCGCAGACGGGTGTATCTTTCATGTTCTATACATCGTTCATGGACAGTTCTTGTTGTCTGGCCAATATATGCAGCGCCACATTCACAGGGAATTTTGTAGACGCCTGCCTTCTTCAGTTGTAAATCGTCTTTAACGGATCCAACCAGGGCCCGGTTCTTTGCTGGTGGACGGAAGATAACCTTGATTTTATTTTTCTTCAGTAATCGGCCTATTTTCGACTACACATTCCCGGCGTATGGAAGGAACGCAGTTGATTTAAAGTCATCATCTGCGTCCTCAGTGCGTTGCTTCTTGTTATGATAGTTGCGCATGGCCTTCCTTATTTGGTGAGAAGTGTAGCCATTCTCTTTGAAAACCTTCTCCAAGTGTTCTAATTCTGCGTGGAGGTTTTCATCATCCGATATTATATGCGCTCGATGTATTAAGGTACTGAGAACACCGGCTGTTTGTGCTGGGTGATGGCAGCTTGACGCCTGGAGATAAAGATCTGTGTGAGTCGCTTTCCTGTACACAGAATGTCCTAATGACCCATCATTTTTACGGCGTACTAGCACGTCTAGAAATGGTAAAGTGCCCTCTTTTTCAATCTCCATCGTAAATTTGATGTTCTCATGTAATGAGTTTAAGTGATGAAGGAATTTCTCCAGTTCCTGTCTGCCATGAGGCCATACAGCAAAAGTATCATCTACGTACCGCCAGAAGACCGTAGGCTTTAAAACAGCAGACTCAAGTGCTTTCTCCTCAAAGTCCTCCATAAAGAGATTAGCTACCACAGGCGACAAAGGGCTCCCCATGGCGACGCCGTCTGTTTGTTCAAAGAATTCGTCATTGAATAAAAAGTACGTTGAGGAGAGTATATGTTCAAACAAGGCCGTCATTTCTGCACTGAATAAGTTACCAATAAGATGTAATGATTCCATTAAAGGCACTTTGGTAAAAAGTGAGACCACATCAAAGCTGACTAATAAATCCGAGCTGCTAAGCTTAACTTCCTTCAAGCGACTGACAAAATCCTCGGAATTACGTATATGGTGGCAACACTTACCCACATACGGCTTTAGTAATGAGGCCAGATATTTTGCTGTAGAATAGGTCGCAGCACCAATATTACTCACTATTAATCGTAGTGGGGCACCACCCTTGTGTATCTTCGGAAGACCGTAGAGTCTTGGTGGTACTGCATTGTGTGGTCTAAATCTCTTGATACCCCCCTGCGGGTCCGGGGATTAGAATAGGCCCGCGGTATTCCTGCCTGTCGTAAGAGGCGACTAAAAGGAGTCTCAAATGTTTTGGCCTTAATGTGATGGTCCCCCTTGGGGTTTGACCTCCATTTTTCAAAATTTTACAGAAGTACGAGCCTTTTGGGGAAGGACACCTTACATGGTGTACCACTGGTCCTAAGTGCACTAAGACCTTGGCACTCAGCATTGCACCGGCGTTGTCACCATACCCATTATTCCTCAAATTGGGCCTAAACGCCTGATGGGTTGTCCACGTTACGCCCATAGTGCCTCTCCATCTGCACCAGCGATCATGATGGA
The DNA here is from genome assembly GCF_023864345.2 of Schistocerca serialis cubense. Classification (NCBI taxonomy): domain Eukaryota; kingdom Metazoa; phylum Arthropoda; class Insecta; order Orthoptera; family Acrididae; genus Schistocerca; species Schistocerca serialis. The sequence continues at coordinate 600,253,625 of NC_064644.1, read as the reverse complement.
CTTTCCATGGCACCAGAAATCCAGCACGGTAGCCAGCCCGTTGTGGTGGGGTCGTCATGTACCCTCTAGGTTGTAGCCCCCTGACAACACAGGGATCGTACTGCCGATACCTGAGCTGCACCCTCCCCACGTTGGCCAAGGAGTAGATGCCCGTCTCCTTGGGGCATCAGGACTCCCGGCAATGGTCATCCTGCCAGGTGGCCCTTGCTGCGGCTGGGTGGCGCCCGTGGGGAGAGCCCCTAGTCGGAGTGGGTGGTATCGGGGCGGACGTTTCGCACATGAAACGTCAGCATGTATCAGGTCGCTCTGCGGCCGAGTCTTCCAAAAGAAAAGGTACGGTTTCTAGTTCTGGTTCTCCTGCCCTTTCCCCCTTGGCCACTCCATGGGAGGAGGGACAGGCCCGCCGGCTTGGGGCGAAGTACTTCCCCCGCTATTTGGTCTGTTCTCGAACAGATGGGGGGACGTTCGCCACCTCCAAGCCCATGTTCTTTGTTCAACACATTGAGGACGTCTTCGGGGAAATCGAGGCTCTCAGCAAGATGAGATCGGGGTCCGTTCTTATCAAGACCACCTCTGCCACACAATCGGCGGCACTTCAGGCGTGCGACCGCCTAGGGGACATCCCAGTCTCCATTGTCCCACATCTGGCACTCAATAGGACGCAGGGGGTCATTTTTCATCGTGACCTCCTGCTACAATCTGATGAGGAGCTCAGGGCCAACCTGGAGCGCCGCGGCGTGCATTTCGTCCGGCGAGTCCAGCGCGGCCCCAAGGACCGTCGCATCGACACCGGGGCCTTTATCCTCGCCTTCGAGGGGGACGTTCTCCCGGAGAAGGTAAAGGTGATGTGCTACCGGTGCGACGTGCGACCTTACGTCCCGCCTCCTATGCGCTGTTTTAGGTGTTTGCGCTTTGGGCACATGTCGTCCCGGTGTGAGGCTGAGCCCCTTTGTGGCGACTGTGGACGTCCTCTTCGTGAGGAACATACTTGCACCCCACCACCTCGGTGCCCTAATTGTCCTGGCGTCCACTCGCCTAGGTCCCCGGACTGCCCCGCCTATCAGAAGGAGAAAAAGATACAGGAACTCAAAACTTTGGATCGGCTCTCTTATTCTGAGGCCAGGAAGAAGTATGACCGCCTTCATCCCGTGTCACTGGCCACTTCGTTTGCCTCCGTTGTGTCCACTCCTTCCGCTGTATCCTCACCTCTATCCTGTCCCCCCTCCGCCTCCTCTGCCCGTCAGGGGGCTCTGCCTCCGCCTCCCAAATCCCTCCCTTCCAAATCCTCCTCCCCCGCGGCCCCCACCCCCCCTGCCCCAGGGGCCACCCTTCCTCCTCCTCCTCCCCCCACGCCACCTGAGAAGCGATCCTCTTCTCAGGCGTCCATCGGGGAAACGTTCCGGACCCCGGCTTCCGAGGTCCGGCGTTCCAAAACGGACCCCGCGCGTGAGGACCTTCTTCGGGTCCAGCCCACCATCCCTGTACCTCCTCGGCCTTCCAAGAAGGCCTCCAAGAAGAAATCTCTATCCCCCTCTCCACCCCGGCGCGTTTCATCTGACGCTTCATCCGTGAGTCGCTGCTCCCGGCCGTCCTCAGTTTCGCCGGGACGCTCTGCTGCCAGGCGTTCCGCCGGCCTTTTGTCGGCAAATGATGCGGCCCCTCCTACACAATCAGGGACAGCGGCCGCAGCTGGCGACGAGTCGATGGAACCGGATCCGCCTGCCGTCAGTTGTAGCATTGTTGCCTCGCAACCTGGCCCTCCGCGGCCATCGAGTTGACCAGCTCTTCCCCGTCTCGTTCCCCCAACTTTTTGACTAGCAATGGCGTTGTTTCATTGGAACATAAGGGGTATTCGATCTAATCGGGAGGAATTACAACTGCTCCTCCGCCTGCACTGTCCGCTCGTCCTTGGTCTCCAGGAAACCAAGTTGCGCCCGACTGACCGTATTGCCTTTTCCCACTATACCTCGGACCGGTATGACCTCGCCCCTGTGGACGGTATCCCAGCTCATGGTGGGGTCATGTTGCTCGTTCGGGACGATGTATATTACCATCCCATCCCATTGACCACCCCACTCCAAGCAATAGCTATCCGCATTACTCTTTCTGCTTTTACTTTTCCGTTTGTACCGTCTACACTCCACCGTCATCTGCTGTTAGTCGGGCTGACCTGATGCACCTGATCGATCAGCTTCCCCCGCCGTTCTTATTGTTTGGCGACTTCAATGCCCATCATCCCCTTTGGGGCTCTCCTGCATCCTGTCAAAGAGGCTCACTCTTGGCGGATGTCCTCAACCATCTCAATCTTGTCTGCCTCAATACCGGCGCCCCGACTTTCCTCTCGGACTCTACCCATACCTACTCCCACTTGGACCTCTCGATCTGTTCTACCACTCTTGCCCGTCGGTTCGAGTGGTATGTCCTTTCTGACACCTATTCGAGCGACCACTTCCCCTGTGTCGTTCGTCTCCTGCACCACACCCCATCCCCACGTCCTTCGCGCTGGAACATACTGAAAGCTGACTGGGGGCTTTACTCCTCCCTGGCGACCTTTCCGGACCGCGATTTTTCCAGTTGTGACAGTCAGGTCGAATACCTCACGGCTGTTATCATCAATGCTGCCGAACGTTCCATACCTCGTACTACTTCTTCTTCCCGTCGCGTTTCCGTCCCCTGGTGGAACGAGGCTTGTAGGGACGCTATCCGTGCTCGACGACGTGCTTTACGCACCTTTCGCCGCCATCCTACGTTGGCGAATTGTATTGAATACAAACGACTCCGAGCGCAATGCCGTAGAGTCATCAAAGACAGCAAAAAAGCTTGCTGGGCCTCTTTCACGAGCTCCTTTACCAGTTTTACTCCCTCTTCCGTAGTTTGGGGTAGCCTGCGCCGGCTGTCGGGCATTAAGGCCCACTCCTCAGTACCTGGCCTGACCTCAGGTAATGAGGTCCTTGTTGATCCTGTGGCTGTCTCCAACGCCTTTGGCCGCTTTTTCGCGGAGGTTTCAAGCTCCGCCCATTACCATCCTGCCTTCCTTCCCAGGAAAGAGGCAGACGAGGCTCGGCGACCTTCCTTCCACTCGCTGAATCTGGAGACTTACAATGCCCCCTTTACCATGCGGGAACTCGAACGTGCGCTTGCACTGTCCCGGTCCTCTGCTCCGGGGCCAGATGCCATTCACGTTCAGATGCTGGCACACCTTTCTCCGGCGGGCAAAAGCTTCCTTCTTCGTACCTACAATCGCGTCTGGACCGAAGGTCAGGTCCCCATGCGTTGGCGTGACGCCGTTGTTGTTCCTATACCCAAACCCGGGAAGGATAGACACCTTCCTTCTAGTTACCGCCCCATTTCTCTTACAAGCTGTGTCTGTAAGGTGATGGAGCGCATGGTTAATGCTCGGTTAGTTTGGATTCTTGAATCTCGACGACTACTTACTCATGTCCAATGCGGCTTTCGTCGCCGCCGCTCCGCTGTTGACCACCTTGTGACCTTGTCGACATTCATCATGAACAACTTTTTGCGAAGGCGCCAAACGGTCGCCGTGTTCTTCGACTTGGAGAAGGCTTATGATACCTGTTGGAGAGGAGGTATCCTCCGCACTATGCACAAGTGGGGCCTACGCGGTCGTCTGCCCCTTTTTATTGATTCCTTTTTAACGGATCGAAAGTTTAGGGTACGTGTGGGTTCCGTATTGTCCGACGTCTTCCTCCAGGAGAACGGAGTGCCTCAGGGCTCCGTCTTGAGCGTAGCCCTTTTTGCCATCGCGATCAATCCAATTATGGATTGCATTCCACCTAATGTCTCAGGCTCTCTCTTTGTCGATGACTTCGCGATCTACTGCAGTGCCCAGAGAACATGCCTCCTGGAGCGCTGCCTCCAGCGTTGTCTAGACAGCCTCTACTCATGGAGCGTGGCAAATGGCTTCCGGTTCTCTGAAGAGAAGACGGTTTGTATCAACTTTTGGCGATATAAAGCGTTCCTTCCGCCATCCTTACATCTTGGTCCCGTTGTTCTCCCATTCGTGGACACAACTAAGTTTCTAGGGCTCACGTTGGACCGGAAACTGTGTTGGTCTCCACATGTCTCTTATTTGGCGGCCCGTTGTACACGTTCCCTTAATGTCCTCAGAGTTCTTAGCGGTTCATCTTGGGGAGCGGATCGCACTGTCCTGCTTCGCTTGTATCGGTCCATAGTCCGATCGAAGCTGGATTATGGGAGCTTCGTCTACTCGTCCGCTCGGCCATCCCTCTTACGCCGGCTCAACTCCATCCACCATCGGGGGATACGTCTTGCGACCGGAGCCTTCTACACTAGTCCTGTCGAGAGTCTTTACGCTGAAGCTGCCGAGTTACCGTTGACCTACCGGCGCGACATACTGCTGTGTCGGTATGCCTGCCGGCTGTTGTCTATGCCCGACCACCCCTCTTACAAGTCCTTCTTCGCTGATTCTCTCGACCGTCAGTACGGGTTATATGTGTCTGCCCTGCTGCCCCCCGGAGTCCGCTTCCGTCGCCTGCTTCGACAATTGGATTTTGCCCTCCCTACCACCTTCAGAGAGGGTGAGAGCCCGACACCACCTTGGCTCCAGGCTCCGGTTCGTATTTATCTCGACCTCAGCTCACTCCCGAAGGAGGGTACTCCGGCTGCTGTGTATTGCTCACGGTTTGTCGAACTTCGTGCTCGACTTGCTGGTCACACCTTTATTTACACCGATGGCTCCAAAACTGACGATGGTGTCGGCTGTGCCTTTGTCGTCGGGACCGCCACCTTTAAATACCGGCTCCTTGACCAATGTTCCAGCTTTACGGCCGAGCTTTTTGCTCTCCATCAGGCCATTCAGTATGCCCGCCGCCACCGCCATTCATCGTATGTCCTCTGCACTGACTCACTCAGTGCTCTTCAGAGCCTTGGGGCTCCCTATCCGGTCCATCCCTTGATTCACCGAATACAGCAGTCCCTCCATTGTTTCGCTGATAATGGCGGTTCTGTCAGCCTTCTGTGGGTCCCCGGACATGTGGGAGTGCCTGGGAATGAGGCTGCGGATGCTGCAGCCAAGGCTGCAGTCCTCCAGCCTCGCCCAGCCTCCCATTGTGTCCCGTCATCTGACGTTTGTGGGGATGTCTGTAAGAGGCTTGTGTCCTTGTGGTGGGATGCTTGGTCATCCCTCCAAGGAAACAAGCTCCGGGCAGTCAAACCGCTCCCAACTGCTTGGTCAACTTCCTCCCGACCATCTCGGCGCGAGGAGGTCCTTCTGACCAGGTTGCGGATTGGGCATTGCCGGTTTAGCCACCGCTACCTGCTCTCTGGTGACCCAGCCCCACAGTGCCCTTGTGGTCAGGCATTAACGGTGCGCCATGTTTTATTGTCGTGTCCCCGTTTTAGTCAATTTCGTGTTGTCCTGTCCCTGCCATCTACCTTACCGGATGTTTTAGCTGATGACGCTCGAGCAGCTGCTCGTCTTCTGCGTTTTATAACTTTAACTGGCTTGACCAAAGACATTTAACCTTTTACTTATTTCATCTGCATCTTTGTCCGGTCCTTTTGATGTCCCCCCATCCCCTTGAGTTTTAGCAGGTTCCTTGTGCTCTGACACCAGTGACTGGGCGCTAATGACCTCAGCAGTTGAGCGCCCTTAAACCCTACCAAAAAAAAAAAAAAAAAAAAAAAATCAATCTCTTGATAACTTCAGGTAGAGAACAGTCGTTCAAAAGGGTAGTAGTTTTCCTTGATATTCGGCTTGTTGGGTCCTTTTCAATTCTACGGTACGTAGAATCATTTAGCTGACAATATATCTTCTCGTTGTAGGCTTCTCTTGTCAGAAGAACTGTGGCGTTACCCTTATCCGCAGGCAGTACGACTGTGCTAGTATCTTCTCTCAGGCTGCGGAGAGCAGCTCTTTCAGCTGGCGAGATGTTACTCCGTTGTGGCGCACATTTCAACAACGTTCGGCAAGATTCACTTCGAATTTCGTCTGCAGAATCCACAGGGAGACGTCTAATGGCTTCCTCAATGGAACTGATGAAATCCGTTAAAGGCAGTGAGGCAGGTGTAGGAGCGAAGTTTAAACCTTTCGCAAGCACTGACATCGTCGCATCGTCAAAAGATTTCTCCGTGAGGTTCACCACGGATCGTCCAGAGATAGCTTCTTGCGGTTTTCGTGTTACGAGTTGGCTAAACTTCGCACTTTGTCTGTTCGTACTGTCCCTGTGAGCCAGGTCTGCCTTGGCCCAGGATACGCCGTCAATCCAGTCCCAACTAAGGGAAGAACATCTTGCTGAAATCTTCAGATGTAAATAATATAAATTCCTTGCGACAGCGTCTAACTCACGACGCGTAAAACGGATTCGTTCTCTTACTAAAGCCAGACTCGCCTTGCGTTTTATATTGTTGGCGGCCACACTATTAATAAAATGAACAACTCTGGCGAAGTTGGAATCAAGTTACTGTCTCTACATTTCAGTAAAAAGTTTAGTGAACACAGCAACCTGGCTCTTTTCTCACGTAATTTATCCAATACGTGGATATCCTGAACCATCTCCTCCCCGTAAAGGTATTTAATGTGACTTCTGAAATTTTCCCGGCGTATTTCTTCTTCTAATAATTTTCGGGTATGCAGCCGGATCCCGTCGACATTCTGCCACGATATTTCGGCCCAGAGACGTCCGGCCATCATCAGGTGAGTACACAAATATTCAATGGAATACAATGTAACAAAAATTTTATCCCCGGTTTCCGGTTTTTGGGATTCCGTAATCAAGGAATCAGTGGAAATACGTCTTGCCAATAATCTTATAAATCGAGACAACGGCTTTCAGCTGGATAAAAATTGGAATCCTGTTATTAAAATTATACAATCACAGCGGAATCGACAGTGTCATTCGATACTCAATGACTAGATGAACCTTTATTTCCACCACCGAGGGCAGCACGTACAACTCGGCTATGCTGCGCATGTCAACACCTGACGCATGCGCTGTAGGATGCCAGTACATTTCACATGCGCGAGATTCGGCATAAATACCGCGACTGCACCTGGGCTCTTCAGTAGTTGTGTACTCACCTGATGATGGCCGGACGTCTCTGGACCGAAATATCGTGGCAGAATGTCGACGGGATCCGGCTGCATACCCGGAAATTATTAGAAGTACGATAATTACAAGAACTGAAGCTCCCCTTCCCCCCCTGCGTACTTTGGAAAATTACGAACATCCGATAAGTTCAATGGCAACACGGTCAAGACTTCGAACACTGCAACCAAACGTAGCATTATAAAGAAGGGTAAGCACAAATCTACAGTGGAGAAAGAAACTACTTCCCCCTGCAAAATAATATGAACTAATACGAACTTATTTCCATGCATAGCTCAGCTTATTGTGCTTGTCATTCATGCCGAAAAATTAATCTCATTAATTCAATACATTTTAAAAAGCCACGCATTTCAACATTTTATCATCATCTATTCCATTATTATATCATATTATAAAGTGGCGACCGTGACAGGACGTTGTTCACTTCCTACTGTATACTGTCGGAATTAAGTCTCTTTATTTAGGGAGACAGTATAGCTCGTGCATCGACTAGAACATCACGTTCAAACTCACTTAAATCTTGATAATCTGCCATTGTAGCAGCAGTAACCGATCTAACAAGTGAGCCAGACACTTGTTTTATGTAGGCGTTGCCGACTGCAGCGCCGTGTTCTGCCTGTTTTCATGTCTGTGTATGTAAATACGCATGCCTGTACCAGTTTCTTTGACGCTTGAGTGTGTTTCTTGCAAGTAATATAGGTTATATGCCGTCGTTTGCGACTATAATAAAAGCCTTATTTAGAACGTCCATGTTTCAAAGAATCTTCAGTGTTCATAGTAACAACATAGGTTTTCTTATAAGTTTGTTTGCCGTGATCATACATAGTTCTCATGTTTTAAATTACTGCTATTCAGTTATTATTCCTAATTTTTTTTCTCTTTTCCTACTCCATTTCTAATGTTTTATTTCAGTACATTGCACTTCACTAGCACTAAATGTATTTTTGCTATAATGTTTTGGAAAACCACTTATGCCTCGTGTACTTGTTCATGTTTTGTGATGCCATCTTTTTTGTGATGCCATCTTTTTTGTGATGCTTTTATGATTGTAGAAGCGTCTTCTCTCTCTCTCTCTCTCTCTCTCTCTCTCTCTCTCTCTCTCTCTCTCTCCGTGTGTGTGTGTGTGTGTGTGTGTGTGTGTGTGTGTGTGTGTGTGTGTGTGTGTTTTTTTTTGTGTCATCTTCTTGGACATAGAGGTGGCTAGTAATAATACAGTTAATTAGAACACTCTCAGTGCGTAACAGTTTCTTAATTCTAGCAAGGCTCAGCTGTAGCTACGAAACTGCACACGTGGACTTGCGGTTCATAACACACTAAATGAAGCATAATTACTGAGTGGCCGTACTGTGCTTCATTACAGTCATTAGAAAAAAAAAATTCGCAGGCACTTGTTGACACAGTTCTGATAAAGTTGGCACGTAGGCACAGTTCACAGGACACAGAAGTCTCGTCCCTCCCCGACGGTTGACTCGGGCTGTGTCACGGCGGGTAGACAGCACGACGACGTTACTGCGACAGTGGGCAGGATCCGACCTCCAACCGAACTGCCCTCATGACCCCTGGTGGTGTTACTTCACGGCAGAGGCGCGGCGGCGGCGCCTCCAACTACGGGAGGCACGGCTTCACCATAGCATCTCACTGGCGCCTCGTGTTGCCGCTTTGCCGTGCAATATCTTTGCGGCGGCCGATACTGCGTGCGATGACACCGCATCTTTGTATTTTCCAACCTGTGTGCGCGTGCGTTTGTGTTTGTGTTTGTGTGTGTGTCTGTGTTTTTCTGTTGTTGTTGTTGTTGTGGTCTTCAGTCTTGAGACTGGTTTGATGCAGCTCTCCATGCTACTCTATCCTGTGCAAGCTTCATCTCCCAGTACCTACTGCAATCTACATCCTTCTGAATCTGTTTAGTGTATTCATCTCTTGGTCTCCCTCTACGATTTTTACCCTCCACGCTGCCCTCCAATGTTAAATTTGTGATCCCTTGATGCCTCAGAACATGTCCCACCAACCGATCCCTTCTTCTAGTCAAGTTGTGCCACAAGCTTCTCTTCTCCCCAATTCTATTCAATACCTCCTCATTAGTTATGTGATCTACCCACCTAATCTTCAGCATTCTTCTGTAGCACCACATTTTGAAAGCTTCTATTCTCTTCTTGTCCAAACTATGTATCGTCCACGTTTCACTTCCATACATGGTTACACTCCATACAAATACTTTCAGAAATGACTTCCTGACATTTAAATCTATACTCGATGTTAACAAATTTTTCTTCTTCAGAAACGCTTTTCTTGCCATTGCCAGTCTACATTTTATATCCTCTCTACTTCGACCATCATCAGTTATTTTGCTCCCCAAACAGTTGAACTCCTTTACTACTTTAAGTGTCTCATTTCCTAATCTAATTCCCTCAGCATCACCTGACTTAATTCGACTACATTCAATTATCTTTCTTTTTGCTTTTGTTGATCTTCATCTTATATCCTCCTTTCAAGACACTGTCCATTGCGTTCAACTGCTCTTCCAAGTCCTTTACTGTCTCAGACAGAATTACAATGTCATCGGCGAACCTTAAAATTTTTTTTTATTCTCCATGGATTTTAATACCTACTCCGAACTTTTCTTTTGTTTCCTTTCTTGCTTGCTCAATATACAGATTGAATAACATCGGGGATAGGCTACAACCGTGTCTCACTCCCTTCCCAACGTCTGCTTCCCTTTCATGTCCCTCGACTCTTATAACTGCCATCTGGTTTCTGTACAAATTGTAAATAGCCTTTCGCTCCCTGTATTTTAAATTATAAATAGCCTTTCGCTCCCTTTATTTTACCCCTGCCACCTTCAGAATTTGAAAGAGAGTATTCCAATCAACATTGTCAAAAGCTTTCTCTAAGTCTACAAATGCTAGAAACGTAGGTTTGTCTTTCCTTAATCTTTCTTCTAAGATAAGTCGTAGGGTCAGTATTCCCTCACGTGTTCCAACATTTCTACGCAATCCAAATTGATCTTCCCCGAGGTCGGCTTCTATCAGTTTTTCCATTCGTCTGTAAAGAATCCACGTTAGTATTTTGCAGCCGTGACTTATTAAACTGATAGTTCGGTAATTTTCACATTTGTCAACACCTGCTTTTTTTGGCATTGGAATTATTATATTCTTCTTGAAGTCTGAGGGTATTTCGCCTGTCTCATACTGCTCTGTCAAACTCTTTATGCAGTATCATATCTCCCATTTCATCTTCATCTACCTCCTCCTCCATTTCCATAATATTGTCCTCAAGTACATCGCCCTTGTATAGACCCTCTATATACTACTTCCACCTTTCTGCTTTCCCGTCTTTGCTTAGAACTGGGTTTCCATCAAAGCTCTTGATATTCATGCAAGTGGTTCTCCTTTCTCCAAAGGTGTCTTTAATTTTCCTGTAGGCAGTATCTATCTTACCCATAGTGAAATAAGCCTCTACATCCTTACATTTGTCCTCTATCCATGCCTGCTTAGCCATTTTGCACTTCCTGTCGATATCATGTTTGAGACGTTTGTATTCCTTTGTCCCTGCTTCATTTTCTGCATTTTTATATTTTCTCCTTTCATCAATTAAATTCAATATATCTTCTGTTACCCAAGGGTTTCTACCAGCCCTCGTCTTTTTACCTATTTGATCCTCCGCTGCCTTCACTATTTCATCCCTCAAAGCTACCCATTCCTCTTCTACCGTATTTCTTTCCCCCAGTCCTGTCAATTATTCCCTTATGCTCTCCCTGAAACTTTGTACAACCTCTGGTTCTTTCAGTTTATCCAGGTCCCATCTCCTTAAAATCCCACCTTCTCGTAGTTTCTTCAGTTTTAATGTACAGTTCATAACCAATAGATTGTGGTCAGAGTCCACATCTGCCCCTGGAAATGTCTTACAATTTAAAACCTGGTTCCTAAATCTCTGTCTTACCATTATATAATCTATCTGATACCTTTTAGTATCTCCAGGGTTCTTCCATGTATACAACCTTCTTTCATGATTCTTGAACCAAGTGTTAGGTATGATTAAGTTACGCTCTGCACAAAATTCTACCAGGCGGCTTCCTCTTTCATTTCTCTCCTCCAATCCATATTCACCTACTATGTTTCCTTCTCTCCCTTTTCCTACTCTCGAATTCCAGTCACCCATGACTATTAAATTTTCGTCTTCCTTCACTACCTGAATAATTTCTTTTATCTCATCATACATTTCATCAATTTCTTCATCATCTGTTGTGGTAGTGTGGTGGTTTTCAGTCGGTGGTGTTCTGCTAATGTTGAAGAGCTGATCGCTGCTGTCGTATTTCTATGCACTTTTTATCATGTTTCAAAAGTGCTGCTGATCTGTCCTAAGTGTAGAGCACTACTGCTGTTCACTGAAGCTAGTAAATGCAAGATTTTTATATAGATTTGTGTTATGCTCCTCCTCTAACATTTCTCTGAGTTATTACTTTGGTAAGCTATTTTTTCCCTTGTTTCTGAAACATATTACCAGTTCCGTTTCCATATGTTAGTGTATACCAGCTTGTCTGGTGAGGTTTAATGCTGTGTTCTTGTTGTGTGGTAGTGGTATTGTCAGTGTGTGTATTAGTGACTGTCATTGGTCACTGATTTGGGTGGTCTTTCGCTTTACTTCTTTAGCGAGATTTAATTTTGTATCTTTCTGGACTTTGTTATTCGTTTTTGTAACTATGTGCTCTTGTGGTATTCGTTTTATTTTGTGAGTTATTTCTAGCTCCTTGATGTAATTGTGATTATCTAGTGGTAATGTTGTAATCAGTGGACCATTTTTGTAATTTTTACAGTTGGTGTGGTGCTGTCTGTTTTTGTGCAATGTGTGTGAAGTTGTAGTGTCTCCACTTCTGGTTTGTCATCCAAGTAGAGGATGTCATCCAGATATCTCCATCAGAGTAGTAGATCGTATTTTCCTGGTAATATTTTCTGAAAATTCTTTCCTCTGTTTTGTTCTTGAAGCTATTCGCTAACTTTCCTGAAGTGGTGATCCCATTGGCAGACCTTCCTCTTGTAAACAGAATTATTGATTTAATTTAAAGTAGTGTAGGTCAGTAATTAGCTGTAAGAACGTGATTTTTATTGAGTAGATTTACTGTGGTGACTGATTGTATCTGCGTCGTGTTGTGTTCTGTTGTGTTGACTGTTCCCTTGACTGGAATTGTGGAGTACTTGCTTTCTACATCGAATGAAATCAACGTAGCAGTATGTGGAATACGTACGTCTTTCTCTTGGCATATTAATTTCTCTGTGAATTGTGAGTAGTTATTGAAGTTTAATACAGTTCAGCAGCAGTTATTTAAAACAGAAGAACTGTTTATAATCTTGGCTGACAGATTTGTAAGAAAATCAACATTGTTCCAGTTAACACTAGAGATGCTTTGAAATAAAATGAAACGTGTATAGCCTATATAAGACTTTGTTACAGCTTCAAAAGAGACTTAAAAGCAATACTACCTGTACAGTTGCGACGGCGGAAAAGACGCAAAAAGCAAAATAAATAAAGAAATATGTGTGTGTTTCTGTTTAACACGTTTGCAATGAAATAAGGTCCCAAAATTAAATTTCCTCTGTTGCCACGCCATGTGTTATGTTCCATGGCGTAGCCAGCGAAGCCAGCGACATTATCTTGTTTAAATAGTGACAAGGTATCTCATTACTTCCAGATTTTTTGACGTTTAAATTCTTTCTATCTTAAACAGAGAAACGTCGCAAAAATGGCCAAATTTTTTTCCAAAAAGCCCCTAAATTCTATGGATATCACAATAAAACACTTTTTATTTACTTATTCAAGATGGAGGTCTTCCTACTTTATAAATGCGTAAGGTAACACAGTAATTTAATTATATTTGTTGCATTCACTGTCTCCAGTTCTTCCTATACTACCTAGACACAACAGAAACGACATTGTCATCATTAGTAAAGAAGTGCTTGTCGCCACATTTAAGTGCGCTACTGAAATGCCTCCTGCACGGCACGCAATCCGGCCTCACCGCTTTACTTCCGCCAGCACTTTTCTCGTATTTCCAGTTGTTCATAGAATCTCCCTTGCATAACTTTCGGAACTAGTACTCCTGCAAGAAACGATATTGCGGGGGGATGGCGTAGCGCACAGCCTATAGGATTGTTCCTGAACGAATTTTCACTCTTCAGCGAAGCGTGAGCCGATTGGACACTCCCGGGAACTTTATAACTGCCTGTAGGGCCAGGACTCGAACCCAGAACTTCTCTTCCAGGAGCACTTACCCCGCAAGGTATGCAGGAGCACTTCTTTAAGCTCTCAAAAGCACGTGACATGTACTGGCGGGAGTGGAACTGTTAAGATACGTACTGAGTCGGGCACGGATAACATTTTCAGGATAATCTGAAATACTTATAATGTTTCCTTCTGGTATAGACGTAACTGAGAAATTATTTGCACTCTTAGTAATAACTATTCCGCAAGATTATTACTTCAGATACATTTCATTGAGAAAATTCCAGTTTAAACATTCATCATATTACTCCTTTTCAGAAATCATATTAAATTGTGCAAATTATTTCTAGATTAAAAACCTTAGAAGGTCCGCAGTAATAGAGGGAGTGTGGATGGGAATTTAAAGAGAAACCTCATTATTTAAATACGCTATTTGATAATCTAGTCAAGAAAATTTTACACAAAGAAAAAAAAATATTTTTCCTCTATGTAAACGGATTAATTTTTACAAAGTCAAAAAACTTTCAAGTCTATAAATTAAATGAACTCGCAGTTAATAAAAATGTTACTTTTTCTGATTGTTTTGAAAGTGAATGAAATACACCACAAATAATTATAAACTTACTGTAAATGCAGGTTACCTCTCCCGTGACGTCCTTCACTAAAGGGTAGCAGGTTCGCAAGATTAATCTTTCATTTCCAGACATTTAACGACAACGATTTCGTCATTATCGTAATTCTGATTCGCAGGTGGTTCCATGTCACGTTATTCTCGCCCGTAAATGCCTGAAAACGGATGATAAAACTTCCGAAAGCTGTAGCGTTTAAGAAAGGAAATATTAACTGTAATTGGTAACTGACTTAGTCAAGTGACAAATGGATGACATTAAGAAGTATAAAATTATATTATGTGATAGATGCATCAAGAAATTCGTCAAAGAAATCTTGAAGATGTTAAATGAAAACGTTTATCCTAACATAAAAAAGGGAGAAGAATGATCTAAATAATTCAAATATGTGTTTTTAAAGGTTTTTCATCGTGAATGATGCATCTAAAATTTAAATACGAATATTAATTTCGTTTTTCTTCATAGAGGGACGAAAACTAAATATTTTTGAAAGTAAAACTATGGGAAATCCATGTTGGAATATCAACAGTATTACGAAAGGATAGATTGCTGCTCACCGTGAAAACGGCGCATTGAGTTGCAGACAGGAGCGAGGAGGACTGTTTCATATAAGCTTCGGCCGAGGCGTTCTTCAGGTAAGAGAAACACACGTACACATTCACACAAGCAAGCACAACTCAAAACACACACACAGCGATTTCTACCTCTGGCCACTCCTGCCGGACTCTGAGAACGTTATCGAAATATTTGTGATACGTGTAACTGAGGCAGTACTCACCTAGTCGAATGTGGGAAACCGCCCAAAAACCACGTCCAGCTGGTCAGCACATCGGCCCTCGTGATTAATCCGCCGACCGGACTCGGTCCGGGACCGACGCTTCTCTCCGGGTCCTGGAAGTGGCTTGCGAACGCGCGCAGCTCTCACGGCGGGTGAATTAGTATCGCCTATGGCCTGATTAACCACGACTCTGCGTACCACCAAAGCGAGGCCTCGGATCCAGCCCAGCTGAGGTTAAGACCACAATTTGCCTATGAAATCACAATGAGCGAACGTTAAGATGGAGGTACGAACGATGGGCTTGCGAGGAAGGGGTGTGGAATGTCCACAGGGATAAAGTGAGAGCGCTCCATTCTCATGGCATCAGGCCGCCAGAGAAGCTGATGACAATTCTGGACGTCGTCGGAATGTTTCGCAGCCCTTTTGGAAGATTGCGCTGTCCTGCCACGGCGTTGCGGCCGTTCGCGCTACAACTGTTGGTACTTTTTTACGCCTGCTTATCTTACGCCCTCAAATTACGACTGTAGTTGAGAGCATACTGGATGGCCGAGCCGGTCACTAACGGGAAGTCAGCGGAAGGCACGATACACCCGCCACACGCCAGTTTACTCACACTCGATTTGCTGACAGCGGACCAATTCTGCATCCTCTGTGATGTGCTGCTAATTAAACGTCGGACTTTGTAGTAGTTATTTGCCTCTGTTTCTCGTGACTGTCTGGTAATTGCTACGTAATTGTTTCGGAACGAAATTACTTCTTCACTTTCCCCACCGTTTACCGGTCACATGTATTGAAGCGACTGCTTCACCGCGATGGATGGCCGGCATCCATCGCACCGTAATTACCACTCTGTTATGTCGATACGAGCTGTCGGATATGAAATTGTGCTATAAAATGCATGTTGGGCCACAGAAAGTGGCAGTCTCCTTCTCCCTTATATGCAGAGGCCAAAACGGGAATAACGTCTCAAACTGTATTAAATAAAGTCATCCGTGATATAGTTCTCGGTAGTGTTCGTAATTATCAAATTCTCGACTTTCGTTTCATTATCGTTTCTGCGAAGGCAAGGTGGAATGTTCTCGGACTAGAATAAAGATGACGCTGAATTCGATAAACAGTTTTGGGTCTCTTGATGCAAGTTCTAAAAAGAACACAACTTCTTCTTATCTCTTCCCCCGCACCCTGCGTGATTTTTTGGCGAATACAGGAGCGAGGAAAGTATGCCGTTCATGAACTGAGAATTCACATATCAATTTATTCTAACAGGTGTACAACTTTGCTTGCGCCATTTGCCGATAGGTGGCGACAACGGTAAGTAGCTGTCGAAAGAAACAGATCGCAGACGTCAGGCAATTAGCTTGGACCTCGGTCGACATAACCTCATTCAAACATTAATCGATTTGTGTCTGCATCATAAAGTTGTTCTTGATTGAAAATGTCAGTTTGCGAGCCTAATTCTCGTCATTTGCGGGAGATGTTACTGTCTTGTTTCAATATGAAGAAAACAACGGCTGAGTCTCATCGAATGCTCTCAAGTATACATGATAAGGACGCTATTAGTGAAAGAACGTGGCGTGAGTACCTATGATTGTTTCGCTTGGTTTTGACTCCTCATAGTACACGACGCCGAGCTGGTCCCACCAAATGGAGAGCATGATCTTGGATCCGTGAATATTCGATTTGGCGGTCGACGTGGAAGCATGTGATTTTAACGTATTAGACCGGCATAGTGGTGGAAGAGACAATGTTTTCGAAGCTGCAGAATTGGAGACATTGGTGAGTGAAGTCTCGCGTCAACCTCAAGAAGAATTGGCACGATTAGTGGGAGTGACACAGCAAGCCATTTTAAAACTTCTCAAGGCTATGAGCATGATTCAGAAAGAAGGAATTTGGGTCCTGTGTGAGCTGAAACCGAGAGACGTTGAACGGCGTTTGTGTTTGTGAACAGTTACTTCAGAGCCAAAAACGGAAGGGATTTCTGCATCGCATTGTGACAGGGGACGAAAAATCGTTTCATTACGATAACCCTAAACGCAAAAGATTATGGGGATACCCCGGCCATGCTTCCACGTCGACCGCCAAATCGAATATTCACGGATCCAAGATCATGCTCTCCATTTGGTGGGACCAGCTCGGCGTCGTGTACTATGAGGAGTCAAAACCAAGCGAAACAATCATAGGTACTCATTATCGAACGCAATTAACGCGTTTGAGGAGAGCATTAAAAGACAAACGGCGGAAATACAGCAAGAGGCACGATCAAATGATTTTGCAGCACGACAACGCTCGACCCCACGTTGCAAAAGAGGTCAAAACGCATTTGCAAACGTTAAAATGGGAAGTCCTACCCCACCCGCCGTATTCTCCAGGCATTGCTCCCTCTATCACCTGTTTTTAGATCAATGGCTCATGGCCTTGCTGACCAACACTTAAGATCTCGTGAAGAAGTCACAAATTGGATCGATTCGTGGATCGTTTCAAAAGATGAAGTATTTTTTCGACGCGGGATTGGTACACTGCCCGAAAGATGGGAGAAAGTAGTGGCCAGCGATGGAAAATACTTTGAATGATACATGTGTAACCAATTTGTTTCATTAAAGCCTCAAATGTTGGAGAAAAAACGGCGGAAGCAAAGTTGTACACCTTGTACATCTAATATCAAATTGTAAAAATAATAAATAGCTTCGCTGCTGAAGTTGTAGCATCTTTGCTAACAGTAGATCTGAATGTAGGAACACATAATATTCAAATGAAAACACACAAAGCGGGGCAGTGCAATAACGTTCGAACTTGAGTACACCCGCCGCTGGAACTCCGGAGAGGGGTTGCCTGTAACTCATTGGCAGCGGCGTTAACAGTTCGTGGCAGCGCCCTCGTGCCGCGGTGAAGGCTGTAGGGGACGCGGCGGCGTATTTGAAAGTGCGGCCGAACAGACAGTGGCAGATACCACAGTTGTAAAGAGTGAGCTTGGTGTGCGGAATAGTTTCCTGTACACAACTTTAAAGGAATGTGTTTGATGTCTTGGTTTCAAATGGATGATCTGGAATTATGTGCTTTCATATTTGCATTTTGTTTTGGGTACTTTGTCACGATGTAAGTTCACCCAAAGTTTGTCAAATTTCATAAGAATCCCGCTTCTTCATTTTGAGCGGTTAACCCCTTAAGCGGGCCTCCCACGCGCCCACCTCCGCCTCGCTGGGTAATTTACCATAGCGCAGGCTGGCGCACTGCCACCACTTGCCTTGTTCACAGATCAAAACATGTCTGCGTGGATTTTAGTTTATTAATCAAGATTAATATGCATTTCGTTCTTTGCGGTATATACGTACAATAAAGTCGGAATACTAGATCTGTTCTACTCTGAAGGAAAATATTCTCTAAAGCAACAGAGCAGTTTGTCTTTATGGTGTGTAAATTGATCGGAATATCCATGTCAGATGTCCCACTATCGGCATTACAGAGTATCCCGGAGGAATGGTCAGCATCCATGGATATCAGAGTATCGATCATTTAAAGTAAAAAGTCTACTAAAAAGGGACTCTAAAATGCATTCGTAAAGAGCTATGAGCACTTTTTCAGTAGAAGATGAACAAGCTCTCGTACCTCTGGAGGTACGAACTTCACAGTCCATGATTACTGAACATTTTTCTCTCGGTTTGGTCTATACTAGGGTATACTATCTCTTAAAATACGGAAAACAAAGGCCTTGCTCTGGGAGAGATTAGTTTCGCAGTATCGAAGATGTAATCGTGCCTATGGATAGTTCTTCAGATATGCACTTTAGAGCCAATGTTTACGGGACTTCTTCGCTTCGTTCTTGCCTTATCTCTGAGTAGTGACCATCCCTCTGCGACACCCTGTATTTCGAGGGATCATAATATGATTTGTTGCCTGCAAAATGGGGATATTTCAACAAGAATGGTGTGTCGATTGACTCCCTCTACATAAAGTACAGTTTGCGTTGTGGCTTATGTCAAATTCTCTAAAGAATGAATATTCAGTCACTGTTTCTGCTTCACCACTTCTTACGTGTTGCCTGTTGCGAATAGTAGATCTCGCTGCCGAATTAGGCTGAGAAGCTATTTTGTGCAGTGCTTGATAATGGTTCTGAATATGTCGTTTTCATTTTTCTGAGTGTCCATGCCTTGCCAATTCCCAGATGTAACTCTACTAGTCATGACTCTGTAACTGCAACGCTTCTGTTTCTGATTCCATCCTTCTTGCCACTGTAAAGGATCACCCACTAGTAAAATCAAAGGAAACTATACTTTGTGAATTGAAATGCATTTTGTAACCTACTCATCTTACAGCTGTGGGATCGAATCACGGTCACAATATTGCTGTCCAGCCCTGCGAGTAGGATCGAACCGATGTTTAGGATCCAGACCATTTCTGTTTCGGTTAATGTGGGCGGTTACTCCTTCAAAGAAGTCATAGTTACATTAATCTAGCGACCGCAGTTTCAGCAATTATTTCATCTACCTGTACAGGCACAGTCGGTGCAAGAGATCTCGTTTCACATACAACACACACACGTGAGGAACGCAACCCACAGCTACGTGTTTGGGGAGTAAAGCACCCACCATCCGCTGGCCGCTGTGGCCGAGCTGTTCTACGCGCTTCAATCCGGAACCGCGCGACTGCTACGGTCGCAGGTTCGAATCCTGCCTCGGGCATGGATGTGTGTGATGTCCTTAGGTTAGTTAGGTGTAAGTAGTTCTAAGTTCTACGTGACTGATGACCTCAGATGTTAAGTCCCATAGTGCTCAGAGCCATTTGAACCATCTTGAACTCACCATCCGCCTGTCTACGTTCAACCCTTCATGCACTCCTACTTAAAAGGCACAAATTAGTCATTAAATAAAAATATTCAGGCATAAAGGCCACATCAGCTGCTCAGTAGTATTCTAAATATGTCATAGACGTGATGGAGAAACAATAAAGCATTAGTATCTATGCGAACTACTCATATGTAACATATTACAGATAACCTCAAATAAGGTCCATAAACCCGTGCAAGAAAGCGTTACATCTCCCTCCTGTTCGTATATTAAGCACATTACTGATTCTGTCTAGGTGAATTGATATTTCTATATCTTCCTTTCTCCCTTTCTTCGCTGCGCGCATCACCTCTAAATCCTCTTCATGGTCTTGTAGGGGATGATCTGTCTCTCATACATTTTGGAGTATCACCTATTTAACGTAATTGCCCCGTGTAAAAGTGTCTGTGCGCTCATTATACTTCGTCGAAAATTTTCTCCCCATGTGTCCTGTGTATTTCCCACTTGTTCCAGTTAACTTATCCTGTTCCGTACCTCCTACCATAAACTCTGTCTACGTTTTTTACTGTGATCGTCATCCAGACATTGTATGCCCTAAAAACGTTCGCCATTTGGTTTTTACCACCAGCTAGTTGCTCTTCCTTTTTACTTTCCCCACTGTGGATAAGTCGAGTCACGATGCTTACATCGTGTCTGTTGTTATTTACAATTTGTTTAATAATGTTTAGTTCGTTTAATTCGTTTAATCTATCTCATGCACTCATTGTTACACTAATGGCTCTGTTCACTAAGCATTGCAATTTAATATGTTTGAGGGTGACATGAGTGCTTAGGAATCACAACATGCGTTCCTGTTCGCTTCCCTACGGTCGTAAAGCCATGCGACTTGTGCTGCCTTGCCTCATTACCTGCTTCGTTAGTTCTCCATCAGCCATACTTCTTTTCCTTCGAAATTTGTGCTGTAAATCTCTTGGAGCCCAGAAGCACCTGTTAGATGTGCATTCTGTATTGTTGGCGCCAATGCGAAGAGGGCGAGAACTTTGTTTGATAGTTCTCTAAAGACCGACAACCAAGGGAACACGTGCGAACACTAGCGCATGCGAACCGAACACTACGAATGCAGTCCGCTCACACTTGTCTGCAATTTACGCTGTACCCGACATTAATTCCGTTCGTTTGATCGCCTCTTCTACTCTAGGCGTCTTCCTGTAGTAAGCTGTATACTTACGGCTTGTATACTTGACGCTGTAGTAGGATTGCAGAATTATCTTAAGGACAGAAACAAATCGCCTTCCCATATATTGCACTATCTGGAAGACGCCGCCCTGCTAAGTATGCGAGATTATTTAGGAATCATCATACGCCGGTGAAATAACACAAGAAACACGTGGTTTGGGAAACACCACGATTCTAGTGTACAGGTCACAGCATATTAAATGTAGGGCTAAAGGGCACTGATCTAATAAAAAACTACGACAAAAAAGTTTACTTAATTAGTTTTTCACAGCAAGGTAGTGCTCATTCCAGCCTGAGGTTGCACGTGGAACATTGTGTCTACAGATAAAGTTTCCCTCAATCAGGGTGGTATCAGCCATAACAACATCTGAAATTAACCATCAAACGATGTGTAATGCACAGTACATAATGTAACAGCTTAATTAGCGCTCCTTCCAGCCTTTTTCCATTCTCGAATTTTACTCTCAAAACAACGTAACTAACAACTGTTATACTTCCGTGCACATAACGTCAAATGTTTATGGCAGATTCAGATACATTCACTGTCTGCTCACGGAAGATAAGTTCTTGTAATTTTAAGAGTAATTCGTTTCGTAGTACACGAACAGCGTAGCCAGCAGACACTAAAGTCAATACCTTGTCGATAAGACCTTATTTAATTGTTTCTCACCATCTTTACCATTTGATTGTAGATACTGCAGTCTATTGTACTAACAACACTTTGTAATACGGATGTTCTGGGTCTGCCTGTTACTCTTTTCCCAGATTTTTCATTTTAGGAGGTTTCCTACGTGACGTAGTGTGTCGAATTAGGTGTCCAAGTAACTCAGCATTTTCTTTTCTGTACCATGTTAATCAATGTTCTTTTTTGTGTAATGTCTTTTAGTATCTTTTCACCCGATTTTCTTTCGGTTCGATTTTTTGTGACTACACTCCGTATCCACACCTCTACTGCTTCTACTATTTCTTTCCCTGTTTTCCCACACGTTGTTCGTATTCCACTTTTTGTAAATAAATAATGGAGAGAGGGGACAATCTTGTCGAACACCTCGTCTTATTCTACCTTGTGCAGCTATATCTACATTTACATACATACTCCACAAATCACCGTGCAGTGCGTGGAGGAGGGTATCTTGTACCAATATTCTTCGCTGTAGAACAAGAAAAAATGACTATCTATATGCCTCTGAGCCATATTTCTCGTATAACTTTGTGGTCCTTACACGCAATGTGTGTTGGCACCAGCAGAATTGTTTTGCAGTCAGCTTTAAATGACGGTTCTCTAAACTTTTTGTCAGTACTGTTTCTCGAAAAGAACGTCACCTTCTCTTCAGGGATTCTCATTTGAGTTCCCGAAGCATCTCTGTAACACTTGCGTGCCGCTAACAAATGTAGCAGCTGCCTTTGAATTACTTCTATGTTTCCTTTAATCCGACCTGGTGCGGATCCCAAATACTCGATCAGTGTTCGAGAACAGGTCGCACTAGTGTCCTATATGCTGTTTTCTTCTCAGATGAACCACATTGTCCTAAAATTCTCCAATAAACAGAAGTAGACCATTCACCTTCCCTACCACAATCCACACGTGCTCGTACCATTTCTTTCTTAATGCTACTGGTACTCTATCTACATCGTATAGACCGAGAATCTACTGTTATATCTCCAGACTATTCCAGTTTTATTCATTTCTCTAAGCAGTATCTTCAATGCCATTCTATAAAACGTCTTCTTTGGGTCAGTGAATGCATCATACGATTTCCTGCTCAGCTCAATTCTTCTTTCTAAAATCATTCGTAGTACCATTATAGCCTCCCTGCTTCATTCTCTTTTGGTAAATCCAAATTGGTGTTCTCCTAAAGGTTTGTTAATCTTAGCTTTTAATCTTTAACAATATCACAGGTCAACAAAGATTTTTTTAACATTATCCAAAATATCATTGTTGCTTTTTATAATGGTTACTGATAAAACGAAAATTAGTAAAAAAGTCATACTGCTTAACATTTTTTGTTTAGAGCATCGCTGTTTTATTGTGTATTTCGGACAGCGTATTTTTTAGTTTTAGACTTGGCATATCATTCGAGACGTTGATGGTAGAAGTAAAGAGTTGCTCAATCAGCTTTAAACTCAGCTACTTTTGTATACTAAGACTAGTGATAGACTGAAATTGTATTTGTTTTCAAAAGCGATTTAGTTTTGTAATGACTATAACAACCCGAAGACTCGTAAAAACGCATCGAATAAGTTTTGCTATACTTGTGGTCTTTTTAAACTGAAAGGACAAGTAAGATCAATAATAAATCTGTAAAAAGCATATTTCTTATATTTTGGTTGTGGAGTGGCTGATCAAAATAAACAGTGGGCTCCGCATACTTGTTGCGTAAACTGCGACGACAATCTGACACAGTGTATTAACTAAGTTCAGTGCCATTTGCGTGCCCATGGTTCGGCGTGAGCTGCCAACCATTTTGATGACTGTTCTTTTTAAAGGACATTACAAAAAAATAATATTAATAAAATTGTCTACCCTAAATGACACATCCGGCATTTGACTAGCTCCGCATGGATAAGGTTCACCATTACCAGCCCTTCCATTAGAATGGGAAGATTCCAAAAGTACAGTACGTAGTAGTGACAGTGATTCAATTGAAGAAGCCCCATATAATAACTTTGACCCCATTTACGAACTTGAAAATTCTAAAGAACTCCATTATTCCTGCAGCATGAACCATATTTGAACTATGACTTAATCCACGATTTAGGCCTCTCTAACCAGCCAGCTAAACATTTTGGTACAAGATTACGAGACTGTAACTTTTTATATGAAAATACTACCATAATGTTGCTTTTTCGGTATTAAAAGAAAGTAATTTCTGAGTTTGTTTGAAATTAATGAGTTGCTGAATAAGCTTGAGATCGATCAACACTACAGATGACACCT
This sequence comes from Schistocerca serialis cubense, assembly GCF_023864345.2. NCBI lineage: Eukaryota > Metazoa > Arthropoda > Insecta > Orthoptera > Acrididae > Schistocerca > Schistocerca serialis. Next base: position 600,229,962 of record NC_064644.1, on the reverse strand, counting down.
CTTCATTTATTCATAAAACTACAGCCAGGAAACAGCTTTACTTCGCAATGGACGCAAAAAATAAGCCATTTCGATTACTCAGAGGCTTGTGATTATATGGTAACAATTTTAAGTGGAATGAAGTATGACGAATTTAAGTGAGAAATATGCTATGATTTGAAGGATATAGCTATGTTAGTTCGACTGTAAAGAGATTACACAACGTACTGTTTTTTTTTATGCTTGTGGGACACCGAAGGGTAATAGAGAAACATTTTGATGGCAAAGGTTGGCCCAAAAGTTGTTCCTCAGAATGTACTTTTCTTTTACCTTCGTATGGTGTAGGTTTGACATCATTCTTTCCTAAACTGTGTGAAGACAAAGTAAATGAAGGAATTTTCAGTGGCTCTGACATCAGAAAAGTGATGACTAACTCGAAATTTTAGAGTAAGCTAAATAAAAAGGGGGGAAGAAGTAAGATAAAAGTTTGTCTCGTCAACAACGTTGCCATCAGAGAGGGACCACAAGCTCGGTATGTTTCAAAGATTGGGAAGGAAATCGTCCGTGCCCTTTCAAGAGAGTCATCCAGGCATTTGCCTTAAGCGATATAGGAAAATCACGGAAAACGTAAATATAGATGGCCAAACGGGTATTAGAACCGTCATCCTTCCGAATGCGAGTCCAGTGTGCTAACCGCTATGCTGCCTTGCTCGGTAGGAAGTAGGCTGCATGGAAGGCATTTGTGAGCGAAGAGAAAGGTTTATCTCGATAAAAACAAGGAGAAAAACTGTAAGTGTCTTGTTACAGTCCCTCTGAGGACAAATAACGCCATGAGATGCTGGATGTCTGTAAAATTACGCTTTTCCCAATCACTTCTGGATTATTTCCCAGAAAACCTAGGAGCAGTTAATGACAAACACGGTGAAAGGTTTCACCAATCATTAGAACAACGCAAAACCAGATACTACTGCCGATGGAATCCAGCCATGATGGGCCATTACTGCTCGTTTTTGAAGAAAAAAGATCCAGCAAAGAAAAAACCACTGTTTCGTGTCATAAAATTTTTTTTCTAATCGCGTAGATTATTTTTTTAAGCCTACAAATAACCAAAGGTCTTGGGTTACTTCTTTTATAATAAAGTTGTTTTTTCAGAGGATTTGTAGTATTTATTAAGATATCAAGTTTCGTTTTATCTCAAAATCTGTACTTCTTGAGGCATTTTTGACCTGATGTCTATATTTGTGAAGCGGAAAAAACGTAAACATAATTAGATTGGTGTATGTTACAGGTTTCAAATTGTTCTATAACTTGAACAATCATTGGCATTAGGTATGGTGATTGTTCAACTTTTTATTAATTCCATTTGTAGAGGTCTATCCTCATAACGGATAGATATAGATTTGTATTGTTGTTCTTTCGTCTTATTTCCATTATTCTTTAATTACTCAGCAGGGATGTTATCCATTCGAGTTGCTTTGCTGTTGTTTATTTTGCTTAAATCGTTGTTCAATTATTACTTGCTAGTTGGTGGTACTATGGACCCATTTTCCACTTTTCCATTGAGCTTAAGTAAGTAGCAAGTAGTAGGAATAGCAAGAAGAAAAGCAGATTAAGGGGAAGTATCATGTCATCCTTGCGGTAAAGAGAGAGATTTAAGCTGCAACAAGGTAGCGGGATACGGTAAATTCGGAGTTTCGAGGGTTAAGAACGAAAACGATATTCATTCTGACGCACAAAAGCTGTAAACGACTGTGCGCAAAGAGGTTTCCAGGGAGACGACATGAGCCCATTGCCTAAGGCAGAACGAGCAAATAAATGAGAGTGATCAGCTTCACATCGCAAGCTTGACAGTCTGCTGGTATAAAATAATGACTAGGCAGAAAAACTGAAAGACTACCAGCGTTCCCAGGATCTATTCTGGGGAATGGGAGGGGGTGGGCGGGGTCGATAACTCGTGTTACTTTCACCGAACGAGACGTTAAGTACACCAATTTCATACGAAATAAAACTGAAAACTATTGAAAAACTGTATTCATTAATCACTAACCTTATTAATGCTGGTGTTGTTGTGGTCGTCAGTCCGAAGACAGGTTTGATGCAGCTCTTCGTGACACTTTATCCTGTTCGATTTTCATTATCTCTGAATAACTACTGCAACTTACATCCCTCTGAATCTGCTTACTGTATCCATCTCTCGGTCTCTCTCTACGATTTTTACCCTACACGGTTCCCTCCAGTATTAAATTAGTGATTCCTTGATGTCTCAGAATGTATCCTGTCAACCGACCCCTTCTTTTCGTCAAGTTGTTCAGCAAATTTCTTGTCTCGCGAATTCTATTCAGTACTTCCTCATTAGTTACATGATTTACCCATTTAATCTTCAGCATTCTTCTGTAGCACCACATTTCGAAAGTTTCTCTCCCTTCTAATCTAAATTCATTATTACCTACAGAAAAGACTTCTTAACAGTTGAATCTCTATTCAGTGTTAACAAATTTCTCTTCTTCAGAAGCTCTTTCCTTGCCATTGCCAGTCTACATTTTATATTCTCTCTACTTTGGTCGTCGTCGGTTATTGTGCTGCCCAAATAACAAAACTCATCTACTACTTTAAGTGTCTAATTTCCTAATGTAATTCCTCAGCAGTCCCTGATTTAATTCGAATACATTCCATTATCCTTGTTTTGATTTTGTTGATGTTTATCTTACATATTCCTTGCAAGACACTCTCCATTCCGTTCAACTGCTCTTCAAAGTGCTTTGCTGTCACTGACACAATTACAGTGTCACCGGAAAATCTTAAAGTTTTCATTTCTTCTCCCTGAACTTTAGTTCCTACTCCAAATTTTTTTCTTTGCTTTCTTTTCTGCTCGTTGAGTGTGCAGATTGAATAACATCTGGGATAGGCTACAACTCTATCTCACTTCTTTTACAGCCACTGCCTTCCTTTCATGCCCACGACAGTTACAGCTGCCGTCTGGTTTCTGTACAAGTTGTAAATAGCCCTTCGCTCCCTGTATTTTACCCCTGATACCTTCAGAATTTCGAAGGGAATATTCCAGTCAACATTCTCAAAAGCTTTCTATAAGTCTACAGATGCCATAAACGTAGGTTTGCCTTTTCGCCTCGTGTGTTTCTACATTTCTCCTGAATCCAAATTCATCTTCGCCGAGGTCGGCTTCCGCGTAGACAACTGGCAGGTTTGGCCGTTGTCAGCTGGTGGTGTCGACATAACAGTGCCACAGTTGGACATACACAACAGTGGCACACTTCCCCCCTGCGGGTCCGGGGATTAGAATAGGCCCGAGGTATTCCTGCCTGTCGTAAGAGGCGACTAAAAGGAGTCCCACCCACTCAAGGGGGTCGTTAGCGCCTGCGTCCGGAGACGGACGGTTCCACGATCTCTATTTGCGGTCATTTTGCTTTTTCGCCTTCTCGTTTCTTCCTTCCTTTGGTTGGTTCCTTTCTTTGCTCTTTTCCACCTCACTATCTTCCTTACTGTTTCCGTGCCTTCTTCTCCTTGCCTTCTCATTGCCTTCTTCTCATTGCCTTCTCATTGCCTTCTTCTCATTGCCTTCTCATTGCCTTCTTCTCATTGCCTTCTTCTCATTGCCTTCTTCTCATTGCCTTCTTCTCATTGCCTTCTTCTCCTTGCCTTCTCTGGTCTCCGCCTCGGCGTTTGAGACAGTCTGTCCTCTCTCTCCCTCTCTCTCCTCCTTTTCCTCTTCTTCCTTCCTCCCTGTGCGTGCCTGAAGGCCGACCCACGTGTTCGCACGCATAACCGGTGACGGGGTAACGCGTAATTCCCCGCCCTGGGTAGACATGTAAGGCACGGGCCTACCCCCTGGTAAAGGCCAGGCCCGGGGAGGGGTGATTGCCTGAGCTGATACCTTCTGACCATGCCGATTGGTCCCTCCGTCTGGTTCTCGGGAGGTGTGACCTGAGGTGTAAACATTCACCTAAGGCGGGAGTGCCCTCTGAGAGGGTCCCCACAAGGAAGGAGCGCGCCATCGGAGACGCTGGCAATCATGGGGGATTCCTCCGCAATGGATTTCACTCCATCTGTCTCGACTTCTGCCCAAAAACGGAAACGTGACCAGCCATCAGTGACAAAAGTACTACCGCCTGCCCCACAGTTCCTCGTCGTTTCTCGATCTGAGGACGGAAAGGATTTTTCCTCTGTCAACCCTTTCGTTATCCAGAAGGGTGTAGATGCCATAGCCGGATCTGTCAAATCTTGTACCAGGTTGCGTAACGGTACCTTATTACTAGAAACTGAGAGCGCCTTTCAGGCACAAAAACTGCTTCGGGCCACACTCCTGTACACGTTCCCTGTGCGGGTGGAGGCTCACCGCACTTTGAATTAGTCTCGTGGTGTGGTCTATACTAGCTCCCTCGACGGACTGACTGACGAGGAGATTCAATCTTTCCTCGCTGAGCAGGGCGTGACGGCTGTCCATAGGGTCATGAAAAAGGTCAACAGTGACCTTGTACCGACCCGGACACTTTTCTTGACCTTCGATAGTGTTAAGCTGCCATCGCGCATCAAGGCGGGCTATGAGGTTATTTCTGTTCGCCCCTATGTCCCGACACCTACGCACTGTTACCGGTGTCAGCGTTTCAATCACACTCGACAGTCTTGTTCCAATGCGGCTAAATGTGTCACTTGCGGCAGGGATGCCCATGAGGGTGACTGTCCACCTCCGTCTCCTCGTTGTGTGAACTGTCAGGGTGACCATGCCGCATCCTCCCGCGACTGTCCTGTCTATAAGGAAGAACGCTGTATCCAAGAAATTCGGGTCAAAGAGAAAGTGTCCACCTCGGCTGCTCGCAAGCTATTTGCTAGTAGGAAGCCCACGCTGCTCCCAGCGGGGAAATACAGTACTGTCCTCGCCTCTCCTCGGACTACCAGGGAGGTGGCAACCCAGACATGCGATCTGACCTTCAGCACCACGGTCGTCCGTTCGGCCAGTGCTAAGATCGCCCGGTCGCCGTCTCCTCTTCCTCCCGTCACCCCTCAGACACAAGCACCTTCATCAGCTTCTGCCAAGACGAAGACCCAGAAGTCAGATGCACGGGCCTTTAAGAAGGAACCGTCCCGTGCAGACTTCCTGCGTACCTCGACCTCCCAGCCTTCGACCGGTACTTCCACCAAACGTACTTCCAAGAAGGCTCCTAGGAAGCACAGTTCTCCTTCTCCGCCACGGCGCATTTCTTCTCCTGCGCCACCCAGCGGTTGCCGCCCCAGGCCGTCATCCGTCTCGCCTGGCCGCACCGCTGATAGCCGAACATCTGGCCGTTCACCGGCGGAGGAAGCTCCCCATCCCGGCCATCTTCCCAAGATGGCCGATGAACCTATAGACCCAATGGACGAAGACTGTCCGCCTACTGATAGCGGCGGCAGTGCTCGCTCGAAGCCAGGCCCTCCGCGGCCTTCGAGGTGACCCCTTCTTTTATCTTCCCTTTCTTACGATGGCACTTATTCACTGGAATATTCGCAGCATTCGCTCCAATCGAGATGACTTGAAGTTGCTGCTCCGCTTGCACCGTCCGCTCGTCGTAGCCCTCCAGGAAACGAAGCTACGCCCATGCGATCAAATTGCCTTGGCACATTACACCTCTGTGCGTTTTGACCTACCCCCTGTGGTAGGAATCCCGGCTCATGGAGGGGTTATGTTGCTGGTCCGGGATGATATTTACTATGATCCCATCACGTTGCACACCGGCCTGCAGGCAGTTGCCATCCGCATTACTCTCCCCACTTTTACATTTTCCATTTGTACCGTTTACACTCCATCGTCATCTGCCGTTACCAGGGCAGACATGATGCAACTTATTGCTCAGCTACCTGCACCATTTTTGTTAACTGGAGACTTCAATGCCCACCATCCCCTTTGGGGCTCTCCAGCATCCTGCCCGAGGGGCTCCCTGTTAGCAGACCTTTTCAACCAGCTCAACCTTGTCTGCCTCAATACTGGCGCCCCTACTTTTCTTTCGGACACATCTCACACCTATTCCCATTTAGACCTCTCTATATGTACTCCCCAACTTGCACGCCGGTTTGAGTGGTATGTACTTTCTGATACATATTCGAGCGACCACTTCCCGTGTGTTATCCATCTCCTGCAGCATACCCCCTCTCCATGCTCCTCTAGTTGGACGATCTCCAAGGCAGACTGGGGGCTCTTCTCTTCCAGGGCGACCTTTCAGGATCAAACCTTCACAAGCTGCGATCGTCAGGTCGCACACCTCACGGAAGTCATTCTCGCTGCTGCTGAATCTTCCATCCCTCACCCTACTTCTTCTCCACGTCGCGTACCGGTCCCCTGGTGGACTGCAGCATGTAGAGACGCTTTACGTGCTCGTCGACGTGCTTTACACACCTTTAAACGCCACCCTACAGTGGCGAATTGTATCAATTATAAATGATTACGTGCTCAGTGTCGTCGTATTATTAAAGAAAGCAAGAAAGCCAGCTGGGCTGCTTTCACAAGCACCTTCAACAGTTTTACTCCTCCTTCTGTTGTCTGGGGTGGCCTGCGCCGGCTATCTGGCACTAAGGTCCACTCACCAGTTTCTGGCTTGACGGTCGCGAATGACGTCCTTGTGGCCCCTGAGGATGTCTCCAATGCCTTCGGCCACTTTTTCGCCGAGGTTTCGAGCTCCGCTCATTACCACCCTGCCTTCCTCCCCCGCAAACAGGCAGAGGAGGCTAGGCCACCTAACTTCCGCTCCTCGAATCGTGAAAGTTATAATGCCCCATTCACCATGCGGGAACTCGAAAACGCACTTGGCCGATCACGGTCCTCCGCTCCAGGGCCTGATTCTATTCATATTCAGATGCTGAAGAACCTTTCTCCTGCGGGTAAAGGTTTTCTTCTTCGTACTTATAATCGCATCTGGATTGAGGGACATGTTCCCGCATGCTGGCGCGAGTCTATTGTTGTCCCGATTCCTAAGCCGGGGAAGGACAAGCACTTGCCTTCCAGTTATCGGCCCATCTCGCTTACCAGCTGTGTCTGTAAAGTGATGGAGCGAATGGTTAACTCTCGATTGGTTTGGCTGCTCGAGTCTCGACGCCTACTTACCAATGTACAATGTGGATTTCGTAGGCGCCGCTCTGCTGTTGACCATCTGGTTACCTTGTCGACCTTCATTATGAATAACTTCTTGCGGAAGCGCCCGACCGCGGCTGTGTTCTTTGATTTGGAGAAGGCTTACGACACCTGTTGGAGGGCGGGCATTCTCCGCACCATGCATACATGGGGCCTTCGCGGTCGCCTCCCTCTTTTTATTCGTTCTTTTTTAATGGATCGACGGTTCAGGGTACGTGTGGGTTCTGTCCTGTCAGACACCTTTCGCCAGGAGAATGGGGTGCCACAGGGCTCAGTTTTGAGCGTCGCTCTCTTCGCCATCGCGATCAATCCAATAATGGATTGCCTCCCAGCTGATGTATCAGGCTCCCTCTTCGTGGACGATTTTACCATCTATTGCAGTGCGCAGTGTACACGTGTCCTGGAGCGCTGTCTTCAGCGTTCTCTTGACTGTCTTTACTCCTGGAGTGTCGCCAATGGCTTCCGTTTTTCTGCCGAGAAGACGGTCTGTATTAACTTCTGGCGCTACAAAGAGTTTCTCCCACCGTCCTTACGACTCGGTCCCGTTGCTCTCCCAATCGTCGAGACAACAAAATTTTTAGGTCTTACATTTGACAGGAAACTTAGCTGGTCTCCACATGTGTCATATTTGGCTGCCCGTTGTACTCGTTCTTTAAATGTCCTCCGTGTTCTCAGTGGTATGTCGTGGAGAGCAGATCGAACCGTCCTGCTTCGTCTATATCGGTCGATCGTCCGCTCCAAGCTGGATTATGGGAGCTTTGTATACTCCTCTGCACGGCCATCCATCTTACGCCGCCTCAACTCCATACAACATCGGGGTTTACGACTTGCGATTGGAGCATTTTATACTAGTCCCGTCGAGAGTCTTCACGCTGACGCTGGCGAATTGCCCCTCACCTACCGGCGCGATATACTGCTTTGTCGGTATGCCTGCCGGCTACTGTCAATGCCCGACCACCCGTCTTATCGCTCCTTTTTTGACGACTCTCTCGACCGTCAATACGGGTTGTATGTCTCTGCCCTGCTACCCCCTGGAGTTCGCTTTCGTCGCCTCCTTCACCACCTTAATTTTTCACTCCCTGCAACCTTTCGAGTGGGCGAGAGCCACACGCCACCTTGGCTCCAGGCTCAGGTCCGCGTTCACCTTGACCTCAGCTCGCTCCCAAAAGAGGTTACCCCCAGTTCAGTCTACCACTCCCGTTTTGTTGAACTTCGTTCAAAGTTCATCAATAGGACCTTCATTTATACAGATGGCTCAAAGACCAATGACGGGGTAGGGTGTTCCTTTATTGTCGGGGCACAAAGTTTCAAATACCGGCTCCATGGCCATTGTTCGGTCTTCACAGCTGAGCTCTTTGCCCTCTACCAGGCTGTTCTTTACATCTGCCGCCACCGACATTCTGCTTATGTCATCTGCTCCGATTCCCTGAGCGCCATCCAGAGCCTCAGTGATCCGTATCCGGTTCACCCTTTCGTGCACCGGATCCAACGCTCTCTTCAGCAGCTGGTGGACGTCGGTTCTCCGGTTAGCTTTATGTGGGTCCCTGAGCGCCATCCAGAGCCTCAGTGATCCGTATCCGGTTCACCCTTTCGTGCACCGGATCCAACGCTCTCTTCAGCAGCTGGTGGACGTCGGTTCTCCGGTTAGCTTTATGTGGGTCCCTGGCAATGTCGGTATCCCTGGGAACGAAGCTGCAGATGCCGCGGCCAAGGCTGCAGTCCTCCAACCTCTGACAGCTTCTTGTTGTGTCCCTTCGTCGGATTGTAGCAGGGTAATTTGTCGGCGCATTTTATCGCTGTGGCATGCCGATTGGGCTGCACTTACAGACAACAAGCTTCGGGCCTTGAAACCTCTTCCCACGGCTTGGACGTCCTCCTCCCGCCCTTCTCGGCGGGAGGAGGTCGTTTTGGCCCGGTTACGCATCGGACACTGCCGGTTCAGCCATCGCCATCTGCTGACGGCTGCGCCGGCGCCGTTCTGCCCATGTGGGCAATTGCTGACGGTCCGCCACATTTTAATTTCCTGTACAGATTTCAACACACTGCGTCTCGATCTTAACCTGCCATGTACTTTAGAAGCTATTTTAGCCGATGACCCACGAGCAGCTGCTCGTGTCCTTCGTTTTATCAATTTGACACACCTCTCTAAGGACATTTGATTATGCTGTTTTTTAATCCTCTGCCTATCAGTCTGTCTTTTATCGTGTTTTCCCTTTTAGTTGTTGTTTTAAACTTGTGCCTCACGGTGCATTCTTAACGTAGTAAGGGCGCTAATGACCATTGAAGTTGTGCGCCCTAAAACCACAAAAAAAAAAAGTGGCACACTTGGTATTGATGGAAACTCACACATCTGTTGCAGCGGTGTTGTGGTTCGAAGCCTGCACATCTTCTGCACCTGCCAAAGTGCTGACCATTTTTTTGGTTATCTTCAAGTGACATACATTGACATTGTGGCCATCTCCATCATGGTACTTTCTGCTCCTTTTTCTCGTCTTGAATACAGTCTGCTTGCTCTTGTGTCTGGATATTTTTGAGATGATTCATCATTTCTGTCGTTACCTTTTGGTGGAACTGTGCACAATGCTCCGCTTGCCGTCAGACACTGGTTGTGAATTCCGTGCTACAATTTTTTATTGTATGTGTAGAATTCAATATGGTGGAAGCTGTGGACTTCCCAGCTCCATGTCTACTCTCCTCCAGTCCCTGCAGACTACGCTGGACACATTGGCAGCTGCTTACGACTGGTTGCTCCACCACAAGGAGGAAGAGTCGCAGCAAAGCCTAGACATTCGGCGTCCACCCCCTGCATTCCCCTTCATCCCAGTGCAGGACCGGTAGACCTGCTGTGTGTACCACTTGGAACAACACTTCACTGCTTAAGGACCGTTTAAAGTTCTGCACGGACATTTCACTGCGATGATTCCGATATGACAGATTACCATCGTGCCATTACCAACAGTCAGCCGTTGTGTCGTCAGCGCGAGGCACCCAGACCTCAGGTCGCTAGTCAGGATCAAATGCGCCCCCCCCCCTTCCCCCTCTCTTGTTACTCGTCCGCCGCACAGACATTGGACTACGCCTCAGTCCTTGGCCTCCATCTGCCTGTTGCTCGCCAACGTGTCCTGAGGTAACACCACAGGACCAGGACTCTCCACTAGCCTGTAATCTGTCGTTTCCCGCCAAATCTTGCCCTTAGTGCTTCATCCAGCACTATGACAGGCCATGTTGTGCTTTTCGACGCCTGCAACGCCTTTTTGTCACAAACGGGATCACAAAGCTGAAGCATCTTTACAAAAACTGCTACACACAGATCCTTCTGGAGTTACAAGAAATCCAGTGCTTCTGTCCGACTTGTCCTCTCAGGCTTGGAAAACTGATTCTTAACAGGTGAATTTGAGAATTAGGCATATCATTTTCAGTTATAAAGTTGTAATGGTGATACTGCTCACAATGTTTGTTCTGGTATAAATTCTCTTACACATAATGCGGATAATGAAAGAACAATTTGCTCTCCTGTCAGTTGTATACAAAATAATGTGATGGAACATTTTGATGATACGATTTTTGTGGACTTCGAATTATTCTTAAATATCAAATAGATACTGGGTCTTTTCAGTCCATTATTAACGCAGATACTTGTGCTATAATTCTACTCTTCTGTTACTCTCAAAAACGATAACAGCTGTAAAGTGTCACTTCATGATAGTGTCATATGTATGCGCAGTACAATTCAGCCAGTGTACCAGCACAGTTTCTTGTCACTCGCTCGGACACGTCAGATAACATTTTGTAACTTAATATTTTCTAGTGTCTGTGTTTCTGCATTACGATTCAACAGCTCATGTCCATATCTCTGAAGTGGCCAACTATGCTGCCCCATCACGACCTTCCCACCTGTACAAGAGCTGCTGGCACCTGGTACCAGTTCCCCTCCAACTCCGGTGGGCCCCTTGGGGTACTAATTGCGTGGTCATACTGGATGCTTCCACTGGGTATCCCATATGTCATGCAATGGGATGACCCAGGGATGACCCCCATCCCCCAGATGCTTTGCTGAATCCACATGGTGCTCTCTACCTTTCTCGTCCCACTGTATTGGACTCATACACTGATTTCAAGCTGTGGGATCCTTTGCCTCCTGATGCAGCAAGATGGGTATGCCTCCACAATGGCATCTCGAACAGACCCACAAGCAGCTTCCTCGGTCCATCTCCTGCTCCCCCACAGGATCCTTCTGCTGTTGTTCTTCAGGCGTATGCCTGCGCTCAATTCTGCTCTCCTTCCAAGCTCTCCACTCTCGGTGACACATCGCCACCATGAGGGTCTTACAAGGCTGCACCTTTCGTCTGGGTCTGTACACAGCCACTGCAACGCTTCTGGCGAACTCGGCTGCCCTCCCGTACTACGGCAGCACTCCATTTGGGCCATTGCTTCCTTGTCGGTGCCATAGGTTGGTCCTCCCAAATGTTCCTACCGCCTTTTTGCCCCTGACCTACGACCATGCATCAGTTTTTTTTTTGCCGGATCAGAACCTTTCTCAGTTATAAGTGCTGTTGTTCTGACTTCCTGCAGTGGGGAAAGGGACGTTTCACCACTTCACTGCCCAGTGGTAGCGACCTACTACATCAACCAACGAGTGGGCGGTAGACGGACGGCACCCCAGTCGCAGGTTCGGTCCGTACCTAAGATCCTTCGCTTCACTTCCCGTGAATGGGGAGGGATGTTAGCCAACAACATCCCTTAGTACGACGGGGTGCAACCGTATAATCAGCTGGCACGGACATTCTGCAAGGCAGAGAGCAATGGCTGCCTTCCACTGACGTCACTCACCGGCTGGATGACATCACGTTACGCGGAGGGCCAACAAAGCAAGCAGAACGTCATCCCAACCGGCAGCAGCCAATCACGCGGACTGAGTGTCCTCATCGGCATGATAACATAACCAGCTCCGCCAGGTCTTTGCAGCCAGTTGACCGCAAGTTCAAAGTGAGTTCATGGGCGATCAGTCCGCAGTTAGAGCCCACGTTAAAAGGCCAGGGAGTTATTGTCTACCACAGTCATCAACATTTTCAGTGCTGTTACGAGATCTAAACATAGTCATTCATTTCTTTTTGTAGCTGTTGAGCTTTTGTGGACCTACAGGAAGTCTCGGAAGATAACTTGACAGGTACGGACTTGTGAGAGGAACTATCAGATATGTACTGTGTGTCAGGTTGCGGACATAGTTATCCAGGAAGTACTATTTTTAATCAGTTGTACCAGAGTTGTACCTACATTTGAGTATTCTAATAAATGCAGTTATTGTACACTTGTGCCGCATTAATAGACATTCCCACTTATAAACATATAGCCTCACCTACAATAGATGACCGGCAGCTTATACTGGTGGCAGTTGGTGTTGCCGACGTAGCAATAGCGCAATCGACACATATACAACACAGAAATACATAGACGCTTATGTTTATAAAAGATACGAGGAATTATTGAAATTGAAGAATCAATTGACACTTGCATATTAGAAAGAATATGGTACATAAACTCGTGCTACATCTCTGTTTAAACAAAGGCACTGAAAGATATGCTATGAAGTTCAAAACACGACTGAAAGTGCATTTCATAAACTATAGCAAAGTGAAGTTTTCGAAACAACATACATATTTCGACTGACAGGGAATGTAGGGAACGTATGCTCCCTACACCACCATACGGAGTATGACGGAGAGGAACTCGTGTACTGCAAAAACTTCCCTCCTTTCCTGTTACAGATGAAATGCCGGCAAGGCTATCTATAACATCGAATGTCTCCGATTTTACTGTCTTGGTCGTTTCGCGATATTTATGCGGGAGGGGGTGCAATGCTGAAAGGAGCCCTCTCTGAGGTCACACATCGCGCACAATGCCTTCCATGCAGCGTCTGCCAACTGGCGGGGGTTCGAGCATTTCTGTAACGCTCTTACTCCGACGAACGGAAACAATGACTCATTGCACAGTTCACATACGCTCAGAAACTAGGCTTTTCCAGCAGCCAATTACAACCACTCAAGAAACAAGACATAACGTAACTTGATTTGATGAATCTGTGCGGATTCACTCACAGTGGCTACCCAAATGTTGTTCTAGTTTAAAACAAATGAAATCTTTTGGACGACGTGATGAGAGCAAAACCTGGAAAATGTGCGCAGCTACTGAAATAGCTGTCGAAGATTTCCGGCCAACCATTTAGCTGCTGCTTCGTATGAATTCTAGAAAACAGAAAGTTTGCGGTGCTCTTATGAAATGTTAATCTTTTCTGATGATTGTTGTATATGATGACAGCAGTTTTAACAGGTAGTGCAGCTCTTGCGAGAATTGTTTTGCGGAACAATAGGCTTAACAGTACTCGAGAAACCATTCATCCTTTCACTTCTAATGTAAGGGAATTACGAAAATGATTTTTTGTCTGTGTGCATACGTTTTCTAATGACACTGTTAACATTAGTGCTTTTGGCTGTATCTGATGGAGCTAATTCCTCCACTCTTTCAAAGTACCAAGTCATTGGTGGGATCTCACGGAGATTTTATTTTTATACACACACACCAGGTTTAGCCGCAAAGTTCTATAGTTCTCACCTAGGAAAAGTTAAGTTGCGTAATTAACATTTTGTTGGTTTCGTAACACAGTGACCCGAGCCAGGCTTGTCACTCATCTGTATGCATACATGAGCATTCTTGAGGGACCATTAGCGAAGAAAGAAATCCCAAATAATTACTAATTATTAAATATCATTGCCGTTTCCAGACCTATTCTGAATTAATGACACACCGGTGAACTCGTCATCAGTTTATCAATCTTATTCGAAGGTTCCACAAATTTGAGATGCAACTGAACCTCTTATTAAAGCAATATGAAACAGGAAACACTTCCCTAATGGTCTGCAAAATCAAAACTTCAGAGAGAGAAAAACACAGTGTGGAACAGTATACCTGAATCATATTCTGGATACAATTATTATGAGAGGATTTAATTATTTACTCAAGCTGGCGTTAAATTGAGATAAAAATTCAAATAGCTCTTCTTCATCCTTGAGGTGGCCCAGGGATGCAGAGACGGTTACAGTGAAAGCAAGACGTGAAAGATGCGTAGCCAGGAGAGACAGTCGGTTCTCAGAATGCCAGCAGTGGCTCAGGAATGCCCACAGCTCCTCCCAGCAGGTGATGCTAGCTCTATTTTTGAGTTGCTGCATTTCCTGTATCAAGTGATACTCCAATTTGCCATTTCATATTGTGCAGTCTGGTGCCTTTTGGTCCCAGTATCTTACAGTTGCTGATGGTCAAGGTCAGACATCCATACCTTAACATACCCTTCTATACAAACAAGTAGAGATTAGATTTACTGCAACCCTTGCGTCCAATATGGCCGTGGTTAGAATGTTTCCTTGCTGTGCATTCAGTTCAGATTGCGACACAGTAATCTGTCGATTACTACAATTACTGGTGTTAAGAACACTGAACGTCACACCCATTATTATATCTAATTAGGCTGAGTGGATGTGAGTGGATGTTCACTGATTCTCCCCCTTCCTCCTGCGCCATTTGAGAGCCTAATTGCGTCGTAGTTAGTTTCTCTGGGTAGCAGTGTTGACTTCTGTTACCAGCTGTATCCCCGTCAGGAACTGGAGTATGCTAATTCTGATTCGTTTGTGGTCCCTGCGGATGACTCTGCATTGTTGAGACGTTTTTGCGTTTATTATTATGGTTCTGTTGGTTATTATTATTAGTATTATTAATAATACTGCCGGCACTCCTGGCATGTTACGGTGTCCAGGACAATGTGTTTGTTGATTCTCTCTGTACAGTGGCTGTTATTAGTTTTGTTAAACTTTGCATTCTACGATGTGGCCCTCGTGTCTTCATAGATTAAGTCTGTGGAATCTAAAATAGAGGTGATGTTACGGCGTAAAGTCAAGCGCCGGCACGCCAGTCGGGAACGACAGTGAAGAGAAGGCTGTGAGAAGAAGGCAGCCATTCGTACGCCGACCGACCTCTCTCAAGCACGACATCGCGACAGCAGGGAGCGCTATGTGAAGAGGACATAAGCGCAGCGACCGACTGGTGACGCGCCAGTTGAATAGCAGCTGCAAGGTCAGCGAGTTCAATAGCAGCGTGTACTCAAGTAACTTCGCTTATACTCTCCATGCAGCACAGACTAGGAATTGTTTATACCGAAGAAGATTAATTATTTTGTACGTCGCTCTTTGCTTGCGCCACATCTGTGCGATTGCACAAGTTAAGTATTGTCTCTATTTTGTAATTGTTCTTGTTTTTGTTGTTCTGGTCTTCAGTTCCGAGACTGGTTTGATGCAGCTCTCCGTGCTACTCTATCCTGTGTAAGCTTCTTCATCTCCCACTACCTACTGCAGCCTACGTCCTTCTGAATCTGCTTAGTGTATTCATCTCTTGGTCTCCCTCTACGATTTTTACCCTCCACGCTGCCCTCCAATATTAAATTGGTGATCCCTAAAAGTCTCAGAACATGTCCTACCAACCGATCCCTTCTTCTAGTCAAGTTGTGCCACAAACTCCTCTTCTCCACAAATTCTATTCAATAACTTCTCATAAGTTATGTGATCTACCCATCTTACCTTCAGCATTCTTCTGTAGCATCACTTTTCGAAAGCTTCTATTCTCTTCTTGTTTAAACTATTTGTCGTCCATGTTTCACTTCCATACGTGGCTACACTCATTACAAATACTTTCAGAAACGACTGCCTGACACTTAAATCTATACTCGATGTTAACAAATTTCTCTTCTTCAGAAACGCTTTCCTTGCCATTGCCAGTCTACATTTTATATCCTCTCTACTTCGACCATCATCAGTTATTTTGCTCCCCAAATAGCAAAACTCCTTTACTACTTGAAGTGTCTCATTTCCTAATCTAATTCCCTGAGCATCACCCGACTTAATTCGACTACATTCCATTATCCTCGTTTTGCATTTGTTGATGTTAATCTTATACCCTCGTTTCATGACACTGTCCATTCCGTTCAACTGCTCTTCCAAGTCCTTTGCTGTCTCTGGCAGAATTACAATGTCATCGGTGAACCTCAAAGTTTTTATTTCTTCTCCATGGATTTTAATACCTACTCCGAATTTTTCTTTTGTTTCGTTCACTGCTTGCTCAATATACAGATTGAATAACATCGGGGAGAGTCTCCAACCCTGTCTCACTCCCTTCCCAACCACTGCTTCCCTTTCATACCCCTCGACTCTTACAACTGCCATCTGGTTTCTGTACCAATCGGAAATAGCCTTTCGCTCCCTGTATTTTACCCTGCCACCTTCAGAATTTGAAAGACAGTATTCCAATCAACATTGTCAAAAGCTTTCTCTAAGTCTACAAAAGCTAGAAACGTAGGTTTGCCTTTCCTTAATGTAGCTTCTAAGATAAGTCGTAGGGTCAGTATTGCCTCACGTGTTCCAACATTTCTACGGAACCCAAACTGATCTTCACCGAGGTCGGCTTCTATCAGTTTTTTCACTCGTCTGTAAAGAATTCGCGTTAGCATTTTGCAGCCGTGACTTATTAAACTGATAGTTCGGTAATTTTCACATCTGTCAACATCTGCTTTCTTTGGGATTGGATTTATTATATTCTTCTTGAAGTCTGAGGGAATTTCGCCTGTCTCATACATCTTGCTCACCAGATGGTAGAGTTTTGTTAGGACTGGCTCTCCTAAGGCTGTCAGTAGTTCTAATGGAATGTTGTCTACTCCGGGGGCCTTGTTTCGACTTAGGTCTTTCAGTGCTCTGTCAAACTCTTCATGCGGTATCATATCTCCCATTTCATCTTCATCTACCTCCTCTTCCATTTCAATAATATCGCCCTCAAGTACATCGCCCTTGTATAGACCCTCTATATAATCCTTCCACCTTTCTGCTTTCCCGTCTTTGCGTAGGACTCGGTTTCCATCTGAGCTCTTGATATTCATACAAGTGGTTCTCTTTTCTCCAAAGGTCTCTCTAACTTTGATGTAGGCAGTATCTATCTTACCGCTATTGATATATGCCTCTACATCCTTACATTTGTCCTCTAGCCATCCCTGCTTAGCCATTTTGCACTGCCTGTCGATATCATTTTTGAGACTTTTGTATTCCTTTTCGCCTGCTTCATTTACTGCATTTTTATATTTTCTCCTTTCATCAATTAAATTCAATATATCTTCTGTTACCCAAGGGTTTCTACTAGCCCTAGTCTTTTTACCTATTTGATCCTCTGCTGCCTTCACTACTTCATCCCTCAAAGCTACCCATTCTTCTTCTACTGTATTTCTTTGCCCCATTCCTGTCAATTATTCCCTTATGCTCTCCCTGAAACTCTGTACAACCTCTGGTTCTTTCAGTTTATCCAGGTCCCATCTCCTTAAATTCCCACCTTTTTGCAGTTTCTTCAGTTTTAATCTACAGTTCATAACCAATAGATTGTGGTCAGTCCACATCTGCCCCTGGAAATGTCTTACAATTTAAAACCTGGTTCCTAAATCTCTGTCTTACCATTATATAATCTGTCTGATATCTTTTAGTATCTCCAGGCCTGTTCCACGAATACAACCTTCTTTCATGGTTCTTGAACGAAGTGTTAGCTATGATTTGGTTATGCTCTGCGCAAAATTCTACCAGGCGGCTTCCTCTTTCATTTCTTAGCCCCAATCCATATGCACCTACTATGTTTCCTTCTCTCCTTTTTCCTACTCTTGAATTCCAGTCACCCATGACTATTAAATTTTCGTCTCCCTTCACTACCTGAATAATTTCTTTTATCTCATCATACATTTAATCAATTTCTTTGTCATCTGCAGAGCTATTTGGCATATAAACTTGTACTACTGTAGTAGGCGTAGGCTTCGTGTCTATCTTGGCCACACTAATGCGTTCACTATGCTGTTTGTGGTAGCTTACCCGCACTCCTATTTTTCTATTCATTATTAAACCGACTCCTGCATTACCCCTATTTGATTTTGTATTTATAACCCTGTATTCACCTGACCTAAAGTCTTGTTCCTCCTGCCACCGAACTTCACTAATTCCCACTATATCTAACTTTAACCTATCCATTTCCCTTTTTAAATTTTCTAACCTACCTGCCCGATTAAGGGATCTGGCATTCCGATCCGTAGAACGTCAGTTTTCTTTCTCCTGATAACAACGTCCTTTTGAGTAGTCCCCGCTCGGAGATCCGAATAGGGGACTATTTTACTTCCGGAATATTTTACCCAAGAGGACGCCATCATAATAAAACTCATTAATATGATTTGTTAGAATGTTTGACCAGAGAACCGAGTATGCAGGTTTCCTAGATGAACTCCTCAATGTTCGATTCTTGTACATTTATCAACTTTTCTCAAATGTGTATGGATTTAATATCCTCAACACATCCCTATGTGATATAGGTTTTCCCTGTACCTTCTTTTGTTTAAATAATCCTGAAAATAATTTTTTAGGGTGCCCTGGTGTAGTTGGAACGGCTCTTTATTGAAATCTACTGTTCTTAGCTGCTCCTGCACTCCGGCAGACGAATTCTTGGCTAGAAAAGATTCGTCGAATTGGTAGTACATTCTACAATATTCCACTGCGTCTATGGCCCATAATACGATGCTCCCTGGATATATTCACTGTTCTTTGAGCATCCAACTACGATCGTGGAAATGCTCCGTAAATTTTTTTTATATGTGCAACAGGATTAACGTTCTTCTTGCCTCTAAAAACGCTTTAAATTATCTGTATCGGTTTAGATTATCCTCCACAATGAATTTTCATTCTGCAGCTGGATGTGTGCTGATACGAAACTTCCTGGCAGACTGCCCTCTCCATGAAAGACACGACCACACTGTAACACCACCGCCGCCGAATTTTACTGTTGGCACTACACACGCTGGCGGATGAAGTTCGCCTGGCATTCACCATACCCACACCCTGCCATCGGATCGCCACATTGTGTACCTTGATTCGTCACTTCACACAACGTTTTTCTACTGTTCAGTCGTCCAATGTTTACGCTCGTTACACCAAGCGAGGCGTCGTTTGCCATTTACCGGCGTGATATTTGACTTATGAGCAGGCGCTCGACGATGAAATCCTAGTTTTTTCACCTCCCATCTAACTGTCATAGTACTTGCAGTGGATCCTGACACAGTTTGGAACTCCTGTGTGATGGTCTGGATAGATGTCTTCCTATTACACATTACGACCCTCTCAACTGTCGGCGGGCTATGTCAGTCAACAAACGAGGTCGGCCTATACGCTTTTATGCTGCGCATGTCCCTTAACGTTTCCACGTCACTATTACATCGGAAACAGTGGACCTAGGGATGTTTATGAGTGTGGAAATCTCGCGTACAGCCTTATGACACAAGTGACACCCAGTCACTTGACCACGTTCGAAGTTCGTGAGTTCCGCGGAAGGCCCCATTCTGCTCTCCCATGATGTCCAATGACTTCTGAGGTCGCTGATATGGAGTACCTGGCAGTAGGTGGCAGCACAATGCACCTAATATGAAAAATGTATGTTTTTGGGAGTGTTCGGATAATTTTGATCACATAATGTAGTTACTGTTGTGATGTGCCGTCAGTTAGTTAATTATCTCTTCCGAAGGGAATAATGAGGCAATTTTTGGTCTTTTGCAGGCATAAGTAGAACTCAGGGATGGCGTTCCCATGAGATATTTCGGCATATACGATACATATGTGTCAGTTTTACTGTCATAGTTGCATGGTACGAAATACAAAGTATAGTATATCTTTGTGGGTGGACTATGTGTTGATGAAATCCATACATTCATTTTACAATTTACAACCTACTTCAAATTGTGCTATGCATTAATGTTAAAATTTGGAATTTAAGAAAATGTAATTATAGCTAACCTACTTAATCAGTGTTAAAATCTCACAAAATACTGATAATAGTAATGATGTTTTAAAAATACTTGCGCTTCGTTACCGAAAAAGAATGGAAAAAAATGGTTCAAATGGCTCTGAGCACTATGGGACTTAACATCTCAGGTTATCAGTCCCCTAGAACTTAGAACTACTTAAACCTAACTAACCTAAGGACATCACACACATCCATGCCCGAGGCAGGATTCGAACCTGCGACCGTAGCGGTCGCGCGGTTCCAGACTGAAGCGCCTAGAACCGCTCGGCCACCGGCGGCCGACAAGAATGGAAATCTTTTGTTTTTACCCTTTCGAAAAGTTATTTTTACCCCTCAGGTTGGAATCACTGGACTACCTCATCTTCAGCAGAATCCATGTTTAACATTTGCGCTCTTCTTTTTACAAGTACATGAATTCAATAATAACCTCAAAATAATAACATTCTCACCCATTATAGTATGTAATTACATACCTTAATGGTTTATTGACTGACTTGCAAAAGTGATCGTTGCATCGTAACAAGACTACTATAAAAGCAATTTCACAGTGCCTAACGTGATTTCTGTCCAGTTGCGTAGATGTCATTTTCCAATTACTCAAAATTAGTAACTACTGCGTACAACTATCACGAAATGCTGTAACACTGCTATGCTGAATTCTCAATTATTCTGATCGATTATTTGATACAGGCATGCCAGTATGGAAATACGTAAGCTGTAAGTTGCGTTTTCTGCTCCACAGACAAAAATTCTTCTCTTCTCGGTGCGCCGTTGTTTTTACCCTCAGTGCTTTGCTTTCTCCACCCAGGTTTGGTTAGTATATGTTTCATGGAACAAAAAAATATTCCATACACTTTAATCACGGAATTCGTTAATTGCTTACAATTAGTCCTGTCACGTTTCGAAATTTATAATTTGTAATTAGTTCGCAAGGAGAATAAATGATAGTGTATTTGCTTGTTCTATCTGCTGCTAAATGACATCAAAGAACTGAATTTTACTGCAAGCAAAAATTGAATTTAATTTCTGAAATTTATAGCGGAGTCGCAGGTTCGAATTCGCGCCATAAGATTAGTGAGCGTGAACTGCCTCAATTACTAAACCTGCTAGATAGAAACTTAAATGCATCACACACTATAGTATTCTATTCTTGCTGAAATCTCTTTCTGAATAATGGAAATTGTATTTTAAAAACTGCAGATAAATATTAATGACCAAAGGTTTAATTTAAATTACGAACACTGTCTAATATATTCTATTTTTACTCTTGGCTGGATAATGAATTAGAGTTTCTGAATTGGAAATATTTTATGACTTTTAACTGTGAAATCATAAATGGAAGTTAATGAAATGCCTTTAAGGGCGGCTGCCAAACAGACACCATGAGGCATACTTGAAATAAACTTTCCAGGAAATTTAAAAGTAAATGTTCGTAGTTGTACTTTCTTCTCAGTGGGAAACTTTACATCTTGTTCCTGATGCGGCGGTCGTGTTGATACAGGAGCCGTAGAAGTTGCTAATTGTTGAACGTGTCGCCTAATGAAAAAAACACATATTTCGATGTGGAGAATTGCACTGTTCGTTAATATGTAGACACTGTATTTTACTTGACGTTATTTATATTAACCCAAAATTCAATATTATCAACAAAAGTGTTACCATAGGAGGAGCGGTAAAATGTTCGCTTGATCAAGACACATCACATCTTTCAGCCAACTTAACAAAAGGTGACAGTCACATCTCTCTAACAGCATCTCTGCTGCACCGCATCGCTTCTTTTTTCATCTTACGTACACATCTTTGGAAACATCTAGCAAGTGGCGTTACAGTACCAACTGAGTATTTCATTTACTGATTTAAGCAGAACACAATAGCAACACTTTGACATAGTTACCAGTCAAGGCGAAAATAATGACAAAACAGGGGCGAAAATGCTTTTTCATCATTTTCATTATTTCTTCGCGCCATCCACTGGAGTCTTAACTCCATCAGACCCTACTGAGGAATTTGAAATTT
This sequence comes from Schistocerca serialis cubense, assembly GCF_023864345.2. Lineage (NCBI taxonomy): Eukaryota > Metazoa > Arthropoda > Insecta > Orthoptera > Acrididae > Schistocerca > Schistocerca serialis. The sequence continues at coordinate 600,207,944 of NC_064644.1, read as the reverse complement.
AATCCAGGACACTGGCGCAAAGTCTGACAATGTCACAAAACTGAAGGAACCACATTCCTTGCCGACCAAACAGTTGGCGGTAAAAAATTCTTCGAGTACCAGGATCCGAACGAGCAACGTCAGAGAACAGTGCCACCGCAGTCATGAATTAGCGACCTCAACCATAGAGGCGGGCGTAATGTTGCGTTATCAGAGTTTTAAACTAACAAGTCACTGGCATCTTCGTTGCTGGATGAAGCCCAAAATGAGACCAAAGAAAGCGACGAAAGAAGCCATTGTGAATCCTGTGGTTAAAAATTATTTATCAAGCTAACAGAATACGTAAGTTATCTGTCTAGCCGGTTTGTGAACATGCTGGGGCCGGAGACAGAGAGAAGGCGAACTACGGAACTCAGAAACTGTTACTGTCACACAGTGACTCCTGTTAATAGTCACACAATGCCGGATTGATAGGTATTGAGACAAGGGATCGAGGAATACAAAAAGAGCTAAAACTGCTCGACGGAGGAAAGGAGACAGCAGCTGACGAGATATCTTCAGGTTTCTGTATTCACTACCGGCTATTGAAATTGCAACACCAACAAGGATAGCTTGCAACAAGAATTAATTACAGTACGTATACAATATGACGAGAAGAACGCATGATTAAATTTGTCGGTGACTTGGGGCTATGTAAGTTGCAGAATTTGTCCACTTCCGTAGCCGATTGCTCAGCGTCTGTCACTGAAGTGTGGAGGACCCACTGGAAAAGATTTTTCCCCGGTGAGAGGACTGGGACGTGGTGCGCCCAATCTCGTGATGCCAGCTGAGCAGCTGTTTGAACGTGAATTGGCGATTCTGAGATGTGGGAAGCAGACGGCGTGCTGACCACTTGCCCCTCTATACCGCCCACGCCTACTACAGTAGTACAAGTTGATATGCCAACTAGCTCTGCAGATGACGAAGAGATTGATGAAATGTATGATGACAGAAATTATTCAGATAGTGAAGGGAGACGAAAATTTAATAGTCATGGGTGACTGGAATTCGACAGTAGGAAAAGGAAGAGAAGGAAACGTAGTGGGTGAATATGGTTTGGGGCTAACAAATGAAAGAGGAAGCCACCTGGTTAGAATTTTGCACAGAGAATAACTTAATCATAGCTAACACTCGGTTCAAGAATCATAAAAGAAGGTTGTATACATGGAAGAATCCTGGAAATACTAGAAGTGTATCAGATAGATTATATAATGGTAAGACAGAGATTTAGGAACTAGGTTTTAAACTGTAAGACATTTCCAGGGGCAGATGTGGACTCTGACCACAATCTATTGGTTATGAACTGTAGATTAAAACTGAAGAAACTGCAAAAAGGTGGGAATTTAAGGAGATGAGACCTGGATAAACTGACCAAACCAGAAGTTGTACAGTGTTTTAAGGAGAACATAAGGGAACGATTGACAGGAAGGGGGGAAAGAAATACTGCAGAAGAAGAAAGGGTAGCTTTGAGGGATGAAGTAGTGAAGGCAGCAGAGGATCAAATAGGTAAAAAGACGAGGGCTAGTAGAAATCCTTGGGTAACAGAAGATATATTGAATTAATTGATGAAAGGAGAAAATATAAAAATGCAGTAAATGAAGCAGGCGAAAAGGAATACAAAAGTCTCAAAAATGATATCGACAGGCAGTGCAAAATGGATAAGCAGGGATGGCTAGAAGACAAATGTAAGGATGTAGAGGCATGTATCACTAAGGGTAAGATATATATTGCCTACAGGAAAATTAAATTCGATTAAAGAGAACCACTTCTATGAATATCAAGGGCTTAGATGGAAAACCAGTTCTAAGCAAAGGGGGGAAAGCAGAAAGGTGGAAGGATTATATAGAGGGTCTATACAAGGGCGATGTACTTGAGAACAATATAATGGAAGAGGAAGAGGATGTAGATGAAGATGAAATGGGAGATATGATACCGCATGAAGAGTTTGACAGAGCACTGAAAGACCTAAGTCGAAACAAGGCCCCCGGAGTAGACAACATTCCATTAGAACTACTGACAGCCTTAGGAGAGCCAGTCCTAACAAAACTCTACCATCTGGTGAGCAAGATGTATGAGACAGGCGAAATTCCCTCAGACTTCAAGAAGAATATAATAAATCCAATCCCAAAGACAGCAGGCGTTGACAGATGTGAAAATTACCGAACTATCAGTTTAATAAGTCACGGCTGCAAAATGCTAACGCGAATTCTTTACAGACGAGTGAAAAAACTGATAGAAGCCGACCTCGGTGAAGATCAGTTGGATTCCGTAGAAATGTTGGAACATGTGAGGCAATACTGTCCCTACGACTTATCTTAGAAGCTACATTAAGGAAAGGCAAACCTACGTTTCTAGCTTTTGTAGACTTAGAGAAAGCTTTTGACAATGTTGACTGGAATACTTTCTCTCAAATTCTGAAGGTGGCAGGGTAAAAGACAGGGAGCGAAAGGCTATTTCCGATTGGTACAGAAACCAGATGGCAGTTGTAAGAGTCGAGGGGTATGAAAGGGAAGCAGTGGTTGGGAAGGGAGTGAGACAGGGTTGGAGACTCTCCCCGATGTTATTCAATCTGTATATTGAGCAAGCAGTGAACGAAACAAAAGAAAAATTCGGAGTAGGTATTAAAATCCATGGAGAAGAAATAAAAACTTTGAGGTTCGCCGATGACATTGTAATTCTGTCAGAGACAGCAAAGGACTCGGAAGAGCAGTTGAACGGAATGGACAGTGTCATGAAACGAGGGTATAAGATTAACATCAACAAAAGCAAAACGAGGATAATGGAATGTAGTCGAATTAAGTCGGGTGATGCTCAGGGAATTGGATTAGGAAATGAGACACTTCAAGTAGTAAAGGAGTTTTGCTATTTGGGGAGCAAAATAACTGTTGATAATCGAAGTAGAGAGGATATAAAATGTAGACTGGCAATGGCAAGGAAAGCGTTTCTGAAGAAGAGAAATTTGTTAACATCGAGTATAGATTTAAGTGTCAGGAAGTCGTTTCTCAAAGTATTTGTTTGGAGTGTAGCCATGTATGGAAGTGAAACATGGACGATAAATAGTTTGGACAAGAAGAGAATAGAAGCTTTCGAAATGTGGTGCTACAGAAGAATGTTGAAGATTAGATGGGTAGATCGCTTAACTAATAAGGAGATATTGAATAGAATTGGGGAGAAGAGGAGTTTGTGGCACAACTTGATACGAAGAAGGGACCGGTTTGTAGGACATGTTCTGAGGGATCAAGGGATCACAAATTTAGCATTGGAGGGCAGCGTGGAGGGTAAAAATCGTAGAGGGAGACCAAGAGATGAATACACTAAGCAGATTCAGAAGGATGTAGGTTGCAGTAAGTACTGGGAGATGAAGAAGCTTGCACAGGATAGAGTAGCGTGGAGAGCTGCATCAAAGCAGTCTCAGGACTGAAGACAACAACAACAACAACAGAGGCAGTATCACGTTTGGAATCCATGCGCTGCTGCGCTGCACCGGGAATAAGAGGTCCGACACGATATTAGAAGGTATCCCATGAGTTTTGTGACCTCAGTGTATATTTCCTTGCTATCTGGACGAGCTGCTGGATGTTTGGAATGTGCTCATGGGTTCCTCTGCCTGGAATATACCCAGTTAGTTCATCTGATATTTGTGGAGGTAAGAAGGTTTTGAACCACTCACCCAATATAGTGAGCATGATTTTACCGGCATGGGAGATACGGGCTACCGGTATACAGTTGAGACAGCCAAGTGGAGAAAGTTTCTTGAACAGTAGTATGAAAACGATGTGGCACCATTGGTGTGACCAGTTTCCAGACTGCCATATCTTTTGACGTAGCCTATGCATAACGTCGACACCCAAGGTACTCATATTTTTTAGGTGTTTAGCAATAATTCCATAATGGCCTGGTGCCCTTTGATCCCGCAACTTTTTCAGTGGTTGTTACAATTCTTCTCTAAGAATCACTGGTTCAGTGGTCTTTGTGTTCTGGGCACTTGACATTGGTTGAGAGTTCTCAGCGAACAGGTTGATGCTGTATTCACTTCATACTTTGGCGATGCCTTGTGCGTCTGTGATAATATTGGCTTGCTCGCCTTTAATAGTGTGAGCCCTGGGTGAAAACTTCCGTGATAAGTATTTCACCTTGTCATACAGTTCTGACCTGTGGTTCTCCATCGCTTGTGTCTGTAACACGGTGCTAATCTGGTTAATATGGCCTTCCTTGTGTGTACTGCAAAAGTGTTTATTCAGATTTTCCGTAAGTGGTTCTCGTTGTTGCGTGTCTGTGACAACGTGGCGAATGTTAAGTCGTCTTTCAATCAAACCGAAAGTTCCGTTAGACATGCAGTGTAGTCACTGTACCAGTAGTTTCAAAAATGTGTTATAATGGTCGTCATTATTGTTTCTTAGAGGAGTGCCTGTGGTCGAATAATATTGCAGCCTGTTGACAATTGGTTTCGGAACAACGGAGAATTATTGTATTCGCAGCTGTACGACGTCTTTTTCAAGACAAAAAGAACGGAATTGTTTCCAAGGAGCAGACGACTTTTAATATAAATGAATTTTATTTCTCTTTTTGGAACAGCATAAGACTGGCGGCCTTGCACACCTACACGACTTTTGCTGAAAATGTTGCCTAATTCGTAATAGATGAAACAGTGAACAGTTTTGCTTGCGTCGCCTCCCACTGCGTTGGGGGTGAGTAATATTTTGCGTGGTGATGTTGGTACGTGTTGGCAGCGGTGCGAGTGCGCCTGCCTGACCGCCGTCCCGTGTGTTGCAGCGTACGGCCGCCGCCGGCGCGCGCCCGGGGGAGTGGCCGCCATGCTGGCCCGCCACGCGCTCGCGCTCAGTCTGCCCGCCGCCGGGTGAGTACCGCATTAGCCGCTCTCATACAGGCTGTAGCACAAACAATCATCCCATTTGGCACGTATATATTTCTGAGACTAGTAAACGTATACAATGAATTTTGTTTTTTGATGAACGGGAACCTCGATAAGCTCTTTTCTCATACCTTTTCATAGGTGTTCAAGATGTCTCCCTTGAGATGCACGGCATATGTCAACGCGGCATTCAAATTGTTCCCACATTGCAGCGAGCATATCTTGAAGTACAGCTTCCATATCTGCTGTCATGCGATGTCTCAGTTCATTCATTGTTGTTGGTAACGGAGGCACATAAACAGACTCTTTTCTAAACCCCCACAAGAAATAATCACGTGCAGTCAAGTCCGGTGACCTTGGAGACCAGTAATCTAAAGCTGAATCATTTGGTCCAGTGCGACTGATCAATCATTCAGTATCCCTTTGGCTTAACAATTCCCGCACCTCCAGATGCCAGTATGGCGGTACCCCGTCCTGTTGGTAAATGAAGTCTTTAGAATCAGTCTAGTCTCCAACTGTGGGAAAAGAAAGTTCTCAAGCATACCGAGATGTGTGCTTCCTGTAATAGTGTTCTCGGCAAACAAAAATGGACCATACACCTTTTCCCATTGTTGTTGTTGTTGTTGTTGTTGTTGTTGTTGTTGTGGTCTTCAGTCCTGAGACTCGTTTGATGCAGTTCTCCATGCTACTCTATCCTGTACAAGCCTCTTCATCTCCCAGTACCTACCGCAACCTACATACTTCTGAATCTGCTTAGTGTTTTCATCTCTTGGTCTCCCTCTGCGATTTTTACCCTCCACGCTGCCCTCCAATACTAAATTGGTGATCCCTTGATGCCTCAGAACATGCCCTACCAACCAATCCCTTCTTCTAGTCTAGTTTTGCCACAAACGTCTCTTCTCCCCAATCCTATTCAATACTTCCTCATTAGTTATGTGATCTACCCATCTAATCTTCAGCATTCTTTTCCCATTAAACTGGACAAAACAAATTACATTTTGGAGAGTCCATCTCACGTTGTATAACTTCCATATTCTCACATCATGACGGTTCACGTTTCTATTTAAATGGAATGTTGCCTGGTCACTAAACACTAAGCGTGGAAGAAAACTGTCATCCTCCATCTTGTCAAGAACGACATTACAGAACTCCACATGTTGTTGGTTGTCATCTTCACGAAGAGCTTGCAGTAGCTGAATTTTGTATGGTTTCATGTGTAAACGTCGACGCAACACACGCCAGATGGACATGGGGTGCATGCTTAGCTGTCGAGCTGGGCGGCGAACGAATTTCTGCGGACTCCTTGTGAAACTATGGCGGATGCATTCGACGTATGTGTCAGACACTCGGGACGGACCGGCGATTTGCCTTTACGCAAAAAAAACCTGTTTCTCGGAATTCTTCACACCATCGTCTAATGCTCTGTGCTGTAGGAGGAGCCACACCATGCCTAGTACAAAAGTCAGGCTGAACAATTATTACTGACCTGCACTGCACAAAAAGTAGAGCACAGAACGCTTTCTGCTGTCCCGACTCAATTTTTACTAGAACTGAATTGGGCGCACGCTGCTGCTACCTAGAGGGAGCCATGTAAAACTCGGAAAAAAAAATGGCTCTGAGCACTATGGGACTTAACATGTGAGGTCATCAGTCCCCTAGAACATAGAACTACTTAAACCTAACCAAACTAAAGACATCACACACATCCATGCCCGAGGCAGGATTCGAACCTGCGACCGTAGCGGTGTCGCGGTTCCAGACTGAAGCGCCTAGAACCGCTCGGCCACACCGGCCGGCAAAACTCGGAGAGTTTGCTCTTTCCAACAGTACGTTGTTCACGCACATATCTCAGATAACATAATAGTTATGATTTTTAAAAATCGGATGATTCTTTTTGATACATCCTGTATATGTGTATAGTATAGTTTGTTGAGTCGATTAAGCCGCAGTATGCTGGGCGCGGCCGGTTCGCGAGCCTACCTACAGCAGTAACGTAACGTGATTTTGTAAACGTCACTATTGCAACGCCTCAGTGTTGCCACAGCTGTGTAGACGCCACTGTTCGCCCTTAGCGCTTCGCAGTTGGAAGCTGCGAGCTGTCAGGGATGTTCTCATTGGCTTCTCGACTACAGTTGGCAGAGGCCCGCCTGCATCCGCGTGGCACAGCACTCGTCCGCCACCAGCCGCCCTCGACGTGGCTCCGTTTCACGCCACAAACGTCCACAGAAATTTCTGCAATAGTCAGCTAGATTGTAAATTTGCCATTTTGATAACAGAAAACATGAGAAATTCCTGTTCAATCTGAATAAAATCAACCAGGAAATATGTCACTGATTAGTAATCCTTAAAATGAACAAGAAATAAACTTTATCGGCGCTTATTCCATTTATGTCACTTGTATCAGTGATTAAAAAACTTCTGTTCCCGTTAATGGATTTATTGCATTATTTTCGTGGTTTGTATTTTTTACAGTTGACTGACGCAATTAACGTGTATTAAAATCGAGTTGTAAAGTTAAGGAATATTTGAGTAAATGTGTAGCCAGGTCCAGCACTTGGCAAGGTGAAAGTGAGAAACCGCCAACAACAGCCACATATTGGGCGGCACAGTGGACTCTTTAACAGCCGAATATTGAACCAGGATAGCCCTTATCTCCCCATTTTGGCATGTGATTGCGCAGCCATACCAAGTGGACTGCTGCATTCGTAATTCTGTGATTGCGCATTGTGCTGTATTGCACCCCAGGGAATTTGAGAAGATCCATTTCTTGAAGTGATCTTCTTCATCTCGATTTTTAACACTGTATTTTCCTCCCTTCTGACGCAGAAAATGATATTTTCTCTTTCTCAATCACACATTTCTGTATATTAATGAACTATAGAGGAACACACCTACGGTGTAGCAAGGTACAGATTCAGACATCATCTGTCAACCGTAGTGTGCGATTGTAGAATTGGGCGTCGTATCAGCCTGACTAGAGACAAATGGTAAACGACTGTGTGACTAAGTTGTGCAGCAGGAGGGAGGGTTGCACTCTTGTCAGAATTGAGAACAGATGTTAGGCAGGTACACTGTAGCAATGTGTACTTCATGCTGGGAAAGACATTGGAAACCGTGCAGGAGTGTGTCGGAGTGGCGTAGTTCTAGGGCTCAATAGGGACTGTATAAGAAGAAACAGATCAACAGGTTGGGGACTCAATTTTGGCAATGTCCTGAAAATCTTCACAAGCATCTTGAATCGAGGACAATGCGGCTATCACCGCAACGTCGACGAAACGGCATCATAAGCCTGTGTGAGAATTCTGTAGTGAATAAAATTTCCTTCACGCGACCAGCACATCTGGCACTGTTTCCACTGTCACACGGACGAACGCTCGCCGAACTTGTACAGACAGCCTCTTGGTCTCACCATGCGCCTCGCGGCTTTCTCACGCAAGACTCCCTTCTCAACGTAAAGCACACCAAACGCGGTTGGTGCACGCTCAGTAATGAACTGATGCGCCGCACGGAACGTGCTTATAAATGTGGTTTTCGACCACAGCGTTCTGCTTGTGACGAACAAAGCGATCTCGCATCTCACTGGCATAGAGATGCAGCAAAAATCTCACGTGTCTGATTACGACTTTTACACTTGGGAACGCAAAACTGCAAAGTGAAATTCCAAATTCTGGCGTCACAAAACTCTACCAGGTCCGCATTTGCGTTTGCTTTCATGTCCCATGTGAGAAGAAGACTCATTCCGTTCATATTCACCCCCTAACACCGAGCTGTTCAGTTATAGAAAGCTGCCTTCCTAATTGACAAACACTACAGCGACGTTGTATCCTTCCTTGAATACACTATGTGATCAAAAGTATCCGGACGCACCCAAAAACATACGTTTTTCATATTAAGTGCATTGTCGTGCAACTACTCCATATCAGCGACATCAGTAGTCATTAGACATCGTGGGAGGGCAGAATGGGGCGCTCCGCGGAGCTCGCGGACTTCGAACGTGGTCAGGTGTTTGGGTGTCACACTCCTAAGCATCCCAAGGTCCACTGTTTCCGATGTGATAATGAAGTGGGAACGTGAATGGACACACACAGCATAAAAGCGTGCAGGCCGACCTCGTCTGTTGACAGACAGAGACCGCCGACAGCTGAAGAGGGTCGTAATGCCTAATAGGCAGACATCTATCGAGACAATCACACAGGAGTTCCAAACTGTATCAGGATCGACTGCAAGCGCTATGACAGTTAGGCGGGAGGTGAGAAAACTTGAATTTCATGGTCGAGCGGCTGCTCACAGGCCACATGTCACCCTGCTAATTGCGATACGACGCCTCGCTCGGAGCAAACATTGGACTACTGAACAGTGGAAAACGCTGTGTGGAGTGACGAATCACGGTGCACAATGTGGCGATCCGATGGCAGGGTGTGGGTGTGGCGAATGCCCGGTGAATGTCATCTGCCAACAGTAAAATTCGGAAGCGGTGGTGTTATAGTGTGGTCGGGTTTTTCATGGAGGGGGCTTGCACCCCTTGTTGTTTTGAGTGGCACTCTCACAGCACAGGCCTACATTGATGTTTTAAGCAACTTCTTGCTTCCCACTGTTGAAGAGCAATTGGGGGATGGCGATTACATCTTTAAACACGATCGAGACCCGTTCATAATGCACGGACTGTGTCGGAGTGCTTACACGACAATAACATCCCTGTAATTGCGCAAAGTCCTGACCTGAGTCCAATAAAATATCTTTGGGACGTTTCGGAACGCCGACTTCGTGTCAGGCCTCACCGACCGACATCGATACCTCTTCTCAGTGCAGCACCCAGTGAAAAATGGGCTGCCATGGCCCAATAAACCTTCCAGCGCCTGATTGAACGTACGCCTGCGAGAGTGGAAGCTGTCGCCAAGGCTAAGGATGGGGCAACGCCATACTGAATTCCAGCATTACCGATGGAGGTCGCCACGAACGTGTAAGTCATTTTCAGCCAGGTGTCCTGATACTTTTGATCACATAGTGTAATGTTACAGGCCTGTGAAACTCTGGAGAGATTTATGGCGTTGCTTCGTCACCATTCGTGACTTGTGTAATGTATGAAAAGGGTGGGGTCGTTAATGTGGACATAGGAGACTGATTCCTACCGATGACCTTAAGCGTACCTGTAACTCTGTCACTTCTTTCTGCAATTTTGCAGATAAATTAGGGCTTACCTAAAAGATCTACCTGTCTCATTGACTTTTCACCATAGGAACTCGCAACCCGCAGGAGGTATTCGAACAGTGGTGCGTTGGAGATATTAGGAGTAAGGGAAGGCTACAGAAGAGCAATGGCGATACCGCAAAGCTCATGTATTGATCCCAGACAGACGGGGAAAGGCGAGATAATCTTCACACTGTGGGGAAAGTCATGAGTCCACAATTCTGGATCGCATCTGGCACAGGCAAGCTATTCTAGGGAAAATAATACATAAAAGCACACAAAGAAAACGGGTCTTAGAGAAAATTACTATGTGTGTCAAGACAGAAAAAATCTCAACGAAATAAGTAAGAATTTAAGGAGCCATAAGGTAATAGAGACGAGATTATGAAGGCGCGGCCGCATGTGCGTGAGCTGACTACGGACGCATCGGCGTGCTGGTGATGGGCCGCTTGCACAATCAGATGCGAGCGTGTGTTGCTACAGGGATCGCGGAAATAGCACGGATCTTCTTGAGATAAGAGCGTAATACCGGTCTCACTCCCAGGTAATGAAGTTCAGAATACGATGCTACTAGGATGTTGGCAGACTTGCACACCAATCGTCACGATGTAGTCAAGTCAACCGACTGCGGCTGCATGCGGCTTGAGAAAGTGGAGGAGAAAATGCCTCCGTCGGTTTTATTTCCTTGCCGATCCGATGTGCCTCCCCTGCGAACCACGGGTGGCGCCGCCAGCATTACAGGGGAGGTGGCCCTGGCGCCTCCTGCTGCTCTGTTGCTGAGTGGCAGGGCCAAATTACAGTTTGTTAAGATGGTTAGACCAGAATGCCGCAAGTTTGAAATCAACGGCTTCTTTCTTCCATTGTAACGAAAGCGCCATTTTGTGTCTGTTTTAATAAACTGATTTTCAGTGATATCAAAACGGTCCGGAGTTGTCTCCTGTTGTTCTTTTGCTTCGCAACACCTCGGTCGATTCGGTACCGAGGGGAAACTACTTTTATTGGATAAATTTGCCTACGAAATTTACCAGGACATTGATTATGCTCGCAACAGCACTGTCATTGCAGTCATTGAGTTCGCAGTCTCTTCTGTACTTCGAATCTGCGATTAGATTTTATATTAAGTAAATATTTCGTAACTCCTTCTCGTGTGTGTGTGTGTGTGTGTGTGTGTGTGTGTGTGTGTGTGTGTGAGCTAGAAAAGTCTGCGATCCACATAGTCATTAAGTTGCTATCGTCAGTCGCAAAACAGTGAAGATGAAGATGTACTTCATAGTGGTCGTCCACAACTCCAGCGAATTATGACTATTATAGATTTCGCGGGAAAAATACAACAGAACTTTCTGACGAACAGTGGAGCGGGTTGGACGGCAACGTCTCGACCGTCGAGTGGACAGCGTGCCGTTGCGCGAGGTGAATCAACATTGTCTCGAATGGTATTCAGCACAAGACTTTGATTTCTCTGATGCTGAATCCCTAATAGACTGCCCTTATTTTTGTTAGGGCTTTGTTCTGATTTCGCTGAAAATAAATCTTTCAGTTTAATAACGCTTGTCCTTTCATTCCTTGCTCTTCGTGAATATAAACCCAAACACGTTCAAAGAAATGCATTTGCTCTTTTAGTTTAATAACGCTTGTCCTTTCATTCCTTGCTCTTCGTGAATGTAAGCCCAAACACGTTCAAAAAAATGCATTTGCTCTTTTAGTTTAATAACGCTTGTCCTTTCATTCCTTGCTCTTCGTGAATGTAAGCCCAAACACGTTCAAAGAAATGCATTTGCTGGAAAGCATTGTCGAGTAGTGTGTTGTCGGTGATGTTGCTTCAAGTTGTACGTAGTGGATTGGTTGCCTCTCTCTCGTACCACAGCCACGTGAAGAACCCGCGGCTAGACCACGTTACTGCAGCTCTCTGCAATCCGTAACCATGTAACCACCTTCGGCACAGTGCTCCTTCGTGCGGCAAAGCAGGCTTGTGCATTATAGTGCTTGAGCGCGCCCTGGTCTTCCTGCTGGTTTCCTATTAATTATATGCCAGCGAATAAAACTATTTCTTCTTGCCTCTAAGCTGTTTTATTCTTGACTAAATTACACTTATTTCGTAATGGTTGCCTATTGCTACATGTGTCACGTTCATTTGTCATTTTTATAACAAACCAAACCATCTTACCAGTCGTTTATGAAAGTAAACGGAGGCACAATGAAAAGTGTGAACATATCGGTTCTACATGCTAGACAAACGTGAAGAGGATATCACACAGCGCAAAAAATTCAGCGAAGCGAGCAACAGAACATAACTAACTCTTTGTGAACAATTTGCAGACTTTCTTACTCAAGAGCAAAGTAGCGTACGTCCGATGTGAAAAGCTTGTAAGATTTTTTTCAAGTTGTGGAATCTGGGAGAAATAAATTTATAGCAGATTAGACTTCAAAATATTTTTGGATTTAGTTTCTGTATTCCTCCTGTAATCGCTATACGGCAAAATTTTAAAACTTTGATGTGTCCCTCTAAAGGTAAGGAAGCCCTCGGTGTGCTGCTGTTCAAGCGAATCGTCCTGCAGCAATCTGTTCTTACTCCAACACTTAACACTTATTAAATTAATCCACCGTTTTTATTTCCGTTGGATATACTCCCATTTTACCCCTTTTCCGGTTTCCTAAAAAGGTTCTGAAAAAGTGTGCTTACGTGAGTCAGTAGTTGTACTATAACGGCAACCGTTGGAAAAGTAATGTAACAGTGTAGGAGACGTGACTTTATCTGCCATACAAATGTTTACTGAAATTAAACTTTAATATAAGTTATACTCATGTTCCCAGTTTTCAATATAATTTACGCACGACTGCTGTATTAGTAAAATTTTTTGTACTTGTTACTTCTTCTAGCAGTTAAGATACGTTATTTTTTTTTTAAATATTGTGATCTACTGGTTTTCTCGTCGTGGCTGATTGTTGGTTGTTTCCATTTTACATATAATATTTGGAACGATCCACTACTCGAAATGCTGCGCATAAAATGGAAACAACTGGGCGGGACACCCGGATACAGATCATTAAAGAAAATTGTTATTTTCCATCTGAGAAAAAGGTTATGTAATTACTCTAAATCAACGTAAGATAAATAATTTCAAGATACTAGCCCACATATCCTCCTCTTTCACGTCCGCACACAAACACTCTAGTTTAATAACATTGCAGACCAATACATATGTACAACATTCCTCATTACGTCCACATAAAAAAAGACTCTGATTAAAAAGTTACCCGCGCGAGGCATACCAGTCTGTCTATGTTTGTTTCGGAACTGTCTCCTTTATCCGAAAAGCTCCAGTGTGAAGGCGGCAGGTAGAAGACGCCCGTCACCCTCTCCGCCCGCTACGCTGTCCAGCCGCTACAGCGTGGACGCCGCTGAGTAACCGCAGAGGCACTGCTCAGGCCCAGATCGTCTCGACAGCAGCCCTGAGGCCATTCTATACCAGCCTCTGTCCGCCAGTACTCCACTTCTCTCTGATCAGTCGAATACGCTGACAAGTCCAAACAGTGACCACTCGCGGTATCTCGACCACGCCATGTGCATCTTTGTATGATACGTTACCGACTCAAAATTGTGACGTCATATTCCCACTTCGTATAGAGAGCAGACGTAGTTACGCAGCGTCTGCAGGCACCATAGGAGTATCGATTCCTTCTTTCTCCCAACCTCAAGACTCTATCGTCAAACTCAATGTTTCTAAATGGATACGTCCTAGAGATAGAGCGATCCAAACAATATTAACTTACCGGAATGAGATTTTCACTCTGCAGCGGAGTGTGCGCTGATATGAAACTTCCTGGCAGATTAAAACTGTGTGCCGGACCGAGACTCGAACTCGGGACCTTTGGAACGTAGGAGACGAGGTACTGGCAGAAGTGAAGCTGTGAGGACGGGGCGTGAGTCGTGCTTGGGTACCTCAGTTGGTAGAGCACTTGCCCGCGGAAGGCAAAGGTTCCGAGTTTGAGTCTCGGTCCAACACACAGTTTTAATCTGCCAGGAAGTTTTTAATATTAAGTTACTTTTAGTTCCCTTTCATGTCGCAAGTCTATGTGGCAAACTTTTTGTGCCGGAAGTACTCTACTGCGAAATCACTTTTTCTATGTAGCTACACAGTATGTCAGTTTCAAAACCAAACTGATCATTTCTTTCTTGAAATACTCCTTGTTCCCTTTACTTCTCAGTGAATATCAATAAACCACTGCCTGCCGTCGGAATATTGAAACAAAAACTGTTAAAGATGTTTTAATTTCCCGCCACTTTTATCGATTCCTCCTTCTTTTTTTTTCATTTTTCTACCGTTTTGTAAATTTTATTTTTACAGCACAGCCATTACTATTTTACACTGTCCAGTCACCTTAATGTGACAACCTGTCGAAAGCCTGAATAATCACCTTTTGCAGGGAGGGAAGTGAGGTTCTGGAAGGTACTGGGAGGGCGGCGACTCCAGTACTGTGAGGTTTCTAGGTTGAGGATCCACGGCACGAACAGCCCGATCCATGTGGTCCCATCCGGGGAGTTTTCTGGACAAAGGAGCACAGTAAACTCACTTGGTTTTCTTCGAACCGCACCCCTACACTGCGAGCTGTGTGACACGTTACATTGTCCGGCTGGTAGATGGCATTGGACTGAGGAAAAACAAAGTGCATGTGGGATGGACATGGTCCCCCAAAGATAGATGCATACTTTTATTGATCGATTGTGCCTATCAGAATGACGAAATCATACAAACTATGCCAAGAAATCATTCCTCAGAACATAACGCTCCCTCGTGGTTGGAGGGTGTTTGCTTTGAGACGTTTCGCGCCAACCGGAGACGTTTCGCGGCAACCGCCATCTGCCCGATCGAGAATAAAACGTGATTCATCTGAATTGGCTTGCAAATTCCAGCCTTCGTCACCGACGAACAGCACTCAGCATGAGCTAGGCGCCTGCTGCAGAGGCCCATTCGCAGTAACGTTCGCTGAACGGTCGTTGAGGAGACATTGTTGGTAGACCCTTCATCATCAGTTGCTCAACTGCTCCGTGTCTGTTCGCCCATTAAACATTTCCGCACTTGTCTATGACCCGTGGATAGTGCCATTTTGGCACGCACGTTCACGTGAACAGTTTACAAACTTTGGCGTTACAGAAATGGTTCCATCCTTGGCCCGAAAGACAATGATCGTGCAAGCCCTTTTGGACGTCAGATAGGTCGCTCCGTTTCCGTATTGCGATTGGTGCACTTTTTTCCGCGTCCCCCCCCCCCTCCCTCTACTCAAAAAATGGCTCTGAGTACTATGGGACTTAACATCTGTGGTCATCAGTCCCCTAGAACTTAGAACTACTTAAACCTAACTAACCTAAGGACATCACACACAACCATGCCCGAGGCAGGATTCGAACCTGCGACCGTAGCGGTCACGCGGTTCCAGACTTTAGCGCCTATAACCGCTCGGCCACTCCGGCCGGCCCTCCCTCTACTGCCAGTGCTGCCACCTGCAAGTGGTTATTGCACGTTGACGCCGAACAGAGGCCGTGGCCACATTAACGTGACTCGGCCGTGTAATAAGTTAGTGTATATAGTTAGTGTCTTTGTCAGATAACATTTGTCTATTTACACTGTAAAGCCGGCCGCTGGTGGCCGAGCGGTTCTAGGCGCTTCAGTCTGGAACCGCAGGTTCGAATCCTGCCTTGGGCATGGATGTGTGTGATGTCCTTAGGTTAGTTAGGTTGAAGTAGTTCTAAGTTCTAGGGGACTGATGACCTCAGATGTTAAGTCGCGTAGTGCTCAGAACCATTTTTTTATTTACACTGTAATCTGTAATTTGCCTAATACAGAGTAGGACAATGCCTGAAGACGATGATAAGCTCAGGATAAATAAAATAAATAAAGATTTTGTAGCTAATAATTCTCTATGGTCCTTTTCTCCTCCATAATTGAATGCTTAAGTTAGCTTGTCTTTTGCGTCATTTCCAGCAATGCCTCAGTGTACTATTACACAGCATATGGTGTAATCCTAGTTCTTAGTTGCGAGATTTAATTTTTCCCTTTTGATGTGTTACTGGATGATTAGTTCGTACGTTGTAGAGATACCTGAATGTGCACTGGATAATGTCATCTTGCAGATATTACCACAGACCGCCATAAACACAGGTTTCGTTGATTAACGCTGGGAATACCGACTTCATGTAAGAGGCTATACTGAACCATGTCGGTAATTGACTGCTGTTGACCTCTGTAGATAACCGACAGTCCCGCTGTCATGCATCCTTAACGCGTAACGTTTTAGTTGACCATCCAGGCCAGGAAATACGTTATACGTTCTGTAAAGTGACAAAGGCTATTAGTTCCATAATAATACGTAATTGAGTGAGATACGATATCAAGAGCGTAAAGTGACGCCTTGAAAGTCGTAAGACATAGTCGTGGGTATTGAAATCATTCGCTGTCTGTAGCAGTAAGTGTGAATGATTATACACGAGTCGAAGTGTCCTAGCAAGACTGCCATTGTTGCAGGACGATGCTCTAAACTATATGGTGGATAAAAGCGGTTATCACGCGTACGTTATTTTGACAACCAAAACAGTGCCGAAGACGAAACGCGTTGGCAAGCAAGTCGACACAGACTTATTGTAGCCTGAAAAATCGCTGTGAGTACAAAATTCTAGCTTATGTTTTGGATCTATTTGTACACTATGTAACAGGCTCGGCGCTATGGAGCACCATGTGATTCCACCATCAATGATGACAGAGAGCCTATGATTACCAAACGCACATTTCCTCAGAATAGTTGGTACCGTTTTCCTACAATAATATGGGGACCAGCGTGTCCGCTTGTTCCACATACCACTGCAAAAGATACTTTTATTTTGGGCTTTCCAATCTGACTGATGTTGAAGGGTATCTGTCGGCGAAAGATCTGATTGGGGATCGCTGCTCGTGATGAAGATGTCCATAAAAATGAGGTATCTATTAACATGGAAGGTGGGGAGATGGTATCTGGATGTTCATCAAAGAAAAACCTTTGGTGGTTAGGTAAACTGAGTTGCCGGATCTGCTCATTTATGATTGTTGAATAAGTATTAAATAAATAACTTTGCCATATTTACCTGTTGCACAAGAATAGCAGTAGGACCTAAAATGGAAGTTTGTGCTCTGATAAAAATATCTCGTTTATTCAAGAACAGCTGAAAAAACTAATAAGCGAAACAAATAATAAGTGGATGGTGGTTGCTGTTATTCATAGCACTCTTGACTGCGTTACAAAATTACATTTACAACTGCGTCTTCGAGACCCCAGCACGATTTATCATTAATTATTAATTATGGAAAGGTCAGAGGGATCTTCCATTGGCGACTTTCACACACATATACACATCTAATAGGTATTCAGGACAAATATAAGAATAAAGAAAAACTTCACCAGTGTGCACGTGGTTGGCAAACGATCGTTCCCTTGGCTTCAGTGAACAAGAATTCATCGATCAGAATAAACTGTTAATAGTTGCACCATAGAAGAAATTCTGAAACTAATTTGTAGAGTTTTACCCCGAGAATCAGTAACTGTGACATGTAACGATTCTCACAATCCGTGAACACGTGGCTGTCACAAATAAAAATTCCGCATAAAATGAGTGGTAAGATTCAGAATAGCTGTCCAAATTGGACAGGATACATTACCGATGTCACTGTGAGTCACGTTCTGCGAACTTAAGCTTCTCAGATCCGTACTTAGCATGCGCTGAGGCGACAAATACCTGTGGAAACTAGATTCCGAACTAAAATCGAAATTAACGACGTTTCAGAAATCTGTTCAATTATACTGTAGTCTAAGATAACCACCGAACTAAATCAGACTGTTCTAAGAAGATACATCACGTGTCCATGTGTTTGAACAGAGGTAGAGCACAACAATGGCTTGCATGTACGGCAAAGTGCAACTGGTTATAACGTTCCAAAATCAACCAGAAAAATTCCGTATACTGCTCAACAAGCAAAGAGCAATGATAGCAAGACGTTAATTGTAACTGGAGCTGAGATCTACAAAAATAAGATAATGAATTAACTATGAATAGGCACAATCACACTTAGTGTCGCCCGTCTCGCGTGTCACTAAACATTGCCGAACTTACGGAACCTGCGAGACGCGTTCCTCCGGAAATTCCCAGAAAGGTCCCTGTTGTGTGGTGCCAACCTGTACCAGAGCTTCGTCCAAGGAAAACAGAAACCTCTTTGCTACCTGGGACATGCGTTATAAAGTTGGCTATTCTGCCACTTTTACTCTCACAGATCCATATACTGAACTGTACGTTGTACACCCTAATTTATGCTTTTCATTCATCAGGTGAGAGGAGGAAAGCATGTACATACTGACATACTGCACACAGATGTATTGAATATGCGGGTGGAGCTCCGATAATTACCAAAACTCATAGTAAAATGTGATGTAAAATAAAGGTAGTATACCTTGTGGCCACTATACACACACTCAGCTGCTCCGTCTCTTTTTTATGTAGTTTACAGTTTGCGCCCAGAATTGAGGTGCCAAAGGCGGGTACATTAAGGTAAATGTTAAACAAAATGATGCTCTTGTAGAGACCCTTCAATGTGTCTACGTCCGAGTAGACGCTGCTTGATGTGCGGGCTGACTTCCACTTAAAATTCCGTTGGCCGCTTCGAAAGCATCGCTCCAGATTAATTCATCCGTTTCTGCAGTGCAGTGTATATTGAGTGGCTCCGACTCAACGATTCTACTCACAGCGACTTAAGGGCAGCACCTGAATATTGTCCCTGGCTTGCGTAGGTTCTGTGGGCAGCGATTCGATAGATAAGACGATGCTGCGCCAGTTGGTTTCGTCTGGTACTCTGTGTTCTCTGGTTGCTGGGAGTCAGCGAGCATCCCATGTGCTGGCGGTTATTCCGCTAGATGGTCCCGGCGCTCGCGGCCACGCTTGCTTGTGTACTCGTACGACCAATTTTCGTTTAGGATTATAATACTTCTCCTGTAGACGATTTCTACATGTGCATGAAAGTTTTTCTTTTCGTCGATGTCAATTTCAAGCAACCTGTATACTTCTGTTCTTTTCACAGGTTGCCCATTTATTTTTATTGTGGAGTTTCGCGATCTTGATGACGCTCTTCGCTCTTTTTAGCAACATATAAACTGTTTTGTGTGCTGGTATCGTTAGTTTGTTTTCTACGCACCAGGTACTTAGTCTTTCAAGAACTACGCTACTATTTTCTTCTAATTTATGCTTTGCGTTTGCGTTAGAAGATCATCTGCGAATGCGATTCGGCTCCTAGTGTTTGTTATACTCTGAAGGTGGTGCAGTAATGGCTGTAAGCCAACATCCCAGAACTCTGGACCACAGACAGAGCCCTGAGCCGTTGGTGACGTCTTTCACAGTTTCCTTTGCAGCGCATTCTAATGGCACCTGCCTGTCTGTGCAGTAATCTCGTAGACTGTTATAGAGACACCTGGGCCAGTCGTCCTGTTTTGATCTTTTGAACAGGGCAGGCTGCCACTAATTTTCAAACGCCCCAGCTATATCAGTCATTATGCCTCTAACATACTTCTCGTCTGAGATGTTCACAATATTCATTGTGTCATTTATCGCATCTTAGGGGGATTTCCCTTTCCTGAAACTGTACTGCTTTTTTTAGTGCAATGATCAAGATTTTCCAGATCGTTGGGAAGCCAGGCAAGATCGTCATGTATAAGCTATTGTTTACTCTGATAGTAAACTCCGCTGCCAGACTATGTATGCTTCTGCACGCAACAGCCGACACGAACGAGACGGAGCTGGCTGCAAATACGACGATTACTTTAAAATTCATATATCAGGTCAGGTCACCAGCTGTGTGAATACTCTAGTAAAACATTGGTTAGATATGTTTAACTTTATTAAACCAACCTTTATAATCATTTTAGAAGAACATTTGCGTAGTATTGCAAAATGCGGCATGTGAAATACATTGCAGACGAACGTATATGTGTTTGGAGTCACTGCGGAGGAGAATCGTTGGCATATGACATTCTACATCGTAATACCGGTCCAGTATGTGGTGTGATGTTGCAGAGTGGCATTGGGTTCAAATGGCTCTAAGCACTATGGGATTTAACATCTGACGTCATCAGTCCCCTAGACTTAGAACTACTGAAACTTAACTACCCTAAGGACATCACACACATCCATGCCCGAGGCAGGATTCGAAACTGCGGCCATAGCAGCAGCGTCGTTCCGGACTGAAGCGCCTAGAACCGCTCGACGACAGCGGCCGGCGTGCCATTGGGTATCTAGGGTTCGCATAGTGGTCTTTTGGCATTACAGTTGTGGGATATAACGGCCGGAGGGGCTTCCCTGTCTTCAGGGATACCTTTCAACACGATAATGCAAGACAGCATATAGCCCGTACCGTTCTGACGTACCTCGATATGGAGGACGTTCGACTGTCGCCGTGGCTACCACTTTCTTTAGATCTCTCTCACACTAAAAACGTTGTGGTATCCTCATTAAGTGATGAAGTATAGCGCGGAATTGAAGCAGTGTGAGATCGTGTACTGTACATGCCATTCAAGCTCGGGTTGTCTCGTCACATGGTCCAGTCAGAACTGTTGTTTTTGTCAAGATGGCAGCTCTGGTACTAAATTTCGAATACTGTACGTTTCGTAATCACATACAATTTAATCACGTATTCTTCTTACCGTAATGTATATGCGAAGTAAGTAAATTTTCGTTATTCCCTATGCTTACTGGTGGCGCAATTTTAATGCCAACATTGCAATCCTTTTGCCCCGTCAGAGAACACATTTAAGGATTAGAGCCCTGGCGCGGGAAAGTACTTAATCGGAAATCTAGATGAAGCGTTCGCGAATTTAATGCGGTGGCCTGATGAAGTCCTCGAGGCGAGTGAGCGATCTGTCCAACGGTGGCAGGCGGGCGCGCTGCAGCGCACGGCGGTTTATTGCCCAGGAGGGCGGGCCGTGCTAACATGAGGCCCCCGCCTTAATGTGGAAATCGATAGTCGCCGGCGGCGGATCGAACCTGTGCGGGCGGCCTCTCGCCGGGATGCCTCGAGGGCTCGTGAGGCGTCGCGCAAGAGAGCACGTAGCACGTAGTACTGCCCACCAGCCGCCGCCCGCCGCTGAGCAGGGAAGGCACTTCACTGCGCTAGCGGAGCTGCTCTGCCGTCGCAGGCGGTCGCCCTACTGCGTCACTCAGCCCCGCGTTCAGACCTCAAAGTACACTGAGGGGTTGTTGCAGAACTGTTGGAAACGGGAGTCGCAGGACGTGAAAGAGAAGCACTGATCGACAAGGGACTGAGACAGATATTTTTCGATTTGTACACTGACCGAGTTGTGAAGGAAATTAATGAGAAATTCGAAAACAGAATTAAAGTTCAAGGAGAAAAAATGAACACTTTGACGGAAGATGAATTGAACAGAATGGTTCCTGTCTTGAAAATATGTAATAAGATAAATACCAACAAAAATAAAACAAGGATAGTGGAATGTAATCTAATGAAGTCAGGCGATGCTTAAGGAATTATATTAGGAAATGAGAAGCAAAGGAACTACACTATGTGATCGAAAGTATACGGACGCCCGCTATGTTTTTCATATTAGGTGCATTTTGCTGCCATCTACTGCCAGGTACTCCATATCAGCGACCTCAGTAGTCATTCTACATCGTGAGAGAGTAGAATGAGGCGCTCCGTGGAACTCGTGGACTTAGAACGTGGTCTGGTGATTGGGTGTCACTTGTGTCATAAGTCTGTACGCGAGATTTCCACACTCATAAACATCCCTAGATCCACTGTTTCCGATGTGGTAGTGAAGTGGAAACGTGAAGAGCGACGTACAGCATAAAAGCGTACAGGCAGACCTCGCCTATATACTGACAGAGACCGCCGACAGTTGAAGAGGGTCGTAATGTGTAATAGGCAGACGTCTATTTTGATGAAATATATAAAAATATTTATTATGTAAAATGAATGGATGAAAATGGGGAAGAAATGGCTTTAAATATTTTTGTTATTTACTCTTTCAGTACGAACTTTATTGTAGAGCTCCTTTTTTTACGTGTGGTAATAAAAATTCATTTAGACAGAATTAAGCACATTTAAAATTACGTGAACTTTAGCAACCCTCTCATGCTGATAAATTCAAACTGATTAATAACATTTATGACTTTGAAAATTTTTTTAAGTTAAATTTTTTACGTATTTCGGCCTTGGCACACATTTTCTAAATGTAGTGGGTTTTTAAATATTTACTGAATTCCTTCCCGGCGTTAGCTATGGAACACAAGACTGTCTCTGTTAGCATAAAATGGTTAAATATTGCCAAGCCGACCTGAACGTTTATCATTGACAAAACACACTTCACTATACGTTTAAGTTATTTGCTTTAGAAATTGAAAGAACCAACAGATTAACAACTTCAACGTTAATTATCCGCCTATGAATGCACAAATGTAAAACCAGTAATAAATTCAGTCAGCCTCAGGATCGCTGTAAAAGAAAAATATTTCGTAATTCACTGCTAATTTTACCCGCTCCCGATTCACGGGTTTGGTTAATTTTAAGCGGAACAATTTTTTAAATGTGCCGCCGCTGCAAATCGTTCGGTCGCGGCACAGCCCAGCAACACCAACGATAATCGCTAAAACTGCTGAAAATTCTTTAAAGAAATATTATAGATGATATGGGCAAGCTAATTTACATTAGTAATACACAATTTTGATAAACTATAATGTATTTAGACCATAACAATAATTAAAATTACACACCTTTATAATTTCTCCTGTAATGGCGACTAAAGATAGATACAGACAAAAGAAGTCTGCTCATTCACATAATGCTACGTCACAGGTTCCTCTCTCTCTCTCTCAGCTCTCGAGGAAGACGACAAAGAATGCACATTATGTAGTGCTATTTATACTATTACTGATTATAAATATCTCTTTGTAATCTTACAACATTATTTTCCTCTGTGGCTATATTTTACATTTTTGCATCGCAGATATTAACATATTTCGTAATTACATTATGAGTATAGAAATATTACAATCATAAATACATCGAGAATATTATTACAGAAAATATTACAATAATAACCAACGTCCTTTATACAAAATTAAATAATTTTTTTGTTAAACAATTACAGTACATACGAATTGCTTCATAGCGACGTACATAGTGCAATTAAACGTCATATCAGTTTATTAACAGTGTGTGTGCTGCCAGAGAACGTTACACTGTGCAGACCATCACATATGTATTCCAAACTGCATCAGGATCCAGTGCAAGTACTATAACTATATACTTGGATCTCATGGTCGATCGGCTGCTCATAAGCCGGTAAATGCTTGGTGAAAGGAGCGTAAACATTGGACGATTGAACAGTGGAAAAACGTTGTGTGGAGTGACGAATCGCGGTACACAATGTGGCGATCCCATGGTAGGGTCTGGGTATGGCGAATGCCCGGTGAACGTAATCTGCCAGCATGTGTAGTGCCAACAGTAAGATTTGGAGGCGGTGGTGTTACTGTGTGGTCGTGTTTTTCATGGACGGGGCTCGCACCTCGTGTTGTTTTCGTGGCACTATCACAGCACAGGCCTACATTAATGTTTTAAGCACCTTCTTGCTTCCAACTGTTGAAGAGAAATTCGGGTATGGCGTTTGCATCTTTCAACACGGTCGAGCATCTTTCCACAATGCACGTCCTGTGGCTGAGTGGTTACACGACAGTAACATCCCTGTAATGGACTGGCCTGCATAGTCCTGACCTGAATCCTATAGAACACCTTTGGGATGTTTTGGAACGCCGACTTCGTGCCAGGCCTCACCGACCTACATCGATACCTCTTCTAAGTACAGCACTCCGTGAAGAATGTTGTAAGTCATTTTTAGCCAGGTGTTCGGATACTTTTGGTCACATAGTATATTTGATTACGAACGCCACCTGTGCAATGCCCAAAATGCGTTACAAGTGTCAATCGAGGTGACAACTGTGTTCTTTTGAGTCGTGTGTGAATTATGTCTGAGTTGAGTGAATTTCAATGTGGAAAAATTGTTGGTGCTCGTTCAGTGGGTGCTTCCGAAGTGTTTTGTATTTCAAGGTGCTCCGAATAGAAGATTTCTGCTGGATACAGGGAAACCGTAAGAACATCATCCGCTACGTCACGACGGGAACGAAGCTGAGTCGTGGAGACAGACGGGCGCTGAAGAGGATTGTGACGAAAAATAAGAGGACGACAGCTGCAAAAGTCGCTGCAGAACTGAATGTCGCACTCCAGAACCCTGTCAGCGCCAAAACGACGCGAAGGGAACTCCATAAGCTTGGAACTGCACTTCAAAGTGGAAGTCATAAACCACACATCACTGATGAAAATGCAGGAAAACGCGGTGCCGAAACCATAAAACGTGGCCAATGATCGATAGAAGAAAGTCATTTGGATCGATGGTTCTTCTTTCACAGTGTTTTCAACTTCTGGCCGAGTTTAGGTCCCCGAGCGAGAAACATGGTAGGGGTTCGGTGATGGGTTGGGCAGCTATGCCATGGTATTCCATGCGCCCCATGGTTACTCTGCAAGTTTGCATTATTGCCAAGGAATACGTGACGTTTTTGGCTGATCAGGTCCATCCCATGGTACGGAGTTTTTTCCCATTTCCACACAACACGCATTATCCAGGACTGGTTTTGTGTGGACGAGGATCAGTCGTTGCCCCTTCCCTGGCCACGACAGTCGCCAGATGTCAATATTATTGAGCCGCTGTCTTGCAGGAAGAATACGATTCCATCGAATACCATACAGAACCTATATTTATCGATTCCAAGATGTCTGGACGCCATGGTATTCCATGCGCCCCATGGTTACTCTGCAAGTTTGCATTATTGCCAAGGAATACGTGACGTTTTTGGCTGATCAGGTCCATCCCATGGTACGGAGTTTTTTCCCATTTCCACACAACACGCATTATATATATATATATATATATATATATATATATATATATATATATATATATATATAAAATAAGTAAAATAGTGGTTGATGTTTCTGGTAGTTTCTTATGGGACGATAGGTTCTAATTATCATTCGTGCTTAAAAGGACAGTAATGAATGTTGTTGATTGTACCTCCCGCTAGTTCACATGCTGTATAATTTACTTCGTTTACAAAATGGTTGAGGCATTCCTGGCGAGTTGTCGACTTACGCAGTATTGTCTTCTGTTTCGGAGTCTTCGACCTACTTTCGTTTAACTATTTTTCTGACGTTTCTTCAGCATGAGTGACTTCCATTTTCAAAGGTTCACTCTCCGTTGCTGGGGCGGACAGTCCACGTCCAGCAATTGAGCATTAACAATTGACTATGGAAGCTGCTCGTACTGGTAAAACGTCAGAAAAATAGTTAAACAAAAGTAGGTCGAAGACACCAAAACAGAAGCCAACAGGCGACACGTTTGTTTGCTGGATTCGGTAATTAGTGCATGCTCATATTATGTGATTTAAAACGCTTTCCTCATCACTGTCATGACTGCGTATTGCAGAGGCTGTGACTTTGATTTTACAGAGTTGCGTATTGCAGAGGCTGTGACTTTGATTTTACAGAGTAGCATCCATGTCGTAAGCGCATTCTTATGATGGACCACTGGCGCCATTTACTCGTTTCCTTTGGGTTATTGTCCACTCCGTGTTCCGTTCTTTCATTTTCTGTAGTCGCTACATCGGAGTCTAACTGCTTGGAGCCGGCCGGGGTGGCCGTGCGGTTCTAGGCGCTACAGTCTGGAACCGCGTGACCGCTACGGTCGCAGGTTCGAATCCTGCCTCGGTCATGGATGTGTGTGATGTCCTTAGGTTAGTTAGGTTTAAGTAGTTCTAAGTTATAGGGGATTGATGACCTTAGAAGTTAAGTCCCATAGTGCTCAGAGCCATTTGAACCATTTGAACCAACTGCTTGGATTCTACTGCAAGTAATACTTCCCTCTGCATTTTTTTCGGATATTTCCTTTCCAGCTATGCCTGACTGCCCTTTGCGCTCATGAATTTTATGTCGGTGTGAGAGTTTCTTGCGCTGCGTATAATCAGCGATGGCCGAATTCAAGTTTGGTGTTCTATCCTCTTTAGAATAGTCTGACTCTGTTGAGATCAGGACTTTTTTAAACGCCCTCCTTATTCCACATGTAACCGCTTTCTAATTTCTAACATTTGAGGGCTGTAACTGGACGTTTCATTAGGTAGAGTATCCCTCCCTGTAGCGTTTGTTGACAAGTATTAGAAAGCATATCCCAGTCCTTGTGTTGCCTTCGAACAGCCCGTGTAGATTTGGACATAATCTGGCTAATCGTGTTGTATGACGTACATTGCTGTCCGGTTGTCTTCACATCACAGCCAGCTCGTCCGATTGTAAACTTATATCCATTAGCATCGCTGCTATCGATAATCCATTGGCGCTATTGGTTTCGCATTTGTTTGGTGAGTGTTGCTAATCGTTAGCGCCAAGTAATCAGTAGTCGGTGTTTGGCTGTCTAACACGGCGGAAGCGCGGAAGTCTTGGGTCTCAAAAATGTTGTAAAAATTGTGACAGAAGTGTAATCATCGATGTGCAATTATTTGTGCGCATGACACGAAGGCAGCAGTATTTCGCGAAATGAGTGAATTGAGTCAATACGCGAGAAATACGATTGAATGCTGCCGCGGATCTCCCGCGCCGCGCCACATCAGAATTGGATTAACATGGCCACGAATGTCGCCTTGGTACATAGCAGTGAATGGATGTGACTGTGACTTATGAATAACATGTTTAGAATGTGAGCAGTGCACAAATATTAACAATGATCGAAGTTCTATCAGACATCTGTGACGTCATTCGCCAGACAACCCCACCCCCTCCTCAGTTCCCCTCTGTACTTATTTGAGCGCTGCAGGCACGTACCAGCAACGTTGCAGTGCCATACTACGAGGGAGGAAGCGATCATATTCTGAAGACTGCAAGATGAGAGTGCATTAAATGGGCACACAGTCGTTAAACATAATCTCCCCTCACCCCAACCGAAGGTACGTTCGGTTACGCAATCAGCTGAAGCATTCACTCCGCGGAAGAAGCCGCCGACACTTACGCCCTCAGCGTGATTGGACTCCAGGCTGCGATGGAGGCGGAGCGGTTCATTCCTTAGCGCCAGATAACCGAGTTTACCTGCTTCGCCTACAGATGGGGAATCGCAGTTTTTCGGCGCTGGCGTGGGACACTCGGCAGGAGGGAGCGCTGGTGGGTGAAATTAGGTTAATTGCCGGCTGGTGGCACCGCGCTGTCCCGACTGCTCATTAGAGGCGAGCTGCCCCTGCTAATTGCCTGCGCCTCCCCAGCCTCCGCAACGCGTCGTACCGCACCTCACCCGAGCGGCGTGCAACATTCTGCGACTCGCGAGAAAAGCTGCCTAAACATGCAGATAAGATAAAATTATCACGAAGTCGCCGTACCCCTGCTATGTGTACCACTACGCGGACAAAATAGTCGCCCACGCACCCAGCTCCAGTTACAGAAAGCCTATCTAATGTGTTCCAGGGGCTACAAAAACCTAATTTTAGCTATTTTACGTAACTATTGACAAAATTTAAAATGCTGTCATAATCTACTCATCAAGAGGTGTAGTCTTACGTTGGAAGTTTAACCCTTTCTGCGTCTGCGATTCCAAATGGCATCATTAAGTATTCCTGGCTTTTCTGAGCTTCCCAATGCTTCAATGATACCGTTTGGCATCGCTTCACGTAGTTCCAAGATTGGCCAACAGATCACAGTGGCGTTTGCTTTCATGACACGCCGTTTGTTTGAAGTGCAGAACAGAGAAGTGTCGTGAGTTGTGCTACTGCATTTGTGAGTGAACAATAACTGTTGTGTTTAGTTTTATTCTGTGTATACTGAAATTCTTGGTTCTGGAACCAACTTTTCGTAGATTCTCAAGGGCAAGGGAAAGAAATACGGCAAGTTTACAATACAGTTATATATGCATTTTTTGAGTAATTATTATCTAATTTCTAATGATGATGCCATTTGGAATAATTATTTTATTTATTAACCAATAGCTTCAAAAGAACTATTGCAATGGATATGGCATACATGCAACATATACAGTAAATATTCATCACAAAAAAATATTCCCCAATTTTTTTCTAAATGTGACGCACAAAGGGTTAACACAGTAAGTCAGATATTGTAGTGTATATACTTTTCAGTCTCGTCGGTTTGCCCTGGAATAGATTAGTATATAACCCAAGGAACACCATATATGTACCCTACACTTTTTACATATGTAATCCAAAATGAGCGAGAATGTAACGTACCACACGGTAGCTATGCCGTGTCGCTAGGTTAGAATGTCTACACGATTGAGAATGGAAATTTACCTTTCTCCCATCACCTCCATTATGCTCTTTTCCAGTACTCCGAATACAGCAAAATGTTCGTCACTGCTCGACGCGTAATGATAGCGCATTGACATTAACAACCTACTCAAGTGGTATCCCTGCTCTGGTCAATATATAAAACATAAATAGCAGTTACATACGTCGTACCCCTTTTTCCACGATAAAATTCTCTACCAAACCTCAATTAAATATTAACTATCCTCTCACATTTTCCGAAATACGACCATTTGACCCACTTTTGTTACGTAGGAATTAAAATAGGAAAGATCTATTTAATCACGAGTCAGAGATACTGTTAACCTTAGAATGGCGAATTTCCAAGGAGGTTGTCTATTTCACATATAGCTATCTATGTCTTTGAAACATCGTGAAATTATATTTTTTAGTTTCTTTTCGTAACTCATAAGTTTCTTTCGTAATTGTTCCTCTTTGTCTTGAAAGACTAAAATTTTAGTATCTGGCTACTATTTATTCCAACGTAACTAAACCCTTTTCTGAATATATCGTATCCAAATACGAGAAATATTTTATCATTTTCCCTTTGTTCTCTTAATTTGGTCTTTATATTCGCGCTTGAATTTTTGGAAAAAATATTTTATATGATTAATTATTCCTAAAATTAGTTTGATTTTTTTCTTTCTCTTAAAGACCATAAGGCTTTCCTAACACATACTAATTACTAAATAGTAAGATGAGAATTTGTTTCTTTTAACAGCTCAATGACGATTGGATTTATATCTCAAATAATGTCAGGTGCACTTTGCTGATATCAAGCTCCATTGTAACGAAACCTAATTGGGCCTTTCGCAAAAATAAATAAATAAGTGCCACTGCCACTTGACTCTAGCAATTTTACTTTGTACATATCTGTACCACTTCTGACGTTGGCGGCTAGCTAATGCTACAGTCTAAAATGTGTTACACCACTGGCTGGGCGTTTGCTTCACCTCCCTTTAAAGTAACTAATGCCACTGCCCGCAGCCCCGTTTAGTGGTTGCGCAATAACGCAGTCACATTTGGAATTCTATAAAATAAATTGTTAACAAACTGATGACAGGGCCCGGAGATGTCCGTATTACAGCGGCCAGTGGTGGCTGAGGGGGCACAGAAATCTCAGTTTTCCTGCACCGGCGTTGTTTACGGCCTGAAGTACTCTCTGTTGGGTAAAGTTTGAACTATTTGCTTGCAAGAAATGAAGTGGGAAGAGTATAGATGTTAGTGTCCGTATATTTGACCACTTGTACGCTTACGATAGCTGTGAAATATGCAAGTAAACAAAGGTGATCTTACGCGTCAGAAATCAATGCACAAGATGGCGCGCCATTGGCAACGTGCTTTGTGTGACGATGAAATGTTTCATGATTTATATGCGGATATACCAAGTGGTGTAGAGAATTACAACACTGATACTACTAGTGGTAGCGGCAGTGAGTTTGGGTCCTCTACGTCAGCAAAACGTCGGAAACAGCCACGTGTGTTGGTGAGTGACAGTGGTGATAGCACTGGTGATGAGGTGGACGTTTGTTTACGTGGAGTGGATACAAGACAATCCAGTCCCATGTTTGGAACCTTTGACCGTCATCGACTTAGTATTTCAGAGGTTGCAGCTAGCTTTTTTGGTGAAGGATTATGTGGTATTTTCGTAACATAACCTAAACTACATCGCAGTCAGAATTTACATAATTATAAATATAATTATAAAGCATTACCCAAGACACTAAAGTGCACTGACATTTCAGATGTTGAAATGAAACGATTTTTAACCTTCATACTAGTTAGAAAGGACAGTTATGGGAATTGTTGGAGCACAGACTCTTTGATCGAAGCTCCTATCGTCAGACAGCTGATGAGCCGTAATCGATGGGGACAGATATGGAACGTATGGCATGATCCAGCAGACAGGCTCTATATGGTCTAACCAGTTCTACTGAGTTTTTTCAGACCGTGTAAAAATCCATCCAAAGATATCACTTGATGAGGTCATGACACCTTGGAGAAGCCGCCTGTTGTGTAGGACATATAACCCTGGAAAGCTGGTGAAATATGGCCTACTTGTGCGAATGGAATGTAAGGCCCCAACAGTTTACATATGTAACATGGACATATACAGTGGGGAAGGGAAAAGCCAGGACGAACCTATTTTTTCTGTATCGGCACGACACTGAGACATCTGGCATGATGTCTATGAGGGCAACTACTGTAACAGTCCCGCCAGAGGTCCGAGTCCTCCCTCGTGTGTGTGTGTGTGTGTGTGTGTGTGTGTGTGTGTGTGTGTGTGTGTGTGTGTGTGTGTTCAAATGGTTCAAATGGCTCTGAGCACTATGGGACTGAACTGCTGAGGTCATTAGTTCCCTAGAACTTAGAACTACTTAAACCTAACTAACCTAAGGACATCACACACATCCATGCCCGAGCAGGATTCGAACCTGCGAGCGTAGCGGTCTTGCGGTTCCAGACTGCAGCGCATTTAACCGCACGGCCACTTCGGCCGGCTTGTGTGTGTGTGTGTGTGTGTGTGTGTGTGTGTGTGTGTGTGTTGTGTGTGTGGTGTTGTTGTTGTTGTTGTTGTTAGCATAAGTTAGTTTAAGTAGTGTGTAAGTCTAGGGACCGATGACCTAAGGAGTTTGGTCCTTAGGAATTCACTCACATACTATAACAGTGTGATACTACAAGTAACCTGCTTGCACAGAAGACTAGGGTCCGTGTGGCATTAAGGTTGAATAGGGGACATCCACTTGAGTTTGCAGATGCTGTAAACAGTCTTAAGAAAGGGGAAAGCATGTACTGCCGGAAGAGAGATGCGCTTTTAGAAGGTTGGAGGGACAAGCGGGTGGCGCGAATAGTTAGCATTGTACGCCCAGCTATGACGAAGAGTACAGAAATCAAAAGAAGTGTTGTGAAGAAGCCAGAGTGTATCCTTCAGTACAATAAATACATGAATGGCGTGGACAAAGCAGACCAGTAATTGTCGTAATACTCAATCCTGAAAGTGTCTGTCAAATGGAGCAGGAAGGTAGTCCTCAGGTTGGTCAACTGTGTCATATTCAGTAACTTCATAGTGTATAGAACACAGAACCCTGAAAAGAAGATGACGTACAATTCATTCCTGTTGGATACAGCCAGATGCAGGGTATCACCTCAGCAGCCAGAAGTGAATCGTCAAGGGGATGATGGAGAAGATGAAGATCCCATGAAAGTTCACTCTTCTCGAACACCTAAACAGGACCACCCGCAAAGACTGGCAGGGGATATGCGGAAACACATATTGGGAGCATGTTGGATCAGGGGATCACGCACCAAGAAATACCTTTCCAAGCCCTAGAAAGTTTACAGCGCACAGGAGTTGAGGTAGGAAAGCCGCTATATCTGCTCGTTCTGCAAGGTACCTCTTTACAAGGGAGTGTGCTTTGAGAAGTACCACGCATTTAAGAACTATTAGAACATCTGGTGCGTAATAATTCTTCGTGTGAACGTGATGTGATCAATAGAACAGAATAATAATTACGCTCTAAAATAATCCTATCCACAAGAGGTGACTAAGACATCTGGCTAATGGATTATGATTATTATATGTACATGAAGTTCACAATTACACTCCAGTTACATTTTATAAAACGTAGTAATTTTCTGCATGCATTAAAAATTATTGTTTCGTAATGCGGAGAAACGTTTTCTGTTCAAACACTAAAAGCGTAAAATAGAAAGACGCAAAGTTGATAAGATGTAAATTGGTTTATTGCCCGATGCAAAAGCACAATAGTTAGCCCAAAAAAATCTTGTTACTTATAGACAAGTGACGCTACCGAAAGAAGATTGGAGGGCCTGCAAGACAGCTATGTTGTGCTTGCAAATCAGGCAGCACACAATACCTATCTGATCCTTAACGTGTTAAATTAAAAAGCAAATAAGGCTTAGTAGCAACTCAAAAATCCGGTAATAATGACGTAATGCCTGCTACAATAAGAAATGTGCTCTTGAGCATCACATACATACTCAAAGCAACACAATATGCCCATACTACTGTATTCCGTGAAAACCGAAACCACTGTCCCTCGAAATGGTTCTGCGCAGGATCACTACAATAGGCCGGAACTGATCGGAATTTATGCCGATTATGATCGGTTTACCACCATCGGAGGCTTCACGAACCCAATATTCTCCTAATTCTGTATCTTTGGTCTAGCGACTAACTCGAATTCCGTTCCTTATCCAATGGTAAACGAACAATATACGCCAATAGCTGTAGGCACCCGCGAAAACTCGATTTGGAAACTGTCTGAATCAACCTGTCAGCCTTTCAGTACTCACCTGAAGCCAAGCTCTGAAGCAGAGTTACGCAGTCTCCGTCTGGTAACTCGACTATGCTAACATTAAAACTGATCTATACTTGGTCTGGCAATTTGGCTATGAACCATTGAAATTTGACAAACGAGCAGCGCTACTAGTACATTGTAACAAAGCATCGTATTTGACGACCTTCAGCGTATCTTTCAGCGGTCGGCTGCTGGCTTATTACGTACTCTTTGGAACCACGATGTTTCAGCATAACTGGATATTCCAAACACCATCACTTTGCGGTATCTTTCTCCCTTCCTTTAGTCTACTGCAATTTACATCAAGAAATCAGAAATAAATTATATGAACCTTGAAATGGGATTATTGTATCCTCATTTTTGGTCGGTGAATAAGTCTGGGCGACATGTTTTCCTTTTCCCGATCCAAGCGCCACGTAAATTTTGGCACGTTACAATATCTTGGGTCAACGTAACTTAAGCTCGCAAATTACTCAGACTTTATTCATAGGGAATAAGAATATTTGAGAGTGAGAGCATTTAATGACTTCAACAAACTTTACGCACAATTTCAAAAATGTAGAAACTTTTTCTCGCTGACATCACCCACAAAATAATGAAAGGAAAAGAGATTATCGCTTACAACATTTTCGCTGTTCATAGTAAAATATCATCAGACATGAAGTTTTAATTTATTACTTCTTTACTACAAACTCTACTTGCAATACATTTTGCAAGCAGTATCCGTACATAACACTGCATGCACCTGCAAAATTATATCATCGTACGACCAATATTTCCGGAGATATTATGTCATAATAATTAAGATCCGTTTTATATACAGGAGTTGAATTCTTTAAAGACTCAGTGGTGAGGGATAACTAGTTTTTTCGTATTCTCCAAGTAGAGCATTGAGCACTGAAACTGCACCACCATGAAAATGCTGTACAACAAACCTCAGATTGCAATGGAGTGTATTACACGCTTGAAAACGCAATTGATACGGATTTCAGCGCGATTGCGCAATGTTGGTAGGAGTAATGTCACGTATGTTCTCTCTGGCGAGTGTTTCAGGGGTATAGGAAATATTTTAGGAGATGGTAATATAGAATAAGTGGAATAAGATATTCGATTTGTATCCAGTTTCTTATTGGTAAAAAATATACAGCTGTTAGAATGTAAACCAAACAGATACTAGAAGAAGGTGTCAAGCAAAGGCAAATGATTAAGTTCAAGGTTGACTGTCGTAAATTTGACCTTTGACTTCAGTGCCCTTTCGAACTTCTTTGGCAACACGGAATACGGGGAATAGCTCTCAACTGGTTCACCTCTTACTTTAGCAACAGACAGCAAAAGGTCATTCTTCACAATGTTGAGAACGGCTGTCATGTTGGGTCTGAGTTGGGTACGGTCAAGTGGGGGGATGCTCAAGGGATCAGTGTTGGGGCCACTCGTGTTCCGTATTTATATAAATGATATGCCCTCTAGTATTATGGGTAACTCTAAAATATTCCTGTTTGCTGATGACACTAGCTTGGTAGTAAAGGATGTTGTGTGCAACATTGTCTCGATTTCAAATAGTGCAGTTCATGACCTAAGTTCATTGGTTGTAGAAAACAAACACTAAATCACAGTAAGACACAGTTTTTAGAGTTTCTAACACACAATTCAACAAAACCTGACGTTTTACTTTCACAAAATGGGCACATGATTAGTGAAACTCAACAGTTCAAATTTCTAGGTGTTCAGATACATAGCAAACTGTCGTGGAAAGCCCACGTCCACGATCTTGTCCAAAGACTTAATGGTGCCATTTTAGTATTCGAACGGTATCTGGAGCGAGCGATCGTTCGACACGAAAATTAGTCTATTCCTTGCTGTAATTTCTTTTTAACAATATTAGTTTATTCCCAAGAATAAGCAGCTTTCACTCGGTTAATATTGGGCAGAAATCAAACCTGCATTTGGATCGGACTTCCTTAACTCTTGTGCAGAAATGTTTGCAGTATACTGCTGCATCCATTTTCAATAAGCTACCACTTTAATTCAAAAATCTTAGCAGTAATCCACGCGCTTTCAAATCGAAACTGAATAGTTTCCTCTTGGGTAACTCCTTCTATTCTGCCGAGGAGTTCCTTGAAAAATTAAGCTGATTCCTGTTGTATTGTTGACTGCGTTTACTTAAACTTATGGATTGACTTTTCTCGGGTTCATAAACATGTTTATTTTCATCTGTTATTACTTTTATGTTGTAATTTCATGTAATCACACGTTCCATGACCTTGGAGATTTGCTCCTCAATTTGGTCCTAAGGAACTTGACGTGTAAAAAAATAAAAAAATAACACCCCATGTTGCTATGAGGTCATCTTGGAGTTATTTTGCGAGAGAAGCACTATTCTCAATCCGAACGATCAATTCGTCTCTTGCGTTACTATCTGTTTGTAGACTTCGCCATTCAACCATCTGTGCAAGCAAAAAGCAATAAAGGTAAGATTCAGGGACCCTGATGGTCATTTCCGCTGATCCACCTTTTGTAGAATTTTAGATTTAGATGCTGTGTCACCTGGAGATTGGAATATGCGGTGCCCCTGATGCTGATGGAACATACCTATCCCCGTAGCCAACGGAACCTCTTCCAGTAATAATGGATGCTCCTTTCGAAGGAAGTCTTAGGTAGGTGGCTGTCTACGACGATGCGTTAGTCTCACGGAGTTTAATGAAGACAGACTAACGCACGTGAACCTGGTACTCTCCAGTTAGGAAATCGTGCTTGTAGAGACATGCAGCATTAACATATTTTTAGGTTACCATTTTCCTCTGAAACTGTCACGCAACATATTTCTGAATATTTTCATGCTCATTCCCCTTGATCAAGTATTACTGGCAGTGTATAATAATTGCTATCAAGATTCAGTGGCTCCAGTGACTGTTCCGTTTCATTGCTTTCTTTGCGTTTCTTTCTTTTTAGTACGAAGAAGACACTTCACTGTTAGGAGCCTACGAGATGGCTAGCAAAAGAGAAGCCAGCTGCCATAAAAACGTTCAGAATATGAGGCGAAGTACCAGCCTCTCGTAAATAGACTCGCATTCGTGCCCATCCCTCACTCGCGGTGCTGAACAGAGGACGCGTCTTTTTGTCGAAAAAACACAACATTGTTCGTAGAAGCATTTTGGCAGGTTAAGGAACCTCTAGACAGGCGTCGCTTCACAGAGGCTAGCGTGTGAATCTTCGTTACCTCAGGCACGACGAATCCAACTTTCTGATTGGTTCATACTATTATCTTTCGCAGAGCACACACTTCTCAGTCGTGCCTAGGAAACTGCCGCGTCATAGGTCTGTTTCAGAATTGTACCGTGTAGTGGAGGAGATTTTCCCACGCCAGAGCACTGTTGGTTGGAAATAGCGGCCGCCCGTTGTGGCCCAGCGGTTCTAGGCGCTTCAGTCTGGAACCGCTAAATCGCTACGGTAGCAGGTTCGAATCCTGCCTCGGGCATGGATGTCTGTGATGTCCTTAGGTTGATTAGTTTTAAGTAGTTCTAGGTTTTAGGGGACTGATGACCTCAGATGTTAAGCCCCGTAGTGCTCAGAACCATTTGAACCATTTTTTGGAAATAGCGAAAATCTACGACAAACAGAAGAGTTACAGAACGTCGAAAAAGAGGCTTTTGCAGGGTAAAGGCTTCTCGCCAGCAACGGAAGAATGATGATTTCGTGTTCAGAATTAAAGACTTGTTGCTGGACGACTGACGAGAGGAATACAGAATAATGTTTGTACTGAGCGCTGAGTGAAGGGATACCCCGGAATTCAGAGCGTCTAGGCGGTGCGCCACAGCCTTGCGCAATTACGGTACGAGTTGGTAAGATGGGCCACCATTGCGATCACTGAATACGTAGGGACGCGATATTAGTTTACTCCCTTCAGGAGCCAGTTATTCCATTCCGATACTTCGCAGCGAGGAGCGTGTTTGCTTTCAGTATGCACTTTGGCGAGTTCACTGGTCCTATTTTTCCGTGTTCTTCCTGTAATTTACAAACCACTGACTGTAATTTACAGTCAGTGGCTATATTCGTGAATTAACCACATAGCTTTGCATTTACCGTGATCACCCACCTCTGCCAAGTTTAAAGTTCAGTAGTAGAACTATTTATTCAAGTATTAAATTTCCAATTATTCGTCTTAGTGAGTAACTCAAGTGTTTTGCTTTTCGATAATAAACCTGATTAGTATAGTGACTAGTTGTTTTTCGTGTGGTACCCATATTGTCATGCTTGACTGGGACACTCTTGTTAACTACCATTCAATAAGACGTTTCCATTGTGCGACGTTATTATTTTCTTTGATTATTTCGCATGATCATACGGGGTGATATCCTTCTCTGTAGGTCACCAGAGACCATACATTCAAGTACAGCTTCACAACTTGATCTTCAAAACATATGACAATCGGTAAATGAACTCACAGCAACTGGAGTGAAATAAAAACTTATGTGTTAAATTAGCTGTTTAATGATTTAATCGAATTAGTCTATGCAGTCACTACCTAAAATACAAAATATTTTATGAGGCGGACATCTGAAACTGAGGAACATATTTATAGAATAAAAACCCTCTCAGTTGCCAGTAATTTTGTTAATTTATTCCGCGACCGGTTTATAGGCGTAAAGCTTCATCTTCAGGTGCCACCAAATAATTACAGGAGCATAAAAGTGTGGCACGACCAGTTTCGAAACTCAATGCAGCATCTTCAGTTGCCACCAAATAATTATGGGAAGACAAATGTGTGGTCGGACCGCCATACATTTGTGTTCCCATAATTACTTGGTGGCACCTGAAGATGAAGCTGTAATCTTCGATACCGGTCGTGGAATAGATTAAGAAAATTACTGACAACTGAAGCGATTTTTATTCTATAAACCTCGTAAAATATTTACTATTTCTGCTGAAAGACGCCGTATAATGAAAGACTGAGCAGCTGGTTTCTCATTTAGAAATTCCATTGCAAAATGAAGCAGAAACGACGTCTAATACATGGCGGAAATCGACAGCAGCAGTATCATGGCTCAAGACTAATGTGTATCATTCCGCGATATTTATTGTCACATTGGCCGGGATCCCATGATTGTCAATCGAGTATGGAAAACATGGGTTTAGCATAGGTATAGTCAACGTCGTACACGTGA
The DNA here is from genome assembly GCF_023864345.2 of Schistocerca serialis cubense. Lineage (NCBI taxonomy): Eukaryota > Metazoa > Arthropoda > Insecta > Orthoptera > Acrididae > Schistocerca > Schistocerca serialis. Next base: position 600,169,955 of record NC_064644.1, on the reverse strand, counting down.
CAAGCCCCATAGAGAATAGACATATTGCTCGCTTGATGATGCGGGATGGTGCAGTCACGTCGCGTAGGTGGACTCAGGAAAAAGATTTATTTGCATCAAGACAGGTATGCGACAACGTCTGGAGCGCAACGGCCTGTCAGCACATAGACGCGACAGCAGAGAGAGGCGCGCATAACAACACAGGACACGCGAGTGGCACCACGGCGTCTTTACAGGCACCTACAAATTTCTGTGTATAATCTTCCTATCATATGAGCACAGTAAGTAAACTTTCGTTATTTGCTCCGTTACTGCTGTTGAGATTTTAATGTCCAATAGTGCATTTTAGGTGGATATGGAGAACACGTCAAGTGAGTCGTTACGTTCTTTGATACCGCAATACCGTTAGCTCAGAATGCTGCACAGGCAAAGAAAACTGTGCGTTGCCCACGTCGCATATCCGATAAATTTCCAATGAAAGCGGGAGTACATAGCCAGCCAGCAAAACCTTCGCCACCGCTGTTCATCTGGGCCAAAGACACCGCCACGGGAGATCTGGAACAGAACGTACGGTACCTTCAACGTTGCTGTACATGTATGAACTGATGATCGCTGCTTTCAGCAGAGTTGAGTTGAAACGACAGATCAAGGTATGGTACGTCCGTTATAGTCAGACTGGACTCCCACTGAACAACTGAGTTCTGAAAGGTTGAAACTAAAAGTGTAAATCAAAGCAGAAACTCCACACTTCACATACATTGCATTGTAACACGAACTTGTAGCGCAACTATCATTGTCATACTTTTGAGTCTGCGAATTTGTTTCTTCTATGGCAACTCACCCTCAAGCCAACATTCACGTGTTTTGATTGCGAAAGAGCGTAAGCTCTCTGAATATGAATGTATCAATTCGAAACCAGTAACGATGCGTTTTTAGTAAAGTGAAATAGACCCAATTTGTGGGTGCTTGCATCTGCGTAGTGTCAACATTTTGTATTACATAGCAGGCACGGTTCTCCAATCGCGTCGTTAGTTGAAAAAGTAGCATTACCCAACACTGGTTTTGTGAGAACCACGTCGCCTGCCCTTCAGGTATTCCCACTTAAATTCCCCGAGAAGTTCTGTTACACTTCTGTATGAACTACAAGGGGCTTCCGACCTCTTACGATCCTAACAACGAATCTCTGAGCTTGTCCGATTTCTAACATGATCTTAGTGTATTTTTTTGATTTTTTTCAGTTGTCTAATTTTAAGATGCGTGGTGTAGTGTTCAAATGTATGTCGTCGTTTGCTTCTGCCTGTTACATGTGATATGCAGTCGGCTTTGTTTAAGGCATCATCAATACCATGATAGACGAGCAAGTACAGTGCTCGTCATGCATGAGTTGTCAACTGCGATCACAGTATTTGCATATAAACTGATTATGAGAAGCTTTGGCCGTTGTATTGCAACGGAAGAACGTGACAAACAAATTAAAAATGCAGATAAATTGGCTGTATTTGTATTTAGAAGGTATCCTAAACAGGATAAGTCGTAGACAAATAGTTTTGTTCTGAGATTCAATTCAGCTCTGCATTTGATAAGTCATTTATGTACTCTAAGATGTCAACACTTACCGCTTTAAAATGATAGAAAATATGTGCCCATCGAATGAACGTAAGTCTCGTAAAACCGTCTGAGAAATTGTTCCATCACTTTCGAACACAGTCATCTAAAATAATGAAACACAAAGGGCTCTAGCAGCTCAGTTTAATCAAGAGGTTCCCGCCAACAGTGTGGGAAGGTACTTCATTTACATCGAAAACAGCCTGGAATAACTCACATGTTTTCCATATCTGTCCAACTCGCAAAAGCAAACTAACCGAGTCCACGACTCACGAAACAGTACAGTTAATCAGGAAACACAAGTTGCATAGCATATCCCGCAGACTGTCAAGTGCTCAGTTAGTGGAGAGCGCACATTTGAAATGCACCACTTACTCCAAACTCGGCAAACGTGCGCCAGACCGCGCCGATTGCCACCAGGTAAGATCGCCCCAATCGCCGTCATAAAGCTGCGCCCCTCTCGGCACACCAGAACCGCATGTGGCCCAAAGCTATCCTCCTCTAAACCTACCTCCCTGTTTTTTAAAAAAAATCCTGCGTGGAAGGGATAACTCAGAGTTAGTGCCAACGTGACCACCAATATGTTGTTCCATTTATACGAATACAGGAGAATCCTGCAGAAATTTCCCATTCTTCGTTTACAGAAGATGTCGTAGCATGCAAGACGCTAGTATTGGCTGCTAGGCATGTTACACCAGGCGCAGTGGTGGATAAGACGCATTTGATTGGATAATAAAGTGTAAGGCTACGAATTTTCTCACGGCGGCCGAGCAGATGGGCGGAAGCCCGTTGTTAGATCTGCGTTCAGGGAGGGGGGTGGGGCGTGAATGCGTCACACTTGGTGATACACCAGGGACAAGCAGTGGCCTAGCGGTAGGCAGCCTTCAAACGAGAAAACTGCATTTGCTGACGAAGCGCGGAGGAGGTGTGTACCGCAACCGACTTACATGAACAGCAGTCCCCTGGGATCGACGTCGCTTCTACAAAGTCTTTGTGGCTGTGGTCAAAGACAGACCACTTGACGAGTACCTCCGGGCCCACTCCTTACTTACAAGAAAATGTGAAGCTTTCTTCCCGAGTTAGCAGTCCATGCACTCTCCTCAATAGCCAAGAAATAAGCAGAAAAATGTTCAAATACCGCCCATCGATATACGAGTATGACTGCCCTCTCAGTGTCTGGGTTCTTAATCGTTATACAGCAATTGCAGGAGGTCTTGTACAAGACGTGTGCAGTTAACTTAATACTAACACTGAAATGAGGTTACAACGTTTTTATTATTTCACTTGTAAAGGCGCATTTTGTCTGCAAACTTTTACTCCGTTCTCCTCCACGCTGTATGCCCCTCCGTGTCTTCCGGTCCATTCATTATTGATTACTTCAAAGGAAGAAAAACTCTACCTGTTTCCTTGTTGGTCCGTACCAGCTTCTTTTTTTTAATCCTGGGTAATTCTCCAGCAAATTTGCAAATTACATAGCCACATCATCCAAATGTATTGATTCTCATCCTTTCATGGACATGGGCTATATTCGAACCCAGTTTGCAGAGTACCATCCTGCCGTAGGTGCTTTCGAGTAGTACAGATTGTCATACTTACAACTTTTGCGCCCGTTACATTTCTTCGGAATATTCTGTTACCACTAGTTCTAGCAACCAGCTTCACAGAAGCTTGTAATGTTTATTGTACTCCACCGATGAATGTGGAATAAGTGATAGCTGGCTTTCATGCTGTTCTCTTTGTAAGTGTCGATGAAGTTATGGTGTAAAAACTTCAGCGAATCATGATCCAGGGAGCCGATAAATGTTTGGAGATGCAAGAAGATTCGTTTGGGCACTGGCTGTGAAGACTATGTTTCTCTTGTGAAGTACGTGCTCTCACTGATGATGTACTTAGAACAATACAACTGGCTGCTCTTACTGAACATGGTATGAATGTTTACCATTTCCACATCGATAAGTTTTGCAGTTACTTCATTTCTATGACGGGTAATTCCTTTTTAACTGATTAATATTCTTAATGAATATTAATGCCATGCTTGACCAATAATGATCAACTCTAAAAAACTGTAGTTGTGTGATCCACTCTTGTAACACCGATTAGAGTTCTTAAAGCATGGAAAACTTTATACCTAGCTGCCGTAACACGCACGTATGCCCCAAAATGTGATTATAACTTACCTTTAATGTCTGATTAGGAATGGATCTATTTCAGGACACAGGTTTTGAGTAAGTTTAAACACTTTAGGACCAGTGTTTGCAGTACGAAAAGGCTTGCGCTCGACATCACCCGATATTTGGCGTGTGGTGAAATATCGCTGTAGTCTGGAAGTATATTAAGGCTGGAAACGGTGGTGGGAGCTTCTTAAAATTTCCTTGGCCATTTTTCTTTCCGTTTTGAAGTTCGGCGAGTCGTGTCATGAGTATATCTTGAGTGTGGATAGCTGTTGTAAAAATGAGGGTATTGGCTACGACACTTCAGGTTGAGTCTCTTGTGAGAAATAAAAGTTGGAACAGTACACTAAGTTCTTGGGAATCTTCCTGAAAAGGAACAGCAGTTCCAAAAACAACTTTCTTATATAATGACACGCGGAAGTAGTATGTTGCAGCAAAAAATTGTTTACATGCGCTAGACCGGCCAGAGTGGCCGAGTGGTTCTAGGCGCTTCAGTCTGGAACCGCGAGACAGCTACGGTCGCAGGTTCGAATCCTGCCTCGGGCATGGATGTGTGTGATGTTCTTAGGTTAGTTAGGTTTAAGTAGTTCTACGTTCTAGGGGACTGATGACGTCAGAGGTTAAGTCCCATAGTGCTCAGAGCCTTTTTTTTTTTTTTTTTTTTTTTTTTACATGAGCTTGTACTCGCCAATTTGTTTGCCATTTAGTAGTCACTCATTTTATGTTGGCAATTCCTTTGAAAAATAGTTGAATCCTCGTCGCGAATTTTACGTTGTATTCATCAAATATATTTGGTTCCCAACATAAAGAAAGCAAGAAGCAAATTCCGTAGCAGAGAAAATAGTTGCCGTGCTGAAGTTGACGTCCTGCCATGCTCAGAATTAGGGGGGTCGTAATTAATACTAAAACAGTTGTAACGTGGGGAACAAATATGGAACAACTAACAATCATTTAACAAAATTAGATGCACAGCAAGTACGCATCTTAATCTGATGAAGCAGCGTGGCAACTGAAGTTCTTAACACTGGTCTAACGTAACTCGGTGTATGATGACTGTCAAATACAGTACGAGGTTCAGTCATGGACTGTTGTTGGTTGACAGTCTATTAGTTCAGGCTCTGGTAATGTTAACACTTTCATATTCGGCGTTTACTAGCTACACGTTGATAGCTCCCTGAGTTATAACTGTGACATGGACATCTATTCTCCGCAAGTCACGTTACGGTCCGTGGCAGAGGGTATTTTGTGTACCAGCGTGTCTTCCCTCGTTTCCTGTTCCACTCACATACGGTTTGCAGGAAGAACGATTGCTGGTAAGATTCCTTGTGGGTTCGAATCACTCTGACTTTACCTTCACGGTCTTTTCGCGAGATATACTTAGGGGGAAGCAATATATTGGTTGACTCTTGTAGGAACGTACGCTCTCGAAATTTTAACAGTAGACCAGAACGTTATTCATAAGCCTCACCTGCGGCGTATGCACTAGAGTTGGCTGAGCAGCTCCGTGTCGCTTTCACGCTTACCAAATAAACCTTTAACGGAACGTGCTGCTCTGCTGTGGATCTGCTCCATTTCCTCTGTCAGTCCTATCTGGTACTGGCGAGCAATATAAGTACAAGTATTTGTCGAACGAGTGTTTTGTGAGATGATGACCTGAGGCAAATGACGACCTGCTGCTGCTGGTGACTGGATAACGGATCAGCAACTGGTGATCTAAAAGGACTTTGACAACAGGACGAGTGAGGGTGTGGCGGAAGAGTGTTCCAACTGCGAACAATTTTAACGGATGACGGAAGTAGTTCCTAGTACCAGCGCCGTCTGTGGCGGCAGACATTCTCGTAGCTATCGCCAAGTGGAGCGAAGTATTTGTAAGTCTTGCGGCGGAAGCATAGTGTAGTCACTGTTATGTTCGCCATCTGTGTGGCGACTGACTAGGACAGCATGTTGTCGCCCCCTGTATATCGTAGTGGATGCCACGGTGCAGCTCTGTATTTTTCACATGACCAACCATTGCGAGACGTGAAAGAAGTGATAAGTGACAGACAAAATTCTAGGACTTGGCGTCAATCAAACCCGCAACCTCTGCATTTACAGTCTGACACTCTACCAACGAACCACATACATTCAGTAAACAAGTACGTTTAAAGAAGTAGACAGTTTGCATCTCAATAACAAAAAAACGTATTTTCATGAAATATAGCAGCGTACGTTCTTCATCGAGCCTCACCACGTTAGACGTCAACAATAGATTTGTAAATCTGTTGCGTCTGTACTTAAAACTAGCCAACTATAGCCTTGATGGCACATTCTTTTCCAGTGCCGAGGCTTTAAATTAAATGGCTCTGAGCACTATGGGACTTAACACCTGACGTCATCAGTCCCCTAGAACTTAGAACTACTTAAACCTAACGAACCGAAGGACATCACACACATCCATGCCCAAGGCAGGATTCGAACCTGCGACCGTAGCGGTCGCGCGGTTCCAGACTGAAGCGCATAGAACCGCTCGGCCACACTGCCCGGCCCGAGGCTTTTAAAACAATGGCAAGCAGCAGGTTATTGTTATTATCCTCGAGTGCAGTTTTACCTATTTTGCCTAGCTTACGAGAAACTATACGAGCCTTACGTCAACTTGCTGGGGAATAGGCTACAAAAATACCTAGGCGACAACAGCACGTGCAGATTTAAACCGCAGCACGCAGTATGTGCAGGAATGCTTACTGCTCCAGAGGCGGAGAATGTTGCTCTGCTAGTCACGTACTCGACTCAGTAATTCAACCAGCCAGAGGCACTTCGCCAGACGGCTGTCGTCTTCAAACAACTACTAATATTATGTACTGCGCTCGTTGATACATCCATTGTTACGACTGCGTCGTGCCGCTATTTAACTGTTTCTGAAGTTTTTGTGAGCCCTTCTTCTGCAGTGGGCGCCATAATATGTTTCGTTTTATTGGGCAAAGCTACCGACGTTAACATCTATTATTGAAAACGTTCATTTCTCAACCATTGGCAGATGCGTTTAATAAAATGTTCAGATGTGTTGCACGTGCGCAAAACGTGTTCTTTGAACAGTTATTAGTACGCTGCACAGCACTGCACTGCACTGCAGACAAACACTTGTATTTTCCAGGGGCACTCAGACTGAAAAGTGATATATCGCAATTTCGTCCGCCGGAGACTATCGCAAAAGTTTTCCATCTACTCGAAAACTGTCCATAATTGTCAGGTAATGTGTGTCAGTGCCTAATGAATGAGGAAGGACGACTTACAGCTACTTTTTTGGCACTTTAATTAGACAAGATTCTCAGGCGAATATGGAGTTAGATGATGCGCTGATATCAAGTCTTCTTACGATGGGAACGAGTTTCCCATGTATCAAGTTGCCTCTCTCCTCCCTAGAGCCAAGAGGTTAATTCTCCATTCTCTTACATCATTTTATCAGAATGAAACGTAATATTCCCCACGGCACACTTCGTAACCAACCGATTCGTTACGTGTCGTACGCTGGACATAGGTGAGCTCGCCTGTCGTTATTTTAACGATGGTGAAACAAAGTGCTTCGTACAACCCGACCACGATATTATTGCACTTCGCCGCCCATGGCCGTTATGGGAAACACACAATGACGCTACAGTTAACAAGCACAGTGATGACAAGAAGAACGCATCGCATTGTCAATGATTCGATGGCAGTTTTACATATACTGTAAGTGGTTCAGTGTGTCTTCGAGAAATATTTCTATAAAAACTCAGGATAAACCAGTCAGAGGGGGTCTCACTCCCAGGTGAAATAATAATGTGGTCGACTGGTCAAATCTCTGTCCTTCTCTACATAAAAACGAATGTTTGTTTATCTATTTGTCTTCTCTGCGCTCCTGTACGACGCATCTGACTGCGGTGAAACTTTGATGAGTTGTTGTACGCACACCGTCGAAGGTTTCTTCCAAAGGGATGGGGTGAGGGTGAAAAGGGGGTGAAAATGCAGCATAACCCAAAAACGTCTGGAGAAATTTCAACCATTTTTGGTATATGCGTCATCATTATTTGTATAAAACTGCGGGTTGGATAAGGTTCTACTACCCCTAGGGGTGGGGGGGATGAGAAGGGGTGACATGTAAAAATGTCCCAACACAACCTGTTGGTATATATTCCCTGCATACATACATACATATAAGAGGCGATCAAAAACTCTCCGTTTGAGAGCGGTGCTGCAGCGTATATGCAACGCAGCCCGATTCCAATGTGACTATATAAGCATCGACAAGTGTGCACTTGTGTCCTTCCGACGAGCGAGCGGTAAATGTGGAAACGTCCAGTATGGTGAAAGTATTACCAAATGCATCCAGACGGGACCAACGTGCTGTTCGTCTTTCTTTGGCTGCCAGACGACAGACAGCAGTACGCATCTGTTAGAGAATGAAGACTGTTCATGGGGCAGCACGCCTGTCCAAAACTATCGCCGTGTAACGGTGCGCCAAGTCCCACGCTGGTCGCCATTCGACACAAGACACCCCCATATGCCAAATGTGGTAAACGCAGCTGTTACGCCAACTCAAGTGTGAGACACTGGAGCACCCGTCGTACAATTCCTACCTCTTCCCACGCCTTCAGTCGCCTCAAAAAGACCTGTCGGACGAGGATGTGCAGCAGGCCGTCACGGACTTCCTGGCGCTCCAGGACGCGATGTTTTATCAGACGGCATCTTCAGTCTTGTGCGTCGGTGGGATAATTGCCTTAATGCTCAAGGCACGGAGATTTTGCTTGATTGGCATACCGATTACGGACTGTGCGATCTTCGAACGAAAACTTTTTGATCGCCCCCCTTATACATTGCTTTTGTTAGCTTTCATTTGTCTAAGAAACTTGTTTCCTCAAAGTTTGAAATTGGAAGTACTGAATAATTGGATTCAGATCAACCTGCTATGAAAACAGCCGGTCTTTTTGCTCCCTTTATGAGTGGGTACTTTTATTCAAACCAAATTATGATTGCTGAAGAACTGAATTTAGCATGGTCACAAGTCTCAATTATTGTTTTTTGTTGCCTATTTTTATAAACCGTTTTGAGTTCCTGAATGATTTGAATTCTTTTCATTTTTTAATCTCAGTAGCTCACTAAATGTTAAGTTGTGTAGTAAAATTTTGTAAATTAAATAATAAATCTTAAATACTGTGTTATAGACTTTTAATGGGGAAATTAGTCGAAAGTGCTATGTTTATAGGGTAGTTACCACAAAATTAACCTGGTAGGGGTCGCAGCACAGGCTTAGACACGAGGTCTGTAGGTACGAAAAACGGTATTGGGTATGAGTGCAGTCACATGTTTGCCATTATCTCACCAGCAAGAGAACGGATTCACCGCTGCCAGCAGACGCATACAACCATTATACATGGAAAGGAAATTTGTGGTAATTTCCTATGAGACCAAACTTCTGAAGTTATCGGTCCCTAGGCTTATTCTCTACTTAAGGAAGGTAGGACGTCAAATGGGCCGACTTGGAGCAGGAGAGGAACCACAGGACATTTTAATTTCCACTGTCTATACTTTTACAAATAAATTCATAAATCTTTGTCAGCATGACCAGGAATGATTCAGGATTCACACTCATAGCAGTGGAAGCTCAAAACAAAATATTTGTTTCTTTTTTTACATGTGAAATTTCATAATTTTTTTTCACTTAGTATTGGCTGCATTTGTTGCTATAGGTACACTTTTCTTCGTAAGTAAGAAAGAGTCTTCGATGAATTTTTCACAGCATACAAACCATACTTACAGGTGTATGAAACTCCAGAATTTTCCAAATCTATTGAAAACTGTTGTAAAAATTGAGATAATTAGGTACGAAATTTGAGATTTTTTTCTAAAAATGAAGTTTAAAATGTAACAGCCCATTCATTGATTCATAAATTAAATAAATTCTAGAGCTTCATACGCCTGTAAGTATGGTCTCTAAGGAGGAACGGTCAGTTTTGACTGATATGACAGGGACAACCATTCAAAGCAAAAGGTCAAGTAAACAAGAGCTCTAGAATGCATACCTTAACAGCTCTCAGCATTTCTTCAGTAGAAGAGGTGTGTTTCGCTGTAGCGAAGATGAAGAAGTGTTTGTAGCTCTTTTAAGTTATGCGCTTCTCAGCCAATATTGACTATACTTTTTTTAATTCTAGTGATTATTCCTGTCAGGTCCCTGGATATTGACCGTTCCTCATAGACACCCTGTACAAAGGATGGGCAAAATGAAACAGGCGCGTAAATACTACATGCACCTTGAGGTAGGCGACCCAACTTACATCATTCACATCTGGGGCAGATGATGTAATTCGGGTTGCCTTCCGTAAGGTGCATGCAATGTTTTTTGGGCCAGTTTTACTTTTCCCACCCTGCAGTTACGAAGAGAAAGACAACTGGCCGCCTCCGTGGGGTTGAACTCAATACAAATGCGTCTCTAAAACGTCGAGACACTGAGAACGACGGGCATGAGAGACATTGGACCAATCACATCAGTCGGAACTGTGCTACTCTCTTTAAAAACGAAATCTATACATACAAAATCGTGTGTGTTTATAAATCGCTCGAAGCTAGTTTTGCCGAATGTGACACTTTCGCTGACCGAATACTTTAGTCTCTTCTTTTTCGCGGTGTTGCACCGACAGTGAGGTGCATGTTCACTTGTATAGTAATATGACTAAGCTAGCTGTTGATTTGTCATCCGAAAGTCGATACGAGGAAGACGGCTCTCCAATCTTCACCACTAACGCTGATCTGTGCGTCACTTCGAATGCAGAGATTGTTTGACCTTGTAACGTTTAAGAACGTGATGTAGCTACTCTCGAACTCCATGTCAACATGTTACGTAAATTTTTGAGGCCGAAAAAATTTTAAAAAAAGCTTCCATAACGCGTAACCTCGCGTTCTGCTATGCTCACTCACTCTCCGGATTTGTGTGTTAATGATTTTATCATTTCACATCGAATCTACTGTTTACATTCGCAAACATTGCACTTCATTGGTTGTGGACAAAATCTCAAGAGATTTTGAGCATGGAAGACAGAAAGGCCAAAATTCGATATAAGGCGAATTCAATTTTTTGTTGCTATTGCATTTGTACCGACCTAGTCGCGATTTACACCGCCTAGCGTTGCTCTAAATGAATTCGTAAAAATATATAATTTTTTGTTTGTAGGTTTTAAGCGTCTATTCGATGAGGAATCTCGACATGTGACGCTGTAAAGTTATCGGTGCCGAATGTAGTCCGCAGGTGAGAGCTACCAACGTTGTGTTGCCTTAGTCTGCCACTGTTAGAAAACATCGTCACTGGTAGATAAAATTGCTATCGCAATTCGAATGCTTCTCGCTTCCCACTGCGTTTTATTGATTCTTTCGATAAGCCGGATGGGTACTCAGATCGATCCGCACTGGGGCCGGCTTTTTCTTCTTCATGCTGGCATCGGTCTTGCCTCTTGATTCATTAAAGCTTCCCTCTCGTCTCGATGATGTAGAATGCTTCGCAGCAGGAAATATCCGGACAGGCTTTGCTTTCCGGTAGTGCTAAGAATTTTTTAAGAAGGTTACTGTTCCTTATAAATGATAAAAGCTATTTATATCACCTTTGTTCATTAAGGTTTGGTGTAAAGCCTATGCACAGTGTTCATATACAGCCATCTGCCATAACAATCGCTACAGCTATGACATGGAGGCTACCAGGTAATTTAGTCCAAGTCTCTTCATTTGAGATGAAGCCAGCTCCACGTATGTTCTTCCCCAGTATAGTGAAATATATTAACAGCGACGTCAGCGGGAAGAGGAGTGGGGTGGGGCGCTGGTACAGTATACACCTGTCTTGTACTATTACGATCGCAGGAGCTCTAACATCGCTACTTCACCGAGCGACGTGGCGCCAATTCCGGGATGGTTCCTCCGAGAGGGTACGGCTGATTTCACTCCCCATCCTTGCCTAATCCGAGCTTGCGCTCCGTCTCTAATGTCGATGGGGCGTTAAACACTGATCTCCTGCTCCTCCTCTATGGCTACTCCCAATTATGTTGGTAAAAATTCAGCCGGGAAAGGCGGACAGTTTCTCACGGACATTTGCATTGGATGCAAGTAGCGATTTGAGCTTTTTGGTCACATGAATTGCATGTTTCAAAATTTCACACGAAAGCTCAACCTGATTCATATCATTAAGTTTCTGGGCAAATGAGATTAGGAATGGACAACTGGCTCAGTTAGAATAACTCATTCCAAACAGTCTGTTAGTGTAACCTGTTAAATCAGTTGGCGCGAGTGCCACAGTAGTTTCTGTGAGAAGATTAGGATCGATTTCCTTCCACGTACATGCCCAGCTTGCTGCTGTTCCAACCGTAGCGATTTCGACGTCGATGGAATGTCCGCTCCTTCAGCTTCTTGCCTGTGCGTGACGATGGCATTTTCCTTTTCAGAAAACAGTAGAACAAGGAATATAAAAGCAAAATAGGAAATAAATGTGCGGAAGCTGAGCGCGAGTTTAAGTATGGGGCTATTGTAGTTAGCGGCGCTGTGATGCCTGCAGCTCTGAGGCTATTGTAGTGTAACGACGCGTGTGACTCAATGATTTTTGTTTGAAATATGACCACGTGCAGACTTCGTCACTTACGTCGTTTACAAAACATTTCAAAAAAAATTTATTTAAATTCTTTTAAAGTTCTCTATAAAAGATTCTTCAACGAAACTGTAATTAAAACACCTTCAGTTGAGTCGTTTGTGGAAAATTACGTCACTCAGTCCTACTGGTTTGCGCAAACTTTTGAAATTTAGATGTCGTTTGTTTCTTCTTGGAAATTATATTCTTGCAAGTTATCTTATTTTTCCCATATTAAAATCAGACTGTAAACCTTTAAGATTCAAAAATCGAAAACAAATTCTTCTGAAAATTAATATCTTGGAAAAATTCAGTAATAATTCTTCCTCAATATAACTCTTCATAAATAATTATCGAACACGTATTTATGCTTTAGAGCATACACTGTTTTATTGTCTTCTTATATGCTACATCATTGGAGGGCAGCGTGGAGGGTAAAAATCGTAGAGGGAGACCAAGAGATCAGTACACTAAGCAGATTCAGAAGGATGGAGGTTGCAGTAGGTACTGGGAGATGAAGACGCTTGCACAGGATAGAGTAGCATGGAGAGCTGCATCAAACCAGTCTCAGGACTGAAGACCACAACAACAACAACAACAACAACAACAACATATGCTACATACAGATGTGAACATCAGACTCGACAAAACAGAACTGAACAAAATACAACATTAACTTAACATTCTGTGACGTCATTACGATGGAAAATTACAAATTTTTATTTATTTGAATGTTGGAGGTTCGACGCAACAACCCGGTCACAGGATCTTCTGCTGCTCTTTGGCCGTTGACCCGCGACGTCTAGTGGCCAGCAATTCTCTCCAAACCTGAAACATACAAAACAAAAATACAAAACTTTAAATATTTTACAAACATAATAAAATAGTACAAATACATAAACAAAACACTAAATTAAACTTATATTTACCTGTAAACTGAGCTGATCCTTGTGGATGGGTGACGCCTTAATTTCGCGTCCCATTACACTATGTATGGGTTATAAAATAACGCTCTACTTTACGCAAGCTGGGTATCGTATCTTGCTGATGACACTGTCACTGAGGAAGAAATACATAAAGATTCACCAGTTTAATATTCGAAAGTTTAAACGGGATTTGTGTTTCGTTCTTCAAGAGGAGAAATTGCACATTAAATCATTCTGTTTGGATCGCTCATAAAATTTAGTAGGGGAACGGTCATTCTGTAAGAAACTACCTGCCTTCACCCTTTGTTGCTTGAGGTAAGTCTTAGAGGACTCGTTACGATGGAGGTCATTTGCTTCTCAAGCATGTGTTATTCGATCCATGATCTGTAACTGCTTGGTGAAATTTACTTCATGAATGTAGCCGGTACAGAAATGCTGTTCGTTTACAATTCAGTTGGATTCACAATCTATTGATCACGCCTGTAACTTACTGCAAGTATTTGTAGACTTTTAACGTTCTCTGTTTTCATGTACATGTACATGGCGCCTGTCTACAAATCAGTATGCCCAATAACGTTAAAATACGAATACTATAGGTGAATAACACGGATAATCACGATGTTATAATTTTATGCTGTATGGGGTATAAGTTTCTAATTCAAAGTTCGTCTGCAGAACACAGCGGGCTGTCAGGAAGAAAAACTTTTCACTTTGATTTTCAGGTTGGTCTATTAGGTCTTCGATTGGAAAATCTAATATTTTTGGCACAGCATGTTTCACCGCGACTAGGCATGAATGGACAGTAAGCTAGTGTGGTTTTTTAAGGGGGGCGATCAAAAAAATTCCCTTTCGGAGGCCATACGGTCGAGGGCTTCCATCCGGTCACTACTCAAAGGAAGCGGCTACTTAGGTAGCAGAGTACTTGTGGCTTGCACATGGGGTTTTTTACGCTAGGCAGTAGTGCGAGGTGTCGTGATGAACACTCACCAGTCGACGTGCAGGCAGGGAAATCAGGACGCGCTCAGTGTAAAGACACTTCAGCTATCAAGATATTAGCAGTTAATTTTCAGAGTGTTCGGAATAAAGTTCCTAAATTTACTGCCCTCCAGGAAACATGTGGCGCGCAAATTATTCTCGGGACTAAGACCTGGATGAACCCTGCGATAGGAAGTTCTGAAATATTTAGTGAGGGTTAGAATGTGTATCGGAAAGACAGATTAGACACCGTAGGAGGTGGTGTCTTCATTGTAGTTTAAAAAATATTGTGTCTACTGAGGTCGAAGTAGAGTGTGATTGTGAAGTTATCTGGACACGTTTAACAGGGCTAGGGGAAATAAAGTTAATTGTTGGGTGTTATTACCGGCCACCAGGTTCCACCGTGACAGTTCTAGAATCGCAGAAGTACCCGGATCGTGCTATATTAGTCGGAGACGACTTCAACCTACCTAGTATAGACTGGGATGTCTATGGATTCATTATAGGTGGTACAGACAAAACGTCGTGTGAATTACTTTTGAAAACATAATCCGAAAACTGTCTTGAGCAGCTAAATCAACTGCCAGCGCGTAATGGAAATATTTTAGATCTGGTAGCGACGAACAGACCAGACCTCATCGACGGTGTCAGTGTTGAAACAGGGATTAGTGATCACGATGTTGTCATTACGACTATGGTTACGAAAGTTAAAAAGTCGGTCAAGAAGGCTAGGAGAGTATTCTTACTAGAAAGAGCACATAAGCAGTTGTTAGCATCCCACTTAGTAAATGAATCGACTTCACTTACTTCCGGTACGATGGATGTGGAAGAATTATGGGCAAATTTTAAACACATTGTAAATCACGCGTTGGACAAGTATGTGCCGAAAAAGTGGGTTACGGACGGAAAAGACTCACCGTGGTTTAACAGCGCAATTCGTAGAATGCTCAGGAAGCAAAGGCAGTTGCATTCGCGGCACAAGAAAGATCGGGAGAATGAGGACAGGCAAAAGTTAGTAGAGATTCGTGCTGCTGTAAAAAGAGCGATGCGCGAAGCATTCAACCACTACCACCGCCATACCTTAGCAAAAGATCTTGCTGACTACCCAAGGAAATTCTGGTCTTACGTAAAATCGAAGGCTTACACCCAGTCACTCACTGATCAGTCTGGCCTGGCAACGGAAGACAGCAAAACGAAAGCTGAAATTTTAAATTTAGCATTTGAGGAATCCTTCACGCAGGAGGATCGTACAGATTCCCGTATGGAGGACATAGTGATAGACATCCCTGGGTATTGTGAAGCAGCTGAATGGGTTGGAAATAAATAAATCGCCAGGTCCTGATGGGATTCCAATTCGGTTTTACAGAGAGCACTCCTCTGCATTGGTTCCTTACTTAGCTTGCATTTATCGCGAATCTCTTGCCCAACGTAAAGTCCCGAGCGACTGGAAAAAAGCGCAGGTGCGCCTGTATATAAGAAGGGTAGAAGGACGGATCCTCAAAATTACAGACCAGTATCCTTAACATCGGTTTGTTGCAGGATTCTCGAACATATTCTCAGTTCGAATATAATGAATTTCCTTGAGACAGAGAAGTTGCTGTCCATGCATCAGCACGGCTTTAGAAAGCAATGCTCCTGCGAAACGCAACTCGCCCTTTTTTCACATGATATCTTGCGAACCATGGATGTAGAGTATCAGACAGATGCCATATTCCTTGACTTCCGGAAACCGTTTGACTCGGTGCCCCACTGCAGACTCCCAACTAAGGTAAGAACATATGGGATTGGTTCCCAAGTGTGTGAGTGGCTCGAAGACTTCTTAAGTAATAGAACCCAGTACGTTGTCCTCGATGGTGAGTGTTCATCGGAGTGCCCCAGGGAAGTGTGGTAGGTCTGCTGTTGTTTTCTATCTACATAAATGAGCTTTTGGATAGGGTGGATAGCAATGTGCGGCTGTTTGCTGATGATGCTGTTATGTACCGTAAGGTGTCGTCGTTGAGTGACTGTAGGAGGATACAAGATGACTTGGACAGGATTTGTGATTAGTGTAAAGAATGTCAGCTAACTCTAAATATAGATAAATGTAAATTAATGCAGATGAATCAGAAAAAGAATCCCGTAATGTTTGAATACTCCATTAGTAGTGTAGCGCTTGTCACAGTCACATCGATTAAATATTTGGGCGTAACAGTGCAGAGCGATATGAAGTGGGACAAGCATGTAATGGCAGTTGTGGGGAAGGCGGATAGTCGTCTTCGGTTCATTGGTAGAATTTTGGGAAGATGTGGTTCATCTGTAAAGGAGACCGCTCATAAAACACTAATACGACCTATTCTTGAGTACTGCTCGAGCGTTTGAGATCCCTATCAGGTCGGATTGAGGGAGGATATAGAAGCAATTCAGAAGCGGGCTGCTAGATTTGTTACTGGTAGGTTTGATCATCACGCGAGTGTTACGGAAATGCCTCAGGAACTCTGGTGGGAGTCTCTAGAGGAAAGGAGGCGTTCTTTTCGTGAATCGCCACTGAGGAAATTTAGAGAACCAGCATTTGAGGCTGACTGCAGTACAATTTTACTGCCGCCAACTTACATTTCTCCGAAAGACCACAAAGATAAGATGAGATTAGGGTTCGTACAGAGGCATATAGGCAGTCATTTTTCCCTCGTTCTATTTGGGAGCGGGACAGGGAGAGAAGATGCTAGTTGTGGTACGAGGTACCCTCCGCCACGCACCGTATGGTGGATTGCGGAGTATGTATGTAGATGTAGATGAATCGGTAGGCCAATCCGTGAATTCTGAGGCAATCCTCCCACAGACGCACCAGGCTGAAGCTACACGCCTGGTGAAACGCCGTGTCGTGCGGCCTGCTGCACATCCTAGTCCGACAGGAATCGTCGACCCTTCTAGTCCTAGTCTTGGACGGAAGGTGTGGTAATCGCACGGGGAGAGATCGGGACCAGAGAGTTGGTGCTGGAATGTATCCCACTTGAGTCGGCATAACTTGTGCGTTGCGACGTTTGCGATGTGCGGACGTGCGTTATAGTGATGCAGCAGCTCCCCTTGTCGCAGTTTTCCCGCTTTTAGACAGACATACTGCCCCATACACAATCTTAATTCTCTACTGGATGTCTGCCGGTATTTTTCCTTCGGCAGCCAAGAACAGCATAACAACACGTTGGCTCTGTTGGTTCTGGTAAAAGAAAACTTCGCCATAGTTCATGTTTCCGTATTTACCGCATGCGCGTCGGAAAGACACGAATATCTTCCTAATCCCTTGTCTACATCTCGGCGCGTATATACCCGCATCGCAATCACGCTACGTTGCGTATACGCTGCAGCAATGCCCTCAAATGGAAATTTTTTGATAGCTTCTCATAGCTGACTTCCGTTGCTAGGGTGGTCGGGGTGGTCTAGCGGGTAGAGCGATAGATACTGGCCCTAGCGGCCCCGAATAAGGGGCGGGGATTTTTCCTCTTTCCAGTAGAGCCCCAGTTCCACTCAGCCTGCTATCAAACTAAGTAATGGGGATCTTTCCCGGGGGTTTAAGCGGCCGACGCGGTGAGCTCGCCACCCTCACCGTCCCGGCGAGGCCTGCAGTCAGACCAGAAGCTGGTTCACGAGTTAAACGGCAGAGACTTTACCTTTCACCTACTGTTAGCAGTAATATAGTTTTACATACGTGTGTGTTTGGTGTCGGATATGTTCATACACTGTTATGATTCAGCAGCCACGAATATCAGAATTCAGCGGTCGTTTTAGAGCATTGAAATTAATCAGTGGCGCGAGTTGAAAATTTGTGCCGGATCGGGACACTATCATGGACACTCCGCTTCTCTAGAACGGTTGCCTTAACGTCTCGGTCTTCTGGACACACTTTACGGCCAACCTAAATTCCCAACTCGCCATACGCCAATGCAGCGGCCCTCTCCACATAACTCTCTACAGAAGCAGAGCACCCGGATTCGCGGCCTTGTCTGGCACATTTCTGACTCGCGTCATTGATTGACTTAAATGCCCTAACGCGGCGACCGTCGGAGATATGTCCCTAAATTATGTTTGATCTGCTATGGATTATTTGTAAGTTTTGGTAAAGCTGCATGTTGTGAAACTGTTATTCAAATTCCCAGTACCTTAGAGATGTTTTATGAAGATGTTGCGAGCATAACACATTTTCTTACGGAACAACTTTTCGCAGTAATAATCTTCGTTCTTTTAGACGAGTTACACCAGAATATTTTTCAAGAAGAAATTAGGCACAAATAAGGTAACTGATTTGATTTATTCGTACTCTGGACTACGACCCAAGTGCCTGTTTCGTTGTACTTAGTGGTTTAAGTAACTAGAGAATGTCCTTTCACTAGTTCTGGTCCTTGCCTATACGCAGACCAGTACGTTTCGAAGATTCATCTCTCCGTACGTACCCACTGCTGTCCAAGAATGAATATCCTTAGTTCTTTTCGAAATTAAGGGGACACTGCGTGAGGGAAAAAATGCTTATTGTTTCGGAAAAAGAAAATACCATCTCATCTTCTGCGATAGGACTGTTACGATTTTTCACGGTACCTTTCCCATGTATTAAAAGAACTAGATCAGCGTTTCAGTATATTAAATGGAAAACCATTCTCATAGACATAAACAACGGTATTGGACCCAAGCCATTCCCCACCCCAGGTCCTCTGCCAAAGTGATGTTCGCTTCTGCTTGTGTTGGAGAATTGTATGGGCAGGTGGGTCTCTACCCTTGGGAGACCCTAAGCAGTCGCGACTCTGCGTTAGCACCTCACTTTCGTCAGATAAGTCCCTTTGCCTTCATTTGTTGAGATATTTGACCCAACATTTTTTGTTTTCACTAGTATGTCACCCAGTAGTTCGTCACTTTCTTAATTATGTAATTTATTCTGATGAAAAAGTAATCATATACACAGTAAAGTGACTGGAAAATGTCACGAAAATTACCAAGTGACCCCATTCTTGTAATAACGTTTGCAGAGTGCTTATGCTAATAGCATAGCTGATCAGTTAAAAAAGAAATCTTCTTCTCGCATCACTAACATTTCCGAAAGCAAAAATGTCGTAAGTAGATATGAGGCTGTCTCGTGTTACAAGGGACGGTCTGGGTAACGAGAAGCTGAGTGTGTGATTCTCAGAACGTGGCCAATCCTTGAGACTAAGTTGCACTCAGCGCTGGAGCACTAGGTCTCGAGAAGGTGAACTGTTGCTAAGGTCGACGAACGGGCATCAACTGCATGAAGGAAATGCTGGGAGAAGTTACTAGAATGAAATTTTCACTCTACAGCGGAGTGTGCGCTGATATGAAACTTCCTGGCAGGTTAAAACTGTGTGCCACACCGAGACTCGAACTCTGAAACTTTGCCTTTCGCGGGCAAGTGCTCTACCAACTGAGCTACCCAAGCACAACTCACGCCCCGTCCTCACAGCTTTAATTCCGCCAGTACCTCGTCTCCTACATTCCAAACTTCACAAAAGCTCTCCTGCGAACCTTGTCTCCGCAATATCCTTTCTTCCAGGACTGCTAGTTCTGCAGGAGAGCTTCTGTAAAGTTTGGAAGGTAAGAGACGAGGTACTGGCGGAATTAAAGCTGTGAGGACGGGCGTGAGTCGTGCTTGGGTAGCTCAGTTGGTAGAGCACTTGCCCGCGAAAGGCAAAGGTCCCGATTTCGAGTCTCGGTCCGTCACACAGTTTTAATCTGCTGGGAGAAGTTGTTGATGTGAATTTGAAACGAAAGATTGATGCTGTTACTGTAGCTTTAGTTTCTCGTGCCGTGGAAATACCAGAAATGGCAGAGTGGAAGCTCTTACTCTCTTCTCACGAGGTCGCACGGACAGGCAGTCTGATAATGATCTGAGAGAATTGTTCAAATGAGGTTACACCCTTTCCAGAGCATCTCTTACCTGAAGACGGTGCACCTTTGAATGCACAAATTAGCAACTAGTGAGTGTGTATTCGTGTGCGACTACGAGAGTAAGATCTATATGGGCCATGTGCAGAAATACTTAGAATGTATTTCTATAGTGATTTTTGATGGATATCCTAGCGAATTTTGTCAATAAAGCAAGCGAACGGTCTCATTGGGATTTAATACATATGTCCACAAAATTGGTCTTCTCCACAACAACTACTGTTAAAGTGTCGCAAGAAAAATTTGTATTCAACGACATCCGCAAAAGGAACTTCCTGTCTATGCTGACGACTGAAATGGCAGCAAAAGGCATTGTGGTTAAGCAGGCAATAGAAGATACCAATGTGGTATAAAAAACACTGTAACCTTTAGCTCTTCTCATAACAATATCTACAGTATTTCCTGAAGAATGAGAGGAATAGTTCCACCAGAGTTCGGTACTCATAAAAAGTAAATGCACAGAGGGTATTATATCTTCAACCACCTTTGAAGAAGAGAAGAAGAAATCAATACTATTTACGAGGAAAATCCTTCCACGTCTGATTTGGTATTTCAAACAGGCAGATGCAAAGCACACCAAATTTCTGAAGGCAGGGAAAGGTGTCTTGTGACACTGTCCGGTAGAGGCATGAATAGAAATACAATGGGCGATTGTCGCTAGTGACACTTCTCTAAATCGGCAGAAAATCCCAAATTCTAACTTGTGAGATTGCCGCCTACTCCTCACACCACCTGGTGTCATGTACCTACTTGAGAGAATCGGCGTGGCTGCGTAACGGACAGATTCCAATAGTCCGGACTTGGATGCTAACAAGAGGAAGGGAGATTCCGATATCAACAATGAAGAATGCTGTTCCAAACTATTTACTGGCAACAATTGCTTGCAAATGAACGAAAGGGCGTGTGGCCTGCAACTGCTAAAAACAGGACTCAGATGTTCTGTCATTTGCAGACATCGTTGGTGACATGCGCCCGAGACATCGCCCTAAGTAGGAGGATGTCGAGGGGGATTACGACAGGAACCCTGACTAACGATATCATCACTGAGGAGGAAGAATCCGATGCCAAATTTGAGTTCCAATCTGGACCAGAGAGGTCATGGCATTAAATTCTTTGTGTTTTTCATTTTTAATTTTTGAAATATGTCTTTAGCTGGTAATAAATGAACTTGTATTAGGTATAATGGATGTTTGTATAAAATGTGTATTGTTAAGCTATTGTTGTTGTTATGTAGCTGTACCGAATGAAGATCCCATTGGAGACAGAGGGGAGAGAAATGACCGTAAGCTTGTTAAATGTTGATAATTAAGTCTCGTTTACACTGGTACGAATAGAAAGAAGCTAATTATGACCCCTAATGTGTCATAAACACCACAACATTGAAGAAGGAAGGAAGGAAGGAAGGAAGGAAGGAAGGAAGGAAGGAAGGACCTTCATCTATGATTGAGATTCCAAGACCAGAATGCGCTCTGAGACAAAAGCTATAGACGACAACTGTATCGAAAGATCAGCTGTCACGCTTTCCTTAGCACAGACTCGGAGGAAAGAGGGAATCGTTTCGGTTGCCAGGGGACACAGGGCGTTGGCGACGACGTGATGAACGGTCTGCAGCCTGCTACCCCATTCCCTGAGAAATTACTCCCGGGAGGACGGCGGTTCCCCCCTCCCCACCCCCCTCCCATCACCCGCCAAGGGAAGGCTTCTACGGATGCAGGTCGTTTGATCATCGAAATTCTCTCCGTATATTAAAGTTATTTTCCAGAGGGGCTACTGTTACGACTCTGGCAATCAGACTACCAGCGAGTAACAAACTCTTCTCTCCGCTAAGGTGCTTACGGAATCTGGACGTGGAAAGTTTAATAATCTCAGAAAAGTAGACCGACTCGCTGACTCCCACTCATCTTAAGAGGTGGTTAAGCCCAGAATGACGTTTATTTACGACGAGAACGCTCGCACATGAACGGCCCGATAAGGTTTTAATTACTCTCACTATCATCTTAACCAACGAGCTTCTCGCTCAATGCCCACAGCCTAATAGGAGGCTTACATCGCCTCTCGAGAAATTTTCCAAGCGACTAGAAGTAGTGTAGTAGTCCTCGTTGTTACAGTTTATTACGACTTTGTTGTATGGCTCGATGTTACGTGAGTGGTCAGAGGCTCCTCTCGGGCTTATGTACTATCTGCAATTCTCATGGACAGTTTCGAACAAGTTTTCGTACAGAATGAGCTAATATGAAGTGCAAAATTAAATAATGGATCATGCATGTGGATAATGTGCTATGTTGACTGGTACCTCTAGACATTCCTACAAGTCTTGAACTCAGAGCAAATTAAAATTCAATTTACAGTGCATATGAGATTTAGGGGACTGTAGTATTGAGACACCTATTTAGCATTTACAACAGCTCTAGCCATAATACAATACCAGACGGGTCGCAGCACAGTCACAAACACACGCAGCTTTCTGTTTCAATGGTGCATCGTCTTATACCATTTCCATTTGCCTGATAATATCATACGACAAAGATAATACCTAAAATTGCATAACTTCTGTACGCTGACCAACAGAAAACAGTTCGTAGTTACAAAAGGTCGTGTACTATCCTATACGGTGATGAAATTTCTTATAGTCTTGCAAAAACGTGGAAGTGATGCTACTACAGACCTGCGTTTTACAATAAAAAATTGTATATAATTATTGTTGACAAGTAAAGACAGTGAAACTTTGGTATATAGTGGCCTGTATAAAATCAACTACAAACACCGTGAAAAAATGTGTGTTCATTACTCAGGCATAACCGTGACAATCAGGTTACCTGAACGTGAAAGACGCTAGAGGTTGGGAAAGACAGATTTACCCTTTGAGGAACTTCTTTTAACGGAGAACCATCTATAAGACGTAATTTTGACGTTTTACGTAGAAAGACGACGTTACTGGAAATACTTGAAATGAATAAATATATGATGCATAATGCCAGTTTAGTTTTCAATGACAGAAGACAATTTTTTTCCTCTCTCTTAAATTAAGTTTTGGTTATGAAAATGTTCGATTGTAACAGCATATTCTATTATTGTATTCGTCTTTTATTAAGTGTAACGATTTCTGCTTAAAATAAGAAAATAAATCAAATTGTGACATAATACTGTTTACAAAAAAAGTTTTATCTTGTGTATGTACACGGTGTGTCCCAGGAGAAATGGTCAGTTTTCATGAACATGACAGGAACGATCATTCGAAGCAAAGAAGTCAAGTAACAATATGCTCTAAAACGTTATGACCAGTTATTCATCTTCGATACTGCGAAACAAATCTCTTCTGCTGCTGGCTGTTTGCTTTCCATATTTTAAGAGGTGGTTGTATGGACCAAAACATGGAAAATATGTCCAATAAACATGGGATCTAAAGTGCATGCCTTAACAGCTGTGAGAAGTTATTCATGTTCGCTACTGTGAAACACATTTCTTCCACTGAACAAGGGCTCGTAGCTTTAAAGGTAAGCATTTTAGAGCCCATGTTTACTAGAGTTTCTCGCTTAGAATGGTCGTTTCTGTCTTATCCCTGAATATGGCCATTCCCGCTGGGGAACCCTGTATAAGTAAAAACTGTGAAAGTCGCACATCATTTTATCAATTTTCAGCTGACAATAGACTAAAAAGTTGAAAGACTGTTCGTGCTTAAATAAATAGTGTTTTCAGAACACAAGGGAAGTGTTTCCTATTCAGTGTACCTGACGGTAGTATCAACGAGAGCGGTAGGTGTATCGCGTTCTACGAAACCATCTTGTGCGGCCGCAGATCCATCATAGTTTTGGTCATCATACACGCCACAAAAGAACGAGAGTTTTGTGTTTTCCCTGCAAGAAAATAACGAACAGGTGACGATCCGCCCAATGCGGTTCACGTGTTAAGAAATGGGTTGCGGTTACAATGGTAACAGCTCACCCGGAATACTGAGACGACTACAAAACCTAGTCCGACTCTGCAGCTCCTTAGCCTTTCTCATGGAGCGCACGAATTTCGATGCATAGGAACGTACAGAAGTCTCAGTTATTCGTTTAACGCTATATTTCGGTCAATTGATACATAGCTGATGAATTTTTATCATCGCTGTGACTATAATACACTCTAGGACACACCCAAAAAGAACACACCACGGAGTTATCCGAATGAGACAGAAATCTGTGTATGTGATACAGATGTACAAACAAATGATTATTGTTGTGGTCTTCAGTCCAGAGACTGATTTGATGCAGCTCTCCATGCTACTCTTTCCCTTGCAAGCTTCATCATCTCCCAGTACCTATTGCAACCTACATCCTTCTGAATCTGCTTAGTGTATTTGTCTCTCGGTCTACGATTTTTACCCTCCGCGCTTCCCTCCAATACTTAATTGGTGATCGCTTGATGCCTCAGAACATGTCCAACAAAACCGATCCCTTCTTCTAGTAAAGTTGTGCCACAAATTCCTCTTCTCCCCAATTCTATTCAGTAGCTCCTCAACAGTTACGTGATCTACCCATCTAGTCTTCAGCATTCTTCTGTAGCACCACATTTCGAAAGCTTCTATTCTCTTCTTGTCTAAACTATTTATCGTCGATGTTTCACTTCCCTACATGGCTACACTCCATACAAATGCTTTCAGATAAGACTTCCTTACATTTAAATCTATACTCAATGTTAACAAATTTCTCTTCTTCAGAAACGCTTTCCTTGCCATTGCCTGTCTAAATTTTATATCCTCTCTGCTTCGACCATCATCAGTTATTTTGCTCCATAAATAGCAAAACTCATTTATTACTGTAAGTGTCTCATTTCCTAATCTCTCATTCCCTCAGCATCACCCGATTTAATTTGACTGAATTCCATTATCCTCATTTTGCTCTTGTTGATGTTCATCTTATATCCTCCTTTCAAGACACTGTTCATTCCGTTCAGATGCTCTTCCAGGTCCTTTGCTGTCTCTGACAGAATTACAATGTCATCGGCGAACCTCAAAGTTTTTATTTCTTCTCCATGGATTTTAATACCTACTCTGAATTTTTCTTTTATTTACTTCAGTGCTTGCTCAATATACAGATTGAATAGCATCGGGGAGAGGCTACAACCCTGTTTCACTCCCTTCCCAACCACTGCTTCCCTTTCATGCCCCTCGACTCCTATGACTGCCAGCTGGTTTGTGTACAAATTGTAAATAGCTTTTCGCTCCCTGTATTTTACCCCTGCCGCCTTCAGAATTTGGAAGACAGTATTCCAGTCAACATTGTCAAAAGCTTTCTCCAAGTCTACAAATGCTAGAAACGTAGGTTTGCCTTTCCATAATGTATTATCTAAGATAAGTCGTAGGGTCAGTATTGCCTCTTGTGTTCCAACATTTCTACGGAATCCAAACTGATCTTCCACGAGGTCAGTTTCTACCAGTTTTTCCATTCGTCTGTAAAGAATTCGTGTTAGTATTTTGCAGCTGTGATTTATTAAACTGATAGTTCGGTAATTTTCACACTTGTCAACACCTACTTTCTTTGGGATTGGAATTATTATATTCTTCTTGAAGTCTGAGGGTATTTCGCCTGTCTTATTCATCTTGCCTACCAGATGGTAGAGTTTTGTCAGGGCTGGCTCTCCCAAGGCTATTCGTAATTCTAATGGAATGTTGTCTACTCCTGGACGCTTGTTTCAGTGCCCTGTCAAACTCTTCACGCAGTATCATATCTCCCATTTCTTCTTCATTTATGTCCTCTTCCCTTTCCATAATATTGCCCTCAGGTACGCTCTATATACTCGTTCCACCTTTCTGCTTTCCTTCCTTGCTTAGAACTGGTTTTCCACCTAAGCTCTTGATGTTCATACAAGTGATTCTCTTTTCTCCTATTTAATTTTCCTGTAGGCAATGCCTCTACATCCTTACATTTGTCGTCTAGCCATCCCTGCTTAGCCATTTTGCACTTCCTGTCAATCTCATTTTTGAGACATTTATATTTCTTTTTGCCTGCTTCATTTACGGCGTTGTTATATTTTCTACTTTCATCTATTAAATTCAACATCTCTTCTGTGATCCAAGGATCACTACTAGCCCTCGTCTTTTTACCCACTTGATCCTCTGCTGCCTTTACTGTTTCATCTCTCGATAAATGAGTACAGTTCCAGAAAAATTCCTTGATTTATTCCAGAGAAGGAGCTTCACAAATTGAGCGAGTCAGTAACACCTACGCAAGCTGTTATTCGGCTCGGCATTGACTGACAGAGTTGTTGGATGTCCTCCTGACAGATATCGTGCCGCATTCTGTCTAGTTGGCGTGTTAGATCATCAAAAATCCCCAGATGGTTGGAGGGCCGTGCACATATTGCCCGAAAACGTTCTCAATTGGGGAGAGATCCGGCGATCTTGATGGCCAAAGTATGATTTGGCAAGCACAGAGACAAGTACTGGATACTCTCGTCGTGAGTGGGCGGGCATTATCGTGCTGGAATGTAAGACCGGGATAACTTGTCACGAAGGGCAACAAAACGGGTCGTAGAATATCATCGACGTAGTGTTTTGCTGCAAAGGGTCCTGCTATGGGATTGTCGGCCCGTATGGCAGCTGACAGTCAGTGTAGTGTAATATTCCACAGTGATGAACCCAGCTTCAAACTGAGCCCCGATGACCAGCGTATTAGTGTCCTTCTTGGCAAGCCATCCTGCTTACGTTTCAGCAAGACAATGGCCGCCGGCCCGCTTGTCTTCGTGATTGCCAAACCCTATTTTTGCAATTAAGGTCACCGGATTTCTCCCCAACTGAGAACGTTTGGAGCATTATGAGCAACACCATCCAACCAGCCCGGGATACTGACAATCTAACGCACCAGTTGGACAGTATCTGAAACGACATTCGTTAGGAGGACATCGAGCAACTCTATCGATCAATGCCAAGCCGAATAACTGCTTGCATAAGGCCCAGAGGAGGACCAAAGTGCAATTGACTTGCGCAGTTTGTGAATATCTCTCTTGAACAAATCGTGCAATTTCCCTGAAATTTTGATCATTTTTCTGCCTGCGCTTGTACATCACATATACCGATGGTTTCCGTCGCATTCGGGTAATTTCTTCGTTTTATGTTTTATTGTGTGTGTGTGTGTGTGTGTGTGTGTGTGTGTGTGTGTGTGTGTGTGTGTGTGTGTGTTAGTGTATTTGAAATTTTGAAACGGACACTGAGTACATCAGTACAAGAAGTTGAAATACTCGTTTCGTGTTGTGCAAAGTAAATGCGCATCGATCAGAGACTTGAGGCTAGAAGGGTACCAGATTTAATACACAGGAGCGGCCCTTCTGGCAGCAATAATGGCTCAAATAAGGCTGGGTACCGAGTTGGAGTTGAGCGTGGCTGACAGTCATGGGCATCTACATTACTCCACTCTGCTTCACGTCGCTGCCAGAGCGAATCAGTCGTAATGGCTGGCGAGTGGTGCCGTACCAATCTTCTGGCAACCCTGGCCAGATGTTTTCAAAGGGTGGGAGGCCGCTGACCAGGAAATCGGTATACGGATGAGCTCAGAACAGAACGGTCAAAATACTGTGTTCCGTTATCGTGTTAGAACAAGAATGTGACAGGGAGCCTCGGAGGCAGGGCAAAGCCACCGGCCTTAACACATCAGAAATGTAATGCCTACTGTCCAGATTACCGACTGTACGAACCAGCAGGGATCGTGTTGTCTACTCAGTGGCATCCTATAACATCACGCCACGTGCTGGCTCCCTATGGTGAGTGCAGTGTTGGCAGAAGAGCCAACACTGTGTTTCTAGAGGAGGCCGAAATGCACGCGTTTAATTACACGCTGACTGGCGTGAGGTTTGGAACAGGACAATATCTTGAGAATAGCAAATAAAGTACGTAGATGATGTAATACTTAACTTTAATCCACAATTGTAGAACATCTCTCTTGACGTCACATGTTATAACCACTATCTAGCAAAGTCGGCTGTACAACTGGGGCGAGTGCTGGTAAGTCTATCTAGACCTGCCGTGTGGTGGCGCTCGGTCTGCTATCACTGACAGTGGCGACACGCGGGTCCGGCGTATACTAATGGACCGCGGCCGATTTAAAGGCTACCACCTAGCAAGTGTGGTGTCTGGCGGTGACACCACAGTGAGAAAGGTTTAAATGTGGCGATGTTCATCCTCCTCAAGAGACCCTACGCGTCGATGCGTTCTACGTAATGCAGTACGCAGAACCGAGATACGTCTGAAAGGATGACGTTCTGCCTGTTACTGATGTGTCCAGTGTTGCCGTTGGCGCGCCCCATTCTTTTGTCGCTTCAACGGGAGCCGTAACAAGGGTCACTATGCTGACAGTCCGTGGCCTTCCACGGTGTGTGTGTGTGTGTGTGTGTGTGTGTGTGTGTGTGTGTGTGTGTGTGTGTGCGCGTGTGCGTGCGTTTGTGGTCACTTGTCTTGCTGCGAACAAGAACAAGCCCATTTCCTGACTCAAGGTACGCGACCTGGCTACATGATGCCGCACCGCCGGGTGAACAGTGAGTCTGTCTTCTCGGTCCGCAGCTCGAGGTCGTGCGGTAGCGTTCTCGCTTCCCACGCCCGGGTTCCCGGGTTCGATTCCCGTCGGGTTCAGGGATTTTTCTCTGCCTCTTGGTGACTGGGTGTTGTGTGATGTCCTTAGGTTACTTAGGTTTAAGTAGTTCTAAGTTCTAGGGGACTGATGACCATAGATGTTAAGTCCCATAGTGCTCACAGCCATTTTATTTAGCCATTCTCGGGCGCTAGTCGCGAGGAGCTGTTGACATCGTGCATGGCTTTGAGCGTAGCCCTTCGGAGCCCATCGATTGCATATTCACGTGACAGCCGTGGGATCTCCAACAACACGAACAGCAATATCGCGTAACTCTCTAACGATGCTGGACAGCCCCTCTGCTGTCGAATTCAGACACGTGCTGTGTACATGTCACCTCAGTACACGAGGCACAAAAGTGTCTCCTCACATAAAACTGAAATTTCTGAATGAGAAACTCAGTGCGTAATCTTTATTACCACGCAGAATGTAGATGGTGTTACTGCTACCTGCCTTTTAGGCCTAACAATCATTTGCATACTCAAGCGTGTAATTGACGCCAATTTGGTTTTTTTCCACGCTTCCTTCACGGTGTACGATTTTAACGGCCAGCAGTGTATTATGTTAGTCCGGCACTGAGACGGAACTGTTGGAACTGCCAACTTGTAGCGATGGGAATAAACTGCTGTTACAGCCTGGCGAAACTACTTGTGCTGTTGCCTTGAAGCGTAGAGTGTGACTGACCGCGCACGGTCTGGCGGTGGCCTAAACAGTGGGAAGCGCACGTATATCCGTGTGGCACTGCGTGGGCACGTGATCTGGCGTAGCAGAATACTGCCCTGCAGACAGCTCTCTGCTGCGACAGGCTCGCTGTCTGTCGGCGAGTAACTCCGTGGTAAACAGCCCGGGCCATACAAGGTTATCATCTCGGGGTTGATGAGAGCCTTTTACGCACGTCCTCATGGCGGGACAGGTGCTCGCAGTGCCTGCCTGGTGCACGGAGGAAACCACTACCGGGCGGATGCAACGCGCCTTATTACCGTTAATAAGTGAGGATAATTCTGGTACCTTAAACATGTACAATATTAATGTATTTTCTCTTCCTTCACTCATCTGTTACTGAATGGTTTCGTTTTTTACTTATTTATCCGGCGTCAATCGACTCTGAAGACTGTTTCCCGATTGACCATGTGTCTTCAGCGATTGCACCCTTGAACTTCTCCATCTAGTTTGGTTCAAGCTCATGTTTTATAATTTCGTCCATCCGCTGCTTCCTCGGTCAGTCAGTCCGACGTTTCCTTCATACCTTCCCATCACCACTGCTGTAGCCACACGTCCCGTCCAGCGAACTCTTCTAGCCTTCATTTCCCTGCTCAGTGGTTGACTGGTGCATAATTTCATTCGTTTACTCCAACCACCCGTATCTCGTACTGGACGAAAAATATTCAAGAGTTTCCGTTCAAACGCCGACAGTCTTTCATCGTTCACTTTCGTAGTACTCAAGCTAACTGTTTCATATAACGTCACTGACACTTGACACTGTTATTACGTTATGTTATTTGATTTTGCTAGAGAGTGTGATGTCATATCTGTTCATGCTGAAGGACATTCTGGATGCATTAATTATTCGCTCATTTACCTCCAGTTCCACAGTTGGGGATGTTGAGCAAGGCACTAAGCTACTAACAGTCGCCGGCCGTGGTGGCCGAGCGGTTCTAGGCGGTATAGTCTGGAACCGCGCGACCTCTTCGGTCGCATTTTCGAATGTTGCCTCGGGCATGGATGTGTGTGACGTACTTAGGTTAGATAGGTTTAAGTAGTTCTGAGTTCTAGGGGACTGATGACCTCAGAAGTTAAGTTCCATAGTGCTCAGAGCCATTTGAACCATACTAACAGTCTTTTATTTTGCCCAAATACACATCTGTCACTTCTGCCTTCTTAGCATTGAGTCTGAGGCCGCCTTTTCTTGCATTTTTTCCTCAATTAGATCCCTCACTGTCTCCAACGCACTAACGTCCGACTCTGCGATATCATCATAGCTTACCAAACATCTCCTTCCATTCAAATCGGCATCGTTACTAAGACTGTCATTTACCAACGACTTTATCGAGCAGCATCTTAAACAGTGTAAATAACATAGGATTATCCTGTCTCAGACCTGTGTGTATGTTAAGCTCTCTGGATATGTCTTCCTGATATTTCACCTCGGCTCTTGTTTCTGCCGTGCGTACTATCACCATGCTCGCTAACATTCTAGACGCTCTGTGAGGACGTTGCATGGATTCAGCCTGTGGACACTATCATGTGCCTTGGAATAATCTATAAATGTTACCAACATGCGTCTCTTGCACTGGCGGTAGTTCTTTCACATTTCCCTCGCGACAAATATGTGATCTACACCTTTCTGCGAATGACTGGCCCTATGAAGAGGGAGAGCCTGTGTTGAATTGGGGCGACGGAAAAAGGGA
Source organism: Schistocerca serialis cubense (assembly GCF_023864345.2). Classification (NCBI taxonomy): domain Eukaryota; kingdom Metazoa; phylum Arthropoda; class Insecta; order Orthoptera; family Acrididae; genus Schistocerca; species Schistocerca serialis. The sequence goes on along the minus strand of NC_064644.1, from coordinate 600,138,758 downwards.
CTAGGCTTTTTCTTAGGCACTACTCCCTCTTCTGCGCTAACCTCTTCATCTCAGAGTAGCACTTGCATCCTGCGTCCTCAGTTATTTGTTAAATGTATTCCAGTATTTGTCTTCCCCTATAGAATGTACCCTCCGCGGCTCCGTGTAGTTCCGTGGAAGATATTCCCTGATGTCTTAACACACGTTCTATCATCCTATCCCTCCTTCTTCTTCTCAATGTTTCCCACGAAGAACCCCCTCATTCCTTTGTCTTATCAGTCCACCTAATTTTCAACATCCTTCTAATAGCATCGAATCTCAAACTTTTCTCTTCATTCCAATTTTCCAGCAGTTTATGATTCACTACCACACAATGCTGTGGTCCAAACGTACATTTTTCAGATCAAGACTGATGTTTGATTCTAGCAGACTTGTCTCGACCAGAATGCCCTCTTTGCCCGTGCTAATCTATTTTTTATGTCCTCACTCTTTCGTCCGTCATATGTTGTTTTGGTCGCAAGGTAGCAGAATTCCTTAACTTCATCTAATTCGTTGTGCCAAATTTTCATGTTTAGTTTATCGCTGATCCCAGTTCTGCTACTCCTCATTATTTTTGTCTTTGCTTTACACTCAATCCATATTCTGTACTCATTAGAATGTTCAATCCATTCAGTATGTCCTGTAATTATTCTTCACGTTCACTGAAGGCAGTAAAATGAGGAAGGATAGGAACGCAGGAGTCACTCGCAATTCCATTGATTTTTTTGTTATTCTTACATAAACCAGATTTCAACTACACTCCTGGAAATTGAAATAAGAACACCGTGAATTCATTGTCCCGGGAAGGGGAAACTTTATTGACACATTCCTGGGGTCAGATACATCACATGATCACACTGACAGAACCACAGGCACATAGACACAGGCAACAGAGCATGCACAATGTCGGCACTAGTACAGTGTATATCCACCTTTCGCAGCAATGCAGGCTGCTATTCTCCCATGGAGACGATCGTAGAGATGCTGGATGTAGTCCTGTGGAACGGCTTGCCATGCCATTTCCACCTGGCGCCTCAGTTGGACCAGCGTTCGTGCTGGACGTGCAGACCGTGTGAGACGACGCTTCATCCAGTCCCAAACATGCTCAATGGGGGACAGATCCGGAGATCTTGCTGGCCAGGGTAGTTGACTTACACCTTCTAGAGCACGTTGGGTGGCACGGGATACATGCGGACGTGCATTGTCCTGTTGGAACAGCAAGTTCCCTTGCCGGTCTAGGAATGGTAGAACGATGGGTTCGATGACGGTTTGGATGTACCGTGCACTATTCAGTGTCCCCTCGACGATCACCAGTGGTGTACGGCCAGTGTAGGAGATCGCTCCCCACACCATGATGCCAGGCGTTGGCCCTGTGTGCCTCGGTCGTATGCAGTCCTGATTGTGGCGCTCACCTGCACGGCGCCAAACACGCATACGACCATCATTGGCACCAAGGCAGAAGTGACTCTCATCGCTGAAGACGACACGTCTCCATTCGTCCCTCCATTCACGCCTGTCGCGACACCACTGGAGGCGGGCTGCACGATGTTGGGGCGTGAGTGGAAGACGGCCTAACGGTGTGCGGGACCGTAGCCCAGCTTCATGGAGACGGTTGCGAATAGTCCTCGCCGATACCCCAGGAGCAACAGTGTCCCTAATTTGCTGGGAAGTGGCGGTGCGGTCCCCTACGGCACTGCGTAGGATCCTACGGTCTTGGCGTGCATCCGTGCGTCGCTGCGGTCCGGTCCCAGGTCGACGGGCACGTGCACCTTCCGCCGACCACTGGCGACAACATCGATGTACTGTGGAGACCTCACGCCCCACGTGTTGAGCAATTCGGCGGTACGTCCACCCGGCCTCCCGCATGCCCACTATACGCCCTCGCTCAAAGTCCGTCAACTGCACATACGGTTCACGTCCACGCTGTCGCGGCATGCTACCAGTGTTAAAGACTGCGATGGAGCTCCGTATGCCACGGCAAACTGGCTGACACTGACGGCGGCGGTGCACAAATGCTGCGCAGCTAGCGCCATTCGACGGCCAACACCGCGGTTCCTGGTGTGTCCGCTGTGCCGTGCGTGTGATCATTGCTTGTACAGCCCTCTCGCAGTGTCCGGAGCAAGTATGGTGGGTCTGACACACCGGTGTCAATGTGTTCTTTTTTCCATTTCCAGGAGTGTATAAATAACCATCTTCAGTGCTGAAATATGGGAATATTACAGAATCAAAAATGATTTATACGAAACAAGAGATAAAACACCAAATGTAGCAGTCTCAGTTTAAGTTATATAAAGAACGCAACGCAGTGTACGAGGTCTGTATTGAGTAGAACATTGGCGAATTTCGAGACGACAGAGTTAGAGGAACAACGGGTTTGCGTTAAATTTTGCGTGAAAATAAAGAAAACATTTACAGAGACACACCAAATGATGCAGGAAGCGTTCGGTGATGAATACTTAAGCCGTACTCGATATTACGAATGGTTGACACTGTTTAAAAATGGCCGGACGGAAGTAGGAGACGACCCTCGTTCAGGACGCCCTTCGACGTCCACCGGCGTTATGTCAGGAACGTCAACGAAATTTTGCGTCCCAATCGAAGACTGGCTGTCCGAAAGATTGCACAAGAATGTAATATTTCAGTTGCATCATGTCATGAAATCCTGGCACAGCATCTTATTATGCGTCGTGTTGCCACCAAATTCGTCCCACGGCTCGTAAGTCAAGACAAGAAAGACCTCCTCTCAATCTGTGAAGAGCTTTTGGATCGCGCAAATGAGAACGAGATGTTCCGTAACAGATTCAAAACTGGTAATGAGACGTGGGTCTACGGTTGTAATGTTGAGACCATGGTTCAATCTTCACAATGGATCGGGAAAGGTTCTCCAAGACAAAAGAAAAAAAAATTAAAACTCGTCAGGTCAGGTCAAATGTCAAGGCCATGCTGAAAGTTTCCTTTGACTTTGAAGATTTGGTTCACCATGAATTGGTGCCACAGGGCCAAACCGTTAATCGATGGTACTATCGGGACGTGTTGCAACGCCTGCGAGAAAATATGAGAAATGTGGCGAGACAATTCATGGGGCTGGCATCGCGATAATGCACCCGCACATTGATTCCTATTGGCGCTTGACTATTGCACACAAAACGAAATCACTGTGCTGCCTCTTCCTTCCTACTTTCCAGGCTTTAGCCCCTACGGACTTTTTTTCTTTCCAAAGTTGAAAACACATTGAAGGGTCAAAGATTTGCAAAGGTAGGCGAGATAAAAGAAAATTCGCAGAAGGCGCTTCGCGCGATCCGGCAAGAAGTGTACCAAAACTCCTTCCAGAAGTGGAAACGACATTGGGAGCGGTGTATCAATCGTGGAGGGGAGTATTTCGAAGGAGACCATGCACAATAAGTAAAAGGTAAGCGAAGAAAAATTTTGAGGTCAAAGTTCGAGAATTTTTTGAACAGACGTCTTATATTACAAGCTAAGCAACCTTATTTATTTCCAGTGTAGCCCTTTAAAATCTTTTTTTTAGTAAAATTAAATCAACAAGTATAGTTGCATGTCACCTTTAAAATACATGAACAAATGCCGACATACAATGTGGTTTTTCAGATACTAGTGGGTAAGCTATCCATCAAATATTACTGAAAAGATCATTAATAGGATGATGCAACTGTCCTATACGGAACTGATAAATCACCATAAAAAAATTGAAGGTCGTCTTGATAGAGTAAAATTACATACCAATTTGAGAATCGGCGAAATGCTAAAATCTCGCGTAGTCGCTCGTACCATGATCGTTAAGTGATCCACTAAATAATTAATATAAAAGTTCATACGGATTGTTTTTGTGAACATCTGTTAACATCATAACAAAATATTGAAGATCAACATGACAAGCCTAATTTAATCACGTTCAATTAGTAGAAACATACTAACGTATTCTATTGAAGTAAATTACTTAGGTAACATTTAGTGCAGCTCCAATTGCGGTGCGCTGTTTGTAAAAAAACGATGTAACAAATTGTCTTCTAACTATTTCTAAATCTATAGTTGAATAGTGTTTTATTTGTTTGACGGTAGAAATGGTATTAGTTCAAACTAAATGGAAGACAAGTCGATCAATCGATAATACGTAACGTTCGCATATACTGTCATGCCTAGTGTTTCGTATTAAAGGTATGTCAAAATTTTATATTAGTTCCCTTCTGGGTCGTGACGTCTTCAGTCGCGAAGCGAGAGACCATTGAAGAGCTGCCAAAACCGGATGCTCTTCACCACTGAGCAGGTGGACGCCAAATCGCCTTGGATGGCAGTATATCTCCATCGCCTGCAGGAGGCCCACGAATCTACCCTTATCCTGGGGCAACTGCGTGACGTCCGACCTCAAAGAGGGGAGGGTGTGTCCACTCTTAACCAGATGAGCAGCAAAGTTGGATCTCTCAACTACACGCCGCCTGCCGAAAGCTACATGCTGAAGTCTTCTGCCTGTCTGTCCCACGTAACGGCCGTCACAATCGTGTACACACCTGATTCGTGGTACACATTTCTTTTATCAATCGCATTCACCAAAATATGCCCGAGGTTGTTAGTAGTTGAGAAAGCAACCTTTGTCATGTTTCTTTTTTTAATGGATGCTCTTTTTATCCTAAAGGTGCCATAACATGGCAAGCAAATGTATTATTTTGTTTGTTTGTTTGTTACTTACACAATATGACGCGAACTGAGACTGCTGTACTTCTAAACAGCCACCTCAGTTTCCTTCTGCTTATACACCAGTAAAGTCGTATGGTGACAAGTACTACTGGAAGTTTCTTGGGTTATAACTCACTCAGATGATATGTTGACTATAATGGATCATTGTCATTGGATAACTTCGTGTTTTATTAATTGTTTTATATAAATTTCCTTATATTTTAGCACTGAAGAGAGTCATTTATAGGTGAAATCTGGATAAAACCCCTGGGATTGCAACTGATTGGTGTGTTCCTGTGCTTCCTTACAGCAGTCTACAGTCGCTGTGCGCAACAGTTTCTTGCGGAATCGAAGTTGGTTAAGATAGTAATGTCATCAGTGAAAGTTATGATTGATACTTATTCACCGTGTATTTTAATCCCACTCTCGAACTTTTCCAAGGGCCTAATAACTGACTGAAAGTACGAGTCGTGCGGCGGAATGCACGCAGAGATCGAGGTTCGAGGCCCAGTCCAGCAAACAGATGGTCACAATTGTTCACTGTCGTATTTGTTTACCAATGAAATGAGCGAGATTTTTGTCTCTGTTTTTATCAAGTTGGGAATGCGTGTGAAATACTGAGATATGCGGAGTTACACGGTGAGCGACTGTGTCCATACTGGCCTGGAACGTGGGGATTGTCGGCATTTGGCGTGCGTGCTGGCCAATAGGACGGCGGTAGCAGGTGGACCGCGAGTACGGCAGGTGTAGCGCGGCTGTAGCCCAGTCGATCGGCAGGGAGGAAGGGAAGGCGTCGGGAGGCGTCGGGACGCGCGCTCCGGCGTGCTGTGGGCGCCGGCGTCGCCCCTGACACAGAGGCGCACGGCCAGCGCCGCCGCGCGCCGATCAATATGGGCGCCGGCTGCTGCCGCCGCCGCCGCCGCATCTCGGCCTCCAGTCCGCGCCGGAGTGCCGCGCCGGCCCCACGCTCCTCCGCCTCCGCCGCCCCCGCGTGACAGCCGGCCGCCAGGTGAGCGCCGCCGCCGCCGCCGCCAACGCCGCCACAGCTGCTGTTGCTTCCGTCGCGCGACGCCGCCTCACACTCGGCTGCCTCAGCGCCGTGTGACGGAAGCCGCGATGCTCTTTCCCGCGCCCATAGCAGTACATTGTTCGCTTGCAACTGTCTTTGGCGATAGGAAAACAGGGTCGTCTGAAAGCCGCTATTTTTTCGATGTGAATGTTTCGACGGTGACCGTTACGAGTGTCAACTGAAAATACAGACTGCTGTAACAAGCTGCATTTACTATGTAATACTTTTCACTCCACGCTTCGGAGAATAACATCATCGTCGAGTGGGTCTTAAGGCACGGTAAGTATTGCATGTACGGTTTTTTGTGGGGATAACTTTTGGCACAATCTTTCAGTGATCACATATTGTACCACAGTTCAATGTATACTTTGTGGTGTAAATACTGCGAAAGGAGCATGTGACCTTCGAAAGACAGTGCCACAAATTTACCAAAGGCCGTACATGCAATACAATCAAGCTTTATTGACATCAAAATCCACCTGATGATAGAGGTTTAATTCTCCGAAAAGTGCAGTGGAAATCGTTGTATACTAACGGTTGCAGCGGTTTCTATTTACAGTTAAAATCCTTATTATATTCTTGCAAATCTGTCAAACGTCGTGGAATATTTATTAAGCGACGGCCACAATCTCGTACATTATTGGTACGTTTTTCCTACAGAGTAAACGAGGCAATGTTTCTCACATATTTAGCTCTTCAGTATTGCCTCTGCCACGCTTCGTCTGTGATTTGCTTAAAGTTGTTCTGTCAGTGTGACGAAGGCAGTCTCTTCTCCAGTGTGCCGGCCGTCAGCGGAATTCTATATCTTTATCAACGTTTGCCCTGTCGGGAAATAAACACAGACTCGTAGAAAAATCCTTTGTTTCCGAACATCTTATGTGCACAGGTGTAACGTTTCTGTGCCACCAGATCAAACTCGTAAAACTAAGTATCGTAGTGTCTCGCGACTATGGGAGAAACGGCAACAGCAGTAAACCGTGATTCTTGCCGTTACTACTACATCTTTAACATTCCGTCTAATGCGGTAACAATGGCCAAAACCACCGCTGTTGTGCTACTGGGACGGGACACAAGACATCAGTAGTGGGAAACACGTAGTGTGCCCTGCAGCTCGTGAGCACTGTACTTTCGCCTTGCACTGCAGCGTTGGGAATTGTTACCACGCCACTTAGTTGCGTACAAATGTAGTAACCGCCAGAGTCACAGTGAACAATTATTGTTGGCAGCCGCATGAGAGTGAAAGACATTCTTTCGAGAGAGTGAAAGACATTCTTTCCAATGTTTAGCAGCAGAATGTCCATCCACCAGACTCCAGTCTCCATTCAAATCACTTTTACCCAAAGGCTTCTCCATGTCCTTGCCACGTGTAAGGCAAACACGATTTACGGCGTGCTTACATCCACAGATGTGCAGGTACTGTCACGTGGGATGTGTGTTCCGCTGTTTCTACCACACTGCCGAATGAAGTAGACTTTATGAGAAAATGAGCTACAACTGGTATTAAACAACTTAGTGGGAATTCTGCGTTGTCGACTGAATTCTTATCACACATGTCACGCAGCTCCAGTCGGATTTATCAGTTTTTTTCCTATTTAAAGACTTGCGTCTGTGTCTCAGCTATTCATGAATGTGAAATCTAAGGGCGAATCGAATAAAAATTACGCAAAACCATATTTTAAACAAGAAAACTAGAACATTTATTGTCACTCGCTAGAGAAACGCCGTTATGCATATTAAACAGCCTTTAAATGACGTGGAATACATTCTATAGCAGCAGTCTTTCGTTTCAGAGAACTATGATGGGAATTGCAGCAGGACCTGCCACGCAGCGGTACGCATTGACCTTGCTATATATAGTGTTTATAAGCGTTAGATGTACTCGTGAAGAAATGAAAGCAGAGTTCGAATTCCTTACAGATTTTGGGATGTTGTTTTTAAAAAAATTGCTCTGAGCACTATGGGACTTAACTTCTGAGGTCATCAGTCCCCTAGAACTTAGAACTACTTAAACCTAACTAACCTAAGGACATCACACACATCCATGCCCGAGGCAGGATTCGAACCTGCGACCGTAGCGGTCGCGCGGCTCCAGACTGTAGCGCCTAGAATCGCTCGGCCACTCCTGCCGGCTGTTGATTTTAATAACCGTTTGCTATTATCAAGGGGAATTCTGTGCCACTGTTAACGGCCACCAGTGATCATTTAAAAATTGAATGGATGTAAAGTGCGACGTGAAGAATTGATACGAACAACAGGCGTGCTAGAAGCATGGTTAGGTTAATAGAAGGGGTGCTGAGCCAGTCACAAACAGCTGCCTTTCCGCTGGAAGGAGAATCAAAGGTACAGACAATTACGATATCGACGATTCTATGTGTACTTAGAAGCACCGATGTACGAGAGGAAGAAGTACGGGGACGGCGTGGAGTAAATCGGAAGTCTAAGATCTTGAATAAAAAGCTTCTTTATGCGAATGTAGTGTAAAGCAGGTATGTTCTTAGGTAAACATGTCTCCGTTGAGTACATTCTAGGAAAGAATTAACTGGTCTTCCACGTAGTGCTTTAGCTCGCTCCGTTTACACCTGACATTTCCTTGCAATCGCAGTTCCCATTAAATGTACAACAACTGTGTGTGGAAAGCAGCTGTTACCGCCAAACCACTCTCCAGGGTAGAAGAGAAACCGTAGTGTTGGGAGAAAGATGGTTGTTTATGGTTCCGCAATAATAAATGAAGTTGGAATCAAATAACAGCACTGAATGCTTTTCTGTTTTCAATCACCGCGACCGGTTTGCGCCACCGAGTCCATTTTCGAGTGGCTACGAGTCAGTTGTCGCGAGAGTACACAGCCAGTCTGTATACAGTAGCCGAAAATACAAGCGCAACTGGTGTTGTTACTCGATCCCAAGTAGTCACTACAGTAGTGGAACCTGCATCATCGCCGTCCACATGCTGGACAAGAAACGCACAGTTATTGAGTACAGGAACAGTTTCCGCAGGTTGATAATAAGACGCGCGACGTACAGCCACCGGCTCGGCCGCGCACGTGCTGCCCGTGCTGTGTGCTGGCCGCCCCGCTCTGCAGTGACCTTGACACTGCGGTGCTTTTGTGCGGCGGCAGCTGCGGTCCCCCTGCACCCTCTCTGCATACGCCACCCGGGGAGCTTCGTCACCAAACGCCACTACTGCCTCATTAGCGGAGTGTAAACACTGATGGCAGGCAGGCGTGTAGGACCATCCCAGGCGCGCTTTTCTGTCATTGTTTTCAATACAATTGTGTTGTTACTTCATCTGGTGAGCTACCGTTGCATCTTTATCTCTCGAAGCTCATTTTAGATGACCTGATATACTCTTAACTCCGAATAACTCGTCAAAATTTCTGAAGTATCTTATTTTCCTTTACGATACTATACTAGTCCACACCAGGAAGCCTCCTACTCCATCTCCGATTCTTTAAACAATCGAATTACTTTGTATAAAACGGCTGGAGCATCTGAGTACTTTGCCTAATGCGTTAATATTTCACGTTAAACGTGTAAAAGCTCTATGGTTGAACGCGCAAAACCCTAACTGTTTTAGTTTTGTTAGTTTCGGATTATTCAACCATAAGCTAATAGTACAGTCGCGGTAATTTCCGCTCCTTTTAAAGAAAAGCTAGTTATCACGCATCTCAGTGTTTATTACGTCATATGATTTGAACTGTGCGTTTGCGTAGCGATATAATTTTGCACGTGCCCCCTCAGTGGTATATATGGATTCTGTCTGCAAAATGTGTTGCTAATAAAGTTAGAGATAAAGAAGTAATAAATTAATATGTCATGACTGACTTTGAAGTTTTACTGCAAGTACACCGAAAACATAGGAAGCGATAAACTTTTTTCGTTTGATTGTTATGTGGTAGGTATCGGCGAGAGAGAGTTCTGAAAGGGTTTGAAATTACGTGTAAGATATTTTGGAACATACTAAATGCTCACATTCTATAATACTGGCTCAACAGAGTGTAGGTAATTTACACGTACACAGTTTCCATCATTAACCCTTTCAAATCGACTGGCTACAACTGTGTTTATTAAATTTTACTCTCTCTCAGTTGCTACAGAAATATTTTTCCTCAGTGGAAACCTGATGCACATGTTTGTGAATGTTCAGTTTTTTTATCATGTTGAAATGCTGTCAACTGTAGGACTTCACTGTAAAAAATACCAACTTCAGTGTAGCAGTGTGCAGCAGCTTCTGACCGCCAGGACACACAAAGTGGTTGGTTAATTATATTGCACTGTAGAAATGAGTATTAGTATTGTTATTCTGCATGGTAATTGTCGTATGATGAGTTTAATAACTACAGCAGTGAATAACTGAAAATTCGTTATTTTAGCCCATAAAAAGAAGCCAAGTGTACAAATAATATTTTCGAAATAGGTACATGTTTTTGTATAAATCTTGCATCTGAATGGTTCAAATGGCTCTGAGCAGTATGGGACTTAACTTCTGAGGTCATCAGTCCCCTAAATCTTAGAACTACTTAAACCTAACTAACCTAAGGACATCACAAACATCCATGCCCGAGGCAGGATTCGAACCTGCGACAGTACCGGTCGCGCGGTTCCAGACTGTAGCACCTAGAACCGCTCGGCCACCTCGGCCGTCTCTTCCATCTAAGATCATTAAAAAAAATGAGGCCCCATGCAGGGTAGTTCGGCCGCCGTATTGCAAGTCCTTTTTTTTTTTAGTTGACGCCACTTCGGCGATTTGCGAGTCAATGATGAAGAAATGATGATGAAGAAACACAACAGCCAGTCATCTCGTGGGAGAGAAAATCCCTGACCCCGCCGGGAATCAAACCCGGGACCCCGGGCGCGGGAAGCGAGAACGCTACCGCGCGCCCACAAGCTGCGGACACTAAAAACATTTAAGAGCATTACAGCATAAACAAAAATGTTCCTTGCTCCAGAAAAAATCCTGGTCTGAAATGGTTTAATACTTCGCTTATTTGAAAAATTTGTAACACGGTCGAGTGGTATTAGTGTGACAACCACATACATTCTATGTCAACGTGCAGTAACCACTTACAGACGGCAGGTGGCAGCACTAGCGGTGGAGATGATATACTGCGTGTTTGGGGGGGGGGGGGGGGGGGGGAGCGAATAATGCGCAAACGAAGCGATTTATCTGACGTCTAATATGGCATGACCATTGCCTTTCAGACTTAGGGTGGAAGCATATCCGAAACGGCTAAGTCTGTAAGGTTATCGCGTGCCGCCGTGGTTGAATTATTTTGTGTGTGGGGGAAAAAGGCGCTACCCAAAACGGTGCCGAGGCAACTGTGGCGCACCACGGGCCATAGATGACGGGGGTGAATGACTGCCGCAGAGCTGTTTACGTTAGCTATACGTGCAACTGTTGAACACCTGACCTCCCAGATGAACTAACAGGCTACCAACAGTGTCTCCACAACGACGTTCAGCGAACGTTGCTGCGTAGAGGCTTCCAAAGCAGGCTCCCGGTACATGCACCTTTGCTGACAACTGTTCAGCTGCTGGAATTTGCTCGCCAATACCGCAGTTTGAAATCCACTGAGTGGCGTGAATCCGCTGGAAGCAAACACCCCGCAACAATCGTCGGAAGGGTCCAGGCGGGAGCAGGGAGCGTTATGGTCCGGGGAATGTTTTCGTGACATTCCCTGGGTGATCCCGTGATCCTGGAACGCACACGGATCAACGCAAGTGTGAATTCATCCTCATGGACAATGTTCACCCCTGCGTGCAGTTGGTTTTACCTCCTTTCGGTGACACCTGCCATCAGGACAACGCATCGTGCGACACAGGACACAGTGAATGCGAGCTGTTCGAAGAGTGCCAGAGTGAGTTTACCGTACTCCTCTGACTACCAAACTGCCCGGTTTTAAACCCAGTCGTGAACCTGTGGGACCACCTCGGTCGTCCCGTTCGCGCTATCGATCCCCAACCGACAAACTGGAGTCGTCGTGGCTCAACGTCCCTGTCACCACCTTCCAGAACCGCATTGGCGCTTTTCCTGCGCGTCTCTCAGCGTTGCAAAAGGTGATTATTATTCAAGCTTTTGACAGGTCATCATATTAATGACTGGAAAGTGTACTAAGAAGTAGGTTAGGACAGCATTTTAAATTTTTAAATTTGATCAGTAACTGTATGAACTTCTGAAAATCTAATTTTGGCTGCCCCTGTAAGCCGTTAGATAGGCAACCTGCAAAAGACCTGGATGTCCAGGTGACTGTTTTAGTTTTGTAATATCGATCTTTGTGTGCCGAAAGACATCCTGTAAGTTGTTGATGCTGATTGGCAATACACTGATATTTGACAAAGGCTTGCACGAAAATAAACATTGGCTAGCTTTGTTTACTGTCAAGGTTTAGAAATAGGAAACGTAGCAGTACTGTTGCGTGTACACCGTATCAAATAGTACAAAAATGACGAAACAGTAGTATGTAAACTAAAGCTGCCCTCATCTCTAATGTGGTGTCACCGCCAGACACCACACTTGCTAGGTGGTAGTTTTAAATCGGCCGCGGTCCATTAGTACATGTCGGACCCGCGTGTCGCCACTGTGTGATCGCAGACCGAGCGCCACCACAAGGCAGGTCTCGAGATACGGACTAGGACTCGCCCCAGTTGTACGGACGACGTAGCTAGCGACTAAACTGACGAAGCCTCGCTCCTTTGTCGAGCAGATAGTTAGCATAGCCTTCAGCTAAGTCAATGGCTACGACCTAGCAAGGCGCCATTAGTAACATTGCATGTATCTAAAGAGTCTCACTTGTATCGCCACAATCTCCAGATGTACCACAAGGATGGATTAAAGTTAAGTATTCCAGCAGCTACGTACTTTTCTTTATAGCAGTCATTACGCATCCTGTTTCAGACCTCACGCCAGCCTGCGTGAGTTTAAGCGCGTGCCTTTCGGCTTCCTCTCATTGTGTCTAGGCTGTCTTGTCTAGACACAACATCTAATGTTGTTCGGAAAACCGCAGCGCTTAACCAGGAACATTCCTGTTGGCGTTGATGTTCGCTTACCTTCCTCCGACCTCTGAGCTCACTTACAGAGCCAGCTGCAAGGGAACTACACTTAAACATGAACTTCCTTCAGATTACGAAGTCGTTTTTCACTCAGAGGTGTCGTCTAGAAGGCTCTACGACGCCCAGTAATATGGGCTTGACCTTGAAGGTTACTGGTCTTCAAAATTTCGTTCAATTCTTTTATGAATATGGCCCGTTACAGACGAGGCATATAAATAATGAGCAAGGCGGTGAAATTTTCCCTTCACTCCGCGTGGTTTTCCGTCGCAATTTACGAGGGCTTTGAAGATTAGATGGGTAGATCACATAATTAATGAGGAGGTATTGACTAGAATTGGGGAGAAGAGAGATTTGTGGCACAACTTGACTAGAGGAAGGCATCGTTTGGTATGACATGTTCTGAGGCATCAACGGATCACCAGTTTAGTATTGGAGGGCAGCGTGAAGGGTAAAAATCGTAGATGGAGACAAAGAGATGAATACACTAAGCAGATTCGGAAGGATGTAGGTTGCAGTAGGTAATGGGAGATGAAGAAGCTTGCACAGGATAGAGTAGCGTGGGGAGCTGCATCGAACCAGTCTCTGGTGTTTCTGGACTGAAGACCACAACAACAACAACAACAACATCATTAAGAAAGTAGGGAACGTTTCCGTCTGACACCGCTAGGCGCGCGCCGATCTCGTATGTTTCGGTATGAGCGTGCTCGGCAGCTCAGTCGGCATCCATCCGTGACAGCGGGGACGTCTCTGCGCGTCTGGTTTTTTCGATATTCGAATTTGAAATGTGTGCTGCAATAGAAAATCCCGCCATTTGTGAGGTGCGCTCTGTCATACGGTTTTTGTTGGCAAAAAACCTGAAACCTATAGAAATTTATCATAAATTGTGCGAAGTGTACGGAAACGACGTAATGAGTAAGTGTTCCGTCCGGAAATGTTGCATTCGGTTTAAAAACGGCCGAACCAACGTTTACGATGAAGATAAGAGTGGACGCGCGAGTATTGTGACTGACGATCTTGTCGCTAAAATTGATGAAACGATTCGAGAAATTTTTGTGGACGATGGGTGCCCAAAATACTTTCATAGCACCACAAAGAACAGCGAATGGGGGCAACATTGACGTTTCTTGAGGCATACAACAAACATGGTGATTCATTACTGGATCGAATCGTAACCGGTGACGAAACACGTAAATTGCGAGACAAAATTACAATCCATGGAGTGGGGGCACACAAGGTCCCCCCAAAAACTAAGAAAATATTTGCAAACCTTGTCAGCAAGGAAGTTGATGGCGACAGTGTTTTGGGATAGGCACGGTGTGCTTCTTATTGATTTTCTCGAACGTGGGGCAATCATAAATTGTGCCCGGTACTGTCAGACTTTGCACAGCCTTAGAAGAGCACTTCAAAACAAACCCCGAGGAAAGCTGACGTCCAAAATTTTGTTTTTGCACGACAATACCCGACCTCACACGGCAAACCTCACTAAAGAACTCCTTAATTCATTCGAATGGGAAATTTTTGCCTCAGCCGCCCTACAGCCCCGATCTTGCACCAAGCGACTTCCACTTGTTCCCCAAATGAAGAACTGGCTTGCAGCGCAGTGCTTTGATGACGACACGGAACTCCAGGCGGGCGTGACTCACTAGCTGAAGTCTCAGTTTAATATATTTTTGTATGTGATCTAAAATTTAAAAACCTCTCTCACACCGGCCTGATTTAGCTTCACTGATCAGGATAGTAAAAACATGCGTATATTAAGGGAATTTTCATTGACAAAGCAGGCTTATCACATTCACACAGTTCAATACTGTTCTATCCTGATTAAATTAAGCTTAACTTAAATTCCATAAGGCAGTGAAGCAATTTCGAAGTCTCGGTGAGACGAAAATTGTCAGTCGATCTCCTGGAAACATTTGTAATAATTATTAACTTTCGGTGATCACATGGGGAAGACCGGAGATCTGCTGGTAAGACCGTGTTAGCCTATTTATTTGAAGTAACTGGATATCTTGAGCATACAAAACGGCAGGTTCGTCCAGTGTAAATCAGACATTCCCCACTGATCCCGTGCAACACAGCGTAGTAAGCAGACACTGTCAACAACAATAATCCGTTAAATAATACGCGAACACACTTACTTTAGTTTAGTTCATGTATTAAATTCCTTCTCATACAGAATCTCATCAAGATGGCGACTAGCTCAACAATACATACATATACATCCCTCTTTCACGACTAATCGGCAAGAAGTCCCCCTATTCTTTTTCCTAAGAGAAAACACAGATAGCAGAGAAGCTATTCCATGGAGTAAATGGACGCTCCAAGGAATAATTGGGCTTGAAACTACTTTGCATTGATAATCGGTAAGATAAGAAGAGATATTTCGAGATATGTACTGAGTTATATAATTTATAAAATTTCTGAAAATATCGTGGAGAGACCACTGCAAGAGACATTACATCAGGTGGCAGAATTTTACGACGAAAGTCCTTCAAAGCTTGTCCACCGCTATGATAAGTGCCTCAGTATGTTTGGTGATTATGTGAAAAAGTAGTACGTCAGTCGCTCTTTCAGATGTATATAATAATAAAATGTATTTCTTGCAAGAGTTTTTTTTTAAATGCCAAAACGTTCCCTACTTTCTGAGTAGCCCTCGTATAATGTGATAAAGCAATCGAAAGCTTCACATGTATCTTACCATCTATCCATGGCTAGATAAGACGTTTGGAGTGTTTAGTCGGTACGCCACAGTGTAGACATTGGGCAGAGCTAATAAGGATGGAATGATTTTCCTTTTTTGTATTTTTTATTTTTTTATTTTTTGGGTAGCGCGTATGGAAGTGAGAAATTACCTTCATGCTGTGAATGTATTTTGCACAGTTTAGAAACTCATCCAGGATTATACGGAGGTCTACCAGTAGTTTTTATAAGATGCCGGGAAACCATCAAGGTGTACGGCAGGAAATAGTTTCCAAATACTGACCCACATCTGGTGCGATGCAAAGATCGCTTGGTATTCCCTAGAGTACAATTTGAGATCTATATCTTGTTTCTGGTATTGATCTTGTCCGAAATGGCAAAAGCGATATTCTTAGAGCTGCTGGTATTACCATGTAGGTGGAGACCAAGAACAACTAAGTGACAGTTACAACAATCTGGCAGAAACTCTATCACTGACTTACGTAGAGGAAAGCAGGACGCCAAGGACTGTTACCTAGAAGACTGCAAAGGTAACATATTTCCATTATGTCTTCTGCTTTCCATAGACGACTCGTAGATATCTGACCCTCAGCTACGTGCGTGACTTATGTATAAATTTAGCTGTTTCGTTTTCGAAAGTAACATATCGAAATCAGCGGTACCAATGAATCAGTATTAAAATTTTCACTTGAGGTCCGTCCATGACTTTTGAAACGTCACTTTAATCACTGCGGTAAGTGTGCTGTGGTGCTATTGGAAGTTCGATGGTATCGAACATGAAAACCGAGGATTGAAGTTGCCTGTAAGCTGATTACGAACGAAGCTTTTTATAGTATTGGTGGTATAGTGATATAAGTAGATCCCACTCAGTGGCTTGTCTACTGCCAACAAGAGAGAAATTTTTTGATATTTGTAAGAAAGTGAATAATGTTTTTAAAAATGTTTCAGGTAAGTCGACCATTAACCACCCACCGCCATAGAACAGATTCCCGGAGTAGCTACCCCTACTAAGTTCGCGGAAACACATATTAAAACCTCATCCATGACAGAAGTGATGTCTACCAATTTGGATTACAAATTACACTGGCAGAGAAAAATGGAACATCCTCACGGACTGTGTTCAGTGGCACAAGGTAAAATACTGATGGCATACTTACGGGTTACGCTGTTAGCAATTCATTTGTCACGGTCATCGTCGATGAGGTGGCGCTCAGGACGCTTCTCTGTGCGCCCTCTCTCTGTGTCTCTCTCTGCAGGCAGTAACAGTGCTGAGTTCAGTTGTGAACAGTGACTCCAATACTCATTCTAGGCTACAGCCGTGTCCCACCGACGAATACGTACTCCTGTGCTACTTGAACGGAGTCGCACTGAAAGCCCGCCAGGAACTGGATGGACGCGTAGGCGGACTGTTGCACATGCTGGGCACGGTGTATCGCTGTTAAGTCGCTGCTTCCAGCAGTGGTCTCTGAAACATTCCCACATCTGTAGACGAGATTCTGGATGTCCGCGTAGTACAGAGGCACTGTGCGAGCAGCGGTCGCCGACCGAGCATCATCCAGGGAAGAATTCCGGGCACATCTGCTGTGTCACCGAGGACCAATGGAACCGAATGCTTGCAGCAGGATAAGCTCGCGTTTGTCTCTGGCAGGCTACCACTGGCACCACAACACCACACTCCACACCGCCAAGCACGGCTACTCGAATGTCGACTGGAGAGTGAAATGGCGCTCTGTTGTCTTCAGTGACGAGAGCAGGCTCTGTCCGTATACGACTAATGGACGTACACGTGTATGGGGGCACACCTGGTGAGCTGCCTACTCCAGAGTGTGTTCGTCCGCTATACTCAGGTCCCATCCCGGGCTTTATGGTGTGGGGAGACATCGGTTATAACTCGCGGCCACATCTGGTGTTTCTGCAGGGTGAAGTAATCATTGGCCGCCCTACATTACACAGATTGTTATCTCCGTGCTGCTATCATTTACTCACCACGAAGATGATGTGCTTTTTCAGTAGGCTTTTCAAGGTGTACAACAACAGCCTTGGCCAGCAAGATCACCAGACCTCTCACCAACTGAATACGTATGGGACATGATAAAGCGGGAACTTACGCGTTCTCCGTGGCCTGCAAGAACCATTGCCGAACTGCAACAGAAGACGTAAAATGGTTGGGACAGTCTATCGCACGATGCTGCTCGCCACGTTTCTGGTCGTTTGCATGCGAGCAAACGCTTGCGCTGCCGCCATAGGGATAGACACTGTACTGGTGCGATTGCTTGGGCACCCTTTACTCTGACATGTACGATTCGTTTGTTCTGAATTTGTTACCATATAATCCTACAGTGATGAACGACCTTGTCAGTGAAATAACCTTGTCCTCCAGGGTTTGCAGTGTGTTTACTAGAGTTTGAGAGCCGGCAATTCTACGGTTAACGTCGCATAATACAGGATGTATCAAAAAGAACCATCCGATAAAAAAAAATCATAACTATTATGTTATTTGAGATATGAGCGTCAACAAGAGCAAATTCTCCAGTTTTTCATCGTTCTCACTAGGTAGCAGCAATATGAGCCCACTTCAGTACTAGTAAAAATCGTGTCCGGACAACAGAAAGCGTTTTGTGTTCTACGTCTTGCGCAGTGCGGGTCAGTAATAACTATTCAGCGTGGCTTTCGTACTAGGCATCGTGTGGAGACTCCTACAGCACAGAGAATTAGACGATGGCATGAACAATTCCGAGAAACAGGTTGTTTCTATGAAGCCAAATCGCCGGACCGTCGCAGAGTGTCTGACACAGACGTCGATCGCATCCGCCATAGTTTCACAAGGAGTCCGCAGAAATCTGTTCACCGTGCAGCTCGACAGTTCAACATGCCCCCAATATCCGAGTGGGGTGTGTTGCGTCGGCGTTTTACACGTGAAACCAAACAAAATTCAGCTATTGCAGGCTCTTCGTGAAGGTGACAAACAACAACGTGTGGTGTTCTGTAATTTCGTCCTTGGCAAGATGGGGATGACAACTTTCTTCGACGCTTAGTGTTAAGTGACCAGGCAACATTCCATTTAAATGGAAATGTGTACCGTCATGAAGTGAGAATGTGGAGTACTGAAGGACGACAAGATGTTGTACAACATGAGAGGGACTCTTCAAAATTTAATGCGTTTTGAGCAGTTTCATGGGAAAAGGGGTATGGTCCATCTCGATATGCTTCACAACTTTCTTTTCCCGCAGTTGGAGACTGATTAGAGCGACCACCACACTGGGATATGGAAGTGCGGGAATTTTTAAATCAAAGCATTACTGAAAGCTGGATCGCTCGCATTGGATCAAATGGTTCAGCCTTACGTTACTGGTCTCCAAGGCCACCAGAGCTGACTGTATGTGATTATTTCTTGTGGGGGTTTATAAAAGACTCTGTTTACGTGCCTCCCTTACCAACAACAATTAATCAACTAAAACATCGCTTAACAGCAGCTGTGGAAGCTGTAACTCAAGACTTGCTCGCTGCACTGTGGGGACAATTTGATTACCGCATTGACATATGCCGTGCATGTCAAGGGGGGGGGGGGGGGGCATATTGAACACCTATGAAAAGGAATGAAAAAAACTTTTTGAGTTTCCCGTTCATCAAAAAACAAAATTCGTTGTATATGTTTATTAGTTTCAGTAATATAGACATGCCAAATCGGATGGTTCTTATTGATACACCCAGTATAATGCTGCTGAGACTTCAAAAACAGTACCAGAGTTTGTTATTTCTGTGCCGAAAGTGTGCAGCTTTTTCTTCGTGTGGTTGCAGCATTGAATTTGCCTGAATTTTGATTACATTTTTGGGAAAAAAGTAGCAACAGTTGTGCACCAGATGAAATAGAGCAACGTGCGTAGTCAGCACTTTGGCCATCTGACAGGTACCGCGGTTTTTCGTTCCACAATCTGGAACTGTTTGCCTCTTATCTTCCAACTTCTGTAGTGAATGGAACAGCCACAATTCACGACGCTCATTATAGACTCAACGTGTGAATTTATACGCTTAACAAACATAAAACTGACTTGTTTTTTCTGTGTTGAAATTATACGATCGTCAAGTAAATCATTTTATCTGAAATTGCTATCCACATTAAAATCAAAGCTACACGTAAACCCAGAAACTACACGGAAATATTGCAATAAGACCACGAACTGTTGCAGTGAGATAATTAGTTTCACTTTCTTTGCCAGAGATTACTGAATAACTGGATGTAAGCAATACGGGAATAACTATAATGCCGTATGAAGCCATTTATACCAGATTTGTTTACTTGTCTTTCATGGCGTTTAAAGAATTAAACACCACCTATGCAGCGTTACTGTATAAATGTAACGTTTCCTTTATTATTGTAAGTTGGTACTAACTCAAATACGCTGGTAAGTCTGCATGAAGCCAAAAGGACATCACCGTAGAGGCTTTTCCACAGAGGCGTGAAAAATTTTACTCAGCTACGTTCTAACAACATTTTACCAGAAGATTGTTCGAAATAATAGGAAAAAACAACTCTTCCGTGTTGCTGTCGAATAATTCTGCAGATCCGCTGGTTCTAGATGGCACATTGTCCAGACATATAGCTTACAAATCTTCGAGAATTGGAGCTACATTGGCAGCTTTTGCATATGTTATATAAATTACACATTTATCGTATATGAATTATAATCCATACACTTCACGATGAGAAGTATCTGGTGTGTGGATATACGTTGCCTGACAAGACAAAGACGAGCACCTTGAAGGGGATAATGATACGTAATGAAATATCACGGGCTGAAAGGGTATATGATGTTATTTGAGAGATTACAATTTCGAGTTAAGTTTACAAAGAACTCGGGAGTGTGACGTTGCTCGTCATGTGGCCAGGACGCATGCACCGATTCGGTTGGGGGGGGGGGGGGTCGGCATAAAGCCGTTGCATCCTCTCCAGAGGGAGGCTGACCCCCAGTGGTTGTAACTTGTTCTCGATATCCTGCATACTTGCACTAGGAGAGCTTATCCCAGACATAATCTACCGGGGACAGATCTGGGGATGTCGCTAGCCACGGCACTATCTCAGCATCACGCAGACATTTCATAGAACATCTACATCGATACTCACATTTAACTGCCTGGCAGAGGGTTCATCGGACCATCTTCACAATTCTGTTATTCCAATCACGTATAGCGTGCGCAAGAAACGAACACTTACATCTTCCCGTGTGAGTTCTGATTTCCCTTATTTTATTATGGTGATCGTTTCTCCCTACGTAGGCCAGCGTCAGTAAAATATTTTCGTATACGGAGGAGAAAGTTGGTGATTGAAATTTGGCGAGAAGATTCCGCCACAACGAAAAACGCGTTTGTTTTAATGATGTCCACCCCAAATCCTATATGATTGCAGTGACTCTCTCTCCCCCCTATTTCGCGACAATACAAAACGTGCTGCCTTTCTTTGAACTTTTTCGATGTACTCTGTCTATTCTATCTGGTAAGGACCGCACAGCGCGCACCAGTACTCCAAAAGAGGACGGACAAGCATAGTGTAGGCAGTCCCTTTAGTAGATCTCTTACGTCGTCGATTTTCTGCTAATAAATCGCAATCTTTGGTTTGCCTTCCCCAAAACATTTTCTATGGCATATCGTGTAACCGAAGTTTAACGGATTCCTTTCAGCACTCATTTGGATGACCTTACACTTTTTGTTATTTAGGGTCAATTGCCAATTTTTGCACCATACAAATATGTTTTCTAAACCATTTTGCAATTTGTTTTGATATTCTGAGGACCTTACTAGTCGATAAACGACAGCGTCATCTGCAAATTATCTAAGACGGCTGCTCAGAACGTCTCCCAAATCGTTTATATAGATAAGGAACGGCAAAATGGCCTGTAACAATATCTTGGGCAACGGCAGAAATCATTCATGTTTTACTCCATGACTTTCTATCAATTACTACGAACTGTGACCTCTCTGACAGGAAATCACGAATCCAGTCACATAACTGAAACGATATCCCATAAGCATGCAATTTCACTACAAGCCGCTTGTGTGGTACAGTGTTAAAAGCCTTACGGAAATCCAGAAATAATGGATCAATTTGAATCCCTTGTCAGTAGCACTCAACACTTCGTGTGAGTAAAGAGCTAGTTGTGTTTCACAAGAACGATGTTTTGTAAATCCGTGTTGACTGTGCGTCAATAGACCGTTTTCTTCGAGGTAATTCATAATGTTCGAACACAATTAATTGATGATATGGGCGTGTAATTTAGTGTGTTACTCCGACTGCCTTTCTTGAATATTGGTGTGACCTGTGCAACTTACCAGTCTCTGGGTACGGATGTTTCGTCGAGCGAACGGTTGTATATGATTGTTAAGTATGGAGCTATTGTAATAGCATACTCTGAAAGTAATCTGACTGGTATACAATCTGGACCGGAAGACTTGCTTTTGTTAACTGATTTAAGTTGCTTCACTACTCCGAGGATATCTCTTTCTACGTTACTTGTGTTGGCAGCTGTTCTTGATTCGAATTCTGGAGTATTTACTTTGCCTATTTTTGGTGAAGGAATTTCTGAAGGCTGTGTTTAGTAACTCTGCTGCGGCACGGGTCGACGACCGTGTTTAAAAATGGTACCACGATACTGTCGTGTCCGAGTTAACACGTGAGGATGCAGGATGTCCGAGACGTACAGTTATGCCCTCAGCGTTTCCTAAGTCACTACAGCCGTAACGTCAAGTCATACCGGATGGCTCCTCACACATGCCTGTCCATTGGAAAAATGGGACATCTCCCCAGATCACCGCCATATTCACCGCGGTTAAATGGTGAACACAGTGTGGAACCATACATCGGCAGACTATGCTTGAGAGTGGCACTACCACCCCAGATGCAGATGTTTCTGTTGTGGTATTTAACGACAGCCAACGAATGGAATGGTAACTCCTCGGTTCAGCTGTTTACTCCCCGATGAATGGTGCGGTATCACACATAATGTCGCACGGACTTCAGTGCACGTTCTCAGATGGCAGTCGTGAAAGGCCTACTGTGTACTTGGTGCACAGTACAGTACCCGCCCTCGTGGTAGTCGGACGTGGTCGACCGGAATCTTGACGTGAAGGGTTCCCGCTCTCACATTCCATAAAGTCCATCATCGAGCCACTTTCACAACACAACTTAAAATCTGGATATCGCACGATTCGACCAACTGACTGCTTGTCCTTTACAGTGGTCACTCAATATCTGACTCTGTCCACGCCCCTTAGAGACCCTACCAGACCTGGTAGCAATACTAAACATGAAGAACGCTAATGCTCCCCGGTGCTCGTTCTTCCTGTCACGAAGAATTCTACCTCTGATCATATACATACCCGCCGACGATGCGTACGTGAACGAAGTTTCGTTGCCATCTGATCTTGTCTTCTGCGTGCTTCACTTTTTTTGTGACGTAGTGTGTATTTGAGTTAGGTGCAACAGAATGGCCGCTCTAAAACACAATATAAAAATGTCAAAATGAATCATGTTATAAGATATTATAAAATAGAGTAGCAGAACTGAAAAACATATAGTTCTTTAGATCTCCCGGTAACTTCTCCACTTTTTCTCAGTAGAAACTTAATACGATCTGGAAAGGCGTTGAATACATGTGACTGTGTGTATCTAACGCCTTGCTGTATCAATGGCAAACTCCTAAAGTCATTGTCGGATTGGTTTTAGTCCTAGTATTATGATCGTGTTATGCATAGTTTCTTGGGAAACGAAAAGTAATACAGCTAATGAGAAAGGAACAGTTATCAGAATACCAAGGCTTTGAACGATGACTTTCAGGATGTTCCTCGATTATCACAAAGTACATAGTTATAATGCATTTCGCTTGTGTAAAAATGTTACATATTTAAGACAAATCGAAAAAGTATGTCTCCTTAACATATATTAACCAAGAGAAAATGCAGAATAATTCAGTTTCTGTATTTTTAAATCAGTTATAACTGTAATCCAACTTACAGCAAAATTAAAAGAATAAAGCTGTTTCATTAACTAAATTGTGGTGTGTTGACAGTTCTGCAAATGACGCTTACTATTTCTTAGATACGACTATGTGAGTAGTTTAGAATTGTATGGTCTGGCTCTATCTGAAGTTAGTATTGTACATTAAATGCAACATAAGAACCAGCATATGACGTTGTCCATACTACACTATACCTTATCGCTAGAGACTGGATTATAAGCATCATAAAAGCTCAAAATACGCATGCAAATATGCACGGAAAATCTTTAAAATATGCATAAAAAGTGTCGAAACATAGAAAGATCAAATAATAAAATCATAGTAGTTAGTACGTGCGATATTTCTCGAAGTTGAACCCGCGCGTATCGATTCCGAGGAATGGCGCCGGCCAAGCGAAAAATCGGGTCATTTAGAATGAAGATCTCATAATCTGTATACTTCGTGGTAGATGTTAGGCAAGGTCATTTTTGAGATTCGTTTTTAAAAAATTGTTTAAAAAAAAGATACACACACCGTTCCAAATATTGTTCCTTCTTTGCTACTGTCGTCGGTAACGCGACGCGATTTAGTCGCCGCGAAACAGTCGACATGCACAGATCGAACTTCGAGAGTTACCGCACGCAGAGGGCACACACAAGAACTCCGTAATATTTTATTTCAAAAAAACATACAATCAGAATTTTTTGAACAACATTAACGTTCGATTAATATTATCGCATTAAAGTATTATTTTACGTTTTGCTGCTATTGTAAAAATAAACGATCAGTACAGATCCAAATGTTCGGTTTATCACAAAAAGATCGTTCTACATCATATGAGGTAACGAGGCACTATTTGAATTTGGGTAATATATTGATACTTATCGTTTTTGGCAAAAGTTCAAACGTCCCATTAATAAAACTATCAGTCTGAAACAAGAGTTCTAAGCCTGATTTATTGTTCAAAATGTTTACAAACTTTTCTGTAAGTTTTCTCGGCAATGAGGCATCCACTAGAGTAAGTTTATCCGTCAACTGCATAGATTCATTTTGTGCCAAACCTTGGCATTGAAACTTTTTAATACACGCAGGTATATCGGGAAATGAGTGCTAGTCAAAAATGGTTCAAATGGCTCTGAGCCCTATGGGACTTAACATCTATGGTCATCGGTACCCTAGAACTTAGAACTACTTAAACCTAACTAACCTAAGGACTTCACACAACACACAGTCATCACGAGGCAGAGAAAATCCCTGACCCCGCCGGGAATCGAACCCGGGAACCCGGGTGCGGGAAGCGAAAACGCTACCGCACGACCACGAGCTGCGGACGAGTGCTAGTCACAGCAATGTTTTTTTCATAAAATTCTGGAATTATTAAATGCTTCCTCTGCACTGGTAAAGCCTCTTCATTATCGAAGTCGTTTACTATGCCTCTGGTGGCGTCGAAGTGTTCATTGTGAAACAACACGGCATCGAAACACGTATCCCAACGAGTTACCATTGGTTCGCGAGGTGAATGCACGTTTGGTAGATTCTGTTTGTAGCTCTTGATTCTAGCAGGTGCCTTAGGAAACACGTTATTTGTGGATGAAATCAGTTTATTTATACTCCGAAATGTGGATTGTACTTCTACAGCAAGGCGATGTATACCGTGAGTAAAGCACCTCGAACCAAATTGGGATAAAATACTTCTAGGGCTTTTCCCGCTTTGATGGTATAGAAAAACGAACACCCTTTCTTCTGCAGAATATCCTGAAAATATTTTGCTAATACCCTAATTCACAAAGTGATTGTCTTTTCAAGTCCTTTGCAGTCCGCTAAATAGGAAGAAGAAAGCTCTTGTTTTAACGCACCAACAATTAAATTTCCGATGTAACGGCAAGTGTTGGTAGTTCCGTCAGCTGAAATCCAAATAATGTTGTCCTTGAACTGATTGCCTATGAGTTCCAGAACATGTAGGTAAATTGTCGATATGTAATTTTTACGCAACTTGATTAATCTGATTTACTTTGATTTAAGCAATATTTGCGCAGGAATTGTTCAAGGATAGGATTTCTATGTTTATGAAGAGGAATAGTACTTGCATTGATTTCTTCACGTAGATCCATGTTAAAGAGACTTATTTGTTAACCTTTGGAAGTTAAATCCCTGCTATTGCTACTTGCCGCTGCAAAAATTCGTTGTCGTAGGCCTTTCTTTCACATTCCTGCGGTATAAAGACTTGTCATTCTGGCCTATCTGAATTTTTCTTTTGCATGAAATGTTTTTTCCGCTAATTCGACAATATAAAACATTTCTGTCATACGTAAATGTTCCAGGATGGTCAGCTACTCACGAAACGACATTTCTTTTCCGGACGACGTGGTACACAACGCGTTCCACACTACACGTAAATACGTTAAAGTGGCGGCAGGCGCACTGACTCTGCCTGCCTCTTCAGTAACCAGTTCGCTAGCCAGTAGCCTCTCGGTTAGCGATCGCAAGCAGTTATAGGTCGCTGCCACTCTGTGAGACGTCAAAACGAGACCGAGCTAGAACCCGCCCGTCTACATTTTTAAAATATTGTGAGCACAGAGCGAGAATATGCACCATCACTAGTTTCTAGTTAAAATGCGCTATAACCGTCGACATATGCAACATGTAAATGCGTAGAATCCGGTCTCTACTTATCGCTCAAATTAATATGATAACTTGTAGGAACATATCCTCTACCTTGTGAAAACTGTAACAATGTCAAGATGTGAGAAAATATTCAAATTATTTGAAATTTGAAAGCACTGGCTGACCTGTAAACGAATGAAATGACAGAGCAGTAGGCCGCGCACGAGCTGAGCAGCGCGTTACGAATGGCCCTTCGGAACGTGTGACTAATGGTCCGTGCGAGAGCGCTAAATATTGTCTACAGTTGTCTGGCGGCGGGAAAGGTCGCAGCAAAGGTCACCGCGCCTTTTTGGCTCCAAACAACGCTACACGACCAATTTACAGGGCTCTAACAGGGCTGAATGGTCAGCTCTCGTTACTGTGGATGCGAAGTAATACTGCATTAGTGGTTCTTCTGCGGCAAAAAAGCGCCGATGGGAAGTTAACGAGTTACAAATGTCGCACTGGGTCACTAAATGTGACATCAGCGTGCAAAGAGAATACCTCATCTATATAGCACGACGAGCAGTGCAGTTTTTTTCCAGTTCCGGCAGAATGTTTCAGCACTTCGACTGACCTGGCTCGGCGCTCACAGCTGGACGACGTCTGCTACGAGGGCGAGTCAATGAATAAGTCGCGATGTGGGACAGGGGAGACATCAAGCCGCGCCGCGTGTACCGGTCTGCAATTTATTTTCCTCTTCAGCACACTCCCCTTGTAAAATTAAGACTTGTCGCACCGTTCGACAAGGCGTTAAAAGTCTGTAGCATAGAATTCTTGAGGCAGCATTCGCACATAACGAGTGACGTCTCGGGATATACGAATAACAAGATTATTTGGTTCCTGAAATCACTGCAACTTACAAGACAGACGTGCCATGGGGGTAGCGAAATGCCCCTAGACGGGGAAACTGTGCCATCACTACATAACCAGGGCGCCCAGGATGCTGCTTGTTTGTGACCTTTGCTTGTCCTTTGTTGAATCCCTGTATCCGGATGAACAAAATTTTCCATTAAATACAGTTCTAACCAAATACGGGACGAATTTCGCGATGGAACTGCTCTCCGGACAGTCCCTTGCCCCACAAAAGTCACGTTGTTTCAGCGGGGTAGACACCTGCCATCTATGTCTGACTGCAGATCATTAACCATTTGTCGCGGAATACTGTGTATCCCCTATCCTCCACACCACATGTGCAGCCACGTTCTAGACTCTTATAGGCGCCAAATTCAAAACGATATGCGGTATTCTTGTGTTCGTAACTTATTTATCGATTCATCCTCGTTTTTTAATAGGAGCTGCACGTTCGTACCTCCTTGCGAGCTAGGTCCCTGGTGCCAAGGAATCCGCCACCACATAAAATTGGCCATCCAGAGCAGGACCAGATAGCGTTTTTCTGTGAGTATCGCTTCAGGACCTTGTCGAGCGTCGCGCTGGACGGAAGCACGGATAGTTTGTGCGGTTCTGAGCTCCACTGGACTAAATGACGGGTGCTCACGACAGCAGTCGCCGTACGTCTAGTGGGACAGTTTCGTCAGTGGATTCGTACAGTCGTATCACAGTAGGGTAATCGGAGCCCGTCTGTTACAAAGAGGGCTCAAGAGTTCATCACGCGAATCCACTCCTAACAGTTGTCGCCTGGCGTCTTACTAGTAATGGTTTACAGTAACCAGTACGGCTCATTTTCGCAATTTGATAGAAGCTATCCGGAAGAACATTCAAAACCTGTTTTCTTCCGTCATGGGCGGTAGACTATCCGCAATGTGTGTCATCTCGTTTTTTCACATAACATTTTTTATTGCTATGTGTCACAACAGGCCATGTACCGACTGAATGTAATCATTGAAAGTTTCATTCATGATACCGAGATTTTCACAAGCCGCTGCAGGCCCCTCTAAAGACATTTCCTACAGGCAATGAGAATACGTTAAAAACTCCACCTAAGTGCTCCAGATGATACAGAAAAACTCTTCATATGTGAGGCCATCTTGTCAGTAGGTACTGCAGAATTAGTTACGGTATTACAAATTAATTTTTTCAACTACTTCACGGGGTGGCGGGTTCGATTTCCGTCCGGGTCGGTGATTTTCTCCGCCCGGGGACGGGTGTTTGTGTTGTTCTCATCATGTCATCATCCTTCGGGAAAGCGACGAGTCTGGACTGTGACAAGATTGGAACGTTGTAAGGGCGCTGATGACCGCGCAGTTGAGCACCCCACAAACCAAATATCTTCGTAGTCGTCATCATCATCATCATCAATCATCATCATCATTCAACTACAAACATGCGTGTTTCATTTACGATAGGCGTTTCTTTGAGCTCAGTTCAAACATGGTCACATTTGCAGTCCGTGGTACTCGATGGGAAGTCGTCCAGTGAAATCGGAATGATACGTCGGCTCCACAGGGTAGTGCTGTATACCCGTCTGCTGTTCCTAACCTGCGTGACGGGCAAAGTAATGCTGGCCCGAAAATATTTAATGCACCGTAAGATAGTCAGCATAGCTTCATTTTATCCACCGTGTATATAACAATCTGAGCAGCGCTGTTAGATTTTTGCTGATAACGCTGTCGTTCATCGTCTAGTAAAATCATCAGAAGATCAAAAAGAAATACAAAACGATTTCGACAATATATCTGTATGGTGTGAAAAGAGATCTAAAAAAATTCTGTTGAATTTCGATTATATGATTAGTTGAAGCTAAATATTTTAAATTTGTGTTAAACATCCATGCATTACAATTATAAACAAACTAAATTGTAGCATTATATAGAAAATGTTGTAGCGAAAGTTGCGGTTTATTAAGAGATCGCTTACAAAACGGAACAAATCTACTAAAAAGACAGTCTACACTATGCTTCTCCGTCCTCTTCTGGAGCAGTGCTGAGCGGGATGGGATCCTTCCCGAGCAGGAGTGACGGAAGACATCGAAAATGTTCGAAAAAAGGCAACTAGTTTTTTACTATTGCGAAATAGGGGAAAGGGAGTCACGAATATTATACGCAAATTGATGTGGAAACCGTTTTTCTTTCCGGCGAGGTTTTTTTCACGAAATTTCCATCACCAAATGTCTCTTCAGAATGCGAAAAATTTTGTTGCCACCCACTTACATAGGGAGAAATGACACTTGGAAAAAAAAGAGAGAAATCAGAGCTCGCATGAAAAGATTTAGATGTTCATTTTCCCTAAGCGCTACTCGAGAGTGGAACGATCGAGAAATAGTCTGACAGTGGTTCTATGAACCCAGTATTAAAATGTTACCTGTGAACTGGTGAGTAATGATGTAGTTGTAGATTGTCAGTGACGTGGAACGCAAAATATTTCAAAATTTTGTTTTCTTTCCAGTTCAGTAGCAGTTCATTAAGTAAGCTGTCATGGAGCAAATCGTGGTTTATTCCGGGGAATGTATAGTGCTGGTAGTCGAAGTGATACTAGGAGTGTTGAACACAGGAATACATAAAACATGTGCACACAAACGACAGTTCCATATGTAAACAATAATCAGACGAAAGTGCTGTTAAGTGAAACGTCACATTTTTGTAGCTTATGAAACCAACTGGTTTTAGATCCAAATGCCGGCCAAAATTGAGTATGTTAGATTCGAGATCTCAGACGATGTTTAAAATCATTACAACGAAACCCATATGACAATAATAATCCTGCATTTTTGGTTTCAAAGACACTTTTGAAAACCATAGGTGAGGAAAAAAGAGTTGCAATTAAGTTTAACCTATTGTCTGTACGGGATATTTTCGATGTTCTATGCGTACGGTAGCTGAGATTAAAAAGAAGAAACTATGTACTTTACTTTGTGGTCGGCATAAAGTCTGCTATGTGCGGTGTAACCGTTACTAAACGTTCCACTTCGAACTATGTTGTTGTGAGCGATAATTTTTTGTTTGGTATACAGTAACAACAGTATAGAACCCGTAATTTAGGAAGTTTACTTAAGAGTATTTTCGTCTGATTATTGTTTGCACATGGAAGTGTCGTTTACATGCACATGTTTCAGATATTCTTGCATTCACCTCTTCTGTTTTTCAACTAGTTTCCCTTCGACTACCAACAGTACACGTTTTCTGGGGTACACCACGACTTGCACCACAGTAGCTCACGTAACGAACTGGTGGTAGAAAACGAGCAAGTTCAAGAATTGTATAGGCATGGCATCAGGTCCTCTGTTAAGCAATTTCAGTTGATCTTCTATCCTGTGATCACTTATTTCGATAGTCGTTATTTGATTTTTGTGCGACGTTTTAACGAAGGAAAGGAGTTAGTAGTAGTTTACTATTTCGTCCATTTTCTCCCGTCATTCATAGTTTCATTAGTAACACGGCAACTGAGTCACTAGATAGATAGCTTTGAACCATTTAGCGATCAACATAATTTAGGATTTTTTTCTTCCATCAGCAGAAATAATTTAATTTCGAAGTTGTTGAACGCCTCATTCATGGCTCTCATTACGCTCTTTTTGTCTTCGGCCAAATTTTGTTTGAGGACAAGGTTTATGTCACGTGTAAATCGGTTCTGTTCTCTTTACCTTCGGAAAAACTTTGTAACACGGCTTTTGAATCACAGTGGATCTTCTTTAGCCGGCCGAGGTGGTCTAGCGGTTCTAGGCGCGCAGTCCGGAACCGCGCGACTGCTACGGTCGCAGGTTCGAATCCTGCCTCGGGCATGGATGTGTGTGATGTCCTTAGGTTAGTTAGGTTTAAGTATTTCTATGTTCTAGGGGACTGATGACCACAGATGTTAAGTCCCATAGTGTTCAGAGCCATTTGAACCATTTTTTTATCTTCTTTATTCCTCGCAATTTTGATACAATGTTGGTCCATCATATTTCGGGCTTGCAGCCGGATCACGTTGACATCTTGGCACGATATTTCGGCTAACAAACATGCAGCCATCTTCAGGTGAGTACGAGACTGAAGATTACTCGTGCGCGTCGTTCTATATATACCGAAAATTGGCGCGGCAGCGCCTGCGCAGTGGAGAAGGCTAATACCGCGCCCCCTATTTAATTTGGCGCGCTCTGCAGCAGAAGCGGCCGCGTATGCGTAGTGGTGTACCTACATTTGCGCTATCTGTCGTAAAGCGCCTTTGCGCAGCTGAGGCGCGGTAGTCGAAAGTATAAAATCAATTTTCGTCAGCCGTCGCGGCCTGACTAAATGCTCCAGGTAGATTTCACTTAAGACATTTAGAACATTTGCACATGATTCCTTGCCCCTATTACCTGCCTTAATCACGATAATCCCCCAATCTACAGCTGGTAAGTTCAGTTCTCTCCTTAATACTCTAAAATTATTAATAAATTAATGCGCGACTTTCTTCGTATTTGCACTGAAATACTCTACCATTACGGCCCCTGTGTCAGAGGTTCTATAAAAGCAGCAGATACCGTGTTTGATCCATCTTTTTCACTTATCTTCTCCCAAATTATTTCGCATTGGAAACTTCTGCTGATATCAATAAATACTGTTGTATAATTCAGGGCTACGCGTCAACCACCATCGTACAGCCTATCTTTGAGGTACACTTCCCTATCAAAATTTAAAGTTTTTGTGGTAACCAGTACCGGCATGAGCCACGTGTCTGTCGCTAGTACATGCGGGCATATTGCCATTCAGAAGTGACACTAGCGTGTGACCTTTCCTCGACGGTCATGCTTTTAACTGGTACTCTGTTATGATCTTATTTCTGTGGAATAACGAATGCCACTCTCTTTAACTAATGGGGTGATAATCTCTCCGATTAGAAATAAGTACGTAGGTCATCGCGCCCTACAGAAAAAACTGTATGTACACGCCTTCGCTTACGCTGGTACCTTTTTAGCCGCTTCCTGCGGGGCGTGCACGACTAGTATTGATAATTTTCCACGCGTAGAGATTCCAGAGGTAGCGTTCCTACGCCCGCGCTAATTTTTGTTCACTGTTGTGAGCGGTGAGCCGAGGTACGTGCGAACGTGGAGGACAGGATATGTTCTCCAAAGCGATGAGGTGGCTCTGCACGACACGGAATATCGCTGGACGTTTCGCCCACGCCACACTGTGGGACGAGTATCCGAGGTTACAGTGTTGGCCAGCGGAAGGCGCCCGTTCTCATGAGTACGTTGTGCGGGGTGGTGGTATCAGATGAGTGGAGTCGAGGCGCTCGCCGTACGTTCTTGACTCGGCGGCACGTGCATTAACTGCGCGGCGACTGACTGTTTCGTTGTCCGCCCAGTGCGACAAAATGTGCTGAAATCGCGCGTTTTGCAGGGGTCTGGCAATATTCCAGCCACCTTAAGCGCCGATTTATTCGACCCTCCGCGGTTACAGGTGCGGCAACCCTCCAACACAGCAGCTGTTTCTGACTCACTGGTTCGTGGATGTGATCCCATCGATAGAGAGTGCAGATAGTTCGGTGCTTGTCACAGTAACCAAGAACGCGCTTGTAAAGCACACTTTGCTTTCACTGAAGTCATGTTAGACAGTAACGTATATATACTCACATGTTAAGGACAGCGTGCCCTTAGATGTGTAAAAAAAAATAAAATAAAATAAAAAACAGTTTTGTTTAGCATTGTCATAATGACGCAAAGCAGGGAGTCCTGAAAAATTGAATGTGATTTTAATTCAAAGATCCGATAGATACCAAGAGTTTCGTGATTTAAAAGCAGCTTAGAATTCTCTCACAAGTTTTCATAGCTTTTAACTTTTAGATTATTTAGCAGAAATAATATTTTAAACCAGTGTGAAGTTGTTGACATCACTTTTAGGGATACCTATCTCAATATGTAAAAACGGAACGTGATGGGCTCTCTTTGTTGTCTGTGTCTGCCCGTCGGGCTGTTAAAAACCGTTTTTCTCAGGAAGGATTTGGACGTATAAAATTGACATTTACGTCACATATCGACGTCCACGGTCCTTTTTGCTATAAAAAATTGAATCTTCTAAGCCAGTGCAATCAGAAGATACGGCTGTTTATGCCACGTACTTGATACTCGCAACTCACTCATCAGAACTCATAGGACACTATCCTTGACCCAGAATCTTGAAATCTGGCAAGCAACCAGCTTTCACAGTAACAATAATTATATCACAATTTTATTAATTAATAATATAATTGTTAACTGACTGTTTGTCTGTTAAGACCCATTTTTCACAGGAAAAAGTATCAACTTGAAATTTATGACTGCTATGGCCCGTGCAGTCAAAAGATACGGCTATTTATGTAACACATTTTAATACTCGCAGCTGCACTCATTAAAGCTTATAGGGTACCTCCCGTTGATGTAATACCATGAATAAGGTTTCACAGTATAAGAAAAGGAAAAAATAATCAGAATACTGTTAATTTGTTGTTATATGACACTTACACATAATTGTTCCGATATCTTACTGGTATCTGTGTCCGTAAGAGGCAAAAATCGTCGAGATTCACGTTCCCGCTATGTCTGTTCACATAATTAAGTTTGTACGGATCCCGTCCTACTCACACTTGGCCAATTTTTGTTTACGTCGTGACTTTCCTCACAGGCTACTGTGGTTCGCAGGCAAGCTTCAGTACAACCGACAAATGAATGAGTCTTTAAGTATGTTGTCCTCAGGGACGCTCAAAGGTTATTAGGAACAAAAAATACGATGAAGGGATCCAATAAAACCATGGGTGAGCGTAGGCTTCCGCTGCCGTTGCTATCGTCAGTTGTACCCTTTCCCTGTGTGATACCGCCTTCATTTTTTTATGTTGTTGACTGACAAGACAGTCAGTCCACAGTGACGGGTAACCGAAAGGCACGCAGGCTGGCGTGAGGTCTGAAACAGGTTACGTAATGAATGCTATAAAGAAAAGTACGTAGCTGCTGGAATACTTAACTTTAATCCACAATTGGTGAACATTGGTCTTGTTGATGTACATGCTTCATTAGATACATAGCAAAGGATAAATGGCGCCTTGCTAGGTCGTAGCAGTTGACTTAGCTGAAGGCTATGCTAACTATCGTCTCGGCAATTGAGAGCGTAATTCTCAGTGAACCTTTCCTAGCAACGTCGGCTGTACAACTGGGCGAGTGCCAGGACGTCTCTCTAGACCTGCCGTGTGGCGGCGCTCGGTCTGCAATTACTGACAGTGGCGACACGCGGGTCCGTCGTATACTAGCGGACCGCGGCCGATTTAAAGGCTACCACCTAGCAAGTGTGGTGTCTGGCTGTGACACCACATTTTAGACCGATGCTTCTGTCGCAGTTTGCAACTGCTACTTGCAACAGTGCCGGAAGTGTTGGTCCAGACAAAGTGGAGGCTCGGTCACACACACTCAAGAAAGTATAACTGAAGACAAATAAAATCAGTAAAAGAACGTCCCTATCGAGGTACATTTACAGAGACGCTAGAAATTGCGTGTTGCCGCCAATATGGCCTGGCAGTATCTGCTGCATCACTGGCGGCCTCTGCTGCCCGACCCTGCGGCAGTGCGTTTCCGGGCCAGAAGTGACGGGCCACGAGAACTTAAGGTTAAACTATCGTAACTGACTGATGACAATACAGGTGCTGGAGATTAAGCTGGCTGTGCAGCAGTGTCTGCAACGTCAATGGCAATGTGCTTCCAAAGATGATGTAGAATTGTGTGTTCGTAGATTTTCTCGGCGAATGAGATGCTTGAAGGTCTCTCGGGCATGCAGCCCGGTTGACTGGTCGTTGTAGAACGAATTTTCGACGGCGTAACGTGCCATCATCATCAAGTTACTCCTGTTGACTGACGTCCTAAGCCGGCGTATGGACCGAGGGATGTGCAGGCCGCGGTGGTGGGGGCTAGCTTGCGGTGACGAGATGACTGATGGGCGTCAGTACGCGTGCCGCCTTCGGCGGCTGTGGTGCCCCGTATCCGCTGCTCCTGCAGAACTTTTATTGCTGGATTCCACGCTTGGCTGAGTTGAAATCCGTTGCCCTTGTTAATAAGGTTCTCGTGCAGCCGGATTTCAATTGCTTCCTTGTATACACAGTCCCAAAAGCGGGATGTGTTGTGTAGGACTTCTGTGTTCTCGTATTTCATACGATGATTTGTCTCGAGGCAATGTTCTGCGATTGCAGGTTTTGTAGGCTGTTGGAGGCCGGTGTGCCGTTTGTGTTCAGTTCGTGTTCAGTTCACCTTTCCTCGATCGTGCGAATGGTTTGCCCCACATATGCTTTCCCACACTCGCACGGTATGAAATGAACTCCAGATTTCCGGAGTCCTAAATCGCCCTTCACTGTCCCTACAAGGGACTTGATCTTTGGCGGCGGGCGGTTGACGCATTTGATGTTATGACGTCCTAGAATAGTGCCTATTTTTCCAGATACGTTGCCCGCGTGTGGTATGTAGGCTGTCGCTTTCGGTGGATCATCATCAGCTGTCGGCTGTGGTGTGGTCTTCTGCTCGAAGGCGCGTCGAATTTGGCGGTCACTATAGCTGTTCTTCTGAAACACATCCTTGAGGTGGTCTAGTTCCGGTTTTAAGCTTTCTTCGTCGGAGATCACACGAGCTCTGTGAACCAATGTATTTAGTACTCCTTCCCTTTGTGACGGGTGATGACAGCTGGAGGCGTGAAGGTACAGATCCATGTGGATTGACTTCCGGTAGACGCTGTGTCCCAGTGTTCCATCAGGCTTTTTCTGTACCAGAACATCCAGGAATTGTAGCTGCCCGTTTTTCTCCACCTCCATGGTAAATAAACTGAATTTGGGGGTGGACAGAGTTCAGATGTTGAAAGAAAAGTTGGAGCTTCTCTTCCCCGTGACGCCAAATGACGAATGTGTCGTCAACGTATCTGTAGAAGACTGTTGGTTTTAGTGGTGCTGATTCTAACGCTTTCTCTTCAAATTCTTGCATGTACATGTTGGCCACCACAGGTGACAGAGGGCTACCCATAGGTACGCCGTCTGTCTGTTCGTAGTAATGTCCGTCGAAAAGAAAATCTGTTGACGTGAGCACAAAGTTAAATACTTTCGTGAATGTGGGCCCAAATTTCTTCTCAATATATTTCTTCTCAAATATGGCACGTTACGCCGTCGAAAATTCGTTCTACAACGACCAGTCAACCCGGCTGCATGCCCGAGAGACCTTCAAGCATGATGTAGAACTCTTATCCAAAGATAATGTAGTATTCTTATTGAACGGGATACGATCCTATATACATACTCATTGGTTCGATTCTACCTCTCGAAAAACAAAGCGTTTCAATTACTACACTAAAATCGAAACATCGTAAACCACTATCATTAGTTACGAAATTCATATTGCTACAGAAAAGAGAAATTTACATTTCAATTAAGGCTTTTATGGGCGTGTATATAGACATGTCATTTCTGCACTGGACAAAATTTCATTATGGTGCAACATCAGCCAAAATATATCATAAAAGATACGTCTTTAAAAATATCTTTACAGATATATCACCAAAAATATATATTTAAATATTTCTTTTAGGGTAATGCGGTAGGTAGTTGGTATTATGATTTGACTGCTTATCTACAGCGCTTCGTCTAATAACTAGAAGAAGACTCCACGTAAATGATGTTGGTATTGTTAATTTAATAAATTATTCTGGTTTTTCTACTTTTCTACGAAAATTCCAATCCTTTCAAGAAATTTAGTAAAAGATTTTATCTGCGGTGTCGAGAATTTTCGAGCTATCCCGGATCTCACTCAAAGCATGGTAGTTGTTTTGAAAGGCTCACCCAATACTGTACGGTTGGAATTGAAATTGCAATGTTCTTTATAATATATTTCAACTGCTGTTGCAGTTGGACCAATATACGTGCTCTGACAATTTTGACAGTTTATTTTAAATATTTCTGAATTACTGTATTTGTCCTTATTCTCATTCTCTTTGTGTTTTAATGCATATGTAAGGGAATCGCTTGTCCGAAATGCGACGTTAATTTTTCGTTTTGGAAATAATCTTGAAACATGATCTGTTATAGGACCTTTTAGCAGGTGTGCTCATTCTATGATATTGCTGCTTTCTGTTTATGTCGGCTAATGGACCTAATCATGTATACTACTACGTTGTGTTTGTGCCACATACACTCACATATACGATGTGTACCTGTCCGCATGTACCATCGATGTATTAGTATACGAAATGAAGCTGTAAGCCTAATGTATGTAAGTTACTTGAGTTATCAAGTATGTGTATGTGCGGGAGTTTGTAGACAGTTGATATATAAACCAATTTCACCATTTTTGAACATATTACAGATGCTTGAAAATGATCCATGGTTGATATTGGTCAATTCTATGGAAAATAAAACAATTACAGCCTCCTTCTACCACGTTTTCCTTCTCCAAACAAGTCTGTAATCCTCCAGTTGTTTTTAAGTAATGGGACTGATTACGAAACTTTAACTCTTGGAATTATGTTGTATAAGTTCCTTTTCCAGAATATTACCAAAATATCGAACACGATTTTGAATAAATCGTAAAATCCATTGACCTGAGAACTGATGAGACCAATACCAATATGAAAGACTGTATACCAGACTGGCAATGAGTCGTCGATTTTTGATCACAATCATTTGGAAACAAACGTGATGAAGCTTAATTAATAATTATATTCGTCTTAAGAACCCGTGTAGGATACGCAGTTATTATGGTTTAGTGCTTACGACAGTAATTGAGAGAATGTCCTTCAGGTCGCGATCCTTGTATTCATCATACATGCGTTCCATAACTGAGCTGCTAGAAGGTAGCACATTTATGTAATCCGCGGTTCACGCGTATATCCACTTCTAAATTCCTGAAGGCGACAAACAAATGGAGTGCCTCTAGGTGCGCGCGCCACCTTTCGAACTGGAGGGAGGCCATGTTGTTTGAGCGCTCGTCTTGCGTGACGGCAGCGCAGCGATGTCGACATCTACATCTACATCTATCTACATGGTTACTCTGCAATTCACACTTAAGTGCCTGGCAGAGGGTTCATCGAACCATTTTCATACTACTTCTCTACCATTCCACTCTCGAATGGCGAATGGGGAAAAGGAACACCTAAATCCTTCCGTTCGGGCTCTGATTTCTCTTATTTTATTATGATGATCATTTCTCCCTACCTAGGTGGGTGTGAACAAAATATTTTCGCATTCGGAAGAGAAAGTTAGTGATTGAAGTTTCGCAAATAGATCTCGCCGCAAAGAAAACCGTCTTTGTTTCAGTGACTGCCACCCCAACTCTCGTGTCATATGAGTGACACTCTTGCCCCTATTGCGCGACAACACGAAACGGGCTGCCCTTCTTTGCACTTTTTCGATGTTCTCCGTCAATCCTACCTGGTAAGGATCCCATACTGCCCTGCAATATTCCAGCAGTGGACGGACAAGTGTAATGTAGGCTTTCTCTTTAGTTGGTTTGTCTCATCTCCTAAGTGTTCTGCCAACAAAGCGCAGTCTTTGTTTCGCCTTTCCCATAATATTATCTTCGTGGTATTTCCAATTAAGTTGCTCGTAATTGGAATTCCTAGGTATTTATTCGAATTGACAGCCCTTAGATTTGTGCGATTTATAGTATAACCAACATTTATCGGATTTGTTTTAGTTGACCTCGCACTTTTCTTTGTTTAGTGCCAGTTGTGACTTTTCGCACCATAAGAAATTATCTCTAGATCATTTTGTAATTGAAACTGATCGTCTGATGATTTTACTAGACGGTAAATTACAGCCTAATCTGCAAACAGTCTAAGGCGGCTGCTCAGATTATCACCTAGATCATTTATGAAAATCAGGAACAGCAGAGGGCCTATGACATTACCTTCGCGGAACGCCAGATATCACTTCTGTTCTACTCGAGGATTTACCGTCTATCACTATGAACTGCGACCTCTCTGAGAGGAAATCACGAATCCAGTCACATAACTGAGACGATACTCCATATGCACGCAATTTGATTAGTAGTAGCTTGTGAGGAACTGTATCAAAAGCCTTCTGGAAATCTAGGAATATGGAGATCTGAGATCCCTTGTCGATAGCACTCATTACTTCATGGGAATAAAGAGCTAGCTGCGTTGCACAAGAACGATATTTTCTGAATCCGTGTTGGTTATGCTTCATAAAGTCATTTTCTTCAAGGTGATCGAGTACAGTATATGCTCCAAAATCTTACTGCAAATTGAGGTCAGTGATATGGGTTTGTAATTCAGTAGGTTACTCCTATTTCCTTTCTTGAATATTGGTGTGGCCTGTGCTACTTTCCAGTCTTTAAGAGCTACTGATTCCGTGATGGGCGATGTATTTCTCATTGCATTACAGTGGTTGAAAGCTTGGTATGCACAACACGTTTGGCTGGTATGAACCCAATGGAGCACTTAAAACACAAGCATTCTGTACGCATGTATTCAAAACAAATATCTGACGATCAGCATTCACGTGAACAGACTTCCACAGTTGTTGCTGCTCCAGAATTCTCGACCTGTGGTGGCACCAGCATTTGACATTAAAAATCATAAGTTTATATTTGGATTTATGGGATTTATGTACAAATTATTTCTTCCGTAACCGATTGTCGCGTAGCACTTTGTCGCAAAGGTTTCACGCAACTGGCTTGCAGCGAGTTTACCGATTCACAGTCCGATAACTGCTACTTGCTTTCTGGGTAAGATTCTAATTTCAAGAAGCGATGAATTAGCGTTGTATGCCTTCACTTTTTTGCTACCGTTGTCGCCGCTCGCAAATGAAAGGCAGCTTCGTTAATTTATGGCGTTCTTCACAGTACTCTCTGCTGACCCAAGTTGGCCTTCTGCTATAAATATATGCTCACGGAATTTCATTGAAGTAATTGAATCACGCAGCGCCGAACGCATTTCGTGAGTTTAATTTCGGGATAATTTGATTTTCGGCTCACTTTCGCTGCTCCACAGGGGGGCGCGTAACTGGAATGTGATTTGGCAGTTCGATAACCTTGTATTGAAACAATACGTGCGAAATTGACTTTCTAAAGCCGGTACCACGTATCACACGCAGCAGAATGAAAGTCAGGTAGAGGCGAATAGCTTCCGTATTGTACGTTTGGCTTCAGTAGATGGCAGTGCAGTATTTAGAGATTTATAATACGTTTGTTTATACATAACTCATCTGCTACCAGTCAAGATTTTCTTTATTTTATTTTTCGCCCGACGCGTTTCGGAAAATGATTCCCATTTTCAAGTGCGTTTTTTGTGTTTGTTATGTCATTCTTATATGATGTTGTCGATGTGTGAGATTCTGCTTCATTTCGTTGACTTTATTGCGATACATAAGAAAACACGCAATTTTTAGTTGGTTTTCGATCTTTTTGTGACGTTAGTGGGGAAATTTAGAAGAATTTGTACTTACTATTTCCAAATGGTCCATTTGTGCAGAGTCTCTCACACACTAAACATAACACACACCTTGTTGTACAGTTTTAAACACCGAAAACATTTTACATGAACAAAACAGTGACACAGATGCTCTTACAAGTAGTCCACAGAGATGACATTATAGGTCTTTCACAGTGTACAGAAGTTATTTACCTTAATAATTTGGATCATAATTTATTTATGTCTTTCATACAATTGGTCTTATTTCTATGTGTTACTGCTTTTATTTAAGTATACTGTCGAAATATGTGAAGAAATTCACTGATTCACTTTAAAGTTTTTCGTTAATATTTCATCTTCCTATTTTCTGTAATGTGAATATATCTCCAGTTCTTCTAGCAAATCCATTTTATGTCCTTTACTTAGTCGGTGGAGTACTTTGACATTTTGCTCTATTTTTCCAAATAGGTGTCCTGTATTACGTACATGTGTTGCTATGGCTGATGTAGTGTGTCTGTTGTGTGTGTAGGCTTTTATGTGCTCTGTATACCTGTTTGTCCTAGGTAGAACAATTCTTCTAAATTTCGCCACTAACTTCACAAAAAGATAGACAACCAACTAAAAATCGAGTGTTTTCTTATACACTCCTGGAAATGGAAAAAAGAACACATTGACACCGGTGTGTCAGACCCACCATACTTGCTCCGGACACTGCGAGAGGGCTGTACAAGCAATGATCACACGCACGGCACAGCGGACACACCAGGAACCGCGGTGTTGGCCGTCGAATGGCGCTAGCTGCGCAGCATTTGTGCACCGCCGCCGTCAGTGTCAGCCAGTTTGCCGTGGCATACGGAGCTCCATCGCAGTCTTTAACACTGGTAGCATGCCGCGACAGCGTGGACGTGAACCGTATGTGCAGTTGACGGACTTTGAGCGAGGGCGTATAGTGGGCATGCGGGAGGCCGGGTGGACGTACCGCCGAATTGCTCAACACGTGGGGCGTGAGGTCTCCACAGTACATCGATGTTGTCGCCAGTGGTCGGCGGAAGGTGCACGTGCCCGTCGACCTGGGACCGGACCGCAGCGACGCACGGATGCACGCCAAGACCGTAGGATCCTACGCAGTGCCGTAGGGGACCGCACCGCCACTTCCCAGCAAATTAGGGACACTGTTGCTCCTGGGGTATCGGCGAGGACCATTCGCAACCGTCTCCATGAAGCTGGGCTACGGTCCCGCACACCGTTAGGCCGTCTTCCGCTCACGCCCCAACATCGTGCAGCCCGCCTCCAGTGGTGTCGCGACAGGCGTGAATGGAGGGACGAATGGAGACGTGTCGTCTTCAGCGATGAGAGTCGCTTCTGCCTTGGTGCCAATGATGGTCGTATGCGTGTTTGGCGCCGTGCAGGTGAGCGCCACAATCAGGACTGCATACGACCGAGGCATACAGGGCCAACACCCGGCATCATGGTGTGGGGAGCGATCTCCTACACTGGCCGTACACTGGTGATCGTCGAGGGGACACTGAATAGTGCACGGTACATCCAAACCGTCATCGAACCCATCGTTCTACCATTCCTAGACCGGCAAGGGAACTTGCTGTTCCAACAGGACAATGCACGTCCGCATGTATCCCGTGCCACCCAACGTGCTCTAGAAGGTGTAAGTCAACTACCCTGGCCAGCAAGATCTCCGGATCTGTCCCCCATTGAGCATGTTTGGGACTGGATGAAGCGTCGTCTCACGCGGTCTGCACGTCCAGCACGAACGCTGGTCCAACTGAGGCGCCAGGTGGAAATGGCATGGCAAGCCGTTCCACA
This sequence comes from Schistocerca serialis cubense, assembly GCF_023864345.2. Lineage (NCBI taxonomy): Eukaryota > Metazoa > Arthropoda > Insecta > Orthoptera > Acrididae > Schistocerca > Schistocerca serialis. The sequence continues at coordinate 600,096,501 of NC_064644.1, read as the reverse complement.
GGACTACATCCAGCATCTCTACGATCGTCTCCATGGGAGAATAGCAGCCTGCATTGCTGCGAAAGGTGGATATACACTGTACTAGTGCCGACATTGTGCATGCTCTGTTGCCTGTGCCTATGTGCCTGTGGTTCTGTCAGTGTGATCATGTGATGTATCTGACCCCAGGAATGTGTCAATAAAGTTTCCCCTTCCTGGGACAATGAATTCACGGTGTTCTTATTTCAATTTCCAGGAGTGTATATCGCAGTAAAGTCAACGAAATGAAGCAGAATCTCACACATCGACATCATCACATACGAATGACATAACAGACACAAAAAACGCACTTGTAAATGAGAATCATTTCCCGAAACGCGTCGTGCCAAAAATAGAATAAAGAAAATCGTTGAGTGGTAGCAGATAAGTTATTTATAAACAAACCTATTGTTTTCACAGTCGCAGACTTTCAGTACCATTTATAATGGATCAAATCAGAGATTTAGAGATTTCTCGCTCGGGGTATGTGGACACAAAAAATGCGTCCTACAAGACCAGGTCTACGGGATCAGCCTAAAGCCTAGTTTACACGACGACACTAGGTTGCAGGCAACTGCACTACCGGCCACTGCGCATGCTCGCCGCGCGTTTGCGCAACTCCGGTGAATCTAAACACTTTCGGCGTTTTCCAACCTTGGCCACACTAGTTCCATGAGTTTTGAGATTGTGTGTTCGTAGAGTGTAGACAAACTGAAATATGAAGTGGGGAACGGACAATAATGTTCGCTTTTTGGAGGTCTATGCTTCGCATAGGTGTTTGTGGGATTTCAGTGATGCCGATGACAAAAATAAGCAACATATTGCCGCTCCTGAGACCATCACGTACGATCAGAACATAGACAGGTTGACAATATCTGAACTGCAGGGCAAAATTTATTGAATTAGGAGCAAATATACAGCTGAATTAAGAAAAATACAAGCAAATGTAATTCTAGCTGTGGAAATGTTCTCGTCTACAAGACTAAAATCCCATCGTTCGAGTTGGCCGACTCTTTTTTTTATTTTTTTTAAGGGATATTGTTGACAGGAGGGAAGGCTACAGAAATCAAGAAGTTGCATTCTTTATTCAGTATTTATCTATTTAAAACGTCGCAGCAGTGCTCCCCGTTGACATAAGAGTTGTTACTGCTGTCAATGTTAATAATTATTACTGTTAATAATTATTGGTCTTTATGAAAAAGCGTTATCAGCAACTAAAACCGCATCTTATAGCATGCCGAGTGTTCTCGATTGTAACGCACGCAATGTGATATGTAATTTCAGTTCTGGCGGCAGTGGTTCATGCATTACAGTATCTTTATTCTTTATCGCATTATTAACTCTAGAAGAAATGTGTACAGTTCTGATGACATTCTAAGATAATTAAAAGAACTTCTTGGGTCTTCCATTATAAATTATTTCACCAAGGATGCTGAGCAACCGAGCTGACTTCTTTTCTTCAACCAGTCACGAATCGAAACACGTTCCTTATTTTTTTTTCTTATGCAGCGATTCGACGCAGCAAGCTTAAACTCCATCACAACTCATGCGACGTGCAGCAGCCAAAACTTTCATTTCAGACGCGACTCAGGAACCCACAAAACGACGAAACTGAAGTGTTCTCCGGTTTCGCCGTGTCTACAGTCAAATATGAAACCATTTGCGTGCAACTCGTTCCACGCAATGAGTGGCGCAACCCAATGTCGTCGTGTAAACTAGGCTTAGGGTATCTTTGGAGTCAAGAGCAGCATTGTGCGCTGGTGTGAATCTGTATTATAATGTTTTCTGTAAATCAATAAAGAATTCTTGAAATATCAGTTGTTCGAATACTTGTATGTCCAATATGACAAAACTTGCATTGAGTGTAGAACACGTCATAGCATTCATAAAACATAGAAACATAGTTTCAGTCGAAGGATTTATGTTTGAAATTCGAAACGAATGGTTCGAAAGGTCATTCCTTCCCACCGTGGGATATATGGTGCACGAATACTGCGGTGCTATGCTACATAGTAAAGAGATAGGACCGAGAAGACTCGAAATGTCCAGCGTTATAGCTCAGCAGGCGCCAGTCAAGTAAGGCGGCCGCCACGTAGCAACACAGAGTCGCGCAGCGCTGAGGGCGACAACTCTTTTCTCCGTAGGGGCCAAATTAGATAGAGCGAGTTGTACTGCGGAGTCTGCAATTCTACTGAGACAGGGATATAGCCTACCCCAACGTTATTCAGTCTGCACTTTTATCAAGCGATAAAGGCAAGCGAGGACAAATTTGGAAAGGGAATTAAAGTTCAGGAGAAGAAATGAAAAGCTTTTGAGGATTGTCAGAGAAACAACGGAGTTGGAAGAGCAGTTGAGTGGAATGGATGTTTTGAAAACGGGTTATAAGATTAACATCAACAAAAGTAAAACTAGGGTAATGAATTGTAGTCGAATTAAATGAGGTGATGTTGAGGGAATTAGATTAGAAAATGAGACGATAAAAAGTTTCGCTTTGTGGGCAGCAAAATAACAGATGATGGCCGAAGCAGAAAGCATATAAAATGCAGCGTGGCGCTAACAAGAAGTTCGTCCTGACGTAAGGGAGGGAGGACAAATTCCGCAGGAGGAGGAATGTGTGACTACATTATGCAAGCTCATGTGGTTGTAGGCTGCAGCAGCTATGCGGAGACGGAGAGGCTTACACAGGATAGACTAGCACGGGGAGCAGCACGGTACCCGTCTTCGGACTGAAGACCAGGGGGTTGAGAGAACATAGCTGTCTTACATCTTGACTGATTTTGTGTCCGTTTCCTGTGTTTATTATATTTTTGTTTGACAATCTAAAATTTTGATTGCACTAATAAGATTTGGGTAGCCGCTGTCACGCATTGTTCCTCGTAATTTATTTCCATGAATTCGGTCGAACGCGTTTTCAAAATCTGTAAAAGCAACGTAGATTTCACAATTAATTTCTCTTCTTTTTTCTATGAGTCGTTCTATCGTAAAAGTATTCACACTACAGGAATGTGCTTTTCTAAATCCGGCCTGATCTTCTTGAAGAAGTTGCTGGGCTATAACTGTTACTCTGTTTTTAAAGATTTGTAAGTAGCTTAATGTTGCAGTAGTTTCCACATACCATAACAGAACAGAAAGATCACTTCCGCAGCATTCCACATGCTTTGCATTTTACGCCTTTGTCGTCATATGCTGGCTGTTAAGACGTATAAATCTGAGAGGAAAGGACGTTCCTGTGTATTTTATTTCCTCTCCTTTTATTTCAAGTATTTCGGCAGTTTTATTGTATTTATTTATTTTTAATGTTTTTTTTTGTGGGTCATCCATTGTTATATTGTCATTATAAACAAATCCACATTTTCTCATAAGCGCACACGTTAGACTGGTCACCGTATTTGTATGATAAATCTTGATAACGTCCAGACCACTGGTCTTCTTTAATTACACATTCTTCAGACAAACAGTGTGACCACCTGTTTAACAGCGTGTTGTCCACGCTTGGAACTAAATATAGGAGCGATTCTGCATTGTACGGATTCAACAAGTCCTTCGACAGGTTTGTGGAAGTCTGTGGCTTTACACGTCTGCGCACAGGTCACGTAATAACCGTAAATTAGGGCGTTCCTTGGGAAAAACGACTTAACTGGAAAAACGACCTAAAGCCTATTAATGAAATCTAGACCTGTAGCCGCTTACAAGTGTTGATAAATGTCAAGGGGGACAGTTGAAAATGTGTGCTCCGACCGGGACTCGAACCCGGGACATCCTGCTTACATGGCAGACGCTCTATCCGACTGAGCGACCGAGAACACAGAGTACAGTGCGACTGCAGGGACTTATCTCTGACACGCCCCCCGTGAGACCCACACTTCCAACTTACTGTCCACACACTACATTTGTAGTGGTCCTGCCCACTATACTGATTACTCGCGGCAGTCAATCTACCGATTCCCATTTCAGCAATGTGAGTGCATCCGCACTGAAGAAGATCATTGGCCGGTATGCCTTCTTTATATGAAGATGGCATCTGTTCTTTCGGACATGTCCGAAAGAACAGATATCATTGGTGATCTTGCAGCTCTCGAAGAATGAAATTACAATGTAATCCAGACCTTTAGCTGCTTACAGGTGTTGATAAATGTCAAGGGGGACAGTTGAAAATGGAGGAATATTGAAAATACTGAGAATGTGCTTCAGTATATTTCAGTGCTTCAGAGCTGCTGAAAGAATTCAGCACCCTTTGAGGTGTTGAAAGTAGTGGTATTATCGACGACTGGGCATCAGCTTTACCACCGTACTACTCACAAAACACAAAGGACAGACACTATTTAGAATACAAAAATATGTCATTTTGTACTAAAAAGGAAACACATTTTCTTCTCGTCTACTTATGCGCGAACATTCAGTCCTTACTAAATAAACGAGAATGTGCATTGCCAATGCGGAAGACAGACATGCTGACGGCAAAGACGTATCGTCCTGGGATTACGGGTGCAAAGAAGAAAGCTACCTTCGCACTGCTCAAGTACCTTGGAGACTACAGTGCAGAAACGCTGAAGAATATTGTCGACGGTTATGCACCTGCGGCAGACAGTGACTGCTCAGGATGCGAAATACACACGTCATCGGTAGTAACCACGCAGAGACTGTTGCAGACCATTGTTGAGGACGGATAGTGTACTGTGCAGCCGCGCGGGATTAGCCTAGCGGTCTAAGGCGCTGCAGTCATGGACTCTGCGGCTGGTGCCGGCAGAGGTTCGAGTCCTCCCTCGGGCATGGGTGTCTGTGTTTGTCCTTAGGATAATTAAGGTTAAGTAGTGTGTAAGCTTAGGGACTGATGACCTTAGCAGTTGAGTCCCATAAGATTTCACACACATTTGAACATTTGTACCGTGTATATCTGTAATGTAATAAATGCATTTCTTTCGTTGTGTATGATTATTTGAATACTAGGATTATTACGTGTTATGTTCGTTGGTATATGCTTTGAAAACTAAGTATGTTTGTCGAATAAAAATATGTTTCGTTGCTTTACGGTCTGGTGGTTCAAATGTCTCTGAGCAGTAAGGGACTTAACATCTAAGGTCATCAGTCCCCTAGAACTTAGAACTACTTAAACCTAACTAACGTAACGACATCACACACATCCAAGCCCGAGCAGGACTCGAACCTGCGACCGTAGCGGTCGCGCGGTTCCAGACTGAAGCGCCTAGAAGCGCTCAGCCACACCGGCAAGCTTTACAGTGCGATTTCGCAACTCTTAGATTTAAAGACTGTTTAATAGTCAAATTCGGAAAATGTCGTTTTCTTGTTCGCATTATACGGTGGTCTATTGAAAAACGTGTGGTACTGTATTATCAGGTCAAATCAGTATGTAAGTCGTACATAGTACATTATCGCGCCATTTATATTGAAACAACAATAAGTCGTTTCTATTTGACTGAAATTTCGTCCATGTACGAGGGTTTGAAATGAATGAAAACACGACGTCACATATTTGATGCGCTGTATGTCGATTTCCGTATGTTGCAGTTAAGCCGTTGTTCCAGAGAACGCCTCAGTTACAGGGTGGTGGTTTTTGGGAGCGGAACTGGCGTTCGATAGCGTCGCAGATGTTTCCCATAGCGTTTACATGAAGCGAATTTGGTGACCAAGACCTAAGCGCCAATTCTGTGTAGTGCTTCCCAAACCACAGCAGCACTGAATGTTATACTGCTGGAAGATGCCATCGTCGTAACCCACAGCTCGTGAGGCCTTCGATTACTACCGTGGTTCCTGTGGAAGCGCAGGTGACTGTTCCGAAGAGCACAAATCTGATGCCAACTGCCTGCACCCACGGCGTGGTGCATGTTTCGAGCAGGAATTAGCTTGGATAACGTCGTATCCGAATACGATAGTCGGCGTGATGTAACAACAAACGTAATTCATCCAAGAAGGTGACACGTTTCCGTTCGTTCCGTGTCCAGTATGAACTATCCCGTACCCACTACATTTGTAATTGACGACGTCGTCGGGTCGACATGGGAACCCGAAGAGTCGTCTGCCGCAGAACCCCATGTTCAGCACTGTCCAGTGGACGGTGTAGTCCAAATCACTTTTGGCTGCTCCAGCGTTGTTCTGTGCTGCCATAACTGCCACAGATCGTTGCCTAACCTGACGTTCGTTGGTTTCACCGTCTTTCAGCCATAGATGGTGACAACAGCAGCATAACAACAACCGAGCAGCCACGTCGTTTCTGAAACGCCTGTTCCCAGGCACTGGGCCATAATAATCTCCTCTTTATCAAAGTCGCTTACGTCAATGGATTTTCCGCATCTGTAGCCCTCATCGTTGCTTATTCATTTCTGTTACACTCAGTACTTTCCTCACCGCGTCATGGGCTGTAACGCCACCAGAAAGTATTCAACGTCACGATGTGCGATGATCATGATGCCTGAGTCCACCAGTGCGATTAGTTTTGCTGTTTGTTTCTGTGATTGGTTTGTATGGTTCATCTTGTATGCTAGACTGCCTTACATGACTATCGTGTTCTGCACCTGCGTCAGTACTGCGCAAGCCACCTTATGGTGAGTGGCTGAGGGTACTTTGTGTACCACTGTAGCTTTCGTGTTTTCCTGTTCACGTATAGTTCACGTATAGTTCACGGATAGAACGATTGCTGGTAAGCTTTCGTGTGTGTTCGAAGCTCTGTAATTTAATCTTCATGGTCTTTCCGCGAGGTATACCAAGGAGGAAGCAATGTAATGATTGAGTCTCGTAACTGACCCTAATGTCCAGCGGTCAAGTTAAATTAACGAGTTGTCTAAGGATTAAAATCTGTAAGACACAAACTATTGTTCTCTCAAAATAACTGGTTTGGCTTCGTATTTTCGTGTACGTGAACGTTTGGAATGCCTTAAGCCCGCTAATTTGATTAGCACTGAGCAATCGGACTTTTTTAATCAAATGATATGCAGGTTATAAGCAGTTACTCCAATTCGTAGATGCTTCGGTGAGACGGCGTAATGGCGGATGAACAAATACCACCAAAGAATGTTATTGTCACTCATGCAACAAGTCACACCCATGTTTCCACTTGGGAACTTGTCAGAAACCTATTAAAGAGATTAATGTTAAGAAATACACTGAAGCACAAAAGAAACTGGTATAGAGATATGTAAACAGAATATGGCGCTGCGATCAGTAACGCCTATATAAGACAACAAGCGTCTCGCGCAGTTGTTAGATCGGTTGCTGCCGCTTGAATGGCAGCTTATCAAGATTTAAGTGAGTTTGAACGTCATGTTATAGTCGGCGCACGAGCGATGGGACACAGCATCTCCGAGGTAACGATGAAGAGACTTTCCCGTACTACCATTCACGAGTGTACCGTGAATATAAGGGATCCGGTAAAACATTAAAACCACCGACATCGCTGCGACCTGAAGAAGATCCTGCAAGAACGAGACCAACGACGACTAAGGAGGATCGTTGAACGTGACAGAAGTGCAATCCTTTCGCAGCCGACGGTCCATTGTGTAACCTTGATGACTGCATGACACAAAGCTTTACGCCTCGCCTGGGCTCGTCAACACCGACATTAGACTGTAGATGACTGAAAACGTGTTCCCTGGTCGGACGAGTGTCACTTCAAATTGTATCGAGCGGATGGACGTGTACGGGTATGGAGACAACCTCATGAATCCAAGTAGACTGTATGTCAGCAGGGGACTGTTCAAGCTGGGGGAGGCTGTGTAATGGTGTGGGGCGTGTGTAGATGGAGTGTATGGGACTCCTGATACGTCTAGATACGACTCTCACATGTGGCACGTACGTAAGCATCCTGTCTGGTCAGCTGCATCCGTTCGTGTCCATTGTGCGTTCAGACGGACTTGGACAATTGTAGCAGGACAATACGACACCCCACACGTCCAGAATTGCTACAGAGTGGCTCCCGGACCACTCTCCTGAGTTTAAAGACTTCCGCTGGCCACCAAACTCCCCAGACATGAACATTATTGAGCATATCTGGGATGCCTTGCAACGAGCTGTTCAGAAGAGCTTCCAGCGCGTCATACTCTGACGGATTTATGGACAGCCCCGCTGGATTCATGGTGTCAGTTCCCCGCAGCACTAATTCAGACATTAGTCGAGTCCATGTCACGTCATATTGTAGCAGTTTTGCGTGCTCGCACGGTATTAGGCAGGTGCACCAGTTTCTTTGGCTCTTCAGTGTAGTAAAACAAGAGTCATTACTATAACGAAATAAATTATTATTCGCCATTTCACGTGTTTACAATGAATCATACGTTTTAAGAGATCAAGGGCAGGAGGAGGAAAGAATAACGAAGGAAGTGACAGAAGAAGAAAAGCAGTCAAATGAGTGATCACATCAGAAATATATCGTAATTTAGACACATTCTTGCAGGTTTTGAAACACTGTGGATTCATATTTTATATATAAGACTTCTTTCTTTATCATAATTAATTCATTGTAGTTAGTAAAAGTAACTTTTCTAGCGTAAGAAAAAAAAGAAAAATCTTGCAGCGTCTGTCCCTGGAGTTGGCTGAGCATCTCCGTTAAGCTTTGGCGCTCACTAAATGAAGCTGTAACGAACTGTGTTGCTCTTCTTTTGATCTCTATTTCTTACATCAATCCAGTATGATACGGATCGCACAGTGAGTAGCAATATTCAAGCATTGATCGAACGAGTGTTTTCGATGAACTACATTTCCTGAGGATTTTTCGAATGCATCTGCCTGGCATGTGCCTTACGTATGATTAATTTTATCTAACCAGTTTGCTCCAGATCGCTCCCAGATATTTTATGGAAGTAACTACTTCGAGTGATTGTTCTGTAATCGTGTAATCATACAATAAAGGGTCTTTCTTTGAACGTTTACGCAACACGTTACATTTGTTTATGCTGAGGCTCATTGCCGCGCCATGCGGCAAGCGTCGACCCGCTGCAGTTTTTCCTGCTGGAACTTTCAAGCTTTCCTGTGTACAACGGCGTCATCCGCGAAAAGCCTCGCGGACATTTCGACGTTATCTGCTAGGTCTTTCGGTATCTGAACTGTGGAGGAACCAACAGGGATCACAGATGGTGGGAATTTTAGCAGTTACCTTGTACTGTCGGCGAGCAATAACTGCGGCCACCTGTCAGGCACTCGAAGCGAGCGTGAGTCACCGGAAGCGGGCGGCCGCGCTATCGCGGGCTGATAGCGGGTAGCCGGGCTCCCAGGCCGTCACGTGGCCCTCACACACACCCACAGCCACAGCCCTGCGATAGCGCGGCCAACCCGACTCCGGATGTGGGCACACGAGAGCCTGTTGCCGGCCGCCGTGTTGCGTCGCCAGATGGACCGTTTGACGCCACTCCGGTGACGGAAAGGCTCGCCGCTTGTCATCCGGCGCTCAAATAGTGACATCTGCGCCTGCTTTCCTCTGGTGCAGCGGGCGCCGGAAACTGTCCGGCACGAGACCTCCTTCGCAAAGTGTCGACCGCCGGTGTCACTACGGGCGCTTGAACGTGCCGGCACACAGCCGTGTCGACGAACAGGTGCCGATGAGTACTCGCGCTCCGCAATCTGCAGCGTGCGCCACAAGTACACAACTGACCATTCGAGTTGCAACACCGGAAACGAAATGTTAGCTATTATGCATATTCAGATTAGTAATGAGAATACAGGATTAAATATCTAGTTGCTCTCAAGTTGTGCAGGGTGGAGAATTTAGTGCACAGAGCACCAACGACTACTCTAACCCAGCTGGGCGTCTAGTCGAACTGACCTCGGATGACAGACACGGGTACGTGAGGTGATGCCACTTCAACTCTGTGCCAGAGTTCACCACCTTCCCCGGCTGCCGAGTAGTGGCTTGCCATATGTTGTCTATCGGTCCTCGATCTGGAGAACATGCTGGCCAGGGCAGCAGTCGAACGGCCACTGCAATGAGGCTGGCCTTACGGTCAAGTTGCGGTCTTGCATTATATTGTTGAAATATAGCCGCACGGGGACCTTGAAGATGGCCACCAGCCCTAAAACGTCGGAAATGTAACGGTGGGGTCCGAAACAGACGTGACAGTCTTGTGTAGCCGATCATATTCCCATATTTTCTTCTAAGCCTCTAGCAAGATATCAAAAATTCCCATATAAGATTTTATTCTGATGAGAAGTTAGTTTCACGATGGCTTGTTTAATCTTGACTCTCAGTGCATTTAGCACACTTTCAATTCAAGCGCTACTTACAATCCTCAAAGGCACACAGAAAAGTGAGCTGTGTCTTCTTGTGTTAAAGAATGACAATTGATTGTTTACTCATGTAATGAACTAATCTCTTTGTATTACACTCAATAAACTTATGTGTGTTACTTAAAAGTGGTTGATTCCACATGTGGGATACGGAGACATAAGAATAAAATGAAGTTTACTCCTACTTCAAAAGCAATGAAACTTCACCCACCTACACGATCAGCTTCTATATTTTCATACAAAAATCGGTATCAATGAAAACGAATAACGAATAACGTCGTTTTCCGTCGTTAAACAAAATTTCCACTAGTACATAGTACCAGAGTTGTTGTGTAATAAATTTACAAGACTCAGAAGGCTTTCACTTACCCAAAATATACTGACGCGCCCATCTTGTCAAAATTTGTGTCGTACCGCGCTGGCTGCAATTCTCGGACAATCAGAACAAACCACTATTCACTTCAGAAAAATATTTATCTACTAGATCAGAAATCAGAATCTTCGATACATGGTCAGTACACTGACTGAATGTGACTACTCTTTTACGAATAGTTAGAAAAACTGCAGGGGAGGATGTGCAGCAAACAGTACATTTATATGTCGGTACTCTTGCAATCGTAGATCGACAAATTACAATACTACGACAGGAACAACATTTTATTTTAAAGAGAAAAACGTGTACTACGTTGCTTATCAAATGTAGAGCCTGATACGGTTTTGCAGTTTCTTTTCATAAGTCACCGCTTTGTTGCACCTCACCTTGTTGCAGGATTCCGAGATAATGTGGCGACGATGATGCGTGATATTTGATGATTCTACTTCCAAAATAATATGTCTAGATCAGTGGTATATCCGTTGCAGATAATGATAAGACTGATATGCTGTCGCAGCTGTTGTCGTGAGCTTGATGGCTCACCACAGTTCCAGAGTGTACACAACTTGGTATACGCGCTACTGAGATATATACGGAGTGTGTTCCCTTATAACAGGCGTGGGCAACCTTTGGTGACCCGCGGGCCTGATTCACACGTGTTGTGGAGCTCGTGGTCTGCCTTCTCACGTGCCACGACAGTAGAGCTCCTAGCGCGTAAAGTCGAAAGCATAGCGTCAGTGACGTCCGTGTTTACGAGGTAAGGCACTGGCATCAACGGCACCGCTCTACCAAAACGCCACGTCAGTAAATTTTGCCTCAAAACACCCGCTTCTGAGAGTTTTATTTGTGCGTTGTGAACATGTTTCTTTACTCTGGATGTGTTGCAGTAGCTGTATCTAAAGATTTACATTGAAATTTCTGCAACGCCATTAGTAGGGAAACAACGTTCGCGACACGTGAATAAATGTATGTTGTGACTTGGCAAGACAGCCAAGCCACTATGAGGTGAAGCCGAAAGGCACGCGTTAAGCTCACGTAGGCTGGCGTGAGGTCTGGAAAATGACAAGGTCTTTATAGTAGCAAAAACAGTACGTAGCTTCTGGAATACTTAACTTTAATCCATAATTGGTGAACATCGGTCTGACGGTACATGCATCAGAAGATAAATAGCAAATGATAATGGCGCCTTGCTAGGTCGTAGCAAATGACGTAGCTGAAGGCTATGCTAACTATCGTCTCGGCAATTGAGAGCGTAATTTGTCAGTGAACCATCGCTAGCAAAGTCGGCTGTACAACTGGGGCGAGTGCTAGGAAGTCTCTCTAGACCTGCCGTTCGGCGGCGCTCGGTCTGCAATCACTGACAGTGGCGACACGCGGGTCCGACGTATACTAACGGACCGCGGCCTATTTAAAGGCTACCACCTAGTAAGTGTGGTGTCTGGCGGTGACACCACAATGTAAACGTCTGAAGATGGGATGCCAGGCACCTTGAAATGTCATCATGAAAAATAATCGCCCACAAGAGCAAATTGTTGCAGCTAATTCATGATAAATTACCTCGAATATATACAGTTGCAGTGTTATAATACGTCCACAACGGACAAGAATAATTTACTAATGTAATATGGAATTATCCGAAAAAAATGTCACGGGCAGAAAATAATGCGATCGCCTCGCTCACCGTCTCCCACAGATTTCTTCCGCGGGTCGCATCGAAACCAGTCGTGGGCAACCGGTTGCCAACCCGTGCCCTGCACAATCTCCTACTCCGTGGCGCTCACGAAAGAGTTGCAGTTCTATGATTGATAAAACACATGCAAATCTTATTTACGACAAAGTACAGAAATCTTGAAACCTGATATCGTCCACAAGTATTTTTTCACTAGTGATCCACCGATTTGCGTCCACTGCATACACAAAAACTGTCTCAGTGCATCCACGGCGAGCCGTTCCAGTTGCTCAGGGGGAACAGCTGTGGTTATAATGCCGTCCGCACTGCGTCTCGGTCAAGGTGTGTACGATTCATTTTCTCCCGAGTGGATTTTTCTTTTATAATTTTACGCAAATAAAATGAAAAGCGAATCATGAGTTTAAGTGCGGTTGCTCTTCATGGAAGATAATACCCACCTGGCCGAGATGCTCTGGTTGCTTAAATTCTCGCACGTGAAACTGTCAAATGCATTATTTCGGCTTTATTTCTATAGTGCTCAAAATTTGTAGTAAAAATATTTGAGACACGGAAAAATCTCGAAACTGTTTTACTTGAAAATGATGATGTAATCTTTGAGGAAAAGACAGGCTCCAGCAAATTGCACTTAGTAATTACTTGAACGGGTATGGTGGTCTAGAGGTGAAGCGTGTGTTTGGGAACTGAAAGGTCGCGGTATCGAATTATGATCGGACCACGGAGTATTTCATTCTGCCTTTAACCTTGCCTTCATCTTTCGGTAATTTGGACACTCACCAGGATCGGCACGTGGTCCGGTTTCCAAGTTAAACCCCGTAGAACTAAAGAACAGAACACCAGCTATGGGTATGTATGAAATGTATGTTTAGTAAACGGCTGGTTTTTAAACTCCTTTTAAGCGTCAAAGTATGACGGAGACCACCTGTCTATGGAATGAGTTGGAGGTAAATACAAGTTTTTCCATAAGTACATCTGAGGTCTCAGACGACGGCTGTGCGAAAACTACAACACATCCAGGAAATACGAACACGTTATTTGCGTGCGTGCATGTGCCCGCAACCACAGCAGCAGCCCTCCCTACAATAAGAACGGACGATTTGTCTGCTTGTTGTGACACAGTTGCCTCCTAGTGGTGCACTCTCCAACCACGCCAATGTGCGCATTACGAATCTAAACTTGCAGAATTGCTGTATCCACATCTCTAGACCTACGTTGGTTTTCTGTACGTCTTGCAGTCTTCCAAATCCCCAGAGCTACTTACGAATAGAACTGTATAATTTATACAGATGTTAAACTTATTCACAGAAATAACACGAAAAAATTATATGCAGTTTACGCGATGAGTTTGCGGAAAGAATTCCGGCTCCATTTTGTATAGGAATGTCGCTGCTTCGAGAAAAGAATATCATTTGAATGAAAAAGATTATATGCAAAATTCTCTGTTGTGCACACAATTTTTTGGGTATTGTGAAAACAACCATACGTAGTGCAGCACGTGTATGCTATAAACTATAAGGCGCAACTACCGTGCGGAGATACAGAATTTTTATCAAGTATGATCTTTCGAACAGTGGCCCTTCCCATTAAAGAAGAGATCTGTAAAATGAAAGAAAATCACTTTCAGATAGCCACAGAGTCCTCTATTATGCAGGCGCAATTAGAAGCGGTGCAGTGCCGCAGAAACGTTTAAATGTAAATTTTCCAGACACTCAACTGAATAATCACGGTTCCGTTATCGGCAGAAAGGTTGCGGGAAAGAAGAAAAGGACGAGGATGAAACACTTTGTTATACACAAAGAAAACTAGAAGACATAGCTACTTGGACGCACCCAGTCTTATAGAGAGGGTATCAGGGAAATACAGTGTTTATTTGTTCTGATATACTACTTGAGCTGAGTTCAGAGTGGCACCGACAACGGTTGGCAGACGAAGTCGCCAGATGCCTCCTGATAACATCTCCCGACAGCTTCGCCAGAGTGCGTCCGATGTCGACTGTCAGTTTTTGCCGAGATCAAAGAGATTATGTTAGATGATCCTATTCTATCAAGAGGGTTAGAATCTATTTTAACGTCCTTGGGCGGGATGGATGCAACGATGCCTGTTTGCTTCGAGACGAGTGCTGCATTGCGGCTTTTGCTATTAAAAAGACGCCCGATGCAGGTGAATGAGCTACATCTGTATCGAAAAGACTAGTGAATACTGAACACTCTTTCCTCAGTAACTGGAATAACCAGACATGTTTCACGAAAGTGTTAGATGAAGACGGAAACGTTTTATTTCACATTCGAGATCACTGAAAAGCATCATCATGTGTGAAAGGCACACATAAATTCTAGAATAATATACTCAGGACACGTAAAGTACTGAACAGCGGAAACATTAACACCACATTTACAAACCAAATAATACAGCCGATTCACCGCCCTACTGGCATAAAAACACCACTAAGAAGCGGTAAATAATACGTAGACAGCAAGTGCCCACTGACAACATCCCAAAAAGGCCCAGCACAGTAACTTCAAGCATAAGATACGCCGCTCCTCTCACTTGAACACATTATTTTTGAAGATTATAATTTAGGCCTACAATTTTCGATAGCAGCGGTAGTAGTAATTCGTAGGCAGCTAACCTGGCCATCTACCAAAGTCCGAAAAGTATCCATTAAGGTACGTTTAGGCGTAAGATACGCCGCCTATCTCACTTGGACGAATTTTTTTTTGAGATTGTAGTTGACATCTGTAATTTCCCACAAGGTTTTCCCTGTTTGTGGTTCCCATGAAAGCTGCGATTTCAGTCCATGGATTCAGAGCTATATCCCGACTACAATGTTTTTCATCGTCAGGATGCCATCAACTCTCTCTTTCTTGGATTAAATTTATCAGGTACTGACAGTCCAAATTTCTTGTGTGAGAATGTCGGCCGACTTGACCAAAGACAACGAACTGATCTGAATTTCACCGACTGTCGTCTGAAGTCTGTACGTTCGTGCGAGGAGATCGCTTGCTTTGTGACGGCGCTCGCTCTGGCGTTGTGACTTTATTGCGTCGGTCGACTCCGGGATCCACCGGTATCGGTGGCACTGTGGCCGAAGCCTACACTTTTGAAAATGATCCCTTAAAATACGACAGAATGTATCTCCATCTCAGACTGCCAAATCAATATGTGTTGGAAAAGGAAAGTCATACCAAGAGCATAGCAACAAGAAAAAGTTATTTATATCGCTGTTTCAAAAAGGAGATAGAAGTAACTGCCAGGATTCTAGAGGGATTAGCTTGCTGGACACAGCATACTGGAATTACGCTAGTATTTTGAGTAGCAGGATAAAGGTAGTATTACAGGGTTTATTAAGTGAATAAGAGATGAATTGTAGTTGGGAAACAGATCACTGGAAGACGAGCGGAATTCAGTTGAGGGGTCCATTTCGTATTTGTTGACGGGAAAAGCTTGCTAAAGTTAACGAAGAAAAAGTGTGGGGTATAGTGAAGAACAGAAGGTACTCTCTCCACTTAATAAACACTTTAAGAAGCCTATACGAAAAAGAACACTAACGTTAGATACCTTGGCGTTCTTATTTACGTCGAAGTACAGCCCTCGAAATTTTGAAACCTGATATCGTCCACAAGTATTTTTTCACTAGTGATCCACCGATTTGCGTCCACTGCATATACAAAAATTGTTTCAGTGCGTTCAGACGGACTTGGACAATTCTAGCAGGACAATACGACACCCCACACGTCCAGAATTGCTGCAGAGTGGCTCCCGGACCACTCTCCTGAGTTTAAAGACTTCCGCTGGCCACCACACTCCCCAGACATGAACATTATTGAGCATGTCTGGGATGCCTTCGAACATGCTGTACCGGACTAACTGCTGGGTTGGGGTGGGAGGTGGCAGACAAGGGTATATGATTTCTCCTGTTTTGTTATGTATCAGCTTCTGTGTATGATCTATGTCATCCAAGAAATTAACATGAATGTTAATGTGTTTGATGACACAGATTACACACAGAACCTACCTGTCCACTCAGGTTTGACTAATGTTTGTCGCGCACACAGTTCACAGGCTACTGAATGGCTTTGCTCTGTGCTTCTGTTTTGTACTGCCTGCTAATGTGGTTTCATTACAAGATGTTTTCAACTACTGCTTACTTTCCTTTTTTATCTGTGCTTGCATACTATTTAATTTTTATCTTACATCATTGTGTATCGGGCCAACCATGCACTGCCGGTGAAACTATATGAGTTTAATTCAAAACATATGTGTTTAACGGGTTAAACGTTGTAAGTGCTCTTTTTATTCTGGTGACTATAACCAATGATTGATTTGTACCTTGTATTCTAATGCGTATTTGTGACATGTATGCAGTTCTCGAAGTAATAAGTGTGCCTGCGTGACGTCGACATCTTGTCATGATATTCGGGCTGACAGCGATTCAGCCAACTTCAGGTGAATGTTTTACGCTGGACATTGCTGGTGCGCGTCGCCCTCTTCTATGGTAATACTGCTTCCTCTGAGGAGCGTAGGCGCATGCGTAACAGGGACATTGCATGCACACTCTCTGTCGGAATGCGGGCTTATGGGGTTAAAATTCATGCGTCAACATAATAAGATTGACTGTCACTAGATGTGTCACTAGGTGTCAAATGTTTTCTGTCTGAAGATATTAAAGAGATCACCGGATCACGCGCCTTATCCAGTTGAAAGCCCATCAAAATTAGTAAGATTATCCGCCAACCATGTTTTCTCGGATTCTTAATTAACTGTATCCCACAAGAATGCAAGAGAAGGAGACACTGGTCAGGTCTAGGACGGTCCTCCCGTATGCCGGCAATATTTTTTCGGAACTAAGAGGAATTCCAAAGAAATATTATGGTAAAGTAATCATTCGGCCACCTGCAAAGACCTGTGCTCATGTCGGTCCTGCAAACAATGACATAGAATTGCGAAGGGCTGGAGTCTGCAGAATAACGTGTCAGTGTGGCAAAGTCTAACCTGATCACACAGCAAGTAAAGTACGTGAAGTGTGCGCTGAATATGAGCGCCACACTCGCCTTTCGTAGCGCAGCAAGTCAGCCATACGCGACCATTGCTTCTCCACACGATTATTCTGTCACAGAATTCTTACACCCCTCGGAAAATCTTCTGCGATTCAATTGTGAAGCAATATCTGGAAACACGTTTGACGGAAGATCGTATTGGTTATGATGGCGGCTTTCGAATGGACGAGGCATAGGGTCCGGTTATATCTACACTATCTTCAGAAATAAAAAAAAATTACACCTAAATACACGTCTAGCGACAATTAATTTTATAATGTCATCAGCAGGCCAGCATTTCAACATGTGAAGTGCATATAATATCACCGTTATGCGTGTGCCTGGGCTCCTCAGATGTAGCAATATCCCAATAGGGCGCTTAACTTGAAAGAGGGAGCTTTCGAAGCGGTAACCTATGCGCATGCGTCTGCTTACCAATTTTTGGTATAAATTTAGTGATGTCCGCCGGTGGTGTCCAGTGTAAAACTGCGTGAGCCGTGTATCGGGTCCTATCTTTGGTTCAAATGGCTCTGAGCACTACGTCACGTGACATAAGCAGCCAGTGTGGGCTCAAGCGTTACGTGTGAAGCATTGAAAGTGTTGTGTATTTCCGAAGTTAGATAGAAATCTTAGAGATAAAACTGCCTCTGTTAGCACATAAAACGAAATATAGTCAGTGGTACCGTACAAAGTTGTTAAGACTGGTAAAAAATTTGACCTGATTGACTGTGAAGTATGGTTTAAACTTATATTTAAGATGCTCACAATAATAATTTGTACTTTGTTCCACACAATGTAATGTACAAAAAGAAAAAAAAATGCACTATGCAAGTACCGTACCTACGACCTTTGATTCAGTGACTATTAACGTTACCCGGAGACTATTATTACTGATGGAACGTGGCTGCTAATGTACATTGTTTTAATACAAATACAGTTGTTACTGTTTCCTACAGCATACTTTTCATCGTAGGCCTAGTTTTATCCACACACATTTTTAAAATATTGTATTCTCTTGTACCTTCGTAATCATTCTCCTAAAGTCATAGGCAATTTGCAGACAAAATTGTATAGCATGGATCCGACAAAAATATAAGCCATGCTTAATGTTGTAGGCACGTTTCTCAACTCTATTTACTAATGTACCGCGCATATGGATTTCAATCCAATGCTTTATTTCGTATAACAAAAGAGACATTGAGCGAATTTTCGTAGTACCGAGTAGCAGGAACAAGAAGTAACTCGATATAGGGCTTATTAGCGATGGATTTTTCCTTGCACTTGCGAAGTAATAAAAATGGTTCAAATGTCTCTGAACACTATGGGACTTAACATCTGAGGTCATCAGATGGCCGCCATGTCGGCCGACGCTACTGCCAGTAACCGCGCGTTCGCGCCGTGTTTACTCAGACGCTGCCTCACGGTGCAACAGCTGCCAGCTACCAGTCCACGGCAGCGCGCCGGCCTCTGTCTGGACTGGGGCAGCGGCTGCAGCAGCAAAAACCGCCACCACAAACAGGTCACCGCGTCCACTGCAGCTGGGAATCTCGTGCCATGTTGGAGCTCCTCTGCCAATATCTTCAGCTCTGTGTTATTACTTCTTTCCCTCTTCTTCTACGTACAAGTGGCAACTACAGAAGAGATATGCGGAGGCTCTGGAGTATGTCCTGGTTTGTATATACATCTCTCTCTCTCTCTCTCTCTCTCTCTCTCTCTCTCTCTCTCTCTCTACACCTCTCTACCTTACGCTACCTTATGCTTTCATTACAAATAGTTACCACAGATGGGCTTTTGTACTTCTTGTCCATTCGTCTCTTGATTTCGAACGTCATACAACGTCTTGAATTCTCTAAAACATTCTGTATGTCCACAAATTTTATGAAGGTCTACTAACTATCCTTTATTTTTTCTTCTCGCGTCTCCGAAAACAAATTTGTCTGCAACTAACTCTTCTCCGCGCTTCTACACTTATGTTCAGAAAAAAAACCGATCACCTTGAACGACTAGAGATAGGACGTTCGTATTCACAGGACTTGTACATTAGTATGTTCCGCAGAAATGATTAGCATTTCAGTCACCTCGGTTCAGCATGTGTCCTGTTGCCTAGCACTCACAGGGTCCGCCAAGGGCCGTCATAACTTGTTCGACGCGAGAGGCATTGACGCGTATAAGGCGCGATTGGGATCCTGTGGTACAGCCATCCGTGCTGTATTCACCTGGTTCCAAAGTTCATCTGTGGAGCTTGGCAGTGGACCACAGCGCTGCACCTGTTGTTTCACCGTATCCCACATATTTTCGATTGGTGACAAGTCTCATGATACGGCGGGCCAGGGCAAAATTCTGACATCCTGTGACACAAAAGAGGCACGTGTTAGTGTAGTAACATGTGGTCGTGCATTGCCTTGCTGAAAATGGCGTCTGGGATGTTACGCAGAAAGGGTATTCCTACTGGTAGCAAGACGTCATTCACATAGGTCACACTGGTTACAGTGCCCTGGACACGCGCCAAATGTGATTTGTGGTCGTACCCAATAGCGTCCCAAACCACAAGGCCCTGAGTTGCCACTGTATGTCTTGTGTGAAATCAGACATTGTGATGCCGCTCCAACTGTCTGCGGTCAACCAAAATGTGGCCATCATTTCCAAACAAACGGAATCTGGATTCATCTGAAAACACTATCTGATGGCATTCCTGTCCCCATTGACGTCGTTCCAGACACCGTTGCTCTCCATCATGTTTCTGCACATTCGTCAAAGATAGGCGAAGAAGTGACTGACGCGCACGGCCGACTGCCACCCCTGATGGCGTACGGTGTGTTCCACTGTTCCAAGGTTGCGAAAGAACCGAGGAGAACGCAGCTCTGTCCTGCAATACCATTCGGATAAGGCGTTGATCTTCTCTGGGGGTGGTCTGTGTGGTGCGAGCTGACGCATCTAGTCGTGTTCTACAGCCTTTCGTGAACCATTCTGCACACACCGGTTGCACTGCCGAAACACAACATCCGACACGAGCAGCAAGTTTCCCAGATGGATGCTTCACGTTCTCTGATGCCAATAACCCACTGCCTTTGAAAGTGACCGATTTGCTATGCGACTCGTGCAACGTCTGAGAGGCATCCTACACGTCTGCACAAGTCACATTGATCCATTACCTTCGGTTTATAGCGACAATGAGAGCCGCATGCGTATTTTACCGGTAGATGGTTCTGTGCCGCGATATTGATGTTGATCTTGAACCCAGTGGCCGACATGGTTCAAATGCTAATCGTTTCTGGAGAACGTACTGATGTACATGTGAATGACTTATCTCTAGTCGTTCTGTTTTTTTTTCTTTCTTTTTTCTTCCTGAACATTAGTGTATTTACTTTTGTAGTCAACAGTCTAAAGATTCGACATGCCACACAGATCATGTGATAGTTCTCGTCTTCATTCAGTGGTCTTCTTCTGAAGTGTGACGATAAAGCGGTTACCCTGAAAGAAAATTTGACATTTATTTTAAACGATAATCACAGCCAGAACAGTCACGAGATAGAATTCTCTCGCTTCAGTTCACAGTTTACTACAACCGGCACATAGACAAATGTACAGGTTACTCGATTTCGACCAATGTTTTAGTACTGTGTCACCGAGATTGGCTATACAGGGTGGTCCATTGATAGTGATCGGGCAAAATATCCCACGAAATAAGCATTAAACGAAAGAACCACAAAGAACTAAACTCGTCTAGCTTGAAGGGGGAAACCAGATGGCGCTATGGTTGGCCCGCTAGATGGCGCTGCCATAAGTCAAATGGATATCAACTGCGTTTTTTTAAATAGGAACCCCAATTTTTTATTACATATCCGTGTAGTACGTAAAGGAATAAGAATGTTTTAGTTGGGCTACTTTTCTCGCGGCGCTGTAATAGCCACAAATGTATAAGTACGTGGTATCACGTAACATTCCGCCAGTGCGGACAGTATTTGCTTCGTGATACATTACCCATGTTAAAATGGACCGTTTACCAATTGCGGAAAAGGTCGATATCGTATTGATGTATGGCTATTGTGATCAAAATGCCCAACGGGCGTGTGCTATGTATGCTGCTCGGTATCCTGGACGACATCATCCTTAAGTGTCCGGACCGTTCGCCGGATGGTTGCGTTATTTAAGGAAACAGGAAGTGTTCAGCCACATGTGAAACGTCAACCACGACCTGCAACAAATGATGATGCCCAAACAGGTTTTTTAGCTGCTGTCGAGGCTAATCCGCATATCAGTAGCAGACAAATTGCGCAAGAATAGGGAATCTCAAAAACGCCGGTGTTGAGAATGCTACAACAACATCGATTGCACCCGTACCATATTTCTATGCACCAGGAATTGCATGGCGACGACTTTGAATGTCGTGTACAGTTCTGCCACTGGGCACAAGAGAAATTACGGGACGATGACAAATTTTTTGCACGCGTTCTATTTTGCGACGAAGCGTCATTCACCAACAGCGGTAACGTAAACCGGCATAATATGCACTATTGGGCAACGGAAAATCCACGATGTCTGCGACAAGTGGAACATCAGCGACCTTGGCGGGTTAATGTATATGGTGCGGCATTATGGGAGGGAGGATAATTGGCCCCCATTTTATCGATGGCAATCTAAATGGTGATAGGTGGATTGGTCGTCGAAGTACCATACCATGCTCCGCAAGTTCACAGGATCTGACGTCGCCGGATTTCTTTATGTGGGGAAAGTTGAAGGCTATTTGCCATCGCGATCAACCGACAACGCCTGACAACATGCGTCAGCACATTGTCAATGCATGTGCGAACATTACGGAAGGCGAACTACTCGCTGTTGAGAGGAATGTCGTTACACGTATTGCCAAATGCATTGAGGTTGACGGACATCATTTTGAGCATTTATTGCATTAATGTGGTATTGACAGGTAATCACGCTGTAACAGCATGCGTCCTCAGAAATGATAAGTTCACAAAGGTACATTTATCACATTGGAACAACCGAAATAAAATGTTCAAACGTACCTACGTTCTATATTTTAATTAAAAAAAACCTACCTGTTGCCAACTGTTCGTCTATAATTGTGAGCCATATATTTGTAACTATTACAGAGCCATCCATCACAAAACGGAAAAAGTGGTCCAACTAAAACATTCATATTTCTTTACGTACTACACGAATATGCAATAATAAATTGGGGTTCCTATTAAAAAAAAAAAAACACAGTTGATATCCGTTTGATCTGTGACAGCGCCATGTAGCGGGCCAACCATAGCGCCATCTGGTTTCCCCCGTCAAGCTAGACGAGTTTCGTTCTTTGTAGTTTTTTTCGTGAGATATTTGGCCCGGTCACGATCAGTGGACCACCCTGTATACATGAGTGAAGGCCTGAAATTGCAGCTGCTACTCCGAATTAGGTGCAAAAGTAAAATGTAGTTTATCGTTAAATGACGGACCTGTGAAACGTTTCTACTGAATGTAGCTTGTGCTCGTAGTACTTGCGACCGCGTGCTCTGCCGTAATCACAGTGTAAACCTATTCTGATACTTGATTTGTTTCGTAAAATGTACTTCTTGTAGAGAGCGTCACAAATAATGTATGTCGTCGACTGAATTTAGTGTGGAAGCAGATTAAACGTCGTATGGATTTTACCAGATTCTGCTGCTTTCGGTGTTGCTGATTATGTGTTCTCAACTTTTCGTAATTATGCAGGTTCGGCTCATACCAGCGCACATAAAGTTGTAGAAGGGAAGAAACTTTCGAATAAAACTTTCGGTAATGGTAGTAATCTCAACTATTATCGCCGTTCTCCTAGTAGCCAACGATAATGTTTTAGCTAGACATTCAAGACTATCAGTGGAGCGTTATCTCTAATTCCAGTAGGGACAAAGTTTTCTCATCAAGTTTTTTTTTTGCCAGAGTAACTTCAGTCTCTCTGTAATAATTTTCATGAGATTCGAAAGCTTGGTAATATCTTTTCTTCTGATAATCCCAGCTTATGCTCTAGTTAATTTAGGTTGTGATATTTTTGGACAAGAGATGTATATTGCAGTTTTCATAACATTGAATCAAATTAACTTCTGGACAGTGCATTCAAGTAAATGTTATTGCTCCGTTAATTGCAGTAAAATAAACTCGTATTTTTTTTCATTCGAGGGAATGAAATGATACTTAGAAGACGGTTGATCAATTTTCAATAAAACTCGTGAAGAGTTATTCACTGAACTTTGTACGTGCACTTGGCGTCATAATAAAATACAAAGAAATGTGAATCATCAAAGGACCAAGTGCAGAGTTCACAAGAAAGTCTGTACAATGCAAGAATGAAAGTCAAAATGAACACAGTGTAGAAACATACACTGCGTTCAGTATCTATTCATTTTTCATATTGTCGCATCATAATGGCGGCAGGAGATTTCGTGTCGTTACGGCGTCTTTTCGCAGATGAAGGCCATCGGCCAGTTATGATCTGTATCCATCTGGTGATGTGTGACGATCATGCTGCATAATGCTTAACTGCCCTCTGTCCCCAGACCTCCGGCGACTTACATAAAACAAATATCACAAACACTTCAAGATACACATTAGGCAAATACAGTCAGAAATCGGACAAATTCTAGGGTCTATGGTTTAGGCCGTGCTTATTACCAACTGCGGAATTCTGTTTCCAAAACAAATCTTTTATCAGCCGGCCGGCCGGTGTGGCTGAGCGGTTCTAGGCGCTTCAGTCTGGAACTGCGCTGCTGCTACGGTCGCGGATTCGAATCCTGCCTCGGGCATGGATGTGTGTGATGTCCTTAGGTTAGGTAGGTTTAAGTAGTTCTAAGTTCTAGGAGGACTGATGACCTGAGATGTTAAGTCACATAGTGTTCAGAGCCATTTTTATCAGCCAAGGCCCCGCAAATAAAAAAAAGGTCATGTACTAGACTATTTATTTTAGATCGTGAAAATTCATGGCTCTACAACATACCATTCGATACTAGCGAAGTTGCATTCACATCTCATGATTTGTTGCTGTTAACAACAACAGTATCGAAGGTGTTTGGCTCGTAATTTGTTCAATAGATGACAGCTTTCGGAAGGCAAGGAATACAGCGTGAACTTGCGAGCCGTGTCGACGAGTACTGCCTTCTGAGTATGATGAACGAAACAGCGTGCATATTGTAACGTTTTCAAGCTCGAGTTCAACGATTTCTTTGAATGTGCTACGAAAATGTAGTGTCATTTAGAGACAAGTGTTTCTGAGCACAGTAAATAATCTACATGTTCTTTTACGTGCTCTAAAAAAGTCAGCCTTCTGCTAAAATATCGTATATCGTACACCTTGCTACTGCGAGTGTTGTTAAATGGAAATGAGCGTATGGCGTCAGTGGCCGTGAGTTCCCAGGCGGGAAGTTCGGCTCTCAAATGGCTCTGAGCACTATGGGACTTAACTTCTGAGGTCATGAGTCCCCTAGAACTTAGAACTACTTAAACCTAACTAACCTAAGGACATCACACACATCTATGCCCGAGGCGGGATTCGAACCTGCGACCGTAGCGGTCCCGCGGTTCCGGACTGAAGCGCCTAGAACCGCGCGGCCACCGCGACCGGCGGAAGTTCGGCGCCAAGTGCAAGTCTTTTGAGTGCGGCGCCACATTGGGCGACTTGCGCGTCGACAATGGGGGATGAAATGAAGATGAGGACAGCAAGCACAGTGCCTGAGGGGAAAACATCTCCCACCTCAGCCGGGAATCTAACCCGGGCCCCGGTGCGTGGCATTCCAACGCCCTGACCGTTCAGCTATTGGGGCGGACAGTTGTTAAATAAATATAAGGCTGTTTTATGAAGATAAAAGAAAGGAAGTGAGTCGTTGAATTTTTTCACCCGCCCTTAGCAAGTTGTTTTCTATTGGTAGATTTGCAACTATAAAAATAAAAGAACAATAATGAGATGTGTAGAAAAAAACATGAAAGCGAAAGGAAAAGGGTCAGAGTGGCTTTTACGAACAAGCCCGTGTGGGTTTGTTCAGAAAAAAAAAATAAATAAATAAATTGGAGCGTTAGTTTTACAACGGACAAAATGTGACCGCTAGTACTTAAAGCCTCTGCTGATAAATTCGAAATGCTCCGCTTAAAATAACTTGCTGCCTTTCTGGCAGCGGTTTATACATGATGAGCCAAAACATGATGTCCGCTCTCCACCGCGGTACCGAACGCCGCGTGGTGGTGACTCGGTGTGTGGCTCAGTGCGCGGGTGCGAGTCTTTCAATCGGACGACACTTATGGCGACTCAGGCGTCCCTAATCTATCCCAGTTATCCAACCTGGGAGAGAGCAATTTAAGGTGGAATCCTAACCACGTGTCGTTTCTGGTGACTCCTCACATCATTGAGGGGGAAAGGGTAGATGAAAGGCGGACTGAAGATTTCCGTGGTCCGACCGGGATTCCATCCCGCTATCTTTCTGTTTCGAGGAACGTGCTTTACGTCTAGACCACCGAGCCAGACACGGTAAGGGAATATAATCGGAGCAGAGACGAATGGGGAATCATTCTAGTGGCAATACGAGCCGCAAATGCCAAAATTCACAGATATAAATGACTTTGCCGGCCGGGGTGGCCGAGCGGTTATAGGCGCTACGGTCTGGAACCGCGCGACCGCTACGGTCGCAGGTTCGAATCCTGCCTTGGGCATGGGTAAGTATGATATTCTTAGGTTAGTTAGGTTTAAGTAGTTCTAAGTTCTAGGGGACTGATGACATCAGAAGTTAAGTCCCATAGTGCTCAGAGCCATTTGAACCATGGCTATTCGCCTGCTACTGTCGTGAGCACCTGTGGAAAGTGGCTGCAAGACGGCGAAACCACGAGTAGGCGACTAGGAGGTGTCGGGCACCGACACCGCATTACAGAACGAGGTGTGACCCGTCTGCCATACATCGGCGCATATACTGCTTTGCAGCTCTGGCAACAGAGTACTTTGGTACTTACTGTTCGTGGCACATCGTTGAACATGGCGCCTCACAGCTGACCCAACGAAATCGTCGATTATGACTGAAGTGGATACAGGATCATCGAGTTTGCAGCGTGGATCAATGGAACTTATTGCTGATTGGCTGAATCACATTTCTTGCTACACCAGGTCGATGGTCTTAGGCTGATACGCTCCCATTCAGGCAACAAGATGCTCAAAAAATGAATGCGAAACGGACGAAGACCGATGGGGGCATTATTATTACGCTATGTGGGGACAGTCACATGGACTTCCATGGGATCTGTACTGGTAATGTAAGACACCATGATAGTGGCGGACTACGTGAACATAATTGCCGACCGCCTGAATCCTTTCATGCTTGATGTCTTCCCTAACGTCGATGGCATATTCCATCATGATAATTGTACTGTCACAAGGCCAGAATCCTGGTATATTGTCTTGGGGGAGGATGATAGCGAACTCACGTTGATGACTTGGCCATCAAATTCGTCTGACCTGAACTCGATGGAACGCATCCACAACGTTGTTGAGCTGGGCCTCCACGTCCAGAAACCACCAGCATATCATTTACGAAATTAGGTAACATTTACGTAGGCTCCGAGTAACACATGGCTCCGGAAAGCTACGAAGAACTCGTCGAAAACATGCCACGCAGAACTGCTGCGTTCGCTTGCACGACAGACCATCTGGACAGCAACATTGGCCTGCTGTGGCTACAAACGTGATTCATCCGACCAGACAAAAGGTTTTTATTGATCCGAGGTCCATCTCGATGACCCTGTCCCACTGAAATCTTTTGACGAAGTCATTGGATCAACATGGGAACACAAAGGGGTCGTCAGCTGTGAAGCGCCATTTTCAGTAATGCGGTGAATGGTATGCTCCAATACAGTTTGTCTTCACTAGCACTGTAGCATTGCAGGCTGTCGTCAGATCTGCCACCGATGGCTGCCTATCCTGCTTTATAAAGCGGCAAATCTCAGACTTTCACATTGTCTGATGAGCAATGGATGTCTAACACCTTTCGAGTAGTTGTGGTTTCACCGTTCTTCAACCACTTTCCATATTTGCTCGAGACAATTGCATGCAAACAGTCGACCAGTTTCGCCTGTTTGTTGGTGCTCGCTCCCAGGTGCCGGGCCATAATAAGCCCTCCTTCTCGACGTCGCTTGTGTCACTGGATTTCCCCATTTGCGTACCTTATCGTCGCCAGAATGAATCCTCGTGTACCTACGTAGCGCTTAAATACAGGTTGGGGTAAATATATGGTCCCGAAAATATGTACAATAAGACTGACACGGGACTAGCCCATGTCAATGAAAATCACAAAAAATGCCGGAAATGGCCACCGTTGACGTCGATGCAGCGCTGTGTTCGTTTTGTCAAATTGTGATCCATACGTAGAAGCTGTGCCTAAAGTTTACCAGTAGTTTCGTTTTAAATGTCCTGCTATAACTCTTCCATTGTGTGAATGTTTGTGTGAGTACACCTGTCCCTTCAATTTGCTCCACAGATCAATACCACAGGGAGACAAATCAGGCGATCCAAGTGGCTAGCAGAGTGCTATGCCTTGGCTGATCCCCCTCTCGTCATCAAAGATCTCGTGCACTCGTGATGTGATTGTCAAGGTGGTGTGTGCTCTTGAACCGTCTTGTTGAAACTACCCTTAGAGTCGTTCATCTTCTGTGAGTTGATACACATAGTGGTTAAACAGTTCCTCGACATTCCATTTAGAATAACAGTTTGGTGAAAGAATCGTGTTGTGACGCGGATACCAGATATTCCGCATCGAAAACCAGTGTTGAGATTATGCAAGGGCTCTTACTGACGGTGATTTACTGACCTGTAATGGCACATGTTCTGTGTGTTCACAAAACCTGTCAGGCTGAAATAGGCCTTATCTGAAGAAATGAAAAACTGAGAATCGAGAAGTTCTGATACCACTTCGCTCAGAAAACGCCGGCAGAACTCAGCACGCGTAAGTTGTTCTGGATGCTGTAACCGTTGCACAGCAGTAAGTTTGGAAGGATACTGATGCAGGTCGTTGTTAATAATGTTTCGACATGACATCCTCTCACTTTGCACTTGAACAGATAAAAGGCGTTGAGATTTACGTCAGATTTTGTTCTAGGCATTGCATCATTCGAGAAATGCTTTCCGGTGTTTGAATTCTTTAATTGCGGTTTCTATTTGCTACAGGGCTTGTTTCGCGCCTTTTTTCGACTACGTGATACATTTTAAGCATCGCTGAAGGTTTTGCGAAAAACACTTCCAGTCTTAAACACTTGCGCAGACAGTTCCGCACACGTTTTCCGCAAGCTGTATTTTACACAACAGTAGACAGACGCACGGTTTTATTGTGAGCACCATTTTGTTTCGCATTCAGCTTCTCACTAAACATGTCTGCTCCTTTCACTCACTCGAACGTAATAATGACAGAGCGAAATACTCGGGGCCAAACATGAAGGGGATGCGCATGCGCAAAAATGTGACAACAAATGACTGGTGGATCGAAACAACGGTTTCCAGCGTTTTCTGTGGTGGCCTGTTCTCCTGGTTTTTTGTTTTTTTTTTTTGTTTTTTTTAAAAGCAAGGGTCGAATCCGCGAGCAGTTGTCCTGTTCATCAAGAAGAGTGAGCCCCGCGACAGTGTTACAAATGTTTTATGGGCGAGTTTCATTTAGTCCACCATGTAGTTTCCTCGCCGCGTCATGTGACGGCATCTCCACCGGGCGACACCCACTCCCACTGTGCACAGTGGTCATCAAAGTTTTTGGCTCATCGGGGTAAACAAACGGTCCAGTCACATTAATGTGACCGCCTGTTAAAGTCCCGAAAAATCACCTTTTGCAGCGCTAACGTGCAGGAAGGTACCAGCAGGGACGTGGGGCCATACCGATTCCAGTGCCGTGGCCAGCTCAGCTGCGTCTCTCGGTTGACGATCGATGGCACAAACAGCCCAATGGCAGTGGCCCCACAGAGTCTCGACTCGGTTAAAGACCGGGGAGTTTGGTCGCCAGGGGAGTACGTTAAACTCATCCATTTGGTCTTTGAGGCATGCCCGTATACTGCGAACTGTGAGAGACGACGAATTCTGGTGGTGGTAGATGATATCGTGCCGAGGAAAAAAAAACTGCATATAGGGGTGGGCACGGTCCTCAACGATAGCTGTATACTTGTATTGATCCATTGTGCCTTCCACAATAAGGATATCACTCTGGGAATGTCACGAACACATTCCCCAGACCATAACGCACCCTCCTCCGGCCTGGACCTTTCCGACGATAGTTGTTGGGCCGTATACGCCAACGGCCATCTGCCCGATGGACCACGAAACATGATACCTGTCGCCACTCAGTGGAAGTCAAGTTGGGGTACACGTGTAAATTACGTCCTTCGTCGCCTCGGAACAGCAGTCAGCATGGGTGCATGAAGCAGTCGCCTTCTGCAGAGGCCCGTATGCAGTAACATACGTTGAACGGTCGCTGGGGAGACACTGTTGGTGGCCCCTTCGTTCATCTGGGCCGCCTGTTGATCAGCAGACGGTTCAAATGGTTCAAATGGCTCTGAGCACTATGGTACTTAACAGCTGAGGTCATCAGTCCCCTAGAACTTACTACTTAAACCTAACTAACCTAAGGACAGCACACACATCCATGCCCGAGGCAGGATTCGAACCTGCGACCGTAGCAGTCGCGCGGCTCCGGACTCCACGCCTAGAACTGCTCGGTCACCGCGGCCGGCTGATCAGCAGATGCACACCTACAAGGCCGTACACATCTCCGCAGGTGTCGTTCACCAGTGTCGTCTACGGCCCGTGGTGTATCACAGTTGCCTCGGGACCGGTTTTGGATAGCGCACGGTCTACTATAACCACGCGAAGAGCTTCTAGACTTAGCCGTTGGCCCGCTGGGGGTCAAATAAATTACGACAATGACTGCACTATTTGCCACGTCCCCCGGCACTCTTTATATCCGCCCCCCCCCCCCCCTACTAGTGCTGCCATCTGCCGTCTGTGAGCGATTATTGCGCTTTCACGTCGAACATAGTTGGTGGGCGGCTGGACCGAGGTTGGCTCGAGTAACCCTCTGCCAGCCACTTAAATGTCATTTACAGGGTATCCGTGCAGATGTAGATGTAGAATGCCAGAAACTCCGTAAGGCTTTTCGAGAGTTGTGCTTTCGTAAAATCGAAGTTGTAGCGGAAAACAGGGAGATCTTCAGGGGAGCGACGACTGCTACGGGGACTCCTTTTTCCTCGACACAAACAAATGAAACTTGTTCGGTGTGAATAGGTGGAAACTCCAATAGTTCGTTGAGTACACGGTAGGCGAGCAGTCACTGCACACAGTC
Organism: Schistocerca serialis cubense; assembly: GCF_023864345.2. NCBI lineage: Eukaryota > Metazoa > Arthropoda > Insecta > Orthoptera > Acrididae > Schistocerca > Schistocerca serialis. The sequence continues at coordinate 600,065,838 of NC_064644.1, read as the reverse complement.
GCACTCGTAGAATATCTAGGAACATGTGTCGGTAGTGGATCGACCACGTTCATTACCAGCTACCTAAGAAAATGTAATTCATCCAGAAAAGATGTAGGTTTCGTTTCCATCGTTCGACCGATTTTTGACTAGTGCCCTTCACTCTTGGGTGCTTACTGTGTAGAATTATTCGTTTAGTAGCTGCAGTTGTGTCACAGATATTGTCACCAAACTGCAGTGTCGGGTACCACAGTAAAGTCGTTGTGAATCGCCCAGAGGTTTAAGTAGAAATTTAGACAGCGTACATTCCGAGAACTGGCAAGGAACATAGCACGTCCTCTCATATCTCGGGAAATGGCTGTGATCATAAAATATGATAAATTCACTCTATTTCGTAGCGTTACCGAAACTCTTTTCTCTGCAGCTCTCGCGAAGGGGCAGGAAAGAGAAGAAGTGGTACTGGTGGCGTAAATATCCTCACGCCTTTAAGGCGCTGTGCGGAAAACAGATGTATTACTCGACGAGGCGAACTATAGTCCCGACCATAACGAGAGCTAGACGGGGATTTCTAAGAGTTAGTCACACGTGTCGTCCCAACAAGAGTGGTGCATTGTTAGAAGAGAGTACATGTTTTGTGTTTCCTGCAGGGGCAGTTCTGCAGCGGCACGGACACCAGGTGCGACGCAGTACGGGAGTGAAATGGCGTGGCAGCTGGAAACGTACTGCAATGTTCAAGTGCGCCGGACAGTACGATGTTCGTGGGCAGAGCGTGTAAATTGTACACACTCATAGTGAAATTGTGGCGGTGTATGGACCATATGTAATGTGGCTTCCACCCGTGCTGAAAAGGTGCCAACAGTTTGACCGAGGCCGCACGGACGCAGCCTATGCTGATCGGGAAAGAAGGCCGTCGACATCGACTATAAACGACAGTGTCCAGGGACTCGAGGACCTGGTTGGCAGCAGACGCAAATTTTCCGAACATGAGGGCGTGTTCAAACAGCAGCTCTCGAATGGGGCCGCGACCAAGGAGCGGATTGCTATCGTCAAGGAACTGAACGATTGCTAGAATGTTTAGACTGTTGTTTTCAGAGGTTTTTGTGACTGTAGTGAAAAAAAAGTGTCATGTATCCGTGTCAGTTTGAAGTGTAGTGCAGCATTCAGTAAAAGGCACATGAGCTGCCATAGTAATGTATTACTTTCTGAAGTACTCTCGGATCTACGTGACGTGATTAGGTTTTGCTGTGTTGCTCTTTGAATTGTGCTACCTCCCTATGTGAGCACGGAAAGTGATCGTGGAAACTGCCTTCACGAGTAGCCGCAGCAGCTCGCTGTTAACGTCGATAAATTTATTCGTGATGTGAACAGAGGAGTGATAGCGGTGAGGGAAAAGGTGAAGGGACGTGCAAGCAAAATGCTGAAGATTAGCAAGTCGAAGTAGTACAAACTACGGCGGGAGGAACGGCCGATGCGGAGATGAGCCAAAAGCTAAAACGGTCGCCTAGTTAACTTATCCCTGTTGCCGATTGTCTTAGGGTTTCCAGGGGCAACAAATATTTGATTTTCTATAACTGAACTAAATGCTGCGGTCGCGCCCTAAAGCGATATCAACCAGCCTCCCTGTCACATTTCACCGTGTGACGTCATGCAGGGACGGTACGGGATGAGTGCGCCGCTCTCCTGGCTGTTTCGAGGATTTTTAGACCTTAGAACCGTTACTTCTCATTCAAGCAGCTCGTCAGTTGTCATCAGGAGGCAGCCCTCCGACCAAGGAAAAATGCCTGGCGGTGCCGGGGACTGTACGCGTGTTCTCTGCATGGGAGTCAAACGTGCAGACCGACACTTTTCCCTCTCTCTTTTTTTTAAATGTAAAGAACCGCTGGGGGAGCAGGACGACAGGTAGGGCAGGGGTTTGATACCCTAGGCCTGGCTATACCGTCGCCAAGCCCACGCATCGTGCTCTAGGATCAGTGCTAGGACTTAGCAGGTTTATCTATTTTTATACATTTATTTATCTTTTTATTAACAAGAGATCCTACAACTGCCGCAGCGAGCGTCAGAGTCGCCTTCGCGTCTGTTGGTAGGGGTTCGCCCTTATTCCGTCCGTAGGGGGTCAGTATTATACAGGATCTTCTTCAGGAACAGCGTCTCATACACGGAACGCGGCAATGAGCAGGAGCGACCGGAAATAAAGAACCTAAATAAATAACGTAGTGGGTCCTGTACTTGGGGTGGCGGCTTAAAAGCCCCATGTATAGACATCAGTAGGGACCGAAAGTCGAGTGTGCCTTTGTGTGCATCACAAAAATATGTAGTAAAGGGCCATATCTTTTAGCCAGTTAACGGCATTTTTCCCGGTTGGTGGAAAACACTCTGTCGGGGCGCAACATATCGTCATGGTAGATAGACTTCGGCAATCGCCGCAAGAGTAATGCCAGCATGCGTTGCGTGAGCACCCAGCACTCGGTCGCTTCACAAGTCACGAGGTGCGCTTCCGAATCGTCGACTGAGCATCTAGGACGCGAGAGGTCGTCCGTCAGATGAATGGAATGCAGCCGCTGGCGAGTAGCGAATTCCCCACTCACAGTCCCGTACCACAACGAACGCACGGCCGAAGGTAGGAAAAGCGTGTGTACTGATCGCCACATTGTGTTCCAGTCAACTTCGGGATGCCGGTGTGTGACCGTAAATGATAATAGTCTTTCATGCTGGTCATCCGTGTCGACGGAAGGTCCGACTGATGTGGAGGAGTGCCGGTGAAATGTGCACCACAGAAACCGGTTGTTGTAGAGAGCATGGTGCCACTTCATATGTGAGCATGCCGGCCTGAATGGCGTGGGCAGAGATCCACGAGCGATGCTTAGTGTTGAGGTAGAGCGATCGCATACGGTTATAGAAATGAATTAAACCGCTACCATCCGCCCGCCCACTGTGCTAGTGTCAGTGTGGCGCATCGGCCTTCAGAAAGGAGACTGGCGCTCTCGAAATGCCCATGTGCTGCTTGAAATCTGTCGCCCATCGTGAACGTTAAGAGAAGGACGTGCGCAAAATAGTTCTTCGTTGGAGCGCGTCCATTCGACGCAATTTGTTGCTCTGTATCAGAGCACGTGTCTGCTGTACTAGTAGGTGGTACGTAGCTTGAGAACATCACGCCCCAACATTTGAGTACGGGCACCTTGTCAAAAGATACAGCTGTTGTTGGGGGAAGCCCCCCTCAGACATCCATGTAATTTTTCTTCTTCATACTGATCACCCTCCCAGCGACCGGCCAGTACTGTCGTGGAAGCGCTGCAGCCAGGCGTCTGAGACAACGACGCGACGTGTCTGCAACTGCTGGTTGACATGCTTCCTTGTAAAGGAGGGTGACGTTTAGCGTCCAAAGGCCTCTGCTGCGTCGGGTGAGTTGCCGGGGCATGGTGACGGAGATGGTCCTTGAAGGCCGTCGGCCAGATTTCTGGATCATGGGTCGCTGTGCGGAGGCCACGCCAAACGTATATGCGGTCCAGTGGTCTGGCAGACTGACTAGTAAAGTGCATATACCCACGCTGGTTCCCGCGATGTAAGAGCCATGTGTCGTGGAGTGCGAGGTCACGTACCGGTACGTCTGGAGCCGGGCATGGGACTTAATGCGGTATCTGGTCCTCGGGCCGCAGGACACTGTTAAAATGGCGGCTCACTATGTAATGGCCCAGGCTCCCAGGTTGATGCCACATTTCTCGACTTTCGAAAGGTGTTGGACTCAGTTCCGCTCTGTCGCTTGCTCCAAAAAGTACGGTGTATCCGATGACACATATGGTTGGATAGAAAGCGTCCTGAACGGGGTAACTTCGACAGAAACAAGCGTAACTTCAGGTGTGTCCCAGGGCAACGTAATAGGTCTGCTGCTTTTTACGATTTACATAAACGACCTGGTTGATGCTATTGATAGAGGCATTAAACTGTTTGCCGACGACGCTGTAGTCTACAGGAAAGTAGTATCACACGAAAGTTTTGAACAAATCAATGAGTATTTGCAGAAAATAAATGCGTGGTGTAATGACTGGGCCGGCCGGGGTGGCTGAGCGGATCTAGGCGCTACAGTCTGGAACCGCGCACCGCTACTGTCGCAGGTTCGAATCCTGCCTCGGGTATGAATGTGTTTGATGACCTTGGGTTAGTTAGGTTTAAATCGTTCTAAGTTCTAGGAGACTGATGACCTCAGAAGTTAGGTCCCATAGTGCTCAGAGCCATTTGAACCATTTTTTGTAATGACTGGCAGTTATCTCTCAATATTATTAGTGCAACCAACTGCGTATAACAAGGCGAAAATCCCTATTAATGTAAGAGTACAAAATTAATGCCCAGTCTTTGGAAACGGCAACATCCGCCGAGTATCTGGGGGGTGACTATTCGAAATGATCTCAAATGGAATGTTCAGATTACGCAAGTAACGGGTAACGCGAACTCTAGATTGCGGTTTATTGGTACAATCCTGAAGCGATGCAGTCGTTCAAAAAAGAAAATAGCTTACAATACGTTAGTTCGTCCAGTCTAGAGTATAGTTCGCGTGTATGGTACCCTTACCAGTTGGGTCTGATTCAAGAGATCGATAAGGTCGAAAGAAGAGCGGCAGGATTCGTGACTGGTACTTTCAGCCATCGCGAGATTGTTACAAAGAAAGTTTTAAGTGGGACACACTTCCAGATAGACGGTGCGCTAAACGGAAGGGGCTGCTCACTAAATTCCGAAATCCGATCTTCACCGAGGATGTAGAACATATATTATTAACATCAACTTTCAAATCGCGAGATGATCACCATTCAAAGATAAGGGAAATTAGAGCTTGTACTGAGGCGTTCAGACAGTCGTTTTTCTCTCGCGCTATCCGCAACTGGAACAGAGGGGGGAGGGGGGGGGAATATGACTTTGGTGCGAATTGTGCCCTCCGCCACACACTGCTTGGTGGCTAGCGGAGTATATACATATATATAGACGTAGATGTTTCCCTGCAAAAGTGGAGCGACGTCCTCCGAATAGAAGACTTGGCTGTCACCATGATGTGAAGTGCCGCAGGACGCGTGGACGTTAACGCGGCAGACGGCGCCAAGTGTGAGTGCTGTGCCTTGCAGATTCGGCAAGTACGTCACGTCCGTCACATCTCGGACAAGGATGGCCGCTCCTGCTGCGCCATCACCAGACGGTAGGCTGTAGATGGCGTAGCCATAAAGGTCTAAACGCAGCTCTGGGCGGACCTCCCAGAGAAGGGCAATGTCAAAGTCTACCACTCTTACCCTGTCGTGTAACATGCGGGACTTGACCGTGAAGTGAACACCGTTGACGTTGACAGTTTCCACGCGGTAGGACTGAGACATCTCAGTGGTGGAGGCGATGCATGGGCGCAAGCTTATGGTGTGTTACTGTGCTGTATGTCCCCCGACAAGCAGGGCCCTCCGGACTCAGTGCTAGCCATGGATACCGAAGGAGTCATACATGTGTGCTGCGAGCCATCTGCCTCCACGTCCTCTGCCCAATTACCGAGAGACGACTGGGAGGTCGGTGGTGGCTGGCCACTTTCACGGCAGCCCACGTTCTGGGGTTCGATCCGACACGCCTCGTTTTCAGAACCACCAGGAGGGGGCGAGTGTTGCATACCGTCTGGCGCCTGCTGAGGAATGAGGCTTCTGGAATCCGTTGCAGCTGTAGACGTTGCGGCAGAGTCGTTGTCTTCCACCAGTCTCACATCCCCGACCCAATCTTCAGCTAAAAATAGTCTCTTCTTGTGCCATTTGGGTGACTTTTGCTTGCGGGTACGCGACTTAATAACCATCGGAAGGCAGAGCTCGCGAATCTCGGTTTCCGACCCCGACACTGACGGCGGCCAGGTGCTCCGACGGCGCGATGTGAAGAGGCTGCAAGAATCTCCGCACCGTTCGGCGGCGGTGGCGTCGCTGCTGGCTCTCCAATGGAACTTGTAGTGGCTTGACGTGATATTAGGTTTCGATCATGCGACACATCATGCCGTGCCACCTCCACATACGATAGCAGGGGACGGGTCATCGTGGATCACTGGGGAAGTTCAGTGCGGGACACCTGGACGAGACGGCGCTACAGACACTCAGATCGTACATGCCCTTCCTCTTCGTAGCCCGAGCTGATCCTCGGTTGGACATCACGTATAACAGTTGCGCGACAGCTGCCAACGAAAACATATGATGGAACGTGCTTCTTAAATTCTGTGCATACGTGGCGTACTCCGTTAAATACATGGGGCGTTTCAAAGGTGTTCCATTTCTTCTCTGTGTGGCTCAAAACTGTGCAATATGGGCGCAGGTGGTACAGAGTTTCAGGGAGAGCATAAGAGAACAATTGACAGGAATGGGGGAAAGAAATACAGTAGAAAAAGAATGGGTAGCTTTCAGGAATGAAGGCAAAAAAGAATACAAACGTCTCAAAAATGAGATCGACAGGAAGTGCAAAATGGCTAAGCAGAGATGGCTAGAGGACAAATGTAACGATGTAGAGGCTTATCTCATGAGGGGTATGATAGACACTGCCTACAGGAAAATTAAAGAGACCTTTGGAGAAAAGAGAACCACTTGTATGAATATCAAGAGCTCAGATGGAAACCCAGTTCTAAGCAAAGAAGGGAAACCAGAAAGGTGGAAGGAGTAAATAGAGGGTCTCTACAGGGGCGATGTTCTTGAGGACAATATTATGGAAATGGAAGAGGATGTAGATGAAGATGAAATGGGAGATATGATACTGCATGAAGAGTTTGACAGAGCACTGAAAGACCTAAGTCGAAACAAGGCCCCGGAATAGACAACATTCCATTAGAACTACTGACAGCCTTGAGAGAGCCAGTCCTGACAAAACTCTACCATCTGGTGAGCAAGATGTATGAGACAGGCGAAATTCCCTCAGACGTCAAGAAGAATATAATAATTCCAATCCTAAAGAAAGCAGGTATTGACAGATGTGAAAATTACCGAACTATCAGTTTAATAAGTCACGTCTGCAAAATACTAACGCGAATTATTTACAGACGAATGGAAAAACTGATAGAAGCCGACCTCGGGGAAGATCAGTTTGGATTCCGTAGAAATGTTGGAACATGTGAGGCAATACTGACCCTACGACTTATCTTAGAAGAAAGATTAAGGAAAGGCAAACCTACGTTTCTAGCATTTGTAGACTTAGAGAAAGCTTTTGACAATGTTGACTGGAGTACTCTCTTCCAAATTCTGAAGGTGGCAGGGGTAAAATATAGGGAGCGAAAGGCTATTTACAATTTGTACAGAAACCAGATGGCATTTATAAGAGTCGAGGGACATCAAAGGGAAGCAGTGGTGGGGAAGGGAGTGAGATAGGGTTGTAACCTCTCCCCGATGTTATTCAATCTCTATATTGAGCAAGCAGTAAAGGAAACGAAAGAAAAATTTGGAGTAGGTATTAAAATCCATGGAGAAGAAATAAAAACTTTGAGGTTCGCCAATGACATTGTAATTCTGTCAGAGACAGCAAAGGACTTGGAAGAGCAGTTGAACGGAATGGACAGTGTCTTGAAAGGAGGATATAAGATGAACATCAACAAAAGGAAAACGAGGATAATGGAATGTAGTCGAATTAAGTCGGGTGATGCTGAGGGAATTAGATTAGGAAATGAGACACTTAAAGTAGTAAAGGAGTTTTGCTATTTGGGGAGCAAAATAACTAATGATGGTCGAAGTAGAGAGGATATAAAATGTAGACTGGCAATGGCAAGAAAAGCGTTTCTGAAGAAGGGAAATTTGTTAACATCGAGTATTGTTTTAAGTTCAGGAAGTCGTTTTTGAAAGCATTTGTATGGAGTGTAGCCATGTATGGAAGTGAAACATGGACGATAAATAGTTTAGACAAGAAGAGAATAGAAGCTTTCGAAATGTGGTGCTACAGAAGAATGCTGAAGATTAGATGGGTAGATCACATCACTAATGAGGAGGTATTAAATAGAATTGGGGAGAAGAGTAGTTTGTGGCACAACTTGACTAGAAGAAGGGACCGGTTGGTAGCACATGTTCTGAGGCATCAAGGGATCACCAATTTAGTACTGGAGGGTAGCGTGGAGGGTAAAAATCGTAGAGGGAGGCCAAGAGATGAATACAGTAAGCAGATTCAGAAGGATGTAGACTGCAGTAGGTACTGGGAGATGAAGAGGCTTGCATAGGATAGAGTAGCATGGTGTGCTGCATCAAAGCAGTCTCAGGACTGAAGACCACAACAACAACAACAACAATGGGCGCAGCGCGTCAATGACAAGGTAGGCGAGAATTTCGATCGGCAGTTGAAAGATCGTTGTAGGAGTCTGTCACAGGCGCTTTGTCAATCAGTTTGAGGTATAATGTGCTGGATACAATAGACAAATGGGTGCATATCAGTTCTTGCGGTTCTACGTGCATCACGTCCGTAGAAATCATTCTATTTCATGGACCTTCGGTCTTGTGTACGATGCTTTGAACGTTAATTTGGTTGCAACTTGTTGCTATGCTAACACCATGGCGGATCAGTACCGGCAGTGTAAGTCAGTACGATGACGCACTCTAGCGGGTAAACAGCAACGTCTGCGGAGCGCTACTCGGCGCTCCGTGAACTGTACCACTCTGCTACGAAGGCGGAACAAGTTTTTTCTCCGTAATTCGAATGAGTATTTGCTCAATTCAGAACTTCAAACTGCTTCTTAATATACTTGAGAAAGTATATATTCTTCCCTGAAAAGTTACACACAGTAAGTCAAGAATTAAAGTTATAAACTGTGTCCTACTACTAACTCCATTCGCAACACATTTTGCAGAACGTTGTTTCATATACTACTCAATTAACCTGCAAAATTATACCGTTGTGCTACACATTGTTCGTCCGACATGATGTTATAAAGATTGAGAGGCATGAAACTCATAGCTTTCTTTAGTCTGAGGGTGAGTAAATTAACGTAATTAGGATTGTGAGTCTTCAACCATACAGATTTAACACGGTTATCGTTACGTATTGAACAGATTAGCTCGTCTGTAAAGCACCCGCCCAGATAGCATAGCGCGTTAGAGAGCCGGCTCCGGGATTCCGGGAGCCGAGTCTGTCCCACGTGCAGACTGCCTCAGGGTTTATTGACGAGGTAGTGTGAGCCGGCAAGCGTGGATGTGGCTTTTAGGTGGTTTCCCATATCCAACTAGGTAAATACCGGACTAGTAGCGACGTCCGACCTCAGATACACGCTACACAAAAATTAAGAAAACGGTCTCACACTTACTCGTGATACTTAGTCTGGGCCCAGATTCCCCCCAGCAACTATCGCAAACACTGCCAAAATCTGTATAACAATGAGGACATCATAGAGACGGCGAGGAAGAAGAAGTCGCCTGTAAAGTTGTGAGACGTTTGAAGGTACTTTGTACATGGGTCTCGGATTCTTGTTTGAATCAGAGGTGGGGGGAGTTACTGGTTAAGTATCTGTGTCAGAGACGATTGGGCAGAATATATGCAAAAATATATTATTAACGATATGGATACATTTGTTATTAGGCGTCAATTTCTGCGATATTAGGAAGAGTACGTAGAAGTCCCATCTTTCTTTCATTCTTTCGCTTACGCCATAGTCCCGCAGCTATCGCTGGGTCGGCGTGGTTACAACGGATTTGGCAGTGTTAGTGTTAGGGATGGCTGGATGCCCTTCCTGCCACCACCCCATTCCCTTCCCCCAGGACGGAATCAGTGTACCCCAAATGTCTGCGTCTAGTGTAAATCGTGAAATAGTGCGGACGTGTTTCAAATGTGTGCGACGCGTGGAACTGAGGCGGGATGTGGGGACCAGCCCGGTATTCACCTAGCGGGATGTGGAAAACCGCCTAAAAACCACATCCAGGCTGGCCGGCACGCCGGCCCTCGTCGTTAATCCGCCGGACGGATTCGATCCGGGGCCGGCGCCCCTACCCGAGTCCAGGAAGCAGCGCGTTAGCGCTCTTGGCTACCCTCGCGGGTAGTAAGTAGAAGTACCATATTTTCTAAACATTTAACGGCATTACCGCACAGAAATTAGGAAGGAAGACTAGTTTAACACGCCTTCGACAAAGAGGTCATTGGAGACGGAGCAGTAGCTCCAATTCTTTCGTTCAGAATGGGGAAGTAAATCGTCTATGTCCTTTAAAAAGAACTACAGTCAGACAAGCAAGGCCCTGGCATAAAATGAGCGAAAGTTTATTGGAATTAAGTGAACAAAATTTTCCTTCCTGGAAACAAGCCTTGAAGTAGTCATGAACAAATGAAGCTCTTGTGGTTGAACACAAACAGTGCTTCGGGCGAAAGGCAAAAGATAAAGAAAATAACTTGTGTAGTAAAAGTTCTTGTTACAATTATGACAGAGCAACTCTCTTCGGAATGTCTCAGCACTGTAAGGCTATCCGGCTATCCGAGCACGCTCCCTGGACGAACCGAAACATCCATACTTCATCGTTTTGTCGACGTCCTACAGGCACGGGTACTGTGAATCTCTTACCGGTAGTGACATGGAATTAAAGTCGCCACCATGTCTGTATGCGTGAAACACTGTATTTTTCCAGTCTTGCCTGCATGTCTGAAGGACATTGCAGAGTACATCGAACCAACATAGGCACTACAGTATGGTAAACTCTCTCAATCTAAGCGCAAATAACGAATCAGGCAGAAGGCTTGGTAAAGGGAAAAACAAAATTTCGGAGTTAAAGTTCTTAGCACACTTAGGATAGAAGCAAAATTCGATCAAAGTTCTTGACACACGGAGTATAGAAACCAAGTTCGATTAAAGGTTCTTGACACTCGGGAGGTTGAACTAAGTCTGATTCTGGACATACTCTTGTAGAATCAATGTCTGGGAGAGAATAGTTAGTCTAAGCTCCTACGATGAAAGCTTCTAAGTGGCGAAACCGAATTAAAGACAATCAGAGAAATATTACAAGTCCGGTGATCACTCACCACGTCGCGGCCGCTTCTTCTTCTTCTGGATGGTCACGTTGCAGGACCCATGGCGAGAAGGCTGACTCTGACGGGGCTGACAGCGTAGTAACGGCCCCGTAGTGAGTTCTTGAGTGAAGTAATGCAACAAGCATTCGGCGCCTGCCCCAAGAAGCCCGCTCAGAATGAACAGTCTTCCTAGGGCCCGTTCTCAGGCCTAAGTAAAACCCTCAGCTCCAGGATACGTTGAGTCTTGTTTGCTGTCACATGCCTACAGGAGAAATGTCCCGGGGGCCCAGCCACCTCTGCTGGCGCCTCGGTCGCCGTCTGGTGGACGCGTGTAGCGAGGCAGCCGTGGAATGTCGGTTGTATTAAAGCCAGCAGCCCGCTTCACATGGATGGAATGAGGGTTGCAGGCACAGTAGGCGTAAGCCCACGGTACTGCAGGAATCTTCCCGGCATTTGCGTGGAGCGATTTAGGGAAATCACGGAAAATCTTAGTTGGGGTGGCTGGACATAGATCTGAACTGACTTCCTGTTGAATGCGAGTGCAATGTGCTATCTGTATGGTGCGAAAAGTTGTAATTGACTATAAATAATGAAAAATGTGAGGTCATCTAAGTTTGAAAAATCACGTAGATAAAGTTGGGGGAAGGGAAACCGAAGATTACATTTTATTTGCAGAACTCCTAGAAGATGCAACAGATCTACTAAAGAAACTACCCACACTACGCTTATCCGTCCTATGCTAGAGTATTGCTGCTCTGTATGGGATCCTTACCAGACAGGATTGATGGAGGACATCAAAAAAGTAGCTCATTTTGTATTATCGCGAAATACAGGAGAAAGTGTTACGGATATGATAAGCGAGTTGGGATGCCAATCATTAAAGCAAAGGAGTTTTTCGTTGCGGCGAGATCTTTTCACGAAATTTCTATCACCAACTTTCTCCTCTGAATGTGAGAATATTTTGTCACCAACCCACGTACGGAAAAATGATCATTTTAATAAAATAAGAGACATGAGAGCTCGTATAGAAAAAAATTGTGTGTTCATTTTTCCCCACACGCTGTTACAGAACAGAACGCTAGAGAAATAGTCCTAAGGTAGTTGAGGAATGCTCTGCGTGGCCCTTAAGTGTGAATTGCAGAGTAGTCATGTAGATGTAGAACCAGTGCGACATCTCGTTTGGTCGCACAGAAGTGGACCTCAAATCAAGCAATGAAACCTCGAGAGTAATTGTTCTGCGAGTGCGATATGGTTTCAAAAGCTGCCTGAATAAACGAGCCATCAAGTGCGAACAGTAAGACACCTTCTTGAAAGGCATGTCGCATTATATTTCTACGAAAACAGGGATCATCGGAATGATGGCGGCTATTATGTTATTGAGAGGAAACGTGGTTTCGTATATTTTGCACTGTGACTAACCGTTCTGACAGTGACATTGTCGAAAAAAAGCATGGGAATTATTTTATTTTTAATTTTTATATACGCTGGGCACAGCGTTTGACGACGCTTCGCTTGCAAAGATCCTGGTATCTACGCTGATACTACCACCTCTCCCTGTAAACACGATGGTGCTGACGCGTTTATCAGGTCTTTAATTCGCTTTGATGGCTTACAGATGCTACAGGATTGCCGGAGAGCGCAGAATTATATCTTACGACAGCCTCAGTGGTGTTACTGAAGTGACGTGTTTTTGACGCGAGAGGAACTAGGGACAAGTTGAAGCTTTCAAACTGTTCGTACGGTGTCCTGCACTAGTTTGTCGGAGGAAACACTATTAAAGAGTAAAAATCGTTTGGTGACAAAATTGTTTGATAACACTGCAGATCTTACGAACGTCTCGAATTACTGTGATTTACTGTTGTGGACGCCAGTGAAGTATTGTCTACGAATCTTAACGGCGACAAGGTCTTTCTACACGGAAGGCACTCGATACAGTCCTACACTGTCGTCTACTGAACAGAGCACGAGCTTATCGAGTATCTGAGTGGATTGTTGCTGCATTAAGGACTTCCTTACAGACAAAAGGCAGTACGTTATTCTTAACAGGACGAAATCGACAGATGCAACATATATTAATGGTCTAGTGGATACCGTTGGAGCCTCCATGTGGCTTTTTGTAGACGATACTGTAACGTATAGGAAGATTGCTACGCCAGAAGAGCGTAGTGAAATGCAGAATGACGTAAGGAGGCTCGATGAGAGGTTCGGGGGCCAGCAGTTGGCCTTACGTAAACAAGGGAAGAGATGTTGCGTCACGTTATTAACACCAAATCAAGGGAAAGACTAAGTACAGCAAAATGTCTGGGTAACCACTCAGGCGACCTAAAATGGAATTACCACACAAGACAAACTTCAGGAAAAGTAGGTGACAGGCTAAGATTCACTGAAAGAATTTCAACGAAATGTATTTCATCAAAGATAGAACTGCCTTACAAAAGGCTTCTTCCAACGTTTCTTGATTACTGTTCGTCGGTGTGGGACCCTTACCAAGCAGGATTAACACAAGAGACAGCGACACGAAGAGGACACGTTTCGTCACGGGATTTGTTAGTAAGCACGAAAGCTCAGCAGTTTCCAGTAGCAGTTACTACAAGAGACGCGTTGTGAATCAGAATTTCAATTCTGAAGGCCTACACTAAGGAACAGTTGGGTAAGAGTAATATCGTTATAAAGCTGCTGGAGGACTTTGCACATAAATGTGGTACTGAACCTTACCAGTGACGTCAAGGGTGTTCAGATTGCCCACATGAAGCGACAATAATGTCACGGTTCAAGATGGCAGTAATCGACGCTCCCCTTATCAGTGACTTCATCATCATCACATGATAAGCCGTCCCCATACCCTACCCTCCCTTCCCCCTCCTCCATTCCGAGCCCCCCTTAACAGTGAAAAACAGCGTAGTATTAAAACGAAACAGTGAATCACAACGTAGTATTTTAGTGTTCATTAAAATGAAACAAACCCACACACACACACACACACACACACACACACACACACACACACACACACACACACACACACAGATATTACTAGTAGTGTACTAATATACTCGTAATTGCAGAACCATGATGACATATCAAAATTAATTATGGCACCAAAATAACATTGATTTGTTTCTCAAAATATGTAATATTTCGAACACAGGCGGAGATAATATCGTGAATTAATGTTCCAGAAGGTTTTGAAAAAATACACACAGGTTACGTATTGACACTAGTGATAAAACTATAGGTTAAGCAGCATTTGTTGATGACCAAAGTCTGAGTGTTGTATCGCGCTTTGCAGGCCTAATGGACATTCACATGAAATATCACCACATCTGTATTGCCTCCGTTAGTTATTGTAATACATCCAGCTTGCTTAATGACACTACTAAAATAAATTATAGATTGGCTGAAGAGCATAATGGACCTTCACGTGAAAAATTGCCGCATGTGTAATGTCTCCGTTTGTTATTGCAATGCACCCAGTTTGCTTAGTAACACTACTAAAATATAGATAGGCAGAAGAGCATAGTTCGAATTTTCTGCCACATAATAATACCATACATTAAATTCATTAGAATACATACAAAGAGGTTCCATAACAATCCAAAATACACATGAGTACTACTGCTGATCTAAATTGCAGCTTAAAGTGCGCTGGGCAACGAAAAGTATCAAAATAAAAAATGTTACTACCACATAAATGCAGCAAGAGTCTTCTCTAAAGCCGATATAAAAATAGGGCAAATATTGTAGTAACCCAAAGCTACAGTACTAACTTCATCTTCCAGTCCAAAACGTTGTCTTCTCCTGCTTTCACACAGTGGAAACTACATGACACAGATAAAATAGCATACTGAACAGTAGTAATACACATTTGTATAGGTAATAAACAAGGGCTGCTATGCTTGCAAAATCACCGAAACCCTATAGCAACTGCATGCTAGAGTATTTAATTTATGGTATAAACTTTTACCATCTTCTGCTGGTGATGATACGTTGTGTTGTAACACATCGGGAACCACACGACTCTTCTACGAAATAGCGTACTGAACAGCAGTAATACACATGCAGATAGTTTTACGTTCGACTCTACTTTAACGGTTAATTAGTTTTGTTTTCTGATCGGTAGGTTTGCCATATAAATTTTTAAAACCTTTCATTTAGGTAAGAGACGGTTGTTACCATGCTTTCAGTGTTACCCAAACGTAATAGTGGCTCCATGCTAGGGTATCACTTTTATATTCCAGTACAAAACGTTTGCGATCTTATGCTGATTAAGCTAAGCAGGTAACAGTTGAGACACACAGTCACACATTCCTAACAGAAATAGTGTTGTTACACCAGAAGCTGAGAATGTATGTGTCCCAACGTTACAGCAGGTTCCCAGTAGTTCCAAGTGGAAGCAAGCACACAAAAAGATAAGCAGTCTGAATTACTGGCAGCTACTGGATCTTTTAAAACCTCCAGGTGATGCCAGTTTGTTCTATGAATTCCAGTAACATATACTTTGACTGCTACCACCCTTTACGTATTTTAGATGGCAAGACAGCATTGTAGCACCCGACAAGCATCAGAGAACAGTTTGGTTGTAGAAGTACAGAATATGAGGTTGCATTGTGCCGTACATCAAATGTCGGCCTAAAACTTCGAATTAATTACATTCTTCCAGTAGCAGGCAGTAATTTAAACTGCTTATTTTTGCGCATGCCTTCTTAGCCAAGTATGTTAGCCAACATGTATTTTGTGCAGCTGTAAGTACGGTCCGGTTAGTTTTACTACATCATACATCATCTCATCTGAGCTCAACTTAATAGCGTAACCTGCCTTTAGAGATTTATTTGTAACTATTTAGGCATGAAAATAGCACTGGGATGCTTAATGTGAAAATTTGCGTGCGCGCTCGCGCCTGTGTGTGTGTGTGTGTGTGTGTGTGTGTGTGTGTGTGTGTGTGTGTGTGTGTGTGTGTGTGTGTAAAATAAAATTGTTACTTTTGACGAAAATATTACATTTTTTGTATTGCGGAAGTATTTTTGTAGATATTTTAGACGTTGAATTAACATTGTGATACTTAAAAAGGACCATAGAACAATCTGAATGCACAAAAGATTTAATTCAGGACTCTGCAGTGCCTTGCACCATGCACTGTACGGAAACTGAAGTTCAGATATCAGGCAGGTGTGGCAGTTTCTTTGGCTTTTCAGTGTACCTCTGACGCGTCCACGTGCGTCCTAGGCGGGGAATCCGAATCACCGTTGGGTACAACCGCCGCCTCCCCCCGCATTCCATATAAACACCCGAATTAGCAGTTGCATTTGTCGTCAGTGGTATCGCAAGGTTCAGTACCACTTTTAAGTTCAAAGTAAGCCAGAAGCCCTATGACTGGGTGCATACATTTTTCCCACATCTGTCTAACTAATTGATCATGACGAAAACACCAGAGAAATTAAAACTAGTGTAGTAGTTTATCCATAATGGTTCTTCCCACGCAGCATTTGTGAATAGAACAGCGGGGCGGAAGTATACTAACGGTAAGGTAGCTTACGGAGTATAGATATAGATGTAGAGAGGAAAGTAGGCTGGAGGCGACCCTGTTACCACCTCACTGGCCTAGCCTCCTGTATTCGCAGGTACTGATCGCTAATCGGCCAGTATTAAATTGTTACGGCTGCGAGCCTCAGTTTGTGAAAACGGAACCCTTATAAGATCGCTTTGTTGTCCGTGCGTCTGTCTCTCTACAATATTGCAGTGCGTGTGTTATTCTGATGACGATGCAATGGTCCTCGGGACGTGCGTGCATGTAGAAAGGTCCAGGCACTGCGGCGACCACACCCGTTACGAAACACATCAAACGAATTCGCAGTTGCGAGTAAGAACTGCCATCAGCTGTAGAATGGAATGACGACAGTGAAAACTTGTGCCAGATCGGGGCTCGAACGTGGATTTCCCGCTTACCGCGAGATGCTGCCTTACCATATGGCTATCCGTGCACGACTCACGGCGTGATCCAAACTCCCATACGTCATCAGTGATGCGTCTGCGACCTGTGCTCGTGCATCCATTATGTATATTCCCGTACAGGTGAGACGTTGTACTTGAGAGTCGCTTGCCCGGTATCGGCACATGAGTATGATATTGAAGTGTCTGTGTTATTCTGATTACGCATGCATGCATGTCGAAAGGAACGTTCGAGTACGACGTCTGACCTGTACGGGAATATGCATAAGGGACGTACGAGCACAGGTCGTAGACTCGTGGTTGGTGACATACGGCAGTTTGGGTCTGGCCGTGAGTCGTGCACGGGTAGCCACACTGCAAGTCAGCCGCTCGCGATAAGCGGGATATCCGGGTTCTAGTCCCGGCCCGGCACAAATTTTTATTGTCGTCGTTTCATTCTGCAGCTATTGGTAGTCCTTATTCGCAACTGCGAACTCATTTCGTCTGTCTGTCTGTCAAGAGTCGTTTCTCTCAGGAACAGATAGACGTATCGAGATCAAATTTATGCCGCATATTAAGCCCCTTGGTCCCTCGGCAGTGTAAAAATTTTAAGTTTCTAACACAATCAAAATATATGGCCATTCTTTGATACTCGTAAACTCACTCATGAAAACGCGTTGATCTAGTATCATGAAATTTGGTAAGAAGCAAGGTTTCACAGCACAAGTAAATGGGAAAAGTCCGCAAATTGTTAATTTGTAATATACAACACTAAAATGTTTCTTGTAGATTTTTATCCACCTGTCTGTTCGTATGCCCGTCTGTTAACGACCGCTTTTTCTCTTGAACACGGTGGCTTTTCAGGTTCAAATTTTGTCACATACTAAGGTCTATGATCCCTTGGAGGTGTGAAAGTTTTAAACTTCTAAGTCAAGGCAATCAAAAGAAACGGCTATTTAAATCACATATTTTGCTACTTGCAAACTCACTCATGAAAACCCATAAAGTACTTCCCGTTGACGTTGAATCATTAAATCTGGCAACAAGCAAGTTTCTACGGTAAAAGTCAAGTAAAAAAACTGATAATGGTTAAATTGTAATTATATCACAGAAAAAGCATCTTTTTCCCATTATAACATACATTGCATTAATCATTTGTCAAAAGCATAGTAGACGAACATTACTGCATACAAACATAAAATAGAAGTTGCGGTCATGTTTTAGCAAGTAAATAAACATTTTATTAAATCTTCTGTATCTACGTATATGAACTGAAGTCTTCTTTTGGCCACGTTGGGTAGGCGCGTGGTCCGGGGCGCCTTGTCACGGTCCGTGCGGCTCCCCCCGTCGGAGGTTCGAGTCCTCCCTCGGACATGGGTGTGTGTGTTGTTCATAGCGTAAGTTAGTTTAAGTCAGATTAAGTAGTGTATAGGCTTAGGGACCGATGACCTCAGCAGTTTGGGCCCATAAGACCTTCCCACAAATTTCCAATTTTTCTTCTTTTTCTATGTCCGGGGTAGTCTGAGGAACTAGTGTAGAGATTTTGATACGGTCTTGGAGTTCCATGGGACCTATATCATCGCAGTACCCACATCGAGAGCTGGCAAAAATCGTTGAGATTCTTGACTCCCAAGATGGATGAACTAAGTTTGCATCGAACGCTCAGGCCGCGAGTCGTACTCGCACATGGCAATTTTTTTTTTCCATATGGATTGGATATTGCACAAAGCCTATAGCTCGACTTAAATAACTTTGTGTTTGACAGATCAGCGTGGTGACTGGAAGTGTTCTCAGCATCGATCCGTCCGCACTTGGCGAGGCCCTTCACGTTCTCACAAACCAGGCAACACAGCGAGCGCGTGGGTTTTGAGAAAGAACTTCGATTGGTTGACGATTGGCCATTAACAGTCGAATCGCTACCTCAACCAAAAAAGTTATTTTAATGGGATAGTGGCGACATTACCATGAGACACACTAAATTGGGGAGGTCCTCGCGACAGCTGGATTTTTTCTCTTGACAGTGATAATGCCATCCATAGCAACAAACTTCAATTTTAACTTAATTTAATGTAATTTTATGTTCATGTAACTTTTCATTTAATTTTTGTCGTGTCGAAGGCTCTCCAGATTTTCTTTCAGCATCACTAAGAGGAAAAGCATGGAGCCCATCTGCTAACGAGAGAGACAATGAAAACATACGCAAATTTCAGAAGAAATTAAGATGTTAGCAGGTGATTGTATAGACCAAATCATATAAAACGTTCTGTATTAACATGTGTTCAAATTTAATAAATTCCCCTCAGACTTCAACGCACTTTTGGATTCTCTTCACAATACGATGTCTAGCTCTTCTGAGAGCTTTCAGACAATCTCTTGTCGGGGGGAATCTATTCATAATCCGGTCAATTTCTCTCGTTGCCTTTTCTTCGTGGTCTTCACGTCTTTTGGAGAATGTTAGGTTTAGATGCCATGTGACATGGGGACTATAGCGTGCAATGACCTTGTAATGCTGGAACAACCTACTCACCCTTGTACGCAAAGGAAAGTCTTCCAATAATGCTGTAAATACGTTTCCAAAAAAATTGCAATCGCCTACCTTCATCTTCTTCGCGAACGTCTGTAGTAAATTACAGATTCATACAGATTGTAATTGAAAGAACTTAAGTAAATTTATTCAATAAAGTAAATAATAAGGATATAGGCCGTACATGGTAATGTTTGCCATACCCTTGTATTTGGAACACCGACGCACGTAGAAAGTCTGCGGGTACCTGCTAGAAGACTAGCTCCTAGCAACTGAATTATGACATCTACTTCATCCACACTCTGTTCATTTGCATCTTCAGATGAAATATGGATGCCGGGCACTGCATTGATCTCGCGCAGTTTCATAAAAGCACTAGTGAACGCTCTTGAATCCGGTGCTCTGCGATTTCTCTACAAGCAGCAGCAGCGTATCCATTTCAAAACCCATGCACAGATCTCACATCGACATATTAAGCGTTTGGAAATATGTGCGGGATGCAAGATACCGTGTAACTGCCCAAGAAATCACACTCACAGTTGAAAACTACAGTTTTGTGAACTCGAGCACAACTTCACGGTTTGAGCGACAAAACAAAAATGACGCTCAATAAATATACCCATAGCAACTGTAGTATTGACTTACTGTTCCTCCCTAAACAGCCGGTGTAAGCGTAACGTACCCAGAAATGAGCAACGTACAAAGCAAGTAGCGGCAGATTTGATCTGATCAGTAATTGGCAAGAAAAAGCGTTACTGAGATTTGCGACTTTGACACTAAGTAACACTGCTTGCATCAATACACGAGGGTTTGAACTTAGATAGTGACAACTATTTATTCACAACCGATACAAAAGAGATACATGTTTGCACCCGTTACTGACCTTGAAAGTAGTCACCAGCGTTGTGTAGAACCCGTTGCCAGCGATGTGAAAGGCGTAGTATACCGTTAGCAGAGCCTGTTCTGTTGATGGCGCGAATGGAGCGTATACTGCTTGTCGAATCTCTGGAACAGTTCTGAAGCGAATGCCACGAAGTGGTTCCTTCATCTTCGGAATCAAATCAGTCACAAGGACTTACGTCCGGGGAGTATGGTGGATGGTACAGTACTACACCGACCAAACAGAGCAGCCACAGTTTGCGCTGTATGCGCCCGCGCATTGTCGTGCAAAATGATGGGTGGGTTGCGCAGAAAGTGTCTCCGTTTCTTTCGCAAAGCTGGTCGCAGGTGATGCTCCAAAAGCAAACAGTAATACGACTTAAGTCCTTCTGACTTTCGTTGATTCCGAAGATGAAGGAATCACTTCGTGCATTCGCTACAGAGCTGTTCCAGAGATTCGACAGGCAGGAGACGGCTCCATTCGCACCATCAGCAGAACAGGCTCTGCTAACGGTGTGCTACGTTTTCCACATCGCTGACAACGGGTTCTACACAGCGCTGGTTAGAACTTTGAAGGACAGTAACAGGTGCTAACATGTAACTCTTTTGTATCGGTTGTGAATAAATAGTTGCCACTATTTATATTCCAACCTTCGTATTTACAACTACACACATCAAAAAAAGGTTTGCACCAGCTCTGTTCCGCGATTTCCGGAACCTGTACAGAAAATTGGAATACAGATCAACATAAACATTTCAACCCTTTTTATTGCTCATGAAAACCACACATTGCATGTTGCATCACCATACAGCGAGACCTTCAGAGGTGGTGGTCCAGATTGCTGTACACAATGGTACCTCCAATACCCAGTAGCACGTCCTCTTGCATTGATGCATGCTTGTATCCGTCGTGGCATACTATCCACAGGTTCATCAAGGCACTGTCGGTCCAGATTGTCCCACTCCTCAACGGAGATTCGGCGTAAATCCCTCAGAGTGGTTGATGGGTCACGTCGTTCATAAACAACACTTTTGAATCTATCCCAGGCATGTTCGATAGGGTTAATGTCTGGAGAAAATGCTGGCCACTCTGGTCGAGCGATGCCGTTATCCTGAAGGAAGTCATTCACAAGATGTGCATGGTGGGGTGCGCGAATTGTCGTCCATGAAGACGAATGCCTCGCCAATACGCTGCCGATGTCGTTGCACTACCTGTATTGGTCGGAGGATGGCATTCTCGTACCGTACAGCCGTTACGGCGCCTTCCATGACCACCAGCGGCGTACGTCGGCCCCACATAATGCCACGCCAAAACCGCAGGGAACCTCCACCTTGCTGCAGTCGCCGAACAGAATGTCCAAGGCGTTCAGTTTGACCAGGTTGCCTCCAAACACTTCTCCGACAATTGTCTGGTTGAAGGCATATGCGACACTCATCGGTGAAGAGAATGTGATGCCAATCCAAAGCAGTCCATTCGGCATGTTGCTGGGCCCATCTGTACCGCGCTGAATGGTGTCGTGGTTGCAAAGATGGACTCCGCCATGGACGTCGGGAGTTAGGTTGCGCATCATGCAGCCTATTGCGCACAGTTTGAGTCGTAACACGACGTCCTGTGGCTGCAGGAAAAGCATTATTCAACATGGTGGCGTTGCTGTCAGGGTTCCCCCGAACCACAATCCGTAGGTAGCGGTCATCCACTGCAGTTGTAGCCCTTGGGCTGTCTGAGCCAGGCATGTCATCGACAGTTCCTCTCTTTCTGTATTTCCTCCATGTCCGCACAACATCGCTTTGGTTCACTCCAAGGCGCCTAGACACTTCCCTTATTGAGAGCCCTTCCTGGCACGAAGTAACAACGCGGACGCGATCGAACGGCGATTTTGACCGTCTTGGCAACACGAGCCGTGTACCTCCTTCCTGATGGAATGACTGGAATTGATAGGCTGTCGGACACCCTCCGTCTAATAGGCGCTGCTCATGCCTGGTTGTTTACATCTTTGGGCGGGTTTAGTGACGTTTCTGAACAGTCAAAGGGACTGCTTCTGTGATACAATATCCATAGTCAACGTCTATTTTCATGAGTTCTGGGAACCAGGGTGATGCAAAACTTTTTTGATGTGTGTATTTGAATATTCGGCGTTTCGCGGATGCGATTATGTACTTGTTCTAGTCTTCTGTTAGTTCATCTCCTCCTTCCGCCCTCTTTCTCATATTTCGCTCCCTGCCTGTTCATCTCCTCATCCCCACTCTCACTCTGTTCATCTGTTCTACCTTCCTCTCTCTGTTCATTATCCCCTCCTCCCCTTCTCTCTGCCTGTCTCTTCCTCGCCCTGTCCATCACCTCCTCCCCTCCCCCTCCCCTCCCCCATTCTCTCCACCCTAATACGCACAACCAAGCAGAACGCTGGTGGTTCTTACACCCACAGTGTTCCTTTCCAGATCGTAACTAATATGTGTACTAAACTGGGATGAAATCACTCCATGGGTTTAGGATGAACTTCTTATCCGTGGCTTTGCCCACGCACGCACATCATAAATGTATTTCACATATATTTAACATATTTCACACGTAATTGTGCACATATTTCACCCGTATCTCTAGCGAATTTCGCACTGCAGATTAATTTTCTTGCAGCTTAATATTTATGACGTCATATCTCCTGACCTATGGGCTGTACAATGATGTAATTTTGCAAGTAGATAAAGTGATATATCTGGCTATTATTTGCAAAATGTTTCATGAATACAGTGAGTAGTAAAGAAGTAATAAATTAAAACGTCATGCATGGTGCGGCAGTTTTTCACGAATCTCAGTGTTTATGACGGTATATCTCCTGAACTGTATGTCGTATAGTGATAATTTTTTTAAGTTACATTCAGTGTCTTATGAGCAAAATGTTTTGCGAATACTGTTAGGGTAATGAAACAGTAATAAATTAATTCGCCACCCTCAATGTGGCAGATTTACTGCACGAACAGCCAATGTTTACTAAGCGATTAACTTTTTTCATCATTTTGTGGGGCTAGCAGCGAAAAAGTTTCGTAAAGGTTTGAAACAGCGTGTAAAGTTTATTTCCAAGTCACTAAGTGCTCTCATTCTCAAATACTGGATGACTAAAGTATGGGTAATTGGGCGTCGTGGGCTACACTGCTTTTTGACCCCCACGCCCATCTCTTTTATATGTGATTTGTTCTCAGCCCCACAACGATGATTCACAGACAGTAAGTGATTTGTGTACCAACTTTGGTTGAAATATGTCAGGTGGTTTAGGAGGATATGTGGAAGATACACACATCCATTTTTATAATATGTATGGATATTTGGTGGAGAATTCGATAGAAACAGGTACCTGTGAATTTAATCTATTGACATTCTGGAGTAGCCAGCTTGAGTCTGTGACGTGGTCACTTTGATTAGAGATTATGTAGCTTTATGTTGTTGTAAGTACTCCATCACTCCATCATTTCCGTTTGATGCATTTTCTACACGAAATTGTATTTCGTATCTACGAGTAGTAATGAAACTGTAGTCAAGAAGTTCTTTCGCCCCGACCCCCCCCCCCCCCCCCCCCTGTCCACTTCGACCACGGCCCATGGTATGAAGCACTCACGAGGTCTAGGTTGCGCAGATATGGACGTGGAAGCAACGAAAGGCAGTGGCTTGTGCCCCCTACTCTGACGGGAGAAATGCCGTAACACACCTTTCAAGCGCCAACAACAGGCACATTCTTATGACACCAAGAGCAGCATTTAAGTTTGAATAATTATTCTAAAAGCTTTTTTGGATGTGTTAAAAATGTGACAGAAATGTTTATTTCATTCAGTGAAACCTTCGTAAGTTACGGTATTTTGCGACAAATGTGTAAGGTGTGGTGCTGAATGAGCTTCGAAAGGTTCCTTACGGCGTCCAGCCACCGATTTACAAAATTATGATCTCGGGCTGCGTACGTTTTGATACACTATTCAGAGAAGCACAGAGTAAACATTGTGGCTACGTGTACTGAATAGCGTGTGCCTTCTATCCCTGGAACCCGCCTCTATGAGAGGAAAGCTTTACGTGGTCTCAGGTTGTTATCAGCGCAAACCTTAGTGAATAGAGTCCACATGCAGGAGCTCCGTCAGTATTGCAAAGGTGCTTGCACATAACATCTGTATCTGCATCGACACTCTGCAATGAATTGTAACGTGCAAGCCACGTGCTGTTGTACAAGGGTTAGTCGTAATGTTTTAATGCCCACCCTATTCCCCCTAAAGTGCAGACCGAGCGAGGTGGCGCAGTGGTTAGCACACTGGACTCGCATTCGGGAGGACGACGGTTCAATCCCGCGTCCGGCCATTCTGATTTTGGTTTTCCGTGATTTCCCTAAATCGCTCCAGGCATATGCTGGGATGGTTCCTTTGAAAGGGCACGGCCGACTTCCTTCCCTAATCCGATGAGACCGATGACCTCGCTGTTTGGTCTCTTCCCCCAAACAACCCAAAACCCTGAAGTGCGAATGTGATACATTTCTCCCAACGATTGGGGACCTGACAGAGAGCGTGGTTATAGTAGTCTGCATCTTCGCTTTTCAGGGTACGATCCATCTCGAAAACAACAAAGAAAAGTCGCGGATTCCGTCCTGACCGTTTATTTTTATGACCGTCTGTGTGAACTACCACGTGTAAAACAAGTCCATCGCCATTCACGCTGCTCTTCTTTGTAAACGCTTGCTTTCGCACTCAGTTCAGTGAAATTGCAGAGGACTATACTATAAAGAATCTCATTCGTGTCAAACTGCTGTTTCGCTGGTTGCTGGCAACGTGCATATTGCAAGCTTGTTATCTGCCAGACTTCCTATCTGGCTATCATCATCCACTTTCCTCGATGTCCGCTCGCATTTTCTGTTGTTTGTGCCGTTTATCATGTGGCAAGACGCATGACGATATTAACATGCCGTCTATTTTCGGTGGTGTACCTTCTGTCCAAAATGTTGATTTTAGTTCTGGTGTATAAAAGACGTAGCGCAATAACCATGGTGGCAGGTTCAACTAACAACTACAAACAACAGATGTGCATTCGACCAGTGTGTTGTGAGCAGGCAGCGTTAAATAGTGGGTATCGGACGATAGTGTGTTAACTTTGTTGTGTCACAAATCGCAGTGCAGCAACATCTCTAAATCAGGTGTTCAAGATATTGTCTAGATTATTTGGAAGAAGAGAAAAGTATAGCAGAACCCTGCTAATGCCTCCCCTACGGTGCGGGAAGCTTGGTCGGAATGCAGAAAATTTGGATTACTAAAGGAACACTTTTATTTACCCATAACATCACAGTGCAGTATAGCACAACTTTGATTTTCAGCTGGAAGTATTGCATGAAATATTGTTCCATGTTAAAACAGTAACAAAGCGGAAAAAAATGTTCACACTCTAAAAAGTCTTACACGAAAATATGCTACACAGTAGCGCATGACCTGTAAAATACATCTGTATCGCACGGTAATATATTGTTACTGAGAGTGAGTTTAACATCTCTACATACTTTATTACAGTACAGTATTGACACGTAACTGATTTGCACTTAAAAATGAGTAATCGAACGGTAATAAAAATGTTCTAGTCTTAAGCAGGACTGGAAATGTCTGTAATGTCCTTTTGCTTAGCAGACTACAACATTGATTTTGCCGATCTATTCCTCTATTTCTTACTCTACAAAATGTCTATTGGGGTAGATCTAGAGCTTTGTTTGATGTACTGAAGGGCTATGTCAAATACACATTTAGCATCTGTATGTAATACTCGAGCCATAGGCTCATTTTCTTCGTTGTCGTCATTATCTTTCTCGTTCTCATAGGTTGTTCGAGCTGCAGTGTCAGTGAATTGGTCGACAGTTGATTCTGCTTCCGTTGTGCAGTCAACCTCAGCTGTACTGCTCCACACGCACACGTCACTGGACTCAACGACCACTTGTAAAGACAGCATCACCTGCTTATATTTAGTTGGTGCCATGATTTAGCTTTACACACTTTAATATGTAAGAAGAACATTGCCGCTAATTTATGAAAGAATGTGCGCACAATAACACTTATTGATCGACTTACACTGCCGGCCGGAGTGACCGTGCGGTTCTAGGCGCTACAGTCTGGAACCGAGAGACCGCTACGGTCGCAGGTTCGAATCCTGCCTCGGGCATGGATGTGTGTGATGTCCTTAGGTTAGTTAGGTTTAATTAGTTCTAAGTTCTAGCCGACTGATGACCTAAGAAGTTAAGTCGCATAGTGCTCAGAGCCATTTTTTTGATCGACTTACAAACAAGTTATTTAGTACTGAAAGTGAACGAACTATCGCACCTAGCAACGGTCAAGTGTCTGCTGATCCATATCGCAGACGATGAGCCATCGACAAGTCGAGACTTCACTGTAGCAGCGGCCCGCGTAGGTAAACAAACTCCGGAAATGGGATCGTCGGACTAAGCGGGGAATCGGACCATCTCGGGCTCGGATTAGCGAGGTTTTATTGTATGTCGAAAGTTTGTGCCTCTCACCTTGACCCCCGAGCAAAAAACATCAACCTGTGGTTGCCTGACGTGACATGATAGAACGCAAAATGCGGAGAATGCTTATCCGGAAAAAATCATCACGGGCAACGAGACATTAGTTATTGGTACGAGCCTAACACAAAAAACAGAAATTCACTGAATGGGTCATCTCTTTGACAACGTAACGACATTCAACCCAATGTGAAGTGCGAGTTGAACAACATTCCAAATGAAAGACTTGTCTGACATTTTCACGTGGTTGTATGAACGTACTGTGCATTGACTCAAATGGAGTGAGACTATGAAGAACACACAAGCATTAAAACCTTCACTTTAACTTTTTTCGCTTTATAATAATGCAGTCTCGAAAAAGTTTGGACTACATTATCATAACAATAGATATCTTCTATTTGCAGGACAACTATCGCCGGCTGATGTGGCCGAGCGGTTCTAGGCACTTCAGTCTGGAACCGCGCGACCGCTACGGTCGCAGGTTCGAATCCTGCCTCGGGCATGGATGTGTGTAATGTCCTTAGGTTAGTTAGGTTTAAGTAGTTCTAAGTTCTAGGCGACTGATGACCTCAGCTGTTAAGTCCCACATTGCTCAGAGCCATTTTTGTAAAAGAATCTAGTGTACACGCCACAACATGTGTTATTTTCCCTGAATTTGTAATTCTTCAGAGTGATGTCAGTTACATCCGGACAATTTTGAGTTCCAGGTACAGGGTGGTGGTTATGAATTCGATTTCCGTTGAAGGAATCGATTTCGTGAGACTTAGAAAACTGCATATTACCCTAGACGCAAGTCATAACGTGATTAGGTTAATGGAGTTAAACTTTTTCACATTATTTCAAATAATTACTCTACTAATCACTTTTGCAATTAATTGTTTACGCGTGTGCTCTGACGAACTGCGGCCTGATCTTCAGTTATTTAACACATTACACGCTGTTTCCACAGTCTGCTATATTGTAGGTGGCGAAACGAAACAAAAGTAACTGGTCCTTGAAGGTAGAAATTTTGTGCGTTCAAAAACCTGATACCCACGTTACATTTTTGGTGCACATAATCTCTATAAATAGCGCTCATTAAACCACAACATGTCGTTAGCGCCGATTGCTCTTCGAGACTCGGATTTTTGGTCAGACTCGAAGAAATGAGCCAAGCTGCGAATGCGCGCGCGCTCACACACACACACACACACACACACACACACACACACACACAGCACTACGTGACCGATTTGGCAGTTCACGCCTCTGGAGCTGGAACGCCCTGATAGGGGGCCGTTCCGGACATGGGTGCACAGCACCTGTAGCCGGCGTGATCATCGCGTAGTTACACCGAAGTCTGCAGCGACACACGGTGGCGCCCACCATATATTAGGTAATGAACCTTAGTACTGCGCAGCACATGGCAGATTTGCTGCTTTTGTGGCTCTGAGCGCTGTGGGACTCAACATCTGAGGTCATAAGTCCCCCAGAACTTACAACTACTTAAACCTAACTAACATAAGGACATCACACACATCCATGCCTGAGGCAGGATTCGAACCTGCGACCGTAGCGGTCTCGCGGTCCCGGACTGAAGCGCCTAGAACCGCTCGGCCACAACGGCCGGCCCTGATTTTGTGGCTTCTTAGGGACATCACACTCCTGTTATGAACTATGCTGGACTGGATTTGATGTGCATATTTGGAGACGGAACATAATTTTCGTTCGTCAGTGCGCTGGTGTCTTTTTCGTACGCTCTTTCTCAGCCAAGAGTTTTTCGGGGCACATGGAGATAGAATTTTCAAACTGTATATGCCTTTCATTATGTATGGATATGTATAATACTGAAAGTAATACCAAAAGGTAGATAAAAATAATCTGTCAAAATATCTAGGTAATCGCTAAGATATATCTAATGATACAGTGAAGCAGGAGATGGAAAGGCTCGGAAGGCGGGGGTCGTACAAGCGTGTGAATGGAAGGAGGGGTGGTCCTCAGTCTTGTGTAATTTCGGTGTTTAGAATCAGGTGGGGGAAGTTAGTGGTCTTGTTCAGCGCCTAATCAAGCATACATCTGCGGCCATGGCCCATACTTGACAACAATATCGTAGGGTCCTAAGGACTATCCATGGTAGTACTCATATTTAGATGGTCTGTCACTTGCAGAATAGTAGATGATGGAAACAACTCCATCGTTGCAGATAATAACCATACGAGGTGGTGTAGAAGCGAGATTTGTCGATGGAAATGATGCAACGGCATTAGTAATCAGTTCACGCTTCCCAACTGCGCAACTGCAGCTGCGTGCCTTCGGGGTTTAAGGGCATTTGATGATAATTCAGTAGACCAGCTTCTGCTAGCCCCCACGGTGGGAGGCGACACAGGGTATTGCTGTGGATCTATACTTGTAGCCGGATTGCAGGTGCTGAGGTGAAGGGCTATCGACGACACTTTAAATTTCTTCTCGTGCTCAACAACGAAACCAACCATGGGCAACTGACATATTCAGACGACTGATATAACCCTATGAAGCCTGTTTCAAACAAGCACGGTTCCAGGAATGAAAAATCGGATTCGGGACCTTAGATTGTCTCTTTCTAGCCGTTGTCAGTAGGAGGAGAGTGTCGGGCAGCCATGCGGCTCAGTGCGGACAGGCGCGCCGCGTTTAACGATCCGGCAGCCGTGCTGCGAATCCTCGCCGGCCGCACACTGGGGCCGCCGCTGCGCTACCCGCGGCCGCACGCGCCACACCGCGCCGCGACGCCGCCGAGCAGCGCCGTGACAACCGCCCCCTCCCCCCTCCCCCTCCCACCCCCCACCCACCTACCGACACGCGCTCCTACCGCCCCAGGTCGTGCGGCGCGATCGATGTGGCAACGCCGCATGAGCAGATCCGCAGCGGGCTTTTGGCGCGGAACCTCGTTAACTGCCAACGCAGTGACTCCTGGCTACTGTTTGTTTTGTTGCTAACTCCCCGCGCTGGTGCCACCAGGCTCGCCCGTGAGAACATATGACGGAAGCGGCGAGCGATCCGTCAACTCGGGAGACGAGATACTGGCAGAAGTAAAGCTGTGAGGACCGGGTGTGAGTCGTGCTTCGGTAGCTCAGATGAAAGAGCACTTGCCCGCGAAAGGCAAAGGTCCCGAGTTCGAGTCTCGTTCGGACACACAGTTTTAATTTGCGAAGAAGTTTCATATCAGTGCACACTCCGCTGCAGAGAGAAAATCTCATTCTGCCACGACAGAAACTCTAATGATCAGGTGCGCAGAATTATACTGCCACGCCGTAGACCTTGAGTCACGGAATGGGCTTATTTACTGCATGATAACTACCCTTACCGACAGTATCAGACATGGTAATTTGCGTTCGGGTTTCTCCTTGCGAGAAGTACATCATCGTCAGGGATGGCCGAGCTTTCGCTCATCCTCCCTTCAACTCACGTGTCCACTACTCAGCTCCACCACTATGAACGGAGCCGACTCAGAAATATTGCCCCCTTTGTACGGACCTTCCAGATGATGAGCGCTTTCAGCCACCCTGTAGAGCGCCCACATGGACGTGGCGCCGCCACTGCTGACGGCGGCCCTTCCACTTGCAACATGTTCGTAATTACGGGGGCGTGTCAGGGGAACATCCGGTAGCCCCCGGGATGTCCAGGCCCACATGATGTCGATCACTAAGCTTATTTCCAACCACCAGACTCGTCAGTCTCAATCTCCGACATGCTGTATACGCCACTGGTGTACTAGGAGACATCTAGAGATATCGATGATGCTTTGGAGAGGCAACTCGTTATCCCTCCACACCCAGCCATGGCCCTTCAAATGTCCACAAATGTAGGGCTCTTTCAGAATCATTTGGGTCTCATTTGGTTTATCTTTAAGATGAGATTTCTTCAGCCATTTCCCGGATGTTCTGAGACACCTAGACGAATTTTACTCTCTGTCGTGTAGTATTCTTACAACTTCCTCAGGCAGTGTGGCAACGACTGGAGCACGAGGACTGCCAGTACAGTCACTGTTCTTGCAGCTTCCCTCGATGTGGCAGCAGAGAGAGGTGCGCCGACAGGTGTGCATCCGATGACAACACTGGACACACGAGTGGCACAGTGCCGTTTTTTCAGATGAGTCCCTGTCCTGCATACAGCACCCGATGGAAGTATGTCGAGGTTCCAATGGTCATCATCATATGGGTCCAGCACGTGGCATCATGGTATGGATGCGGTTGAATACATGAAACTATCATCTCCGGTTCGTGTAGACGGGAGTTTGAACAGCAGCCGTTAGACATTTATGACGTATTAAGGCTGGTGGCTGTGCCTCATCTTCGAGGCCCCTGTGATAACGCAAAACTGCGTCTTGTCACGACCACTGATGAACTCTGCAATAAGTTGAAGCAGCATTGAACGATATACCTATGACTGTCGTACAACGTCAGTTCGACTCGATCTCAGCAGAGTTAGAGTCGTTGTTACCCTTGGAAGTGGCACTCTGTGTACTAAATGACACACTGTTGACACCTTCAAATTACCAACAAATTTAACCTTAATGAGATTTTCACTCTGCAGCGGAGTGTGCGCTGATATGAAACTTCCTGGCAGATTAAAACTGTGTGCCCGACCGAGACTCGCAGGTTCGCAGGAGAACTTCTGTAAAGTTTGGAAGGTAGGAGACGAGATACTGGCAGAAGTAAAGCTGTGGGTACCAGGCGTGAGTCGTGCTTCGGTAGCTCAGTTGGTAGAGCCCTTGCCCGCGAAAGGCAAAGGTCCCGAGTTCGAGTCTCGGTCGGGCACACAGTTTTAATCTGCCAGGAAGTTTCAAATTTAACCTTGTACTTTTTCCTCTGCACTGTACCCTGATCAGCCAAAACATTAATTATGACAACTGCTCACTGCGACGGTGGAAGCCGCATGGTGGCGTTGCTGGCACGCGATGCGGTAACAAATGTATGTAAATGGAGCCGACACGGATGGGGGAAATGGGAAATTCATTGAGACAATCGACTTTATCAAAGATCAGGTTATTATTACCTAGAGCCTGTGAACGACTATCTGGAAACGGCGAAACTGGTCGAATGTTCACATGCTACTGTCGTGAGCCCTATGGAAAGATGCAGGACAGTGAAACTACCACTAGGCGCTAAATGGTTGCACGACCACGATTCTTCACAGAACGTGAGATTCGGAGGCTCGTCTGCTCTGTAAAGTAGAATAGATGGTGATCTGCGGCATCTCTGCCGAAAGACAATGCTGGTGCACGTGCAACATGGAGCTCCCCAGCAGACGACGCCTACATATTCACATGTGGACCCAACAACATCATCGATTACAACTGCAGTGCGCACAGGACTATCGGGATTCGACCGTCTATCAATGGAAACTTCTCGGCTCTTCGGGTGAAACACAGTTTTTCTACACTAGGACGATGATAGTCTCCACAAACGCCGTCATCGAGGTGAACGGCGGCTCCGAATGTGCAGCGCCCAACAGACATGGTATTACAGTATGGGAGACATTCTCCTGCGCTTGCATGGGACCTGTGGTACTAATCGAAGATAGGCTGACACCTATGAACCACCTGAGCCCCTTCATGCTTGGTGTGTTCCCCGACGGTGATGTAATTTTCCAGCAGTATAATTGTCTGTATTTTGGAGCCAGAACCGTGCTACAGAATCCTGTTGTTGCAAATTTAATCCCCATCAGTGCATTTTGCGAACAGGCTATCCACCTGCAATTGACTGTTCAACATGTTTGAGATTTGGAGGATTTGATTTGTTTTCTAACCAGCTGGAGTTCTGACATGAGGTCCACAATGACCTGTGACAGCACCTGAGAAACTATGTAAATAAGCGATGACCACACTTCGAAACCCTCTTCTAGTGGCTTGAGGGTGGCATGCTGACCGCTTGCTCTTCCGATATTGTTTTCAAATTACAACTTTTCAACTCGATAAGGCAGCGATTGGTTTGCATTACACGCATCTGTGTGTAAACTGCGTAAGCTTTTTTATTTAAATAGGGAGCTCATTATTTATCGATGGAGATAAAAACCGATATGATCTGAACGATCTACTCACATTCCACCCCGCTAAGACGACAGTCATTAATATGAACTTTGACCCAGGGGGATAAGTGCAGTACAGTCAGACATCTTCATTTCCACAGTTTTGATTGTTAAGCCTAATCACAGTACTATGGGTGAGATGTGTACAATTGCTCTGTGTTGATAGAGATAGTTATAAACATAACTGGAAGAGAGACAATGGCATGTAAGTATTGGGACAAAGCTGTTTGTGGCACACTCTGCGTTGTTGCCAGATGTATCCAAGATGGCAGTGATGACGGCATCCACACAATGCGACTTATCTTATTCATTGCATGCCAATGATCCTACCACACAGAGCCTACGCTAACCAAGGTCAGATTTCCTGTATGTGCTGGTAGCTATCCTGTGAATTAATCTTTAGCGTACGTGTACGCATTTTAGCTAGTACGACCTTCAGAGCAAGATCACCTTGTGATACTGTTTCGCTAGCAGCATTTTTCCTAACAGAAATGAAGTACCTCCAAGTTCTGTCGTACACCATAAAAGACCAATTATTGCACGTTGTTTATTCATAAAATCGAATCTGAGAATTGTGCAGTACCCCTCACCAATGTGTGTGAACACTTGCATGTGCTCCTTAAACTTTTTAGTACCAATGCTTAAAAGAGAGCAGTGTTGTCCCCGATGAATCTATCTCATTGTTATCCACTCCATGTAACCTATATTGTGGAGACAAAGTGTCTTCTACCTAACCAGACTAACAACTGATAGAAGTGCACTCGTGTCTGCTAAGAATTTATGTTCCTTGTTACTTCCTACACCAATCAAGAAACACTCGTCTTTGCTGTGTACTGTTTTATTGGAATGAGATACCCGCCTCGAATACAATCAAGGCCCTACTCCCTGCTTCTCACAAAAGGACTCTCTTCGCCTCTGCATTTTGCATTAATGTATAAGTCTGCGAGTTCAGTTTACGAATCCTGTCGGATAATGCCTCCACTGTGTCGTTATATTTCTGCATTAAACCTACGAGCTTTTCTCTAAAAAATCTGGTACTATTTTGTTTACAATAGCGTTGGTTTAGATCTTCAGACAGTTGCCGAAGCGTTTGTACCTCACCAAGGGTTTCATGGTATGCGACATACACTTTAGCGTCACATATTAACCGTAAGTTAGCTATAGAAAGACATTTTGTATCGCAACAGTTACCTAGCCGAGCTGCTTCTCTCACATCATCCAGTTAACACATCGTCAGACTCAGAAAAATGTGTAATGTGACTAGCTGCCAAAGGATCAATAGGTGGAATAGGTACGCTAACTACGGTATTGTTATCCCCTCCTTGTGCTTGCTACTTCTTGAAACAAGTATTACCACCCGAGGCGGGGTCGCGTTGTTATCAGGAGGTCGACGGAAAAGTGGGGGTGCGTGAATCTGTAGAGCGCTGGGGCGCTAATGAAACATCATTCGGTTAAAAATCATTATTGGCGAGAGTTTTACAATCATTCCCTACGTCTTCTTCCCAGCACTGTCTAAGTAGAGCGTGCAGAGTCCGCGCAGCTTGAAAGTGCGAGGTGGCACGTGAGTGATCGGCGAGGAAGTTGTTGAGTGCAGATTCTGGCATTGCTTGTGGTCAGTGTTGCAGCCTCGTCGTAGGAAGGAGGTTGCAGCAGCCGTGTGTCCCCGCCGGCCTGTCAGAGGCTCAGCGGTCTCGAAGAGTGAAGCTGCACTTCAGCTCGGCCCCAGAAGTCTGCATGCTGCCGTTGTCTGTTGACGAGATGGCGCGAAGGTGGAAGACTCATCAGTAACGTTAAGTACAGCCCGAGTGGCTGTCCGGTCATACAGCCGGTAAGGTTGTATAGGGTTATTCTAAATGATGGGCCCATTTTCAAAAATTCATATGAATTCAAGTACAAATCCAAAATGAACAAGCTTTACACCAATGAAAAGAGGAAGTTTGAAAGCTTTTGGCGGGCGGCGGCGGGCGGGCGATGATGGTTTCACAAGCGGCCGGTAGAGTTCGCGCGGCAATAGGGCCTGCATAGGGAGAGTGTGGCCAACCGGACGATACGGCGGCCATTTTTCTGCCAAACTGCGGGCGGGACTTGCGAATGTCGGTAGTGAAGTACACACTCACCGAATCAAAAGCACAAGACAAGATGGCGAAATCATTCGTTAAATGCCTTTCTTTACATCTATAATATACTCATTGTAGCCTACTACGTACAGCACAGGAAAATTTGATACAGTGGCTGTAAAAATTATTCGTTACTTGCATTTATCTCCTTTAAAGTTCGTTTACTAGACATACTGCATCGAAAGTAACGTAAATAAAATGTAGTGTATATCATTTGTTTTGTATCGGAAGTGCATAACGCTAAAGATTTAACGTACCTGTATTACGTCAGATGAATGAAAGTCGTAAGCAGTTGTTTACTTGTGACATGCAAAAAGTGTGAGACGTATTAGTACTTCTTGTCACGTCTTCAAACTTTTTGCATGTCACAGGTAAACAACTGCTTACGACTTTTACGAAAAAGATTACAAAAATCAGGTAATGTTAAATGTAGGCTACTGTAATAACGACCAAATATAACAAGGAAACTACCGTATCCCTTCTACCCCAGAGTAAGTAGACCTATTAAAAACTGTCTTCAAGAGTACCTACAATTATTTACTACGAATAATGTTTCAGCAGCCACGACAACTGCGGAAAACGTGCTTACAACTTGCCTGTGTCAACAGTCAGGCAATAATACTGAAACCAAAATAATGCCTCTTACTTCCCATAGATACGAGTACTTGGTTGGTTTCCACAAGGCTCCTGTTTGATTTAAGTCAGCCCTGTTGACTGCGGCTGCCCACTGCTTTCGTCTGTCTTCATTGCGTGGAAATGCTAACATGCGAAATCCACCTTCGCCTCTATTGGAACAACCAAATGCAGCACAACCTGGTATCGTTTACGAACGTCTGCAGAACGAACTACAGATGTCAAAAACAATACTGTACAATTACTAACGTGTTTAGTTCAAACATGTAGGCCTACCGACTTCATCACAAGACGCTTCATTATTTCAACTCGTATTTAAGATCGCAAACGCTAATTACGTACTAAAAACGATATACAACTAAATCGAACATGCATGCACAAAGCATAACAAGTCTCTCAGTACTTCAAATATCTTTTAATCGTTTCCAAAAGCCCTCTGAACTTCAGTTCAGCTCAAAAGCACGGCGAACATAGGAAGCGCGAGAGACGTTTGGCAGAAAAATGGCGCCAGAGCTAATCAACCAATCACGGCCAACTTCACCTATGGCCACTCTCTCTGTATACAGGCTCTCTAGGGCCGTCATTCCGTTTCACTGTCAGTTGTGAGTGAGATGGCGACTGTGGAGCACAAGGTTTTCTGCGTTCTTGAATTCGCGAAAAGTGAGTCGCAAATTGCAGTGTAGCGGGCAATTCGTACCAAATTCGGTATTCAACCACCAACTCGCAAATGCATTAGTTAAGCAATTTAAAGAGACAATGAGTGTGTGCAAAGGAAAAAGCACAGGACGACCGCGTGTGTCAGAGGATTCAAGGAAGTTTTGTGCGAAGTCTTAGTAAATCTACCAATAGAGCCAGCCGAGAACTTGGAACTCCCCAACCAACTGTATGGAAAGTTCTGAACGGCGTTTGCTGTACAAGCCCTACCGATTACAACTTGTGCTGGCTCTCAACCCCAATCACAAAGAGAAGCGTCTCGCATTTTGTCGTTATGTGCTACCAAAGATGGAGGATGACGCATTTATAAAGCGTGCAATTTTTAGCGATGAAGCGACATTCCACCTTAGTGGAAAAGTGAACAGACACAGTGCTCGCATATGGAGTTTGGAAAATCCACATTCACCATTGGAACATGAAAGAGATTGATCGAAGATGAACATGTTCTGTGCTGCATTCCGTACAAACGTTTATGGACCATTTTTCTTTGCGGAAAGAACTGTAATGGGAATCACGTACCTGAACATGTTGGAACAATAGCTGTTTCCTCAAGTTATGGAAGATTCGCTGGACTTCATTTTCCAACAGGATGGAGCTCCGCCCCATTGTCAGCGTGATGTACGAAGCTTTTTGAATGACTCCCTTCCTCAGCGCAGGATAGGTCGCAGGGGACTTCAGGACCTGGCTCTGCACTTCTGGCCACCGAGATCTCCTGATGTCACGCGCTGCTACTATTTATTATGAGGTTATGTGAAGGAAGCTGTTTACGTCCCGCCTCGATCTACGGAACCGGGCCGCTGCTGCCGTACAACCAGTAACAGCAGATACGCCTTCGCGGGACGAGTTTGGCTACCGCGTCGATGTTCACCGTGCAGCAACAGTGGCCACATTGATCATTTATCACATTTTTAATTATTAAATAATGATTAAAAATTATTAAACTGATATCAAACATTATGAAAAAAAGCTTAGATACTTCCTCTTCTCATTAGCATCAAGCTAGTTCATTTTGGATTTGTACTTGCATAAATACGAAGTTTTGAAAATGGGTCCATCATTTACAATACCGCTGTACCAGCAGTGCCCCAGCAGCGGCGACACAGGCAGCCAGCGCCTAAGTTGAATAGCTTGCCGATGGGCAGGTCAGCCAGGCCGCCATCTTCAGTCAGTCACCGTCGTATCCGGCAGGACTGCAGCTTAGAGATAAGACGACCCCTCCATACCTAGACGGCTGTTGATTTGCAGCAATAAATTCCAAGTTGGTGGCAGCTCGCCACTTGCTGAATTCACCACCTTCACTTAACAGGGCTTAATAGGACTTTCGTCGGTATCCATAATGCACATGAAATGACCTAACCGAGAACGAGCATGAGGAGGGCGGAGATTTTATAGCAGGCGACAACGTGCCCTCCCCCCTCCACCCATCTCTACAATGGTGACCGAATCTGCTCTCGCTTCCTGAGGCTGTCATTGCTCTCACCTGCTCTAGATCTTGGAGAGGTTCTTACGACATCTCTAGGTAAAGTTACTACATTTAGCATCATTACAGTGGAGCGTTCCTTCTATTTAGCGCTATTATTGAAGCGTTGCCCTCTCACAAATTCTGATGACACGAGCTCCCAGCTTGTTTGTACTTTGAGCCTCCCGTGTTGACATTTGATTAGGACACTGTTACGTAGGCGGCAGTTTGTCCGTGAGTGTTTAGTAATTATTACGTCTGCACGTACTCACTATTCTATTATGGGTCCCACCGACTACGGTTTCATTATAGGAACTGCCCGGCTGGTTCGCCTGGCCACACCTGCTGAAGACAGCTGTTACGTTCGGCGATGTACCTCTCTGTTGGTCACGTCGAGGTGTCCAGTGACAGTTGTATCAGGCCTGCAGTAAGCATGTGGTTGCTGTCTCCCACTCGTCATAGAAACGCATGACACAGCAGTCTTCTAGGCTGGGTAACGCAGAGCAAAAAGGCATCGAAGCGGGGGGTCCCCACCTCGGCAAAGAAAAACTTACAGCAACGAGCTGAGTCCCGTGCAAACGCCGTACAGGCGACAGTTTTCAATATTATCTATAGCAAAAAGGCACGGAGCCCCCTTCGTTGCGACACAAAGGCAGACGAGCACGTTAGTGGTAGTCTGAAATCCGTCACGGGGGATTTCCCACCTGTTCCCACTTCAGGAGAAGATCCCGGCCTATAAAATCTTATCTTCTTTTAAACACGGAATGCCCTCGGCATCAAAAGTAGGTGCACTAAATGTGTGACGGTCGGTTTCCGATCATTGATGTAGAACTTTGCGTTTCCGCGTCTCGCCTCTCTGTAGTTATCACTGGCAGTACTACACCTCTCGAAGAACTTGAATTTTTTTGTGCAGTTCCCCTTCACAGCCCACGTATTTCTTGTACAGTTGTTAATGCTCAAAGATAAAAAAAATACGTAGCTACTGTATTTCAATATTGGTCCCTTGGAATTTTCCTTTTTCCGAAGGTTTTCTCAATGAACCGAGTTCAGCTCAGGTGTGGCCACAATGGGACACGCGGCCGCCTCATTTATCATGTAAATATAGGTTGACCATTTCACAGAAGATAGCAGCAACCAGCCACTTTTTACCATACTAATTATTTATTTAAATAGGGCCGTTACCGGTTTCGAACATTACAGGTTGATCTTCATACTGCTAGTTTACGTTAAGATACATTTTAGATTAGCGTTCACTTTTTGTTTTCCTACATGACGAAATTTCCTTAGGGGTGGTGGTGCCGTTGAAAATTCCACGCCATTACATTCCAGTGCTGACTGCTTGTGATCAGGCAGCAGCGAAGGCAGTGCGATGCACTTTTTTATGTACCGGGTGGCTACAGTGAAAGCTCCCCTATTTAACACGTTATAACGCGGAAACTAACTACCGTACGAGTACCAAACTTGCCGCGTGTCCCATTTGTGGCCACACCTGAGCTGAACTCGGTTCATTAAGAAAACCTTCGGAAAAAGGAAAATTCCAAGGGACTAACATCGTGATTCAGTCTCACACACGTGACTAGCAGCAGTGCAGTTGTTGGTGTGTCAACAAGAGCTTGGACAAAAGTAGAAGGGCATTATAGGTGAAGCTCTATTATCAAAACATCAGTAATGCTGCAGCTGCACTTCGAGAATATCGCCGGCTGAAAGGATTATGAAAGGGTCCTCTTTCTCCACTTGCTGTGCGGAGCATGATGAAGTAGTTCGAATCAACTGGAAAACTGGGTGTCGGTCCGGAAATAGGTCGACGACCGGTTGCACCACACGTGGTTCATGAAATCCCTAGGGCAGACAACATTGCGCACAATTCCCGATCGTCAGGCAATGCGCACGCTGTGTCACGATAGTCGAACAGCCCATGGTCCACTGTACGGGAGATGGCTCGAACCCTTCTCAAATGGTATCCGTACAAGATCCATATCGCACAGCAGCTTGCACCACAGAACGAACAACGACGTGTTGACTTCCCTCTCCACTTTCTCGCAAGGACTGAAGTTGACGGAGGCTGGCCCCGGACCGTCCTATGGGCAGACGAGGCTCATTTTTCTCTGATGGATGAGGTGAATACACAGAACTTCCTAGTGTGAGTATCTTCAACTCCAGTCACTGAGCATGAAGTTCCTCTGTATGATGGACGTGTCACCGTAGGATGTGGCTTCACGGCTACGTTCATCATTGTCCCATTCTTTTTTGAACAGGTTGGCGCTCAAGAACCAAAGACGAGCTGTGTGTCTGCCCATCGTTACTGCAATATTGTTCGCCAGCATATCATACCCGCCCTGCAGGAGAGAGACGCATTGAGCTCAATCATTTTCATGCAAGATGGGGCCCCTCCGCACGTCGTTCGTGAAGTTCACCTGCTTCTACGAAACACATTTGGAAACGAACGAATTATTAGCCTATCGCTTCCAAATGCTTGGCTGGCCCCATCACCTGATCTCACTCCCTGTGATTTGTGGTTGTAGGGCTACCTGAAGGACAGGGTTTACCAGGGTAGCATTGACAAATGTGCTGATCTGAAGCGCATCACATCAAGAAAGGTAGCCAGCATACATACCGACATGCTTCGTTCTGCTGTGCAGAATGCAATCCTGCGTTTTCAGACTCTTCTGGATGTTGATGGGCGCCATATTGAGCCTCTTTTGTAGCAGTAATGGTATCAGAATGTAATGGTTACCATAGCAGCACATTAAAAGTGTTCCAGTTGAACTGATTCTGCATTATTTCTCTTCCCCATGTTCTTGACAATAATGCTGCCAAGTTTTGTCATGTACGGTAATTAGTTTCTGTATTATAACGTGTTAAGTAGGGGAAGTTTAATTATAACCATCCGGTACATAGATACACATAGTGTAAAGCACCACTCAGACATCAAAAAGTATCACCACATGGAAGTATGTATACAAAGATGGGGATATCGCAACCACAACATGGTATACACACTTCCAAGTGAGGACACTTCTTGATGGTGAGTGGTGCTTTAGATTATGTGTATCCATATACATAAAAAACATCCATCATACAATCTTCGTTGCTGCATGATCACAAGCAGACAGCACTGGAACGTAATGATGCGGATTTTTCAACAGCACCACCACCCCAAGGAAATTTAATCATTTCAGAAAACAAAAAGTGAAAGCTAACGCAAGATGTAACTTAATGTGAACTAGTCATGTGAAGATGAACGTGTAATGTTCGAAACCGGTAACGGCGCTATTTAAAAAAATAAATAGCGTTGTAAAAAGTGGCTGGTTGCTTTTATCTTCTATGTAAGAGTCAACCTACATTTTGTATACTGCCACGGGCTCAGAATGTCAGTTTTCGTCAAAATACTATCATTAAAACCTCGCAGGAGATAGGCGTTGAGCGCAAAGAATTTTAAAGGTGACAGAGAGACCTTCTGGTCATGACAGTGCTAATCCTCCCATCAGATAAGGGCGGAAGCTCATTTGCCTGGGCATTTGATAATATTCGAGACGAGTAGGCTGTGTTCTGGGTCGGAGTTTCACCGTCTACCTTTCTTTCATTCCATAAACATTCATAACAATACAAACACAATATTACAGTGTACAAGCAGTCATCGCAAATATCCACGAGCTACAAATAAATACCAGGGCTGTTCGAAAATAAGGTCCGATCGATCGCGAAATGAA
Organism: Schistocerca serialis cubense; assembly: GCF_023864345.2. Classification (NCBI taxonomy): domain Eukaryota; kingdom Metazoa; phylum Arthropoda; class Insecta; order Orthoptera; family Acrididae; genus Schistocerca; species Schistocerca serialis. Next base: position 600,024,385 of record NC_064644.1, on the reverse strand, counting down.
AACCACAGTTAAAATAAAAATAAAAATTTACTTGCAACAGTTAGCCACACCTTCCAGCTACCTCTCTATGTAGTCCCTGCTCCGACTTAGACATTTGTCGTGGCGTTGTACAAACTTTCCAGTACTCTCGTCACAGAAAGCAGCCGCTGTGCTTTCCGCCAGTTCTCTACGCTGGCCTGCCTTTCGTTGTTTGTGCCAAAATATTGTCTTCTTAGCCAGCGGTTCATGCAAGCAGAGATGAACAACGGAAGGAGCCAATTAATGGCTGTATTGTGGGTGACCAAACACTTCCCGTCGAGAACGCTGCGGGAGCGCCTTCATTGCCCTTGCAGTATGCGGCTGAACATTGGCTTGAAGAAAGAAACGCGTGATATTTGTTACGTGGGCTGCATAGCTTCAGGTGAACTCTCTCACCAGATCCACATACTTGGAGGGCGACACTGTTGTTTTTAGGCATTTCTCCGTGTTGTTTTAGGCATTTCTACGTGATCACTTTGCGTTCTGAACTGAAAAGAGCGACGTGAAGCACAGCACAGCTGTGCCAAGCTCCATCGGATTTTCACAGTGATTTCCATTTCGCGCCTAAACGGATCTTCCTTTCCAAATACGCCTCGTATTTTACGCTTCGTCCGCTTCCACTTGAGCCAACTTGTCACTCTGTAGTATGTAATTTACCGCCGGAAGGCTAGAAAACTGGAAGATGGCAAACTGTTATAATATGCACGCTATAAATCTACGGTTTGCGTGTTGTTACTATCATCATATTAATCGTACATGCCCTATAAGCTTTAATAATGAGTATATATCATAATTGTACCTAATTACATGTTTTATGGGGATTTTATACTCCTGGCAGTATACGAATACGTACAAATGTAACTTGTGCATTTTCAGCCAATTTCCTCCGGATGCGTGTTGGCCGTTGCGTACAGGAGCCAACACTGATATAAGCATAGGTATACTCAAGAATAAGACTTGTGCCAAAATTTCTGTGTTCGTTTTTAATGTGCATTTTAAACCTGCTGACTGACTACGTGTCTACTAGCCCCTGTCTCGACGTGCGATAAGAACTTTTTCATTAAAGCTGAATGATACAGTGGTTAGTGACTCGTGTCAAGATCCCTCGGACTGAGAACATCCACCAGAAGTAGGCCTGTGGCGGTGCCATCCTCTTTGGGACGCTTCTACAGCTGCGTAGGCGCAGGGCGCTGTCGCAACTGCGCGCTGGCTTTGCTGCTACCGCTGACCCCGTGGCTGTCACGCTTGCTGAGATCAGTAACTTAGGTTGGGTGGATTTAACTGCTAAGAATGTTGTACACTTCGCAGTGAATCTGTCTGACGCATACCGTATCTTAGAGTATTCGTCAAACATTTGGTACTGCTAGAAATGGCCTGGGCAGCTGAGACCGCTGCACTGCAGTGTGCTGAATAAATTCTGATACTTCGTTCGCATTGGTGGTGACAGCACGGAACTTGAACGCCCAGTGTAAAGCCCACGTCTTGGCTGTATGTACCAAATTGACGTTTTGTATGCAGCCGAACTTTCAATGCTTGAAAACTCATAAATTATTTGTTACTTTTCACATGTGAACCAGGCAGTTATTTACTCCGTGGAAGAGACTGTATTACCCTCCGAGTGCACACTGCTTTCTGAGACATTATGTCCAAAGAAGGACCGCGCAGGGGGTCCCAGAGAAGAGCGCAGAAGACACGGGTAGCTGTCTGGGCCAGTCTGTGTCTGTGTCGGCTAGGCTCCCACGCTGCACGCTTCCCAGCCGCTGAGCGTGTGTGTCTCCCGTGCGACACACGAGCAGCCTGTTCGCTCCGGTTTTGTCCGACGAGATGTGGCTCGCAACTGGCACTGGACCACGAGGATGCGGATGACGTCCACCACCGGAACCACGCAGTCGCCGAGAATAACTTGCCCTACTGGTGGAAATAATGAAAATTTTATGTCTTTTCTCTACTTCTCTCGGGGCCCACATGTGAACGGATTATAGCGTTTCTACTATTCGTTAGTTAGATTAGTCGTTAATTGCCTTATGTTGTGCATACATTTTGTGCAGACCATTCACAAACTTTTTTTCCGGACAATTGGTTATAACCCTCCACAGATCCCCAAAGAAAGTTAATTTTTTCGCTCACTCCGTAAAACGTCAAATTGTCTATAAAAAACAGCAACCGATCTTCATTTTCCGTGTTTGATGGACTCATAAGGAGTAAACCCGGGGAACAAATCATACGTTAACGAGATAATATAACACGAGGGTAGGAACTTTAAAGGTCGCAACACAGCCGTAGAGACGCAGCGCAACGCAATCAGATAATATCGCTCATACACACATTAGTTACATCCGCTGTCTTACCTCACTAGAAATCGACCCTCCCTTCCCACATCGCTCGCACCCGCAGATACGAGAAGAACAGATCCTCCTGCAGCGAATGGTCTAAAGTAGTGCCGCCACGGTATTTTCGAAACAAGAACAACGGAATTGAGTAAAAATTGACTGTGACAGAAGACGTACAGCATCAATGTCTTAAAGATGCTTGTCAGGTATCTGCATTGCCTTACAGCGCCCTGGAAAGATGGGTAAAAACTTTCAACGAGGAACGCCAAAATACAGCACACATTCCTCGGCAGGGTCGCCACCGTGTCAGTGAAGAAGTAGTAACTGTTCAAATGTAAAGAATTCCTAACTTTAAACTCATAACTGGTACATGTTGCGTATTCAAATACAAAGGTACGTGAACAGGCACAATACGGCGCTGCGGTCGGCAACGACTATATAAGACAACAAGTGTCTGGCCCAGTTGTTAGATAGGTTATTGCTGCTGCAATGGCATGTTATCAAGATTTAAATGAATCTGAACGTGATGTTAGTTGGCGCACGAGTGATGGGACACAGCATTTCCGAAGTAGCAATGAAGTGAGGATTTTCCCGTACGACAGTGCCGTGGGTATCAGGAATCCGGTAAAACATCAAATCTCCGACATCGCTGCAGCCGGAAAAAGAACCTGCTAGAACGACTAAGAGAACCTTTCAATGTGACAGAAGTGCAACCCTTCCGCAAATTGCTGCAGATTTCAGTGCTGGCCCATCAACAAGTGTCAAGAGTGCGAACCACTCAATGAAACATCACCGATATGGGCTTTCGGCGCCGAAGGCCCCCTCATAACTTTTCTGAGTGCACGACACAAAGCTTTACGCCTCTCCTGGACCCGTCAACATCGACATTGGACTGTTGATGACTGGAAACATATTGCCTGGCCGGACGAGTCTCGTTTCAAATTGTATCGAGCGGATGAACGTCTACGCATATGCAGAAACCTCATGAACCCATGAACCCTGAATGTCAGCAGGGGACTGTTCAAGCTGGAGGAGGCTCTATAATGGTGTGGGGCGTATGCAGTTGGAGTCATATGGGGCCCCTGGTAGGTCTAGATACGTAAGCATGCTGTCTCATCACCTGTATCCATTCATGTCCATTGTGCATTCCAACTGACTTGGGCGATTCCAAAAGGACAACGCGACGCCCCACACGTCCAGAATTGCTACAGAGTGGCTCCAGGAACACTCTTCTGAGTTTAAACGCTTCCGCTGGCCACCAAACTACCCAGATATGAACATTAATGAGCATATCTGGGATGACTTGCAACTTACTGTTCAGAAGAGACCTCCGCCGCCTCGTACCCTTACGAATTTATGGACAGCCCTGCAGGATTCGAGGTGGCAATTCCCTCCATTACTACTTCAGACATTAATCGAGTTCATGCTACGTCGTGTTGTGGAACTTCTGCGTGCCGAAAGGGGCCCTACTCGATATTAGACAGGTGTATCAGTTTCTTTGGCTCTTCGGTGTATATGTCCTGAGAAAACACCAAACGTTGCACTTCGTCGCGTCGACGCCAGACGCCCCGTAGGGCAAGTTACGAAATGTGAAGAGCGTTTTCAGTAACGTGCTTCGTGGCAGCAACAAAGGGAGGGGTTGCGTATGTGTGTACGTGGTCCGAAAAAACTTGTAGGACATATGAATCGCGTTCCAAATCATGAAATGTTACATAGGTAACCGATGGCAGGCACTTAATCCGTATGGCACTGACACTGTTAAGATTTCCAGGTACGAGTAGAGCTGTGGACGCAACACACTACCTGTACAGCTGTTCCACCTCCTGGCATCTGCTGCGCCATGAAATAAAAGAGCAAATTCTTTTCCACGTGGTTACCTCGATACAGCCCAAAACACAGAATCAGCTACAACTGATTCGTCAAAACAGAAAGCGGTGTGGCGGTTAGTTAATGAATCGTGTTTGTCAGTGAGTCCCGCTTCAATTTTGACCGCTTCTGCAGTCGAGCAGGTACGAATTACCTTACAGAAGGAAGTCGTGCTTGTACATTATACAGGTGGCTGACGAACGCCTGGCGCGGTGGTCTCGGGTGATCACGGGAAACACGGCTGGGCCGGCACGTCGCTTTTCCCAGCAGCGGCCACTGCGGCGCCGCGTTGTAATGGACTGGAGCAATACCCTCCCACAAGTGAATTCGTGGAGCTGCTTGCAACAGAAAAATGCTCCTCAAAAGGTCTCAGCAAGTGTTCAGGGTTTCTTCCAGCACCAAGAACCACTTCTCCCCTTACGAGGTTGTCAGCCGACACTCACTTGTTTTAGTTGGAACCATTACAGCTGAACTTTCGAGTTGGATAGAAGCGGTGTGCAGGCCGATTTCGTAAGAGACGTTCGAACATGTTAGGTAGGATACCATCGGAGTGATTGGAAGTTTGACCAAATAGTGATTTTGGTACATAATATGGTTTAATTGGTCTGTTAGTTTAATCATTGATTTAATGCTTTAGATCACATGCTGGCTAAATTTCAATGACTTTGATCTTCTTTTCAGACTGTGTTCGAATTTTCAAGAAAAGTGTTTTGAAAGGGTAACAATAGTTCTACGAGGTATGTTTAAAAATATCGAGAATTTTTGTTTCTTGAGAAGAATTTTGTTTATCCGCCTACGTCAATTTTATCCCCTTCACAGTTCATAGTGCTATTTACAGTCCCCGAAACACATAGGGAACTCGATCTTTGGGATAGCTTTTACTTCTCTCACCGGCGCATTTCTTAATCTTATCTATATTTGCAAAACGACGATCACTCAAGATTTTCTTTGTTTTTGGGAACAGAAAGAAGTCACGTGGTTGTATGTCTGGTGAATATGAAGGATGGGGCATCATTACAGAAGTGTTTTTTGTCCAAAGATACACGAACAAGCAAAAAGTGACAGTAAGTGTATTGTCGTGGTGCAAACGCCATCAACTGTATAGCCAGAAATCTGGGCGGCTTTTCTGAGATTATTATTCAGATATTTATTCAGATTCTAAGTGGTGTTCCTTATTGGTATTCGACCTTCTGGCAAGAACTCGTGGTCTACTGTGCCGTTAAAGTCGAAGAACATAGTCAATATATTGTATTACATCGGGGACCTGGAAACGACGGAGAGACTTCGTCCTGCTGCAGCCCTCAGTGGTTCACAACAGGCCACAGCAGACCACCCACCCCACCCCACCGCCACCCTACACCGAACCCCCCGCCCCTCCTTGGAACGTCTCATACTAGGCGAGTGTAACACCAAATGTTTGCTTGGTAGAGTAAGAGTACGTTTAAACGGTGCTTGCGTGGCAATCGCAGACGTAGTGTAGCTGAGGCGGAATAAGGGGAACCAGCCCGCATTCGCCGAGGTGGATGGAAAACCGCCTTAAAAACCATCCACAGGCCGGCCGGCACACTGGGCCTCGACACTAATCCGCCGGGAGGATGCTTGCGCGTTAGACCGCGCCGCCCGTCGGGCGTGCATAAAGTGAACAAAACCTTCACACTTGGCGAGGTTTTGTCGGTCTTGGCGATCCAGAATGTTTCCACTCGGTCGAATGAGTCCTAGTTCCGACGCGATAGGCCGGCCGAAGTGGCCGTGCGGTTAAAGGCGCTGCAGTCTGGAACCGCAAGACTGCTACGGTCGCAGGTTCGAATCCTGCCTCGGGCATGGATGTTTGTGATGTCCTTAGGTTAGTTAGGTTTAACTAGTTCTAAGTTCTAGGGGACTAATGACCTCAGCAGTTGAGTCCCATAGTGCTCACAGCCATTTGAACCATTTGAACCATTTGAACCGACGCGATATCCGTAAACATAAGCGTCATCAGCTGTTATGATTCGTTTCAGTAGTGCTGCATCATTGTTGACTTCATTCGGGGATTCCTGAGCAATTGCGTCTCGGCCCTGTTTTCGTTCGAAATTCAACACTTTTATACAAAATAACCGCCGGTACTGCGAATACAAATTTATCCTTTTTGACAGCTGAATGGTTCAAATGGCTCTGAGCACTATAGGACTTAACTTCTGAGGTCATCAGTCCCCTAGAACTTAGTACTACTTAAACCTAACTAACCTAAGGACGTCACGCACATCCATGCCCGAGGCAGGATTCGAACCTGCGACCGTAGCGGTCCTGCCGTTCCAAAAGTGAAGCGCTTAGAACCGCACGGCCACACCGGCCAGCTTTGACAGCTTTACATTGACTGTACTTACTCTTTCCAGACATGTTTACCAACAAAACAACGGAAAAATGTCGCGCATTTGTCTAACACAACACGCGAAATACAAAATTATCATTACTTTTTGAACATACGTCCTATGCTGCCGGTAACCGTTCAGTTTTTTATCTGTGGGGCGTCCTGTAGACTATGTACTATCCAACCCTGGCATACGGGAGGTGACGTTTACTGCGTGTCTATCCATGTCCCTTGAAATCGTAAAACCGTGTTGTGTGTTGGCAACGGTTTAATGCAGCTGATGGCAGTAATTGGGCTCGTGTGTAACCGGGCTGCTGGTGATGCGCATACGGGCGGCGCTTGCAGCTGCTGGTTTGGACGCGCGCCGCTGTTTGGCTGCGCCCGCTGTGTCGCTGGCGGCAGCCCGCGGTTGCGCAATCCGCCCTTAATCTCCCGTCACTCCGCTCCCAGCTGTTATCTCCGCCAGCGGCCGCTGATAAACAAAGGCAACACGGAGCGCGCCGCATCCGTAAACACGTCATTGGGAAAACGCATCCCTTTGCTTAATGAAAGGCTCCTGCCTTCCCGGGCGCGTTATCAAATATTAACACGGGATCAACTGCGGCACTAATTCCAAAAGTTTCTTTGCTAGTTTCGCAAAAAAAAAGTCAAGACGAAACAGATGATAAGAATTTTGTTGCGCGTACCTCAGAGACTGTTCTAGCCATGTAACAACGAAAATTAATCATGATTTGAAGAAATAGTACTGTGTCAGTGAACGGGACAAAAATGAGCATAAGTCTAGCGTCACCGTTAAAAGACGCCCGACGTTCTTGACTACCCAAAACTCCTACACATTCGTTGTTGTTTGTTTGGAGGGGCAATCTTTCGTCCTATAACAGAGGCGATACATAGCCGCGAGCTCCCCATTGAAGGAATAAAGTGCTTAAGATCTCCAACTCGCCCTGGGTGACAAGTCATCTGAGGTCCCAGAAATATTAATCGACTTTAACCCTAGCACCTATCCCAAGGAATAAACGCGCAACGGAAATCTAACAACACTACCCCGGGTTCGATTCCCGGCCGGATCGGCGATTTTCTCCTCCCGGGGACTGTGTTTTTGTATTATCCTCATTATCATTCGTGAAGTGGCGACATTAGAACAGTAATTCGTGTTGCCGAGCTTGATGAAACCACAAATTACAAAACTACAAAATTGTATGAAAGGTGAATTGTTGCCACCCATCGCCGTCATGTAATAGGTGGACTATTGGGGAACATAAGTCCCGATCGGATACGAAATGGGAACTACTGTACGGGCGCTGATGACCACGATGTTTAGCGCCCCACAAACCAACGTCATCAATGTAACTACAGGAATTAAGATCGACCGATCAAGGGTTGAACTGTTTCTTAGTAATTCTCTCTTACAGGGTACATGCGGTCACTGATCACAGGAGAAAGGATGGCATGCGGGTATGCACTCTGGTGCAAAATTTACCGAACTCAATTGAAACTGATAGGACAGTTATTCATAAAGTGGAGCGTACTCCTGAACTGCATTAAACGTGGAACATATATAAAATTCTAACACCATCGTTCCCTAAGAACAGACTGTATTAATCATTATAGTTCATCGCGAATTGGGCTGGGTCGTGCAGCCAACATGGACCACATCCATTCACATGCAAAGTCTCAGGCAGTCACAAAATTACGGACGATAATATTCGCCGCTTTCTAGCCAAAGCTGAGTCGTCAAAACTGGTTTGGGCCTCGCAGCAGGAAGAAGACATGAAACATAATCAGAATCACGATGCATGCAGTGAATCGTAACTCGGTAAGGAGCAAATTCTGTTTCTTTTGAATTTAATTGAATGATAGATGCTTCTAAGAGATGATCTCAAAGATTCAGAAAGTTCCCTGCTCGAAAACTCTGAACTAATTCTCATCCGAAATCACCGCTTAATTACGCCTAGAAGCGCACATCATACTCACTATTTCTACGACTCGTCTGCAACTCGGCTCTTCCGTGAGTCAGTGAATTCAGCCTAAAATTCTATCTGCTTCGCCACCAGTCACAGACAAGGAAAAAACCTGGAGCGGGCTTACTGACCGATCAACAAGATGAATCCCTTCGTGATACCAGGCATCTCTTCCAATGAAAAGACGGGAGAGACGACGCCTGATTACTCGTTCCCAAAAATTCATCGGTTCAACGTCTATTGTTTGAACGAACGTATCCGTCGCAACTGGCTGTCAGAGAGCCAATCGCGTGGGGTCCCCTTACGAGAAGCCACGCAGATAACGCCCAGACACGCCGGCACAGTATCGCCTCAAGCCAACCCGAACTCAACTGCTGTTTCATGCATCCGCCGCAAAGCTAAACCAACAAAGTCCACCAGAATTCACCATCTTGCATGCGTTTGCAGTTACTCCCTTAATTCATTCAATCAAGCGATCTTCCATTGTTATGTGTCTCACTATGCCGTTACTTGTATAATTTGACGTTGATACCTACATCAGAGTATTTTATGATCTGAAGATGGCAGTAGCCGAAAGTGAAGTGTAAAAGATTGTTTGGTCAAGGCGGAACTTTAAAATACAGTGCCACAATATAATCACGGACTCATTTTCTGACTTCACGTCTTCAGTTGAAGTATAGTGTTTAGGAAAGATTATTACAGGTACGTGGTGTGCTGAACATCACACGCAATAAAAATGGGAATTAAACACACTCAATATCTGTTCTCAGTGTGAGCTCCCTCCCTGACATAGAAAAACTATGACAAAACATAGGCAGAAGAACGACACTTTGCCTAGCTTGATGAAACCACAGATTACAAAACTACAAAATTGTATGAAAGGTGAATTGTTGCCACCCACCGCCGTCATCTAATAGGTGGACTATTGCGGAAAATTAGTCCCGAACGGCTACGATATGGGAACTACTGTGAAAAGCCGATGAAGTTTTGCGTAGCTATGTTGGGCAGGGTGTCTAGTACGCCAATCGATCGCGTCACGTCGTTTTTTTTCGGTTCTGAGCGCACAGTGAGGACGTAAAGATGCTTAGAAAATACTGTCTCCCGCCAAGTACTAGGACTTGGTGAGGGTTTCGCCTGAAACTATGAAGCCCTCAAACACAACTGTCATGTGTTTCCTTTTTCAAGTCAATTCTCAGCCGCATTCCCCGGGGACTGGGTGTTTGCTGTCCTCATCATTTTACCATCATCATCTTTCGTGACAGTGGTTACATTCGATTGTGAAAAAAAATGGACTGTGTAAAAACTGGGACTTTGCACGTGCGCTGATGACTGCACAGTTGAGCGCCCCACAAACCAAATATCATCATCAGGCACATCTTGCAAGGGCAATGAAGATGCTCCTGCAGCGTTTCCGATGGGAAGTGTCTGATTACCCGCAATACAGCCCGTAGTTATCTCCTTCTATTGCAAATAAAACGTTTTCGATTTTCACAGTGGTTTCCATTTCGGGGCCGATCGGAACCCCTTGTATTTTCCAAGAAAAACATAAGAAACTAATTTTAAATGTGTTAATGAGAGACATGATGCAGTGGTTAAGACACTGGACAAGTATCCAGCAGGTCCAAAACACAAGGTAAGAAATCCTGAATTAGCGCAGTTAGTGCAGGTATCATATGAAGGTGATAGGTGAGGCGGATCTCTCCACGGTTTACGACTGACTCGTTTCGTAGTCCCTTCCTAAGAGCGCCTGTACGCCAAGAACGTCGGTAGGGTGTTAAACTACGACGTGGTTTAATTCTTTGGACACGCGTCAGAGATCTCGGGGTTTGTGCGTTTGTGCTTGTGCTACTACTTTGCAGGAATGTTGTTTATGCGCCCATCAGTACTGTTTAGAATATAAAACTGAGGCGTGAACTGCGTATAATTTCAGAGTCCCATTTAAAGCGAATAACCAGGATTCGTATATTATCCATGCTGTTTCGCTGCACGTTTTCGGTACACATATGTCTATTATAAAAGTTATCTAAAATTTTCTACTTGGGGTAACGCTGGTCGCATTGTAACTTCGGCATAGCCCGCCCGGTTAGCCTAGCGGTTCAATGCGTGGCTTTCCGGAGCGGGAAGGAGCGCCTGGTCCCCGGCACGAATCCGCCCGGCGGATTTGTGTCGAGGTCCGGTGAACCGGCCAGTCTGTGGATAGTTTTTAGGCGGTTTTCCCTCTGCCTCGGCGAATGCGGGCTGGTTCCCCTTATTGCGCCTCAGTTACACTACGGCGATTGCTGCGCAAACAAGTTCTCCATGTACGCGTACACCACCATTACTCTACCACGCAAACATAGGGGTTACACTCGTCTGGTGTGAGACGTTCCCTTGGTGGTCCACCGGGGGCCGAACCGCACAATAACCCTGGGTTGGGTGTGGGGCGGCGGAGAGGTGGACTGCGGTAGTCGTCGTGGGGTTTGTGGACCACTGCGGTTGCGGCGGGGACGGAGCCTCTCCGTCGTTTCTAGGTCCTCGGTTAACATACAATACAATACAATTCAACTTCGGCATCAACACTGCTACAAAATAGTGTTCAGCGTTTTAGCCTGTGACTCCTCAATTACTTTCGCTCCAGTTATTGTAAAGTCTTCAATGCAATCGCATGCTTGTTGCGATTGCCCGTGAGCACTTACATCATTTACTTCAGTAGGATAAGCTGCGTACGTGCACCGAATGCTTTCCCAGTGCCAAACCACACAACGCGAACAAGAGCTCCGCTTTCTTACAGTCTTCTGGATCTCGGGAACTCTTTTGCGTTGTGCCTTTGCCCGCATCGGCGCAGTGCCCACATGGTTATTAACGGAAGTGGTATGATTAGTTTAAAAGGTAACCGGGTGCTCTTCGCTCACCACCACGTTACGCTACGCCGGCCCGAAACTGAATATTGTGTGTACCCCAAGCGTCTGCGTGTAGTGTTACTCCTGTGAGAGTGAGCGAAAGTTCTCGAAATATTTGCGAATCGACGAATTGAGGCGGGGCCTGGGAACCAGCCCGGTTTTCACGTAGTGCGATGTGGGAAACCCCCTAAAAACCGCATCCAGGCTGGCCGGCACACCGACCCTGCTCGTCAGTCCACCGGTTGGAGTCGATCCGGGGGCGACGCACCTCGCCGTCCCGGAAGCGGCGCTTTAACACGCACGACTGCTTGACCGGGTTTCCTGGATCTCCTGAACGAACAGATCAAGACGGGTTTCACCGTACGAGAGTGCCATATGTCATCCATAATCCCGGGGCGGAGTTCAAAGTGTTACGTGCGTGATACAAAGGCGCAACTCGTTCTCCTCCACAGCGGTAAACGTTGTCAGGTGGAGCTGTGGGTCAGTGGCAGCGGCGCCCGTGACGGGGGAGGGGTGGGGGGGGCGGGAGCCAAGGGCGCGCCGCGTCGCGTCGCGTCGTGTGCCGCCGTGCCCTCGCTCTATTCCTGGCAGGCTTCGCGACCGCCAGGCTCGCTTATGGCCCCCTCCCATTCTCCTACAAGAGGCGCTCCGGCATTTATAGCCTCGCTCTGAGTGGACAGCCACACGTATCGATGGTCCGGTTCGATTCACAAACGGAGTGATAAACCACGATTGACAGCATCCATTTTATTTCTCTACCAATAACCTGCACAGAGTATCTGACGAATTTCTTTACTGCAGACGCCTCTATGAATTACAAGTAACTTCGGAAACGTGGATACAGAGTTATAGGTACACTCGAATTTGAGTAATGGTTATATTCGCGACAAGTTACTCCAAGCTACACGTGTGATCGTAAACTGACAGAAATGAAAAGTGCTACACCATGGAGCACCTGTCCGATGTACGTCAAACTATGTAGAGATTTTCATTGCATAACGGGTACTAAATGATCAAGCTTTCGTCCCATTCAGAGATAATGTCCGTCTGCAACACCAGTACAATGTGTGACCTCCATGGTGAAGAATATATTCCTGTATTCCCGGGGCGTGGAAGCAAACGGCTCCCGAATCTCATCTTCAATAATTTCTTGCCATGCGCGAAACATGCCTGTGTAGTCCGTGAAGTTTGTAGGCTAGAGGCTAGTATGAAATAAATTGTGTGCCTTCCCATCGCACCCTAGATAAACTCCATGGGTCACAAATGAAAGAACCTGACCAGTCAGACAAGTATCCCCATATTCCTCGAGGCTTTTGTCCTACACCGCGCAAGTCTGTGTTGTCTGTGGTATGGCCTCAGCGGTAAACAACGCATGGCAACTCGAGATCTGAATCTGTTTTACAGTAATCTCTTCCTTTCGGTTCGCTGTGACACTCTACTTGTCAGCTCTGTCCAGATTTCTTTTTGTCAAAACTAGTCGAACAATTTTACGACCTCCTCGTGGTGTAGTCCCTCTCGAAGGACCAGTGGCAACGCTATCCTCAGTTGGTCTCCTCATCGGTCATTCTGCACTCAGTGCACCACAGTCAGCTGTCTGTGTATGATGCCCCACGACAGTGATTCAACTTTTGGGCAAGTCCGAAGGGATGTACGTGCACTTCCTCTGGTCTTGCTGTGTTCCGGCCTCCACATGTAACGTTACACACACCCAAGAGGCATCGCGTGCTCACACTATTCTTCATTGGTTGAATATCTTCTTTCTGTTCTGCAAATAAGCTACTGTAAGGATGAAATTTTAATCAACATATTTCTCTGCCTCGTGATGACTGGGTGTTGTGTGATGTCCTTAGGTTAGTTAGGTTTAAGTAGTTCTAAGTTCTAGGGGACTGATGACCATAGCTGTTAAGTCCCATAGTGCTCAGAGCCATTTAATCAACATACCCCACAGTATGGCAGCATTTGGTCAAGTGGTTCATGCTATGGCACATTCCATTATTTATTTGCGTAAAAACCGACACTCGTTTATAACTCACGCCACTAACGTGCTCTCAACACTGAGGTAGCCGACCGGAGTAAAGTTGATAGGGAAAACAATCAGTTGTTATTACTTCGTAACCAAAGGAAAAAAAAATGTTGCATAAAATTCTTGATTGCGCGCTGTAGCTCTGTGTTAAACCGGAAACCTGTTGTCTCATACAGTGATGACAGCTGACACTGTTGATCGTTCATCACAGTCTAATGACCCTCCCGTATTCCTGATAAGACCAAAAAGAACAAACATACAGGCAGCCTCCAAACTTTCAGCTGAAAAACATTGTTACTACTGTTCCCTACTCTTACCAGGTCCTCTTTGCTTACTAGTAATAAATGATTGAAATAAATCTGTCATTTGGTGTTACTTTTGAATACGAAAATTTGAAACTGAATTTTTCACCAAAAATAAAATATTTAGTGCTGTGGATCTTAATTACTGTCTTCTGAGCTGAAAAAGAGTAAATTATTAATTTTGCTGTAATGCTTGGAGTCTCCGGAGTGCAATCGAGCGCACTCAAGGTTAAAGTTCTTCTTAGCAGGCAGCGTAAGAAACAGCTTTTCAAGATCTGCGTCGTAATGTAGCTCCGGAAAATTCTTGACGGTGATATTGAATAGTAAGTCAGACGGATACGATTCTGAACAACTATGATAGTCTGTGTCGGTAGGGCAAGTTCCACAAATTTTCGCTTTTCACAAAAGAGAATCTGTTCATTCCAAAATGGTTCAAATGGTTCAAATGACTCTGAGCACTATGGGACTTAACATCTGTGGTCATCAGTCCCCTAGAACTACTTAAATCTAACTAACCTAAGGACATCACACACATCCATGCCCGCGGCAGGATTCGAACCTGCGACCGTAGCGGTCACGCGATTCCAGACTGAAGCGCCTAGAACCGCACGGCCACACCGGCCGGCCATTCCAAAAGACCGTGTTATTAAACAGGGATTGCACAGTACTAACTAGTATTCAAAATCACAGATGTTCTGCTTGCTTGCACTTTGTATCGTAATTACTAGGAGAGGAAAGGTGAGCATAATGATCACTTCAGAAATGAGAAAAAATTTTGCCTTTTAAGGTAACAATTAATATTTCATAAAAAGTTCTCCTCAGTGCTCAGTAATTAATATTTTCTGCTATCTCGCAGCAATGGCGGCTGTAGTTTCCTTTTTAACAATAGAAGTACACCTACTTTGAAAATACGTCCTTCGGTAATCAAGTGCACTATCAGAAAAAATAATGATTGTTAAAGTCACGGAATACACAAGTTTGTTAAAAATCACGGAACGCTAACAAGCCAACGATGTTATTTACAATGCTGCGCTCACGCAGGCGAGAACGATAATTAAGGTTGTTTACAACTGACAGTTTCTCCATTGACTGTGGCTCACAATGTTCCACCAAACAATTAAATTACAGCCTTGCTCCAACAAATAGACCATCCTACACGAGTTTACTGGTAGATGAACAGAACATAATTATTGGAAAATGCTCTTCGAGCCATCGCAGCACTCAGTGTTTAGACCCATGTCACAGCCAGCATCAGCCGCTTATGAACGGATACTAAAGCTACTAGGCGCCAGGCTCGCCAGTGAGCCTAGAGCTGCTCAAGTGGAATAGACTGCTTGGTGACGCCGAGTCCCCACACTCTATTCCCTCATAACCATTCATAACAATACAGACTCTGTGAAGCGCTGCTGCCGTGGCATCGTCTGAAGACGCGTTTGCGGCCGCAGCCAGGATCCAACCGCTCCCCAAACGGAACGTGTTTCTCAGCGTGAAACACATCAGACTTGGTTTCCACCGTGCGTGGTAAACATTTACAAATTTGTTGGTGTACGACACGGTACGTGCTTCTCATCGTGATTTGAGACCCCTGCGGTCTCGAGCGGCAGTTGTCGGCTGTATCTGGCTTGCAAATCGTACAGATTGGTTACGCAGACGGACGAGCTTAAAACCGCTACATTTATTCTTTTAAAACTCATATCTGATCCCTTGTAAATATACTAGCTACAATATTCTATTTATAGTATACATAAATAAAAACTTCACAATCCGTAAACGTGATACGAAGGGCGTCTAACATACAGGGTGTCCACAATGAGATTCCAACATTTGAACTCATAAAATCTGAGAGGAAACACAATTTATTGACGAACAAATACAGGGAAATCATACAGCAGCTCATAAAGTTTTCATGCACAGGTGGACGGGTCAGTACACTTGAACATGGGCGCCACGGGTAGCGCGAAGAATATCAAGTCTATAATCGATTTCGTGCCATGTGTTGCGAAGCATCTGTTCTGTGACAGAGTTGATGACAATTCTATTGGACCTCCACGGCCAGTCCATCGTTGCGGGAATGTGTCATTTAAAAATTTTCGGACATCAAGGCTCCATTGGGGTGGTGCACCATCCTGTTGAAACATCACATTTGGCTGCAGGTCTGTTATCTGTGGCACGGCAAATTGTTCCAACATGTCCAGGTAGATGGCTCCATCCACAGTGGGCTCCTGAAAGAAAAACGGCCCAACAATGCGATTTATCATCAAACCACATCACACATTAACTTTTGGACTGTCGCGCATGTGTTCCTTAGGTTCATGTGAATTTTCGGACCCCCAGATGCGCACATTGTGACGATTGACAGCCCCTGACACAAGAAAGGTTGCCTCGTCAGTAAACATCACGCGTGATAAAAATGTCTCGTCCGCGGCAATGCGATCTAACATGACACATGCAAATTCTTCTCGCTTTGGTCGATCATCAGGCTTGATTTCTTGCACAACCTGCACTTTATATGCGTACAAACGTAATCGCTGATGAAGTACTTTGTGCGCTGTTCAACGATTCATACTAAGTTCTTGTGTTGCCTGTCGCACTGACTTCTGTGGACTTTGTTCGAATGACCGCAGCACTTGTTCCACATGATGTTCGCTGATCCCAGGCTTACCACCACCATGCCCTTTCGCAACACTCCCAGTACCCAAAAATGATCACACCACTTCTTTATAGTCTTAAACGATGGGGGCGCTTTGTCGTAAGCTCGACGAAAGTTTCTTTGCACTTGGGTCGCCGATTTTGTCTCTGCATACCACCGGACCACTTGTGCACGCTCCTTCATATCCTCCATTTTGCTAAAACAATTGATTGCAGCTCCACTACGGCCACTTGGCGTATCAAATTTGCACACCACGAACTTGTTGAGTTGCTCTGTCTGCCCCTTCAGGATTCACAGGTCCACCACCTGAAATGAGAAAGATGTAGGATATTAAAATGTTGCAGTCTCATTGTGGACACTCTGTATTTATCAGCCTCCGATCGGTCACGAAATCGAAACGACAGTGGAAATCAAAAATGTTGCTCCGATCGGTCGCGAAATCGAAACCACAGTGGAAATCAAAAATGTTTCTTTGCAACATTTTGTTACGCCATCCAGCTACTTCTCTACACCGTCGCCTCTCCGACGGAGACATTTGTCGTTTATTTTGTCGTCGTCGGTGCCAAAATTCTGTCCTTGCAGCCAGCAGTTAATGTGAGTGAGGAGATGAAAAGTCAGAGGGAGCCAAATTTGGGCTCTAAGGTGGGTGATCAAACACTTCCCATCGAAAGCGCAGCAGGAGCGTCACTGTTTCACCAGCAGTGTGCGGTCGATAATTGTGTTGAGAAAAAAAGCAAACAAACACACGATTGTTGCGTTATGTGGGCTGCATGAAATCAGGCGCAGCCCCTAAGCACACACTTCACACTTGGCGGGCGACACAATTTTCTGGTTATCCTTACGTGCTCACTGTGCGCTCAAAACTGAAAACTGCAACGTGACGCGATAGACGGGCGTACTAGAGACACTGCCCAACACACCTGCAAAAAGCCTCACTGGCTTTTCACTGTAGTTTAAATTTCGCGACCGATCGGAGGTTGAAAAACAAAAAAATTCCTCGTACAAGGCAGTTCAGTTCAGTCAGTAAGGACTTTACCTTTAAAAACCTCTTTTACAAATAATGCGGTACAAATTTACCAATGCCTTCAGCATATGATAAAAATTATTTCATCGTCCTGACTTTCTAGTAAAACCCTAAGGTCATTTTTATTAGATCTCTGCTTCTGTTCAGTAGCAGAATATCTAGAGTATGTGAAGTACAACAGACTAGAAACAAGAAAGTGGTAAATCTCCTCCTTCAAGTACTACAAGCTCTTTTGCAGACAAAGCCAAAAAATTGTTTATTCACTCTAATGTTACTGTTCATATTTCTTTACTTTGTTGATACAGTCGTACACAGCACTTACAGGGCTATTCCATGATCATGTTAAAAACTTTTAGGAATGGCGGAGAAGGGTAGATGTATCAGTTGGAGGTAAGGGACCCTTATCCGAAAACAACTGACAACAGAAAATCGTTCTGACACCTGTGACAATGGAGCTTTTCTACTGCAAGCTCTTTGCTTTCCACTCTTTGGGTGGAGATAGTACGGACCAAAACAAGTAAACATATTCAGTAATCATTGGCTCCAAAGTGATTACTTCAAGAGCTACGAGCACTTTTCCAGCTCTCCTACTGTGAAACGAATCTATTCTACCGAAAAAATGGCCATAGCTCTTTAGGTATACATTTTAGAGCCCGTGAATACTAGACATTTCTTGTTGTTGTTTTGGTCCATACTACCTCGTCCCAAAATACGGAAAGCAAACAGGCAGAAAACGGTTTTGGCTTATAGCTTTGGACTCGATCATTTCCGGACCAGGACCTCATACCTCAAACTGTCACATTTACCCTACATTATCCCTTAAAGTATGTAGTGGCATCACGGAATCACCCTGTATCAAGGGAATATGTATTGCACAACCAGTGAATCATTTGGATTAATAATTAAATACTGAACTGCTATTGAATCGGGCAGGGATGTAGAAAGCAGTCCTGCAATTCGTTGGTCCATGTTCCCTGGCATGTTCACAAAATCGAACATCCTCATTCCTTAAGTTTATGAGAAAGGTTCAGAATCTTTTTGAGACCACAGAGGAGAAAAGTAACTCGGAGTTGTGAATTAGCAAGTTTTCACGTCCCGTGTCCTCACACGGCTCTAGCAATGTGTGATTCACGCGATGTACAGCTCGGAAACGTTGGTTAGCGGACCAAGGATAACCCTCTGCACTGGTATGGTATTAAATCAACCCACACAACGGTCATCACTCTTGTTTTGACGCACTTTACAATCATAAAATAGTCACTACACCTGTACCACTAAGAAATGCTCTGTAACAATACTCAAGACGTTCAGAAAGATTCCGACATACGAACACTAGACTGGAAAATGCGCACCACTAACATTTCATAGACCACATCCACCTGCCTCGTGTCAGTTTCCGTCAGTAGTCTGCCCAAAGACAAAGCAGGAATACAGTTCAAAATAAATAGGAAAAAGTCACACAAAGAACGCACTTAAAGCACTGGCAGAAACAGTTGGCTTCATTAAACCTTAGCCATGTTTCAAACAGCATCTCACGTCCACGCTGTGGAACGAGCTTCCAGATTCTTGAGGTTTTCCATACATGAAAAATCACTTGGTCGATCACTAAGGCTCACTGCCTACCGACTTCAGAAACGTATTTCGAAACACCAGATGCTCACCGCAGCCATCCTGCCAAAGCAGAGGTCCACCGCACTCTCGAGTTCCTGCCGCGGTGTCACAGACACTCGGCTGCTTGATGGCCTGACCGACGCTGAAATAACAGCCTGTCTCACTGACAAGGGAGTGACTCAAGTTCGCCGCGTCATGAAAAGGGTTGATAAACAATTAGTGCCAACCTGCAGTCTATGCCTCACATTTGACCGTGTGGTACATCCATCAGAAATTAAGGCTGTCACTGTCAGCCCATACAGCGCGATCCCACGCGTTGTTATAAATGTCAGCACAACAACCACACCCTTGAATCTTGTGAAAATGCAGCCAAACGCTTAACCTGCGGAAGAGATCCCTCCCTGCATCAACTGCAAGGTGATGCTGCTTCTTCCTGTGACTGTCCAATCCACCTCAACGAGACAGCCGTCCAGGAGATCCGGGTGAAAGAAAGGTTCATACTCACATTGCTCGGAAGCTGTTGCCTAGCTGCATACCTTGACACCACCTTCTGGCAGTTATAGTACAGTTCTCGCTACACCCTGATCTTCGACGAACATGGCTACGCAGACTTGCGACTTCCAGTTTAGTGCCACGGTTGTGAAATCATTCAGCTCCAGGATCATACCATCATCTTCATCTGCTGCGTGTGCACACCGTCCCAACAAATCTTCGCCTGCGCCACCGAATTCGGATGTCTCGCAAAAAGAAGCACGGAAATCCAAAAAGGAGTTGGTTGGTTGATTTAGGAGAGGGGACCAAACAGCGAGGTCAACGGTCGCCCAAAAAGGAGTAGTCCTGCGATGCCTTTCTGCACATATCTTGCCAATCAACATCTGGGTCTGCACATGACAAACGCTAAGGTCCTGAGCAGTCAAACAAAGGCAAACAATCTTCCCCTCTCCACTTCGGCAGTCTTCTTCAGAGGTGTCACCGCGCGATACCCTCACCTAGCCGATCTCCGCTTCACTTGGACGCACCGCCAACCAATCTGCTGGCCAACCGAAGGCGAATACCGATGACACCAATGTCGAAATAATGAACCAGGATCCTCTAGCTTCTGAATTTGGTCGTTGTGCACACTCGAATTCCGGCAGTGGGCAGCCATTGAGGTGACTGTGCCCTTATTTGACTCATCTCCGGTTTATCATCGGACATAGTTATTCTTCAATGAAACATTCGCGGCTTCAGATCCAATAGAGTTGAATTGCAGCTCCTGTCCAGTTGCTTTCTGCCTCCTGGAAACAAAATTACGCCCTCACTATCGCTTTCACCTCCGTTTCGACATTCTCCCCTAAGGCGGGGACTTCGGCTCATGGGGGAATCACGTTGCTCCGACGAGACGACGTCTGTAGTCACACCATTTCCTTGCACACCCAGCTTCAAGCTCTTGCTGTCTTTCCCTTCCTCTTTCACCTTTCCTCTTTGCAACGTCTACTCACCCTTATCTTCCGCTATCACCAGGGCAACATATTTTCAAGTCATTACTCAACTTCCTCCTCCCTCTTTGCTGCTCGGTGATTTTAGCGCCCAACATCCCTTTGGGGCCTCTCCACGCCCCTGTTCCACGCCCCTGTTTGAGACACTCTCTTCTAGTAGATATCTTCAACCAGCTTTAATCTGTTTGAACACGGGTACACCCACATTTCTTTCCGATTTCACACACTCCTTTTCCCACTTGGACTTTTAGATCTGTACTGGTCAGCTTGTTCGTCGTCTTGAATGGTCCATTCTCTCCGACACACACTCGAGTGACCATTTCCCCTGTGTCACTCGTTTGCTAACGTCTACCCCAACTGGCAGCTTTCCAAAGCTGACTGGCAGGTCTACTCCTCATTGACCGCTTTCGACGAACACGATTTCCCTCCATTGATGACCACGTGGAATACCTTACAAACGCTGGCAGCTCGTTGTACTAGCTCCCTCAACATTCTGTGTGTTTTATGTGGTACCTCGTGGGCATCGGATCGGACCATCCTCATCCATTTATACCGGTCCCTTGTCCGTTCGAAACTGGGTTGTGGATGCATCGTATATCCACCCCTACGTCTTAACACCGTCCACCATTGTGGGGTAAGTTTAGCCACTGGTGCCTTCTCTACTAGTCCCGTGAGAGTCTTTATTTTGAGGCGGCTGACTTATCGTTGTCCTGCCGGCGGGATATTCTCCTCAGTTGTTCAAAAATTCAAATGGCTCTGAGTACTATGGGACTTAACTTCTGAGGGCATCAGTCGCCTAGAAGTTAGAACTAATTAAATCTAACTAACCTAAGGACATCACACACATCCACGCCCGAGGCAGGATTCGAACCTGCGACCGTAGCAGCAGTGCGGTTCCAGACTGTAGCGCCTAGAACCGCTCGGCACTCCGGCCGGCTCCTCAGTTGTTACGCGAGCTGTCTGTCTCCTATGCCAGGTCGCCCGTCCTATGCCCCCTTTTTTGACGACTCCCTTTACCACGACTATGGGCTGCTCTCACCACCTGTGTTGCCTCCCAGAGTCCGCTTTCGTTTGCTGCTTCGACAGCTTCGCTTTACGCTCCCTCCATGTTCCCAATGAGTGCGAACTCTTCACCGCCTGGGCTTCGTGCCGAGGTACGCCTTCACTTCGCACTCCATTCGCTTCCTAAGTACAGTACACTACTACTGGCCTGGTGTAACGTAGCGAGTTTCTCACAGTTGGCACGGGGCTTGGGGAACAGTGCCCGACGGTTCCATGACCGACCGTTGTGTCGGATGTGCCTCTGTACATGGCGATGATCCTTTTCAGTATCGGCTTCATGACCACTGCTCGATTTCTTAGCGCGGAGCTGTACGCCGTGTATCAGGTCACCCTGTACATCCAGCTATGCGGACTTCCAAATTGTGTCCTCTGCTCAGATCCTCCCAGTGCTCTTCAGCCTTTACGCGCTGTACTCAGTCCACCCTTTGGTAAAACTGGTCCAAGAATGTCTCCACTCACCTACCGTGGGGGGAGTCAGCGTGGTGTTCCTATGGGTTCCTGGTCACGTGGGCCTGCCAGAGAACGAGGCTGCAAAGGCCAGAGCTCTCCTTCCTCGGCCTGCTAGTCATTCTGTTCCCTCGGATGATCTTCCTTTCGCTATCTGTCGGCGGATGGTATCATTTTGGAGTGTACAGTGGTCTTCTCTCCAGGAGAACAAAGTCCGGGACATAAAGCCTCTCCCAATAGCATGGTCGACTTTCTCTCGGCCCTCGTGAGGAGGGGCAGTCGTTTTAGTCTAAGTGGCGACCCTGCCCCAATCTGTGCCTACTGCTGTCAGTGCGCCACTTTATCATCCGGTGCCCATTTTTTAACTGTTTACGTATATGTTTTCCGTCTACTTTGTCAGATGTTTTAGGAGATGACACGCGTTCTGTCGATCGCGTCTCACTTTTTATTCGTCGCAACAGCATGCCGAAGCAAATGTGATTCGCCCAGCGGGGACCTCCGCCATCTCAACGATATTATGAGAAATTTTTCCTAGGGACGTCCTTGTCCTTAGCTGCTCCTCTTTCGGATTGGGTTATAATACTGCTGCCGATGACCTTAGCAGTTTTGAGCTTTAAAGCATCAACGAGAAAAGAATAAATAAATAAGTAAAATAAGAAATAAAAAAAACCACCAGACCCGTTGCAGAAAGCACAACAGTTGCCTCCTAAATTCCACGAGGGCATCGGCCGACTTCTCGTTTTACAAAGTGCAAGCAGGTCCACGGCATCGGTTTCATCATTTAACACTTTCAGCCAATGCGCATCATGACAGAAGTCAGGTATTTCCATTAACCGTTTACCGTTCCCAGTAGCTGCACTCTTCAGGACATAGCTGCGTCCCGTCAGGACTTTCCGAAGTAGCTTCTTAACCTGAAATGGGAAACATCAGTCTTCGTCGGGTAAATCGTTTGTCCTTAAGCCAGAATAGTAGAACCAGACCACAACCCATTAATAAGAATTACAGAACGCTTGGCGGAGATTCGCCAGGCTGGATGAAGTCGTCTCCTGCGTGATATCAGACACCTACAGGGGTGCACAAAAATACTGAAACACTAAAAACACATTGCTTTGTCTAATACGATGTATAAAAGCCCTTAGCATTCAAAGCAGCTTCCAGTCGTCTCGTAACGAATAAATACACGTTTTGTATGGTTTTCAAGGGAATCTTGTACCATTCTTCCTGCAAAATGGAAGTGGATAGAGATCCCGCACCCGTTTTTCCAAAGTAGACAGCAAAGGCTCAATAATATTGACATACTGATGCTTATGACCTTAGCAGGGGACGCGTGATAGTCCATCGTCGTGCTCACAAAACCAGTCGTGGAAGATGCGAGCTGTGCGAAGAAGGGCATTGTCGTCTTGGAAATAGCATCACCACTGGAGAAAAAAAACAAACATTGTATCTTTCTATGGTCAAGTTCAGCAAAACTTCTCAGATAATCCTTGGCAGTGGTGTGACCTTGCACAGTAACTGCGGGTCACGTGATATATCACGATGTGGCTGCCCAGATCAACATGGAACCCACGCTACGTTTCACTCTTGGTATGTAAACTCGGCCAGAGGTTCGAAACAGTCTGAAACAAGACTTTCTTCCAATGCTCCTTAGTGCAGGTTTGTGGCTTCGGCTCCACGATTTCTGTTAGTGCGCTCATCGCTGATGACTGGTTTTGGAATTCCGGTTCCCTCTGCTGTTCCTTGCCTATTTAGGTCCCTTCGTGACGCTTTGGTGTTGACGATTTCAGTTGTGCAGTGACTTTTGCCATTGAGTTGTGCAGTGATTTCTGCAGTTGTCGTCCTCTTATTTTGCTTCACAATCCTCTGCAGTGACCGTCCGTTACAAACACTGAAGACGCACTTTAGTCCGCGTCGCGACATATCGGACGATGTTTTTCCGCTTTTCCTATATGCGGTGTAAATCTTCGATACGGTGCCTATTGAAAGACTAAACACTTTGACTGCCTTGGTTAGGGGAGCACCTGCCTCACGAGTACCAACAGTTATGTGTTATACATTCACAACTACACAGAACACTGTTTTGACCACGACTGACAGTTGCAAGATGTAGAGGACATTGCACAGAGCCCGTACACCAGTGCAACAGGCAGGCTTTACTAGCATCTGCATTAATGTTCGAGAATGCATTTCTCACGGTATTTCCATAATTTTGTCCACTCCGTGTATTGACTCAAATGGCTCTGAGCACTATGGGACTGAGGTCATCAGTCCCCTAGAACTTAGAACTACTTAAACCTAACTAAGTACATCACACACATCCATGCCCGAGGCAGGATTCGAACCTGCGACCGTAGCAGTCGCGCGGTTCCAGACTGTAGCGCCTAGAACCGCTCGCCCACCGCGGCTGGCCCTCCATGTATTCTGGTTTTAATAACATCAGCGGACGCAGCCCGCCGAAGCGGCCAGGAAATATGCTACAAGTACACGGGACCTCCTAAGCAGTCGTTAGTCATGGACGTGACACAGTTACATAATTGGTGCTCGAAATAAGGGCAAAAGAGAGGCCCGCTTCAGTATTCCATTATCTATATTCGTAAACGACTAAAACTATCATCCGGTGCCTAGTGCAGGTTGCCGATCTAATGGCTTCCAGAATCAACAAAAAATATATTTCATTGTTTAATATATTTAATTTAAGAATTTAAAAAGCTGTCGTAATTACCTCGTGAAGAGGTATAATCTGTTATACGTTTAACACAATAGGTCAATCATAATAGTTAGAATTTGTGTACGTGTCTTGAGGCAGGACAACTCTCGGCGCGCAGATTACCGACACTGTATTCATCCACTATTTGAGAAAGGGCGCACTTAGTGACTTCCAGCAAACATTGCAGTTAATCTTAAACCTTTTTGACACTTTTATCGCCGACACCCATCACAAAATACTGAAAGGAGAAATGTTTATCGCCTACTACATTTTCGCTGTTCATGCAGTAAAACTTCAGTATCAGATACACGTTTTAATTTATTACTTCTTTACTACTAACTCTATTCATTACATGTGTTGCAGACACTGTAAGTTATACTATTGAATGTTTTGCGTCTTCAGTCATAAAGGTTTTATATACTTAACATCAAATAGCAGGGCTACTTTTTTATTAACCTCTGATTGGTCGCAAAATGGAAACCTCAGTGAAAATCAACACTATTTATTTGCAACAATTAGTTACACACCCACCTTCGTCTCCACGTAGTCGCCACTCTGACTTAGACGTCTGTCGTAGCGAGAATACAGCCGCCTGTGCTTTCTAACAATTCTGCAGCTCTATATCTGTGGCAATGTACTGTCCTCGAAGGCAGCCGTTCATGTGAGCGGCCAGATGAAACTCAGAGTGAGATAATTCCGGGCTGTACGGTGGGCGATCAAACGCTTGCCACCGAAAACGCAGCAGCGTCGTCGTTGTTGCACCTGCAGCGTGCGGCAGAAAACTGTCGTGAAGGAGGAGGTGCATGACAGTTCTGCTGTGTGGGCTGCATGAAGTCAGGAGGAACCACTGAGCAGGCACTTCTCACTTGGTAGGAGACTCTGTTGTCTAGACATCTTTACGTGCTCACTGCGCACTCAGGACTGTGAAATGCGACCTGGTGCGATCGACGAACGAGATAGACACGTTGCGAGTCCTCGTATTTAAAGCGTTAACTCATTTGTAAAGTCATCAGACGTCTGACATTCTTTTATATGTGGAAGTTTGATCTTTTAAAGAAGCAGGGTTTGCAGATAAAGGGGAGGGGGGGGGGGGGAGTGGAAGGTCGTGGGTTTACTGGTTCTGTCTTAAGACAGCAATCTGTCTGTCGGCGCTACAGTAGGAGTTCAGTGTCATTGCCTCTCATTCTTACACGTTCTCCGCCAAGCATGAGCACTGTCTTCTTCTTCTTCTCCATCTTAGCATTAATCCGCTCTTGTGCAGGGTGTGTTGCACTGAAGAACTGGCGAAGTTAATTTATTTAAATCTGCGAGCAGATGTTCTTCCTGTCGCCACACCCGTCACATACCACAGGGAGCGTAGTCGTATGCTCTCAATGTCTGTGAATCGGTTAAACTTTGCTCTTTGTGCTATCGTATTTTTAACTGTTTGGGTAACGTCTTTTCTGAGGCGCTGATTGGGGACCAATTAGGTATTTGCCTAAACGAGCGTGAGATACCGCCTAAAAAGCACACTCTTGCCGGCCGGTGTAGCGACCGAGAGACGTTGCTTCGTTCTGGATCTGGCTCATCTTCCCGTCTCGCAAGCTAGCGCGTAACGCTATACGAGGGCGTAATCACGAACGCTATCGATAGTTGTGAAATACGCTAATGCCTTTAAAGTCCTCGTAGCTGGAAAGCTCAAAGATTAACGCAAGATGCACGCAGAGGCCATACTACTGAACGTACTCGACGAATCCGTACCTCATTAAATGATAGGTAAGGTCGTACGACGTATGGAAAGTGGTATGTGTAAACAATAACAGCTGTCTTTCCGTAACTGTATGGTTCTCCAATAGTGGTGATAATTTGTTCGGTCAAGTGCACGGTCCTACGAGTTTGTCGCCCATAGTGTCTGTCGACAAGCTGATGCTAAAACTAAGCTCATACCTTCTTCCACGATTGCTGGAAAATTTAGAAGATTTTAATTTGACCGTACGCGTGTCATTGTGGTAATTTATTTTCCCACTCTCTGGGAGTCCTGCCGCATCTGTACATAAAATGCGAACTGCTAACTCCGATCTTCATAGATCCGTCTCAGGATCCATCGGCAGTTCTGTAATCTGGCACAGTGGCCTTCTGGCCGCAGTGCTTGCGCTCGCTGTTAAGTGAGTGGATGAAGTAACTGCCGGTGCAGAATTGACCTTGCAAGGCCGTGGCTTATGCCTCGAGCTGCTCCGTTTAGGTGCACGCTTGTTTCAGCACCGACTCAGTTATGTGACTGGATTCGTGAGAGGTCACAGTTCGTACTAATTGACGGAAAATCATCGAATAAAACAGAAGTGATTCCTGGCGTTCCCCAAGGTATTTTTATAGGCCCTTTGCCGTTCCTTCTCTATATAAACGATTTGGGAGACAGTCTGAGCAGCCGTCTTAGGTTATTTGCCGATGACGCTGTCCTTTATCGACTAATAAAGTCACCAGAAGATCAAAACAAATTCCAAAATGATTTGTAAAAAATATCTGTATGGTGCGACAAATGGTTCAAATGGCTCTGAGCACTACGCGACTTAACTTCTGAGGTCATCAGTCGCCTAGAACTTAGAACTAATTAAACCTAACTAACCTAAGGACATCACACACATCCATGCCCGAGGCAGGATTCGAACCTGCGTCCGTAGCGGTCGCTCGGCTCCAGACTGTAGCGCCTAGAACCGCACGGCCACTCCGGCCGGCTATGGTGCGACAATTGTCAGTCGACCCTAAATAACTAAAAGTGTAGGGTCATCGACATGAGTGCAAAATCCGTTGAACTTCGGTTACACGAGAGATCAGTCAAATCTAAACGACGTGAATTCAACTTAATAGCTAGGAATTACAATTACGAACAACTTGAATTGGAAGGAACACTCAGAAAATGTTGTGGGGATGGCTAACCAAAGACTGCGTTTTATTGGCAGGACACTTAGAAAATGTAACACACCTACCAAGGAGACTGACTTCACTACGCTTGTCCGTTCTTTTTTAGAATACTGCTGCACGGTGTGGGATCCTCACCAGATAGGATTGACGGAGTACATCGAAAAAGTTCAAAGAAGGAGAGCACGTTTTGTATTATCGCGAAATAGGGGAGAGTGTGTCACTGAAATGATACAGGATTTGGGTTGGACATCATTAAAACAAAGGGGTTTTTCGTTGCGGCGGAATTTGCTTTCTCCTCCGAATGCGCCTGCTGGAGTGGCCGTGCGGCTCTAGGCGCTACAGTCTGGAACCGAGCGACCGCTACGGTCGCAGGTTCGAATCCTGCCGCGGGCATGGATGTGTGTGATGTCCTTAGGTTAGTCAGGTTTAATTAGTTGTAAGTTCTAGGCGACTGATGACCTCAGAAGTTAAGTCGCATAGTGCTCAGAGCCATTTTTTCTCCTCCGAATGAAAAAATATTTTGTTGACACCGACCTGCATAAGGAGAAACGATCACCATGATAAAATAAGGGAAATCAGAGCTCGTACGTAAAGATACAGGTGTTCGTTCTTTCTGCACGCTATATGAGATTGGAATAATAGAGGATTGTGAAGGTGGTTCGATGAACCCTCTGCCAGGCACTTAAATGTGATCTGCAGAATATCTGTGTAGATGTAGATTTAGCTGTATTCTGCCCGCTCTTCTGTTACCGGCTTGTGAATTTAGCGAGATCTGCCGAGATCCATTCTCCTTGTTCCGAACAATCACGTGTCTGCAAATCGCTGGAACAACCCGATGAATATTTTTTTTTTCTCCAGATGTAACGGCGCGTTGAAGTAGTTCAGCGTACAAGACGCCTGCCTATAGATTAACGCCTGCACGTCTGTCGTATCTACCATGGAATACTAGCACTATTGTATACTAAACATAACTTGTCCTGTTTACATGGAAATGAATGGCTGATAACTGGCCGGACAGTATACTCAGTGGAACTGTCGTATGCAAATACGTACGAACGAAGTATCGATCTCTTACGGACAAGCCGCGACGGGTAGCTGTGCGGTCCGAGGCGCCTTGTCGCGGTTCGCGCGGCTCCTCCCGTCGGAGGTTCGAGTCCTCCCTCGGACATGGTATTGTGTGTTGTCCTTAGCGTAAGTTAGTTCAAATTAGATTAAGTAGTGAGTAAGCCTAGGGACCGATGACCTCGGCACTTTTGGTCCCATAGTCCTTACCACAAATTTCCAATTTTCGTACCAACAAATTGGGCTTCCATTCTATATAAAAAAAAGTAGAACATGTTTAAAGTGAATATTATTAATGTAGAAAGTAACTGAAGTATGAGCACAACTCACAAAATTCAATGTTAAATAGCTATATACTATGAAAACAGTGCCATTGGAATGTGAAAGTATAGATCGTCGCTGAATGTAGCCCCAGTGTTACATCGAAAGAAATTTATCGCTGTATTGTTGAGGTGAAATAAACAATCACTTAATCGGGTATATTAGCATATTACAGCATGTTCTAAATCCAAATAAATAAAATTTGGATATAGCATATGTGCTACCTGAGGAATGACGAGGCTATGCCGAAACCAGTAGCAGAACAAACAGTTCTATCCTCGGTACTCTTTAACAATATTGTAAACTGTGTAGTACTACCAATACAAAGGAAAAAAATCTTTGTTCTTGCTGTTGCTTGATATTTGCGTACTTTCTTTATCTGATTAATGTCGTGGGTTCTGAATCTATAGAACAGGGTGATCCAAACTTATGTCCCCATTCAAACGTTTCTGCTCCATTGTTAGAGACTAGGCATGTTTGATGTCTGGTTAATAAATATTCATACCACCTGACTGGCAACATAATTTTGGACGAGCCTATATTTTGAGACTTTTAGATGAATGTGTGCGAAGCAGTAGTGTCGACTGTTGTCAGACCAACATTATGAATGTTGTCCATATAAGATAGCAGTTGGCTACTCTTGGTACCACACTCAGACGTGATTTAAATAACAAGGACTGTGCAATCCTAACACTGACAGTTCGGAAGTAATTCAGACGGCTGCGAAACACAGCCGACAGGGAATGGGGAAACGTACGTCGATTGCCGAAAATGACAGCCTCTTCTCCTACTCAGTTGTAAGTGTGCAAACTTCCTGCTTTCAATTGTAATCATGACTTTAATAAAAATGCCAAAGTTAATGTTAATCAAAACACTGGGAAGAGTTGTGGTCTAAATAACAATAGTTTTATTAATTCTTAACATCACAAGACAAAAAAGTGGCTAAAGAAACGTCACACAAACAATTTTAGTTGACAAACGCTTTCACTAATTTGCGGTCTTTGGTGAACAAAATGGTCAGCTGGGGATCAACACACGACACTAAGCAGAACACTAATCGCTGTATCTGACTTCATACACGTGAATCCGTGACATGGCCCAAAAACTACACTACCATCAAGCATCTGCTGTTCCATAAGGAAAAATATGGTTCGAAAGAACAGGGTGCTGAGAAGCATATATTGGAGCCGAGCGCCATGTCAGCGAATACTTTACCATCCTGCTGGGCGGGGTGGCACACCACGATGCGCTCGGCGACTGGAGTCATGGACGGCAACAAACTGTTATTAATGGTGCACCCCCGAAAAATGCAAGTACGCGGTCTCGTGTTCGGCTAATTCGGAACACAGGTATTTCCCTATGAGCCTCCGAAACCCCGGTGGATTTTAGTGTGCAGGTAAACCCAATTGCTGGTCTGCCAAACCAATTCGACTCCATGCCTCGACTATGCATGACGAAATATGTCAGATGTTTAAACCGCCGAATCAAATAAGTACATCCACGCATCACTCGTTGTGTGCGTGATGCTAGAAGCAGTACCTCTGACGGTTCAGACGGTAACTGGGATAGGCTCTAAGTGGCACACTAGCAAAGGACACAAGTCTCACCGTTTAGGTAAACACCTGCAGTTGTTTACTAGCGAAGTGCCAATACAAGAGTGACTTTCTGTCCGATTTCCTCGCCAGCTCGGTATCATAGCACATTTACATCTTAGACTACTCCCACTGTTGCAGAAGCCAATCACGAGCTGGAGCGCTGCATTCGAAGCTGGGACACCGCCCCTTGCTCTGCATACACAGATTTAATTGGGAGAAAAGGAAAAAAAGATGCAGCTTCTCGGCCTCTTTCCCACGCGTTTACGCCGTGTGTTTTGCTAAAAACATGACCTGGATGGAACCACAGTCCTCCATAAAAAGATCGTTATCTCCCCTGTTTAGTCCATTTCGAACTTGCCAAAGAAGGGCCATAGACTCGCTAGAAGCCTCGTCCCTTCACAAATATGTTTTGTAACAGAGTGTGGACATCTGGGCGCCAGTGACCTGCCCCACGGAAATTCGCAGAAACACACAGTCGTCTGATCGGCTTCCTGCCCAACAAGAGCCCATCCTCTGCTTTTTCGCTGGTCTTCAGTGCTCTGCCCATTGCAGCGGCGACTCCTCAGCGCTAGTCAACCCATCAAAGTGTCTGCATAATGAGACTGTGGAACTCGGCAGTCTGCAAATGTTTTCACCCATGTTCTGCAGGAAAACGCTTCCGTCGACCCTCAGCCGCCGTATACTTTTACTGCAGTCGTTTAAATCGGCACCCTCTTCCTTTGAACGCAGGTAAAGCTTACCACTATTCCTTCATTAGAGCACACAAGCAACAGCATGAACTCCTGCCAACGATTTCATCATATGAATGAAGTCAGATCGTATCCAGGTATAGCAAAGATCAACTTCCCTAAGAACATTATGCGGCGTAACACCATAACGGAAGTGAGAGTGCCCTGCAATCTCTCATGTGAAGCAGTACTCCATCTGAGATGCTCGAGTTCAGCACGGCGGATAGCTAAATGAACGGGCCCAGGTTCGATTCGTGGCCTGGTCAGAAATTTTCTGTGCATGGGTGCTGGGTGTTGTACTTTCGTTGGTATAGTCAAAATGACATTATACTGTTGAGACGACTGTATGGGCATGTCCTGAAAGCGAATAAAAAGTAAAAATTAAAACATGACTAAAACATTAGGACTACAGGTTAATTTTGATAAAATACAAGGTGTCAGAGAAGTGATGTGACAAACTTCTAGGGGAGGTGCGGCACGCGATAATGGGAAGTGCATAGCAATCTGTGGCCGCTTAAGTCATCGGTAAGTCGTAGCAGAGATCGAAGATCGGAAAGGAAACAAGCGAGTGCTTCATTTGAAACATTTACCATATTGACATAATGAGTACATATTGTGTATGGCCTGAATACAGCTGTAATGTCACGACAGATGCTCGAAGTTTGCACCATGACGCCACGCGCTCCTGACACCGACGGACAGTTGGGTGCCGGAGACGCTTGAACCTACCGGGAGTTTCTTTGATTGTAGCAGCAGCGCATACGATTCTTTTCAGACTCCACAGAATCGCGATATATGAGAGAGTTCATGGTTTTCGTGTACAGCACCACCCACCACCTAGCAGCGTACGACGCCGTTTGCGGTCGTGGGTTGCTGTGTGTCTCTCAATCCTCTGGCTGTGCCACACCTCCCCTAGAAGTTTGTCTCAACATTCCTGAGACACCAAGTATAGGCTGAAATGGTAGCAGTGCTCACTATCTGCCAAAACTGAGGAATGAATAAGAATGACTACACAAAGTAATACAGCTGCCTGTTCACTGTAGCCATTTCCGCAGCATAACTGATTAGATATCTCAACAGTGGTTCTCGTAATTTCACCCATTCGTAACAGTATTATCCCGACATGTCCCGTTGTACACACATTTTCCTCGGTTTTACATGTGTGAAATACATTATAAGTTTTACAAGATTCATACAAAATGTAATTTACAGATGAAAAAATTGCAAAAACTTTTGTCTTGGTTTCAGCTGCACTGGTTCTTTACACCTTTACTCCAGCTATCAGTTTAAGTTTCGGCTAATTATTTCAGATACCCTCGATCGCAGTTTTTCCGTCTGTCCCTGGAGACGAGCCTGGTAGGCTGGTGTGGAAGCACGTACCTGCAAACCGAAAGGTCGCGTTAACCAACACCGGCCGCGCCTTGGAATATCTCTGTCTGCCTTTAACCTATCCTTCACCTCCCGATAGTGTGAGGATTAGCCAGGAGCAACACGTGGCTTTGTTTGCACGTTAAATTGTGAAGCAGTTGTCAGAATGCTCAACTCCTTAAATAGATGTCTTCTAGATGTCCATAACTGACAAGGGAACCTCCCCATCGCATCCCCCTCAGATGTAGTCATAAGTTGGCACAGTGGATAGGCCTTGAAAAGCTGAACACACATCAATCGAGAAAACAGGAAGAAGTTGTGTGGAACTATGAAAAAAATAAGCAGAATATACAAACTGAGTAGTCCATGCGCAAGATATGCAACATCATGGACAGCGTGAGCTCAGGAGCGCCGTGGTCCCGAGGTTAGCGTGAGAAGTTACGGAACGAGAGGTCCTTGGTTCAAGTCTTCCCTCACGTGAAAAGTTTAATTTTTTATTTTCAGACAATTATTATCTGTCCGTCCGTCCGTCCGATGCGAAGTAACTGCGCCGTAGTATGGGGTCACATAATTAACTTCGCTCTTCAAAATTCCAGGACATGTTCAGATTTGCTTGGAAAACGTTAAAAACATTTTTTGACAGAGCACAGGGAAAACCGTGCGACTGTGAAACTGTTACATTCATTTGTTCATGTGACAAACTCTTATGTTTTCATCACTGTTTTGGGAGTGATTATCACATCCACAAGAAAACCTAAATCGGGCAAGGTAGCAGAATCTTTTTACCTATTCGCCAAGTGTACAAGTTAGATGGGTCGACAACATATTCCTGTCATGTGACGCACATGCCGTCACCAGTGTCGTATAGAATATATCAGACGTGTTTTCCTGTGGAGGAATCGGTTGACCTATGACCTTGCGATTAAATGTTTTCGGTTCCCATTGGAGAGGCACGTCCTTTCGTCTACTAATCGCACGGTTTTGCGTTGCGGTCGCAAAACACAGACACTAAACTTATTACAGTGAACAGAGACGTCAATGAACGAACGGAAAGATCATAACTTTGCGAAAATAAAGAAAGTAAACTTTTCGCTCGAGGGAAGACTTGAACCAAGGACCTCTCATTCCGTAGCTGCTCACGCTAACCACGGGACCACGGCGCTCCTGAGCTCACGCTGTCCTTGATGGTGCATATCTTGCGCATGGACTACTCAGTTTGTATATTTTGCTTATTTTTTTCATAGTTCCACACGACTTCTTCCTGTTGTCTCGATTGATATGTGTTCAGTTTTTCAGGGCCTATCCACTGTGCCAGCTTATAACTAAATCTGGTGGGGGGTGCGATGTGGAGGTTCCCTTGTGAGTATGTTGTGCCTTTTTAAAATTGAGGGTGAGACAATTTGCAGAAAACCAGTCAGTGATACTTTTAAGAACTTTGTTTACCATTTCTTCATTTTCTGTTCGTATGCTCGGGATGATTACAATACTAGTGTCATTTGCAAAAAGAACTAATTCTGCTTGTTGTGTACTAGATGGAAGATCGTTTACATATAAGAGGATCAGTAGTGAACCTGAGACTGAACCTTAGAAACCCCATATGTGATTCCTCCCAAGTCATCATTATGTCCCTGGACTATATTGCTTGAATTACTAAGTACAACTTTCTGCATTTTTTGTGTTAGATATGAGATCAATTGGTTGGCTATTCCATCAATACCATAAGACGTCAATTTATCTAGGAGAATACCGTGATTCAAACAGTCAAATGCCTTGCAGAGGTCGCAGAAAATGCTTGTAAAATCTGGTGAGTGAGCAAGAGCAATCCTTCTGGAACCAAAACACTGATTTGCTAAGAATACTATTGTTGCTAATGTGAGGTACTATTCTAGAATAAATCACCTTCTCAAAGATTTTGGAAAATGTTGGCAGCAGTGAAACAACTCTCATATCATCTTTCCTAAAGAAAGGCTTAACAGTGGCATATTTCAGTCTCTCTGGAAAAATACCTTGAGTTAGTGATGCATTACTTGCTTCTGATAAACTGGGCGTATTACATGGGAACAAATTTCTGAAACTTTCCGTCTCTTTTCGTATCAGTCTTTGCACTTAAATTTATCAGCTATAATTGTGTAATTAAAGTTTTTGCATTTTTTCAGAATTACTAAAATTTGTTGAAAGGACCACCTACAATACGATTTTGTAAATTACTGTTAACACCTTTCAAGATAAATCGCCTTGCCAAATTCGATTCCAGATTTATAACCCAATAATAAAATACAATTATTCGATACCCGTAGCAGTCACATTGGGTTCAATATTTATTTTGGCATTTTCGTCATGATTTCCGTTTTTGTATGTTTTTAGTCTCTTTCAACTCCGTGTCAACCCACTGCCGTCAATATATTAAATTTTAATATATTGACTGCAGTGGGCTGATATGGAGTTGAAAAAGACTAAAAACATACAATAATAAAACAATAATTAAAACGGTTTGCGCGTGAACAGAAGAGACAGCCTGTGAGGGTCTGCGAAATGTATTGCGATCCACTGAATATCTTGCTTAAATTGGCCTTCGGCGACAGTTGAAATTACGTAGAATATAATTTGATTCGAAAGACTCTTTGTGACTGTTGGTATTGCTCGGTTGACGCCATAAGAATGACATCCCTCACCCCTCATTGAGAGGAGCTACCCAGCTGAAGGTGTGCCAGTTGTAAGGGGTCCGTAGGCCCTTACTATAAATTTGCACTCGGCACAGGTCGATAGGGCGAACAATGGATTGTGTCGTGTTGCGAGAGCGAGTGTGGAGTTGAGCCAGTGCCATGTTGCGGGTAGAGGTGTGTGGAGGCCGGTTGTTGTAATGCAAGGTTTTAACGACAAAGGGAGTTGCCATCGCCGTGGTTTAACCCCTTTGTACTAGAATAATACAGGGAAAGTGAAGAAGTATTATTACGAAAGTGATCAGTGACTTTTCTAGGGCCGATATTTAGTTTCGCGTCCACCGCGCCGGCATCTCCTTGGATTGCAGTGTTGGATTGCAGTGATGGATTAGCGTGTGACGATAATGGAAAATGAAGAAGCCTGCGCTGAGATTAGCCGTAATTAGATATGTATGACGAAGGCAGTGGCTGTCTCCTTTTTTTGTGTTTTTGAGACGAATATAGGTTCGTAATTAGTGAAACTATGTTGGTGTTTTTCTTGTTACCAGACATTTCATTATTACAGTATTGAGAAGGACGAACTGGAAAGTAACAACTTCCGTAGCAGTCAATTCCGATTGCCAGCCCCATTAGGTACACGGTCACATTAATAATAATTATTGGGCTGCTATTCGATCAGATCAGGTCGGAATAAATAAACGGAGGTGTTACACAGTTTTCAGTGAGGATCAACGGCAGCTACTGGCAGAGTGGCAGCAACTGCAGGTAGTGGTTTGCTAAGTCAGCTTCACAAGACGTTATGTATACTGGTTTCTGACTGAAGCTGTAGGAGCATCTCTGACGGCGGCTGTATTGAAGTGAAGCAGATATGTTTATATTTTGTTCAAATTGTTCAAATGGCTCTGAGCACTATGGAAGCGCCTAGAACCGCTTGGCCACTCCGGCCGGCTTTTATTTTGTTCTGGGCCTTAATAATAATAAGCAAATATGACCTAAAGTATTTGTTTGTTTTTTACACCACTAATATAACCTTAGTCATCGCATGAAGCCGAGGACTGGCATGTATGGGCGTTTGAGCAACTACTGATGGGGATCGAATTCTATACCGGAAAGTAAACTTATGTTCAGATCAACATTAGGTTAGAAAATATAGTTTGACATTACTGCTGGGTGGCAGCACATTCCATAATGCTTTTTGTGGCCACGAGGGCAGAAGTCCCTGTGATTCATTTGAAAGACAGTCAATGTGAAGACACTTTGAATATTTTCTGGAGTTACTTGGAGCTCACGGAATTAAGAGTCGGTCGCGAATCCTCATTAAATGCAAAGAGCGAGATCTAGTGGCTTTGTAGTGGGCAGATGGGGGCGTTGGCGCAGACAGACAATCAAAGAATTTTTATAGACTCGTGTTGCAGTCAGCGGATTTACGTATCACATACTCGTATTTCCATAAAATATAGGCGAGTGTGAAGATTGCGCAGCAGCTATAGGAGGAGTTGACAGGAAAAAAGCTCTTGTCGAGGTTTGTTAAAGTGAAAATGAAATGTCTTTTTCCCGCGGGAAAGGAAGTGTTTGACTGTGCGTGACTGTTGCAGTCGTTATCTCAAGGCCTTACTTTCTCGTCATTTAAGAACGCTGCGAGTAACTGGTTTAGAGTTTAGGTTAAGATCGTTAGAAGTGTATTAGCAGTCTATCTGTGTTCATTCACTTCCTACAGTTTCATAAACTGTGCTCTTAAGAGCACTGGTAATGCTCGTTACACTTATCAGAAGTGTTCCTAACTTACAGAATGTTATTCCAGCTCGGACGATTAATGTTTCCCTCACCGTCTATGGCACTTTTAACTCGCTTTGTGCACCCGCTCTTCAGCTGGAGCATGTACGCATTGATATCGGACTTCGCGGCCAAAAGATATGGAGCAACGTTAATCATTTGGAGCAACGTACACAGAGTTCAGGAGCGAATCTAAGTGTCTCGAAAATGGCAGGGAATTTTAGAAAGTGCCACCTACGTTTAACCCATTCGTAGGCTGACCAGACCTGCTCTCAGAGACAAATCTGACACCATTCCTGAACAACCAGCAAATCGAAAGAACTTCAGTAAGGGAAGACAGAAAGGAAGACACGCTCCACTGGTAGAAATACAGGAAGAAACCAGAGAGACTGACTTCACCTAAACGTAGACGGAAACGACTGAAATGTGTGTGTCTGAATTCCTAAGGGATCAAATTCCTAAGGTCATCGGTCCCTAGACTTGCACACTACTTAAACTAACTTATGCTAAGAACAACACACACACACACACACACACACACACACACACACACACACACACACACACACACACACACGCACGCACACACGCTCGAATAGCCATATGCAGCAGACCAGTTTTCGCAAACAGTATACAGTGTGCTGTGCAACAGGGTGGCGCTCTTGATAACGTTCGACATTGCTGATATGCCCTCCTCCCTGAGTATTCAACCAAACGCTAAGGACATTGTGGGGCTGCAGCACCACTGAACGCGATCTCACCCCATTGGAGTGTAGTGCCATCGTAGGTTTTTCTCTGGTATGCAGGGTGGAATCAATAGGGACAGTTCAAAACCATTCGACAAAATTTGAACATGATACGAAGCAGTAAAGGATGTTCATGCTTTCTCAGTCCTCCTGTGGCGCGGTCACAGGTGGGTGCATCATTGAAATGTGCGTGAATAAAACGGCAAAGGGTCACTATAAGACCCTCCCCCTCAACTCGGCAACACCCACGGTGCCAGCCACGCACCTTCGTTGAGCATGTCAAAAATGTACCTGTCGGAGGCTTCGACAGACGTCCAACAGACTGAGTGTCCATCGCTGTTGATCTAGCGCATGATGGCAGGCAACCCTTTCGGTACACGTTAGGCTGTGTTGCCGAGGTTCTTGCGACTACGACGCAGATGTTTTGCTGGGAAGCCCTTACACAGTCTCCATAATGTCCCGATCTCTCCCCATCCGATTTCTAAATCTGTGGAGCCCTGAAGCGAAACATTCGTGGCCGTTAATTTGCTTAGGACAAAGATGTGCACGCCTAATCACGGTTCTATCGACAACCGCAATCATTTTTCCACGAAGGGATTGACTGTCTTATATGACAATGACATAAATATATTAACTGTTAGGGCGATTACTTTTGAAATAATAATTAGTTTACTTACTTTTTAGTCTGTTTCCTTCTCATTTGACTGCACCTTTCATATACAGGGTTTGGCAAATATATGTGAAACCACACATCATGTTACAAACAGTGTTTTAATAACAATTGTTCTTGTCGAAGGGGGACATCCAATGACATTACACTCGACCCCCATGCACTACCCCCAGGTGATGGGAGGGGCTGAACTTCGAAATCTTCAATAGGAACCCCCAGTTTTTATTGCAGACTGGGATTCTCCGGGAAAAAAATACGTAACTTTGTATGGATCAACTTCATCGTTGTGTGGTGGATGGCGCTGTAATCGAGACAAATGGGTTACAAAGAGTTAAAACATAATAGTACCTCATGAAATTGTTTAATAGATTAGGATCCCAGAAGGATAGCAGAGGGGTATTCTTACATTCTGGAATGCGATCCGTAGTTTTATAGCAAATCAGTGTGATTCTCCTGACCACAATAGAATACGGTGTCCACATTATTGGTGTAATTACCTCGACAGAAGGCGTCGAAGTTCCCCAAGCACAACGGCACCGGCGTGGACGTTATAGTGTTTTTTACCCTTCAGGCTGGTTTTTTTTTAATGCGAGTCTCCTTGCCTATCATCATCGGGGTGCTTGTTTTAGGTGCATTTTTCAAATCTTCATGTTTTACTGAAGCAAATGTTCGAAATGGAGCCTATTTGCTGCAATACATATTGCAACCCTATTTCTGAAAGACTGTCCTACGGCTCTAAGTGTGCCTTCGGTGATGTTTCCACATTCAGTGATAATTCGCTGCCGCATGCTAAAGGGGTTGTTGGTACGCCCCTGTAACATTTCTCTTTTGGCGTTCCTCATAGGAAAAAACCGGCAGGCATCGAACTAGGTGAACGTACAGGCTACTCACGAGGACCTCTTCTTCCAATCCATCTACCAGGATAATGTTGATTCAAAACTTAATTAAATGCCCATAATGCGCTCGACAGTCATCGTGTTGAAACCTGAAGCTCGACTTGCCTTAACTGGTGGGGATTCTTCACTGCCCAGTAATGCATATTCTGCCGATACACGAGACCACGATTCGCAAACGTTGCTTCATCAGAGAAAAGTACCTGTGAATGAAAATCATCATTGGCTGCTAGTTGTTGTATCCAATTGGAAAAGTTAAAGCTGCTTTGAAGGTCGCCCCCATGTAGGTCTTGATGCAGCGATGGGTGAGATGGGTGCTATTTGTGTTCAGGCAATATGCGCAGAACATTTCGTCGCGAAATTCCGGCACCTCGTGAGGATATGCGCCGGCCGGGGTGGCCGAGCGGTTCTAGGCGCTTCAGTCTGGAACCGCGCGACCGCTACGGTCGCAGGTTCGAGTCCTGCCTCGGACATGGATGTGTGTGATGTCCTTAGGTTTAAGTAGTTCTAAGTTCTAGGGGACTGATGACCTCAGGTGTTAAGTCCCATAGTGCCCAGAGCCATTTGAACTTTTTTGGATATGCAGCAGTTACATTAAGCACCCACTGTAGCATTTTTGTTCATCACAGGCCGTGGTCGTACGCTTCTTGTGAGTTGAACACTTCCAGCTGCAGTGAACAGTGGAATAATACTGCGAAATGTCGTTGCAGAAGGAACATTTCTCTCAGCGAACAGGTTCATATACCGTCGACGAACTTCTCTTACATGCCTATTTGACGCAAAGTACGAAGCAGTGATATCTACAGTCTTTGCAAACGTCAGCATCGTTGCACACATAGGAAGAAATGTTTTCGGATCCAAAGTTTGCAATAAAGTGAATCGCGTCAGCTTCGCGCTGGCGTTTCCCCGCTCATCGTTCGCGGTACGGCCACAGCCGCGCTCGACACATTGGAACCTTGCACTTGGAAGTGTTGCACCTAGAGCGAGAGTCCGACCACGGAATGCGACAAGTGCATCACAGGCGGATATTTGAATGGTACAAAATGACTCGCAGACGATGGTTAATATATCGAACTCTCCCCTGTCACTTTTCAACGGTTTGTAACCGATTTCGATTTGTGTCGATTACAGCACCATCCATCACACAACCATAAAATTGATCCATACAAAAGTTACTATTTCTCCCGGAGAATGTGAATCCGAAATAAAAAAATTGTGGTTTCCTATTGAAAATTTCAAAGTTGATCCCGGCAACCAGTTTTAACCACCCCACCCTGTATATGTCCTGTATCTTTCCATACGCTGCGTTCATTTTTGTAGTAGACTTTCCTGTGAGTTTTTATCTCCCCCAGCATCCTAGAATATTTCACCTGGATATTTGAAATGTGCAACTCTATTTATCTTGCGGTATTTTGTGTCTGATGTTCGTATGTTTAGTTTTGACCGGAAGAATTCAGACTTGTGGAAGAAGACTTGTAGGTCAACTTTTACTGCGCATTCTTTCAGTTATATTTGTTTTGCTGGAGTTGGTTTGTTGTCTGGGAGCTTAGTAAGGAAAAATTTCAGTGTTGTCCCAGGATTGTCACAGTGGTGTGCTTTCCAGTGTCCGTGGGATAATCGGTCGTCCTGGCATACTGAAGTTTTGATCATATATTTTTAAAGTCTTGCACAACAAAGGCACTTTAAATGCGAGGGTGACGGCAGATTATACAATATTTAGGAAGGGGTTGAATTGCTCCTCCCCCGCCCGCTCCCACCCACTAGAACCGAAACCTGGATTCACGCGTGAACTATACTACCCCACATTGCTATCGCCACAAGCCGTTTACACCACACACACACACACACACACACACACACACACACACACACACACACACACAGGGAGATATCGAGGGAGACAAGGGAGGGAAGGAGGGAGACAAGGGAGGGAGGGAGAGACAGAGAGAGGTGACAAAACTACACTGACGTGAGAAGAAACCCAAACGTCTGTTAGATGCGACTCGTGATCTGGAGTAGTCGGCTGGGAGCTCTCGCTGGCGTATTCGAATAGGAGGGAAAATCGATGATATTGGTACGATGTACGCTTCGGCATACACTGTGGAGTGGTTCGAGGAACACTCAGGGTGTCCCACAAAAGAGTCATCAGAAAACACTAGGGATTCCGTTTTTTGTGTATATCTTGAGTCCGCCCAAACAAATAACTGCTGTCACGTCTTTTATGCGACGTCCAGTGTCGACGGAAATCGTCGGTTTGTTCCCCGTTATTAACAATGACTTTTAAAACTGGATTCTACGTACCTACTCGACAGAACGGTCCCAAATTAAACTGGTGCTATATCCGGTTTATTTGTGTGTGTTAACAGGGCTAGTGAAACACAAAGAATAGCCGGTACTCTAGCAGCGACTGAAGAGCGCTGCTGCATAGCGGTTGTAGTGAGCGCGGCCCAGGCCGGTGCTGGAGTACCGGCTGTTCTGTGCGTTGCACTGTCCCCGGTATACACGGAAAAAACGAATATCGCATTGCACTGGTTCTGGGCTACTCGATCGGATTGGCATTTAAAATTACATTTTAAAAGTCATTTTTCTTGTAACGGGAAACAAACGGCTTTCCGTCAACTCTTAGTGTCGTTGCGAATTGTTGTTGTTGCGGTTCAAAAAATGGTTCAAATGGCTCTGAGCACTATGGGACTCAACTGCTGAGGTCATTAGTCCCCTAGAACTTAGAACTAGTTAAACCTAACTAACCTAAGGACATCACAAACATCCATGCCCGAGGCAGGATTCGAACCTGCGACCGTAGCGGTCTTGCGGTTCCAGACTGCAGCGCCTTTAACCGCACGGCCACTTCGGCCGGCTGTTGTTGCGGTCTTCAGTCCTGAGACTGGTTTGATGCAGCTCTCCATGCTACTCTATCCTGTGCAAGCTTCTTCATCTCCCAGTACGTACTGCAGCCTACATCCTTCTGAATCTGTTTAATGTATTCATATCTTGGCCACCCTCTACGA
The DNA here is from genome assembly GCF_023864345.2 of Schistocerca serialis cubense. NCBI lineage: Eukaryota > Metazoa > Arthropoda > Insecta > Orthoptera > Acrididae > Schistocerca > Schistocerca serialis. Next base: position 599,981,961 of record NC_064644.1, on the reverse strand, counting down.
TTTTTACCCTCCACGCTGCCCTCCAATATTAAATTGGTGATCCCTAAAAGTCTCAGAACATGTCCTACCAACCGATCCCTTCTTCTAGTCAAGTTGTGCCACAAACTACTCTCCTCCCCAATTCTATTCAATACCTCCTCATTAGTTATGCGATCTACTCATATACTCTTCAGCATTCTTCTGTAGCACCACATTTCGAAAGCTTCTATTCTCTTCTTGTCCAAACTATTTATCGTCCATGTTTCACTTCCATACATGGCTACACTCCACACAAATACTTTCAGAAACGACTTCCTGAGACTTAAGTCAATACTCGATGTTAACAAATTTCTCTTCTTCAGAAACGCTTCCCTTGCCATAGCCGGTCTGCGTTTTATATCCTCTCTACTTCGACCATCACCAGGTTTTTTTTCCCACAAATAGCAAAACTCCTTTACTACTTTAAGTGTCTCATTTCCTAATCTAATTCCCTCAGCATCAACCGACTTAATTCGACTATATTCCATTATCCTCGTTTTGCTTTGGTGATGTTCATCTTACATCCTCCTTTCAAGACACTGTCCATTCCGTTCAACTGCTCTTCCAAGTCCTTTGCTGTCTCTTACAGAACTAGTATGTCATTGGCGAACCTCAAAGTTTTTATTTCTTCTCCATGGATTTTGATGCCTACTCCGAATTTTTCTTTTGTTTCCTTTACTGCTTGCTCAATATACAGATTGTATAACATCGGGGAGAGGCTACAGCCCTGTCTCACTCCCTTCCCAACAGCTGCTTCCCTTTCATGCCCCTCAACCCTGATAACTGCCATCTGGTTTCTGTACAAATTGTAAATAGCCTTTCGCTCCCTGTATTTTACCCCTGCCACCTTTAGAACTTGAAAGAGAGTATTCCAATCAACATTGTCAAAAGCTTTCTCTAAGTGTACAAATGCTAGAAACGTAGGTTTGCCTTTCCTTAATCTTTCTTCTAGGATAAGTCTTAGGGTCAGTATTGCCTCACGTGTTCCAACATTTCTACTGAATCCAAACTGATCTTCCCCGAGGTCGACTTCTATCAGTTTTTCCATTCGTCTGTGAAGAATTCGCTTTAGTATTTTGCAGCCGTGACTTATTAAACTGATAGCTCGGTAATTTTCACATCTGTCAACAGCTGCTTTCTTTGGGATTGCATCTGAAGTTTGAGGGTTGCGAATATCTGTGAAAATATCGGAGAAAATGCGCCTGACCTCTCTTAGGAGGGACTCCCTGTATACGTGAAAGTTGGATAATCATCATCATCATTCACACCACCATCATTGTCGTCGTGGAAGATGCAACGCCCATGGCTCTGGTATGGACGCCGTGTGAGCACACGGCTGAGAATGCAGACTGTGAGTTTGGGTAGACTGAAGTCTTCGTCAGACGAATCATTCACTGGAACAATTGAGCACGCCAAGTTTCTGACGTCATAGAGTGGGAAAAGCACGTTGGGGAGTCTTTCCGAACGTGCACAGCAATTTGTAGCACGTCAGATATTTTGAACGTGCATTTGAATGTAGACAAATAAGGTGGAAGAGCGTCAACTACGTCACATGCACCCATCTCTCTTTGGTACACGATCGCTAACCGCCATGTTGAGTCTCAAATGGTTCAAATGGCTCTGAGCACTATGGGACTTAACTTCTAAGGTCATCAGTCCCCTAGAACTTAGAACTACTTAAACCTAACTAACCTAACGACATCACACACATCCATGCCCGAGGCAGGATTCGAACCTGCGACCGTAGCGGTCACGCGGTTCCAGACTGTAGCGCCTTTAACCGCTTGGCCACACCGGCCGGCTGTTGAGTCTCAGTTGAAGCCATTTGTAAGCTGCAGAAAATTGAGGATTTTTCGAAAAATCGTCGTTAGTTGTATCATTTCTTGCAGTAAAATGACGGGAAACATCATATTGATGGTTAAAAAATTATTGTAATTTGCGTATTACGAAAGTATGTTCCAGGGCAACGGCACGTTGAGGATCCATCAAAAATGCATTGTTCTTGGCACAGTTTGTTACAATTAAATTTCATATAATAACGTATCAAACAATGGAAACTGCAGGCAGGAATATCTACTTACCGTAAAGAAGACACATCAGGTTGTAGGTAGGCATAATTAAAAACTCACAATGTTTCGGCCCGAGACGCCGGAGTTGGCGGTCGTGTATGCGTGAGGTGTGTTTGCATTAGTGTGTGTGTGTGTGTGTGTGTGTGTGTGTGTGTGTGTGTCTTTTATTGGCGAAGGCTGTGACCAAAAGCTTTGTGCGAGTGTCTTTTAATTGTGCCTGTCTGCAAGCTGACGTGTCTTCTTTCCGATAAATAGCAATCTACCATTTCCTACAATGCAGATAACGTATGGACGATTAAAGCTTTCAGGAGGTGGTAATACGCAAATGTAAAGGAGGAGGTTAGAATATCTCATGCTCGATGTAGCGTAATGAGTAGAGTGGCGGAATTGTTCAAATGGATTTGATGTTTTGTTGTTTCGAGTCTCACTCGACCCAAACATTTTTGTACTAAACCTCGCATTTTCTAGTAGGTTCTGATACTTCCTTATTACTTTAATAAAAGCATATTCTATGGTGTTGGATGTTGTGTAAATATGGCTTCTAATGGCCCTAAGCACTATGGGAATTAATATCTGAGGTCATCAGTCCCCTGGAACTTAGAACTACTTAAACCTAACTAACCTAAGGACATCACACACATCCGTGCCCGAGGCAGTATTCGAACCTGCGACCGTAGCAGCAGCGCGGTTCTGGACTGAAGCGGCTAGAACCGCTCGGCCACAGCGGCCAGCGTGTAAATATAAGTGCCCTCTTTCTGAGGAGTGAGTTTCTTTGGCTTTATCTACGAGATAGTATGCACTAAACTTGTACTTGCGGTAAGATATTTTGCACTTTCCTGTTTTAAGTTTTGTATTTTAAATGTTGTAAAGTTTTTCTAACGGATGGGAACAATGATCAAGTAATAATTAGTTTAGAGTTTTACCAAAAACTCAGAATGATGAAGTAATTTTTGTCGTATGTGGGGAATTAGTGTAAATTTGTGTCGTACTATTTATAATGGAACTTTTAAAAGTCGATTACTTAGTGACTGGACAAGGTACTTTCGTTTTCGCCTTGTAGCACATTCACTGATGTTGACGTTTTTATTTGTGTATACCACGAACAGAATAACATGAATAGCATATGGGTAAGGGAGGAAATGTGCGTTTAAGTAATGCTGGCGGATGAGTTTTACGCCCGTCCATTTGTGATTTGCGAGCCATATACAGCCGACAACTGCCGCTTAAGCGTGCTGCGATGGCGTATACCATTTCGTGGCCCACGTAGCGTATACACGAGTCGCATCGTCTCTGAGCATTCGGCAGCACGTCCAACTCGGCGCGCTCAACGTTGACGTTCGAAAGCACGGCCCGTGTGCCGACGGGTTTAAGGGCGGCGTACTCGGTAGGGCTTCGGCCAGCACGGAAGGCTAACTCGGCGGCCGGGCGGCAGAGCGCGCTGGCGCCGGTCGCGGCGCGCGTGGCAGCCGGCGGGCAGTGCGCGATTCTCCTCGGCCATGGCGGACGCCGCGCCGCCGCAGCAGCTGACGATGCCCGCCGGGTCGCGCTCGCCTTCGCCGTCCCCGAAGTCTTCGCCGCGGCGGCGACCCACCAGCAGCCCCAGAAACATCGTCAGAAGGTAGTCAGTCGCTGCGGTCCCCCGTACCCCACGGGCGGCTCTGCACGGTCACGTGGCGCTACGTGTCACCGTCAGTAAACGTACAAAAAACACTCGCTGCCTCGAACGGATCCTATCCGATACTGTTAACTGCCCGTGACCTTCCATAGTAGACGTTCTTCTTCTCACTTTCTATGCTTCTCCCTTCACTGGTAACGAAGTTTGCATTGCGCAATAACAGTCGATAATCGGACGAGCTATTGTCTATGGCGTCCCAGAAGCAATGGACAATATTCGGGGATATAACAGCAACGAACACCGAGGGAAAATGTCGGGTAAACATGGGCTGTAAAATAGATAGCTTAAGGGCTACAATCACTTGTTCAACTTCGTACTGTGAAACACATTCCTTCTACTGAACAAGTGCTCATAACTTTCAAGGTATGCGTTTTGGAGCCCACCTTTACCAGAGTGTTTTGCTTCCAATGATCGTTGCTGCTATAGCCCTGAATATTGTCCATTGCTCCTGTGCCACCCTGTATATACATAGAACAACGTATACACAAAATGCCTGTCAGTTATTCACGTGGCTCCAGATCGTACCAATTCTGACGTAGTAAGAGATATAGGCCGGCGACTGAGTAACGACATGAACAGTGTGTGTCGTAATTAACACCGAAAACTGAGACGGGTGAGATATACCGTAGCAGGAAAAACGTTCTAATAAACATGACGTTGCCGAAATAAATGTGAATGTTTCATCACGAGCCGGCACTCATTCCCTTATGAAACACTGCCCTGTTTAGTGCAAATGAATTTGAAATGTAAACTTCTCGATTGTGTCCCCACGTAACACAACTCCAACTTCATCCACGACACACTTCTATAAGAAATACAATACTACTTCAGTTCGTTAAATGTTTCGATTTACTGTAGGTTCGTATCTGTCAGAGGAAGCCTTTACCATATGCCGTTCTCGCACTTGGATTCCCTCGTATTTACAGTGAGTTATGAATTCTTTCAAACGGCCCGGATTATGTCGTAAAGTTTGAAAAAAATGTTATAATTTGAAGCTGCTACTGTTAAACCGTATCAACAGCAGCTCTGTACACGTCACTTTTTAGGTGATTTCAGGTAGAAAAATGCAGAGGTTCGAGGTGACATGACCTTACAGGACAAAGTAAACCCGTGCTCGGCCTGCCCGTCTCGTACCTTATTGGCGCGTTCCACGTTCTCGTACAACAGCAGCTAAAAGTACCACTGGGTCAGGGGTGCAGTTTGACCCCAATTAGACGGAGAATTAATCGAAACTACTTTTGTAGTGACTTGGATAAGACGTCATACTGAAGTCATTGACAGCTCGAAAGTACAATTCCGAAAATGCCTCGAAACCGACTCGTTGACTAACGTGCGTGTAACAGAACATTTTCTTTTTTCGTACTCGTCACCTGTGTAAGTTTTTGCTACTAACTGTGATACTCAAAACGTCTGGAGGGAACGCTCTTGGTCTTTTGAGTAATCACACGGTTAACCTAGTAACTTCAGATTCAAGGCTGTTCACTAATTCAGTCGACTTGCTGCAGAGTACAATGGAAAATAGTAATTTGGTTGCTGTCGATCTGTCACTTATTTTTGACTAACTTGAGCCTCTGAGTCCCCAAATGACTACAGTTTTTTGTGTATTGAGTCATCGTTTTAATCTACAGGATACGCTCAGTTGTCTCTAAAGTCATACAAAATGTGCATTTAATGGAAAATAAAGCGAAAACAAAGCAAATATACTGTTCACAAAGAATACTTCTATCCATACAAAGACTATACTCAGTGAATGGTAGGCAAACAGTAAAGTTTCTTTACCAGACGGTAAACACACAAATTAAGGTAATAATTTTCGCTTTTAGTTTGTTCTTGAGCTTTTACTCTGTGGACATTCTTGTTTTATGCTACTGTAATAATCGCACATCAAATCTACATCCCATCTACCTTCTTACCGTGCCTCCATGACTTCGATTTTCATCTTTTCATGTGACAGGCTAGGAAATGCCGAAAAGAGATATTTGAAACTGTCTCAATCAGTTGATATGACCTTAACAAATAGTTTCATCAGCCTGTTATGCAGAGCTGGGAATATAATGTTCCCTCTGTGAACAGGTGGCTGATGTAGAATGTTTGGATCAGCAGGTCAGATCTTGACGGCCAATCAGACTGCACCCAGTGCTTCTGACAAGCGCTGCTGTACCACGCACACAAACAACAAGGATGCTTGGTGTACCCGTGTTGCTGGCCAAGGAGGAAGCAGACCACGTGATCATTGATACATATGATATCGTAGCAAATCAGTGACTCTCTTTAAGTCTTCATATTGTGCATGCAAACAAATTGAATCGCCTATTGGGAGCGCACCAAATAAATTCTCATTGTAAAGGAGGACGTTCCGCTATGAGCTATCGATGGAGACACGCCATTCTGTTGGTCCTCACCACCGGCACGCAGGTCCCCCAGTGTGGCGTCGACTGGAACAGGACGAGCACCTGGATGCCCAACTTCCCCGGATGGGGCCTCCCGGCCAACAATGCCATACGCTCATTTCATTTTATAGGCTAAAATTCCCAACTCTTCCAGTAAACCATGTACGTATTGTCAGTGCACATATCCATCATCGTTTCGAAACTATTGCAGAAGCGCACTTTCTCATGACCGAAAGTAGAATTCCGTTGCTTCTTTTTTCAACCACGTTTTTTTACGCAGTCTTCATACTAAGAGCTCTGAAGCATTTCTTCAGATAGTCCCAAATCTCCTGGCAAATCACTCCACTCGTGCTGCTCAAATCCCTTACGTGCGGAATCGTCTTCAGTAGCAAGATCTTCGTCGTTGCGGTCACTTTGATCTTCACCAGACATGAGTTCTTATATTTCCAAAGACGGTAATTCTTCGAACACTGGCACTGGGATTTCGCCTGAATGAGGGACTGGGCGTGATAGCTGATGGTGAACTAGGATACTCTACTTTACAATTGTTCTATTCTGACTTTTTCACCGTACAAAAATAACAATCACGTGAACGATTTCTGGGCCTGCGGCATACCAAATAGTAGTTTATCACGTGTTGTCTTCGTCCTCATCAGTAAACTCTCGACAAGCTGCTTGTACGCCTCGTAAGGGAAGGGATAAATGATTCATCTTGATCACCAATTTTCACTTTAAAATAGGCTTCCCCGACAAATGGACAGTTGTTTGTACTTTGGGACCACTAAAACCGCCTCGTATATAACAAAACAAATTGGTCTTCTCTTTTTCAGAGCGACACACAATGTGTCATTAGTGTCTGAAGAGTAACTGGACCGGTCTAGACAATACGAACCTGTCGCTGGTCTGCTGGAGCGTCATTCCTCCCTTCCCTCGCCGGTCATGCAAGGCTTATGTCAGCCAATAGCAGAGCAATAGAACTCACCGTGCTCCACGGTAGATCCCAGGAAGGGTGGCCACATTCACATAATGGACACAGGAAAAACTTGACACGGTAAAAAAAAAGCTACATACAGTTGTGGAACTCGCATGCATGTTTAACTCTAAAACGTTGAGAAATCGAACTCAACATCAATTCTGTTACAAACTGTTCCCCATTATTATAATGGGTGTCCGAGAAGGATGATCAATATTCAGGAATTTGACAGAAACGCTCGTTTAAAGCAAAAGAACTTCATACAGGCAGTTATCCTATTCGAAATGATTTTGGAGATAGAACAGATTTAATGTACATTTGTTTCAGCCCATGCTGAGGATGTCTTTTTCCTATTTAACCAGCCCGTTGAACGAGCAGATTGTACACGGTGTGTTGTGAATGAATTAGAGCGAGGGACTGAGAGTGTATCAGAGACGAGCATCGCTTGTCTCTGTTGATACACGCGCTGGCTAAAATGCCACATATGCAAGAATATGCAGATATGGTGTGTGTTTACGGCGTCTGCGATGAGTGACATCGAATTCCAGTTTTCAGTATGTTACTTGGATCAGGTTTTCTTCAAAGTTGTCAGTTTTGGTAACAAGATCACTACGTCTACGCGGAAAGTTATAAAGAAACTGTGAACCAATTAGTGCGCGAAGACTCTTTCTCGAACCACCAAATTACGTACGACTGCCACTGCCACTGCCACCATCAGCGACAGTATACAAAACGTTTACCCTGGAACAGTTACTTCGCTCCCCAGTAGCTAAATAGTCTATTATTTTTAGTGTCATTTCTTAATGCAGCATCGTCTTCATTTTGTTCAACTGCATTCCACTGTCCTAATTTATCTTTGATTGGTGTTCCCCGTATAATCTCTTTTTCAAGAGGTTGCATTCCCTTTTGCCGTCTCTGACAGAATTAGTATGTCATTAGCAAACTTCAAAGTTTTTACTTCTTCTCCCTGAACTTCGATTCCCTTTCCAAATTTCTCCTTGGTTTCCTCTTCTGTTTGCTCAATGTGTAGGTTGAACAACATCAGGGGTAGGAAACAACTGTCTCACTCCCTCCTCAACAACTGCTTCCTTTCATGTCCTTCAACTCTTGTAACTGGAGTCTGGTTTCTGTGCGAGTTGTAAAGAACCCTTCGTACTCGGTACCTACCTCATCGGTTTTTCTGTAACACACTGACATTTTCTTGAAATATATACTCTCTCTGCGACTGTAATGTAGCAGATCCTCATTAACTGAGTCGTATGTCGATGCTGAATCATCATAGAGTCCATGTTATTTTTCGCAACCAGAATGCGCACACTGCCTTCCGTCGGACGCAACGCGTAGCAGTATTCGATCTACCCGTTAGCTTGCGATAGTGTTTCCGTGATTCTTATCTTCCAAGCACTGGCAGGCTTCTTTTGATTTGCAGATTTTGTTTCTTTCTCAAACTATAACCCAATAAAAAAACTTCGGACATCCTTCAGTACGGAGATCGCGCTGTTGCTGAAACATTCAGTGTGATTGCCACGTAGCCGCTAAGTTACATTTAATGCAATATTCTTGTATTGGCGAAGCATTTAGATAATATAATTTCCGTCATCAGGTGAATAAATTCAAGAGTTACATGTACACACACAAATGCTCAGTGATGCTTTCGTGTATGCGAGGCTGTCCTGCAATTCTGACATTGCAGTCCAGTCATCCGGAATTATTGACTTTCCGAAATTACTACATATTTCCACCTCTTGCAATTTTAGCGTGGCTCGGTTCACACTAATGCTACACAGTGATGTAAAACGGGTGTTATGATAGGCCTCGTATTCTGGACGCACGAAGTTCAGATCTCGTTTGAGGGTGGTTTCCCTATATTAAGAGAACGCTGAGATGCTACTGCAGTGAATTATTGCCTTCACGTTTTGCATGTGAAACTGCCACTCTTTCCTTCCTTTGTAACAGGGTTATTAGGGATAGTTATGTCCATCGCTCTGTATCATCTTAATCTTGTCCGCTGACGTTCCCGACTGGCCGCGCCATGTTGGGGTCTAATACACGGTACTAGACACGAGAGACCTATTGTATCTGAGTTACGTCCTCTGTGGAACGACATAATTACGCATTAAACGTCCTCGTCGTTAGCGTTACAATGAGACATGCTTGTTTCTTTCGGTTATTAAGAAGGTTACTGGCTCTGTAGTTCAGTTCCACGCGCAACGAACTGATACAGCAGCAACTCAGCCGTAGTGGGCATTGGGAACGGGCTGAGCGGGCACGCCTGCTCTTACGTAATCCTTACTGAACGAGTTTCCTTTACTCCACGTATGAATATGGATGAAGGGCAATAGGCAGAATCCACATTTCTAGATTTCCGGAAAGCATTTGACACTGTGCCCTATTGCAGGCTGTTAACGAAGATACGAGCATTAGTTATTGAACGCAATATGTTGTCTTCGACGGCGAGCGTTCATTAGAGACAAGGTTATCGGCAGACATGCCCCAGGGAAGTGTGATACGACCGCTGTTGTTGTATATACACACAAATTATTTGGCGGACGGTGTGGGCAGTAATCTGTGATTGTGTGCTGATGATGCTGTGGTGTACGGCAAGGCGTCGAGGTCGAGTGACTGTAGGACTATGGAAGATGAATAGACAAAATTTCTAGTTGGTGCGGTGAATGGAATCTAGCTCTAAATGTAGAAAAAAAGTAGGGTAGTGCGGATGTGTAGAAGAAACAAACCTGTAACGTTCGGATACAGCATCAGTCGTGTCCTGCTTGACACCGTCAGTCTGGACGTAATGTTGCAAAGCGATATGAAATGGAATTGCGAGAATTTTGGGAATGTGGTTCATCTGTAAAAGAGATCGCAAATAGGACCCTTGTGTCACCTATTCTTGAGTACTGTTCGAGTGTTTGCAATCCGTAGCAGGTCGGATTAAAGGAAGACATCGAAGCAGTTCAAAGGCGAACTCCTAGATTTGTTACCGGTAGGATCGAACAATATGTAAGTGCTACACACATGTTTAGGGAACTGAATTGGGAGTCCGTGGAGGAAAGGCGACATTCTTTTCGAGGAGAACTATTGAGAAAATTTAGAGAACCGACATTTGAAGCTGACTGTCGAACGACTCCACTGCCGCCAACGTATATTGCATGTAAGGCCTTCGAAGATAAGATACGAGAAATTAAGTCTCCTACGGAGGCATATAGACAGGCCTCTTTTCACTCACTCTGTTTGCGAGTGGAACACGAAAGGAAATGACTAGTATGGTATAGGGTACCGTCCGCCACGCGCCGTACAGTGGCTTGCGGAGTATCTATGTAGATGTAGATCTGCATCCAGCACATTTTTTACTTCCGAGAGCGTTGGTCTCCATATGTGTGTGCAAATTGTGACGTGAGTATTGTTTCGATGTGAGCAGGTGTGGCGATTATATTTGCAGAGAGACTCTTCACTGTTGCCTGAAACACGAATCGCTCGCTCCCAACACAGGATTATCGCGCTGTGGAACACAACCTGCTCGCTTACGTAAGGCTTCCTCCTCAAAGACGTCGCGGTGTTCCGTTATGCAAATCGCAGCCGGTCGCGTTTCCCTGAGAGGCACGTGTGTTGTGGCATCTGCTGAGCGCTCGGAATACGCGACAGAACAGGGTACGTGGACGCATCTGATGCTACCCGTTTTATTGGGACTATTAGAGGTGTTTCTGTCTTTGTTATATTTCAGGGTAGTGGTAGAGTTCATTAGCTTTATTGGACAAATCACTGTTTAGTGGAGCGTTTTAACGAATTTCACTCACGGAGTTAAGATATCTTTCCACTCCATTCCCAAATACTCCATAGCTTACACGGTAAATGACGCATTTTTAAAGGTTGTTATTTGACTAAATATATAGGAATAACAATTACGAATAACTTAAATTGAAACGCTCACATTGAAAATGTTGTGGGGTAGCCGAGTCAGAGAGAGCATTTTATTGAAAACGCGTTGAAGATGCAACAAATGTACTAAAGAGTCTGCCTTGTTCGTTCTTCTGTAATACCGCTGCGCGGTGTGGTTTCCTTACCAGATGTTGTTGACAGAGAACATCTAAAAAGTACATAGAAGGGTAGGTCGTTTTGTATCATCGCGAAATAAGCAGAATGTTGCACGGATATGACACGTGGGTTGGGGGGGGGGGGGGGGGGGGTGGAGAATCATGAAAACAAGGGCATTGCTCATTGTCTCGAGATACTTTCACGAAATTTCAATCACCACCTTTGTCCTCCGAATGCCAAAATATTTAACTCCAACCTTAAATGCAATAAATAACCATTATAATAAGGTAAAGGACCTCGTGCTGAAAGATTCACATGTTCATTCTTGCCACGTGATATTCGAGTTTGTAACGGTCGAGCATTAGTCTGAATGTGATTCTGTTAACCGTCTGCAAATTAATTGAGCGTAAATTGCGGAGTAGTCATGTAGGTGCAGATGCTGATGTAGGATACATGCGTATGGAATATCTGAACAGTTGTGTGATGCAATTGAAAACTTTCCAACAGACAGAATGCAGCGGGTTTTCTTAAGCGAAGCTCTCGTCAGAAGCGAAAGCACCCTCCATCGTAGCTCTGTTTAGTGTGGTGGGCCAACACCAGTTGACAAGGTACACATATAACTTCTGCCTGCGTCTGCCACCCGCCACAGTTTCGGTTTCATTGCAGTCGTAATTCCGATTCCACTGCACTCTCTCTTTTTTAATCCATTTACTTTTTTCCTCTCCCTCCTAGCAATTCCCAGTATGTTTCTCTGTACTGCCCGTCTAGCAACCCTCAAGCTTTAAACAGTTTTCACATAAATCCTTGTTACTCCACGAGATGGTTATAGCCATATACTGACCACCGAGAATATTACGATCCCCTAACTAAGAGCCAGTATGTCCACCTTCTGTACCGATAATAGCGGCGACACAGCGTGACATGGAAGCAATGTGGCCTTGGTATGTCACTGGAGGGAGCTAGCACCACACCTGCACACACAAGTCACCTAATACTTCTAAATTCTGGGGAAGGGGCGATGAGCTATGACGTCATGTTGAATCACATAGCAGATGTATTCAGTCATATTCAGATATGGCGTGTTGGGAGGGGGGGCGGAGGGGGGGGGGGCAGCATGTCAATTGGAACTCGCCACTGTGTTCCTCGAATCACTACATCAGACTTCTTGCCTTTAGGCATGGCGCATTATTTTGTTGAAAAGTGCCACTGCCGTCTGGAAACATGTTCGTCATGAGACGGTGTACGTGGTCGAAACCAGTGTACGATTCTCCTTTGCCTCGCACGAGCTCCACGTGAATGTTCCCCAGAGCATAATGGAGCCGCTGCCAGCTTATCTCCATAGTGTAGTACAGCTGTCAAGGAGTTGTTCCCCTGGAAGACGACGGATTCACACCCTCCCATCGGCATGATGAAGAAGGTATCGGGATTCATAAGACCATGCAACGGTCTGCCATTGCGTCAACGTCCAGTGCCGATGATCACGTGACCATTACAGTCATAGTTGCCTGTGTCGTGGTGTTAACACCGGCACATCGTTAGGAATGTTCAGACACGCTTGTACTCTGCTCCGCATTGAAGTCGGATGTTAGTTCTGCCACATCTCGCCGCCTTTCCTGTTTTACCATTCTGCCAAGCCTACGACGTCCAAAATCTGTAAATTTGGGATGGCGACCTAACCCCAAGAGGTCTGGATGTGGTTTCACCTTGGTTTCGCCACGTGTTGAAGGTATTCTGCACAGCACTCCTCCCGCCACCCCCGTCTCCACCCCTTCCCGCAGCGGGTAACCACCCTTTGGTTAGCTCGTGTTTCGCTGCGACGGAGCCCCACCTTTTACAGCTCCTTTCCCCTTCCGTGCTGCGTGTCTATCCTCCTGCTGTTCTTTTTCCCCTCCCTTGAGGAACATGTCTGGGATATTTTTTGGGAATGTGTTCTGAATTTTCAATAGCCTAATGCCAGAACCGTCCCCACACTGTTTTTTCTTTCTTTCTTTCTTTCTTTGTTCTTCATCTGCAATCCTTCTTTTGCTTCGGTGTTTGAGGTTTCTCTTTGCTTCTTCTTCTTCTTCTTCATCATCATCATCATCATCTTCTTCCCTGTGCGCTCCTGTAGGCCGGCCCTCGCGTCTGCCGCATATTAGGTGAGTAACGCGTAATTCCCAGCTCAGGTTCAAAAGGTACCTTTCACCTCTGCCACTTGGTACAGGCGACGCCGACGGAGCGGTGACTGCCTGAGCTGTTACCTTCGCAAACTGCCGACTGGTCACTTTGCCAGGAGTTCGGTAGGTGTGAACAATCACGTCAGGCGGATGAGCGCCCTTGTCAGAGAGGTCCCCAGTTGGAAGGAACGTGCCATCAGAGATGCTGCCAATCATGGGGAATTTTCTCGAAGTGAGCCAATCACCATCTCAGTCTGCCTCTACTACACGTGAACGGAATGAGACTAAAGATTCAAAGATCCTCCCAGATGCACCTCGGCTCCTCGTGTTATCGTGGACTGGAGAAGGTAAGTCCTTTGATACTGTTATCCGTCTGTAATTCGAAAAGGCGTTGATGCAATTGCCGGCCCTGTGAAATCCTGCTCTCGTTTATGTAATGGCACTTCGCTTTTGGAGCCGAATTGTGATTCTCAAGCCCAACAACATGCTTGCAGCTTCGCTCTTCCACGGGTGTCCCGTTCGTGTTGACGGCACTGAACAGTGAATTCTTCACGTGGTGTTATTTACGATAGGCTGTTCGATAGTCAGTCTGACTGAGGAAAAAATTAAAACTTATTCCTCTCATCAGAGAGTGACTGCAGTCCATCGGGTAATGAAAAAGGTTGTGCAACCTTAGTGTCTACACGCACTCTTTTTCTCACGTTTGATACCGTAGTGCTTCCATCCAAAAGCAAAGCAGGCTACGAAGTCATCACAGTCCGACCGTACACTCCAAACCCATTGCCTTGCTACCAGTGTAAATGTTACAACCACACTCGTGTGTCCTGTCGAAACACGGCCAAATGGTGTTAGGGGTAGTCACGAGGGCGACTGCCTGCCTCCTTCTCCCAGCTGTATCAATTGCAATGGTGACCATGGTGACCTTGCTGCCTCATCCCGAGTGTGTCCCGTGTATGTCGATGAGTGGGCCGTCCAGGAGATATGGGTGAAGAAAAAAGTGCCTTACTCTGTCGTTTGCAAGTTGTTGGCTAGTCGCAAGCTCTGCGTTTTACCACACAGGACACAGCCATGCAGACGTGCGATCTCAAATTCAGCGCCACGCTTGTCAAATCTCCCAGTTTGACGGTACCATCCCTGTCTCCTCCTCATCCAGCTATGCAACAAGCCACCACATCTTCACCCCCGGCGGCGAAATCACCTCATATTAACATGCCCACGGAAAACATCTGAGTCTTCCTCTAACAACCGGAAAGCCAAACTGTCTTCTTCGCTGACTTGGCGATCCCCTTCAGCGGTGTCGCTGCGTGATACCCTCACACTCATCCTCACCCTGGCCAGTGCGCATCGCCAACCTTTTTTCTGCCCTGGAATCCGCAGGCCAACTCAGTGAGAATGCCTCTGTCGGTCCCATGGGACAAGATCCTCCAACAACTGCGTCCTGCAGCGGCGAGTCTTCGAAGGCTAGGAATCGGCAGGCGCCGAGGTGACAACCCTCCAATTTTTCTCTCCTCCCCTTTTCCCATCATGACTCTCCTGTAATGGAACATTCGTGGCATTAGATCACACAAGGAGGAATTACGGCTGCTCTTGGAATCGCAGCATCTACTTGTTTTCTGCCTTCAGAAACGAAACTGCGTCCTCACGACCACTTTCACCTCTCGCATTTCTTTCCAGTATGTCCCAGAACCTATCCGAGAGGTGCCCTCTTGGCTGATTTTATCGATCAACTTTACCTCATCTGCCGTAACACTGGAGCACCCACGTTCCTTTCTGATGCCACACACACCTATTCCCATTTGGACCTCTCGTTCTGCACTGCCCAGCTTGCCTGTCGTCTTGAGTGGTCCGATCTCTCTGACACGTACTCGAGCGACCATTTCCCGTGTACAACCCTTTTGTTGTGATGACCAGGTAGAATACCTTACAAACGTTATCCTTACCGCCGCAGAACGTTCCATTCCTCGCACTTCGTCTTTACCGCCCCGTATCCCAGTCCCTTCGTCTAACGAGGCGTGCCGCGACGCAATTCGCGCGTGGAGACGCGCTCTCCTAGTTTTTAACCCACCCTACGATGGCAAACAGTTGCATGCACAGTACTGTCGCATTCTTCAGGAGAGCAAAAAAGCTAGCCTGATTTTATTTACCAGTACTTTTAACATTTCCACTCCTCCTTCCTTCGTGTGGCCCGGCCTCTGGCACCAAGGTCCATTCCACAATTTCAAACCTTACCATAGCGGATGACACCATAGGCCGCTACTTTGCTGAGATTTAGAGTTCCGCCCAGCATCACCCTTCCTTCCTCCATCGGAAACGGACGGAGGCGGCTCGGTTGATACCCCTCTACTCTCAGAATCGTGAATGCTACAACGCCGCATTTACTATGAGGGAGCTAGATAATGCTCTTTTTCCCGATCTTCCGCCCCAGGGCCGGACGACGTTCACATTCAAATGTTGCAGCACCTTTCTCTGTCGAGCAAGCACTTTCTCCTCCATACGTAGTATCGCATCTGGGCAGCCGGCATGTTTCCCAAACGCTGGCGTGAAGCCACTGTCATAATCATACTAAGCCTGGTAAGGACAAACACCTTCCTTTTAGCTATCGGCTCATTTCTCTCACTAGCTGTGTTTGCAAGGTGATGGAACGTATGATTCGTCCCACCTGGTATGGTGGCTCTAGTCTCGCAATTTAGTAACTACTGCACAACGTGGATTCTGAGCACGCCGTTCCGCTGTTGACCATGTCGTGACTTTGTATACTCTTGTCATGAACGGTTTTCTGCGGAAATACCAGATTGCATCTGTGTTTTTTTTTACTTGGAGAAAGCCTACGACACCTGCTGGAGGACTGGCATTCTTCATATTCTCTACACGTGGGTCTTCCTAGGCCACCTGCCCCATTTCTTCAAGAATTTTTAAAAGATAGAGTTTTCAAGGTCCGTGTGCGTTCTGCCTTATCGTGCACTTTTGTCCAGGAAAACGGGTGCCTCCGGGTTCCGTCCTACGCATCGTTCTCGCCGTTAGCCCTACTATCGACTTTCTCCCGCTGGACGTCTCTGCCTCCCTTTTCATCGACGAATTTGCGATCTATTGGAGTTCTCCACGGACTTGGCTCCTCGAGAGGCTTCTTCAGCGATGTCTCAATCGTCCTTACTCGTGAAGCGTCGACACTGGCTTTCGATTTTCCACTGACAAAACTGTCTGTATGAATTCCTTTCGGCGCAATGGGTTTCTTCAATCATCCTTACACCTTTGGCCGGTTGCTCTTCCGTTCGCTGAAAGTACGAAATTGCTTGGGATCAAGCGTGACAGGAAACTTTCTTGGTCCTCCCACGTGTCTTATCTGCTGCCCGCTGAACCTGGTCCTTCAGCATCATACGTGTCCTAAGCGGTACTTCCTGGGCAGCGGATCGGACCACCCTTCTCCATTTGTACCAGTCCGTCCGAAACCAGGCTACGCGTGTTTAGTTTATGCATCTTCACGTCCTCTCATATTACGCCGTCTAATTACAATGCGTCTTTTACTCTAGTTCGGCTGAGAGTCTCTATACAGAAGCTGCCGAACTACTGCTGTCATACCAGCATGATGCTCTACTCAACAGATACGCATGCCATTTGTCTGCCATGCCTGTCCACCCGTCCTAAGCCGCCTCCTTCGATGACTGCATTGATGCATGGACTGCCAGTATGGGGCGTGTTCCTCTTCTCTGTTACCTTGTGGACTTCGTTTTTGGGCTATTGCTCCAGCAGCTTAACTTCACGCTACCTGCTACTTTCCCGATGGGTGTGAGCCCGTCACCACCTTGGCCTCGTGTGGCTGCCCGTTTTCATCTTGGAATTAATGGGCGTCCTAAGGAAACTACTCCAGATTTGATCTATCGCTGTAAGTTTCTCGACCTTTGCACGGAACTTAGCGGTAGTACCATTGTGTACATGATGGCTTTCGGACTGACGTTGGTGTTGGGCCTGCCTTCGTGATTGACACCGACGATTTTCGGTATCAGCTTCCAGAACATTGCTCGGTATTTATAGCAGAGCTCTTCGCCCTGTATCAGGCCACGCGCTACGTGCGGCGACAGGCATTGCAGTCATCTCTTTCAATTCTCTCAGCAACCATCAGAGCCTCTGTGTGCCGTACACGTTCCATCCGTTAGTGCGACGGGTCCAAGGAAGCTTCCACTTGTTCACTCTTGAGGGAGCCACCGTGATGTTTATGTCGGTCCCTGGTCACGTCGGCCTGATGGGAAAGTGCGATGTTGACGATGCTGCCAAAGCAGCAGTCCTCCTACCTCGGCTGTTAGTTCTTCCATTCCTTCCGATGATCTCCGTGTTGCCGTCTGTCAGCAGGTGGTGTCACTTAGGCATCACCACTGCTCTTCCCTTCATAGGAACAAGCTCAGGGGTATTAAACCTCTCCCAGCGGCTTGGCCGACCACCTCTCGGCCCTCTCGCCGTGAGATCATTTTAGCTAGGTTGCGCATTGGGCACTATCGTTTTTGCCGTCGCCATTTGTTAAGCGGTGATCCCCCGCCACTTTGTGCTCATTGTTGTCAACCTTTGACAGTTCGCCATTTCCTGACCGAATGCCCTTTTTTTAACCACTTACGTTCTAATGTACATTTTCCGTCTGAGTTGTCGGCTGTAATAGTGAACGACGCGCGGCCTGTAGTCCGTGTTTTGCTTTTTATCAGTAGTGATATGGCGAAGGACATTTAATCTTTAGTTCGGAACTCCCGTTGTCTCTACAGCTTGTTTTTGGACCTTTTTCCAAGAGGAAGTCGTTGTTCTTAGCTCTCTTTCTTCTCATCGATTGGTCTTAACGTGTAGTCGTTTTTAACTCCATTTTCGTGTTAGTGTTCTAAGGATATGACATGGGCGCCCTAAAACAAAACAAAACAAAACGCACTCCTCGAACATCCGACAAGTCGTGTAGTTTCTGAAATAATCCTGCCGAGCCTCCGGGCCACCACAAGCTGCCCTCGCTCAAACTCAGATAGATCGCACGCATTCCACATTCTACGCACTGACAGCTCGCTCACTGATATTACATGCACCGTGCGTGTGGCTGACAAACAGCCATTCCTCGCCAGGTGACACTGCTAACGGTTGGACTGGTTTATATCGATAGCAGGTCGGTGGTCATAATGTTCTGGCTGATGAGTGTATCTGAGTGTTTCCCCGGAAACTTTTTGATCTCTAACATCCAAGACCTATCAATTGACTCCACAGCCCCGGAACAATCGTAACGTTCACCTGGACATCCAGTCACGTGGGTATTCTTGGAAATTGAAGGTAATCGAGGGCAACACCGAGGAGTGGCATACCTCTCTGAAATCTCTCGGAATGATGCCATCGTAGTGTGCTGACTACTTATCGGCCACACCAGACTGTGCCCTGCTGGCCGAGCTGAGACGAGTCATAAAGTTGTCCTCCTTCCTACCCCAGATACTTGCGTACGATGGGATACCAGTCAACAAAGCAGGGAAAGCAGATTTTATGACAAAAGTTCGGTGTCAGGGATCTCTCTCTGTGGCATGTGCCCCGACTGGTGCCCGCTGCTTTCAACCCCCGAACTGTCATCAATTTGAATATTTTATGTACATATTTTATTTATATAATTAGCTCCCTACTCCATAAAGTTTTCATTTTCTCACCCCATTTTACTCGCACTGACTGTGATGACTCTTTGTGGTGTATCCTACAGTGACCTGCAAAAATTTGTAGTTGCTTGCATTTTATCTCACTTTTAAAAGAGTGACTTGTGCCTCTGTCACGCACGCAAATTTTCAACCACAGCGACAAGGTCACAGATCATGGAGTTGACATTTCTCCTTTCCTCGTTTCATATCATTTTACGTGAATTCCCAGTGAAACGAGGGACTTACACCCAAGATGTTTAGTCGCTTTAAAATCATAATCATCATTATCATAACATTAGTTCTTCATGTTCCGCTAGAGACACAAATACAAATTCGGAGGTGGGGCACACAAATTACGGTCTGCAACTAAACAGGAGGGGGCAAGAGAGATCAGCTTACATCTTGCACAAAGTGGGGGGGGGGGGGGGGGCACGAGCATACAAGACAAGGTCCCTGTGATTACTGGAGTCACAGGGGTGCATCTCTTAGCTTAGAATCAGGTTAGAGACAAGAATATGCCACAGTACATGTAATACTTTCCTGAAACATAAAAAATATGTTTCGTCAGAATATTAGGCGGCTGAGCGACAAGACAGGTGAGCTGCTTCTGCGTTTATAAGATGTGAAAAACTCTAAAGTGATGGATGTTCTGTGCCTCTCTGAATACCATGTAAACACGGGAATGGATAATTTAAATATCAAGGCTATATACTAGAATCATTTTCATGTAGAGTTGACATGGAAGAAGGAGGAGTTGCAACATATGTAAGACTTCTACACAGAGAGAGAAAGATTGAAACAAACAGTGTTTGTGTAGATCATGCACTCGTGAGTTGTTACTGAAGAATACTTCCCTGGTAATTGTAACAGTCCGCACATCGCGTCTAGCAAACTTGCAGTTATTTGTGACAAATACAGACACGTTATTGAGCTATGTAACAGTCCGCACATCGCGTCTAGCAAACTTGCAGTTATTTGTGACAAATACAGACACGTTATTGAGCTACGTCTCAGACAATAAGAAACAATTTGTACTTGATGATGATTTGAAGGAAGATTTTTAAAAGATGCAAACAGGAAAAATGAACTGGAATCATTATTTGGTTGTTTCTATCTAATTTCAGAAGTTCATTTTCCAAGCAAGATAGCAGGACGCTGATCGATAACATGTTTACAGGCAGTGCTCAGGCTGAAACAATTAATGTCTGCCCAATTGTCAATGGGCCAAGATCCACAATTAATGAAAATAAGCAATACAGAACCTTACAACCCTGAGGCAGTTTCATACGAACCATTGAGGCTTATTAATGAGAACAGAATACAGTGTTTTAAGAGTAAGTTAAAGTAGGTGGTATGGGATGAGGTATACGTGGAACGAGACGCAAATGTCAAACTGAGTTTATTCCATAGTGAATTTGTATCATTGTTCGAAAAGAGCTTTCCTGAAAAGTTATCCGGAAAATACATTTAAAAAAAACGCAAGGAAGCAATGGACAACTAAGGGAATTAAAATCGCCTGTAACAGGAGAGGGAAATTTATATAAAGGCATGACATAATATCTAACGTTACTTCCACCCTACACAAAAAATACTGTAGTATTTTAGGAAAAATCGTTCAAATGTCCAGAAGTATGCAAGCCTGACAGAAATAAACAATGTAGATATAAGATTAAAACTAAATGAGCTATTATCAAATGAGAGACGGACAGCCTATCTGTGTACAAGATAGCATAATAACTAAATAACAATGTTGTGACTTATAATTCACAAGTTGCAGGTACGTTTAACAATCATTTTCTAAATATAGCTCAAAAATAGAATTACATGGTTCAGCTGAAACCGCAAGAGAATATATTAAAAGTTAGCAAACCATGATTACTTGGTAGAGTAATGGGGAAACGCAATCAATTCCAAAGGTGCCTGCTTACAAATCACTCGTGCGATGCATCTCAGAATGTTTCTCAAGTGTGTTGAATTCATGCCAGATATGATTAAAAGGGGATATTGAACGTATACAGAGAAGGGCAGCACGAATAGTGACATGGTTATTTGACCCGGGGACAGATGTTGAAAGAACTGAACTGTCAGACTGTTGAAGATGGACGAAAACCATCCCGAAATAGCCCACTTGCAAAGTTTCCAGAATAAGCTTCTAATGATGAATGTAAAAGTATACTACAACCCACTAAGTATCGCTCACCTGGGGATTACACTAATTACACCACGCACAGAATTACTTAAACAATTTTCTCCCAGTGCTCCATACGTGAAGTTAATGGGAAGAGGTCCTAATGACTGGTACAGTGGGACGTAACGTCTGCCTTGCGCTCCACGGTGGTTTGCAATGAACGGATGTACATAGATGTAGAACGAGATATCTCAGAGCAAGCAGGTACAGTCCGTCTCCCTAGATATCCGGAAGGCGACCACACTGTACCACAGTGTCAACTAAAATCCAAGATAAGATGGTAACGAGTCTCTTCAGAGACGAACCACTGACTCGGTGAATTTTTGACGAATAGAGTCCAGTATCTTATACTGGATGGCGATCGTTCGACAGGAATGGTAGTAACGTTGGGTGTGTCCCCGAGGTAGCAGAGCAGCGCCATGAAAGCTCTCGACATTCATTTACCAAGTAGGATCAGCAGCTGAGCACAATCGCATTGTTCACTGACGATGCTGTTGTCTACGTGGAAGGAGAAAATCTCTCCACTCGGTATAACGAACCGCAGCTAACCTGCTCGCGTAGCGGAACGCGCAGGGCGCTAGCTAACGAGACTGGACGGTGGGGCAGGCCCAGCGCATTAACGACCGCCCAGCCTAAGTGTGGTCTTTAGGCGGTTTCTCACACTGGCGTAGACAGATGCTGGTCCACAAATTCTGTCCCAGAGAATACGATGCACAAACAGTTGAAAGACGACAACACGCAGAAAAAAGTTTACACGATTATCAACAGATGACGAGGTTGCGTCATGAACGGCATCCGACCACGAGTTTAAATAATAGATTTAACAATCGTCAAATCCTGAAAAACAGCGGACGCCATTCTAGACAGGATAAACGATAACGAAAAAAAAAAACGGAATGAATGGCAGCTCCCGTTAAATGTGGATAAACACTAGATAATATATCGGTAGTAACCGATCGGTGGTCAACCAATAACCCCCTGAACCCCTGTTCTTCAGAAAACTGAACTCCCACACCTACAAACGTATGAATATCTTACAAATGAGCTAATCTGTTAAATATTTCACATTAAATAGGCAAAAATCTTCATAAGTGAAAACACGAAACCCCAATTATGTTGTTATTTAAGGTATACGGTTATTTATACAAAGGCTATAAAATTATTTTTCTTTCAGAATTTTGTGAGGCTGTTAGCGAGAAAAGGTTTGAAATTGTGAACGAATTTCATTGAAAGTCGTTAACTGCTCTTATTATCAAACATTCAATTAGTGCAGTCTGGGTTATTCGCGCACAGTTTCAAGTAAAGCTAGTTCTGAACTATGGGTGGTACAGCGGTATAATTTTGCAGAAAAATTCAGTGGTATATGTGGCTGCTGTCTGCGAAACGTCTTGCGAATGGAGCCAGTATTAGAGAAATAATTAATTAAAAGGATAGACCTGATGCTGAAGTTTTGCTGCATGAACAACGAAAATGTAGTACGCGATAAAATTCTTTCCTTTCATTTTCTTATGACGGGTGTCAGTGAGAAAAATTTCGAAATGGTTTGAATTTAAGCGTATACTTTGTTCGGAGACGCGTAGCGCTTCCATTCTCGAGTACTAGATGAACATAATCTGCGTAATTTGCGCGCCATGATTCTGCTGCTTCAAGACGTACACACTGTTTATAACTTTAATACTCGAATAACTGTGATAAACCGTTAAAATAAGAGCATACGACACAATGAGTAGATTATCACACCATTTTAAATTTTTTAATGCGGTCAATAATTGCCTTTTCTCAGACGTTGTTTCCTCCACACATACGTGTGGAATATGTTACATGACTACAATTTTTCAGTGCTGGAAGTCACAGCGGTAGCTCGAAAATACCGACGAAGGCGAAATTGACTAATGGCTGAAAAATAAAATGAAGTGTTTTGACACGGCCGCTAAACCCGCTGGGCAGAACAGGTAATGGGATTGTGAAAAGGGCCAAGGGTTGAGGTCAGTTTCTGCTTCTAATTGTCATTTATTGTAATTGAGTAACTTTTTCACGACTGAAGGCCTCCAACAAGAAATCTTAACAACAAAAAATCCAATTAAGATAACAATAAAATAATTCAAGAAACAACATACGCAAAGTGCAATAGAAAAGGCTGAGGGCCACAACTAATTTCCAAAATTTTAGAATATATTACCATAGACCTTTAAAGGCAGAAGGCCAGCATATTTAACAAAAAGAAATCTTAAAAATCAACAAGATAAAATCCAATTAAGGTAGCAATAAAATAATTTAAAGAAGCAACATATGCAAGGTGCAGTACCAATGGCTGAGGGCCACAATTAAACTTCAAAATTTTAAAATATATTACCATAATCTTTAAAATACAGAAGGCCGCAATGTTTAAGGTTGAAAGATAAATTTAAAAATTAATTTTGCAAAATTTTAAGACAATTTAAAAAACCATAAGCCTTGAATTTAAAGTAGCTGACAACAGAGACAACAGATAATTAAACACCGGTGACACTCAGCCTCCAGGGAGGTCGGTCTGCCCTCGTTCACTTAGGCGAGACAGGTGGTGAGCCCAACTATACTTGATCCGTCGGAACCCAACCAGGGAATGGCCACGGACTGAACGACACGACGACTTGCTTGCCATCAATCGGTACATGAGAATTCAAACACAAAATCTCCGTAACAGCGAACCACCGAAACGACAGCTGTAGCACTGTACGCTGAACGTTACCCAGATCGCCAGTGTCCTTCATGTCGCACCATTTCCAACATCCGCACAAGTTTCTTCATAGGAGCAGACAGCTGGGCATTCAGACAGCGTGAACGCACGAACACAGCAACTAACAGTGACAGCAGTGTATGACAGATTGCACGTGGTTCTGGAATAAGCTGTAGTAATGTGTGGAGGGAATTTTGCTATACGAGAATGATTTTGAATCCCGCATTGAATTCTGTCGTTTTGCACTTCAGTGGTTCTAAGATCACCCTGACTTTTTACATGACACATTGTTTACGGATTAAGCTTCGATCACAAATCGTGGTCATGTGAATCTGCGAATGTGCGTTACTGGTCCGTGCAAAATCTCCACTGGCTTCTCCCGGTTGCTCGTCAGCGACAGTGGAGAGTCAATCTCTGCTACGGCTCATTGTTACAAGGTATTGTCGGTCCCTATTTTTAGCAGGGAACATTAACCGGACGGCCACATCATTGTTACCCGAATTGTAATCCATTTTTTGTATCATGGAACATTAACCGGACAGCGATATTCGTAATTTCGTAAAACTCTTTACTCCTTCTCATGGAGGACGTAGGACTGGAAGCGGGTCTATCAGTGTATTTCCAGCATGATGGGTGGCCCGCACACTTTGCACGTGTTTTCAGGAAAGTTGTGGAGGCGATGCTTCCAAATAGGTAGATGGGACGGGCAGATCCTGTGCATTGGCCAGCCCGGTCCCTCGACGTGATGCTCATTCAATTTCTTTCTATGGGGCACAGTGAGTGAGTGTGTGTACCACGAACCCCCAGCAACACCTGGAGATATACAGCAATGTATTACTGTTGCGTCTGCGGAAACATATGTTGGAACACTAGTCTGTGCAAGGCTCACCTGTTCACCGTCTTCAGAAGTATACTGATGAAAACTGTGGGCTCTTTGAATATTTGTTGAGGTGACGCAGGTTCATAGGACGTGAAGTTAACGTTTATTTGTGGGTGTGTTTTCTGTGCACGATGTTATGCACAAATTTGAAGTTTATGTTGAGTATATACCACTAATAATTGTGTTTAAAACTCTAGAACAAATTCTACCTGTAGTTTTCATTACTGTAGAAAAAAACGTACATATGCCATTTAAAAAGCCAAACTTTTAGTTGAATGTGGTGTACGTTAACCTTTATGGATTGTGTGTTCCTACCCACTGTGTGAGCACCTGAGCTATGTGCATCCGTGACCAATTGCATTTTTCACATTTTGTTTCTTTTCTGAAAGGTATGAGGTGGTAGAGGTAGATGGGAGACCGTATATATTTAAATGACGTTCATTGTATACGGCCACTCAGGGCGGACGCGTAAAATTATAAGGATAGGAGCAAGCACTAGAAAATCGCACATAGCCAAAGCTCAGATCATGTGAACTACGTGATTGTGATCATAATAGAAAAAATGGAATAATAATTTACGAGAATTGCTGAACCTGTGAGTAACATATGGTGCCACATACCACCCAAAATCCACCTAGGATTAGGGGAATCCATACCACGCAGAAGCGCTTTTGTATCGCGTTATATAAATGGAGCAGCATGCTGTTAATCAGGTGATTATAATGTTTTGACTCGACTGAATACATAATTACAGATGTAATGTCTACTACTAGATCTTGGTAAATGGCCACATGTAGATGGAGCAAAACGTTCCTGTACTTGATGACTAACTGAAACCCTCAGCTGCCGGCAGATGTTGTTGATATACCTCGATGTGGACATCTCCTGCTTACATGGCAGATGCTCTATCCATCTGAGCCACCGAGGACACAGACGAATAGCGCGACTGCAGGGACTTATCCCTTGCACGCTTCCCGCGAGACTCACGTTCTCAACTGTCCACAAGTCTACATATGTAATGTACCTGTAATTCGTTATGCCAATTGATTCCTGCACGTTAACACTCTCTAGCATCGTATTATGAACAAATTTCTTGCTCTATCAAGCGCCACGTCCACTGGGCGGCACATAGATGCAATGAGGTGCACTTGATCAGCCATAAGTCACACTCCACGCAACGTTGTAAGGGCCCCCGGTAAGAGCCGCGGGTCCGACTTGAACATCCGTCAAGGCGGAATACCGTCGGCACTCGGCACCGTCATATCTGCGCGCCACAGCGCCTGCCGCCCACTTTACCCGGCAAGGCAGCTGATCAAACACTTGGGTCTGCCTCTCTCGTTTCTCAGTCCCGCTTCAGTGTTGGCGTTCCCCAGCAACAGTGACTGAGACGTTGCTGCGCCGACAAGGGCCCGGTCATAGGCCGTCTGCTGCCAAGCCGCACGACCATGCGAGGTGAGTGCTGATGAAAATGAGCGGCTGGGTCCTCTGAAACATTAGCCCATTCCCCGGTGTAGTACTCTGCACCAGGTTTGCCACAGAACTGGTAAGCGTTGTTCACCTATGTTCTTGGATGAGATACAGACGCTCGAGGATATAGCGTCTGCTAGTTGTCTCACCACAATTAGCAGCACCGTGACTAGACATCTACTAATGACAGGAGCGAGGGGAGATCCAGCAGTTCCACCTTTTTCGCTGTGCTCTATTCCAGCTGCCGAGCCGTCATCATCTGCCTTGTGTCCAGTCACTTTAATAAGCAGTTTTAACTGTTACGTGCCCATGGAATAAGACCGAATGAGTCGTCTGTATTTACAGTACCTCAGGAAGTGTTAGAGAAGCTTTGCTTTTTCGCGATATATGCTGACGAAGTAAGTCGCAGCACCGAGGAGGAGTTGTGCGGCATAAACAAAAGTTGGTAGCCCTGTTTCTACATCTGAAAGGTAATGTCTGTTCAGATTTCGCACCATTTACAGACCCTTGGCTCCAGTAGCGCTACTACGAGGATGCAAACCAGGTTCCTTGAAATACACGCTGTAACGGTCGTGAGCCTTAGTTACCTTTGAGATTGGACGTGGTGAATTGATGTTAGTCGAGAATGCGTTTAAGGCGACAAAGAAGCCACTATCAACACTTCACTGAGTTCGAACGAGTTCGTGTAATAGGGTTACGAGAAGTTGGATATTCCTCCTGCGATACTGTAGGAAGACTTGGCTGGAATGTAGTCACTGTACATGATTGCTGGCAGCGGTGGTCACGAGAATGTACGGTCTCAAGAAGACCGCGCCCCGGACGGCCGTGTGGCAACACCGAGAGGGAAGACCATCGTGTTCGACATAACTGTATCTGCAGCTGCAGACTGAACAGCAGTTGGCACCATAGCGACACAACGAACTGTCACAAATCGGTTACTCCGAGGACTGCTCCGAGCCATACGCCCTGTAGCGTGCATTCCTCTAACGCCAACCCCCGCCATTTGCGACTTCAGTGGTGCCAAGCGAGAGCTGGTCGGACGGGAGGATGGAGGTCTTATTTTTCCTGATGTAAGCCGGTTCTGCCTCAGTGCCTGTGATGGCTACATGTTGATTAGGAGAAGGCCAGTTGAGGGCCTACAACCAACCTGTCCACGGCCTAGACTCACTGAACCTACACATGGTGTTAGGGTCTGGGGTGAGATTTCGTACGGCTGCAGGAGCGTTCTCGTCGTTATCCACGCACTATGACTCCAAATTTGTACGTCAGTATGGTGATTCGACATACTGTGCTGCCATTCATGAACAGCAATCCAAGAAGCGTTTTCCAACGGGATAACGCTCGCCCACATACTACTATTGTAAGCCAACATGCCCTACAGAGTGCTGACATGTTGCCTTGGCCTGCACGACCACCGTATCTGTCTCCAATCGAGCACATACTGGACATCATCGGACAACAACGCCAGCGTCGATGAAACTTCCTGGCAGACTAAAACTGTGTGCCCGACCGAGACTCGAACTCGGGACCTTTGCCTTTCGCGGGCAAGTGCTCTACCAACTGAGCTACCCAGGCACGACTCACGCCCGGTACTCACAGCTTTACTTCTGCCAGTATCTCGTCTCCTACCTTCCAAACTTTACAGAAGCACTCCTGCGAACCTTGCAGAACTAGCACTCCTGAAAGAAAGGATAGATAGGAGACGTGGTACTGGCAGAAGTAAAGCTGTGAGGACGGGGCGTGAGTCGTGCCTGGTAGCTCAGTTGGTAGAGCACTTGCCCGCGAAAGGCAAAGGTCCCGAGTTCGAGCCTCGGTCGGGCACACAGTTTTAGTCTGCCAGGAAGTTTCATATCAGCGCACACTCCGCTGCAGGGTGAAAATCTCATTCTGGAAACGCCAGCGTCATCCGCAAACGGCGTTAACCGTGGCTTTAGTGGCCGACCAATGGCGACAAGCGTAGTACTCCATCCCACGAACTGTCACCTATCGTCTGTGCAACACAATGCATGCACGTTTGCATGCTCGCATTCAACATTCTGTCCGTTACATCGGATATTAATGTAACAGCTTTTCACATTTTCCCTGGCTTACCTCGCGCTTACGTTAACCTGTGATCTTGCAGTGTTAATCAGTTGAATCTGTTACATACACAAATGTTTTCCCGAAATTTAATTACTCTGCATTAATTATTTTTTGGGGTTGTGATTTTTTTCTTTGATTGTGTATAGACGACCCATTGGATAATTGCGGAAGTCCCATGAGGGACTACAACCAAAGTCAACTGTAAAAACCTGTAGCGAACTTCATAAAAACATGACGATAGGTGCATGTGCCGTCAATTGCCAGTCAACATAAACAACTGCTACGTATTGTGAATAAAAAGGGAAAAAAGGAAAAAAACGTTGTTGTGTGACTACACAGTTACAGAAAAATCAAGCACTCACATTCGTTAAATACCAGATTGCATGCGTACGGAGTGATATGAAGTGGTACGACTACATCAAACTGATTGCAGGTAAGGCTGATGCCAGACGGAGATTCTCTGGCAAAATTCTCAGGGAATGTAGTCCATCCACAAAGGAGGAAGCTTACACTATCCTCGTTTGACAAGTACTCGAATACTGCCCTTCAGTCTGGGAACGTAGCATATGGGACTGATAGAGAAAATAGAGAAAGTCCAAAGAATAGCTGCACGTTTTCTCACAGGTTCATTTAAAACGCACAAAAAGTGTCACGGAGGTGCTCAGTCAACTCCAGTGGCAGACACTGCAAAAGAGGCGATTTGCATCACAGTGTGATCTACTGACAACGTAGCGATATGTTGCGTCCTGTGTGTGTCGAATAGACTATGAAGGTAAAATTGAAGAGATTCGATTTCACACGGAGCCTTGCCAACAATTGTTCTCCCCGTGGACTATTCGCGACTGGAGTAGGAATGCACCTGTTATGGAAGGCCTGGTAACCGGCTAGCGAGACTGCTTTGAGAAATGTAATTTATTTCATACATTTTTACAGTAAACTTTTATGTTCTCTTTCTTTCCTCCATTGTATTCGTGTCTTGTATTGGTTAAATTATAATTGGTGGGCGTCACCCGTCTCAGATCTGCCGTTTTGTCCTAATATCCTGCACAGGTCGAAAACCCATTCCTTGGAATTATGTTTTCGCTTTGAGTTAAGGGTAAAAAATCAGTGCGGATATGAAGCTTAACAGATCGCAGAAAGGGTTTCGCGAACAGAACGTTGTGGATTGTCCGGCCATATCACATTTTGCTCACAATTAGCGATGGGTGTTAAAACGGGTTGTTAATGAGGAGTGCGTTTGACTTTGTAGTTCACTGGCTAGGTTGGTGTCGAGAGGACACCCACACGTCCGTCGCATTGCCCGATTACTCGTCTGCTGCAGGCGGGGTATGGTTCGCGAAAGAGAAACGTACGTAATGAAGTGTGTAACAGCAAAATTAGAGAGACCTCTGGAGAAAAGAAAAGCAGCCGTATGAATAGCAAGAACTCAGATGCCACGACTATTAAGCAAAGAACGGAAAGCTGAAACTTGTAAAGAATATGTGCGTAGAAGGGCTTAACCTGTGGAACGAATTTGTACACAATGTTAATTGAAAGGAAAGAGGAATTAAATGATGGCCGGTAGCTGCCCCCACCCGCCGCACCCTCTCCGCCCGTATTCCTCAGAAACTCGAAGTACCATGTATAACCCAGGTCAAAGTGTCCTGATTACTTTAAAAACAATTAATGACTTAAATACACTCTACGACAACGGAATTAACCGAATGGGGCGGAAATCGGTACATGTTACGTACATGTAAAGGCAGCCAAATGATTATAATGATGACTGTATATCCCCACCCCACCAACGGGCGCGGGACAACCGGACAGGCTGAGAGGACCGAATCGTACCATCTTTTGTAAAGGTCGTTCATCGCATGGGAACCCCAGCCGCCAGGCGGATCAGCAAAAGAGTCAGCCTGGGGGTCCGGAGCGCTCGACGCAAACACGATGAGACCTCAAGAGAACTCCTCTCGCTCCACCTGCAGTTGGCGGCGGCTGTCTTCCCCCCCCCCCCTCCCCCCCCCCCCCCCGATTCGTAGGGCTGGATGGACGCAGGTAGCTGGTCTCAAGCAGACAGTGTGTGGTACTCGACCACTTGGACACGAGCCGCTAAATACGAACGCTTTGCTGCTGAACCACCGCGTGGAGAGCCTCGAGAACTGTAATCAGTTCTACAGAAAAAAATAACTGACTCAGCTACCTAATCTGTAATAGGAAAGGAGCTTAATTTCACACAGATAGCGACAGCCCTCTCACAGCGGAATTTTTCGCTGTGGTGAAACAGGTTGCTATGGCACATTCACAGGAGCCTGCGGCTGTTCCACCGAAGTCAAACACCGGTACCTCTAATACCCAGTAGCCCGTCCTCTTGCATTGATGCATGCCTGTATTCGTAGTGGCATACTATCCACAAGTTCATCAAGGCACTGTTGGTCCAGATTGTCCGAAACGGCGATTAGGCGTAGATCCCTCAGAGTGGTTCGTGGGTCACGTCGTCCATAAACAGCCCTTTTCAGTCTACCCCAGGCATGTTCGACAGGGTTCACGTCTGGAGAACATGCTGGCCACTCTAGATCGGTCGGAGGATGGCAGTCACGTATCGTACAGCCGTTACGGCGCCTCCCATGGCCACCATCGGCGTACGTCGGCCCCACATAATGCCACCCCAAAACAACAGGGAACCTCCACCATGCTGCACTCGCAGGACGGTGTGTGTAAGGCGTTCAGCCTGGCCGGGTTGCCTGCAAACACGTCTCCGACGATTGTCTGGTTGAAGGCATATGCGAGACGCATCGGTGAAGAGAAGGTGAAGCCAATCCTGAGCGGTCCATTCGGCATGTTGTCGGGCCCATCTGTACCGTTGTGCATGATGTCGTGGTTGGAAAGATGGACCTTGGACGTCGGGAGTGAAGTTGCGCATCATTCAGCCTACTGCGCACAGTTTGATTCGTACCACGACGTCCTGTGGCTGCACGAAAAGCATTATTCAACATGATGGCGTTGCTGTCATGGTTCTTCCGAGCCATAATCCGTAGGTAGAGGTCATCCACTGCAGTAGCCGCCCTTTGGCGGCCCGAGATAGGCGTGTCATCGACAGTTCCTGTCTCTCTGTATCTCTTGCATGTCCGAACAACATCGCTTTGGTTCACTGCGAGATGCCTGGCACTTCCATTGTTGAGAGCCTTTCCTGGCACAAAGTAATAATGCGGACGCGATCGAACCGCGGTGTTCACCATCTAGGCACGGTTGAACTACGTGACAGGTCGTATGTATATTTCACACTTCATTAATCATAGTTCATATACGTTATCGTGCTTGCACGCACTTCAGCGAAATCCTTGAAGTGTTTCTCATGCGTCACTGCAGACATCAGAACTGATACACAGGGTGAGACAACTGAGACGGGTCACGTCAAACTTGTAGAGAGTAAATAAATATATAGGGGTGCAATTTTCGCCAAGTCATAGTGGACACTGTGGCAAATTCCCTGATGGTCGCAAGTAATTTTTATCGTTTAGAGTCGCCGAATCACGACACCGACTTTTTTCTGATGGATCTATGTACTTTTTTTCTGTGTCGTTTGAAAGAGAATTTTAACGATATAACATGAGAGGGACGTGATCAAATAATGTCAAGATAACAGCGCCGTCAGGAGAAGAGGTTCCACAAATGTCTGCCCTGTTATAACACATGCAAGGAAACACACAACTCGGGTTCGGATTGTGTTGGTATTATCTCGGATGTCATGCCAAGTGCTCAAAAAACGTTGCCCATTGCTACATGTTGTAAAGTAATTGTGAAGACACAATACTGCAAATTGAATTTCAGCTGGAATTAACGTCAGCACAGACGCGTGTTATAAGGCATTCATGCCTTCGGCAGTCGTTGGTGTTTCGTAATAGACATCTTGTTTCTTGCTTCCTCCACAGGAAAACGTATGGAAGTGTTAAGTTTGTTGCGTGTGCAGACCATCCTGCATATCCTGAACGAACGTTCCAGCGCTTTCCGAATATCCTCTTAAAAGCGGTATGGGAGAGAGATCCATCATGTTGGCACCACAACGGTTGCCTTACTTTCAGTGGGATGTCTTAAAATAACTGCGGCAGCAATATATCTTAGGAACTCGAGCTACCTGAGTCTGTTTAGATTCCCATCAATAAAATGTGTACCACTGTAGAACAGACGCCAAACATTGTGTTTATCCACTTCTTTGAGTCAGCGTCTATTTTCAACTGACGATTAGTGCATATTACGAAGATTGACTTGCTCGTGGTTTGCAAACGAAGTTCCTTCCTGAAACGAAATTTTGCATAGATATGCCGCATCACTCTGCACTTTTTGTAGATAATATTCGGAGAACAGTAACCATTTTTGGAAGTCATTGCCAGGAAGCTATGGATACAGCGAAATGTGAAGAGGATAAAATGTGACGAAATATAATGTTCGCAGAGCATTCGTTTGGTTCATCTCTCTTGTACGTCCGAGGTATATCATAGTGACATTTTCATTGCGCGTTACTGCTGCTGAAATGTTAGTTTCATTTCTTTTGTTAGTTGCTTTTCTTTTACCTTGACGTAGTGCATTCTTTACGCTTGTAGTTTCTATATCTTTTTTTATAGGTTAGTTAGGTTTAACTAGTTCTAAGGTCTAGGGGACTGATGACCTCAGATGTTAAGTCCCATAGTGCTCAGAGCCATTTGAACCATTTGTCCGCCCTATTCTTGAGTATTGCTGTGCGGTGTGCGATCCGCATCAGGTGAGACTGGCGGATGATATCGAAAAATTTCAAAGAAGGGCGGCTCGTTTTGTATTATCGCGAAATAGGGGAGATAGTGCCACAGACTCATGAAATTTCGATCACAAGTTTTCTCCTCAAATTGCGAAAACATTCTCTTGGCACCCACCTACATAGCGAGGAATGACCATCAGGATAAAATAAGAGAAATCAGGGCTCGCACAGAAAAATTTAAGTGGTCGTTTTTCCCGCGCGCCGCTCGAGAGTAGAACGGTAGACAGACAGTTTGAAGGTGATTCATTGAACCCTCTGCCAGGCACTTTATTGTGAATATCAGAGTAATCACGTAGATGTGGATGTAGACGTAGACGTGCAAGCTGAGACACGTAAATTCTTCTTTCCTACAACGCTTTGTCGTTAGATTGGTTTGAACTTCCTATGCGCGTGTGGTCGGGAATATGTGGGCGGGACAAGGCCGTGTTGCACATCCCTGCAGCTGGCGTCTGTGTTGCCGTTCCCCGGAGTTGTGCTGGACGGCAGTATGTGAGGTGAGGGAGGCTCTGGGGGCTTGCCCGTCGTCGCCGCTGCCGACGTCCCCGTGCCGCGCTTGGCCGCCGGCTCACAGTTTCTATCGACTGCAGGGCCCCCTAACAGGATTACCGCCCCCCGCCATCGCCATTCCACAGTTTCGGCTCCAACTCTGCGCCAGCCGTTTCTCCTCAAGCGCCGTGCCTCTCTTGCCGTGTCCTACTGGCTTCTGTGCGCAGTAGGGAAACGCAAATTGCACGTGTACTGTGAACCGTGAGAGAGACGGTCATTGATCAAAATTTAAATTAATGTGAAGTCACCCTGTCTAAATGCTTGTAATCAATATCGGAAGTGCGGGGTGAGCAAACTAGAACTAGCTCGGAAATAACACTCGCGAGATGCATTTTGCAGTGTCTTGTACCATAGGAATCGAGGGAGAGGATGTTGTTCGGCGGCAGCTAGCCTCTTTCTACAGTACAACTGCACACGTGCGTTAAAAGGGCTCTTTATTTACATAAACAGGAAGCTACTTATCTTTAAGAGAATCCGTGTGTTGTGGTACAAGCTCTTCCGTAATAGTCCACGTTAGCCTCACTGCTGGTGGAGTACATGTCCCATGTGCGATGAATGACAGACGTCAAACTGGAGTGCGAGATGGTGCGTCAATGACTGGCCGACTGCGCTAGTGACTTAGACTGGGCTAGTAACTGAGACTGAGCACCGCAGTCAGCGACGGCTATCTGGATACTTGCGGTCAAGAGGGCGTTGGCGGCACGTTGCTTGCGGGTCTCTCTTTTGGCCTCTCTCCTGATAGCCGCGCTCGATCCAGCGCCTGTTATCGGTCTTTCACTACACCTTTGCCAACCGATGTGCTGGCGACAGCTTACGCTAGCACGCGTCTCATCTACTGTTGTGTAGTGGTCAGTGTCAATGGTTGTTCGACGTTTGTATAAGTAGCTGCATTTTCCGTTCAAGAAGTTAGTTCTGTTCTCTTTCTCTGGTTTCAGTAATAAACGTGCTTTCAGTTCTAAGTGTCGTACTCCAATTGATGTCCTTGCCTTCGGATTCGGAAATGAGTGGTTTCATCGTTACAATATTTCGTGCACCTTCTGCAGGCAACCCAATATGCATTATCCACACCCGGGGCAGAGGATGTAACCACATGTAAAATTTTGCCGGCCACTTTTATTTTGCCCAGCCCGTCCTGTTTTGTCGGAAACGGACATGGTGACACTGCAGCTGGGTAAAACACGGACACGTTCTTACTGGAAACAAAAACAGCCGCTATACTCTTTATTTATTCGATAACATAGTTCGAGGATAGACCCACCAATCCCGCTGTTCGAACTCCGCAACTTGTCCGGTAGGTGGAAGAATCGAAGACTCTTCCGAGCTGTACTGATGAGGAGTGGAGATGCTCGAACGAGAACTATAAAATTCAGTGTGTATATTGAACAGTCTGTGAAGGAAGCAAAGGAGAACTTTCGAAAAGGATTTAAAGTCCATGGAGAAGGAATTAAAACTTTGAGGTTCGTCGATGACATTGTAATTCTGTCAGAGACAGCAAAGGTCTTGGAAGAGCAGAACGTCATTTTAATTCTGTCAGACGCATGAAAGGACTTGGAAGAGCAGTTGAACATAATGGATAATGTCTTTAGAGGAAGTGGTAAGACGAATGTTAACAAAAGCAAAACAGGGGTAGTGGAATGTAGTCGAATTAAATCAGGCGATGCTGAGGGAATCAGATTAGGAGAAGAGACAATAAAATGAGTGTATGTTTGCTGTTAGGGTAGCAAAATAACTGACCATGGGTAAAGTAGACAAGGTATAAAATTTAATTGTTTCTGGAGGTATTTGTGTGGACTGTAGCCGTGAATGGAAGCGCAACGTGAACAGTTCATGCATGAAGAGAACAGAAGCTTTTCAGGTTTGGCGCTACAGAAGAATACTAAAGTTAAGATGGGTAGATTAAATAACTAAGGACGAAGTACTGAATAGAATTCGGGAAAACAGAAATTGTCACAACTGGACTAAAATAAAGACCAGGCTGACGGGACACATCCTGAGGCATCAAGGAATTGTTAGTTTGGTACCGAAGGGAAGTGTGGGGTTCAAAGTTATAATAGGAAGACCAAGGCTAGAATGCAATAGGAAGGCTCAAATGGACGTAGGTTGCAGTAGCTACGGACAAATGAGGTGACTAGAACAGGGTAGACCACAGTTGAGAGCTGCATCAAACCAGTCCTCGAGCTGAAGACGACAGTCAAACTTGCTACTAAAAATTTGGTTTACTGCATACATTAAGCTGCTCAAATTACAGCAACAAAAAAGATATGACGGCACACAGCGTAGTTCTACAGAATGATGTATATGCATGTTCATTTTCCTGGTCCTGCGTCAATTCTGTGTCGTGACTGACGTCTTTATTTATTATTTCGGAATTTGTATAATGACGTTATGCCTCATCGTACCTCTGTTAGTCGGAGGTAATGATTATACACTGCGGAGCGATACCAGCTGTTGTAGCGTTCCATCTGATGTCTTGCCGTCGGCCCTGTTTATCACCAGCTGTATAATTTCAGGTGATGCCAATATCAGTGTTCTATTGTCTTTGTCATCAAAGATGCGAGTGCATGCATGTCTTTTTTGTGCAGACATTTCTTTTTTAATTACGTGCTGCACGATGTGTAAGCACAAAACAGATTTGTTTGAAAACACTCGTCTGTTTTCTAAGGGTGGAAAATAAAAATCATTTTACATACCCACTTTTTTTTCACTTGGTGATGTCACGTTTCAGGCGAGAAGAGTCAAATTTGAGCTGAAAAATAAGTGTTCGTCTTAGCTCATGCCTTCATATTGCCAGCACATTTTTTCAATAGATTTATTGCAATGACTATAAAATACAGCCATACCTTAATGATAGTTAAATGCATTCATCCTTATTTCGCCCCTTGGACCTTAGTGAGCAATTTTGCACCCTCGTGGTAGTGAACACCGTCATAAATATTGCCGTAGCAGGCGCACCGCAGTTCATCGAATAGTCGTTAATAGTATTTATGCACAGATAGACTGCCAGAGTAGGTAGTTTACATTGTACGTAGTGCACGTGATGTGAGAGAACATTAGGTTCTGCCTGTGTTTGTACCAAATAGCGGAGTAAACAGAAGTAGGCCTAGTCAGCTGCTTTTAGACGCAGCGAGCTCAACATTTCATTTCTATTGTTTTACAGTGAGGCCTTGTGGGCTTCGTGCAAGTTTTATTCGAAATGGGAAGAATTTTCTTATATCCTTTAGGTGTAGCGTAAAAAATAATATGAAACGTCTGATTGGATGTTATGAATCTGTCTTTCTTTGTATTATTATTATTATTATTATTGTTATTATTATTACAAGTATTGTATTATCTAAATAAGCCATACACCGAATGTGATGCCTGCTTTAAAATGTTCTGGTTCTGTAATGCTAAATGAGATGCTGTTACGAGGAGATTTAATAAGCCGACATTCAAGCCGCCAATATTGCGAAAGGTGGAAAGTATTTCGATAGTCAGAAACCCACAGGGAAATGATAATTGCAGTCCATACTATCGTTAGTTGGGCTAAGCCAAAAGGGTATACATATGTTTTGTACCTTTTAAATATTTTGCAAGTTCGTATAGTGTTGAACTGCATTTTCTCGTTTTATTAAAAAGTTGCCATTGTTTTTTTTATTTTATTTTGGCGAAATATTATCAAGTTCGCCACGCAACTTTTTCATGTTTTATTGTACTTGTGCTTTTTTATTAATTTGGGAAATCCAGTGTGTTTTCTGCAGAAACTCTCCGATCAATTGTTTAATTCAAGTCAATTTTCCACATTTAATCGAAATATAAGGCTCCTACGGAGTGTTAGTAACATGCCCACATATTTTTTTTTTCCATTTATATGCATCTTGCTGGCTGAGCGCTAGTTAAGTGGAGTAGCGCGCACATGCTTACTCGTTGGCTTGTCTCGCATCATGGATAGTCATAAGGTTTTAATTATCACATGAAAATCAAAGCCACGAAATTACTTGTTTGTTTATTTGCAGGTATATGTCTGTAGCCTGGTACAAACTGAAGTCGCCGCTGCACAATAAAGCAGCACGACGCTGCAGCAGCCAAAATAAAAAGGCATAGCCCATTGATGAATTGGAATACTGTGCTATAATTCGTTGGCTGCGTTAGCAGGGGAACAACACTACTACAATCCATGCTGATATATGCGTTGTGTTCTTTCGTACAAGCCCGACAAAACAGACACCATTTTGATCCTTCAGCCACTGTGGATGGAGACACGAGGCAATTAATGACATCGGCTACCAGTGCGGGTGCACACCACGCTTGAACTCTTGCGGCAATCGGCGAACTGCTGCGAGTAACGGGGATACTGGGCAACTATGTCAGTAGTTTGTGGATAAATGGAGACGTTGGGTCTGACGGGAGGCATGCTAGGGTAGTCCGCGTAGTTGCGATGTCCACTGTGTCCGGATAGCGCAGTGGTCAGAGCATCTGCCTAGTGGGCTGGGTTCAGATCCCAGTCTGCCACAATTTTTAACTTTCTCCACTGATTTAATCAGTGCCTACTGTCAGTTAATGTCATTAATTCCTTCTTGTCTTAGTCCACACTGTCTTAGTCCACACTGTCTTGGTGGACGTGTACTGGAACAATGAACCATCACGTGACACAGCGATAAGGCAGCGCAGACGTCTCCAGTGCGATCAGGGAAGCCTGAGTGATCGAGAACGAAGCTGCAGACCACCTCTTTGTGAAGAACCCGAATAATAGAAACGTCTGAACTGACCACCACTGAAAAATGCGGAGACCCAACCATTGTAAGACAGGGCGGTGCTGAGTGTTTTTCGAGACTACCGTGGTGCGGTGTTATGTTCTTATGTGGGGCAAACCACTACCCAAATCTCCTGATGAGGTTGAGAGAGGCTGGGTACTCAAGACGAAGCGTAATGTGAAGTTGTCAAAAGTGTTGTTTTGCAGTCAACAAAAACGCTGCAGCTCATTCCGTGAGAGACGGGTCAGACTTTGGGTTTCTGTCAGCTACACCTTGTGAGGGTGCGGCCGAGCCTCCGACGCACCGCCGTGGATGTCAGAATAGTCCGTGGCGGGTGGACTAGTAGGGTGTGAGATCTCTCCCTGTGGGCTTACGTGCAGCTGATGAGAAAGATGTCACGCAGCGGGTAACTATCAGGGTAGGGATTGCCCTAGTAAACATGAGTCGTGGACGCTATATCGTACAAAAGTTAACATACAGGATGTTCATGTAACTGTGAAACGAACCAGAGTCCACGTTAAACTCTGTTTGTTACAAAGTTCCCTGCTGACGTACATGATTAACAAATTGTTACAGGTTCTACATCTACATTTATACTCCGCAAGCCACCCAACGGTGTGTGGCGGAGGGCACTTTACGTGCCACTGTCATTACCTCCCTTTCCTGTTCCAGTCGCGTATGTTTCGCGGGAAGAACGACTGTCTGAAAGCCTCCGTGCGCGCTCTAATCTAAAGTAGGGGGAAGCAATATAATCGATACCTCATCCAGAAACGCACCCTCTCGAAACCTGGCGAGCAAGCTACACCGCGATGCAGAGCGCCTCTCTTGCAGAGTCTGCCACTTGGGTTTGTTAAACATCTCCGTAACGCTATCACGGTTACCAAATAACCCTGTGACGAAACGCGCCGCTCTTCTTTGGATCTTCTCTATCTCCTCCGTCAACCCGAGCTGGTACGGATCCCACACTGATCAGCAATACTCAAGTATAGG
Organism: Schistocerca serialis cubense; assembly: GCF_023864345.2. Taxonomy (NCBI): domain Eukaryota; kingdom Metazoa; phylum Arthropoda; class Insecta; order Orthoptera; family Acrididae; genus Schistocerca; species Schistocerca serialis. The sequence goes on along the minus strand of NC_064644.1, from coordinate 599,942,639 downwards.
TCGAACGAGTGTTTTGTAAGCCACTTCCTTTGTTGATGGACTACATTTTCTAAGCACTCTCCCAATGAATCTCAACCTGTTACCCGCCTTACCAACAATTAATTTTATATGATCATTCCACTTCAAATCGTTCCGCACGCATACTCCCAGATATTTTACAGAAGTAACTGCTACCAGTGTTTGTTCCGCTATCATATAATCATACAATAAATGATCCTTCTTTCTATGTACTCGCAATACATTACATTTGTAATGTTCAGGTTCAGTTCGATCAAGAGAAATGCAGGGAATAAGAAAATTTTCAGTTGTTACATAGGTCAAAGTCAATCTAACACGAGAATACCTATGCAAAGATTGGATAGTCCAACTGAATGGAACAAAACGGGTATTATGGGAAAGTAACTGAACGGTCATCGTGATGTGACTCCTTGATTTGCCTGGTTGAAAGAACAACACGTGCAACTAACATTTCCGACCGAGTCGCGATGAGTCTTCAGTCACTCGCAGAAGTGTTGGATTCTGAAGGGAGGGTAATCCCAACAGCGCACCTACAGACACATGTTAATTCTCGCACCCTGCTCCCAAACCTACAGACTCTAACCATGTTCGGCACTCATACGTGCGATGCATACAGGGTGCTGTAACGTGGCGCAGACATACCGGATCTCCAGACGGTCTCTAAGTCAAGTGTCCTCTCCCGTCTCCCGGTATGAAGTGTGCTGTCTGCCATTCCACGAACAAATGTCTTCCCTCCAGAATCTCAAACAAAAGTGTTCCGTACCGATACTGTCTTCCTGAACCACTCAGCAAGTCTGCGCACTTCTTGTGCGCTAATCATAACAGCTCTGCAAAGTGCTCATCCATGACTTTCATTAGTGAGACAACAGTCTCTCCTCCACAGTTTTGCAATATTAACCAATGATTACCCATCCACGCTTGCAGTTTTTAAACAATTCTGAGTTATTCTCCCAATCTCCATATAGTTTGATGATTTAGTCGGTGCGATCACCTCCAAGTAGACACTTCACAGAAATTGTTGTCCTGTCTTCCTCTGATCAGCTATTTGTTTAGGGTGGCCAATGAGGAGCTCTCTTACTAATTTTTAGGGCAGAGGTTAATTCATCTCGCATGAAGTCCGATAGAAAGTCGGCCCAGTGCTTTACGAAGGAAAAAGGTACCTTTGAGGTTTGTTTTGCCTCGATGCTCGTGCTTGTAAGAACTGAGTACGAGTATTCGTCACGCCATCTTGACTATTTCCGAGAGTGCAGACCTGGACTGATGTCGTGTAGAGCGTATAGCATTATGCGAAAATAGTCGAAAGGCGACTGGCCATCACTAGCCCTGACAAAATCCGGATCAATGTGCAGTTGCTGCAATTAGCTGTCGCCTCGCTATGCGCTTTCCTCTGAAAAAACAAGCTACAACCACCAAGTGAGGTCTGCCTGAACGCCAAGCGACTGGCCAGGTTCACTGCATCCGCCTTGGGTCATCGCGTGATCAGCAAATGCAAAACTGCCACCAAGAAGAAGAAGGAATTAATATGGAAGTAGACGGCTTACTCCTTGCTATCGCCGACGTTATTTCTTGCAGTCGTTAACTATTTTATCAAGCAAGGGGAATAAAGTTCAGATATAATGAGTTTAGATTATAGACGGCCCCTGATACGTGCCATTTCGGCCCTGGACCGCGATGTATCTTCCTCCACTCTCCCTCCCTTAACCTGCCAGCCACGAGTCTTATTTTTCTGTCCCAAGGATGAAAAGTACCGTTGAATGCAAGGCATTTGCAGAATTACAGGAAGGTGATTTTTCAAGGTGGAAAATTTCGTACACAGCCAAAATGGAGACTTCTACAAACAACGTCGTCCACAAGTCATCCACCTGTAGGCAAAATTTACCGCATTGAAGGGTGACTACGTAGACAAGAAGTGACGCTTAACCAACTTCGTGGTCGCAACTTGATTTTTTTCTTCCGAAGTGATAATTAGAACCTTATGAGTAACCGTGGTTAAGATGACGGCCAGCCACGTCCAATGGCCGCCACTGTGACGTAAAGCAGAACGCTGGGCTGCGGGGAGCCGCCTGGGAGGAGTGCAGCCGCAGCCACCGCCACCGCCACCGCCCCCGCCACTGCCGCCGCCGCTGCAGCCGCCTCCGCCGCCGCCGCCGCCGCCTCCCAGCTGGTAGAGCGCCAGTGACTGTGTTGCGTTCTGTCCCCAGCCTCGATACCCGGCCCGGCGAGCGCCGAGAGGCGAGCAAGGCGCTCTGCCGCGTCTCCCGCGCCCCGCCCCGCCCCGCTCATGTACACCAGGTACTCCCTCTGTCTGCCTGACTGCCTGCCTCTCGTTCTCTGTGTGTTTACTCTGGCCCGCTGCTCCCTGCCTGGCTGCCTCGCCGCTTGCCTGTCTGTGTGCTCGCCTCACTCACCTCACCTACTTGGCTCACCCGTGCACCAGTGGACACCAACTCCCACTCACGCAACGAACGCATGCTCTTCCTCTCATCCCGTGCACTCCCATCTCAAGCTGTTTGTCTTAATGTTGGAAATTTGTGTAATGTTCGTAGTTAATGGCCGGGAGTCACTTAGTAAAACCGAACTGTATCAGCGGGTATCCCAAGAAACCGTTACTGATCCTCGGCTGTTCTTAGTCAGTGATTTAGGAGACATTAAATATATTCACAGTTGCGAATATGGAGAACCATCAGCCGTATAATCGATTGAAGACAATTGAAATGTGTGCCAGATCAGGACTCTAAACCAGTATTCCCCACTTATCGCGACCGGTCGCCGTAGCATTTGGCTATCTGAGCACCACTCACTGCCAGACCCAAACTTTCATATGTCGTCAACTGTGTGTCTACATCCCGAACTCGTACATCCATTATACAGCGTGTTACAAAAAGGTACGGCCAAACTTTCAGGAAACATTCCTCACGCACAAAGAAAGAAAATATATTATGTGGACGTGTGTCCGGAAACGCTTAGTTTCCATGTTAGAGCTCATTTTAATACTTCTCTTCAAATCACATTAATCATGGAATGGAAACACACAGCAACAGAACGTACCAGCGTGACTTCAAACACTTTGTTACAGGAAATGTTCAAAATGTCCTCCGTTAGCGAGGATACATGCAGCCACCCTCCGTCGCATGGAATCCCTGATGCGCTGATGCAGCCCTGGAGAATGGCGTATTGTATCACAGTCGTCCACAATACGAGCACGAAGAGTCTCTACATTTGGTACCGGGGTTGCGTAGACAAGAGCTTTCAAATGCCCCCATAAATGAAAGTCAAGAGGGTTGAGGTCAGGAGAACGTGGAGGCCATGGAATTGCTCCGCCTCTACCAATCCATTGGTCAGCGAATCTGTTGTTGAGAAGCGTACGAACACTTCTACTGAAATGTGCAGGAGCTCTATCGTGCATGAACCACATGTTGTGTCGTACTTGTAAAGGCACATGTTCTAGTAGCACAGGTAGAGTATCCTGTATTAAATCATAACGGCGGTGAATCGAGGAAGTACAGTACATACTGACGAAACTAAAATGAGCTCTGACATGGAAATTAAGCGTTTCCGGACACATGTCCACACAACATCTTTTCTTTATTTGTGTGTGAGGAATGTGTCCTGAAAGTTTGGCCGTACCTTTTTGTAACACCCTGTATATACTCCCGTGTGTGTGTGTGTGTGTGTGTGTGTGTGTGTGTGTGTGTGTGTGTGTGTGTGTGTGTATTTATTGAACCGGGGACCTAGAAACGACGGGGGTTCGGCCTCCAGTGAACACTTCGGGAACCTCTCATACCAGACGAGTGTAAACCCAAATGTTTGCGTGGTATGGTGTACGTGTCGTGGAAACGGTGTTTGCGCGGCAATCGCCGACATAGTGCTCAGGTGGAATAAGGGAAACGAGCCCGCTTTCGCCTAGGCAGATGGAAAACCCCCTTAAAAACTATCCATAGTCTGGCCCGCACACCGGACCTCGCCACTAATCCGCCGGGCGGATTCGTGCCGGGGACCGGCACGCCTTCCCGCTCGGGAAGCAGCGCGTTAGACCTCGGGGCTAGCCGGACGGGCTTTGCCTGCACTAAGTTTGTCTGTCCTCTTACGAAGCACTGCTGTGCGGTACGGGATACTTACCTGACCGGATTGACGGAGGACATCGAAAATGTTCAGTGAAGGCTAGTTCGTTTTGTATTATGACCAATTACGGGAGAGACTGACGTGCATATTATAAGCGAGTTTAGATGGCAACAATTAAAACACGGATCTCCCTTTTTTCGGTCAAGATCTTTCCACGAAATTTCACTCACTAATTCTTTTCTCCCAATACTGCGATTTATGACTCTCATTTAAGGAAAAAGATCATCGTAATAAAATAAAGTCAGAGCTCGCACGGAAAGATTTTCCCAAGTACTATTCAAAGTGGAACGGTAGAAAAATGGCCTGAATGTGATTCTATGAATCCTAGGCTCAACACTTTGCATAATGGTCATCTAGATGTAAATGAAAGTTTCGCTTTCAAACACGTAATTAGGAACAAATACTGATGCCAATAGCGACGAATCAAAAATTAATCTAGCGTGCAGGTCCTTGGTTACAGCTGAAGGAAACGTCAAAATCTGCGGCCTCAGAGATGCCTCAGTTCGTAACGTGAGAAGATTTCTCATGGATCAGCTTCATTTTATCGGCAGTTGACTGTACTATAGTATACGGTCTCTCGGCAAAGCAAGATATGGATGCATACATAATAAAAAAAAGTCTGTGTCAAAAGATAGCACTCACGTTGCGATGCGACGCTGTAGATCGGGATGCATATCATTTGTTACATTAGTGTTCCTTAAATGGTCCAGAGATATGCAAATAACTAGGTGCCCAGTTGGGAAATTAAGGAAGATCAGGGTTAGCGTCCAGTCCACGACGGGATCATTAGTGACCGAGTATGTACTCGCAAAAGGGGAATGATGAGGAAGTAAACTGGACGTGCCGTTTCAGAGAAACCTTCAAGTCGTTTGCCTTAGGCGGTTTAAGAAAATCTCTGGTAATGTAAAACTGAATGGCCGGACCAAGATGAGAAGTGCTACGGCGGAACGTGCTTCACTGTCTGGCACTACACGAATGCTGTGTGTTTCCTACCGGGCTTCAGTACAGAAGTAGTAATGGCACAGGAAGGCAATGAATACTTACAAATTTCGTTAAGGTTTGTTTTCAATAACGACGCATGCTGCAAAACACATTTAGAGAAAAACAAACGGCTGGGTAATGCGACATTGACTCCTTAATGACCAATTTTTTGTCGATACTGTTGAACATGATGGTTCACGGTCGGCAACTGCAGTGATTGCTTGGAAACAGTTGTCTTCACTAAATGCACTTTGTGTCAAACATACGAATGTGGTAGGAAGAGAACCCCTTACCATCGTAGTAATTGCGCTTACAAAGTTCCTTGCTTGCACACAGCAACTACACAGCTTTGTCACAGGGCCAAATAGGGGTAGGAAACTGCTATGGCAACGACAGATGGCAGCACAGATTACCAACAATTTATAAACATATGCTGAAAGAAGTTTTATAGTATTCAGCTGGAGTATGAATGTGCGTGGCAATATAATGTTCACTTGCACTGATCTGTCTTTACACCTTAGGATGGATGCAGACCCAGTGAACAGTGGCTAACATCACTTACATAAAGTCTGGCTGGGCTGTTGTTGGAGGCGACTGTAGATGAGTCTTGTGTTGATGTTCTATCCTGAGGTACTAAGTGGAACGTGTGTCTACTTATACAGGGTGTTACAAAAAGGTACGGCCAAACTTTCAGGAAACATTCCTCACACACAAGGAAAGAAAATATGTTATGTGGACATGTGTCCGGAAACGCTTAGTTTCCATGTTAGAACTCATTTTAATACTTCTCTTCAAGTCACATTAATCGTGGAATGGAAACACACAGCAACAGAACGTACCAGCGTGACTTCAAACACTTTGTTACAGGAAATGTTCAAAATGTCCTCCGTTAGCGAGGATACATGCATCCACGCTCCGTCGCATGGAATCCCTGATGCGCTGATGCAGCCCTGGAGAATGGCGTATTGTATCACAGCCGTCCACAATACGAGCACGAAGAGTCTCTACATTTGGTACCGGGGTTGCGTAGACAAGAGCTTTCAAATGCCCCCATAAATGATAGTCAAGAGGGTTGAGGTCAGGCGAGCGTGGAGGCCATGGAATTGCTCCGTCTCTACCAATCCATCGCTCACCGAATCTGTTGTTGAGAAGCGTACGAACACTCCATCGTGCATGAACCACATGTTGTGTCGTACTTGTAAAGCCACATATTCTAGCAGAACAGGTAGAGTATCCCGTATGAAATCATGATAACGTGCTCCATTGAGCGTAGGTGGACAAAACTAAAATGAGCTCTAACATGGAAATTAAGCGTTTCCGGACAAATGTTCACATATCATCTTTTCTTTATTTGTGTGTGAGGAATGTTTCCTGAAAGTTTGGCCGTACCTTTTTGTAACACCCTGTATACGCGTCACTTGGGAACTACACTGTGCAACTGAATTCTCGATCCCCGTAATTACCATTTTTTACAACGCTTAACTTTGAAATTTGGGTAAGTGGTGCTTACAATGTTCCTCTGTAATGGTGCAAAAACGTGCCGCACTGCGACGTCACCATCTGGCTTAACGATACTTCAAACAGCAATGTCGACAAACGGCACAGCTCGGCAGTTCATGTGAGCTGTAAGGTGGTTTAATGATGTGACATTGGCACCAAACTTCACAATAATTCCTGCCCAACGCCACCGTAGTTCTGTCCGATGACAGGAAGGTCGCCATACTCACTCTTACCCACAGTTCACAACTTCTTTTGATGCGTCTGCGATGGAGGTCAGAACTGCGTCAGCTTCAAATCAAGAGGTTTTCTTATGAGTGGCCGAGGGAAACGTTCCAGATACACCGCCGCTCAAAATCAGCACGAGAAGGTGGCAGGGAGTAGCATAAAGGAAAGCAATGAAACCAACTCTCTCCCTGGGACGGTTATTCCCACACATTTCTTGGTCGAAAACGTTAGTCTGCAGTGCAGTGAGCAACGGGAAGACGTTCTTGACAACCTTTGACTCTGCTGGTACCCTAGGGCATTTCAAACGTTCCCTAGGTCTACATCCACATTAGTCTTTACCTGACCCCTTTAGAGAACAGCGCATCCGCAATTTTTGCTCTCGGATACATGTTGGAACTACTAGGGACTTTTCAACACCACTGGACGAAATCTGAACGTAATCCGAAGTCTCAAAGGGTGCGTACGCTTTTTCCTCCTTTCTGTTTTACGTGCTGCTGTGGCGTGATCCCAGGGGGAGGGGGGAGATTCGACATTGGCACACGCGTGAATAATGGGAAAGGGTCCTTCTAAGACCTCCCAGTTCGCCAAAACCCTAGGTGCCATCTACCCGCCTTTGTTGAGCACTTTACAACTGTAACTGTACAGACAGACCCCCTGACGGAAGTCCCAGCTGTCTGGTAGAAGGCTACACTGCTGCTCTTTCGCCGCTACCTGCCGCCCTTGCGCCTGATAGTAGGCTATCCAGAATCGGGGAGTGTCGAAGAGGTTGCCGGTTTCCCAGCGGCTAGGACATCATAGCCGTTTCTGTATGTGGAGATACACTTTCAAAATTCCCAAAATGGTGGGCAGGTGCCACCGAGAGTTTTGACAACAAGGGGGGCGGGGGGAGGCTAGAGGGGGTTTACAGGGACCCCTTGCTGTGTTATTCACTGCTGCTTCGGATCACGTTCAGATTTCATCCAATAGTTTTGAACGGTCACTAGTGGCTCCAGCCTCTCACACACTGTGGTCACACTGCGCTCCAAACTGGTGCTATCACATTTAAAGAATGTCTTAGTGTCGATCGCACTGCGAACTGTCTTTACCGACCACGAAATGTACGGGGATCTACGCGCCTGGAAAAGGGGTGGTTCCATTGATGCCCTGTATGCCACCGCAAGAGGTGAAAGTGTAGATCAACGGAAAACATGTTGCGAGTTGATCATCAAAAAAAGTAAAACAATGGGAATGGTGTATAGTCGAATAATACCGGGCTATGCTGAAAGACGTGGAGTAGGAAATGACACTTAAAGCAGTAGATGAGTTTTGCTGTTTAGGGATCAAAATAACTATGAATTAGTCAGGGTACAAAATTCAAACTGGGAGTAGAAAGTAAAGCATTTCTCAAAACGAGAAATTTTTTGCTAACATCAAATATAAATTTCCATGTCATGAAGTCTTCTCTGGAGGTATTTGCCTGGAATGTAGCCCTGTACAGAAGTGAGCCGTGGACAGTAAATTGTTGAGACAAAAGGAGAATGCAACCTTTTGAGGTATGGCACTACTGGCGAAAACTGAAAATCAGTTGGGTAAACCAAATAACAAGAGAGGAGATACTGAATCGAAGTGGGAGAAGAAGAGATTTTTGGCATGACTTGACTACAAGGAGGGAACAGTGGACATAACACATTCTGAATGAACAAAGCATCGTCAGTGTAGTACTGGAAGGATGTGTGCGCACGTGTGCGTGCGTTTACCTCTGCGTGTGCGTGTTGTGTGTAGTGGGAGTGATGGGGTGTGGGTACTGAAGACTGTAGAGATAGACCATGGCTTGGCTACAGCAGACAGGTTCAAGTGGGTGTAGGGTGCAATGGTTATGCAGAGTTGAAGAGTCTGGCACGCGATAGACTAGTGTTGACAGGTGCAGCAAACCAGTCTTCGGACTGCAGACCATAGCAACATCGCAGGTAGTTAACTCCGATACGATGACCACCGCGCACATTCTAAGACAGAAAAAAAAACTGCGCACCACGAAGGAATTATGCGAAATGGCTGCAAACTGATATTCAAACAGGTATCGACGTAAAGTGCAAAATTTTGAACTTCGTCGGCGGATGGATGAATGTGTTAGACTGCAGCGCAGTTTCACCTCGCAAATACCAAGGATATTAAACAGGGGACATGTCGACACTAGGGCATTAAGTCTTTGTGAATTTCATTCCATGTACTCACTTGCTCAGTAACTATGCCTCGCAGACATGTGTGAGCAATATACTCGGGTGTCAGCATTTGAGAGAGGATACGTAGCTAGGCTCAAAGAAGCTGGTTGGAGTAATCGGCAAATCCCTCGACATGTGAATACGAGCCATATTACAACTCGATGACGTTCGAGGTTGGTTGGTTTGTTGGTTTGTGGGATTGAAGGGACCAGACTACTAGGGCCATCGGTCCCTTTTTCCACAAACTTGAAACACCCACAAAGAATAAAAACAAACGATGGAGATGACAAGAGACGACACAGGACAAGAAAGACTCAGAGACCAGACAAAAGGAATTAAAATCACACAGTGTGTGACAGTGGTTGGCCTACCATTAAGACAAAAAAGGAAAAGCCAACCACCAAGAAATGCACTAAAAAACCCAGTCTAAAATCGTAGGCCAAAGGCCAGACTCAACATAAAAAGGACAAATACATCAAGGGATAAAAAAACCTGCACGAATAAAACTCAAAAGTAAATGTGCCATCGCAACGTCATCTGATAAAAGTGCAGGAAGCGCATCAGGCAGCGCAAAAGTCTGCCTGAGCGGAGTTGAAAGTGGGCAGTCCGACAAGATGTGGACCACCGTCAAAGCTGACCAGCAGCGACATGAAGGTGGGTCCTCGCGACGCAATAAGTATCTGTGTGTTATCCAGGTGTGGCCAATCTGTAGCAGGCAGAAGACAACATAGTCCTTGCGAGATACCCGCAAGGAGGAGCGCCACGCACCGGTAGCCTCCTTGATGGCCCAAAGTTTGTTGGGTGAAGGAAGGGTGCGCCATTTTTAACCCCAGGTGCAATGTACTGTCTGCCGCAAAACTGACGTGAGGTCACTCTCCGAAAGGCCTATCTCCAAGGCTGGTGCACCGACAGCCTGTTTGGCCAGCGTGTCAACACATTCATTTCCCAGGATGCCGACATGACCTGGGATCCACACAAAGACCGCAGAGCGGGCGCAACGGGCAAGAGTATGGAGGGGCTCCTGGATAGCCATCACCAGACAAGAGCGAAGGAAACACTGGTTGATAGCTCTTAAACCGCTCAGGGAGTCACTACAGATAACGAAGGACTCACCTGAGCAGGAGCGGATATACTCTAGGGCGCCAGAGATGGCGACCAGCTTGGCTGTGAAAACACTGCAGCTAGCCGGCAATGAGTGTTGTTCATAATGATCCCCTAGAGTAAAAGCATAACCGACACGACCAGCAACCATCGAACCGTCAGTATAGACAACGTCACAGCCTTGAAATAAAGCGGCGGCGGAGGGCCTCAGGAGGGACTGAATCCTTCGGGCCCTGTGCCAAATCGAGCCGAAGGCACGGGCAGGGCACACACCATGGGGGTGTACGCAGAGGGACCCGGAAAAAAGGTGGAAGAAGGAAAACCTCAAGCCCAGAGAGAAGAACTCTGACGTGAACCGCGATCGTACACCCTGACAGGGCCCGCCGTTCCGGAAGATGAACGACCGACTGAGGGAACAGGAGACGATAATTGGGATGCCCAGGCAAGCTACAAACGTGTGTAGCATAAGGGCCTGTAATCGTTGGCCCCGGAACCGCAATGGAGGGACACCTGCCTCCACAAGTATGCTGTTGACAGGGCTTGTCCGTAAAGCTCCAGTGGCGAGTCGGATCCCCCTGTGAATTACGGGGTCAAGCAACTGCAATGCGGAAGGTGATGCCGAACCGTAGGCCAGGCTCCCATAATATAGCTAGGACTGAATTAACGCCTGGTACAGCCGTAGAAGGGTAGACCGATTGGCACCCCACCTGGTGTGATTTGAGCAACGAAGGGCATTAAGATGCTACCAGCATGTCGATTTAAGCTGCCGAATATGAGGGAGCCAAGTCAACTGTATATCCAAAACCAACCCCAAAAACCGATCCGTCTCCACCACAGCAAGAGGTTCTCCGTCAAGATAAAGCCGTGGCTCAGGGTGAACAGTGCGTCGTCGGTAGAAATGCATAACACAGGTGTTGGCAGCTGAAAGCTGGAAGCCATGCGCTACAGCCCAAGACTACTACTTGTGGATAGCACAATGCCAATGGAGCTAGAGTATAAGCAGAAGTCATCAGCACACAAGGAAGCTGAGACAAACGTACCCACCGCCGCATCGAGCTCATTAATTGCAATTGAAAAGAGGCAGACACTTAAGACATCCTTGCAGTACCCCATTCTCCTGAACTCGGGAGGAACTATGGGAGGCCGCAACTTGCACGCGGAAGGAACTAAGCGATAGAAAATTTCTATGAAAATCGGGAGTGGACACTGAAGATCCCAACCATGAAGCGTAGAGAGGATGTGATGTCGCTGTGTCGTATCGTATGAGTTCCGCATGTAAAAAAGATCGCGACCAGATGCTGACAGTGGGCAAAGGCCATACGGATGGCAGACTCCAGGCACACCAGATTATCAGTGGCAGAGTGACTTACGGAACCCACCCTAAGATGGAGCCAGAAGGCGCCGAGACTCAAGTAGCAAACTCAACCTCTGGCTCACCATGCATTCGAGCAACTTGCAAAGAACATTAGTGAGGCTAATGGGGCAGTAGCTGTCCACCTCCAGTGGGTTCTTGCCAGGTTTCATCATAGGGATTACGATGCTTTCCCACCACTGTGACAGGAACTCACCCTCAACCCAGATACGGTTGAAAACGTCAAGTAGGTGTCGCTGGCTGTCCACCAAGAGGTGTTTGAGCATCTGACAGTGGATGCCATCTGGCCCAGGAGCCGTATCAGGGCAAGTGGTTAGGGCACTTTGGAATTCCCACTCTATGAACGGAGCATTGTACGATTCAGGGTGGCGCATGTGAAATGAAAGGCTCCAATGTTCCAACCGCTCTTTCGGGAAGTGGAAGGCCAGTGGGTAATTCACATAATTCGCAGAAGTGGAACTCTGAGAAAAATGCTCCGCTAAGTGGTTTTCAACTGTGTTGGAGTCAGTACAGACTGTTCCATTCAGTGAAAGCGCAGGTACGCTGATGGGGGTCCAATAGCCAGAGTCGCCTAATCTTGGCCCAAACCTGCGATGGAGAGGTAAGGAAGCCAATGGTGGAGACATAACTTTCCTAGCACTCCTGCTTGCATTGGTGAATGAGGCAGCGGGCTTGCACATGGAGCAATTTAAAGGCGATGAGGTGTGTCTGTGAGGGATACCGCTTGTGATGCTGGAGTGCCCGCCTGCGATCTTTAATCGCCTCAGCAATCTCGGGCGACCACCAAGGCACAGTCCTCCGCCGAGGGGACCCAGAAGAACAAGGACTGGAATATTTTGCGGCAGTAACGATGCCGGTGGTGACCGAGTGAACCACCTCATCAATGGCGTCATTGGAAAGAGGCTCAATAGTGGCAATGGAGGTGAACAAGTCCCAGTCAGCCTTATTCATAGCTCATCTACAGGGGCGCCGAGAAGAGTGACCCTGTGGCAGTGACAGAAAGATCGGAAACTGGTCACTACCACACAAGTCGTCATGCACAGTCCATTGGACAGATGGTAATAAGCTAAGGCTGCAGATCAAAATGTCGATGGCTGAGTACTTGCCATGCGCCACACTGAAATGTGTGAAGGCACCAGTATTTAAAAGAGAAAGGTCGAGCTGTACCAATACTTGCTCAATGATGCTACCTCGAACTGTTGGCACTGATCCACCCCACAAAGGGTTATGGGCGTTTAAGTCGCCCAGTAACAGAAAAGGTTGCAGCAGTTGGGTTATCAGTGCAGCCAGGACATGCTGTGGGACATCACCATGCGGTGGAAGATAGACTGCAAACAGTAACAGCCTGAGGTGTCCACATCAGAACAGCGACAGCCTCTAAAGTTGTTTGTAGAGGGACAGACTAGCTGTAAATAGAGTGAAGGACGTAGATGCAGATGCTCTCATAAGCTGCCCAGTTCTTACAATAACCTCGATAGCCACGGAAGGCGGGGGTTCGCATCACCGGAAACCAAGTTTCCTGAAGAACAATGCAGAGGAGAGGGTGAAGGCTGAGAAGTTGTCGGAGCTCAGCAAGATGGTGGAAAAAACCGTTGCAGTTCCACTGGAGGATGACACTGTCCATGGCCGAGAAAGGCGTGAAGGGACCAAGGATACAGGTTACGCCGCTGGGTCACCTGCTGCCACCGATTGAGCATTGATGGGAGCAACATCCATCATGTCTGAGGGACCGGCGAGATACGGGTCCTCAGTGGACGCCAGAAACTCCACCACATCCTCGGATGCAGAGCTTGTGGGTAGCGGTGGAGTGGGTGCCACTGCAATTGCCTTGGTCTTGGGGGTCTTCGATTTCGATTTCTCACACTGTTCCTTTGGTTGCTCTTGCTGGGAGGGCGTCTTTGATTCAGTCTCCTGGATTGAAGGGGACCACAAAGCCCTACGACCAGCTACCTGGAGCTTCTTCAGCCCCCTGGTGGGTGTCTAGTTTGCCACTGGTAGGAACCTGGAAAGGGAGTGACCCAAGGGATCCCTTCCTAGTGAGAGGAAACCAAAGAAGAGTTACGCTTCTCCAGTTTAGAAGTGGAGACTGGTGTCCCCTATGGTTTGGGGTGGGGGGTGCTCCTGAGGTAGGTGGTGTGGGAGCAACAGGACAGGGAGGCAAGTGCCCCCCACCATCCTTCGGCTCTGAGAGCTGACAGTATGTGGTGCAACGGATGGAGCTGTAACAGGAGTGACAGTGGCGGCATAAGATGGCGTCATGTGCACAGGATGTAGCCGTTCAAATTTCGATTTAGCCTCAGTGTCGTTCAGTCAGTCCAGGGTCTTGTATTCCATCTTTTTCCGTTCCTTATGTAGAATCTTACAGTCCGGCGAGCAAGGGGGATGGTGCTCTCCGCGGTTGACACAGATGGGAGGCGGGGCGCATGGAGTATCGGGATGGGATGGACAACCACAATCGCGACATATGAGGCTGGAAGCACAGCAGAAAGACATATAGCCAAACTTCCAACACTGGAAGCACCGCATCGGGGGGAGAGATATATGGCTTGACATCACAGCGGTAGACCATCACCTTCACCTTCTCGCCGGCCGGTGTGGCCATGCGGTTAAAGGCGTTTCAGTCTGGAACCGCGTGACCGCTACGGTCGCAGGTTCGAATCCTGCCTCGGGCATGGATGTGTGTGATGTCCTTAGGTTAGTTAGGTTTAATTAGTTCTAAGTTCTAGGCGACTGATGACCTCAGAAGTTAAGTCGCATAGTGCTCAGAGCCAACCTTCACCTTCTCGGGTAATGTGTCACCCTCAAAGGCCAAGATGAAGGCACCGGTGGCAACCTGATTATCCCTAGGACTCTGGTGGACGCGCCGGACGAAATGGACACCTCGTCGCTCTAAGTTGGCGCGCAGCTCGTCATCGGACTGCAAAAGAAGATCCCTGTGGAAGATAATGCCCTGGAGCACATTTAAGCTTTTATGGGGCGTGATAGTAACATCCCCCAGCTTCTTACAAGTGAGTAATGCCCGTGGCTGGGCAGAGGATGCTGTTTTTATCAAGACTGACTTGGACCGCATTTTTGACAATACCTCCACCTCCCCAAATTTGTCCTCTAAATGATCTATGAAGAACTGAGGCTTCATGGGATTCCCCATCAGCTCTCGTACAGACTAGACATCGTGACGAATATGTCTCACTGTCATTCATAGCCTTTCTTTCCTCCCACAGTGTAGTCAGGGAGGGGAATGATTTGGGTCATACATATTTGCATTCAAGTGAGCCCTCGAACGCTTAGAGACTGCTGGTGGTTGGTCACCAGCAAGAGATGTGCCACGCTTCATTGCGGCGCAGGCATCAGTAGAGCGATCCCTGTGTCGTCAGGGGGCTGCAACCAACAGGATATATGGCGGCCCCACCACAACGGACTGGCTGCCGTTCTGGATATTAGGGGGCAAGTGGTGCATGAACGTCGTCAGCGCAGAAAGCGACACTGCAGAATGCCTGGCGGAAATCGCACCCAGTAATCTATCCTTTCCCAAGAGATGGAGAGCGAGTGGGACTGCAATGCAACGACGAATAAGCAGGTTAAAGGTCTCAATATGTGATGGACACAATGCACCAAGTAAGGCGCCATTCCCGAATTGGCTCGCTCTTCGGAATAATTTTGAAATATGGTGGTCAACCCCAATAGGGGACCATCACATAAGGGCCGAAACGTTTGATACCTCTTTTAGACGCCTCTTACTACAGGCAGGAATATCGCGGGCCTATTCTTAACCCCGAACCCACAGAGGGAGGTGACGTTCGAAGGAATGGGTGAAACATGGCCGACACAGCGTCAAGAAGGAAGAAGTCGACCTAGAAAGGCGACAGAACGTGACGACCCAGCAACAGTCAGAGACGCTGAGAGCCCCAGATTCGTCATTGTCGTCATTATCATCGATACGACGTGCAATCGGTGCTTCAGTGAGCACAAGACCGTTAATGAGCGTCTCACAGAAAGGGGAGTGAGGTCACGACTAACGCGTTATTGACTTGTTCAGTTTGTGATGCTCTTTCTCTTCAATATACGATCTAATTTTTCTGAAATTATAGTAATTTGTTTGTCTGTATATGTACATCACATATACAGATTTCCGTCCCATTCGGATTATTCCTTCCGTGATGCGTCCTTCTTTTCTGAGACTGCATGTTGCACAAAAGTATCCTCCCAGTAATTTGTTTCATATACACGCGCCATAATACGATTAGTAATTTTTTTGCAGGACTCATAAGTAATTTGGTCGTGTGCTGACAGCTGTCGTACATTCCTCACGTAGCGTCACATGGAAAAGATTGTGGAAGTCAGATCCAGAAAGTTTGATAGCCGAGGATATGGTCCAGTTTCCGCAAACTTTATCAGCTTTGTCCCCGTGTTGGATGGGGACTGCAAAATGTTCTGCCATACCATTGTATAGAAACTACATTTCTTCTCGTAAAATAAAATGTTGATATACTGAGCTGTTCATACAAGAAAATAACAGTCTTTCGAGAGGTTTATGTAAACAGCTGGTAGCTTATTGTTAGTTATTCGGTAGCGTGAAAATGTATATAGAATTGAGCTATTTGGATGGTTCTAAAACGTTTCCAACGCTAATAGTAGACTCCGAGAAGCCAGTCTACGTGAAATTAACTCATTTTCAGTCATCAGTGAAGAGTTCCAGCATCTCCGCGACAAGCAGAAGACACTGAACTCCCCAACATGGAACGACTAGTGTGACGAGCGGCCACTACCTGGGCTGGAACTGGTGGTACCGTACGCCGCTGTAAATTGCCTTTGCATGCTAGTAACTTGTTGTGAATTGAATTACATGCTATGCAACACCCAGGAATGCATTAGTAAAAACAACGATAAGTGCATCTTTTTCAGGTTGGAATTTGGCGTGGCAAATAATTTCAACGTTCTTTTTTACTTTAGTTTCGTTGTGTTTTCTCAAAGATCAGGGAAGACCGTTAAAAATGGCACTGAAATCTTGATTTACCAATTGTGTCAAAGAGTTAAGGATGTTTTGTAACACTTCCAGAGTGGTTTTTCCCACGAGATCTGCGACTTGCCACAAAGCAAAAATAATTTTTTTTTTCTAAGGTTCATAAATGAACTACTCGCGCTACGTGATTCGACGGTTTGCCATCACTCCAGTCACTTGTTTGATGCGACACGCCATTGCTTCCTCTCCTATACCGATTCCTTCATCTCAGAGTAGCAACGTCTTCATTTCGTAGAACTATTGTTTTCTGTCTCCCTCTTACAGTTATTATGTTCTGCAGCTCTCTCAAGTACCATGAAAGTTATTTCTTGATGTTTCAATACATGTACTATCAACATGTCCCTTTTATCCCTCAGTGTCTACCACACACGCCTTTCCTGGCAGATTCTGCGAAGAACTTCCCCTCATCAGTCAGTTTAATTTTCAGCATCTTTCTGTCACATTGCAGCTGTAACTCTTTTTTTCTCTTCTTGCGGTGGAAATATCACATATTGGGTGAACATTAATAAAACCAATAAACTGCAGGGACGAATCCCTGACTGTAAGTGGAGGAACAAAGTTCCTATTGACATGTGTCTGAAAATGGACGGTGTGCGTGCAATGAGAACAAATCGCTTCGGAATACAGTACAGAGCTGCATCAAATTCTCGTCACAACAAATGTTCAAAGTGGTCTGCATGGGATGAAGTGTCATGCAGGAAACACGTAATCGTACTGTTGATTTGCACCATGTTGGCGGGCCACTAGGGTACTAGGGTTCGTCTCAATGTCTTGTTGAGCCTAGTGCTGTAAATCAGGTGTACGCACAGTCTGCCGCCTCCCTTCACGTTCGTTTCTCTGAAAGGACCCATGATCACACAAACGCCCAAAAATTGCTTGAAATGTTAGTGATGTTGTTTGTGTCTTGAGGGTTCTTGTTTTGGTGTAGCCATGCTGCCTTTCGACCGTTTCTATTTGCTTGGCCGTACACAAACACCACCTCAGCTTGTTCCCGATATGAATACCGGACGATTCTGCTGCTTATAATACGCTGCCTCAATCACGCAGCCTGCCATACAAAAGGCTCTGAGCACTATGGGACTTAACATCTGTGGTCATCAGTCCCCTAGAACTTAGAACTACTGAAACCTAACTAACCTAAGGATATCAGACACATCCATGCCCGAAGCAGGATTCGAACCTGCGACCGTAGCGGTCGCGCGGTTCCGGACTGAGCGCCTAGAACTGCTAGACCACCGCGGCCGGCATACAAAAGGAATACACGACACATGATCAGAGGAACTGCCATTCGTTGACACCGTCTATCGTGGCAACAGCTCGTTTCAGGACACATGTTCACAGGGCCTTTGTTCTCCATTTTCAGTCAGGAACCCTCCCATGCAGTTTGCCGATTTTATTAACGTTCCACCTGTATATCAGCGACAGTACAATACCGTTTCCTAGCTCTCCCACATGTGGTTGTTAGTATTTCGTAGTATTTAGTAGAGATCATATCACAGAGCAGTGTAAAACCTGTGATCTTGCGCTGTTGCTCAGGTAACCTGTTAGTACGAGGGCTATTCGGAAAGTAAGGGACGATCGATCGCGAAGTGGAAACAACAGTGGAAATCAAAACTGTTTTGTTTGCAACGGTTAGCTACACCTTCCAACTACTTCTCTACATAATCGCCACTCCGACTTAGACATTTGTCTTAGCGTGGTACCAACTTTCCTATATCCTCCTCATAGAAGACGGTGTCCTGTGCTTTCCGATAATTTTCTGTGCTGGACTGCTGCTCGTTGTCCCTACTAAAATGTTGTCTTCATAGCTCGTGGTTCATTTCAGCAGAGATGAAAATCAGAGGGAGCCAGCTATATGCTGGGTGATCAATCACTTCTGATCGAAAACGCTGCAGGAGCGTCTTCGTTACCCGTGAAGTGTGCGGCCGGGAAATGTCACGAAGAAGAAACTGCGTGACAGTTATGTTACGTGGGATTACTTGAAATCAGGTGAAATCTCTCGGCAGGCACCCATACCTGGCGGGAGACACAATTTTCTAGGCATTTTTACGCGCTCTCTGTGCGCTCACAACGGAGAAGGGCGACGTGACGCTTCACCGGATTTTTGACTGTGGTTTCGATTTCGCGACCGATCGTTTCTTACTTTCCGAATAGCCCTCGTGTTCGACAGTACATGTTGGCAGCTGTTATGTCGAAAGAACAGTGCAATGATACTGGTAGGCCCAAGCGCGATTCTCGGTGACACGAAATACCTGTCTACAGCAGTCTTAAGATTAGGTCTCGATTTCGCCATAAGGATACGTAACATTAACTAGCACGGCAAACGAAGTTGACGAGATTAACCCAGTGCGTGAACCAGAGAAAGAGCACAATTGTACTTTTAATGGCAGTGAGAATAATCAAGAGATTTTGAGACCACTAGATGTGAACACGAACAAAAATTCCGTCCTCAAGCTGGCGTTGCCAATAGAAATACTTGCTCTGGTCACGAGGATGAATACTTGCGCCGGCTGTGATTGCAGTGAGATGACGCAAAGGCTCTGCCTGTAAGAGGCTTCCCCCGAACGGTGCTCTGGCCTATTGGCGGCGGTGCACCAGCGGCTTCACAGCAGCTGCCAGCGTTGCGATCTTTGTCACGTACGTATGGTTGAGTTTTTAAACTTTAGCTGACGTAGGGCGTAAAAGAAAAACCGTTTACTGTGACACAAATGGGACGAAAAACGTATGAAATTGCCCATATTTTCGTGGTCGCGTATTTAGTAATTCCCCTGGAGTTCATTGTCTGTATTACTCTATGGCTAAAAGGGTCATTAAATTTGATTTTTGCTTTATTGCTCATTTAGAGACCTGTTACCTTACTTTTTGTAACAGGTCATTCATTTTACAGCTTTTCATGTAGATTACAAAACATATTCCGTATTACAAACAGCAATTATTGTTTTCAGCAATTACAGTGGAGCTAATAATAAATCAGAAGTACATTAGAAATTGAAAAAAACTCCAAATTTTAAGAAGATATGATTATATGAGAGAGAGAGAGAGATAGAGAGAGAGATAGAGAGAGAGATAGATAGAGATAGAGAGATAGAGAGATAGAGAGATAGAGAGATAGAGAGAGAGAGAGAGAGAGAGAGAGAGAGAGAGAGAAATGTTACCCTATGTGTTCGAGCCTACTATATTGCTTATATACTAAGTGTTCAGTTACAAGTGCTACATCCCAACAGCGGTATAACGACCGAGATATGGATATGTCTGCTGTTTATGCTTCAGCTAGAACAGGTTTGCAGGGTTGATTGCATTACACTGTTTATTCTAATACAGATTAATTATTCTAAATGTCGTCTGCGGTAGGTGTTGGTGAAAGTGTTCGCCGTTTGAGTGAGAGTGTGTTTCGGTACTGGTGTCCGAGCTGGTGTACTAATTGGAAGCGCTGTCTTACGTGCTTCGCATGTGCTGCAGTGTTCTGTTATACGGCCGTGTCTGTCTATTCGTCATGTAATGTCCCTGAGACATCTTCAGCGATTTTATTTATTATCTTCCACTCGTCTCTCGCCTCTTATTGCCCGTGTCATGTCACTGTCGTACTGCGTTGATGTCTGCTGTGCTGCTCTGTATCGGTGTTCCCCACACATACAAGCAGTGTAAGTGAGCAGGGTAAGAGCCATGAGCTGTCAGAAACTGAACCATACCCCGGCTGGGATTGATATGGCTCAGTCTCAGGTGTTCCCTGTTGTCCATGAAGAAATGATGTACCGTACGGTCCTTATCGCTTGACTCCCATTCCCTTTGCCAGGTGACCACCCGTCATTTCACGAGTTGGCGCTTCTCGGTGATGTCCTGTCCGGTAATCTCGATTACGTTATCCTGTCTCACCCCCCGTCAGCCAGTACACTGCAATCCGAAACCGAATGCTTATGTCAACAGGAAAGGTTTTAAGCACCACCCAGAGTGATTCCACTGATGTGGGGTTGAAACCTCCTGACAGGCTTACCAGGGCACTACCCTGCCCTCACCGCGCCATGTTCCTATTCGTCACCAGACGTACTCGGTGAGGCCATGCACGGGCGGCAAAACAGACCACAGATTTAAAGAGCGCGCAATGGTAAGTTCTCAGTGCGCCTGTTGTGTTATGTTGAGCCTGACCAGCTCGTGCATGATCTCAGCAGCCATGTCAGTCGTATTTCTGATGTGTTCGTCAATCAGCAACTGCGTATTTGATTTCTGTGTTATTAACAGTGGTTAGTATATTATTTAGTGCGTCATTTATAGATCCTCCCACCCTGTAACCGAGTTGGTGTTGACTGAGGCCAAGGGGCTCTCTTGCGGTTACCGTTCCTCGACCTTGTCTAAGGTGTTAATTAACCATATAGGCCTATACGTTTTTGGATTTGAGGATCCTTGTCCTCTGATTTTTCAATTATAACGACATTTTCTGTTTTCCAGACCGCAGGTAGCGCTTTGCTGAGTAAATCTATCAGGTATGGAACAATCTGTGGAACGACAATTTTCAGTGTCTCGGAATGGATACCATCCGGCACGGGGGCTTTTTTGTTCTTTAGTTTGGCAGTCTCAAGCACGACCTCCTCACGTTGTTGTTGTTGTGGTCTTCAGTCCTGAGACTGGTTTCATGCAGCTCTCCATGCTGCTCTATCCTGTGCAAGCTTCATCATCTCCCAGTATCTACTGCAACTTACATCCTTCTGAATCTGCTTAGTGTATTCATCTCTTGGTCTCCATCTACGATTTTTACCCTCCACGCTGCCCTCCAGTACTAAATTGGTGATCCCTTGATGCCTCAGAACATGCCCTACGAAGCGATCCCTTCTTCCAGTCAAATTGTACCACAAACTCCCCATCTCCCCAATTCTATTCAATACCTCCTCATTAGTGATGTGATCTACCCATCTAATCTTCAACATTCTTCTGTAGCACCACATTTCGAAAGCTTCTATTCTCTTCTTGTCCAAACTATTTATCGTCCATGTTTCACTTCCATACATGGCTACACTCCATACAAGTACTTTCAGAAACGACTTCCTGACACTTAAATCTATACTCGATGTTAACAAATTTCTCTTCTTCAGAATCGCTTTCCTTGACATTGCCAGTCTACATTTTATATCCTCTCTACTTTGACCATCATCAGTTATTTTGCTCCGCAAATAGCAAAACTCCTTTAGTACTTTAAGTGTCTCATTTCTTAATCTAATTCCCTCAACATCACCCGAGTTAACTCGACTACATTCCATTATCCTCGTTTTGCTTTTGTTGATGTTCATCTTATATTCTCCTTTCAAGACACTATCCATTCCGTTCAACTGCTCTTCCAAGTCCTTTGCTGTCTCTGACAGAATTACAATGTCATCGGCCAACCTCAAAGTTTTTATTTCTTCTCCATGGATTTTGATGCCTACTCCGAATTTTTCTTTTGTTTCCTTTACTGCTTGCTCAATATACAGATTGAATAACATCGGGGACATGCTACAACACAGTCTCACTCCCTTCCCAACCACTGCTTCCCTTTCATACCCCTCGACTCTTATAAATGCCATCTGGTTTCTGTACAAATTGTAAATAGCCTTTCGCTCCCTGTATTTTACCCCTGCCACCTTCAGAATTTGAAAGAGAGTATTCCAGTCAACATTGTCAAAAGCTTTCTCTAAGTCTACAAATGGTAGAAACGTAGGTTTGCCTTTTCTTAATCTGACTTCTCACATGCAAAGGGAATAGTGACGGTACCATTTTTACAGCAAGAGCTCATTTCGTTCTGTTGTCCAGTATGAATCTGTTCATACGATTGTCGCTCGTCATCGGCGAGGAAATGTTTCGCAGGAATTCCGAAGAACTTCTCCATCCCTCTTTTATGGTACCGTCATCTCGTCTCAGCGTGGCTAAGGCTAGTGGCGTCTGCAGACGCTCCGTTTCTATTTCGAGGTGTTCTCCCAAATGTTGGTTTGAAGCCGTTTCTGCACGTGTGTGTTCCAACGCTCTTCTCGTGTTTTTGTAACACTTGTTTGTAGCGTTCTTTGCTTCCTTGTGTGTTTCTGACATCTTTGTCCCTTGCCGTTGTCGCTCTTTGATAACATGTCAGTTTGTTTCTTGCTTCTTTCCACAACTTTGCCTGTCTTCTAATCCATGGTATCTTTAGCCTTCGTGCTGTGTCATATATGCTTTATGATCGACTGGCCCCTCAACTGCATGTAGGTGGAAGGCCTCAATCATCTGTCTTTGTTTTTCCCAGTCCGCCTTATGAAATAACAATCGCTCTTGTCTGCCCTCTGTAGTCGTGTCTATCTGTATGTCTGTGTTCGTGATGTTAACGTCGTGGTCGCACTGAGTAGCGCCATCCATGACCTCCCACCCGTTTATAAGTGGAAGTGCATTTGCAATTATTATGTCAATCCTGCAGCTGTTTCGCGATGGCGCAGTGTAGGTGGGTGGCTGATTTGGATTACTGATGACGTAGAGGCTGCGTTCATTTAGCACTTCATGGACTTGGTGCCCGCGGTCGTCCGTTGTGTCAGAGTACCATATAGTTAACCTAGCTTTTATGTCTGCAGCTTTCTGTCAGTGGCAAGTTCGACAACGTCTCAGATGTAACTGAGATATGGTTCAATGTAGTCCGAGTACTGCGCTTTATAACGACGCAATAATACACTTCTTGCCTTCCCGCGCTCTATTTTCACTCTTGCGAGGTACTCGGTGCATAGACGAGCTATCTGTGTAACTAAGGTTTCGATTTAATACAGCGTTCGCATTTTATGTACCCGTTACGATGATTTGTTTGTGGTCGACTCCTACTAGTCTGCCGTTACTGGTGTCTGGTTCCTGCAAGCTGACCGCTCCGGCGTCCACTTCATCCACCAGTTCACCGTAGCTCCATATTAACTACTATCTGGTTGTTTGCATTCAACTGTAAGAGTTTTATAGATGCCGGATATGTACAGAACATTTAGATCCCATTTGATTGTGATCGAAGTATACTCCTCCGAGCTCCCACGCAAGTTTTGTATAAATTTTCTAGAACGATCTTTTCGCTCATTCTCTTGCTGGCTTCGTGTAATAGCGCAGTTAGTTTTTTTATGTCTTTCGGTATATTGGCTGATTTCAGCAAAAGTCTGCCTGTCATCTCGGTTGTGGCACCTTTTGAGTCGCCAATTCCGTAGAATGCAATGCTGTTTCGAAGGTGTCTTTCTTTCCTAGCCTCGAAAGGCATATGTTTTCTTCCAGCTGTAAAACGTCGTCTGTTACCCAAGCTCTGTGTTGTACACTCCTGGAAATGGAAAAAAGAACACATTGACACCGGTGTGTCAGACCCACCATACTTGCTCCGGACACTGCGAGAGGGCTGTACAAGCAATGATCACACGCACGTCACAGCGGACACACCAGGAACCGCGGTGTTGGCCGTCGAATGGCGCTAGCTGCGCAGCATTTGTGCACCGCCGCCGTCAGTGTCAGCCAGTTTGCCGTGGCATACGGAGCTCCGTCGCAGTCTTTAACACTGGTAGCATGCCGCGACAGCGTGGACGTGAACCGTATGTGCAGTTGACGGACTTTGAGCGAGGGCGTATAGTGGGCATGCGGGAGGCCGGGTGGACGTACCGCCGAATTGCTCAACACGTGGGGCGTGAGGTCTCCACAGTACATCGATGTTGTCGCCAGTGGTCGGCGGAAGGTGCACGTGCCCGTCGACCTGGGACCGGACCGCAGCGACGCACGGATGCACGCCAAGACCGTAGGATCCTACGCAGTGCCGTAGGGGACCGCACCGCCACTTCCCAGCAAATTAGGGACACTGTTGCTCCTGGGGTATCGGCGAGGACCATTCGCAACCGTCTCCATGAAGCTGGGCTACGGTCCCGCACACCGTTAGGCCGTCTTCCGCTCACGCCCCAACATCGTGCAGCCCGCCTCCAGTGGTGTCGCGACAGGCGTGAATGGAGGGACGAATGGAGACGTGTCGTCTTCAGCGATGAGAGTCGCTTCTGCCTTGGTGCCAATGATGGTCGTATGCGTGTTTGGCGCCGTGCAGGTGAGCGCCACAATCAGGACTGCATTCGACCGAGGCACACAGGGCCAACACCCGGCATCATGGTGTGGGGAGCGATCTCCTACACTGGCCGTACACCACTGGTGATCGTCGAGGGGACACTGAATAGTGCACGGTACATCCAAACCGTCATCGAACCCATCGTTCTACCATTCCTAGACCGGCAAGGGAACTTGCTGTTCCAACAGGACAATGCACGTCCGCATGTATCCCGTGCCACCCAACGTGCTCTAGAAGGTGTAAGTCAACTACCCTGGCCAGCAAGATCTCCGGATCTGTCCCCCATTGAGAATGTTTGGGACTGGATGAAGTGTCGTCTCACGCGGTCTGCACGTCCAGCACGAACGCTGGTCCAACTGAGGCGCCAGGTGGAAATGGCATGGCAAGCCGTTCCACAGGACTACATCCAGCATCTCTACGATCGTCTCCATGGGAGAATAGCAGCCTGCATTGCTGCGAAAGGTGGATATACACTGTACTAGTGCCGACATTGTGCATGCTCTGTTGCCTGTGTCTATGTGCCTGTGGTTCTGTCAGTGTGATCATGTGATGTATCTGACCCCAGGAATGTGTCAATAAAGTTTCCCCTTCCTGGGACAATGAATTCACGGTGTTCTTATTTCAGTTTTCAGGAGTGTATTTCTGGGTCTGATCGTTCTCTCGCTGTGTGCTCGGGGTGGGACTGTGGTGTGGGTGTCCGTATTTCCTGTTTTGTGTCGTATTCTCGTTTAAGTTCCAGCTTATGTCGTTGAAGTTGTCTTGGGATGTCTGTTTGTTTGTCATCTTTTTGATTTCTCAAGTTTTCACTTCTTTTCCTTCGATGCTATTCATCAAAATGGTTCAAATGGCTCTGAGCACATCTAAGGTCATCAGTCCCCTAGAATTTAGAACTACTTAAACCTAACTAACCTACGGACATCACACACATCCATGCCCGAGGCAGGATTCGAACCTGCGACCGTAGCGGTCTCGCGGTTCCAGACTGAAGCGCTTAGAACCGCTCGGCCACATCGGCCGGTTGCTATTCATCATCATACGTTATGATGTTGTGTGTTTTGTTACCTGTGTTCGTGGACCCCCCTGAGACGAACGTCACTAGTTTGATGTACGTTTTGCACTTTTCGGTGTTGTAAACCCTGTTGTGTTTCAGTGTCTCATGTTTGTGTTATGTCACGGTGCTTTTTCCTATGTGTGTGTTGTGGGTGCATCCTTGGATGTGTATGCAAGTTTCGTGAGCTGTGTAGTTATTGTGCACGTGTCATGAAATTCGTGTTGTTCTGGTTTGTGATGTGTACGCTTTCCACAATTATTATTAACTAATTCTGTTTCTAATACTTTTATTCTTAACAGTAAGCATGTCTGCATGGTAGCCCATTGGTACATTTCAAGCTTTAGGTGCCTGGTTACTTCATGGTCCCTGGCACCTTGTATGCACAGTATGTCGATGTGTTCCATTGTCTGTAAGTAATGACACTGAACCTCGTCGTTGCGACCAATGACGGGCGGATTTCAGCATCATCGAACGTCTCCGGGAGGAAGCCCATTTGTTGCCGCCATGCAATTGCGCGGCTCCACGACCTCGCCCTGGTAGCTGTAGACTTGCGTATCCGGCGGTGAATGTCTTCGTATGCGCTGTCGACATATGTGGAATGAAGGTGCTCTTGACATGTCGTGGTCTTAGTAGACATAATTTTGATAATTGTAGTCTGTGTTAGCGATCAGTGGGGCATTCCGGACCGCCTGCTTTGTTGCAAATACGGTTTCTACATACACGGTATGTAACCAAACGCCCTCTCAGTACAATTAGTTTGAATGTGTCCCGGTTTGGCGCATTTGTAGCAGACTGCGGCATCTCGCCTACAGCGCTTAACTGGGTGCCCCAAGGCGTGGCAAGTGCAGCATTTCTGCGCCCTTATGAACTTTTTCTTTCTAAGTGCTTCGAAATCGATGAATACCCGTTCTCTAGGCATAAGAACATACCATATTCGAGGGCTAACCTCAGTAATATTTTTCATTGTGTGCTTGTTTTTCAGTTGTGTTCTAAACTTAAGCTTCATTCCTTCGTCAAACATTTCTCTGGTGACGTCCTCCTGAGGTTAATCTCATACAGTTCCTTCACGAAATCCTTGTCCGAAATGGACGGGGGGCGTTCTGTGTGGTCATTAGTGGTCTGCCTTTTTCGCATTTAATGTCCTTTGGCTGCGATGCTTTCTCCATGATTTTCATGGCATCCGTCTTCGTCTCGGTTTCGATAAGCAGTGTTAGTTGTTGATCTGATCCCCTTTATTTTGATTTTGTCCTGACGTGTATTAATCGTTTTAGTCAATGTATCTCGTACCACCCTTTTGTCCCGATTGTTTGTTGGCTTAAAAAACAGAACACTTGTTTCGTTTGCTATTACTTTCTCAATTTTACTAATCATATGGTTTTTTGGTTTCGTGACCCTAGGAGCAGAAGCTGGGGCAGGATATTTTGGGACATTTGGCATTTCCGTTCCGAGTTTGTAATTCTCTTTCTTGAGTGCCTTGATTTCCGCTCTAGTTCGGCAATTCTGAATGATGCATCAGGCGCATTGGCCTGATGTATCATCCTGTCACGCAACTGCAGTTACACGTCGCCTATCTAAAGGTTGATGGCGCCAACGAAAATTTCATTTTCAATACTAGCTGGCAAACCCGGCACTGTCATTTTGCCAATTTTCTATCGGAAGTGAAAACAAAAAATGACTTTGCCTGTAGTGTAACAGAGAGAAAATTTAATTGCCATGTATTCGTGAAAACACTGAAACCTCCCCTTAGAAAAATTTATGAATTACTGTGCTGGTAAACCCCTTACGTTATTTGATTTTCGAACAGCTGAGCAAAACTGAACGTACTCAGACATTTCTCTCTTTACTTATTCTGATAATCACTAAACTGACACACAATATTTTTAGCGCAACACAATCTGACTTTCAATAATCCCTACAAAAGAATGGCCGTGATTAACAATAACCTATACCTTTCATGAATCACTTAACTCACAAAAATCTTCGTTACTCGAACTACTGCAATACAGTGAGCGCCAGTACTGCCAGCTAAAGAAAGGATTCTAACTACTGAAGGCACTAACTACTGATAGCCATAGTTAGCAAATGAAAGATTTTGATAAAGAACAAACAGTGTATTTACCTTAATAGTGTTCAAAAGTTATATATATATAAGTTCATGACATCGAGTCTTACAAATTTCGTTTTTCAGACGGACACACGTCCAGATCGTCCGCTCTCAAAACTCTGCCATCTCTCTTCCCACATCCACCACTGCTGGTGGCTCACCTGCAACTGCGCAACGCTACGCGCTGTTCACATCCAACTACCCAACACTACCATAGCGACTATTCCAACAATGCCAGCCAGCCTCAGACTGCACACAGCACAGCCAGTGATTTTCACACAGAGCGCTACGTGACGTTACCAACATAAAACCTGAACAGCCTACTTACAACACCTTTGAACTTACAAAACAGTCGTACAAATAAATATGCAAAATGTACGAATGTATGAGTACAGTATTCCAGACACACTATATGATCAAAAGTATCCGGACGCCCCAAACACGTACGGTTTTCATATTAGGTGCATTGTGCTGCCACCTACTATCAGGTACTCCATATCAGCAAACTTAGTAGTCATTAGACACGGTGAGAGAGCAGAGTGGGGCGCTCCGTGGAACTCACGGACTTCGAACGTGGTCAGGTGATTGGGTGTCACTTGTGACATACGCCTGTATGCGAGATTTCCATACTCCTAAACATCCCTAGGTCCACTGTTTCCAATATGATAGCCAAATGGAAACGTCAAGATACACGTACAGCACAAAAGCGTACAGGCCGACCTCATCTGTTGACTGACGGAGACTGCCGACAGTTGAAGAGGGTCATAATGTGTAACAGGCAGACATCTATCCAGACCATCACACAGGAATTCCAAACAGCATGACAGTTAGGTGGGAGGTGAGAAAACTTGGATTTCATAATCGAGCAGCTGCTCATAAGACACACATCACGGCGGTAAATGCCAAACGACGTCGCGCTTGGTGTAAGGAGCGTAAACATTGGACGATTGAACAGTGGAAAAACGTTGTCTGAAGTGAAGTGATGAATCACGATACACAATGTGGCGATCCGATGGCAGGGTGTGGCTATGGCAAATGGCGGTGGACGTCCTCTGCCAGCATGTGTAGTGTCAACAGTAAGTGTTTTTTGTGGTGGGGGCTTGCAATCCTTGTTGTTTTGCGTGGCACTATCACAGTACAGGCCTACATCGATGTTTTAGGCAATTTCTTGCTTCCCACTATTGAATAGCAATTAGGGAATGGCGACTGCATCTACAAACACGATGGAGCACCTGTTCATAATGCACGGCCTGTGGCGGAGTGGTTACAAGATAATAACATCCCTGTGGTGGACTGGCCTGCACAGAGTCCTGACCTGAATTCTATAGAATAACTTTGCGATGTTTTCGAAAGCCGACTTCGTGCCAGGCCTCACCGAGCGATATCGATACCTCTCCTCAATGCAGCACTCCGTGAAGAACTGGATGCCATTCCCCAAGAAACCTTGCAGCACCTAATGGAACGTATGCCTGCGAGAGTGGAAGCTGTCATCAAGGCTAAGGGTGGGTCAACACCATATTGAATTCCAGCATTACCGATGGAGGGCGCCACGAGCTTATTAAGTCATTTTCAATAGGTTTCCTGATCATATGAATGCCTTTTTCGGACATGTCTGAAAGAAAAGACACTACGCATTCATATAACAGATTCACCTCAGTAGGCAACGAATCTGCAACCTTCGACCTCCAGCGGGATTCTGAAATTAGCGAGCACGGAGGACATGGATGGGGACTGCTGATGGTGGCGCTAGATGGAAATGTGGCTCGACCTGGGAGCGTGCCGAGATAGTTCGCGCATTTGCGATAAACCGGATGGCGCAGTGGTTAACGAAACTGCTTAGTAAGCAGGAGATATTGAGTTAGAGTCACGGTCTGGCACACACTTTCACCCTTCGCTGCTGTTTCCGCACAAAGTCCCGATGCAGCAGATATTCTTCGTTTTACTTTCCTTTCTCCCACTCCCCCTTCAGTTTACACAATAGGTCTAGTTCTTTCCGATTTCACTGTAAGCTTTCAAAGAACTCAGGAGTTAATTTGAATGCTAATGACTTGTTTTTTCTTGTAGTATTTAACACTGGAGGAAGATTCTGAAATTTAGTTCCGTAACAGGCGGAAGTCTATGTAGTACTGATACTTATCCATATCCACGACCATTAGATTTAGATTTGGTTTTACACTACTGGCCATTAAATTTGCTGCACCATGAAGAAATGCAGATGATAAACGGGTATTCATTGGACAAATATATTATACTAGAACTGACATGTGATTACATTTTCACGCAAATTGGGTGCATAGATCCTGAGAAATCAGTACCCAGAACAACCATCTCTGGCCATAATAACGGCCTTGACACGCCTGGGCATTGAGTCAAACAGAGCTTGGATGGCGTGTACAGGTACAGGTACAGCTGCCCATGCAGCTTCAACACGATGCCACAGTTCATCAAGAGTAGTGACTGACGTATTGAGACGAGCCAGTTGCTCGGCCACCATTGACCATACGTTTTCAATTGGTGAGAGATGTGGAGAATGTGCTGGCCAGGACAGCAGTCGAACATTTTCTGTATCCAGAAAGGCCCGTACAGGACCTGCAACATGCGGTCGTGCATTAGCCTGCTGAAATGTAGGGTTTCGCAAGGATCGAATGAAGGGTAGAGCCACGGGTCGTAACACATCTGAAATGTAACGTCCACTGTTGAAAATGCCTTCAGTGCGAACAAGAGGTGACCGAGAAGTGTAAACAAAGGCACCCCATACCGTCACGCCGGGTGATACGCCAGTATAGCGATGACGAATACACGCTTCCATTGTGCGTTCACCGCGATGTCGCCAAACACGGATGCGACCATCTTGATGCTGTAAACAGAACCTGGATTCATCCAAAAAAATGACGTTTTGCCATTCGTGCACCCAGGTTCGTCGTTGAGTACACCATCGCAGGCGCTCCTGTCTGTGATGCAGCGTCAGGGGTAACCGCTCCGAGCTGATAGTCCATGCTGCTGCAAACGTCGTCGAACTGTTCGTGCAGATGGTTGTTGTCTTGCAAACGTCCCCATCTGTTGACTCAGGGATCGAGGCGTGGCTGCACGATCCGTTACAGCCATGTGGATAAGATGCCTTCCATCTCGACTGCTAGTGATACAAGGCCGTTGGGATCCAGCACGGCGTTCCGTATTACCCTCCTGAACCCACCGATTCCATATTCTGCTAACAGTCATTGGATCTCGACTAACGCGAGCAGCAATGTTGCGATACGATAAACCGCAATCGCTATAGGCTACAATCCGACCTGTATCAAAGTCGGAAACGTGATGGTACGCATTTCTCCTCCTTACACGAGGCATCACAACAACGTTTCACCAGGCAACGCCGGTCATCTGCTGTTTTGTGTATGAGAAATCGGTTGAAAACTTTCCTCATGTCAGCACGTTGTAGGTGTCACCACCGGCGCCAACCTTGTGTGAATGCTCTGAAAAGCTAATCATTTGCATATCACAGCATCTTCTTCCTGTCGGTTAAATTTCGCGTCTGTAGCGCGTCATCTTCGTGGTGTAGCAATTTTAATGGCCAGTAGTGATAATGCCTTACCAAGACACCAAGCACTCCGTTTTCAGACCACAAGTGGCCCATCGGGACCATACGACCGCCGTGTCATCCTCAAGTTGAGGATGCGGATAGGAGGGGCGTGTGGTCAGCACACCGCTCTCCCGGTCGTTATGATGGTTTTCTTTGACCGGAGCCGCTACTATTTGGTCGAGTAGCTCCTCAGTTGGCATCAAGAGGATGAGTGCACCCCGAAAAAATGGCAACAGCGCATGGCGGCTGAATGGTCACCCATCCAAGTGCCAGCCACGCTCGACAGCGCTTAACTTCGGTGAGCTCACGGGAACCGGTGTATCCACTGTGGCAAGGCCGTTGCCAGGAAGACGTCAAGGAAAGGCAACAAATGTCTGAGGCAGGGGATGGAGAGCACTAAATAATGTGCCGCTTGTGTGGGAAGATGTTGACGAACCGGCCACAATGAGACCCAGGCTGGTAAGGAGGTGCCTCTAATTGAGTGGAGATTTATTCGGTACTGGTTAATGGAAGTGTTACAAAGAAACTGGACGCGTATGCAAATAATGTAAAAACTTAAACTATGATGGAAAAGAAACTAGTGCGCTGCAGTTCATTATAAGCAAAACAACGCTGAGCGGGTCAACTGCAGAAAAGGATCCTTTTTCCTTTTCGGAATTAAATTTCAGTGTGCTAAAGACAATTGCTTATTGATGGAGGTCAACTCTGTAAAGTAGGATGACAACTTGATAAAAGATCGAAGGCTGTTTATCAGTGTTAAGAGGAACAGTACTAAACTGAAATAGTTTGGCCGACTGCATGACGTAAGTGATGGTGATTTCTTGAAAACAACGACCACAGATACTTTCAGATGCAAGCAAACTGCATAGACGATGTGCATAGACACGAAAGCATGCCGCACGAATAAGGTTGAACAGGGAAGCAAACGCCGACAAGACGAAGAGCCGGTTCTGATATCCGACCCTTGTATTAAATTCAACACACGCAACGAGAGCGTTAGCGTGAAACTTGAGAATGTTGTGCGTACACGGTTTTGAAATATTTCGTTGCAGAATGTGTCAACGAATCGTATTTATTAAGCCAAGATGAAAGGCGGATAATGTTTTCGAAGTTCAAGTATACAGTGTGGAACTAAGTATAGAATAGAATAATGAGGCCAACTATTCATGTTGCCAACTACATAATAATTATATTAATGAAAATAATAATAATAATAACACAGAACTAGAAGCACTCAATACACTTACACGATCACAATGACACAAATATAGAATACATCACAGACATTCAGCAACAGAAAGATTCACATTAAGCAGAAAGGAAGGAGGAAGGGGATTTATCGACATAAGAAACCTACATTATGGACAAGTAGACAATTTAAGAAAATTCTTTATAAAACGAGCAGAAACTAGCAAAATACACAAAGCAGTCACTCATATAAATACATCGGCTACACCATTGCAATTTCATAACCACTTCTACAACCCTTTGGATCACATAACATCAACAGATACAAAGAAAGTAAATTGGAAAAAGAAAACACTACATGGCAAGCACCCGTATCATCTAACACAGCCACACATCGATCAAGACGCATCCAACACATGGTTAAGAATAGGCAATATATACAGTGAGACGGAAGGATTCATGATTTCAATACAGGATCAAACAATAAACAGCAGATATTACAGCAAGCATATTATTAAAGATCCCAATACCACAACAGATAAATGCAGACTTTGCAAACAACAAATAGAAACAGTAGATCACATCGCAAGCGGATGTACAATACTAGCAAATACAGAATACCCCAGAAGACATGACAATGTAGCAAAAATAATACATCAACAACTTGCCATAAAACATCAACTAATAAAACAACACGTTCCCACATACAAGTATGCACCGCAAAATGTACTGGAGAATGATGAATACAAATTATACCGGAACAGAACCATTATAACAGATAAAACAACACTACATAACAAACCTGACATCATACACACCAATAAAAAGAAGACATTATCACAACTATTCAAAATATCCATACCCAATACAACAAATATACAAAAGAAAACAGGAGAAACAATTGAAAAATGCATCCAACTGGCTGAGGAAGTCAAGGACATGTGGCATCAGGAAAAAGTTGACATACCAGTTATACTATCAACTACAGGAGTCACACCACACAGTATCCACCAGTACATCAACGCAATACAGCTACATCCAAACGTATGTATACAACTACAGAAATCTGTAATTATTGATACATGTTCAATTACCCGAAAGTTCCTAAATGCAATGTAACATATACCGTACAGTTAAAAGGAAGTCACGCTTGATCAATGTCCGCGTCACTTTCCATTGTTAACCAGATATAACGTCTGAGAAAGTAAAGATGATAATAATAATAATAATAATAATAATAATAAACCCCGTGGAGGCCCGGGAAAAGAATAGGCCTCCGGTATGTTCTGCCAGTCGTAAAAGGCGACGAAAAGAACAAACCACTAATAGGGCTAACCCCCCCTTTTAGTGTGATTAGTTGGTTCAGGACAGAACTAAAGAAGCCTCGGACAAGCGCCGTCATGGTCGGGGACGACGCTTGAACCCTATGCCCACCCACAATGGTAACGACACTGCTAGCCAACTGGAAAATGATTTAAATCCAAATAGAGGTGTTTTGCAGGATATGCTTCCTGCAACCACCCTAGAAGGAAAACAAAGACAGAGGATGAGATGGTCAGATGAAGTTAATCGACACCTCATGTTCTGTTATTACCAAGCAACAAACCTAGGAACCAACACAACTGGATACAGATCACAAGTATACACAACATTTATTACCAGATCCCCAGAATTAAAATTTTTAACAGAACAACGATTAGCTGATCAGATCCGTGTAATAATAAAAAATAACAGGATACCCCAGTCAGAATTAGAAAACATCAAACAACAAGTACAACAAATACTGGATCAAAATAATGTGCAATCAGAAGAAGAAGAAAATACAGTAATGGACTCAAACGTCCCAGAGCAAACAAACAAAGAACAACGCGCACCAATTAAACAATCAGAGGAAAACGAAATCTTAAGACAGCCACCAGAACAAGCACAAATAGAACACGAAGTGACACAGATGTTATGTATAGAAGAAAAATTTCAGCTAACATATATAGAATACAAAGACACAAATACAGACATTAGACCATTCTTGCGTAGACCACCAAATAACCCACAAGTCGAAACAACAATAAAAACTATCAACACAATCATACACAACAAAATAAATGAAAACACAACTATGGAAGAGCTACAACTACTGGTTTATATAGGAGCACTCACTACACTAAATATACACACTAGGCAGAGATCAGAACCAACCAACACACAGAAGAAACCCACAAAACCAGCATGGCAACACAGGCTACAGATCAAAATAGAAAAACTGAGAAGACATCGGACAGCTAACACAATTTATAAGAAATGAAATCTGGGAAAAAAAAACGAAAAAAGTTAGGTAAAATCTCACAACAAGAAGCGACAGAGCAATTAGACGAAAAGAAGCAGAAATTACAAGCATTAGCCAAACGACTCATAAGATACAAAAAAAGTGAAAATAGAAGGAAACAAAACCAAACATTCAACACAAACCGAAAGAAATTTTACCAGACAATAGATAACACGCACATTAAAATAAACAATCCACCAAACATAACAGACATGGAACACTTCTGGAGCAACATATGGTCAAACCCGGTACAACATAACAGGCATGCACGGTGGATACAAGCAGAAACAGACACATACAAGATGATACCACAAATGCCTGAAGTGATAATTTTGCAACATGAAGTCACCCAAGCAATTAATTCTACTCACAATTGGAAAGCCCCTGGAAAAGATAAAATAGCAAATTTCTGGTTAAAGAAGTTCACCTCAACACATTCACATCTAACTAAATTATTTAACAGTTACATTGCAGACCCATACACATTCCCTGATACACTTACACATGGAATAACATATCTGAAACCTAAAGATCAAGCAGACACAGCGAACCCAGCTAAATATCGGCCCATAACATACCTACCAACAATATACAAAATATTAACTTCAGTCATTAAACAGAAATTAATGACACATACAACACAGAACAAAATTATAAATGAAGAACAAAAAGGCTGTTGCGAAGGAGCACGAGGATGTAAAGAGCAACTGATAATAGATGCAGAGGTGACATATCAAGCTAAAACTAAACAAAGGTCGCTACACTACGCATACATTGATTACCAAAAAGCTTTTGATAGTGTACCCCACTCATGGTTACTACAAATATTGGAAATATACAAAGTAGATCCCAAATTGATACAGTTCCTAAACATAGTAATGAAAAATTGGAAAACCACACTTAATATCCAAACAATTTCAAATAATATCACATCACAGCCAATACAGATTAAGCGTGGAATATACCAAGGAGACTCATTAAGTCCTTTCTGGTTCTGCCTTGCTCTGAACCCACTATCCAACATGCTAAATAATACAAATTATGGATACAATATTACTGGAACATACCCACACAAAATCACACATTTGCTATACATGGATGATCTAAAACTACTGGCAGCAACAAATCAACAACTCAACCAATTACTAAAGATAACAGGAGGATTCAGCAATGATATAAGTATGGCTTTTGGAACAGACAAATGTAAGAAAAATAGCATAGTCAAGGGAAAACATACTAAACAAGAAGATTACATATTGGATAACCACAGCGACTGCATAGAAGCGATGGAAAAAACGGATGCCTATAAATATCTAGGATACAGGCAAAAAATAGGAATAGATAATACAAATATCAAAGAAGAACTAAAAGAAAAATATAGACAAAGACTAACAAAAATACTGGAAACAGAATTGACAGCAAGAAACAAGACAAAAGCTATAAATACCTATGCCATACCAATATTGACCTACTCATTTGGAGTAGTGAAATGGAGTAACACAGACCTAGAAGCACTCAATACACTTACACGATCACAATGCCACAAATATAGAATACATCACATACATTCAGCAACAGAAAGATTCACATTAAGCAGAAAGGAAGGAGGAAGGGGATTTATCGACATAAAAAACCTACATTATGGACAGGTAGACAATTTAAGAAAATTCTTTCTAGAACGAGCAGAAACTAGCAAAATACACAAGGCAATCACTCATATAAATACATCGGCTACACCACTGCAATTTCATAACCACTTCTACAACCCTTTAGATCACATAACATCAACAGATACAAAGAAAGTAAATTGGAAAAAGAAAACACTACATGGCAAGCACCCGTATCATCTAACACAGCCACACATCGATCAAGACGCATCCAACACATGGTTAAGAGTAGGCAATATATACAGTGAGACGGAAGGATTCATGATTTCAATACAGGATCAAACAATAAACAGCAGATATTACAGCAAGCATATTATTAAAGATCCCAATACCACAACGGATAAATGCAGACTTTGTAAACAACAAATAGAAACAGTAGATCACATCACAAGCGGATGTACAATACTAGCAAATACAGAATACCCCAGAAGACATGACAATGTCGCAAAAATAATACATCAACAGCTTGCCTTACAACATAAACTTTTAAAACAACTCGTTCCTACATACAAGTATACACCACAAAATGTACTGGAGAATGATGAATACAAATTATACTGGAACAGAACCATTATAACAGATAAAACAACGCCACATAACAAACCTGACATCATACTCACCAATAAAAAGAAGAAATCAACACAACTAATCGAAATATCTATACCCAATACAACAAATATACAAAAGAAAACAGGAGAAAAAATTGAAAAATACATCCAACTGGCTGAGGAAGTCAAAGACATGTGGCATCAGGATAAAGTTGACATCATACCAATTATACTATCAACTACAGGAGTCATACCACACAATATCCACCAATACATCAATGCAATACAGCTACATCCAAACATATATATACAGCTACAGAAATCCGTAATTATTGATACATGTTCAATTACCCGAAAGTTCCTAAATGCAATATAACACATACCGTACAGTTAAAAGGAAGTGACGCTTGATCAAGGTCCGTGTCACTCCATTTTTAACCGGACTTAACGTCTGAGAAAGTGAAGGAAATAATAATAATAATAATAATAATAATAATAATAATAATAATTTACGCCGTCGCTTGCTTTTCTTTCCTGTATTCAGTCAAATCACGACGGCACCTGTGGGGAACCTAACATTGAATTATTGAACGTATTAATTTTATCGGCAATACCTTCGAAATTCTCGAGCTGCAACTTACACTACACAAAGCTCGTCTGATTGTTTTAGTCAGAGGCTACGCCAGAGGTGATCCTATGCGGGCACTCTAAAATATGAGCGTACTCTGTAGTTGGGTGAGTCGTTACGGCATGTAGGCGTCCTTGCGCTGGGGAAGACCAGCGAGGAAACCCGCGGCCACCTTGCTTGCGCAAGATGGCCTCGTGACGCGCGCATAACGTCACTCGGGCGGGATTACGGTGAAAACTAATTACAAGTCCGTCCCACAGGAGCACCTCGTATACTGATATCCTCAGCGTTTTCATAGTCATTAACTGTATTGTTGCTATACGACAGCGAGGAGAAAAATGTATCTAAATAAAAATCAAACAATGGGCAGAAGCCGATCTTGGAGGATATCAGTTGGGGTTCCGGGGAGATGTAGGAATACACGAGGCATTACTTATTTTACAAGATAAGCTGAAGAACAAAAAAATCTGCATTTAAATATTTAGAAAAGCTTTGACAATGTGCAGTGAAATTATTCCTTGAAATTGTGAAGCTGTCAGGAATAAAATACAGGGAGTGAAAGGTTTCTGACAGCTCTTAAGAAAGTCAAAATGCAATTATAAGAGTCGAAGCACAAGGAAGGCAAGCAGTAGTCGAGAAGGGGTGGAGACAGGATTACGGCGTATTTCCGATAGTATTCAATCTGTAGATTGAGCAGACAGTAGAGGAAAACAAAGGGAAGTTTAGGAAGTGAATAGAAGTTCAAGAAAAAGAACTATGAAAACATTTTACCGTCGACATTGTAACTTTGTACGACGGCGACGGATTTGGAAGGTCAATTGAACGGAGTTAATAGTGCCGTGAAAAGAGGTTTCTTGTAAAACGCGTGTAATGGAGTGTAGTGAGGTGAGCCAAGGGAAATTTTATTGAGAAAGGGAAATTCGGTACGATTAATCAAAGCGTTTGCAAGTCTCTTGTTAAGTTAATACTTGAAATATAGCCCTTTAAACGGAAGTGAAAACGTAGACGATAGTGAACATAAGAAAAAAATAGAAGCTCTTGAAATATGGTGCTACAAAAGAACGCTGACAATAAGATAGATAGATCGAATAACTAATGAAGAGGTAGAGAATAAAACTGAGTATGAAAGTGCTTTACGGCACAACTTGACTAGAAGGAGGTAATAGTTGAGGGGACGTCTCCTGAGACACCAATCAACAGTTACTTTGGTAATTCAGATGAGTTTAGGTTGTAGTAGTTTTGCTTGCACACGATAGGCTGACGTGGAGAGTTAGGTATACTCATACCACTCCTTGGATCACGCCACAACACAAGAGAACAAAGGTGCCCATGATATATACAAAAGGGAAAGTTCAAAAAACCTCACTGCTAGAAAGCTTCTTTCTCAATGGCAAAAAGTGATGGTACATTTGAATAACGATCTGATGAAACACTCATCGAACAAAATGTTTGACCCCTTCTCATTTCCACTTTTCTGCACATTTTAGGATATTTGTGACTGTGAAACGTTCTGGGTCCATTAAGAGGACGATACATATGAGTGTCAACTATTTGATTCATTGCTTCAGCTTCTATCCATATCGAAGATACGGCTGAGACACATATGTCTCCAGGAGAGCGGTAATTTTTTTTATTTATTGGTTTATTAAACCTGTCTAGACTAGGGTCATCAGCACATGTCTTACATCCAACCAGGCACTTTACAGTTTTGGATTTAAATACATTATGATATCTGAAGATCTTTTCGTTGTTGCAAAACTTTATTGCTCAGTGAGCTGTTGACATGAGTCCCCCGAGAATTGTCTTGCACCTATGTGAATTCAGTTACTTACGGAAATTGAAACCACCAAACTGTTACCTTCATCAGATAACGGATGTTAGATGTCTAAACTTTCTTTCAATTCGAACCTGATTTCCGTCATCAACATCAGTGTGAGATGTGTCCCCCACAGGCGCAAATACGTTCTTGTATTCCACGTGGCATGAAAGGAAACAGTCCACGAATGTCACTGACATGGCCCCGCAGGCGTTAGCTGGGATAGATATAGGGAAAAACAGACAACGCCCGAAGGCCAATACCTTGAATATGTCGAAGTTATGCGGAGTACGAGCAGGCACCGTTCCTCTAATAAAAGCCCTTTCTTTTACCTTTAAAATTTTACAACTTTATTGATTCAGATGGCCCTGAGCACTATGGGACTTAACTGCTGAGGTCATCAGTCCCCTAGAACTTAGAACTACTTAAACCTAACTAACCTAAGGACATCACACACATCCAAGCCGGAGGCAGGACTCGAACCTGCGACCGTAGCGGTCTCGCGGTTCCAGACTGCAGCGCCTAGAACCGCTCGGCCACTACGGCCGGCTTACAACTTTATTAACTTGATTTTTAAATAGTAAGTGAACGTTCGTTATCATGAACAGCAAGATCCTCAGTATAATTTCTTAATGAAAGTTCCAGAAGCATTGGATAACCAACTGTCTCTTGAAAAATAACAGTTCAAAGAACAGCTCTGAGAATCAGTTTACAACTCTTAAAACTCAAAATCCCTTTTTAAGAAAAGGAGAAAAATTACAAATTGCATAATTCAAGGTTAAATAAAAAATTCTAACGCCACATGGCAATACTAAAGTTTTCCTAGATATCACATGTGATCTATGAAGGCAATAAAATAGTGATCAAAATTTTTAAATTAAGCAACAACTTAAATGTAATAAAATCTGATTACTATCAACGTACATTCAAACCCAATAGCCTCTACGATGCGCAACCTATCATAAAATATTTTCCTTCCTTTTAAACATTTACGCGATAAACCTCCCTACATGTGATACGTACGACACCCAACGAATTATGACAAATAATTAATCATAGATGTTATAATTAACCATGTATGTAAACCTGTATGAGATTTTATGTATGCAAATTAACAAGGTATGTACATTTCCTTTCAAATTAAAACACACGAATCAACTCTTAAGCTCAGTGGTTACATCCGTTAAAAAAATATAAATACATATCTTTTGATTTCGTCGTGGTCATGTGCTGTTGTGCACCGGTGCTGTCCTTTAGGATCACATGCGGCACTGGAAAGATTTTCCACGATGTACAAAACGTTAACAGGGCGCAACCAACTTACACAAATTGTATACTGGGGTTATATGTTGATATGGACGCGGCTCGCATATCTTACAACGGGCGAGGGACTACATGCGGTACTACTGAAAACTTTGACTATACCGCACAGCACCAAACAGCAGTACGGTGGGGTAGACAACAGACAAATCAACAACTGTTGCAAGGTAATCTTGGCAAAGACAGTAAAAAAAAAATTGGGGCTTTAAATTCTTGGGAGCGCCACACCAAACCACAGAATGATGTCCCAAGCGAAATTATGAAAATACTATCGGCGATTTCGCCACGATAAGTAGAACCGTAAAGTATCATAAGAAGTGAACTGCAATTAACACGATTCATAAGCGACCGACTGAAAAGATCCACAATCAATCTTTCCATTACTACAAACACTTAACAGTACCTCCAAAGTTCACTCGTTGTAACTGTAGATAACAGAGTTTAACACGCTGGGGCCGACTTCAGTTTCTGAATAAGACAAGCAATGATTCGGTCCCTCACTTGGATCCATCTTCGATCCAAAACAGTCATTTACTTTAAATCAGCTAATTAGGTGACAATGCCGATATGAACGCTCGAACTGGAGACTGCAGTACCGAAGCAGAGCTTAAACCACTCACAAGCGTGATATACGCGCCACCAACGTGCACCTTTTTAGGATTCTTATGTTCACCTCATACACCAGACTTGCCGTAATTCTTCGTCGGAAACCAAGGGCAGAACCAAGAAATCACTTCTCAGCCCTTGAATGACCACACGATGACCGCCATCGGGACGACACCGGCCCTCTACACTAGGATCTTCGAGCCCACGGCGTTCCGTCCCCAGCCGACTGCTTCCGCGGGGCCCACGACCAAACGGCCACGCCCTCCAACGCCGACGTCACTCTTGACGCATAGTCCGCAGCTAACTCACAGCGCCCCACATCCGATCCACCGTTACCAAGCGTGAAGAAGGTTTAAATGTAATCAGATCACTCACTCGTGTCTGGTGGGGAGCGCACAAGAGTGTTTTACTCACCATGTACCGAGGGATAGTTCGATCTCGATTAGACTATGGCTGTCAATTCTACCACACTGCGTCAAAGATTCATCGCTCCAAATTAGATACTCTTCAATATAGAGCCATTCGTACCTGTCTTGGAGCCATGCGATCGACGCCCACCAACGCCCTTTTAATAGAAGCAGGGGAGATGCCCTTGAGCATTAGGCGCCAAATGTTATCGGACAAATTCTACATTCAAGGCATGGCCATTATGGACAGTTCCGTCTATCAAAGTGGAGACTGCATTTATCGACTGTGGATTGCATCCCACAGAAGGAATAAAGTGCCAGCCGTTTGTGCCAGCTTTGACACTTGGTCACCTGTCATACATTCTATACGGCGTTCAGCGCATCTACCTGTTCTTGAATATGATCTTCAAACGCTCTGCTCCCAGATCCCAATCCATTATTTAAGTACGACCTGGCTGGACAGTACTAATGTCAACGTTGGCTTCAATCGTCTCGTTCAAGCACAATGGCCGGGTTTTCTCTGTGTATATACCGATGGCTCCAAAATTCCGCAAGAAGAGTGTACAGGATGGGCTTTTTTCTGCCCTCAGATCCAGATCCGCAAAACCTTCCACCGGCCTACGAGCACTTCTATTTTTACGGCGGAGACAGTGGC
Organism: Schistocerca serialis cubense; assembly: GCF_023864345.2. Taxonomy (NCBI): domain Eukaryota; kingdom Metazoa; phylum Arthropoda; class Insecta; order Orthoptera; family Acrididae; genus Schistocerca; species Schistocerca serialis. The sequence continues at coordinate 599,900,159 of NC_064644.1, read as the reverse complement.
AGTTTTGGAAGCACTTAAGTTTGTCTCTAGCACTTCCTTCCCCAAGATATTGGTAGTATCTGACTCGCAAAGCGTTCTTAAAAACATTCAGTACAGTCGATGGAACAAAACGACCAACAGTTATATCTTGGATGTGATATCTGAATATATTCGCAGCACACGCACGGGCCGGACAATCCATTTGTTGTGGGTACCTTCCCACTCTGGTATCGTCTATAATGAAGAAGTCGATGCATTAGCCAAACAAGCGGCAACGTCAGGCACCGTCCTGGATCTGCAGCTTCCTTATACAGACTACTTACGTGCAGTCAAGGATCACGCAAGACAACAATGGCAGGAAACGTGGAACGTTTCTCAACAGACAAAAGGCGGTTATTACGCATTGCTACAACCTCGGATTCCTTCACAGCCGTGGTTCATGAGGACACATCTGGACCGATCCACGATTTCTACCATCATAAGACTCCGTTTCAATCATGCCTCTTTCCCCCAACATCTACATCGGATCAACGTTTACAGTTCACCAGCATGTGAGTGTGATCCTGAGTCGGAAGGTGATGTCAACCACATCTTATTTATGTGCCCCAAATTTGACCGTAAACGGTTGGTCTTTTTGAAGACATTGCTGAGTATGGGCTACCATCTTCCTCAATCAGCTTCTTCTCTTTTGTGTACTAAAGACGTTCGTCTATATAAAGTGATCGTTAACTTCATCAAGAGTACTGGTCACAATCTGTAGGTTTTAATGGTGTACGTCAGTTATAAATATGTCTTGCTGATGAAGATATTTCAGAATTGGTGTGAATTGTAAGCCAAGACACTTTTAATTATTTTCCAATTCAATTCAATACAATTTTTAAAGCAGTATGTACAAAACTGTAACACTTGAGTTTTTTATTCCTGTAAATATGCATTTCTGTATTTGTTTATTCAATTATGTGTACATTGTCACTGTGTGTTGCCGATGGCTAAATTGAGTACACACTCAAAGGCCAAATAAACTAAAAAAAAACCTCACAGCGACCCCCTTCTTCCTCGTTCTGTCGCCTCGCAGTGCGCGGGAAGCCAACTCTCCAACGATATCCGGCGACCAGAGACTCCAATCCCATTTCGATATTGACATCACAGCGAGTACTGAGAAGGGAGGGGGGGGGGGGGATCCAGAAACAAAACAGCGTGCCGTACCGTCTGTCACCCTGAATAATTTCGTAACACGCTTGAGGCACACATATTGCGTCAGTCCATGACGATTGCTGGTTGAAGACTGGAATGGAAGTATGTTTTTCCCCATCACATCCCAGACCTGAATTATGAATGGCAGTCAGCAGACTGGGCACAGCAGTCAACAGTATGTACATTCTGTAAGGCAGCTGTGTTGTGAACTGTGGTGTGGCGTCTTGCATTATCCTGGTGAGATAGGCCATTTGGTACTCTGCTCATGAAGAGCGTGGCAGCAGTATTTATCATTTTTACCACATACTGGCCAACTTTATGTCCCTACAACAAATGCCAAATCAACGCTGTAGTTAAATCCAATAGCTCCCCACTGTGATTACAGGGAGAGGAGAAATAGGAGTCTCGGGAGTCGCGGTTTCCTGTAAGATTTCACCGTTTCGTCTACAGAGTGGAGACGACGGACAGTAGAGGGACTCGTCGCTGACCACCGCAGAACATTTGACTCTGGTTCGACCACTAACAAGTCTTCATTGTCTGTCTCCCTCTGCATGGATCCGTGCCCACCCTTCTTGTCCCATTACGTTCGTCTCGTTACCAAGAGTTCTAGTATCATCCCACTACAGCCAACGATCTATCAGCTTGAAGCTAAGCATTCATTTTATCAAAACAATGATTCGACCATTCACCAAGTCTGAAAGATAGCGATAAACTGGTCGTACACGTCCTGTCAGCATGCTGTGCTGCCATCACCATCTGAAACATTCCAGTAAAGCTACAAACCGGAGAAAGGAGGGGAGGAGTTTTAGCTGTCAAGAAAATGTACTACTTTTCTAATACACGAAGGTTTTTTGTCTTCTGTAGTGAAAACAAAACTTTAATCAGAGTATCCCAAAGGCGTGGAAGTACTAGAGAATCAATTTGGTAGCGTAGGTTCAAGTTGTTTACCGTGTATCACTTGCCATTTCCGTCTGTATACGTAGTTCAGCGATGGTGGACGGCCGGCCGGGGTGACCGAGCGGTTCTAGGCGCTACAGTCTGGAACAGCGCGACCGCTACGGACGCAGGTTCAAATCCTGCCTCGGGCGTGGGTGTGTGTATGATGTCCTTAGGTTAGTTAGGTTTAAGTAGTTCTAAGTTCTAGGGGACTGATGACCTTAGATGTGCTCAGAGCCATTTGAACCATTTTTGATGGTGGACACCTTCTTCCGATGTGAGCACGCGCACGCTCAGCTAAAGTCCTACACGGTACTCCTTCAGCGTGCTGCACGGCTCCAGTCTCACAAGTCACGTCAACGAGCTATGTCTCCACCTCTGAAGTTTGGAAGAATTAATGCATGCTTCCAGAATGCTGACTCAGTCAAGAGACAATCAGCTGTAATGAGCAGTCAAATGAAAACGAGACAGAGGAAAAAAAGAAAGTAAACTCTTTATTATTTCAGAAGTAATCGCCATAAGTGTTAATACATGTATCCCACTGTGAGACTTGTTTGTGGTTGCCTGCGGAACCGTGGTCGTACCAGGCGTGCACCTCTTTGTCCGAAGCAAACCGACGGCCACCAAAATCTTTCTTCAGGGATCCAAAAATACGGAAACCGCTTTGGGAGATATGGGGACTGTATGCAGCCCGTGCAATGGCTTCACAGTCACACTTCTGCAGCTTAGTCGAAACCACCCTTACCCGCAATACTCCTGGGCGTTTGCACTTGATGGCAGACTTCAGTTTTTGCTAAGTGTCCAAGTATCGCTGTACGTGTTGCGCCATATTCTTCACAGTCAATATGCAGCGGGCCCTTCCAGTCAAAGAAACAGGTCATCATGACTTTCCCCGCAGCTGGCGTGCCTCTTCTTTCGATGGGAAAACTATACAAATCCCTCGTACAGTCTCTGTCCTCGCCATGTGATTAAAGTATTTTTGGAACCCTGAAAAAAGGCAGTCGATTTGCTCTGGCTGAAGAGCTGCATTCCTGGGTGCAATCGTGGTCCCACAGCCAACCGCCAACATTTTTCCATGGAGGCATTGACCGTCTTATCTCACAGTACGATAAATGTGTTAACGTTATGGTGACTACTTTTGAAATAATAAACCGTTTACCTACGTTTTTCCGTCTATGTCGTTTCAGTTTGACTGCCCCTTATATTTTATTTATAACTGGAAACGGTATTTAAGTCTATCAAAACAGATGCTAATAAGTGATTGATAGTATACATCTCACAATTCTAGAAACAATGAGAACATTTCAGGTGAAGATACAGATATGTAGGTTTTTTCTAGCATTGTAGTGCTGTCCGAATATGAGTTAAATCTTTGTAATACCACTTGTTGAAACGGTCTCCCGTTACAACATCTACTTACATACCCTTGTAGTAAGTGAACTAGGTTCGGAAGGGCCCAGAAAGTAGATTATTCCTGTCATTTTGTGCAGAATTCCCGACTGTGAAAAGCGCGTTAAATGAAAAAAAATCTGATATTAATTTAGAGCATTATTTTTATTTTAGTTTCCCTACGATTAGAATCGCTGTTGCAGCTCTCTAGACATCAGCGTTCGGTGCACACAGCAGTGTGCCATGTGCGCGTGAGTCCCAGTCAGTGCCAGGTGCTGCGATAAGAAGCACTGTGCCGTACTAATGAAACGCAAACAGCTGTTCCAGCAGCGAGATTGACACGGACTCGTTCCATACACCGACGTTTGTCTGGACATGCTGTCAGCCGTCAGAAGCGATCCAGGCCATTAGCAAAACAATGTTGCGTGCATAACGTCGATGTTGGCGAGAATGATCAATGGGATATTCGTGTATCACGTATTGAGATCCACCAAAGACTGAGTCCTATCGTCGCATATTTGCAGGCGTTACATGATATACGTAAACACATTAGATTCTAGATATTTACTCACATGTAGTTCCGACGTTTTCTGCAAAGTGCAAGGCGCCCTCAAAGCCCTCACTGATAGTCCATCAGGAGCGAAAGGTCACACACAAACTTTTTTTCTTTTTAAGGAATATTTACATTCTAGCAGGTCGTTTATGATATACTGCTGTAAGACGTTTGTAAGTTTCTGAAAATAACATTGACTGTAGAGAAATTAAAATTTGTTAAAAGCACGTTCGAATAAATGTAAAATTCGTGTTGAAATGTTTACCCCGGGTAAATTTATGTGCGTGATACATCCGTGCCAGTTTTTGTAAACCCTCGTCGCCAGTTTTGTAGAGGCCTCGTCGCTACTGGTGTGGAGGCCGAGTTGCCGCTGTTGTTACAGTACGGCGAGTTTGGGAGTTCGTGAAACGGCTTCTGGTGCAGTACACCGCTAAGACAATTTCTCCCGGCCACTATTACACAGTTGTGCCCCAGGGTCAGGTAACAGGACATGAGAACGAAAGTTCTACAACACTCCAACAAATTAGTAACAAAGTCACACAAGTGAGTTAAAAAGGTTTACTTATGTTTGTGACTTGTTGAATAATGAAATCAGCAACACTGCATATAATATTACCGAAAAACGTCCTCAATGGCAAAGTGCAAATAATCGTAGGTAAACTTCACAGTACATAGCAAATGCAATTCACAAAAACTGTCTGTTCACTACTAAGAGTTCACTAAACGACATTCCCTGTCTAAGACAGCCCTGGACGATGACCTATAGCCAAGTGGGCGAGAGCTACTCTTCTATCTCCCGAGTCGGCTTCTGTCCGTTGTCGTCCGGTCATAGGCGGATTGTACTCGGTCGCCAATTGGCCGAGGCGAAGTCGGTGTTTTCATCCCCAGCGCAGCCCGTGGCGCTGGTGGAACTCGGTCAAGTGGCGAGTCTCTATGGCGCTGGCACCAGCTCGCATCTTTGTACCTGTGGTACTTTTGCCCTGGCTATGTTTTGTTCTGGCTACATAGCACCCGTGACGGTCCAACTCTTGTTGAACATGACAGCGCTCTGCTTCATTTCGTGTGAAGCATCATTATTACGGGCTGTATGCTTTGGTGTGGTGACAGGTGCAGTAATGAACACAAATGCCACGAAATGCGCTCAAAGAAAGAAGCTAAACCTCAGGGGACCTAAAATCAAACTATGGCACTACTACCCAAGCAACAGGTCCTGTTCGGCCTACCGAAGTTACGTAAAGCGCGGATACGCCGGATTGCGTTAGGCTTCCGTGAGAGAATGCTGCGCATAGCAATACTATGTTTAGACGTGCAGCAAGTCTGGCCCCGTAGAAAGTGTTGTCTTGGCAAGACAGCCAAGCCACTAGGAGGTAGCCGAAAGGCACGCGTTTAAGCTCACGCAGGCTGGCGTGAGGTCTGGAACAGTTAAAGGAGTTGAGTCTAGTAAAAAAAGTACGTAACTTCTGGAATACTTAATTTTAATCCATAATTGGTGAACATCGGTCTGACGGTACATGCATCACAAGAGAAATAGCAAATGATAATGGCGCCTTGCTAGGTCGTAGCAAATGACGTAGCTGAAGCTATGCTAACTATCGTCTCGGCAAATGAGGGCGTAATTTGTCAGTGAACCATCGCTAGCAAAGTCGGCTGTACAAATGGGGCGAGTGCCAGGAAGTCTCTCTAGACCTGCCGTGTGGCGGCGCTCGGTCTGCAATCACTGATAGTGGCGACACCCGGGTCCGACGTATACTAACGGACCGCGGCCGATTTAAAGGCTACCACCTAGCAAGTGTGGTGTCTGGCGGTGACACCACAGAAACTATTCCAGCAAAGCGTGCCGTCATAATTACCATCCTTTCCAGCGCGTTTGAAGAAAAGCATGTACAGGGTGATTCATATTAACGTTTAAAAACCTCCGTAGCGACGTAGATGGCGCTGAGACAACTAATTTGAGACAAATGTTCCCGCAATTGTTGGGATATACCCAAAACCTGGATGACAGACGTGGAACTTGTAACGTCACCAGATTATGTACTTCGCCGAACATGCAGCTGTTGAACATATCGATTTCACAAACCTGATCATCCTAACGCAAGTCAGCCGGCCGGAGTGTCCGAGCGGTTCTAGGCGCTACAGTCTGGAACCGCGCGACCGCTACGGTCGCAGGTTCGAATCCTGCCTCGGGCATGGATGTGTGTGATGTCCTTAGGTTAGTTAGGTTTAAGAAGTTCTAAGTTCTAGGTGATTGATGACCTCAGATGTTAAGTCCCATAGTGCTCAGAGCCATTTGAACCATTTCAAGAATCGGCCTGGATATAGCAGCTGTAGCAAATTACCTACATAAAGTAATCATTCTAGCACAACTTTCGCACCAAATCTTTGCTGATGTGATTTAAAAACTATAATGTGGGATGCACAGTTCGATGAAGAAACCAAAATCTAGCCGAAAGTAGGGTTAACATCTCCGCGTAGCTATTCACATTTAGTTTTTGCATAGTCTACCCAACTGATTAAGATGAATACTTGAATCTCCCCGCTGAAAAAAAGACGCAACTTACTTCCACACTTACCACGAACGATATTTGCTCATTCAGCTGTCGTATACATTCTTAATACCTCATCAGCTCCCTGAGCGAGTTATCTGATTGCTATAACAGCAGAACAGAGAAGCGCTTACGTAAATACAAGAAGCATACTGAGTTACGTGTTTGTTTACAGTTGGCATAATAGGGCAGATGTTTGTGGAACCTCTTCTCATGGCGGTCGGACAATGATTTGCGGCACTGTTATCTTGATAACTATTTGATCCGCCCCGTAGATGTTACGTTTCTGAGATCATTTCAAATTCCACAGAAAAAGGTACGTAGTTGCATTAGGAATAATAATAATAATAATAATAATAATAATAAATAATAATAATAATAATAATAATAATAACAAAAAAGGTGTCCCAATTCAGCGACTATAAACCTTAAAAATTAGTTGCGTAGGTCACGAAATTTACCGTATTGTCCACTACCATTTGGCGAAAACCGCAGCTCTATATATTCATTCATTCTGGGTACATTTGGCGTAGCCTGTCTTAGCTGCGTCACCCTGTGCTAGCGAAAATTACACAGAAATTTCTTGTCTGTAAAATTGCATTTTTAAGTATTGCTTTGTGGCTCTTGCAAGGAGGAGAAACGATAATCAACACATGTCGAAACTGGATGGCGATAGTATTGTGTTCCATCGATACTGCAGTTTAAGGTTCCACGATGTTGCTGACTGCATTGTTCGGAATCCAAGAGTTTAAGAGAGCCACACTCGACGCCATGAAGGATCTCAGTGACCCACCCGACTAGCGCCTGAGAGGACGCACATTGTTCGCTCCATCGTGCAGGATCGAACAGTTACATCATGTACATGGAGTCAGAAACGAGTTTGTTTCTATCACAACAAAGTGTCCACGTGGGCAGTGTGAGGCGGCGTCTACAGCAGCGAGGAGAGTCACGTCTGTAACCAGTGTTGCGGCTTTCCTAGAAACGACTGCAGAGAGACACGAGGCATCCCACAACACTGGACGCGGAAGCGCCAGCACCTGGTTATCCGCACAGAATCTCAATTAGTGCATCTGTGTGTGGAGGCTTCATAGAAAGCGAATGTTGACAGACGCATACCAGGCCAGCACATGGCTTAACGTGCGTGAAGGCATCACGGAGAGTGAATGTTTCCAGACGTCATACAGGGCCAGCACATTTCTTGGCGTGGTCAGCATATGGCTTGATGTGCATGGAGGCTTCACGGAGAGTGAATGTTGCAGACATCACACTGGGCCAGCACATTGCTTGACGTGCATGGAGGCTTCACAGAGAGTGAACGTTGCCAGACGTCATTCCAGGTCAGCATATGGCTTGACGTGCATGGAGTCTTCACGGAGAGTGAATGTTGCAGACATCACACTGGGCCAGCACATTGCTTGACGTGCATGGAGGCTTCACGGACCAGTTGAGGTACACAATATGACCTCCACTGGTGACTTGGACAGCAGCCACTGCTTTTATTAAGGTCAGAGTCTGTGCCCCGTCTTCATGGTTTTTGAACAAGACAGTGAAACATGTCGTGCCGCCGATCTAGATCTGTATCTACATGGATACTTTGCAAGTCACACGCAAGTGTCTGCGGAGATTCCATCGATCCACCTTCACAGTAATTCTCCATTATTCCACACTCGAGCACCGCGCGGGAAAGACGAACACCTACATCATTCTGTGCGAGCTCTGATTTCCCTCATTTTATTACGATGATTGTTTCTAACTGTATAGGTCGGCGTCAGCAAAATATCTTCACGTTCGGAGGAGAAAATTGGTGATCGAAATTTCGTGCGAAGATCCCGCCGCAACGAGAAACGCCTTTGTTTTAATGATGTCCACCGCAGATCCTGTATCAAGTCAATGAAACTCTCCCCTATTTCTCGATAGTACAATACCTGCTGCTCTTGTTCGAACTTTCTTGATATACTCCATTAATCGTATATGGTAAGGATCCCACACCACGCAGCAGTACTCAAAAGAGGACGGCCAAGCAGTGTAGGCAGTCTCTTCAGTAGATGTGTTGCATCTTCTAAGTGTGCTGCCAATATAGCGCAGTCTTTGGTTTGCCTCCCCCACGATATTTTCTGTGTGTTCTTTCCAATTTAAATTGTTCGTAATTGTAATTCCTAAGCATTTAGTTGAATTTGCAGCCTTTAGATTTGATTGTCTTATCGTGTAACTGAAGTTAAACGGCTTTCTTTTAGCACTCAACTTGATGACCGCACGCTTTTCATTATTGTACGGTCAGTTGCCAATTTTCGCATCACACAGATATCTTTTCTAAATCGCTTTGCAATTTTTTTACCTTCTGATGACTTCACTGAGCAATAAACGACAGCGTCTACAAAGAACCTAAGATGGTTGCTTATATTGTCTCCTATAATGCCACCTTGGGGAGCGGCAGGAATCACTTCTGTTTTACTGGATGACTTTTCGTCAATACTACGAACTGTGGTCTCTCTGATAGGATATCACGAATCCAGTCGCATGCTGTCATGGCTGACATTGATACAGATGGCGTCTGTTGCACTGACCAGCACCATCTCAACATCTGTCACCCATGAAAACATCTGGTCAGGGGTTGCCGAGATTAGAACACGTCACTTCTCGCCAGCGACCACAATTTGTGAGCTATACCATACAGTTGAATCACTATGGAAATACACACCAAGCCTAACTCGTCTTGTTGCCGTTCGTGATAGTGCCATTGTTGCTGTAGAAGTAATGAATTTCACATCCTGTATATACCTAAATTTAATTATGTATTTTTTTACCCGTGCGGCCATATTGCCTGTTGTTGCATTATAATTATTGATGGTATTTTTAATTCACATTTGCTATTACAAGAGAATGTGTACTTTTCTCACCAAATACGCGTCGCGCCGCGTACTGGGTCGACATGACATCTGGCAAAACAATTGACACAAGATATAAAGGGCACATCAGCAGTGGAATACAGCATAAATCACTGCACAGTTACGGACCACCTTAAACAGGAATATCGTTGGCCGCACACAACAGAAAAAAGTATGAAGATCATAAAAAGCATTGAAGATAGACACCTTCATCCTTTTCAAGAAAACTACGTACACGAAGCACTGACGCAGTACACATTTACGTAATGAGCAGATAAATGTTGCAAACCAAACATTTTACAAGTAACTGAAAATTTACGTGATGAAAAAAAATTCTTTTCCAACTGATCATTCTATCTCTAGCCCCTTCTCCATGTCTATTTCACATCTTCCTCCCCATCGCTTTACATCCACGTGATTACCAACTCACTCTACATTCTGATGATTGCATTCAAAGTTCACTGATGTTGCCCGCAGGCAAGGCAGGCACTGGAAATGTATTCTGGAGCACGCCGGTTCAGAGTGTCGTCCGTTCATCTAGATTTAGACTTTCCGTTACTTGCTTGAACCACCTGATGCAAACGGCAAGCGGCTGCTTTCAGTAGGATGGCAGATTTCCTTCCCCATCCTCCCTCAGTCCGAGCTTGTGATATGACTCTAATGATGCTGTTGTCGATAAGACTTTGAACTGTAACTCTCCTTCGTTCTTGTGAGGCTTTTAATTTATAAAACGTGAGCTCTGCTTTGACCGAGGAGATTAGCGCTTTCTACAAAAACGATCTGTTTTGTGACTTTTTACGCCGTCCTTTCCATTGTCTCTTGTTCCCCTGCTTCATATCTGGAGTTAAAAACTTTTAAGCCAATTAGAATGCCAATTCCTGTTCCATACGTGTAGTTATCTCGGTGGGCGCTATGTCGTGTCTTGCACACGTCTGCCTCTTTGCCAATATCGGTTGGTTTTTGTCAATCTCTTTCCATTTCAACGTTGCGTACATAATTCAAGTCAGCACGTATCGCCGTGCTAAGCTTCCTCAAAACTGACATTAGACGACTGTGTAAATATTTTAATGCCGATTTGTCTCAAGGAATGTTCTCTCTGCGGGTTAGCATACAATAATGAAACTCCCTTCGTACTTGGTGTACCATAATTGATACGAAAACTGCCACGGGTGAAAGTATACGAGAATAGAAGCAAACGCTTTCCAGTAATCACGAGTCCACCTACAAGCCGTCTGTGAGATTATTGCAAATGTGTGGTTACGAGAATCGACTGAAATATTGTCCTAGTCATTGTAAATGTATATCAAATGGAAAACTTTTGATTAAGTCCCGATCTAACTGGGGCTAAATTTCATCTGTGGTCCCTGGTTGCGGGGCGTGGTAGACTCATGTGCAGTTTTCTGCTAAAATGAGACGACGGCTAATGCACCAATATGGTCCAAGATGGATAGGTCGGACAAGGTCTGTACCTTCGACTCTTAAGATCGCCTCACGCCAGTCCTCAGCACCAAACTGTACAGTCTTGTCAAGATTTATGAGATGATGCGGGGGCATTGAAAGATTTCAGAATTTGCTGCATCCAAATGAGAGAACGATACGTGGAGCGCCTCTCCTAATTACATTGTAACATGGAATGTGCTGAAGTAGTATTTCTTGTTAATGTAGGTGATGGGCGAGATTTCAGCCCAATTAGATTGGTACTTGATCGAAAAAGCTGCATTTAAAATATATTTACCCTATCTAGGACACTGTTGCTGAAGTCAGTAGCAGCTCGTGACCAGCCAGTCGCCCGTATCTCACAAACGATTCCTTTACCTCCCCATGTTCACTGGAATGATTTTTCTTTCACCTGTGTTAATTTGTGCTAATGATTATGACACTGTGCACAGCATTTTTCCGTCGTAACGATTATCATGATGATATAAGCTTTGAAGGATGACAGGTAAAAGAACAAGTATCAGTCTGAAAGGGAAACGCTGGTCTGGAAACGACTCTGTCGGAACTTACGCATATAAATGCGAAGAATATTCAAAATTGCCATTAGACTGCCGAAATTGATGAAAGTCCAAGTAGAGGTAGTTTTGTAATAATTTTAATTATCTGCACAAGGTGCTCTGTTAACGATAGTTGTTCAAAGTAGCATCACCAAGGAGAATGCTTACCAGGAGCTGCTCTTCAGTCTTGACATCAGCTTTCCCACGTTACCCCACAATGAGAAATCAAGCAGGTTTAGTTCAGGTGAACGAGCTCGCCCCGAAACAGAGCGTCGCGTTTCCTGTTCCGTGCTAAATGATGATGATGATGATCGGTTTGTGGGGCGCTCTACTGCACGGTCAAAGTCCCAATTCTTACGCAGTCCAATTTTGCCACTGTCACGAATGATGATGATGATGATGATGATGATGAAATGACGAGGACAACACAAACACCCAGTCCCTGGGCAAAGAAAATCCCTAACCCGGCCGGGAATCGAACCCAGGACCCCGTAATCCAGAGGCAACAACGCTAGCCACTAGACCACGAGCTGCGGACTCCGTGCTTAATGATAAGCACTTATATGTTGTTGGTTTTGCGTACCCTGCCTGCAGAAACCGCGTTTGTTTTTGTTATCTTATTGTAACAACTCTTGCGATTTTCAGCCGGAGGACTGGTTTGATGCTGCTCTCCGCACTAATCTCTCCTTGCAAGCCTCTTCATTTCCGCGTAACTACTGCATTCGACACTACTTACTGTATTCAAGCCTTGGTTTCTTCGTAGAATGCCCCCAATCCACGATTCCCTCAGTTACCCAATTGACGATACCTTTACATCTCAAGATGCGACCATTCAGCAGATAGCCTCTGTTAAGTTGCATCATAAATTTCCTTCCTACCCAGTTAGATTCAGTATCTCATTTGTTATTTCATCCATCCATCCAGTCTTAAGGAAACTTCAGTAACATCTCATTACAAAAGTTTATGTCTCTTCTCGTCGGAACTGTTTATTGTGCTCGTCTCACATGCATGCAAGGCTACACTCCAGAAAAATACCTCAAAAATGGATTTCTTAACCCTAAAATTGATATTAACGGTAACAAATTCTTATTTTTCAGAAATATTTTTTTTCCTTTTTTCAGTCTGGGCTTTAAATCCTCTGTTTTGGCCATCCTCAAAAATTACTCTCAGCACTATGAGACTTAACATCTGAGGTCATCAGTCCCTTAGAACTTAGAACTACTTAAACCTGACTAACCTAAGGACATCACACACGTCCATGCCCGAGGCAGGATTCGAACCTGCGACCGTAGCGGTTGCGCGGTGCCAGACTGAAGCGCCTAGAACCGCTCAGCCACACCGGCCTGGACATCCTCAGTTTTGTTACCCAAATAGCAAAACTCCTCTACTACTTTCAGTGTTTCATTTCCTAATCCAATTCCCTCAGCATTGCTTGATTTACATGTAATTCGACTACGCTCGATTAGGCTTGTTTTACTGGTTCTGATTTTATAACCTCTTTTCAGCACACTGTTCATTCCGGCCAACTGTTCTTCCTGCTCTTTTGCCGTCGCCGAGAGCATTAGAAACTCACCGACAACCTCAGATTTTTAACGTCTTCTCCCTCAACTTTAATTCTCTATCAAGCTTCTCCTGGGCTCACCTCCATTGCTCTCTGTATGTACTTTGAATATTATCGGGGTTAAGCTACAGATCTGTTCGCTCTCCTCTCAACCACTGTTTCTCTTTCTTGTTACTCGACTCTTACAATTGCACTCTGGTTGCTGCACAAATTGTAAATTACATTTCGTTTCTTGTGTTTCTAACGTCAAAATTTCAAGGAATGTCTTCCAGTCTTCATTGCGAACTCTCTAAACCAACAAACGCTTTAAACATAGGTTAGACTTACTTCATTCTATCTTCTAAGATACATGGTAGGATCAGTATTGCGTCACGTGATTCTGCATTTCAGCCGAAGGCAAACTGATCTTCACCAAAATCGACTACTACCGCTCTTTCCATTCTTCTGTAAATATTCCGTGTTCTTCTCCAAAGACAACTCTTACATCAATTTATTACATTCTACAAACAATAATTCTTGGATTTTTACGTGCAGTTGGCTATTCATCAACGTATTAGACATAATAACCTTATGCTCAGCAGCTTGAGAACCAGGATTCCCAATCTGAAATTGATGCATTTACCCGTATCCGTAATCCCCGAGAGTTTGTGTCATTGTCACGGAAAGAACCAGTATACACGGGATGTCTTCCCTAAGCACCGTCATGGACATTTTATTCGGCTTTTCCGCAGATACTTGCCATTTTAGGCGTTACATAAACTCCCACCATCGTACGCTAATCTAAGTTTTCTGCGCTCTACCGAACTATCTCGGGCTCTTGTCGTCGATGGTATACTTCCCCTTCCCTTGTCCGTTCATTGCTGGCACATCTCTGATGCGTCCCATTACTCAGTGGATACTCTTTAAAAAAAAGGCTATATTGTTTTTTAGCTGTGGGGCCAGCTGTAGCCTCTTATTGATGAGCACCGGAATGGAGATTGTTTCTCATCCTCGGTAGGTTCCTCGCAGTATGGTGCTGAATTGAATTCATTTTACAGTTATCATCAGGAGGGCAGTAAAAATTGTTATGATGGGACTTCAAAAAGTAAGCGAGATATTATAATGGGAGGCCAAGTAACTTTTATTGAATGCTGCAATACACCTCAAATTGACGCAGATAAATGATACTATTTTTCAACAGTTGTTAAGTCTCTGTAAACAAATATCGGAACTTTTATACCAGCCGTTGAATTTCTCGACGATAACTGCAACTAAGAAGCACTGTGCGAACGTATTCATCGTTAGAAAATCGCTTTCCCACCAGATATTATTTCAGCTGCTCCTACCAGTCAGCGCCACGTACGCCTGTAAGGCCTTGTTCACGTTGTTGGCGCCATTCTACTGCTGCTGGATGTGACACTGCAAGTGGTCCACATGTCACCTGAATTTCACGATGAACCTTTTTGCAATGTAGAAGTTTTGCCCACAAGACTCGTACTTCCTACGCACTTCAACTTTGGAATACATTTTCAATTGCTGCGCCATTTCACTCCCACACTGTGATGCACTTGTTATCCGCAGCGCAGCGGAAGTGTGTGTGCGTGAAACCCGGGACGTTACTCTCTTCTGACAGTGCACCACTCTTGTTGCGCTTATTAACGGGGGAGGGGGCGGCGACATTTCTAGCTTAATTTTTGAAGCCCTCGCGTATCTAAACATTTCAATATTAGCGGAATACACCGTGGTTGTAGATGTATACAACCAATCACATCTTGAATTACGATTTCCATATTAAATTTTCGATAAGCTGACTTTGAGAATTGGTTGCATAATTTAGATACTAAACATTTGAAAACTTGCAATACATAAATGTCTTCCTACTTAAAGAAAACGGACTGCAACCTGTATATCAGCATTACGAATAGCTCCAAAAGCACTTTCGTTCCCATATAATTGTTTTCATGGTTTTGTTCCGTTACAGAATTGATAATCAGCAGAGTAAAGAGAGGCATTTGCGAAGTAAAACATCGTCTGTAGTTCGGCAGATAATGACTGTATACTTCATTACCAACCACTAGAGAAAGGTAGCCATTACTCAGTACCAAGGACGCAGGCGGAGCCTGTTGAAGGAAACTTTTTCTAATCGAAACTGCTGTGCAAGAGGTGGTAGTAAGGATAGACTTTCAAACCAGAGGAGACAGAGCCAACTACACAGAAAAATCCCTCAGTTAATGACGAAACGTTTCTGCCAGTGCAGATGAATGACACGTTGATGTTAGTTCTATAGATAGACGCTGCCTAGGAACTGTCTCAATAATGCAACGACTCTGATTTGTATTACGGCATATCTTACTTATTTCGTTGCTCTACTTCTCCCCTCCCCCCTCTCCGTCTCCCTCCCCCCTCCTCCTCCGCATGGTATCACAATTCTGTGTGGTCGTAATCTGTTGAAAAAGTTTCAACCATTCCCTCCTCTCCAGTGAGTTTCTGCACCATCCTCAGACAGAGTTTTATGTCATGTTCAACATCGTCTAAACACGCTTTCATGGTGTACGAAACCGTACTTTCTACTGATCTACTTACTTGATATTTGCTGGAAATAATTATTGCATCTTTTAAATTCATTATTTATAAAGATCTCTTGTTCCTTATTCTTTAAGGTTGTTTCTTAGAAAATGTCATCAAGACAACGTGTACAAAGCAGTTCTTAATGTTCCACTTTTCATTTTTCCTAGGTACAGTAATGCTTTCTTTCATGTATTCCAAAACAGAAGAATGGCCAGTAGTGACTTTACCTCAAGGCACATGTAGGGAAAGGCAATCATCATCCGCTCGGAAATTCGAACATAACTTGAAGCTACTTCAAAATTTTGTTCAAGATGGACAGGGCGTATAGATAGATACATTAATATAACGTTAATTTCTTTATTGCCTAGCCGGCCGTTGTGGCGGAGTGGTTCTAGGCGCTTCAGTCTGGAATCGCGCGACAGCTACGGTCGCAGGTTCGAATCCTACCTCGGGCATGGATGTGTGTGATGTCCTTAGGTTAGTTAGGTTTAAGTAGTTCTACGTTCTAGGGGACTGATGACCACAGATGTTAAGTCACATAGTGCTCAGAGCCAGAGCCTTTATTGCCTCTTCCTTCATTCCTTTTCCTGTTTTTGCTCGTTTACCCGAAGGACATTGCAATAAAATTCCATCATTCTGGAAAAATAACTTACTCTCGTGAACAGCGTCTAAATTTCAAAGTAGACGAATAGTTCCGTGACGTGTCCCCTGAAGCTGAGACTGCTGATGTGCAGTGGTGCCGTGCAGCACCTGCAGAGCAGCTCGTTGTGATAGCCTCGGACAGAGACCACTTCATCCCTCCATCGTTCAGCTCTGACAGCAGTGAAGACAGGCGATTGCGCCCAGTTTTCTGTAATCCGATAATCGACGCTGCGATGGACCAAAATCCATCTCGCCCCCATAATGTCGTAGGGGATGAACGCTGCTGATACTGTTAGTATGTCAGATGGGCGTCAATGCCGCAACGTCGTTCCACACAGGCTGCGTCCTGGCCCTGCGCCCCCCCCCCCCCCCCAATTCTCCTCAGTTCCATATGTTCTGGCTACAACATAAACACGGCTGACACTTCGTAAGCGCGGCTTGCAGACGTTCACACTGTACAAGTTCATTCCTGAAGGAAAACCTGTCCTCAGTCGGGAGACTGGTTTAAGCACCAGAGTGCTTCATAGTGTACGTAGTCCTATTGGACGTTGTGTAGCGTTGACTTCCTCGGACCTTTGAAATTACTTACAACTTATAGGGAAACCTACAGTTTATAACTTCGACTCCGAACCACGGTGCAACTCGGCATTTTTTGTATTAAGAAACGATACCAGGGGCAAAGGAAGTGACAACCGCCAGATAAAATGCTAGAACCGATCGTGGGTCTAACTGCCGACCTCAGATCGTCAGACACTTAATGTGATAGAGACACAGTGCTAAGCAATTAAGGGTGCGCGGCTGGTAACACGTAGCACAGTTTTCGCCATAAGGCGACAGCGCATCGAGGTGTCGACTCCACCACAAACGAGAAGCGCGGGACAGTGATCCTGATACAAGACCACTCCTCTGGCACCCGCACTTCGCTCTTAACCTAATGACACAATCCTTTCTGCGTCGGCGTTTCTGCATCCTTAAGCCCACTGCGCTGTTCGTGCGTTTCCCTTACACGCGATAAGCTTTACATACTAAAAATTTTTCTATGTAATCTCGTTTGTTTGAGTTGCATTTTGTTTTTCATTTTTACCACTATTGTGCTTCGAAATCTAATTTTACTCCAACAGCTGATCCGGTAACATAGTGGTATCGCACGTGCGAAGTGGGTGTCCGAGATTTCGGGTTAGCCTACTGTTTATTTACTTATTTATTTATGTGTTTATCCTATGATTTTTTAAGCGTAGTATTAAATATAATGCAAACAATACACGTAATTTACAAACCGACATTTAAATTTGTATTGTAGTCAGTTAGGTCGTTCGTTGGCATCAGGAAAACGTCTAAAGTACCACATAGGCCCTATTGGGACATTCTGTAATTATGTGACGAACGGTTTGCCTGGATGCTTCACAATCGCATTTTGAAGATTGAGCCTGACCCCATTTTTGAAGAGAGTCCATGCTTCTGCCATGATTGGTGCGTGTCCTGTTAAACATTTACCATGTACTGCGCGACTGCTCAAAGGTAAAGCGTTTCTTTCTTATGCTGGGCAAGTTGTGGCAATGCGGGTGGCAAGCCGTTGTCCACTCTCGTTGCCTCCAGTGTGTTGAGTAGAACTGAGACGTGCAGTTCCATGACTGTTTTCGTGAATGATTTTCTTGATCTACACCGTTTTCGTTCTTGATTGATAGGTAGTTGCAGGTTGCTTTGTATGCCTTTAAGCTCACATCTCCTTTTCGTCAAAACCGAGGAGGCGGAATGTGGCTCAGTATGGACAGCCACTCCACGTGGGTTGATCTTAGAGTGCCACTGATAATTCGCATTGTGTTGTTCAGCTGTGCGGCGATGTTTTGTGTGTGCGCGCTGTTGAGCCATACAGGACCACCATATTCCGCAGCAGAGCAGACTAGCCAAAGCACTGAAGGGCCCAGAGTTTCAGGAGCGAAGCCTCAGGTTGTTCTGCACATCTTAAGTAGGATGTTGTTCCCAGGTCGTCTCTTCTTCTTCTTTTTGAAATTCTTCTTGTAAGACAGTTCCATTCAATGTATCCCACGACTATGTTAGGTGGTGATTGTGGGGAAACAGTCTATCACCAAAATAGACCTGTAAGTGACTATTCGCTGCTCTGTTGCACAACTGTAAGCAACCCACCACTGTCTTGGTTGGGTTTGGTTTCGGTCTCCATTTCCAAAAGACTGTTGCTATTAATGCCAGATCAGATATTAAGATAGCTTCTGGGTCTTCAAAATTTCGGTGTCCCACTCCCAGCACCCAGTCACCGACATATCCAAGCTTACGAGTTCTAGGTATAGGCATATCGGAGATGTACAGATTAAACAGGAGTGGGACGAGGACAGATCTCTCAGGGAGTCCGTCATGCAGCGTCTTTGAAGAGATTATCCTGTTGCCCAGTATGACCTGGAATGACCTTCCAGCAAGCGTGCTATTAATAAGTTTGGCTGTTTTTCTGCTTCGAATTATGTGAGTTAGTGTGTAGAGAAGACCGTGTCAGAATACTGTGTCATAAGCTGCTAAGAATTCTATAAATGCTGTTGATATTTTTAAATTTCTTTGATAGCGTGCTTCTGTGTACGTCGTGAGTGACATTATCTGCTCTGTACAGCTTCTTTCTGGGCCAAACCAGCTTATTCAGTCAAAATTTTCTCATTATTATGGTTAAGATTCTTTTGTAGATGACTCCTTCAAGAAGCCTGTATCTTGAGCTAAGGTGGGCTGTTGAGCGGTATCTTGTGGCTCGTTGCTTCGTTTTGCTGCCATAAGGACAGCGATGGCTTTAGACTTTTCCTTTTTGTTCGGGATTCTGCCTCTCGTCGTGATATTAGTAGAGAACTCTGCTAGCCATTTTTTGGTTTGTTTACCACAGTCCAGGAGGAATTAAGGATGAATTCCATCAGGTCCTGGTACTTCCTCGCTTTAACTTCTTTGAGTATCATTGTTATTTCCCCGATCTAACTGGCTGGGAAAACACACCCTGGTCGCTTCTAGATGTCTTCAGAGCCGCGAATTCATGTTTGATATGGGTGGTGGGTGCTCTGTCCAGTTGGGTTCTTGAAGTACTCACGACGTGATCTGCAATCCTGTCTGAATGCAGGGCCATTTCAACTCTTGCATTCTTAGGATTTACGCCTACTTTCTATAAAAATGCCCATGCGTCTGAGCTACATCTTTTGAAATTCAGGTTCACGACTGTTTTGTCCACTTCTCACGTCGAGCCATGTCCAGTGTACGTAGCAAACATCAGATATCTCCCTCTCCCCTCCTTGGAGGAACTCCTTGTATAGTTCTTTACACTGAATATTTCATCCTAGTATGTACTCCTTGCAAAATTCTCTAGGATTGTCTTCTTTACTGTTTGTCACTCTTCCTGTGAACCTTTGATAGCTTTCGATAGTGGGTGGACCCAGCGTAAGCATTTGTCGAGATGGTTGGACTAGTTCTTCCAGTCGTCCTCCTTAAAATTTCTTCTTGAGAGCGATAGGACCTGATCATGGATATGCTTATTCCTATTTCAGTTAGAGCTGGTGCATGTTGGCATTTGTATCAAGTAGCAGAAATAGATTATCATCAGCGTAGATCATTAGTGTTTCTCCATTGCTGTTGTTGGCCCTATTTGTGCACTGCGCGGGCTGCCTGCCCCACATAAACTGCTGGGTGGAACAATAGAGGCAGGTTTCATGTATCCACTTGGTGTCGGGGTTTATATGTATTATTGATAGTTCTTTCACTGACTCTGATGACGTCTTCTTAAATGTTGTGGATGATGGATGTCTTAACCAGGTGTGTGTGCTCGACGAGGGAGCGAATATACGTAGTGTCTCCGTAAGTAGAGTGACATGTGGGTCATATCCCGGTATTCTTGGTGAAGTGTTCTTCTCTATCAATGTAGGTTCCGGAATGGCTAAGACGTCAATATCGTTATCTGCCAAAATTTTATACAGGATCTGGCATTTGGCCCAGCTAATCCGTTTTATATTGAGTTGGCAGTTCTTGATGCGTGGTCCAAGATTTCTTAACCTACTGCGTGACTGCGACTACTTGTTGTAGAACTATCGAGCAGCCAGTCTGAATGTCCCCGCCGTAGTGAGATGCCTGTACTGTCGTGTAACTCCCTTGTCCCGTAATCACGAGGCAGACGCACAGCGAGTCGTTCTCAGACCATCAGTCCTTGTAGCAGAACGAACATTTTTGTTGGTGGCGTTCCCTTCCATTACGGCCGCGTATGCTAACAGAGTTTGGACCAGTTCCAGGTGTGACTTAAAACCTCAGTGTGAGGACGAAGTGGATATGGAATTTTTTATGGGGTAGAGCGCCTCCTGTGGATATGCTGTCTTTAGGTGAGATGCCTGTCCGAGTTCACTCCTTGGTAATTCGTAGAAGGTAAGATGGGATGGGACAACCATGACCCGTACTGGCTGGACACCGACAGGCACTTTACGTCGCATAATTATTATAGTTTGACTTTTTGTGCCGTTAAACGCACAGCGTGTTAACTCAGTTGGTTGACTGCAGACTAGTCCTGATTCAGTTAAAGTTGGAACGCTTCGACCAACAGTAATCTGATTTTTGGCAGACGCCAGCGTAAGGTAACTGACGCATTATGTGATGTAACTCTTGTTGTCTGCTTTGTTACTGTTCTGCATTGAAATATTGTGAGTTATCAACTTGAGGCAATCCTTGGCACATGATCGAGCGAGGTGACGCAGTGGCTAGCACACTGGACTCGCTTTCGGGAGGACTACGGTTCAATCCCGCGTCCGGCCATCCTGATTTAGGTTTTCCGTGATTTCCCTAAATCGCTCCAGGCAAATGCCGGGATGGTTCGTTTGACAGGGCACGACCAACTTCCTTCCCCGTCCTTCCCTAATCCGATGAGCCCGATGACCTCGCTGTCTGGTCTCCTCTCCAAAACAACCCAGCCCAACCCTGGCACACGTTGGAAGTCCCCTACAAGCCTACCGGTAGGCTTACTGCTGGAAGGAAACCAGAGCTGCGTAGCGAAGCGAGTCATTGCGGCGAAACGGGGAAGGGTGCACAAAGAGTTACTTCATCAAACCTATAAATACTTCGTAGAGCTGCTACATACACAGGGAAAAGCATGCGTAGCATTGGGAGGTTCACACAGTTTCCAAGAATCACCCTGGCGAATCGCCAGCAACGGCTGGGAATAAAACACGAGTTTCCATTTAGGTGTTTTGATCGATATCACTTTGAAGGGAATATCTATTTCGTCCGAATTAATTTTTGTTGCACCTTTCATACTGCCGAATTGCTTTGTATGGAAACACCGTTAGCTATTGTATCATTCCAGACATATTCATATTACAGTACAGTCCTATTGTCGATGACATTATCATTAATATAGCCACATCACATGTCAGGGAGAATCAAGACGCATAACCAGAAGATCGTGATAGTGAAAGCGAATGATCACGTGATTTGAAATTTTTTTACAAAAGTGTGACAGTTTTAATAAATACCAAAAACAATCTGTCATTCATTGTTTCGTAAATTTTATTTCTGTTTCATATTGTTTCCTTTCCTTGCGATAAATGTACTTAATTGTTACGGTTGGGATCTTTATCAACCTTGTTAATGCGTAAGAGGGCTTCAGTTCCGTTCACAAACAACATTTAAAGCAATATTTACGAGGGTAAGTCAATTATTATCCGTAAAGTAGCTATAAAATTTTATTGTAATCATTTTTCGACATAGTTTCCTTGCGTTTCAACGCACTTGGTCCATCGTTGTGCTAGCTTCCTGATGCCCTCATAAAAGAGGGTTCTCGGTTGAGCTGCGAGCCAGGAATGCACCTCTTCTTTCACTGCTTCATCCGACGGCCCCTTAACGCCTGTGTGGGCCAAAAAAGTGATAGCCAGAAGAGGCAAGATCGTGACTATATGGAGGATGATCCAGTGCTCCAAATTAGAGTTTCTGGAACATTTCAGCAGTGTGGGCAGCAGTATGCGGACGGGCATTGTCGTGCAACAATACAACACCTTTTCACAGCGATCTTCGGCATTTGCTTCGAATTGCAGGCTTCAGCCTGGCGATAAGCATCTCACTGCAACGTATTCTGTTTATTATTATGCCCCTTTCTTCATAGTGTTCCAGTACTGGACCTTGTGAGTCCCAAAAAACCGCAAGCATCAGTTTTCCTGCGGACGGTTAGGTCTTGAACTTTTTCTTGCACGGCGAATTTGTTTGTTTCCATTCCATACTCTGCCGTTTACTCTCCGGCACGTAATGATGGATCCACGTTTCGTCACCAGTAATGATCCTGTCTAAGAAGTTATCCCCTTCGTTACCATAGCGATCCAAATGTTTTTTGCAGATGTCCAAGCACGTTTGTTTATGCAACTGTGTGAATTGTTTTGGGACCCATCTTGCTCAAGCTTTACGAAACCCAAGTCTGTCTTGGATGATTTCGTAGGCAGAACCGTGACTAATTTGTAGACGATGTGCCACTTCGTCAATAGTTAATGGTCTGTCTAGGAGAATCGTTTCACGTGAACCTCAACGGTTTCTTCATTTGTGACGGTGAACGGTCGTCCGACTCCTTCATCGTGCGTAATACTTGTGCGACCATTTCGGAATTTTTCAATCCATTCGTATACACTCCGTCGCGGCAAAACACTGTTCCCGTACTGTACCGAAAGTCTTCGATGAATTTTGGCCCCCTGATACGCCTACCGACCACAAAAAACGGATCGCTGAACGTTGCTCTTCTTTGGTCCAAACAGACAGCGGAGCAGCCATGATTAACAGCACGGCAGCGATAACGAAACTAACCTAGCAGCTTGAAAATTCCAAATATATAACAATAAATAAACAAAGCATGCGTCATCAACGTAAAACGACAGTAGTACCAAAATAAACAAAAATATAACTAAATTGCGGATAATAATTGACTTACCTTCGTAGTTCCGTGCGTGATGGTGCTTTCGCGGAAGCACGACTCCTCACCCCTCGTCGGCCTGTGGAGGGATCGCACTTTCTTCGTCCGCTCGCCGCTCCCTGCTCCCCGTTCTCTCTCTAAACTCTGCCCTCACAGAGTTAACACACGATCAGTCGCCACTTGGAAGCCCAGGTTCCTGAAGTTTGCAGGTGACGACGCATCACGCATACTTTAATGTTTCGCGCGTAGAGTGCAGTGTTCTCTACATATACGACAAATTGCACGCACTCCGTGTTTGGGACATCGGAGGTGTACAGGGAATACAGAAAGCAGCCACATACAGTCTCCCGGCAGGATGGACCTCTCTGTGGATTCGCCATCCTCTGAGTGAACAGTAATAGTTTTATTACTCGGGTAGGACTCAATGGACTTGGCCTGTGGCGACAATGCGCCCAGTACAAATAGTTTGTAAAGGATCCCTGATGTCACACGCAGTCGAAGGCCTTGGAGACAAATACAAGCACCGCCCCTGGGCATTGCCGACGCTTCAAGGCGCCTTCCGCTCCCTCCACAAGTCGCAGTAGCTCTTGTTTCGTCGAGTTCCCGCACCGGAAACCAAATTGCTCTTGTGGTATCATTTCCTCACCATATACATAATCCAACAGGCTTTTGATGCACAAGCGTGGACTCCATCATATACCAAAAGCGTCGGGGAGCAATGCCGATACGTGACCTCTCCGCTGTCGCCCACACATCACGGATACTGGTCTGAGCTTGAAGTGTTGGGATGGTGTATTGCCCTGCTGAAGGTACGGCTTATTTGTGGTGTGCTGTAGGCGAACAGATGGATGTTTACATATGTTTATGTGTCGTTCGCCGGTGAGGAACGATAACAGGCGTGTCAGGCTATAAGCTCTCAATACGAAACCAGTCCACCGAGCGAGGTGGCGCAGTGGTTCGCACACTGGACTCGCATTCTGGAGGACGACGGTCCAAACCCGCGTCCGGCCTCCTTGATTTAGGTTTTCCGTGATTTCCCTAAATCACTTTGGACAAAAGACGGGATTTTTCCTTTGAAATGGCACGACCGATTTCCTTCCCCATCCTTCCCTAACCCGACGGGATCGATGACCTCGCTGTTTGGTCCCCTCCCTCGAACCAATCAACCAACCAAATCAGTCCCTTTAACGGATGGCATTTCCAGTGTGTTCTGTTATATGTATCCTCACGCAGTCCCTTTAACGGATGGAATTTCCAGTGTGTTCTGTTATACAGTCCCTTTAACGGATGGCATTTCCAGTGTGTTCTGTTATATGTATCCTCACGCTAGTTGTCGCGTCTGAAGATCCTGGCACATAGGAGTCACTCGCTGACACTCTCATTGCTAAAGCCCCTGTCCGTCGTTGACTCTAATTTACTTGTTCTGCAACGGAGGATAGGTGGAACGGTAGCACAGTGTTTATTATTAGGTAATCCACGTAACTTTGGACGCATTCTCCTTACTGTGTCACGTCGTACTATTTTTCCCATTTATGTTGCAGCGTCTGTTTCATAGACATGTAACCTGCCGTAGATCTCCAATGATATTCGTGACTAATTTTGATTGAAAGTGGGTACTTTATCGTACGGGATATACGACACTAACTGTAGACAATAGGTTCCTTGGAGGCCAAAGTGAATGTTCCCCATAGCACAATACTGCCTACACTCGCGAGCTTGCGTCTCTGGCGCTGAGCATGTCTTTGGTAGCCGTTCACCTGGATGACGGCGTATGAGACACGACCATCGACATCGTGAAACAAGAAACGCAATACGTTGCTCCAGTCGATAAGTTTACACTGTCCAGTCTGTACGATCCCGCGTCCACTGCAGTTGTGGCTGACGACGTCGCTGGGCCGACGTCAGAACAGTGTGCGCTCAACAGTCTGCGCCGAAGCTTAGTCCTATTTACACGTGGATAATGCCTGAGAATCTCGTTCAGCGTTTGGCGACAGGGGTAGTTTTCTCTCCACCGTTCCTTCTGCTGAAGACGTGGCTTCTGGAATTCTGTACATTATCTTCACCTTGGACGCTCTTCCTTTCCATATCCGTGTATGTGTCTTAGAAATATACTTACTCCACCTGACCGTGTATTGACAATCTGAAGACTACGAGCATGTGGATGAAAGTGAGGGGGAAGGGGATGTGTTAGTGTAGGCGAGGCACTGGCACAGACCCAGTGCTTCGTATAGACACGGTCGAGATTCTGTAGATCAAGTTCATGGATTGTGTAGGGATCCCAGAGATTTTCCTGTAGTTGGAGGATTGGCAGTCTGACGAAGGATCCTTTCCGGTGAAAGTAGGACTTGAAGGTGGCATTATAACTTGGGGAGAGCAGAAATCCGAGAAACGCTGGTAGAGGTAAGAAAGGGGCTGCTAAGGTTTTTTGTTTATGTGAATGATATTTTGTGGGTGTAATCCTCATAATCGGCTGGTTAGTATCAGTAGTCTGGTGTGGACTTCTTGTCAGATGGTTACGGTTAATAAGTGGGTTTCTCTGCCTTCTTATGGTAAGTCTCCCGTGTGAGCTGCTGCCCGCCTCTGGTACGCGGGTGTGTGCCGCTCGATTCAGCACCCTCGACACACTCTGAGAGTTCACAACTACACATCAGTATTGATTCTTCCACATAATTTTAGCAACTGTAAAGCTTCGTACAGTTGTACGATTCAGAACTACAAGCATCGGCCGCAGGAACCCGCCAGTATGCGATGTATCTGAAGACGTCAGATGTTCTTGCAAGTAATCGATAGTATTCAGATGATAAAAAGATTATTTGTCCTATAGGCATTCTATATGACTTTCCTGTATGGCTATAGTAACACAAATACACATTATTCCCACGCAACTAAATTCCTATTAGCTCTGCATGTTGCATTTTTCTCACGCTCTCGAGGCATGTGCAACGATTCGTATCATATTTTGCATGTCTTGCTGTTTACGTCGTGTGGAAGAACTGCCAGCCTACCGTCTAAACGACAACTCGAGCGAGAATGTCAAGAATGTTACACCCACACAGAGGAGATGCATTTTCTTGATCCCCGACCGACAGGTGTCTTAAGTCTTAGTGTTTTGGGCCTGCTGTGATTTTCTGCTGTCGGCTGCAGTTTTCAAGACCATGCAACAGTGCAGCACAGTTAAGTGAAACATGTAATGCTGTAAGTGTTTACCACTGAGCCGGGAGAACGTTGACGTAGAAATGCTGCAAATACTGACTGTTAGTTTAGCACGGGGCCGAGAGAGCTTGCAGGCGCGCTCTTTTGGAACGCCTTATTGACGCGGCACCTGCTCTACCTAACCATTAGCTGCTCGATCTCAGACAAGGCCGCCGCCAAATAACAACACCCTCCCGACTAAGAGCACCGTACCTTCCCCTACAAAAGTTGCAATTGCGGAGCCGCTAACTCTACAGCAGTAAGCTTACGTACACCTCCGCAGGTACGTCTGCATACTATCCTCGGAACTGGCGGTAAACCTCCGCGTTCTTTATCTCCGTTCATGTCTCCATTAGGATCCATCATTGGAGGTCTGTGAGTCAATCTGCACCGTGGGTGCACAACGGGTGCTTCGTTTCTCCAACGAGCGCTCTCACTGCTTATGGCCCCTTTGTGGTGTTTCTGTCACATTGTGGGTGAAAATTTTATCTAAGCACAGATTTATATTCACTGCTCTAGACGTACATTTTAAAAGACACAGCTTACTCACTCCGCTGTACAGGTGGTCAAGACAACTGACTCATTAGTTCGGCAAGAGACTTTGTCCTTGAACTAAGGCAGACTAGAAACTCCCGTCAAAAATTGACGGCAATATCTGAAAATACAAATGATAACACTTAGTAAATAATTATCAAAATGCGAGGCTTAAATTACTGGACTCCTTACTCATACTACCGTTTCATATTCGCAACGTTATTTATTAACGCGTTCACGCCGGCGCTGGGAATCGTGTTCCTCGCTGCTGGCGGCAGCGCTTATTGATGCTTTCCTTCGCCTCGTGGCGCTGCTTTCCGTGTTTCCCACAGTGGGATGGCGTCCGTATTCACACTCTCTGGGCTACTATTTTAATATAATGACCTTTTACTTTGAAAACAACGAGAGATCATATGAAATAATTTTATAAATTAATCACAAATTATGTGATCTCATTTGTCCAGAATGCTGTCTCTTGGTAGAGCCACAAAAAGATGTATTCGGAACAGTTCGTTGAGCCCGATTGACATCGCACATTATTGCATTCTTTGTAGCTTAATTGGCAGAGTCGAGCGTGAGCCCCGACGGTGCACGCCGGCGTCAACGTGTCAAAAACAAATTGAAGAAGATCGGCGGATTTGGCCGAGTTTCGAATAATTGCATTCTTCAAGGGCAAGTGCGTGACTTCACATGGGGCTATTAAGCTGTCTAATTCGGTACTTGGGGACGTTAACACTGATTTGTTATCAAACAAAGAAGTTGCGATTTTCTAGTTAAAAGTGATGACAATTTCAAAAGTACCTTCAGCAACGTACCAAGTGACTCAATAAGAAAAGACAGTGATATGAGATGTAATAAATGCTGTGCTCGATACTGTGACCGGACGTCGCTACCACAACACTGACTTTATAGATTTTTACTGGCTCTCAAGCAGCATTCAGTTTACCACGTGTTAATGTTTTCCTTGCATAACACAAATCGGCAAATAAATAACGTGAAATCGGTTTTCTTATATCAAAAAACAGTGAAAATTCTTTCAGTGACTCTAGTAGCGGTCCGCTCTAGCACGCTTACTTTCACTTTTGAGAATGGTTACGACCTACAGAGAGGTATTCCAACGATGACAATGACACATCTCCAAAAGACATGAGACGAGCAGCCGACAATTGTTGAACTATAGAGTACAGACCGTTATGATTTACTCTTGCAGTTTGTCCAGAGTAGCCACCGACGGACAACTTCACGCAGAGAACAACTTACGGAATTAGTGTAATCAGATGTAGTAATGTGTGGCGGCAGAAACATTCCTTCTTTCTTACAAACCAGGAACTGCTACATCCCTAGCAGCTGAAACGCACCAACTATTCGATGCCGCCTGGCAGAAACTCTTGTAACCTTATTTCGGCAACTACTGGTCAGAAAAGTTCACGTCCCACATTAGCCATCGTTAGAAGGTAACTTGCTATGCTGCGTGCTGTTTGGAGTGTATGTAGTGTAACCTACACTGAGATCTTGCTAACATACTTATAGAGCATGGCGACGAAGTGTTCAAGCCACTCAAGCAGGGTAGAAATCACAATCCCGTCATCTAAATTCATGTTCTCCCTGATTTCGCTGGATCCCTTGCGGCATAGTCCGAAACGAATGCTCTGAAAACAATAAGGTCGATTGTTGTCCTTGTACTCCATCTATACTGACACTGTTGTCGACGGCACGTTGGACTCCGATCTTCCTTCCTCAACTCCGATCTTCCTTCCTCACTTTCTTGTTTAGGACTGCGGTACCTCGAGTATAAAAAATAATGCATGTTTGTTTGAGGCAGGTGATGCTCACACTCTGACCTTTCCCATATCTATCCGATGCTCTAATTTCCTGTTATTATCTAGAGTGTGATTCATTCTTTGTAGAGATTTCAGACGGATGCCCACAATGCTTATTCCGTAAGTTAATACCCTACATGTAGGGTGTCTCAACGAGCCAGGAAACGTCGTACTTATCTGTACAGAATTTATAATCTTTCTGCAACGTGTAATATATATCAACAGAGGCTATCAGAGAGCGCTTTAGGATTTCCTAACATATTTTCTTTATCTCTTTCCTTCCTGTGTAATTATTTATCAGTAGCTGCTGATATCTCTTCATCTACGAGGCCAGTCGGTATAGTAAGTGGATTAGTGTGAAATCCATTACCTGTAGCTACACTCATATCGTCGTGTTCCAGGATACTGCGCAGTTATCTGAACGGATCTGACGCAGGTGGCTAAGCCAAAGCTCGGTTACTCAATAGGTACTACCCGGTGTAATCGTCACGTCACATTTTTGTTATCACTTAATTTTTTTTCATGACGTTCAACAAAAACTGATAATTGGAAAAACAGCATTACAGCTTCCTACTATCCATACTTTTACATTGCCCACTTTTTCTTAGATTCGTTGCTGCGCCCATTGTAATATTGTAGCAAATGTCCGACGAGCCTTCGTTAATTAATATAGAGCTGTCAGAAAAGACCCACTGCCCGCTCCAAAAGTTTCATAACATTATTTATATTTATATATCGTGAATGTGGGATTGTTTTTATGCCTGCTTTCGGAAAGCTGGAAGCTTGCAAATGGTTCAAATGGCTCTGAGCACTATGTGACTTAACATCTGAAGTCATCAGTCCCCTAGAACTTAGAACTACTTATACCCAACTAACCTAAGGACATCACACACATCCATGACCGAGGCAGGATTCGAACCTGGGACGTACCTGTTGCGCGGTTCCAGACTGAAGCGCCTAGAACGGCTCGGCCACCACGGCCGGCTGGAAGCTTGCAGTTTGCTTCATAGTTCATGAGAAGAAAAAAAATTATCATATGTAATCTACACGGAATATGTCATGTGGTTCAACGAGTTTCCTTTCACAGTGTTCCCTCTCGTGCAGTTTAACACTGGAGAGCCACAGACAGAAGCATATTCTTTCATCTGTGAACTACGGTAGTAGGTTTAGCGGTCATACTTCAGCCAATACGGAGCAAAGCCATAGTGAATTTTAGAAATTAGTGGACAGGTACTCACATACTGACAAGAGCTCAGACTATCAAAGGCAATGGTTCAGCTCCAATCTGTCAGGAAGTTTCGCGACATCGTTGACTACTTAGCAGAGTTCCACATCTAGAAATAGATATTGATCTGCAGGCAGAGCGTAAAACTTTGTGTTGAACCACTGCTGAAGACGTCATAGAAAGACAGTAGCGAGCTATATTCAACAGTTTCCTTCCAAATGGGACGAAGAGACAATCCAAACTTAATGAGAAAACAGTTCTCTTACTGCAGTGATATAAATAGCACTAATTACATCTACATCCACATGACTACTGTGCATCCACACGTAACTACCTGGCAAGAGGTTCCTCGAACTATTTGTGGATTGTTTCTCTACCGTTCCACTCTCAAACAGCGTGTGGAAGAAATTAACACTTAATTTCGTTCTGTAAGATTACAATGATCATTTCTCCCTATGTAGGGCGGTGCCAATAAAATATTTTCGCATTCGGAGACGAAAGTTGGTGATAAAAATGTCGGGAGAAGATTCCGCAGCGACGATAAACGCTTTTGTTTCAACGATGTCCACCCCCATCTTGTATCGTGTCTGTGACACTCTCTCTCCTCTATTTCTCGATAATCTCGAGGTACTCCGTTAATCCTGTCTGGTAAGGAGTCCATACCGCGCAGCAGTCCTCCAAAAGAGGGCGGACAAGCGAATTGTAGGCGGTCTGTTTAGTAGATCTGTTGCATCTTCTAAGTGTTCCGTCAACACATCGCAAACTTTGGTTCGCCTTACCCACAACGCTATCTGTGTGATCGTTCCAATTTCAGTTGGCCATAGTTGTAATTCCTATGTATTTAGTTGAATTTAAAGCCTTTAGATTTCTGTGATTTATCTTGTAACCGAAATGTAACGGATTTCTTTCCGTATTCATGTGGCCGATCTCTACTTTTCATTATTTAGAGTCAACTGCCACTTTTCACACAATATAGATATCCTGTGTAAATCATTTTGGAATAGAGTTTGATGTCCTGATGACTTTACTACACGGTTAACGACAGCGACATCTGCAAGTAATCTCAGAGGGTGGCTTATATTGTCTCCTAAATCGTCTATACACCCTAAATTCGGAACAGCAGAGGGCCTGTAACACTTCCTTGGAGAACGTCAGATACCTCTATCGTTCTACTCGATGATTTACCGTCGATTACAGGAAGTCACAAATCTAGTCGCACAATTCAAAGGCACACAGTTTTGATTACAATTGTCGTGTGAGTAACGGTGTCAAAGCCGTCTGGAAATCTGGAGTTACGGAAGCAGTTTGAGATCACCTGCTGAGAGCACTCATTACTTCGTGTGAACAAAGAGCAAGTTGTCTTTCGCAAGATCTACACTTTCTACGTGATGTCCCTAGGTTAGTTAGGTTTAAGTAGTTCTAAGTTCTAGGGGACTGATGACCATAGCCGTTAAGTCCCATAGTGCTCAGAGCCATTTGAACCATATACTAATGGTTCAAATGGCTCTGAGCACTATGGGACTCAACTGCTGAGGTCATTAGTCCCCGAGAACTTAGAACTAGTTAAACCTAACTAACCTAAGGACATCACAAACATCCATGCCCGAGGCAGGATTCGAACCTGCGACCGTAGCGTGAACCATATACTTTCTACACCCGAGCTCACTACGTGCCATTAGACCGTTACCTCCAAGTTAATTCATAATGTTCGAACGCAGTGTGTGTTTCAAAATCCTGCTGCAAATCGACGTCAGTGATATGGGTCTGGAATTCGTCGGGTTACTCCTACCTCCTTTCTACTGATGTGCCGTTTGGAACTTGCCAGTCCTTTGGTGCGGATCATCCTTCAACCCAGCGGATGCATATGATTTTTAAGCAGGGAACTACTATATCAGCAACTATCTAAAAGTAACCTAATTGGTGTATGATCTGGGCAGGAATATTTTCCTTTATTAAGTAATTTAATCTGTTTTGCTAAACAATGGGTATCAACTTCTAAGTTATTTTGATAGATGTTCTTGATTAGATTTCTGGAATGTTTACTTCGTCTTTTTTGGTGAAGGAATTTAGGAAAACTATGTTGAACAATTCCGTTTTAGTGGCGCTTTCATCGGTAATTTTAGCATTGGTATCGCACGGTGAAAGTATTGATTGTGTCTTTCCACTGTGTACTTTACGTACGACCAGAGTCTCTTTGAGTTTTCTGTGATTTCGAGACTGAGTTTCGTTCTAGAAGCTATGAAAGGCATCTCCCATTCAAATCCGCGCTAAGTTTCGAACTTCGGGAAAACATCGCCAATCTTGGAGAATTTGGGTTCTTTTAGTTTTGGCATGCCGTTTTGGTTGCCTCTGCAACAGCGTTCTGACCTGGTTCGTGTCGTACCAGTACTAGTCATTTGCTTTCATGTTCCACTCGCAAAAAGAGCAAGGGAAAAGTGCACTCTATATGCTTCCGTATTAGCCTTAATTTCTCATGCCTTCTCTCCGTGGTCCTTACGCTAAATGTATGTTTGTGACGGTAGAATTGTTCTGCAGTCAACTTCAAATGCCGGTTCTCTGAATTTTCTCGGTAGCGTTTCTCGAAAATAACGTCGCCTTCCCTCCAGAAATTCCCATTTTAGTTCCCAAAGCATCCCCATAACGACTGCGGGTTGTTCGAGCCTACTGGTAACAAATAATGCAGCCCCGCTATGAGTTGCTGCGATGTCTACCTTTAATCTCACCAGGTACGGATCCCTGACACTCGAGCAGTACTCAAGAATAGGTCGCACTTGCGTTCTATGGGGGGTCTCCTTTACAGATGAATCATAGTTTCCCAAAATTCTTCCAGTATCCTGCGAATGGACTGGGTTGCACGTTCCCTCGACTTAAATCCCATCGATCACGTGGGAGATTCGTTGGGGAGACGTCGACATACACCAGACACACACACTGTTAAGAACCATGTCCCGCCTTTTGTAATGTCTTGGGGGCCATCATAAATGACGGTGACTTCAGTGTAATCATCGTCTTAAAATAAAAGTGTCCTTTCTGTTCATCTCTTAGAGTATTTCTTTCAGTTAGGTACCTTCTGTACTGAAATGTTGCAGTTCCTTCTATGTTTGACCCAAGTTTTATCGAGCTACTTTACCTGGCTGTGGTACATCATGGGAAAGTTACATTCGTCCTTAAGTTTTGCAGACATTGTACTTATTATGGCAACAACGCCGTGCGTCACGTAGTGACTGTAGGCAGCTGCAGCTGATGCAAAGACTCTGTGTGCAATCTAAGATTAGCGTAGTCACTAAATTATCAACACGAAATGATTCAGAAGTTGAAAACGATGAGAAATCAAAATCACATGTGGAAGAACATAAGAATACACTAGTAAAAGGTTCGAGAAAACAAAAATGAAGTGGAAAAATTAGATTTTTTTCTTAAGAGCGTGGATGCGGTAGTCGCATGGACGGAATACGGGGTGTCCCACTCGAAAAAGGCCCTAGAAACAAACATTTGCTTAAATTACACGTAAAGGGTTTGCATAAAAATCAGAAAATGAAACGAAATGAGATTGTCATACCTTGTTCGTTGGAAAACAAAGATGAATCACAAAAAGTGCTGGAAGTGACCGCCCTCTACTTGTAAACACAGTTGAACACGACACTGCAGATTCTCAAATGTTGCCGCCAGAACCTCTGGTGTCACTGCCTGTATTCCACCAGATGATGTTCTCTCGTAAATCTTCCAAGTTGTGAAGTTTGTTCCCGTAGACCTTGCCTTTTAGGCCATCCCAGAGGAAAAAGTCAGTTGGTGTTAAATCAGGTGACCGTGGGGGCACAGTTCTTTCAAAATCACTCTACCAGTGAAAAGTGATTCGACCTCAGCCCTGGTCACTCGAGACTCGACACATGTGAAATGCGGTGCCTTCCAGTTGGTACCAGCCGAGAGTAAGTTCTTCAGCCTCCAACCGCTTCACAAATTCCGAAACATTTCGATGTAAACTGCATTTGTCACGGTTGACTCGGAAAAAAAAAGTCTGATGATGTGACGCTGTGATATTGTGCAGAACACGCGAATCATTTGTAAATGCAGGGGTTGCTCGGCCAGTGTACGTGGATTTTCATTACACCATAAACGTGTATTCTGAGAGTTCACATAGCCAGATGGGCGGAACCACTCCCCGTCACTGAACCACGTGTAATGCAGTATTCCGCGCGTCTGAGCAACAAATTGCTGAAACCAACGACAAAATGTAATTTGTCATTGACGTTCAGCTCGTGAACGACCGTAAACCTGTATGGATACGTATCAGCTTTCTTCGCAGCTCTGTTACATATGCTCCGTGACATTCCACATTTCTGAGATAAAGGCTTTGCAGGAGAGACCAACAATCGTTGTTTCATACCAGTCACTTTTTCTTCCCATAATGACGACCGTCCGCTACCATGAAGATCCAGCACCGTTCTACTGCTCTCAACCTTGTTCACTAGCTTTTGTATGCAGTATTGAGACGGTATACGCTGGTCACCAAACCGTTCTACAAATATTCGCTGACATGTCTTAATGGAACCAGTAATCCAATATCGTTTCCCAAGCAACGCGCGCTCTTCGACAGAATACAGAATAGCGATACATTAACTACACACTGAGGTCCAGCCACAGCAACGCGCGGAAACACCCTGTTGCGTCAAACGATGTTGCAGAGTGCAGTGTTCAACGCCAAACGTCTCAAATTACACGGTGCAACTTCACTGGAATTACTAGACATGTTTGTGGGGCCCTTATCGAGTGGGACGCCCTGTATATTCAGGGTCTTCGACAGAAGGTCAGCATTTAATGTGTCTGGTATTCCTGCGCTTATGTTGCTGCTAATGTTTTCACGCATGAGATTTGTTGTTGACAGGATTCAATTAGGCCTATCTGGAACGAGTAACAGCATTCGTTTGTTGTGAAAGAGCAATGCGCGAGTAGCAGGCAATCTCGTCGTCGGTGAAGCACAGTTTTTCAGCAGGCTTCCACATAACTTGCAAGCGGCCAGCGATGTACTACGTTTTGTAAAGCCAGACTGAAATATTTTCCATGAAAAGCACCTAGTCTCTGCAGAAATATCCAATTCCACACCGTGGAATTCTATTACTCGAAACAAACCACAAAATGTGAGCGCATTTTTACATTACTTGAAAGAGATGTAATAATAAAAGTAACTGAAAGTAATAATCAGAAAGACCTTTTCAAACAACTGGAGATAAACTCCATCCTGTGGTTACGAGCATACAACACTCTCCTGGTCACAGAACAAGATTTAAACTGAACTGACATTTACGCGCAAAGAATAAATACAAGACACAAAACAGCATTTTCCATCCTGGTGAAAATGTTTACAAAAACTTACCTAAGGAAATTAAAGAGATTTCTAAAACAAACGTATTAAAAATGCCAGTTAGAAAGAACTGGTGAAGCAATAAATTGTATACAGTGAAGTGTTACTTAGGAAATAAAGAATAGTAGTTTGCTAAAAAAAATTTCGCAAGTAAATATTAGACTATTAAAACATCTATGTAACATAATTTCCCAAGAAACACTCTATAGCGTTTTTTTTTTTTTCAGGAAAATACTACACCAAAGCACTGCAAAGAATAATACAAGCATCTTTTCATCTTTCCGAGACCAACCTTCCAATTGACGTAAAACAATAAAAAGTATAAGGTGCCCCACATGAGAACAAAGGCCGGCCGGTGTGGCCAAGCGGTTCTAGGCGCTTCAGTCTGGAACCGCGCGACTGCTACGGTCGCTGGTTCGAATCTTCCCTCGGGCATGGATGTGTGTGATGTCTTTAGTTTAGTTAGGTTTAAGTAGCTCTAAGTTCTAGGGGACTTATGACCTCAGATGGAAGTCCCATAGTGCTCAGAGCCATTTGAACCATTTTTTGAGAACTAAAAATAATCCGTTAAATTTTGGTTCCACGATAAATAATACAAATGTAAATTCTGTCAATTCAACCAACTACCCAGGAATTCACAATTACGAACAACTTAAACTGGAACGATAACGTAAGTAATATACCGGGGTACACGAACCAAAGACAGCGTTTTATAGGCAGAACATTTAGAAGATGCAACAAATCTACTAAAGAGACTAACTGCACTACGTTTGTCCGTCCTCTTCTGGAGTATTGCTGCGCAGTATGGTATCCTTAGCAGATAGGGTTAACGGAGAACACCGAAAAAGTTCAAAGAAGGGCAGCACGTTTTGTTTTATCGCGAAATGGAAAATTGTACTGAAATGCAGGAGGATCTGTAACGAATTGACGCATGGCGCAGGGAATGGCAATTGAATCTCAATGTAGACAAGTGTAATGTGCTGCGAATACATAGAAAGAAAGATTCTTTATCATTTAGCTACAATATAGCAGGTCAGCAACTGGAAGCAATTAATTCCATAAACTATCTGGGAGTAGGCATTAGGAGTGATTTAAAATGGAATGACCATATAAAATTAATCGTCGGCAAAGCAAATGCCAGACTGAGATTCATTGAAAGAATCCTAAGGAAATGCAATCCGAAAACACAGGAAGTAGGTTACAGTACACTTGTTCGCCCACTGCTTGAATACTGCCCACCAGTGTGGGATCCGTACCAGATAGGGTTGATAGAGGAGATAGAGAAGATCCAACGGAGAGCAGCGCGCTTCGTTACAGGATCATTTAGTAATCGCGAAAGCGTTACGGAGACGATAGATAAACTCCAGTGGAAGACTCTGCAAGAGAGACGCTCAGTAGCTCGGTACGGGCTTTTGTTGAAGTTTCGAGAATATACCTTCACCGAGGAGCCAAGCAGTATATTGCTCCCTCCTACGTATCTCTCGCGAAGAGACCGTGAGGATAAAATCAGAGAGATTAGAGCCCACACAGAGGCGTGCCGACAATCTTTCTTTCCACGAACAATACGAGACTGGAATAGAAGGGAGAACCGATAGAGGTACTCAAGGTACTCTCCGCCACACACCGTCATGTGGCTTGCGGAGAGTAGATGTAGATGTAGAAATTGGGAAGAGAGTGTCACGTGTACGATACGCGATTTGGGGAGGCAAACGTTAAAAAGAAAGCGTTTTTCGATGCGGCGAGATATTTTCACGTAGTTTTCGGTTCAAATGGCTCCGGGCACTGTGGGACTTAACATCTGAGGTCATCAATCCCCTAGACTTAGAACTACATAAACCTAACTAGCCTAAGGACATCACACACATCCATGCTCAAGGCAGGATTCGAACCTGCGTCCTTAGCAGTTGCGTGGTTCCAGACTGAAGCTCCTAGAACCGCTCGGCCACTGCGCACGAAGTTTAAATCACCAACTTTCTTCTATGAATGTCAAAATATTTTGTTGACTTCCATTTGCAAAGTAATGCCTGATTATCTAAGAAACTAAGGGAAATCGGAGGTCGCACGGAGAGATTTAGGTGTTCACTGATCCCAAGTGCTATTTGAGGGTGGAACAATCGTGGAATAGTCTGAAAGTGCTTCATTGGTTCACAGGCGTCGCGTCGGATAATGTTGTGAAAGCTGCCCAATGTTTCAACGTGACAATATTTTAAGGAGACCGGGGATATAGAAAACTCTGTGCCAGTGTGGAAAATCATGCACTGTCCAGACGTGTCGCACTGTCAAGGATAGATGCGCCAAACATAGACGTCACACCAGACTGGGTCAGCCAGAAAAGTCTCCTATGGGTGAACACTCTCTTGACACTGGACACAGCATGAACTACAGAGGGACAAAGATCGTTTCGTCCGTACGTACTCGGACTCCGTCATCAAAGAAGCAGACGAAATTCGTATAAGTAACGACCTGATAAATAGAGACACGGGGTTTCAACTCAACAAGTCCTGTAAATCAACATTGGCGGTACTTACAAGGGAACCTCCCCATCGCACACCCCTCTGATTTAGTTATAAATTGGCACAGTGGATAGGCCTTGAAAAACTGAACACAGATCAATCGAGAAAACAGGAAGAAGTTATGTGGAACTATGAAAAAAAATAAGCAAAATATACAAACTGAATAGTCCATGCGCAAGATAGGCAACATCTAGGACAAAGTGAGCTCAGGAGCGCTGTGGTCCCGTGGTTGCCGTGAGCAGCTGCGGAACGAGAGGTCCTCAGATTTAACTATAAGTTGGCACAGAGGATAGGCCTTGAAAAACTGAAAACAGATCAATCGAGAAAACAGGAAGAAGTTGTGTGGAACTATGAAAAAAATAAGCAAAATATACAAACTGAGTAGCCCATGCGAAAGATGAGCAATAACAAGGAAAGTGTGAGCTCAGGCGCGCCGTGGTCCGGTGGTTACCGTGAGCAGCTGCGGAACGAGAGGTCCTTGGTTCAAGTCTACCCTCGAGTGAAAAGTTTACTTTCTTTATTTTCGCAAAGTTATAATCTGCCCGTTCGTTCATTGACGTCTCTGTTCACTGTAATAAGTTTAGTGTCTGTGTTTTGCGACCGCACCGCAAAACCGTGGGATTAGTAGACGAAAGGACGTGCCTCTCCAATAGGAACCGAAAACATTTGATCGCGATGTCATAGGTCAACCGATTCCTCCATAGGAAAACACGTCTGATATATTCTATACGACACTGGTGACGGCATGTCCGTCACATGAGAGATAATAATTGTCTGAAAATAAATAAAAAAGTTTTCACTCGAGAGTTTTCAGTTTTTCAAGGCCTATCCTCTGTGCCAACTTATAGTTAAATCTGAGGGGGGTGCGATGATGAGGTTCCCTTGTTAGGCATCGTCGGCCGCAGACGAACGAATCCGGGTCAACACGGACGAAGAATCAAAGTCCGCACACTTAAAGTGGTCGCCAACACTCTACAAGTAAGTGCGCTGGGTCGCTACTTGCGGCAGCGCTCTTCCTGCGTCGCGAGTGCGAAGTCCATGGCCCGTCTGCCGGGCAGGGGGTACTGGATGTCGCCGTGCACTGTGGTTCAAATGGCTCTGAGCACTATGGGACTTAACATCTATGGTCATCAGTCCCCTAGAACTTAGAACTACTTAAACCTAACTAACCTAAGGACATCACACAACACCCAGCCATCACGAGGCAGAGAAAATCCCTGACCCCGCCGGGAATCGAACCCGGGAACCCGGGCGTGGGAAGTGAGAACGCTACCGCACGACCACGAGATGCGGGCCGTGCTCTGTGATACGTCCAAGATGGCGTTATAGCCCAACCCCTTGGCGCCTGCGCTTTTCCAGCGAGTCATTGCAGCAACACGTCAGTGAGCACCTCAAGATGACGAGCAGCTGTCTCGTTGAGATATGTGCACCTTCCACAACATTATTCGATGCGACGCCCGTGAACTACTGAAGCAGTTATTACGTCGGGAAAGCCTCAAACAGCACATCTAGTCTGAAAGTGTTTCTGTGTATCATCTGCTGTAAACTCTTACGTTGTGAATTGCAGAATAGTCATGCACATGAGGTGTAGCTGAACCTCACACTCTTTACGAAGGACTCAGATTCTCAGGCAAGCAAAAGGGACGTTGCGGCATATAAAATTTCAGCCGTATACTGTCCTGGTCATGACGTCAGTTGATAGTGTGTGTAGAGTGTGTGCAGCGACATGCGTTGAAAAAGTAATGAACAATGTAGCACTATTTTTACCATTCCTCCAGGAATGTATAGAAAAGCGGTATTGTATAACAGTAATTAGCCGACCGAGTTGCACTGTTTTAAACAGACCGGCCCGGTATTCGGGAAGATTTCCCAAAATGGTTCAAATGGCTCTGAGCACTACTGCTGACGTCATCAGTCCCCTAGAACTTAGAACTACTTAAACCTAACTAACCTAAGGACATCACACACACCCATGCCCGAGGCAGGATTCGAACCTGCGACGTAGCGGTCGTGCGGTTCCAAACTGTAGCGCCTAGAACCGCTCGGCCACACCTGCCGGCAGGATTTCCCAGTCCAGCCATCGTGATTTAGGTTCCTCGTAAACTACTCCAGGCAAATTCCGGGATGATTGCTATTACAAGACCACCTCTGACTAGATGTCCAATCCTTGTCAAACTAGACCTGTCAAAAGAGGAGCGTTATTTTCAGAAGCTTGACTTTGATAGAACACTCACAAATAAAATTAGTTCCTACCTTTACTCAAATGATTATAATTAAACGTGAGATTGCTAAGGTGGTCGAGGGCTTCAGTTCTTTCATTACATAGACTGCCAATCTTCGCCACATTATCTCATTCACCACATGACATGGGTTTTGAATGATTCAGCGTAATTCTCAGTCTTATCGTCGCCCATCGTATGTGTTATGTCATCCAAAACCATGTCAAACTTTACAGATTAAGTCCTGGCGAATTCGATGACAACATTTAGACAAGCATCGGAAAAATGCTGTGGTCTGTGTATTACAACATTGTAGCGACCGATTATTTATGTATTTATAATTCATGCCATAAACGGTATACCCTCTGCAAATTCATATGATAGGGACGTCTTTCATGGAACAGGCTGCTCTGGTCACTGAACAAACACAGACTACAAACGAAAATGGAGCGTGATAGGCAATCAGACAAAATGGAGGCCATATGGGACAAAGTTGGCCATTTATTACAACTCGATTACCACACGGAACACAGTGGACACAACGCAGACATATTGATTGTAGAAGGTCTGTTATTTACAGGCCGAAAACATTAACACATCAAATTAAGCTAATCAACAGCAAAGACCTATCAGGATGATTATATATATATATATAAATCGAATTAAGTCCTGGCCAATTCGATGACCGACATTTAGACAAGCGTCGGAAAAATGCTATGTGACCAAAAGTATCCGGACACCACCAAAAATACACGCTTCTCATATTAGGTGCATTGTGCTGCCACCTACTGCCAGGTACTCCATATCACCGACCTGAGAAGTCATTAGACATCGTGAGTGAGCAGGATTGGGCGCTCCGCAGAACTCACGGACTTCGAACGCGGTCAGGTGATCGGGTGTCGCTTGTGTCATACGTCTGTACGCCAGATTTCCACACTCTTAAACATCTCCAGGTTCGCTGTTTCCAATGTGATAGTGAAGTGGAAACGTGAAGGGTCACGTACAGCACAAAAGCGTATAGGCTGACCTCGTTTGTTGAGTGACACATACCGCCGACATTTGAGGAGGGTCGTAATGTGTAATAGGCACACATTTATCCAGACCGTCACACAGGAATTCCAAACTGCATCAGGGTCCAATGCAAGTACTACGACAGGCGGGAGGTGAGAAAACTTGAATTTCATGGTCGAGCGGCTGCTCATAAGCCCCACATCACGCCGATAAATGCCAAACGACGCCTTGCTAGGTGTAAGGGGCGTAAACATTGGACGATTGAACAGTGGAAAAAAGTGTGGAGTGACGAATCACTGTACACAATGTGGCGATCCGATGGCAGGCTGTGGGTATAGCGAATACCCGGTGAACGTCATCGGCCAGCATGTGCAGTGCCAAGTGTAAAGTTCGGAAGCGATGGTGTTACGTTGTTGTCGTGTTTCTCTTGTAGGGGGCTTGTACCCCTTCTTTTGCGTGGTACTATCACAGCACAGGCCTACAATGATGTTTTAAGCACCTTCTTGCTTCTCACTGTTTAAGAGCAATTCGGGGATGGCGATTGCATCTTTCAACACGATCGAACTCCTGTTCATAATGCACAGCCTGTGGCGGAGTAGTTACTCTACAATACCATCCCTGTAATGAACTGGCCTGCACAGAGTTCTGGCCTCAATCGTATAGAACAACTTTGGGATGTTTCGGAACCCTGACTTCGTGCCAGGCCTCACCGACCGACATCGATACCTCTCCTCAGTACAGCACTCCGTAAAGAATGGCCTGCCATTCCCCAAGAAACCTTGCAGCACCTAATGGAACGTATGCCTGTGAGAGTGGAAGCTGTCATGAAGGCTAAGGGTAGGCCAACAGCGTATTGAATTCCAGCAATACCGTTGGAGGGCGCCACCAACTTGTAACTTGTCATTTTCAGCCAGGTGTCCTATATATATATATATATATATATATATATATATATATATATATATATATATATATATATATTCGCGTAATCCAGTAAATTCACCACCATGCAGTTCCAGAAGCAATATAAGGACAGGTTATGTGATTATATCCAACATGGGAAAAAAAACAGTAATTTCGATCTAATTCTTTACATGAAATTCTTACCATTGATATAGGGGTTCGTTTTATTCATCATGTTTAGCATTCTCTAATAGGAAGGCTTCTTAACCGTGAACACACTGTGTTCGGCACCACACAAATGACAAGTTCGACGTGATGGAAATACAATAGTAAAAACTGGCTAGCGTAGGAACCGTGTTCGAATGTATGCTGAAAGTTTACTGAGGGCGACAGAGTGATTAGTTAAATTTAAACTACTAGGAACCAGGAGCCTATCACTCATGATATACAAAATGCTTTACGCCTGATGAAACTCATTCATATTACACAATACGATAAATTAGCACTCCACAAACCTGCATGCATAAGCTTATTAGACATGGGGGAGACACTGAAATATACCAAAAACGACCGTGCTGATGGCAT
This sequence comes from Schistocerca serialis cubense, assembly GCF_023864345.2. NCBI lineage: Eukaryota > Metazoa > Arthropoda > Insecta > Orthoptera > Acrididae > Schistocerca > Schistocerca serialis. The sequence goes on along the minus strand of NC_064644.1, from coordinate 599,857,665 downwards.
GTGTTATGACTCAGATTAAGAAGAAAATACAATCGCAAGGTCATGCGTAAAACGCAAAATTAACTGTAAATAATATGCGATTCTCACTAATAACATTATTGATTGCTAAATCGATGTAAACGCATTGATTCCTACATATCCATCCACATTCTACCCTGTACAAGGAATCTGAATTTACAATACGCAATCTGCCAAAAAACAGAGATACTCACGACTCCACGGCCGTCGAAGAGTACCTTAAAAAAGCAGCCAATGTACTACCGTTGGAGACTTTTTTTAAATTGTTTTAATTTTTTTTTAATACATGGGGAAGAGCGGGAGGGACTTCATTAGGAAGGCCAAGCCAATAGGTTGGACCAGAAAAGCATGAAAGCTCTGAGTTTGCGGCGTGCTGTGTTATTGGACATCCGTGGAAGGGACCCAGTGAGGTTGATACTAGTAGGCTCTGGAGGAAGTAATCGTCTTTTATCTCCACCGTTACGTCTGCAATCACTCACCCACACATTCATACCGCATAGAAATTATACAAGGCGATGTAAGGGAAAGGAAGAGGTTGCTGAGAAATGAAACAGCAGCGCTACGTTTGCTTTCGTGTTCCCTGATACCGACAAATGCTCGACTAGATAACAAAATAGCATCAAAAAACAGCATGGAGACATTAGCAACGTATGGAATTGGGGAAACGTGAAGGTGGCGAAGAGATGTGCCCCGTTCAGTGTAATTATATAAATTGATGAATTATGATAATTCATCCGTAAACTGCGCTGCCACACCGTGTCTCGTGCACTTGCAAAAGTCGTCCACGGATAAATAAAACTTCTACTACCACAACAGCAAACAGTACTAGGCTGAATCTGGAGAATCACAGCTGCATTTGTAATATGTTAAAGCTGGCGATATTCAGGAAATGTTGGTTTTGCTATAGGGACCCACTTACCCTAATCACCCATGCTTGCCTTTTTTCACATTACTAAAGAAAAACAATGGGATACAACAACTCGCTTTTCGAAAGATCTGTACCTGAAGACTGTAAAGTTTACATGTCACACCAATACCCAAGAAAGGAAACAGGAGTAAGCCGCTGAATTACAGACCCAGGTCGATTTGCAGTAGGCTTTTGGAGCATATTCTGTGTTCGAACATAATGAATTATCTCTTAGAAAACGATTTATTGACTAATAATCAACACTGATTCAGGAAAAATCGTGCTTGTGAAACACAACTAGCTATCTATTCTCACGAAGTAGCGAGTGCTGTCGACAGGGGTTGTGAAATTGATTCCGTATTTTTAGATTTCCAGAAGGCTTTCGGCACCGTTCCTCAGAAGCGTCTTCACATCAAACTGCGTGCCTATGGAGCATCGTCTCAGTTGTGCGTCTGGATTCGTGAGTTCCTGTCAGGTAGCTCACGGTTCATAGTAACTGACGGACAGTCATCGAGTAAAACAGAAGTGATTTGTAGCGTTCCTCAAGGAAGTTTTATAGGCTCTCTGCTTTTCCTGATCTACCTAAATGATATAGGAGACAATCTGGGCAGCGGTCTTAGATTGCTTGCACATGATGCTGTCATTTACCGTCTTGTAAAGTCATCAGATGATCAAAACCAAGTGCAGAATGATTTAGACAAGATATCTGTATGGTACAAAAAGTAGCAATTTACTCTGAACAATGAAAAGTGTGAAATTATCCACAAGAGTACTAAAAGAAATCCACTAAATTTCGGTTACGCGATAAATCACACGAATTTATGGGCAGAACACTTATAATGTCCAACAGATCGACTAAAGAGACTGTTTACACCACACTTGAGCGCCCTATTCTAGAGTATTGCGTGCTGTGTGGGATCCGCATCAGGTCGGACTGACGGATGACATCGAAAAAGTACAAAGAACTTGAATTATCGCGAAATGCGGGAGAGAGAGTGCAATGGATGATGTGTGAATTAGGGTGCACTCATTAAAAGAAAGAGGTTTTTCTTTGCGGCAGAATCTTCTCGTGAAGTTGCAGTCACCAAATTCCTCCTCCGAATGCGAAAGTAATCTGTCGGCTCCCACCTACATAGGGAGGAATGTTCATCACTATAACATACGAGAAATCAGAGCTGTCACAGAAAGATTTAAGTGTTCGTCTTTCCCGTGCTCTGTTAGAGAGTGGAACCGTAGAGAAATAGCTTGAAGGTGGTTTGATGAACCCTCTGCCACGCACTTAATTGTGAATTGCATAGTAATTATGTACATGTAGAAAGTGGGACATGCCAACACCTTTACTTTCCCCAAATCTGAAATTTTCGGCTGTTATTACTATTATTATTATTGTTGTTGTTGTTAAATTAAAATATCGACATTTTGCGGTTCTGTAGTAATGCATCAGTTATTCGGTGGAATAAAAAATAAATAAAATGCATAAATAAAGAGAGGGTAATGTATAAAGCCCCTCCGATTACGAGTTGATTACAGATGCAAATTGAAATTGAGTTAGTTGCGAGGGACATGGGAGACCCAGCACTCGTCTAAATTCGAGGAACGGAGTACGAAGCGATCATTGTGACAGGTGTTCTTGATATCGTCTGACTTGGTACTTGTCACCTGAGGGACACGCCATGGATACGACTGGCGCAAAATCTCAGCACATACGATCGTGGTAAGATCATCGTGTTGAGATGTAGAGGCACTCAAACCTCGGAACTCTGGAAGTACTGGCCTAGATCACAATAGCTGAGCATTTATATCATCCAGAAAGATCTCCTCGCCATGGTGTGCAGCAGCCACAGATTCGTACGAGCCTGTCCGCCAGCCGAAAACCACAGAGCAGAGCAGGACACTTAGAAAGCGGGTTCCTTGAAACGGGTCGGCTGGACGTGCTGTGACGATACACTTTGCTACACGCCAGGATAAGTGTGTGAGTGAATCAGAAATGTGGGTACTGTGGACAATATCTGTGGTAAGGGGATTGTTCAACAATTTGTGCCCTTCTCCTTGACCGTGAAAGGATACAGCAACGTATCACCAAAGGTTCGAGTGAACGGAGTACGTTCTCAGATATTTGAGTAGCTAGAATGCTTCATAAATTTGTAGAACCCAGTACTTAATGTTGGGCAGCGAGTGTTCGTCGAAGACAAGGATATCGTAAGGAGTGCCCAAAGGATGTGTGATAACACCACTCTTGTTCTTTAAGTACGTGAACGCTCTGACGGATAAGGTGAAGAGCAATTTGCGAGTGTTTGATGATGATGACGATGCAGTGTACGGGACAGTTCCGTCTTTAAGTAACTGTAGGAGGATACGGGATGAACTGGACAGAATTTATATGTGGTGTGATGAATGGCAGCTTGCTCTAAATGTGGAAAAATTTGCAGGGAAGAGCCAAAAAACTGGTACATTTGCCTAATATCGTGTGGGGACGCCCGCGAGCACGCGTAAGTGCCGCAACACGACGTGGCATGACTCGACCAATGTCTGAGGTAGTCCTGGATGGAACCGACACCATGAATCCTGCAGGGCTGTCCATAAATCCGTAAGAGTACGAAGGGGTGGAGACATCTTCTGAACGGCACGTTGTAAGGCATCCCAGATATGCTCAACAAGGTTCAGCCGGCCGTTGTGGCCGAGCGGTTCTAGGCGCTTCAGTCTGGAACCGCGCTGCTGCTAGGTCGCGGGTTCGAATCCTTGCTTGGGCATGCGTGTGTGTGATGTCCTTAGGTTTAAGTAGTTCTAAGTCCAGGGGACTGATGGCCTCAGATATTAAGTCCCATAGTGCTTAGAGCCATTTGAACCATTTCGTATGGTGGGTACTTCCGTACTCAAGGTAGCCGAAATGTTTCAGAAAGCACGGTATTTAGGATTTATATCACGTAGGGGGAAAGCGGCAAAACAGTTCCTAAGTCACAACGAGGGCGAAATTGTATATTTGGTGATCGTGGCCGGCGGTAATTCAAGAGAATTCTGACTGATAATAAGAGAATGACAGCTGAAAAATTCTCTACATAACTGAATATCACACTCGCGAACCCTGCCAGTACCAAAGCAACGTGAAGGGCACTTCATAAACAGGGAATTGGAGGCCAAGCTGGAAATGCCCGTAACAGTAAAACGCTGTGCCGAAGCCATAATACCTGGACTCTGGAGTAATGGAAGAAAATCGTTTGCTCGGATGCGTATCGTTTCACACTGTTTCCAACTTATCGCCGAGTTTACGTCCCAAGAGTGACACATGGTTGGCGTTCGGTGATGGTTTGGTGGTATTCCATGGGCTCCATGGTTACTCTGCAACGTCACATTACTGCCAAGGTCCATCCCTGCTACAGTGTTCGTTCTTCAAAGGTCATTTCTGCGTCCCTAAACGATAGGGCGCCTACTTAAACAACTAGCATCGTCCTGGACTGGTATTTTACCCACGGTAATGAATTGTCGCATCTCCCCTTGCCAACGTGGTCACCAGATCTCAACATTACAGAGCATTTCTGGTCTATTCCGGAGAGAAAGGTGTGTGATCGCTATCGACCTGCGTCATCGTTACCTGCAGAAAGAAAGACGTATGATTCTCTTGGAAACCATACAGGTCCTGTACTTACTCATTACGAGGCGAGTGGAAGATGTTTTGAATGCCAACTGGTTTCCTGCGCCGTATTAGGCACGGCAATGTGTTGCATTTCTAGTGTTTCCTTATTTTTGACCACCCACTGTACAGCCTAACAACCGCTGAGGCAAGATAAGAGAAGTCAAGAGCCGTAGTAAAACACACAGACAGCTCTTATTCCTTCGCTTCATTTCCGAGTGAAATAGGAAGGGGAATGACTAGTAGTAATTCTAGGTACCCTTCACCATGCAACGTAACGTGGCTTACGGAATACGTATGTAGATGTATATCTAAATGTAGAACTGCGGGTCTGTCCACCTATTAAAGCACACTGGAGGCTTGCATATTCAGGAAGACGATGCACCAGGCTGTTCTTCCTCAACTGACAGAAAAAGGTTCAAATGGATACGAATGTATTTTCCTGGGTCTAGTATAAACTCACCTCAGTCCTGGTGAGTAGATGTGAGATTTTTTTCGAGAAGATGTGTTTATCTAACGCAACGAACGACTTCAGTGGCTTGTAGGCGGCTGTTTGAGGATCATATACCACGTCGTCTCCCTACAGTTTCCAGGGTTTCTTGAAACAGCAAGGGTGAACTTAGGCATCTAGTCGACACTGTGACTGAGCTGGACAAACTTGGGAAAGGAATCATCCCGTCTATTTGTCTGAAATGATGTTGGGATCCCAGGGAAAAATTAAATAAAGGTGAGAGGAACGCAGTTTTTATCACGATCATCATTGGGCTGGGGAAAAAAATACAGATGTGCCGCTAAACATGCTTCAGATTAACGTAAACAGTTTCAGGCCCTGTTTCTCCATTTATTCTGCTAACAAGCACTATGTCAAGTTGATATTCACAAATCATATTTTTAAGACTGTTATGCAAATAATAAATATTATGTAATTCAATATTTTCAACATCAGAAATGATGTACTAACGTTGCATTGACACTTATTTCGTTTCTGCAACTTGATTTTCCACAATACAGTAAGTGACTTTTCCTGGGCATGTTGTCCGCAATCTACATCTGCAGACGTACTCTGCGAAGCGCTTTTAAGTCCGTGGCAGAGGGCAATGTACCACATGTTAGGGCTTTCTCACATATTGAACTGCTTAAAACGGTTTTGTATGTGTGCTATCGCTGTCTAATGTTGTCTTCGCGGCGTTTGTACGAGGCTTGGAACTTTAATAGTGGCAACTACTTATTTACAGCTCTTGCAAAATAGATACGTGTTTCAAAGTATTACTGACCTTCAAACCAGCATTGTGTATAACCCGTTGCCAGCGATGTGGAAGTCATAAGATACACTTAGCAGTGCCAGCTGTGTTGACAGTTCGAGCGGCACGGTCTATTGCCCGACGAATTTGTAGCAGTTCTGAAGTGAATGCCGTGAACTGTTTCCTTCAGTTTACAAATCGAGTTGAACTCACGAGGGCTTAATCAGGGGAGTGCAGTAGGTGGTATAGCACTTAGCAGTTCCATCAGTCGAACAAATCAGTAACAGCCTGCACTGTACGTGCTTGAGCATTATTCTGCAAAGTGATGGTCAGATCCTGCAGAAAGTGTCATCACTTCTGTCTCTAAGCTGGTCGTAGGTTGTGTTCCATAAATAAACACCATAGAGGCAGAAGTGATGACACTTTCTGCAGGACCTGACCATCATTTGCAGGACAACGCTCAAGCACGTACAGTGCAAGCTGTTACTGATTTATCTGACTGATGGGGCTGCTAAACGCTATACCGCCTACTGCACTCCCCTGACTTAAGCCTTCGAAGTTCAACTCGATTTCTAAAGGAAAAACTTCACGGCATTCTCCTCAGAACTGCTACAAATCCGTCGGGCAATAGACCGCGCCGCTCGAACTGTCAACACAGCTGGCACTGCTAAGTGTATCTTACGACTTCCACGTCGCTGGCAACGTGCTATACACAATGCTTGTTTGAAGGTCAGTAAAACTTTGAAACACGTATCTATTTTGTACGAGCTGTAAATAAACAGTTGCCACAATCAAAGTTCCAACACTCGTAGCAGTGACAGGTAGTGGGTACAATAGTACTGGTTCTTGTGTATGAAGGCTTTTGCAGTATAATTTGCGTATATCTTCAAGAGTTTGACAACTCAGGTTTTTCAGCGTTTCCGCGACTGGCTCCATTTTCCCAGTTTCCTACCAATGAACCAAAATCTGCGCATTACTTACCTACAACTGACAAGTGAGCCTGTGTGATCATTTCATTTCCCATCCCTGTACACAGGTTACTTGTGTTGTACGAGTTAACTCATTCTAATTGTGAATCATTAATTTTGTAGTCGTAGAATAATAAAATGGTTCACATGGGTCTGAGCACTATGGGGCTCAACTTCTGAGGTCATCAGTCCCCTAGAACTTAGAACTACTTACACCTAACTAACCTAAGGACATCACACACATCCATACCCGAGGCAGGATTCGAACCTGCGTCCGTATAAGTCGCACGGTTCCAGTCTGTAGCGCGTAGAACCGCTCGGCCACCCCGGCCGGTGTAGAATAATACTTTCTTCCGTTTTGTGAAATGCAGTTTTACATTTTTTCTACATGTAAAGGAACGTGGCAGTCTTTGCACCACACCGAAATCTTATAAACATGTGATGGAATATTTTTCTCAGACAGCACTTCATCGGAGATAACTGCATCATCCACGAGAAGTCTGAGTTTCCTATTAATATTGCCTGCCAGGTCGTTAATATACAAAAAATCAGTGGTCCCAAAATACTTCTCTGGGGCACGACTGAAATTAGTTTTACTTCTATCGATGAGTCTCCGTCCGAGCTAACATTGTGCGTCTTGCTCACCAAGAAATCTTTAAGCCAGTCGTATATTTCGTTTGATAGCCCCATGTCAATCAACTTTGTTGTGGTACCGCGTCAGATGCTTTCTGGAATTCAAGAAATACGGCATCTACGTGACCCAGCGGAACAATGCGAATACGTTACTCCCTAAAAGACTGACAAAAAAGTCGATAACCAGCTGCTTCAATCCTCATTAGCCTTCCTTACTAAAAATTTTGGCACGCATCATGTCCGTGCTCTGTTAACACACAACACACTAAATCCCTGTATCCAGTCTCTCTTTACAGTTATTCCTTCATACTCAGCATCTCCCTCTCATCGCAACTGTCTATATATGTTCCTGTCCCACTGTCTCCTTTTTCTTTCACACATTTCCAATATACCCCCACACTGCAACACTGTCCTCTCTCACTTAACACTGTCTCCTATAGTCTTTCTTTCCCACTGCTGCTGTTTCCACTGAACCTTGGCAATTCAAAAATTATGGACAAGTTCCAGCTTATTTTTTCGCCTACACTCATTTGTTTAAATTTTCATCCAAAATGCACCTTCCACTATATGTATGTGACTCACTTCGCCGGTCTGGAAGGGACCAGACCCCACAAGACTACATGTCATCTCCACTCTCTTTTCCTCCCAATGCTTCTATCTCCAACCATCTCTCGTTATCTTTTACTGCCAGTGTCTCTCGCTGACCATCAGTATATACTCTCTTTCAGTCACCCACTGCTATCGTCTACACCCATCTCTCTTCCTTTTTGACTGTCACGTTTTCTCTCCCACCATCACTCTCCCCTCTCTTTTCATCTCCCACTGGCACTTTATTCTCTTCGTCCAGAGTCACTGTCTCTCTCGTACTTCCTTCCAGCACAGAAAAGCGCAGATTTCTCCGTGTGCCAAAATGCGGAATGAGGATTGACGTAACTGATTCCCCACTTTTCTGTCAGAGTCTTTTAAAGAGGAACATATTAGCCTTTTTTGTGCTCAGACAGAAGCAACTTTCGCTGCCTCCCTTCTTTTCCCTGCTACAGCAGGGTGGTGGTTGTTGTTGTTGTTGTTGTTGTTGTTGTTGTTGTTGTTGTGGTCCTCAGTCCAAAGATTGGTTTGATGTAGCTCTTCATGATGCTCTATCCTGTGCAAGCTTCATCATCTCAAAGTACCTACTGCAACCCACATCCTTCTGAATCTGCTTAGTGTATTCATCTCTTGGTCTCCCTCCACGATTTTTACCCTCCACGCTGCCCTAAATTGGTGATCCCTTTATGCCTCAGAACGTGTCTTACCAACCGATCCCTTCTTCTAGTCAAGTTGTGCCACAAATTCCTCTTCTCCCCATTTCTGTTCAGTACCTCCTCATTAGTTACGTTATCAATCCATCTAATCTTCAGCATTCTTCTGTAGCACCACATTTCGAAAGCTTCTATTGTCTTCTTGTCTAAACTATTTATCGTCAATGTTTCACTTCCATAGATGGTTACAATCCATACATATACTTTCAGAAAAGACTTCCTGAAACTTAAACATATACTCGATGTCAACAAACTTCTCTTCTTCAGAAACGCTTTCTTTGCCATAGCCAGTCTACATTTTATATCCTCTCTACTTCGACCATCATCAGTTATTTTGCTCCCCAAATAGCAAAACTCCTTTACTACTTTAAGTGTCTTATATCCTAATCTAATTCCCTCAGCATTACCCGATTTAATTCGATTACATTCCTTTATCCTCGTTTTGCTTTTGTTGATGTTCATCTTATACCCTCCTTTCAAGACACTGTCCATTCCGTTCAGCAGCTCTTCCAGGTCCTTTGCTGTCTCTGACAGAATGACAATGTGATCGGCAAACCTCAAAGTTTTATTTATTCTTCGTGGATTTTAATTCCTACTCCAAATTTTTCTTTTGTTTCCTTTGCTGATTGCTCAATATATACATTGAATAACATCAGGCGTAGGCTACAACCCTGTCCCACTCCCTTCCCAACCACTGCATCCCTTTCATGCCCCTCGACTCCTTTAAAGCTGCATACCCTCAGGAAAAATTACCGCTTTAGTTTCCCCTTGCTTTCTGCCGTTCGGAGTACCAGCAGAGCAAGGCCGTTTTGGTTAATGTAACAAGACCAGATCAGTTGATCATCCAGACTGTTGCCTCTGCCAACGGCTGGGTCTATGGCGAGGGGGGGGGGGGAGGGGGGGTTGAAGAAGGGGGATATGCTGCTTACATAGAACGAATTCTATAGTTCAGCAAAGTTTTGACAGTTTATTTATGTACTACGACACATATAAACGATTAATAAGTACGCATGATACAATGTTAACTTAAAATCGTTTGCTTTACATTTTTTCTAGATGCTTTTCTCGTCGATGGCAGTTCATCGAAAACGCCTAGTTTATGATTTGTGTCTTAAGAGTAGAAATGTTACAAATATGTTACTGAATTTGCAGTGTTCCAAGTTTTACATAATTTTTAGCAGTCAGTATGAGCGCTTTTCAGGCATTTTAAGACATTTTTCAAATCATTTTTTTTCACTGCTGTACCACTTTGGACGTATTTGTATAGGTGTGAAGAGGGAAATCAGAGCTCCTACGGGAAGTATAGGTGTTCGTTTTTTTTCCGCGCGCTATACGAGATTGAAATAATAGAGAATTGTGAAGGTGGTTTGATGACCCCTGTGCCAGACACTTAAATGTGGTTTGCAGAGAATCCTTGTAGATGTAACCCATTATACAACAGAAAAAATGGCAACTAAAAAGCGTTTGGTGACGTCGGAACCCTTTCGATGACCCTAGAACCCATTTCATGTGTTTACTACGTCAGTTAAAACTACATTTATGGATAAGTACGTTAACTTTGAACGTCTGGATCTCTATAACGGTTAACGACATCTAAAGAAGTTCCAAGGCTCTGAGAATATCGTCTTAAGAAAACGTGGCAAAAATCTCGACGATTTACAATGAATATGAATTATAGAAGTGGTCATCCATACCAATGATACTCCTGGTACCCAAAAATCGTGGTTTTCTCGGCTGTATTTTGATAACGGATACAGATTTTCGAAAATGGTAAAATGTAAATTCTTCTCCATAAGTACGGTAACTTTGAATCTCTGGATCTCTGTAACAGATAAAGATATCGGAAATATTTCCAAGTTCCTCAGTAATACCATATTAAGAACAATTTGCAGAAATATCGGCGATCTGCCGTGAATAGAAATCATAGAACTGGCCATCCCCTTAAAAGGTTTTTCGGAGTTTTCTCAGGAACCCCCTACGAACAAATGGTACTCTTATAAGCAAAAGAAGCAACCGACTTTCTCAGCTGGCCTGGGTTGTTTAGATCTTGACCTTGTACTGTAAGACCGTTACAGTAAGACCGTTCTTCCGATAGGTGTACCAATGTAAGAACTTTGAGGAGATAAATAGCATTTTTGTAAGAGAAAAACTACATATTTCTCATTTCTAACAATTTGGAAACGGATATTTGGTGGAAATCCGATAATGCAGCTCATATCTGTGTTCACATTCACGAACCTTGTTAAAGATAAACGCTTCCAGTTACATCATTTCAAGGTATCAACCCCTCCGCCTCCCCTCCGCCACAGCCATTCTTTTCTGCCTCCACTCACTTCCTCCGCTAATTCATTACAAAACACCAAATTCTATGGAACGCAAACATCTGCTCTTTTTCCTATGTGCATTAGTTGTTTGATGTAACCCGCCCCTCACGACGTAAATACACTCACGGAAAAAGGAATCGCAACACCAAGAAAGAGCTGTGCAATGTAAACGAAAGTTGGTAGGCGTGTTTCTACGACTGAAAGATGATGTCTATAAGGATTTCGCGCCAGTCGCTTAATGGTGGCACTATGAGGACACAAATCGGGTTTGCTTCAAATACACGCTGTAGTGGTCGTAAGTGTTAGTTACGTTTGAGATTGGACGTGGTGAGTCAATGTTAGTCCAGAACGCCTCTAAGGCGACAAAAGACGCCGTTATTAACACCTCATTGAGTTTGAACGAGATCGTGTAATGTGATTACGAGAAGCTGGATGTTCCTTCTGAAATACCGCCGAAAGACTTGGCAGGATTGTAGTCACTGTTCATGATTGCTGGCAACGATTGTCACGAGATTGTACGGTTCCAGGAAGACCGGACTCCGGACGATCAGGTGGCACTACTTGGCGGGAAGAGCATCGTGTTCGCCGTGTGGCTCTGGCTCATCGGACTGCAACAGCACTTTGAGTAGCAGTTGGCACTGCAGGGACACAACGAACTGTTGCGGATCCCTTATTTCAAGGACAGCTCCGAGCCAGACGCCCCGTTGTGTGCATTCCACTAACCTCAAACCACCGCCATTTGCGACTTCATGGTATCAAACGAAAGCTCGTTGGAGGGCAGCGTGGAGGTCTGTTGTGTTTTCTGATGAAACGTGGTTCTGCCTCGATGCCAGTGGTGGTTAGAAGGTGATTCGGCCGCTGTGCTGCCTTTTATGAACACGATCCCAGGTATTGTTTACCAGTAGGACAGCGCTTGCCCATATACCGCTGTTGTAACCCAACATGATCTGCAGAGTGTCGATATGTCGCCTCGGCATGCGCGATGAGCAGATGTCTCCAGTCGAGCACATGTGGGACATTGTCGGACGACAACTCCACCGACATCCACAAACAGCATTAAACGTCCCTGTACTGACCGAGCAAGGGACCCACAGGCTGACATCAGGTATCTGTACAACACAATGCGTGCACGTTTGCATGCTTGCATTTAATAGTCCGGCGGTTACACTGGCTACTAATGTACCAGCATGTCACATTTCAATGGCTTATCTGGTGCTTATGTTAATCTGTGATCTTGCAATATAAATCACTTAAATATGTTACCTAGGCAGATGTATTCCCGAAATTTAATTACTCTACATTAATTATTTTTTGGTGTTGCGATTTTTTCCGTCAATGTATTTGAGTCCATTTTCATGTGTATGAACATAATATAGAATTCCATATCATTTAGAACCAAACTGGAAGAAAAGACGATTTCAGTCAGTGTCAAATGGTTCAAATGGCTCTGAGCACTATGGGACTTAACTTCTGAGGTCATCAGGCCTCTAGAACTTTAACTGCTTAAACGCCGAGAACCGCTCGGCCACAACGGCCGGCAGGCCGTGTCAGCGTCTCTTAGGAGAGCGTTGTTTTATTTACTCAAGAAAGTCTGAAACTTATCGAAGGCGTTCAAGCCCTGTCGAGATACACTGCAAGACCTTATCAGAGGAGATTCTCTTCTGGTATCGTTACTTTCCGGGCAGGTGTTCGCTGTTCGTGAAATGATTCATTGGCTGGTAATCTCAACTGCGTTTCAGTGTTGATACTCCTTTCGCAAGAGTCTCTGATACAACTTTAAACTCGCTGAAGCCTGCAGATAATGTAAATTAAAGCTTTTTTCAAACAACATTGAAATGTATGAGGTAGGACTTTCAGACAAGCAATATCTTGACGCAAACAATTTGAATGTGAGTAAAAGCGACAAGCTACTGTCTGAAAGACCTTCTTACCCACAAGAATGATATATTGTTATGGTCTTCAGTGCGAAGACACTCTACGCTGGTCTGTCTTGTGCATGTCTCGTCGTGTCTGCGTAACCAATCTAGCCACATAATGCTCAGCATTCTTCCGTAACGCCACATTTCCAAACCACCAATCTTCTACAATCCGTATGCTCTTTAGCATCCAGACATAACTTCCACATTAGGCTAAAAACCAAATACTTCCAGAAAAAGGCTTCCTAACACTTAAATTTTTGTTTGATGCATTTTATATCCCCTTTAGGTCTGCCGTCGCCAGTTACACGCTGCCCATATAGCAAAACACGTCAACTACTTTAGTGCCTCATTTCGTATTCCAATTCCCTGAGCGCTGCCTGATTTAGTGGGACTACACTCTATTATCCTTGTTAAATTTTTGTTGCTGTTCGTCTTATAACCTCATTTCGAGACACTATCGATTCCGTTAAAGTGATCTTCCAAGTTCTTTGCCAAATTACGTCATCGACAAACTTCAAAGTTTTTATTTCTTCTTCCTGAACTTTAATTCCTTTTCCAAACTTCTTAATTTCCTTTATTAGTTGCTCGATTTAGAAATTACAGAGCATGCGGAATAGGCTGCCTCACTCCCTTTTGAACTACAGTCTCCTGTCATATCCCTCTGCTCTTATAACTATAGTCCAGTTTCTGTACGATCTGTACTTGTACAATACCTTTCACTCCCTGTACTTTATCCAGTTCAATGAGAGTATTCCAGTCAACATTGTCAAAAGCTTTCTGTAAATCTACAAAATTAATGTTATAAACGTGAGTTTGCCTTTCATTTTTACCTTCTGAAATACATCGTAAGGTCAGAATGGCGTCACATGGGCGTACATCTCTCGAGAACTCAACTTGTTCTTTCCCTAGGCTACTGCCGTTCGTTCCATTCTTTTTTAGATAATTAGTGTTATGGTTTCGAGCCACACCTTACTAGTATTCGCGTTTTTTGTCCAATCGTTGCTTAACGCTTCCTTTGAAGCCCTCAATACCCTTGCTTCTTTCCACATCCCTAGGTCCCTTCTTAATACGCTGTACTGCTGCAGTTTCTTCAGCTTTAATCTGCGCTTAGTAACTAATAAATTAGGGTCACTTTCGACATCTGATCTTGGAAATGTTTTTCAATTTGAAACCTGATTCCTAAATCTACATTCACATTATGCTGCCTGCAATTTTCTGGTGTTTCTACGCGTCTTCCACGTATTCAAGCTTCTCTGATGATTCTGATTGATACTAAAAACACACATCAAAAAAAGTTTTCCGTCACCTCGGTTCCGGAACCTGTGCAGAAAATTGGAATAGACGTCAACATAAACATCATTGCCGCCCTTTTTATTGCTCATGAAAACCAAATATTGCATGTTGTACCACCATACAGCGAGACCTTCAGAGGTGGTGCTCCAGACTGCTGTACTCACCGGTACCTCTTAATACCCAGTAGCAATTCCTCTTGCATTGATGCATGCCAGTATTCGTAGTGGCACACTATCCACAAGTTCCTCAAGGCACTGTCGGTCCAGATTTTCCCACTCCTCAATAGCAATTCGGCGTAGAAATCTCAGAGCAGTTGGTGGGTCACGTCGTCCATAAACAGCCTTTTTAAATCTATCCCAGGCATTGTCGACAGAGTTCATGTCTGGAAAAAATGTTGGCCACTCTAGTCGAGCAATGTCGCTATTCTAAAGTCATTCAAAAGGTGTGTAATGGGGGCGCAAATTGTCGTCCATGAAGACGAATGCCTCGCCAACATGCTGCTAATATGGTTGCTCTATTGGTCGGAGGATGGCATTCCCGTATTGTACAGCTGTCACCTCGCCTTCCATGACCACCAGCGGCGTACGTCGGCCCCACATAATGCCACCCCAAAACAGGAGGGAACCTCCATCCACGCCCGGGTTCCCGGGTTCGATTCCCGGCGGGGTCAGGGATTTTCTCTGCCTCGTGATGGCTGGGTGTTGTGTGCTGTCCTTAGGTTAGTTAGGTTTAAGTAGTTCTCAGTTCTAGGGGACTGATGACCATCGATGTTAAGTCCCATAGTGCTCAGAGCCATTGAACCATTTTGAACCTCCATCTTGCTGCACTCGCTGGACAGTGTGTCTAAGACGTTCAACCTGACCGGGTTGCTTCCAGACACGTCTCCAACGATTGTCTGGTTGAAGGCATATGCGACATTCATTGGTGAAGAGAACATGATGCCAATCGTGAACGGTCCATTCGGCATGTTGTTGGGCCCATCTCTACCGCGCTGCTTGGTGTCGTGTTGCAAAGATGGACCTTGCCATGGACGTAAGGGGTGAAGCTCGCATCATGCAACCTATTGTGCACAGTTTGAGTCGTAACACGACGTCCTGTGGCTGCACGAAAAGCATTATTCAACATGGTGGCGTTGTTGTTAGGACTCCTCCGAGCCATAATCCGTAGTTAGCGGTCACCCACTGCAGTCATAGCCCTTGGGCGGCCTGAGCGAGGCATGTCGTCGACAGTTCCTGTCTCTCTGTATCTCCTCCACGTCCGAACAACATCGCTTTGGGTTCACTCGAAACGCCTGGACACTGCCCTTGTTGAGTGCCCTTCCTGGCACAAAGTAACAACGTGGATTCGTTATAACCGCGGTATTGACCGTCTAGGCATGGTTGAACTACAGACAACATGAGCCGTGTACCTCCTACCTGGTGGAATGACTGGAACTGATCGGCTGTCAGACCCAAAACCGTCTAATAAGCGCTGCTCATGCATAGTTGTTTATATCTTTGGGCAGGTTTAGTGACACCTCTGAACAGTCAAACGGACTGTGTCTGTGATACAATATCCACAGTTAACGTCTATCTTCAGGAGGTGTGGGAACCTGGTGACGCAAAACTTTTTTGATGTATGTAGATACAGAAGGTTTCTTAGGACACATACGGGCTACACAAGCCTTGGGTCACCATACTGTTAGCTGTGAAATCCGTAGAACTGTAAGTTTTCTTTAGCAGAATAACTAATCCAATTTACTCTTTGAGCAAGCCTCGCATCCGACTTTCGAAAGCAGCACTGTAGCCCATGTCCCGTACGAAGACTGCCGGGTGAAATGAACCAGTGCAAGCACATTTGTGTCAGACCTGCTCCAGCCTCTTTTTATTGTGCTACATTTATACCTGCATCTACATCAGTACTCCGCAAGCCACTTGACGGTGTGTGGCGGAGGGTACTTCTGGTACCACTAACTGATCCTCCGTTCCCTGCTGCATTCGCGAATGCCGCGGGGGAAGAAAGATTGTCGGTAAGCCGCGAGACGTTTGTGGGAGGAAGTTATGTGTTGTCCTATTCTTCCAGGAGAGTACTCTCTCGAAATTTCAATGGTAAATCTGTGTGTGATGCACAAAGCCCCTCTTGTATCGTCTGCGACTGTAGTTTGTTTAGTGTCCTCTTAACGCTCTCGTGCCGGCTAAACGAACGAGCGAGGTGGCGCTGTGGTTAGCACACAGGACTCGCTTTCGGGAGGACGACGGTTCAATCCCGCGTCCGGCCATCCTGATTTAGGTTTTACGTGATTTCCCTAAATCGCTCCAGGTAAATACCGGGATGGTTCCTTTCAAAGGGCACAGCCGACTTCCTTCCCAATCATTCCCTAATCCGATGAGACCTTTGACATCGCTGTCTCGTCTCCTCCACCAAAAGAACCCAACCCATCTAAACGATCCCGTGACGAAACGTACCGCTCGTCGTTCGATCTTCTCTCTCTCTCTCTCTCTCTCTCTCTCTCTCTCTCTCTCTCTCTCTCTCTCTCTCTCTCTCTCATATCAGTCCTAGTAGGTAGGGATCCCAGATAAAGGAACAATACTCAGTAATCGGTCGAACAAGCGCCTTATAAGCCTCTTCTTTCGTGGATGAGTTGCATTTCCTTTAGACTCTCCCTGCGAATCTCAGTCTGGCATGTGCTTTCCATACTTTCCCTATGTAGACGCAGAACGCTACATTTATTTACTGCCAGCCCATGCATCGTTCAGCAATCCTCCTTAGGTCCTTCCGCAAATCGTTATTGTCTTGTGGCGGTGCTGCTTTCTAATAGACAACTGCGAACAGCTTTAAAGAGCTTCCGATGCATTCTACTAGATAAATAAATAAATAAATTCCGTTTGGCACAAATACCTGGTGCAATTCTTTCAATTGGACGCCACCTCGGAAACTTGCGTGTCCTGAAAACCAACGGCACATGGTCTTCCCCGAACGGTCACCCATCCAAGTACTAACCGGGTCCAACGTTGCTTAACTTCGATGGTGGGGCTGTAAGCTGTATTACCAACGTGACAAGGACGTTGGCATTCTATGACATCATTTATGTACATTCTAAACACTGCGGTATTATCGCACTTTCTTGTGTTACTCCCGAAATACCTTTATTTCTGGCGATTTTGTTCCGTTAAGGGCGACGTGTTGAGTTCTACGTGCAGGCCAGTCTTGAATGCAGTGACAAATCTGGTCAAATACTCGGTAAGCTTATTTTTTTTTTACTAATCGTCAGTGCAGTCGAGGAACACGGCATGAACCTGAGCGTCTATGTCTGCAGCGCTGTGGATCTCATGGAGAAAGAGATCGAGCTGAGTTTCGCAGGATCTCTTTTTGCAAAATCCATGTTGATTTTTATAGAGGAGATCTTACTTTTCCAAAAACGTCACAATTCTTCAGCATAAAACATGTTCCATAATTCTACAACAGATTTACGTCAAGGATATAGGTCTGTAACTGAATGCATCTCTCTTGAGGCCCTTCTTGAAAAAGGGTACGACTTGCACTTTATTCCACTCGCTAGAACCTTTCTGTGCTCCAGCGATCTATGATAAACTGCTGCCAGAACGGGAGTTCTTTCGCATAATCTTTGTAGAATCTTATAAGTATCTCATCGGGTTCTCATGCCGTCTAACTACCAAGGGATTGTATTTGCTTTTCTATTCCGCTATCAGTTAATCTGCCATTTCGACGTTCGTACGATGATTGAAAGGAGGGTCTGTGTTAGCATCATCTGCGGTGAAACAACTTCGGAAGATCGAACTCAATCGCTGTTATCTTCCGGTTCGGCGCCAATATGATCACTGTATAAATGAACAGATGATTTCGAACTGCTTCCTGAATTTACGTAAGACGAAAACCTCTTGGGGTTTTATTCAGACCGGTTGACAAAATTTTACTTTGAAAGTCATTGAACGCTTGTCACATTGCTCTAGTTACGCTCATTGCGCTTCGTTCAGTTTTTGTTTTTCAGCTATGTTTTGACTTGTCTTGAATATGTGATGAAGCTCTCTTTGTGTACGCAGCAGTTATCTAACACGGCTATTAAACCGCAGTGGGCCTTTCCCATCCCTTAAGACTTTGCTCGTAACGTGCTTTCTAAGGCATATTGATTTTTTTCCGTTTGTACTCCACATCTGGTCAGGTGACTACAGGGTTATAAACACAAAATCAAATAGGGGTAATGCAGGAGTAGGTTTAATAATGAATAGGAAAATAGGAATGCGGGTAAGCTACTACAAACAGCATAGTGAACGCATTATTGTGGCCAAGATAGATACGAAGCCCACGCCTACTACAGTAGTACAAGTTTATATGCCAACTAGCTCTGCAGATGACGAAGAAATTGAAGAAATGTATGATGAAATAAAAGAAATTATTCAGATAGTGAATGGAGACGAAAATTTAATAGTCATGGGTGACTGGAATTCGAGTGTAGGAAAAGGGAGAGAAGGAAACATAGTCGGTGAATATGGATTGGGGGGAAGAAATGAAAGAGGAAACCGCCTGGTAGAATTTTGCACAGAGCACAACATAATCATAGCTAACACTTGGTTTAAGAATCATAAAAGAAGGTTGTATACATGGAAGAACCCTGGAGATACTAAAAGGTATCAGATAGATTATATAATGGTAAGACAGAGATTTAGGAACCAGGTTTTAAATTGTAAGACATTTCCAGGGGCAGATGTGGACTCTGACCACAATCTATTGGTTATGACCTGTAGATTAAAACTGAAGAAACTGCAAAAAGGTGGGAATTTAAGGAGATGGGACCTGGATAAACTAAAAGAACCAGAGGTTGTACAGAGATTCAGGGAGAGCATAAGGGAGCAATTGACAGGAATAGGGGAAATAAATACAGTAGAAGAAGAATGGGTAGCTTTGAGGGATGAAGTAGTGAAGGCAGCAGAGGATCAAGTAGGTAAAAAGACGAGGGCTAGTAGAAATCCTTGGGTAACAGAAGAAATATTGAATTTAATTGATGAAAGGAGAAAATATAAAAATGCAGTAAGTGAAACAGGCAAAAAGGAATACAAACGTCTCAAAAATGAGATCGACAGGAAGTGCAAAATGGCTAAGCAGGGATGGCTAGAGGACAAATGTAAGGATGTAGAGGCCTATCTCACTAGGGGTAAGATAGATAACGCCTACAGGAAAATTAAAGAGACCTTTGGAGATAAGAGAACGACTTGTATGAATATCAAGAGCTCAGATGGAAACCCAGTTCTAAGCAAAGAAGGGAAAGCAGAAAGGTGGAAGGAGTATATAGAGGGTCTATACAAGGGCGATGTACTTGAGGACAATATTGTGGAAATGGAAGAGGATGTAGATGAAGATGAAATGGGAGATACAATACTGCGTGAAGAGTTTGACAGAGCACTGAAAGACCTGAGTCGAAACAAGGCCCCCGGAGTAGACAATATTCCATTGGAACTACTGACGGCCGTGGGAGAGCCAGTCCTGACAAAACTCTAATCTGGTGAGCAAGATGTATGATACAGGCGAAATACCCTCAGACTTCAAGAAGAATATAATAATTCCAATCCCAAAGAAAGCAGGTGTTGACAGATGTGAAAATTATCGAACTATCAGCTTAATAAGTCACAGCTGCAAAATACTAACACGAATTCTTTACAGACGAATGGAAAAACTAGTAGAAGCCAACCTCGGGGAAGATCAGTTTGGATTCCGTAGAAACACTGGAACACGTGAGGCAATACTGACCTTACGACTTATCTTAGAAGAAAGATTAAGGAAAGGCAAACCTACGTTTCTAGCATTTGTAGACTTAGAGAAAGCTTTTGACAATGTTGACTGGAATACTCTCTTTCAAATTCTAAAGGTGGCAGGGGTAAAATACAGGGAGCGAAAGGCTATTTACAATTTGTACAGAAACCAGATGGCAGTTATAAGAGTCGAGGGACATGAAAGGGAAGCAGTGGTTGGGAAGGGAGTAAGACAGGGTTGTAGCCTCTACCCGATGTTGTTCAATCTGTATATTGAGCAAGCAGTAATGGAGACAAAAGAAAAATTCGGAGTAGGTATTAAAATTCATGGAGAAGAAATAAAAACTTTGAGGTTCGCCGATGACATTGTAATTCTGTCAGAGACAGCAAAGGACTTGGAAGAGCAGTTGAATGGAATGGACAGTGTCTTGAAAGGAGGATATAAGATGAACATCAACAAAAGCAAAACAAGGATAATGGAATGTAGTCAAATTAAGTCGGGTGATGCTGAGGGAATTAGATTAGGAAATGAGGCA
The DNA here is from genome assembly GCF_023864345.2 of Schistocerca serialis cubense. NCBI lineage: Eukaryota > Metazoa > Arthropoda > Insecta > Orthoptera > Acrididae > Schistocerca > Schistocerca serialis. The sequence continues at coordinate 599,837,156 of NC_064644.1, read as the reverse complement.
CTTAAAGTAGTAAAGGAGTTTTGCTATTTGGGGAGCAAAATAACTGATGATGGTCGAAGTAGAGAGGATATAAAATGTAGGCTGGCAATGGCAAGGAAAGCGTTTCTGAAGAAGAGAAATTTGTTAACATCCAGTATTGATTTAAGTGTCAGGAAGTCATTTCTGAAAGTATTCGTATGGAGTGTAGCCATGTATGGAAGTGAAACATGGACGATAAATAGTTTGGACAAGAAGAGAATAGAAGCTTTCGAAATGTGGTGCTACAGAAGAATGCTGAAGATTAGATGGGTAGATCACATAACTAATGAGGAAGTATTGAATACGATTGGGGAGAAGAGAAGTTTGTGGCACAACTTGACCAGAAGAAGGGATCGGTTGGTAGGACATGTTCTGAGGCATCAAGGGATCACCAATTTAGTATTGGAGGGCAGCGTGGAGGGTAAAAATCGTAGAGGGAGACCAAGAGATGAATACACTAAGCAGATTCAGAAGGATGTAGGTTGCAGTAGGTACTGGGAGATGAAAAAGCTTGCACAGGATAGAGTAGCATGGAGAGCTGCATCAAACCAGTCTCAGGACTGAAGACCACGACAACAACAACTCCACATCTTCGTCCTCAGCATTCAATAGATGATGATGATGATGATGATGATGATGATTACTCAGATTCTCTGCAGTTTGTAGCCTGTTACTCTTGCTAACCAAAAGTATTTTCGTAACTTTCTTAATATTCCTAGTAATACCCGTAACCATGGATGCTATCAGAGCCTCATGGTCACTGACATGCTCTCTACATTAACTGATTCGAGAAGTTCAGGCCTGTTTGTTGTTAGGAGATCTAAGATGTTATTTTCACGAATTGTTGCTGAACTATCTGCTTGAAGTAACTTTCGGAAAAAATAATAATGGCAACAGAATCCCTGTGTCCGACACTAGTTTTGATGTAATGGCTATCCCAGTCTATATCTGGCAAGCTGAAGTTACCCCCTATTACAATGGTATTATCGGGAAAGCTATTCACGAAATTCTGCAAGTTCTCCCTGAACCGCTCTGCCGCTACAGCTCCTGACGCAGGCGGTCTGTAAAAGCATCCGATTACCATTTTTGACCGACCTTTGATACTTAACTTCACCCAGATTATGTCACATTCGGAATCCGTAATAGCCTCGCTGGGTATCATCGAATTCTATTCTGCTAGAAACACGCCAGCATTGGCGATTTAACCTATCCGTACAGCAAATATTCAAATCTAAATTTGGGATTTCGTCGTGAGAGAGAGAGAAATTTCACCAACTTCTCTCACTGCTGATACAATGTCGACGACGGCATAAAAGCGTATACCAATACATTAGATTAGTTTCTACCAACACGAAATAGATTATACTTTCGTCTCCTGGTAATAGCAATGTATTCTGCAGAAATTATAAAAACTAAAGGTAAAAATCATCGAGGCTCTTGTTATGGAAGTAGTGTCCACAAATGTCTTGTAAGATAGAATCAATTAATTATGTTTATGATACGTGCCAAACCCATTAACAGTATTCTCCATCATGTTTGCAACTGACTCATTCCCAGGTGAAGCAAGTGTTGGTGTACAGTTTGAAACTTGATCTCACGACTCGACGTCACTGGCGCATAACTTCCAAATTTAACTTTATTAAGTGATCACTAGCACACAAAAGGTATCGTAAAGGCACATGAAGTAAGGATAGTTTGTGTTCACAAAGAGGAAAGTTTAATATTTTTAAGTCCACCACAAATTGCCCATTCGTATTGCAACATCCAATCTAGTCGAAGACTAATGGTGTGGTATCGTATTCTGCTTTCGTTTTGAGTGAGTTAGCAATTGGTGCATATCGTATAGTGTTGCCATTACACACAAATGGTTCAAATGGCTCTGAGCACTATGGGACTTCACTGCTGTGGTCATCAGTCCCCTAGAACTTAGAACTAGTTAAACCTAACTAACCTAAGGACATCACACACATCCATGCCCGAGGCAGAATTCGAAACGTGCAACCGTAGCGGTCGCGCGGTTCCAGAGTGTAGTGCCTAGAACCAAAAATGGTTCAAAGGGCTCTGAGCACTATGGGACGCAACTTCTCAGGTCATCAGTCCCCTAGAACTTAGAACTAGTTAAACCTAACTACCCTAAGGACATCACACACATCCATGCCCGAGGCAGGATTCGAACCTGCGACCGTAGCAGCCGCGCGGTTGCGGACTGAGCGCCTAGAACCGCTAGACCACCGCAGCCGGCTGCCTAGAACCGCTCGGCCACATTACACACACCTCAAATCTATTCTTTCCATAACCTAAAGTGAAATTCATGTCTACTTGTGTCTGGCAGAAAGCGACAGCATGGGTTTTATGATTATAATGTATGGCGTGTTTTATTTCTTGGTATCTTTATTGTTTTACAGCAGAAAATGTTAACTTCAATGAACAGGAAACAGTGTGGAGAAAACTCTAGTTGTCCTGCTAGGATTTGCCTTACGTTATTTCTTGTGAACTATCGTCTTCCCGAGTAGAGAAAAATGACCATGTGTTTGCTCCAGCAGCCGTGCTGTATGTAACGGCACCTCGGCGTGACACTTCAGGTCGATAGCAACCAGTCGTACTCACGCAAGCCGCGTAGAATGACCTCGTGCTACAAGATTTAATCTTTTACCTTGAACATTCGTAGTAATTATTCCTTGCAATTGCGTTGTGGTGTAAATTTTTCAATTAAATTTGCCTATTCCTTGACCTGTGCGGTGTTTAGACAACACTTACCTTATCTCTTCTGTACAGTGCCGTTAAAAAATAGCAATGTTTGTTGTTCTCGCTGTGCTGCATGCTTGCGTAATTGCTTGCTAGTTAGTGTACGACCTCCATCTATATAAAGCTCAGGCTTACGAGCGAGCATGTGCCTGACGGATTTATGAGCTCTTGGTTTTATTTCTGTCGTGAAGAGACTCTCCAGAGAGGCAACGCACTTCCCATTCACGAATCGCAGCTGAGATTGCGCGCGTAGTTTCCAAATATATAACAGCTCTCCTAAAAAAGATCATGTAGTTAACATCAAACGGGATCAGTCTTTCAAGTATCGTACAAATGTTCGCGAAACAGCCAATTCAGTGTCACCGTGCAAGCGATCTGAAAATGAGATCACTCTTTTGTGAAAGAAATTTGTCCTACTGAGATCCTCTTTCGCGAATGTCACTCATTTATTGATTCATCATTCAGTTCAGTAACTGGATCTCATTTGTTGTTTGCAATCGGGCCTGGTCTCGCACGGGTAGCATTAAATATCTACGAAGAAGATGAATTGCTTGAAGTAGCGTGTTTTGTTTGTGGATGACTGCGTAGTTATGAATAAAATGAAGATCATTAATTTGATACAACTTATACTGTGAATGCAGCGTATGCCTGGAAGTTGTCTCGAGACGTTAATGTTGTGTGATCCATACTGTATTGGCGCTTGGAGTGACATCTCATGGCAGTGGTGGTTGCTCATCTTAGTAATATGTTTACGACCAACGTAAATATTGTATGAGAATCGATTCTGTGTGTGTGTGTGTGTGTGTGTGTGTGTGTGTGTGTGTGTGTGTGTGTTTGTTTGTGTGTGTGTGGTCCAGTACGTATCTGCGGCTGCCTGAGGTGGCATAGACAAAAGAAAAGTGTTGCAGCACTCTTCTTGTGAAGCTTAGCACGCACTGTGGTACACTTTTGAGACTCACTGCTGCATTTCTTTGCAGTGGGCTCTTTATGGCAGACGTTTTAGTTGTGCCACGCAAAGAATCGTGACCACGTCCTGGTTTGATTCAAAGAAAACTGAAAGCTGAGTCATCTGCTGCGCTGCTGCAAAAATTTCTTTATATAAACGAAGTAAAGCTGCATCCCACGCAGAAATAGATTTTCGGAAAACATTTACTTTACGAATAAAAAGCTGAAAATCACAGATTTTGGCTTCACGTGTTTTTTTCGTTATGCAGTTGCTCTGAAACAATTACAATCAATTGGATGTCACTTAGGCTACTTGCAAGTCGCAAACCAATTACGAAACCGGGGAAACAGGAGGTGTAGTGTAACGTCGACTCAGACATAGGTTTCGTTTCTGGCGAATCTCCAGAGGCGAGTGCCAGATAGAAAAGCAGAATGGAAAATGTGACCCACCCGTGATTCGACACCGCTGCCTTTTGCTTACCAGTCACACTCTCTACTACTAGACCATCGTACCAGACACAAATGGAGTCACGCTTGGTGCACTCTCTGGTAACTGCTGCTCTCTCGAGTTATGGCGGCATTTCGCTAGGTGACAATGGCATCGTTTTCACAACTTAACTTCAGTTAATCATAATTCAGACAATTTGTACGAAACACACATAAGCTATACACATGTTCTAGTAAATTGCTGTATTTATGAACGAAAACTGGATCAAAACCCCTACAGCATTTTCTGAGATCAGTCTGCATATACAGATGGATACGAAATGGCGACTTCAGTTTATTGTATGGAGAGAAGATACGTAAATAGTATGTTGTGGAGAAAATGATGGCCGGCCGTTGTGGACGAGCGGTTCTGGGTACTTCAGTCCGGAACCGCGCTGCTGCTCGGTCGCAGGTTCGAATCCTGCCTCGGGCATGGATGTGTGTGATGTCCTTAGGTTAGTTAGGTTTAAGTAGTTCTAAGTCTAGGGGACTGATGATCTCAGATGTTAAGTCCCATAGTGCTCAGAGCCATTTGAACCATTTTGAGACAATGATAAAACCTGCGAAATTCCAAACCTGGGTGGTTTCTGTCATACAACAATTTCGACCACAGCTTACTCTTAAAAGTTCATGTTCTTACAGTTCCAACTAATTTAGAAATACAGAATATTTTATAGATAGTTGAAGACATCGAAATAAGATTTCCTACATGCAGCGATCTGAACGGTGCGCGTACTTTCCTGTACGGTTAACACAGGGATAATTTCATATAACAGAATGTCGAGGAAACCAACTGTTTTTATGAACAATATTAATAGCTCTTCTGCCCTAAACTGCCGGGAAAATATAATACACGACATGCAGAAGCGTCACATCCAATGGCACCTAAATAATATGTTGTATGACGAGACTCAGACTGATGTCAGGAGCCTCACATTAAGAAAATTTGCCGACAACTTTTGCAAAAGTTTCAGTACTGCCGCTAACATTCGTTCCCCATTGTGCACCTCTTCTCAGTACGTCTGTAATACTTCCCATAGAAACTATGTCATTCCATTTTTTTCTTTAAAAACGCATTAGAGTCGACAACCTTGTTTTGGTATCCTGTACCATTTATGAAGAACCAATAAACCCTCCACCTGGATTCTTTAAGGACTCGAGCTCCCCCGTGCAAAACAGCTTCAGACGTGCGGTTCTTTACAAATGAGATATGTTTTAAATATTTTATGCTAAGAACGTACCTTTATCACTGAAGATGCAAACCCATAAGTATGTGGGTTATTCACCCATAGAGTAATGAAAAACTCAGAACCAAAACTGTTGCGATAAGCTAGTTTTTTACGCATCTCTGTGTTTAAGAAGACATATCACCTGAACTGTGTGTCGTATAGTGATATAATTTTGCTCGCACACTCAGTGGTACATGTGGATACCGTCTGCAAAATGCTTGCGAACAGAGTTAGTAGTACAGAAGCAGTAAATTAAAATGTCATATCTAATGCTGAAATGTTACTGCATGAATAACTATGATGTAGTAAACGATTAACTTTTTTCCTTTCTTTAATCTGAGTGATGGGGGGAGGTGGGAGGACGCCAGCGAGAAAAAGAGTATCGAAAAAGGTTTTGTGTGCTTAGTTATTTGAAATTGGAGAACTGCTCTCATTCTCAAACACTGGATGAACATACTATGGGATTACATCTATTAATGAGTAGATTATGACGTCATTGTAAATTGTTTAATTCGGTCGAGGTGACAGTAGGGATCACTCTGAAGGGACAACACAATAAAAGCTTGCTCTGCACTCAAAGGCAGATATGTGATATATCGTGTACCGCGCTAACCACGAGGATGGGAGCTACAGTTGTAATACCAGTGCGTTGGGAACACTGTGTGGCGTTTCACGTTTAGCACCCTGTAGTTCTGTAACAACAGTAGCTCCATTAAAAGTGCCGGGGGTTGGAATTAGTCACAGCGAAGCTGTTCGTTGTCCACCAATAGCCCAATGGCACCCGATGTTTCTTGACTATTTTGTTGTTTCTAATGTTCCTTCAACACTGAAGCCTACGGGCAAACTCAGACAAGAAAGAAATTGTGTGTTTATGTACCAAATCTACTTTGCAATTAAAAGTAAAAGGAATCTTGTGTGACGAAAAATGCAGGCAGCCAGTCCACAAGATAGAATCACAGCTAAAGTGAGTATTGTGACAGACAATTCTGAAATTCCAAGTAAGTTTAATAATCATTTTGTTAATGTAACAGCAGAAACGGGTTGAAATAGTCTAGTTAAAGGAACAAGAGATTACACTGAAGACGTCATTTCAAAATAATGTAAGCAAGTAGAAGCATCAATTGAAATTCAATCAGTTAACTGTTTAATTGACGATTTTGCTCTCAAACGCCATTTATTTCCAATAGATACTCTAGAAGCAAACAGAATGCTGATGCAGTGTTGCTCTGTCATCTGTTGACTACTCACATTTGTTAATGCCTATCTTTGTAACTGCAGTGTTTTTCTCTAGATTGCACGTATACACTAATACAAGTACAGTGGGGCTGTACGGATATGAAATGGAAAGATCACATAGGCTCTCCCATGAGGGTCGCAGATAAAACGTAAGATTAACTACTGCGCGCTCAGATATTTAAAAATCATTCTTCCCGCGCTCCATGCATGAGTGGAATTGGAAATGGCCCTAAGAACTGGTACAGCAGTTTTCAGACTTTGAAAGTAGATGTACACTGATCAACCGAAACATTAAGGCGACAGCTCGCCGCGACTCGGGATGCCGCCTGGTGGCGTCGCGGGCGCGCGACGCGCTAACAGAACTGTGAGAGCGGCGAAGACTCGGACGGGGGATCACCCTAGAGAACACATGTGCTGCATATGCAGAAATCCATTGATCATATAAGCGACTGTGACAAAGGGCAGATTATCGTTAAACTGAGCCTGTAAACGAGTATCTCGAAAGCGGCGAAGCTGGTCGAATGTTCACGTGCTACTGCCGTGGGTATCTACGGAAGGAAGGTAGGACAAACTACCTCTAGGCCTTAAATGGTTGGACGTTCACGACTCTTCACAGAACGTGAGGTTCGGAGGCTTGCGTGTTGTGTAAAGTGCAATAGATGGTGATCTGTGCCATCTCTGCCGAAAGAACACAATGCTGGCGCACACACAAGTGTTTCGGAGCACACAGTTCATCGTACATTGTTAAACTCTCCAGCAGACCACCCCTACGTGTTCAGATGTTGCTCCAACGAAATTGTCAATTACCATTGCAGTTGGCACGGGACCATAGGGATTCGAACGCCGATAATGGAAATGTGTCGGCTCTTTGGGTAAATCACATTTTTGCTAGGTTACGTTCATGGTCGTCTACATAAACGACGTCATCCATGTGGACCGCGGCTCGAAACGTGCAGCGCACCACGGACGCAGGCTCATGGAAGCAATATTATGCTACGGGAGACATTCTCCTGCGCTTGCATGGTACCTGTAGTAGTAATCGAACGTGCTGCCAGCTGCCAACCTCTTGAATCCCTTCGTCCTTGATATCTTCGCCGACGGCAATGAGTCAGCAGTGTAATTGCCCGTGTTTCGGAGCCAGAACCGTGCTACCGTGATTTGAGGACCATTATGGTGAACTCACGCTGATGTCTCGGCGACCAAATTCGCCTGATGCAAATTCTATGGAACCCATATGGGTAGCTATCGGGCGCCATCACCGCGTACGCAAATAAGCAGCCTGTTATTTACGGGGATTATATGACCCGTGCGTAGACATATAATGCCACATACCTGCACAAACCCACCAACAAACAGTTGGAGACCTGATACGCAGAATCAGTGATATATTTCGTTCCAAAGACGGAGAAACAAGCTATTAAGCAGGTGGTCATAATGTTTTGGCTCATCAGCCTAGATGTACACATTAAGAATTCAACAGCAGGGATGGAATGGTAATCCATTTTCTTTAAGGGAAGAAGACTGAAATAGTCACCACTGACTAAACAGTACAAGAGGGCAACATGAATAAATGTGCCAGGCTGGGTTGTTCATTGTCACCACTATTATTTAATCCGTATACGTGTGAGCAGTGAGAAATAAATAACGTCGACATGAGATTTATTTTGATTGGGTAGAAAATCGGGATGATACGGTTGGCTGAGTACATAGCAGCAGTCGCCATTGGTGAACTGGAATTGAATCGGGTGCTTCATGAAATCGTACATGTGTTAGCTGATGGCTAGAATGTGCACACGAACAAAAAGGAAACTGAGGTAATTGTGTGCAAATCAAATAGACGTGCTGGATGGCTAGATATTAAGCTTGGACAAGAAATTCTTGAATATGAAAATGAATTTAGCTATCACGGAAGTATGGAAAATAAGGAAGGTACAAGGAAAACATAATACTGAGGAGTGCACAAGACTAAAAAGCTCCTATAAAAAGAGTGAGTTTGAGGCCAGAAAAGGAGTCTGCAGAACAGCTTTGTGCGGGCATAGGACATGAACAGTAGCAGTAACATAAATGCTTTTAAATAAGCACCAAGGAGACTTGTGAAGAATATTGTTCGGGTGAGGAATAAAAATATCCTATGAGTCAATCAGAAATAAAATTCATTCGTTTATTCACAAATCGAGGTTTGTAAATACCATTAGGAACAAGTCAAGTTATATATTAAGAGGGCGAAACAGACAACAAATTTTGACTAGTGCGAATCCATACGCTGATAACTGTGAGAATTATATCTAAATGTTGTATACGTATAAAAATAGATGTATGTGTTAATATACATACGTGTGTATGTTCCACATCTCCTAAACCACTGGATCGATTTCAACCAAAATTTCATATCTATACCACTTACTATCTGGAAAATAGTAATGTGGGGGCAAGTATAATATCTAGGCTGCTCTGCATCACTAATATGTCGCACGGGCGGTGTCAGAAGGCGTTGCAGGAGTTAAACATACGTATGGAATGGGCATGGCTGAGTGAGTGTATAAGGGAGGGAGGAGGCGATGCATAGTGAGAGGGGGAGCATGAGATGGACAGAGCAAGGGGAAAAAGAGGAGACGGCTAGAGGTGAGACTAGATGGACAGAGAGAGGGGGGGAGGGTATTGACAGACAGACGGAGGGAGGAGGTAGTGGTCAAATAGAGGTGGTAGGATGAGATATACAGAGAGAGGGGAGCAGGAAGTGGGCAGACAGAGAGGGGGGATGGGAGGGAAGGAGACTGACCAAGAGAGGGCAGAGAAGGAGATGGACAGAGAAAGTGGGAAGGACGACATGGACATAGGATGGCGATGGAGCAGTTGGACAGAGAGAGGGGGAGGAGATGTACAGAGAGAGGGAGAGATGGACAGTGGGAGGGGGGAGGAGGAGAAGATTGGAGAAAGGGGAAGAGGACAGGCACAGAGAGAGCAGGAGATGGAGGAAGAGGAGTTGCACTGAGATAGGTTGGAGGAGATGCACATCGAAAGGGGAAGGGGGTGATGGCCAGACAGAGGAGGGCGTGGGGATGGGAAGAGGTGGGAGTATATGGACAGAGAGAGAGGGGGAGGAGGAGATGGACATATATGTAGGGAGAAGGAAGAGATGAACAAAGAGATGGGGAAAGGAGAAGATCGGAAGAGAGAGACAGGGAGGTAGGATGAGGAGGAGGAGGAGATAGGTGTTGTGTCATCGCCAAACACCACACTTGCTAGGTGGTAGCCTTTCAATCGGCCACGGTCCGTTAGTATTTGTCGGACCCGCGTGTCGCCACTGTCAGTGATTGCAGACCGAGCGCCGCCACACGGCAGGTCTAGAGAGACGTTCTAGCACTCGCCCCAGTTGTACAGCCGACGTTCATAGCAATGGTTCACTGACAAATTACGCTCTCATTTGCCGAGACGATAGTTGGCATAGCCTTCAGCTACGTCATTTGCTACGACCTAGCAAGGCGCCGTATTCAATTGATATTTATTATGTGAAGCATGTACCGTCAAGAGCGATGTACACCAATTATGGATTAAAGTATTCCAGCAACAATGTACCTTATTGGCTATATTAATTACATTTAACTGTTCCAGACCTCAGGCCAGTCTGCGTGTAATTAAACGAGTGCATTTCGGCCTCCTCTAGCAACACGGTGTTGGCTCTTCTGCCAACACATCAATAGGTAGAATAGATGCGCTGTACACTTACATCAGCAGAGCCACGGTCTAAAGTTAGTTTGACGTGGGTATGGGATCATCAAGGTCGGATCATGCATCAAATGGAAAAACGTCGCCTGGTTGGATGAATCAAGTTTCTTGATGTACCAGGTCGATGGCTGTGTCCACATACACCGTCATCGAGGTGAACGGCTGCTGAAAACAAACACAAACAGAGCGCCACGGATGTAGGCCGGTGGGTGCAGTATTGTGCTGTGCTGTGGATGTCACTCACGAGATCCTCCATGGGACCTGAGATAGGAGTAGAAAGCACTATGACATCTGTGAACAGTACTGCGGTAAAGCTGTGTTCTTTGGTGATGATGGCACCTTGCAGTAGAATTACTGCTAGTTTTGAAAGTCGGGATTGTGCTACAGAGGTTTTAGCGACATTATAGTGAAATCACGTTGATCTCTTGGCTTGATGTCTTGGCCACCAAATATCCCTGATCTGAACCCGTTGGAACACATCTGCGACGCTATCGGGCGCCACCTCAGAGCCCATAAACCATCTGACCATAAGTTATGGAGATTAAGTGACCTGCGGAAAGAAATCTGGTGCCACATATCTACGGAAACCTAGCAACGACTTATCGAACACGTGCCACACAGAATGTCTGTTGTAATGCTTTCTAAAGATGGACCAAACGGCTGTTCACCATATAGTCATTAAGGTTTCGCGGACAACACGCTGCAAAGCATTTACTTTACACGGACCACAATCAGCTCACAATATACAAGCAAAGTCAAGAATTGTTTAATACAAATATTTTAAATATGCGGAATTTGTATGATTCAGCCAAATACTCCGATAAATTATACAAATGGTTAATGAGGTATTCTTTTACGTAGTTTTGAATATTTTACTGTCAATATGATTAATAAAGAACGTAGCTAATGGAAGAGAATACAACACGGAAAGAACTGTTGGTAGAAACAGTGACTGAAGACATGGAGGAAAGAACGAATTGTAGACAGAGTTCGTTACGAGTATACAAGATAGAATGTTGATAACGTGAAGTGAAATACAGCATCTGTGCAGAGAACGAAGAAAACTGGCAAGCAATAGGAGTGGAAATCTGCGTCATGTAATTGATGACCAAAATAATAATGGAAGAACGACTGAAATCCTTCACTGATATTAACAAAACTATAAAAGTTCTCCTAAACAAAAGTTCGGAAATTGTAAATGGCATTTTGAAGAATTAACCTAACTTAAAAAGTAATTTTATAAATTATTTACTTAATATGTCAAAAACACACAGAACTTTTCCGACAGAGAATAAAATTTTTGCTGTCAAACTTTTTTTTATAAAGGAGGTGATTATAATTATTTAAGTAATTCTCTTCCAGTTTCCTTACCGGCTTTTTCCTTCCAACATATTCGAGAAAGTAATATGCTATTTTAGTAGAGGCAGTTTACTAAATACATCAAAATTTGTGTTCCACAAGTTTTTCTCGATTGCAAATGTCATTTATACTTCTATTCTGTGTGATCCGCCTTAGGAATTTGTGTTAATCACGAAGCTCTTTGGGAAAAACTTAACTTTCGTGGAATTAATGATTTTGCATACTTCTCATCATATTTTAGGAGAAGAATACAAAAATTAGTGCTGAATAACTTAAACATTGATGGAAAAAAATAAAATTTTGGACGCTAGGGAGTAGTCAAAAATGCCAATGGGGTTTAATGATCCACTCTTATTTCTCCATTTACGTATGTGAATGATCCGACATATAATGTCCTTCAAAGAGACCCGGTCCTTGCTCGCAGCGAGACAAGTGTTGTAGCTAACACTGTTTCAAACACCAATCGCTGCAATTGTTTGTAACGTTCTGCAAAGGATGTTAAGCTGGTCCCTGGAAATGGTCTCGTTCTGGATTTCGAAATGTCTCTGTATATTCTTTTTTGTAAAACAAATAATATAACAGCCAACACTTGCTGCATCACATGCACAACAGGCAGTAAATAAGAAGTAATGTTCCAAAAATATTGGCGTTTATGTTGATAAAAACTTGTACTGAAAGAAACATGTTAATGAGCTTCTCAAATAGTTAGTTCGGCGACGTTTGATCTTACAATTATTACTAGTTTTGGAAATAAGTAAATGCTTATCATAAAATATTTTATACAGTTTAACTCACTAGTGTGGTATGGCACAACTACTGCTGTTTCTCGTCGGTGTAGAATTTTCTCATGCTACGTGAGAGAAGGATTCGACCCATACGTCACATAAAGGCCTTAGAAGGACACGCTGTTATTGTTACTACTGCTTGCACAGCGAACGGTATAGAAGATAACACATCAAGTAAAATAGAAGTGGCGTTTGTACAGTATGTCCGTGAAGTTTCGAAGCCCCAGGTCAAAATAATATACATTATCTAATCAAAAGTATCAGGATTTGTGGACAGCTGTATGGGGTGTATCTAAGCTCCACCTTCGTGACACTTGAACTCTCCTGGAGACACTTTCAGTTATGTGTGTGACTGTCTGTGGAGGACTGTCAACCTATTGTATGTACGTAAGAGCCGATACCAGAAAAGGTGGTTAGGTTGTGGCGAATCGTCCCAAATGTATTCCATTGGGTTCAGGTCGGTACACTGGGTAGGCCAGTTAATTTCATTGTCGACGAATGCTACTTTATAACAGGATGCACCGTTATGATGATAGAATCGTCGTCTCCGAATTCTTCTTCTACTGTACGCCGTACACTATGTCTTAAAATGTGCTCATATCCTTCCAGTTTTAGTGCTTTTTAAATGCGATAAGGTGACCACACTAAAACCAAGAAAAACACCTCCATGCTAGCTGCTGTGTAGTTCACTGTTAGTATTACACACGACGACTGGCAACATTCTCCAGGCATCTACCAAACCCACACCTTTCCATCGCATCGCCACTGATTGTAACACGAGTCATTATTCGAAATCACTCTTTCCAGTAATCCACAGTCCATTGGCTCGTTACACCACCTCAAGCGCCGCTTAACACCGACTACACAGGTACGGATGGTATATGAGGAGCTACTCGACCATTGTACCACATTGTTTTTAACGCTGTGCACGAAGTAATTATGCTGGAGGGACCGCTGATAACACTTTAGAACTCAGCTCATTTCACCCGTGCCAGCACATGAGATCTGCCTGGTGAAGGTTTAGTCACGGTTGCTCCTCCGTGCTTACACTGACAGTCACATCACCATCCATCGACGTGGGTAGCTTTAGAAGGATTTCTTACTCGTGAGACGTCCAGTGAGTGCCTCACGTTCAAAGTCCTGACCGACGCAGTCTCCTACTACCGCTTCTCTACTGACAACACTTTACTCCCCGCCTCCTACACCGGCAAGTCCGCGTCTCGTGACACCTAGTGGTCATTTGCGCATTATATAGAGGTGTCCGGGTACTTTTGATCGGATAGTGTATACATATAAAAATTATGAACCCAGCAAATCTTTATGTGGACCACTTGCCTTACGGAGAGCTGTATGTATCTTCGGGTTCTCCTTCACAACTCAGCAGCTCTGCTTAGAAGCGCTTTCTCGACACATTTGCGGAGTTTTTCGTAAGCCTTGAACTGGCTTTGAATCACATGAGACCCTGATTATTATACATAATGAGTTTTCTGGCGTGGTACGGTATGGGCATCGTGGTGACTATTTCAGTTGGTCTGGAGCTCCGTCGTGCTGGAACCACATATGATCCATCGATTGCAACATGTCCAAGTAAGTTTTCCATTGATGTATCCTTCAAACAAATAGGGCCCGAACAGGTGACACTGACATCCTGGCCAATATCATAACATGAGGGGGGGGGGGGGGGTTCATCTCCAGTTCTTGAACGTAATGGAGATTTTCTCTAGACCATGAAACATTCCTTCTGTGTCAACTGCGATACATCGCAGATTCATCCGACCCCCCAGGGGGTCCACAACTCTTTTGTGGATACGTGCGTAGCGAGCACGGTACCCCGAGCTAATGTGGCCCTCCTTCCTTTCCGGGCTGCATACCTCCTTTTCCGTCTCCTTCCATATTCCCCATCTTCGCCCCCCCCCCCTCCCCTTACCTCCGGCTCTTTCCTTCCCTTTCTCCCTCTCTGGGAGTATCTTTTGTACCTACATCCGGAGGCAGACGCTCGAAAATGTAACACATTCTTCGCTTTCTCTGCTTCCACGTCTTCACCCTTCCTTTGTCCTTCTCTTTTCCTTACCTCTTCTCTTTACCCTTTTATCCGCTGCAGCGTTTGAGACCTCTCTTCTTTTCTTTCCCTTTCTTTTTCCTTTTCTCTTTTTTCCTCTGAAGGCCGACCCACGCATTTTCATGCGTAGCCGGTGACGAGGTAACGCGTAATTCCCCGCCCCAGGTAGACAGGTAGGACACGTACGTACCCCCTGGTAACGGCCGGGCCCAGGGAGGGGTGATTACCCGAGCTGATACCTTCCGAAAGTGCGATTGGTCCCTCCGTCCGTTTCTCGGGAGGTGTGACCAGAGGTGTGAACAATCACCTAAGGCGGGAGTGCCCTCAGAGAGGGCCCCCACAAGGGAGGAGCGCGCTATCGGAGACGCCGGTAATCATGGGGATTCTTCCGCAATGGTTTCCTCATCTTTCACTATGTCTGCTCACAAGCATAAGTTCACTGAGTCTCAGCTACAGACAGTTCTTCCATCGTTGCCACAGTTCCTCGTTGTTTCTCGGTCTGACGAAGGTCACGACTTCTCCATGGTCGTCCCTTTCATTATTCAGAAACGTGTCGACGCAATTGCAGGTCATGTAAAGTCTTGTTCCAGATTACGGAATGGCACCTTGTTGTTAGAAACAGTCAGTGCCCTCCAGGCCCAAAAATTGCTGCGTACTTCACTGCTCCACACCTTCCCTGTCTGAGTGGAAGTGCACCGCACTTTAAATTCCTCACGTGGAGTCTTTTATACCCGCTCCCTCGACGGATTGTCCGATGAGGAAATTCAGCACTACCTGTCTGACCAGGGTGGAATGGCTGTTCATAGAGTCATGAAAAGGGTTGACACGAACATCATTCCAACCCATACTGTCTTCTTGACATTTGACAGAGTTCAACTCCCATCAAACATAAAAGCGGGCTATGAGATAATTTCCGTTCGCCCCTACGTCCTGAACCCTACGCATTGCTATCGGTATCAGCGGTTCAATCATACCAGCCAGTCCTGTTCCAACCCAGCCAAATGTGTTACGTGTGGCCCATGAGGGTGCTTCTCCACCTCCATCCCCTCGTTGCATCAACTGTATGGATGACCACGCTGCTTCCTGTCGAGATTGCCCCATTTTTAAAGACGAAAAGCTCATTCAGGAAATCAGAGTGAAGGAAAAGGTGTCGACCTTTGCTGCTCGAAAATTATTCGCCAGTCGAAAGCCCACTGTGCCTCAGACAGGAAAATACAGCACTGTCCTTGCCTCTCCTCGGCCAACAAAGGAGGCGGCCACGCAGACTTGCGACCTCACCTTTAGTACCATGGTCGTCAGATCGGCCAGCGCAAAGATCGCCTGTTCAACCTCCCCACTTTCGCCTGCTCACTCTATGGCTCACCCTTCATTGGGTTCTGCTAAATCTCGATCCCAAAAGTCAGACACCCAGACTTCCAAAAAAGAGCATAATCGTGAAGATTTTTTACGTACCCCAACTTCACAACCACTGGTTCCTCCTTCATGTAAACATCATGGTTCCAAGAAGGCTAATAAGAAACCCAGTTCCTCTCCTTCTCCGTCACGGCGTGTCTCATCTACAGCACCACCTGGCGGTAACCGACCTCGGCCGTCTTCTGTGTCGCCGAGGCGCACTGCTGGCGGCCGATCAACTGGCCGATCGCTGGTGGCAGGAGCTGCTTCTGAACAACCTATGTATCAGGATCTTCTGATTTCGGCTGAGTGCCGTTCCACGCTGTCGGTCGCAAGCTGTTGACGGCAACCTTGGTCACATTCTTCCATTTTCTGTCCACCCTATGTCCATTATCCATTGGAATATCCGCGGCATTCGAGCCAATCAGGATGAATTGACGATCCTCTTACGATCCTACTCGCCGGTCATCTTCTGTCTTCAGGAAACAAAGCTGCGTCCCCGCGACTTCTTTGTTTTCCCCCATTTTCAGTCAGTCCGATTTGATCTCCCCTCTGTTGAAGGCGCTCCAGCACATGGAGGATTCATGATTCTTCTCCATGATACTCTCCATTATAACCCAATCCCCGTAAACACTTCCTTCCAAGCAGTCGCTGTCCATCTTTCCCTTTCTGGATACACCTTCTCTCTTTGTACTATATACATTCCATCGTCCACACCGATGGCACGAGCTGATCTCCTTCATCTTCTTGGTCAGCTTCCACCCCCCTATTTGCTGGTTGGGGACTTCAATGCCCACTACCCGCTTTGGGGATCTCCACATCCTCGTCCGTGTGGCTCACTATTGCTAGACGTCTTCCACCAAGCGGATCTAGTTTGCCTCTACACTGGGGACCTTACATTTTTGTCTGCCCCAACGACAAATTTCTCTCATTTGGACCTTTCGGTCGGTACTGTTCCGCTAGCTCGGCGCTTCGAATGGTTCGCCCTTGCTGATACATACTCGATTGCAGCCACAACTGCCATATATGCGCCCGAGACGCTGGAAGTTTGCCCAAGCCGATTGGACACGTTTTTCGTCTCTAGCGACATTCGATGACCGTCACTTTCCTAGCGTCGACTATGAGGTCACTCATATTACAGACGTTATTCTTACAGCTGCGGAACGTTCAATACCTCGCACCTCCGAATTGCCCCGGCAACCCCCAGTTCCTTGGTGGAACGAGGCATGCCTGACGCAATACGTGAGCGGCGACGTGCTCTTCGCGTTTTCAGACACCATCCTACTTTGGCCAACTGTATCCGCTATAAGCAGTTCCGGGCGCGGTGCCGTCGCGTCATCCGCGATAGCAAGAAAGCAAGCTGGGACTTCTTTACTAGCTCATTTAAAACCTTCACTCCCTCCTCGGGAGTTTGGAGTCGGATTCGATGGTTATCAGGCGCGCCTAGTTTCTCCCCGGTTTCTGGGCTCACAGTCACGCATGATACATTAGTGGACCCCGACGCAATTTCTAACTCATTGGGTCAACACTTTGCTGAGATTTCGAGCTCTTCAAATTACCCACCAGCGTTTCTCCCGAAGAAACGTGCAGCGGAATTGCGGCCTCTTGCTTTCTCCTCTCAAAATCGCGAAAGCTACAATACTGTTTTCTCCATGCGGGAACTCCAACATGCACTCTCTTCTTCTCGCTCCTCCGCCCCAGGACCGGATGGTATCCACATCCAAATGTTGCTGCATTTATCATACCATAGTCTGCGCTACATCCTTCTCCTTTATAATCGAATTTGGACCGACAATACTTTTCCCAGACGATGGCGGGAAGCTATCGTCGTTCCTGTTCCGAAACCTGGAAAGGACAAACATCTCCCCTCTAGCTATCGCCCCATTTCTCTCACAAATAGTGTATGTAAGGTTTTGGAGCGTATGGTGAATTGCCGTTTAGCTTGGTGGCTGGAGTCCCGCAGTCTTTTAACACCTGCCCAATGCGGTTTCCGAAAGCATCGTTCTGCAGTTGACCATCTTGTTGCTCTCTCCACTTATATCATGAACAATTTTCTCCGGAAACGCCAAATAGTAGCAATATTTTTTTGATCTGGAGAGAGCATACGATACCTGTTGGAGGACAGGCATCCTCCGCACACTGTTCTCTTGGGGCTTTCGAGGTCGGCTGCCCCTTTTTCTTCGCGAATTTATGGCAGAGCGCACATTTAAAGTGCGGGTGAACACTACTCTCTCCCGTACTTTCTCCCAAGAAAACGGGGTACCCCAGGGCTCCATGCTAAGTGTTGTACTGTTTGCCATTGCCATAAATCCAATTATGGATTGTCTCCTTCCTCATGTCTCGGGCTCCCTCTTTGTGGACGACTTTGCGATCTACTACAGCTCTCAACGGACCAGCCTTCTTGAACGACGTCTTCAAGGCTGTCTCGATCGCCTCCACTTTTGGAGCATCGAAACAGGCTTCCGCTTTTCTCCCAGTAAGACCGTTTGTGTTAATTTTTGGCGTCGTACGGAGTTTCTTCCACCTTCCTTACATCTAGGACGTGTCAACCTTCCGTTTTCGGACGTCGCTAAATTCTTGGGTCTTATGTTTGACAGAAAACTGTGCTGGTTCTCCCACGTTTCCTATCTTTCGGCTCGCTGTCTGCGATCCCACAACACCCTCCGTGTCCTGAATGGTACCTCCTGGGGAGCGGACCGAGTGGTCCTTCTCCGCCTCTATCGCGCCTTTGTGCGCTCGAAATTGGACTATGGAAGCATAGTCTACTCCTCTGCTCGGCCGTCTATTCTTCGGCGTCTCGACTCTGTCCACCACCGTGGATTACGTTTAGTGTCTGGAGCTTTTTACACCAGCCCTGTGGAAAGCCTTTATGCTGAAACTGCTGAACCTCCGCTGTCCAATCGGCCAGCTGTCCTTCTGAGTCTGTCTTCCATGCCTGCTAATCCGGCCCATGACATTTTTTTCGACGCCTCCTGGGATTTAGTGTATGCAGGCCACCCTTCCTCCCTACTACCATCGGGAGTCCGCTTCCGTCAACTGCTCCATTCTCTTTCCTTCCGCTTTCCTAAAACTTCCTTGACAACTTTGGGTACAGCACCGCCTTGGCTCCGTCCCCGGACCTGCCTGCTCCGTGACCTTTGTCAGTTTCCCCAAGGATGGTACCCCTTCACTTGTTTGTCGTCGGACATTTGCTGCTCTATGTGCACAAATGAAGGAAGCCACATTTATTTACACTGATGGCTCAAAAACATCGTTTGGTGTAGGGAGTGCCTATATTGTTGGCGACACCCCAAATCTATTTCGGCTTCCCGACCAGTGTTCGGTTTATACGCTGTTCTCCAGGTTGTCCAATACATCCGTCTCCATCAGCGGATACAGTATGTTATCTGCTCAGATTCTCTCAGCTCTCTCCTCAGTCTCCAAGCTCTCTACCCTGTCCACCCTCTGGTCCACCGGATTCAGGACTGCCTGCGCTTGCTCCACTTGGGGGGCGTCTCGGTGGCGTTCCTCTGGATCCCAGGACACGTTGGTATCTGTGGAAATGAGGCGGCCGCTATTGCGGCCAAGGCTGCAGTCTCTCTTCTTCGGCCAGCTATTCGCACGATTCCCTTCGCCGATCTACGGAGTGTTTTATGGTGTCTTGTTGTTCTTTTATGGCACACACATTGGTCGACACTTCCCCATAATAAATTGCGGAACGTGAAAGCTCTTCCCTGTGCTTGGACCTCTTTCTCCCGAACGCGTCGTCGGGAGGAGGTAATTTTAACTAGACTCCGGATAGTGCACTGTCTTTTTAGCCACCGACATCTTTTAAGCGGCGACCCTCCCCCACTCTGTCCCCACTGCTCTCAGCTGTGGACGGTAAGACACCTTTTACTTGAGTGCCCCTATTTTACTCCGTTACGCGCCCGTCTACAGCTGTCTCCTGATATATCGTCCATTTTAGCATATGACACGCGCTCAGCCGATCGCGTTCTCGAGTTTATTAGTGGCAGTGAGATGACGTCAGTCATTTGAAGCTCTTTTTGGGGACAATCAACCCCTTTCTGTAGTGGTTTTTTAAGCTTTCCTTCTGCTTTTAGTTTCTCCAATTTTTTGAGTTTCGTTCCCATTGCTGCTGATTTCCATTTTCGTTTTTTACCTTTTCCTAAGTCACAGACCGGGCGCTAATGACCATAGCAGTTTTGCGCCATAAAACCAAAACAAAAAGAAAAATATCCGAAAATAACACCATACTTGGACATCGTCCAAACAAAGCTGGCAGACTGCAACTCTCTGTTCCGTGTCTTTGTTAGAAAGTTTCTTCACAAACACAGGTCTAAATCCATAACATTTCAAATCTTTTTAACGTGGTTAAACATTTTTGATCGTGGTTTATCATATTCAGTTGCTTCTTTTATGTAAAGGGGTTTCATCGTAGAATAGTCGTTCAGTTAGGTGTCAGCTTTCGTCCCTGCACCATGCACCACCACAGGGGAGGACAACTTTCGTTTGAGAATTATTTAAGTAACTTCTAACTGGAATATATTGATTTTGGATTACCTATGTGCTTAGTAGTTTAACTCTTAATTATGTCTTGCTTTTAGTATCTGTGTGTGTGTGTGTGTGTGTGTGTGTGTGTATAGATGGCCGTCCTTAGTACGAATATGAACTATGACTGCTGTGTTCGGATGTTAGCTGAGTTGGTTACCCTCCGCTCGACAGCACCAGGCAGTACTGGCTTCAGTCACTCATGTCCAATCTGTGACCAATGGGCATCACTTTGTGGGACCGGACATGGGCATCCGAGGGATGTCCAGCACGTTCCACGTGTCGCCTGATCGGTGGACTACTGTGGCCACCCCACGTGCTGCCTGCACTGAGGCTGGACCCTCGCTTGCGGTCGAGCGGGAGGTCGTTTCAAGGGGTGGCACTCAATATGTTGGCAAAAATACATGTTCAGACCAGGTGGCAGCCATAAAACATCGTCCGAAATTGTACCAAATGCGTTCTTCGAAAACTATTTTGAACAATTAGTTAAGGAATGTCAAGACGCTTATGCGAAGTGTAAATGGTTCCGAAAACGTTGACCTCTTAGCAACAAACAATTCTGAGCAGCTAGGAAGCGCCATGATGGAAATGGATTATTGCCGCAAGCTACTTTTAGGGAAATTCATTAGCGTAACGTGCAAACCCACCAAAAAGCCGGCAGCGGTGGCCGACCGGTTCTAGGCGCTACAGTCTGGACCCGCGCGACCGCTACGGTTGCAGGTTCGAATCCTGCCTCGGGCATGGATGTGTGTGATGTCCTTAGGTTAGTTAGGTTTAAGTAGTGCTAAGTTCAAGGGGACTGATGACCTCAGAAGTTAAGTCCCATAGTGCTCAGAGCCATTTGAACCCACCAAAAATAAACCAAAGCTTATCTGAAAAAGCAGATAAAAATTCACTTGACGCCTTTCTACGAGCCAGTGTACATTCCTTACTAACTATGTAGACGTAAACCAGTTGTGGTTTGTCCTTAAAGAAATAGTGTTGCAGAGATTGAGAGATTCATACCCAATAAATTAATAAGAGACTAACTGATCCCCCATTATACACAAAGCAGGTCTGAATATTGTTCGAGAAGCAACGAAGAAAGCAACCAAATTCAAATGAACGCATAATCCGCAGATTGGCAAAGTTTTACAAAAACTCGAAATTTAGCGCGCACTCCAATGCGAGATCCTTCTCCACTCCGTAGCTCTGTCAAAAAATCTTCCAGAAAATTTGATGAGATTCTGGTCATATGTTAAGTATACCAGCGGCAAACATAACCAATAGCGATAGTAATGTTACCAGTGACAGTGGCATTAAAGCGGAGTTACTAAATACGGTTTTCCGAAATCATTTCTCCAAAGAAAACGAAGTAAATATTCCAGAATTCGAATCAACAACAGCTCCCAACATGACTAATGTAGAAACAGGTTTTTTTTCGGTGTAGTGAAGCAACGCAAGTCAGTTAACGAAGGCAAGTGTTCCGGTTCAGATTGTATGTCAGTTAAGTTGCTTCCAGAGCATGCTGATATGATGGCTCCACACTTAGCAATAATACAGAACCTCTCGCTCGACATAAGATACGCTCCTACAGACTGGAAAGTTGCGCATGTCATACGAACACACACGAAGGGAAATAGGTGTAATCAGCTTCATTACAGACCCTTATCACTAACGTAGATTCCCAGTAGTATTTTGAAACATATACTGTGTTCGAACATTAAGAATTACCTCGAAGAAAACGATCTATTAACAAAAAGTCGACACGGATTCAATTTCATTCTTGTGAAACACAACCAGCTCTTTATTCACACGAAGTAACGCGTAATATGGACAGGTGGCCCCAAATTGATTTCATATTGTTTGATTTCCAGAAGGGTTCTGATACCTTTCCTCACAAGCGGCTTCTGAACAGATTGCATACCTATGGAGTATCGCTTCAGCTGTGAGCGACTGGGCTCGTGATTTTCAGTCAGAACGGTCACAGTTTGTTGTAACAGACGGGAAGTTATCGAGTAAAACAGAAGTGAAACAGAAGCTTTATAGGTCCTCAGATGCTCCTGATGTATATAAATAATTTAGGAGACAATTTGAGCATCACTCTTAGCTTTTTTGCGGATGATTATATCGTTTACCGTCCAAGTAAGGTCATCAGAAGACCAAATCAATTCGAAAATGACTAGACAAGGTATCAGGGTGGTGCGAAAAGTGTAATTTGATAGTAAAAGTGTGAAGTCATCCAGATGAGTACTAAAACTGTTAAATTTCTGTTACACGATAAATCAACGAAATCTAAAGGTCTTTAGATCAACTAAATACACAGAGATTACAATTACGAACAACTTAAACTGGAATGATTACAGATATAACGTAACAGCAAAAAAGAACTACGCAGAAGCGCCAAAGAAACTGTTATAGGCATGCATATTCAAATACAGAGTTATGTAAACAAGCAAAATACGGTGCTGCGGTCGGCAACGCCTATATAAGACAACGAGTGTTGGTGCAGTTGTTAGATCGGTTACTGCTGCTACAATGGCAGGTTATCAAGATTTAAGTGAGTTTGAACGTGGTGTTATAGTCGGCACACAAGCGATGGGACACAGCATCTCCGACGTAGCGATGAAGTGAGGATTTCCCCGTACGACCATCTCACGAGTGTACTGAGAATATCAAGAACCCAGTGAAACACCAAATCGCCTACATCGCTGTGGCCAGAAAGATCCTGCAAAAACGGGACTAACGATGAATGCAGACAGTCGTTCAACGTGACAGAAGTGCAACCCTTCCAGATTTCAATGCTGGGCCATCAACAAGTGTCAAGCTCGTGAATCATCCAACAAAACATCATAGATATTAACTTTCCGGAACCGAAGGCCCATTGGTGTACCCTTGATGACAGCACGACACAAAACTTTATGCCTCGCGTGGGTCCGTCAACACCGACATGGGACTGCTGATCGCTGGAAACATGTTTCCTGGTCGGTCGAGTCTCGTGTTAAATTGTATCGAGCGGATGGACGTGTAGGGATATGGAGACAATCTCATGAATCCATGTACGCTGCATGTCAGCAGGGGACTGTTCATGCTGGTGGAGGCTCTGTAATGGAGTGGGTCGTGTGCAGTTGCAGTGATGTGGGACCCCCGACATGTCTAGATAAAGCTCTGACAGGTGACATGTACATAAGCATCCTGTCTGATCACCTGCATCCAATCATGTCCAGTGTGAATTCCGACAGAGTTGGGCAATTCCAAGAGGAGAATGCGACACCCCACACGTCGAGAGTGGCTCCAGGAGTTCAAACACTTCCGCTGGCCACCAAACTCCCCAGACATGAACATTGCTGAGCATATCTTAGATACCTTGCAACGTTCTGTTCAGAAGAGCTGCCCATTCCCTAGTACTCTTCAAAATGGTTCAAATGCCTCTGAGCACTATGGGACTGAACGTCTGAGGTCATCAGTCCCCTAGAACTTAGAACTACTTAAACCTAAGTAACCTAAGGACATCAGACACATCCATGCCCGAGGCAGGATTCGAACCTGCGACCGTAGCGGTCGCGCGGTTCCAGACTGGAGCGCCTACAACCGCTCGGCCGCCTCGTACTCTTACGGATTTATGGACAGCCATGCAGGATTCATGGTGTCGGCTCCCTCGAGCACTACTTCAGACATTAGTCGAGTCCATGCCACGTCGTGTTGCAACATTTCCACGTGCTCGCCGTGGCCCTACACGATATTAGGCAGTTGTACCAGTTTGGCTCTTCAGTGTATATACGTACTTACGTTTTATTGGCAGAACGCTTAGAAGATCCAACAGATCTACTAAAGCGACTGCCTACAATGCACTTGTCTATTCTTTCCTGGAGTATTGCTGCGCTATAGGGGGTCCTTTCCAGACAGGATTGACGGATGACATCGAAAAATGACAGCTCGTATTGTATTATTGCGAAATAGGGAAGAGAGTATCAACGGATGTGATACGCGAGTTGCAATGGTAACCATTAATACAAAATTGGTTTTCGTTGCGGTGACGTCTGCCCTGAACCGGAGAAACGTCGTCCCCTCGGGAAGAAGCACTCATTGCATTCGAAGGACTTCACGAATACTGATAATATGCCGCGTGTTATGAGGCAGAAGAAGAAGTACATTCAGACTTAAATACCAACGTAGTAATTCCAAATCCAAACATGACAGGTGAAGACGGGTTTGCGTAATACCGAGCCATCAGATTAATTGTCGCCAAATACCGACACGAATTACATACAGAAGGATGTAAAAAAAAACTGGTAAAAGCCGACCTTGACGAAGATCAGTTTAGGTCCTGGAGAAGTGCAGCAACTTGTGAGACATTACTGAACCTATAACGTGTCTTGAGAGACAGAAAAAGAAACGCAAACCTACGTTTGTGTTGAGAGACAGAATAAAGAAACGCAAACCTACTTTTACAGCATTTGTAGTTACAGAGAAAGCGTTTGACAATGGTGACTGGACTATACATGGAAATTCTGATTGGAGCAGCGTTAAACTGAGGAGGGTTGTAGCCTATCCCTGATGTTATTTAGCCTGTACATTGTCCATCGTGTGAAGACAGTCAAGGAAAAATCTCGAAAGGTAATTAAAGTTCAGGGAGAAGAAATAAAACGTTAAGGTTCACCGATGACGTTAAAATTCTGTAGGAGTCGAAATGATTACTTTACTTGCCATATGTATAATTCATCTACTGTCTTGTCTAACCGATTGTCCACTCATTGTTTGTATAGTAACATAGGCTTCAAACGTCCAAGGTCCTTCTACTGTAGTAGGACGGCTTAAAGCTACCGTCTACTCGCCATTTCGCACCATCGTCATCGCAGTCTTGTCGGCGTATCTCTGATCTACATCTACATCTACATTTATACTCCGCAAGCCACCCAACGGTGTGTGGCGGAGGGCACTTTACGTGCCACTGTCATTACCTCCCTTTCCTGTTCCAGTCGCGTATGGTTCGCGGGAATAACGACTGTCTGAAAGCCTCCGTGCGCGCTCTAATCTCTCTAATTTTACATTCGTGATCTCCTCGGGAGGTATAAGTAGGGGGAAGGAATATATTCGATACCTCATCCACAAACGCACCCTCTCGAAACCTGGCGAGCAAGCTACACCGCGATGCAGAGCGCCTCTCTTGCAGAGTCTGCCACTTGAGTTTATTAAACATCTCCGTAACGCTATCACGGTTACCAAATAACCCTGTGACGAAACGCGCCGCTCTTCTTTGGATCTTCTCTATCTCCTCCGTCAGACCGATCTGGTACGGATCCCACACTGATGAGCAATACTCAAGTATAGGTCGAACGAGTGTTTTGTAAGCCACCTCCTTTGTTGATGGACTACATTTTCTAAGCACTCTCCCAATGAATCTCAACCTGGTACCCGCCTTACCAACAATTAATTTTATATGATCATTCCACTTCAAATCGTTCCGCACGCATACTCCCAGATATTTTACAGAAGTAACTGCTACCAGTGTTTGTTCCGCTATCATATAATCATACAATAAAGGATCCTTCTTTCTATGTATTCGCAATACATTACATTTGTCTATGTTAAGGGTCAGTTGCCACTCCCTGCACCAAGTGCCTATCCGCTGCAGATCTTCCAGCATTTCGCTACAATTTTCTAATGCTGCAACTTCTCTGTATACTACAGCATCATCCGCGAAAAGCCGCATGGAACTTCCGACACTATCTACTAGGTCATTTATATACAGGGTGATTCAAAAAGAATACGTCAACTTTAGGAATTTAAAACTCTGCAACGACAAAAGGCAGAGCTAAGCACTATCTGTGGGCGAATTAAGGGAGCTATAAAGTTTCATTTAGTTGTACATTTGTTCGCTTGAGGCGCTGTTGACTAAGCTGAAAACCAAACTACCCGAGGCAGCCCGTGACAGCGCATTTCATCACTGGCCTCCAAGAAGCCCTGATCTTACCCCCTGCGATTTTTTCTTATGGTGTTTCGGCCACATCTCCCAGCAACCATTGATGATTTGAAACGAGAAATAACAGCAGCTATCCAAACTGTTACGCCTGATATGCTACAGAGAGTGTGGAACGAGTTGGAGTATCGGGTTGATATTGCTCGTGTGTCTGGAGGGGGCCGTATTGAACATCTCTGAACTTGTTTTTCAGTGAAAAAAAAAACCTTTTTAAATACTCTTTGTAATGATGTATAATAGAGGTTATATTATGTTTCTTTCATTAAATACACATTTTTAAAGTTGTGGTATTCTTTTTGAATCACCCTGTATATTGTGGAAAGCAATGGTTCCATAACACTCCCCTGTGGCACGCCAGAGGTTACTTTAACGTCTGTAGACGTCTCTCCATTGATAACAACATGCTGTGTTCTGTTTGCTAAAAACTCTTCAATCCAGCCACACAGCTGGTCTGATATTCCGTAGGCTCTTACTTTGTTTATCAGGCGACAGTGCGGAACTGTATCGAACGCCTTCCGGAAGTCAAGAAAAATAGCATCTACCTGGGAGCCTGTATCTAATATTTTCTGCGTCTCATGAACAAATAAAGCGAGTTGGGTCTCACACGATCGCTGTTTCCGGAATCCATGTTGATTCCTACATAGTAGATTCTGGGTTTCCAAAAACGACATTATACTCGAGCAAAAAACATGTTCTAAAATTCTACAACAGATCGACGTCAGAGATATAGGTCTATAGTTTTGCGCATCTGCTCGACGACCCTTCTTGAAGACTGGGACTACCTGTGCTCTTTTCCAATCATTTGGAACCCTCCGTTCCTCTAGAGACTTGCGGTACACGGCTGTTAGAAGGGGGGCAAGTTCTTTCGCGTACTCTGTGCAGAATCGAATTGGTATCCCGTCAAGTCCAGTGGACTTTCCTCTATTGAGTGATTCCAGTTGCTTTTCTATTCCTTGGACACTTATTTCGATGTCAGCCATTTTTTCGTTTGTGTGAGGATTTAGAGAAGGAACTGCAGTGCGGTCTTCCTCTGTGAAACAGCTTTGGAAAAAGGTGTTTAGTATTTCAGCTTTACGCGTGTCATCCTCTGTTTCAATGCCATCATCATCCCGGAGTGTCTGGATATGCTGTTTCGAGCCACTTACTGATTTAACGTAAGACCAGAACTTCCTAGGATTTTCTGTCAAGTCGGTACATAGAATTTTACTTTCGAATTCACTGAACGCTTCACGCATAGCCCTCCTTACGCTAACTTTGACATCGTTTAGCTTCTGTTTGTCTGGGAGGTTTTGGCTGCGTTTAAACTTGGAGTGGAGCTCTCTTTGCTTTCGCAGTAGTTTCCTAACTTTGTTGTTGTACCACGGTGGGTTTTTCCCGTCCCTCACAGTTTTACTCGGCACGTACCTGTCTAAAACGCATTTTACGATTGCCTTGAACTTTTTCCATAAACACTCAACATTGTCAGTGTCGGAACAGAAATTTTCGTTTTGATCTGTTAGGTAGTCTGAAATCTGCCTTCTATTACTCTTGCTAAACAGATAAACCTTCCTCCCTTTTTTATATTCCTATTAACTTCCATATTCAGGGATGCTGCAACGGCCTTATGATTACTGATTCCCTGTTCTGTACATACAGAGTCGTAAAGTTCGGGTCTGTTTGTTATCAGTAGGTCCAAGATGTTATCTCCACGAGTCGGTTCTCTGTTTAATTGCTCGAGGTAATTTTCGGATAGTGCACTCAGTATAATGTCACTCGATGCTCTGTCCCTACCACCCGTCCTAAACATCTGAGTGTCCCAGTCTATATCGGGTAAATTGAAATCTCCACCTAAGACTATAACATGCTGAGAAAATTTATGTGAAATGTATTCCAAATTTTCTCTCAGTTGTTCTGCCACTAATGCTGCTGAGTCGGGAGGTCGGTAAAAGGAGCCAATTATTAACCTAGTTCGGTTGTTGAGTGTAACCTCCACCCATAATAATTCACAGGAACTATCCACTTCTACTTCACTACAGGATAAACTACTACTAACAGCGACGAACACTCCACCACCGGTTGCATGCAATCTATCCTTTCTAAACACCGTCTGTACCTTTGTAAAAATTTCGGCAGAATTTATCTCTGGCTTAAGCCAGCTTTCTGTACCTATAACGATTTCAGCTTCGGTGCTTTCTATCAGCGCTTGAAGTTCTGGTACTTTACCAACGCAGCTTCGACAGTTGACAATTACAATACCGATTGCTGCTTGGTCCCCGCATGTCCTGACTTTGCCCCGCACCCGTTGAGGCTGTTGCCCTTTCTGTACTTGCCCAAGGCCATATAACCTAAAAAACCGCCCAGCCCACGCCACACAACCCCTGCTACCCGTGTAGCCGCTTGTTGCGTGTAGTGGACTCCTGACCTATCCAGCGGAACCCGAAACCCCACCACCCTATGGCGCAAGTCGAGGAATCTGCAGCCCACACGGTCGCAGAACCGTCTCAGCCTCTGATTCAGACCCTCCACTCGGCTCTGTACCAAAGGTCCGCAGTCAGTCCTGTCGACGATGCTGCAGATGGTGAGCTCTGCTTTCATCGCGCTAGCGAGACTGGCAGTCTTCACCAAATCAGATAGCCGCCGGAAGCCAGAGAGGATTTCCTCCGATCCATAGCGACACACATCATTGGTGCCGACATGAGCGACCACCTGCAGATGGGTGCACCCTGTACCCTTCATGGCATCCGGAAGGACCCTTTCCACATCTGGAATGACTCCCCCCGGTATGCACACGGAGTGCACATTGGTTTTCTTCCCCTCTCTTGCTGCCATTTCCCTAAGGGGCCCCATTACGCGCCTGACGTTGGAGCTCCCAACTACCAGTAAGCCCACCCTCTGCGACCGCCCGGATCTTGCAGACTGAGGGGCAACCTCTGGAACAGGACAAGCAGCCATGTCAGGCCGAAGATCAGTATCAGCCTGAGACAGAGCCTGAAACCGGTTCGTCAGACAAACTGGAGAGGCCTTCCGTTCAGCCCTCCGGAATGTCTTTCGCTTCCTGCCACACCTTGAGACGACCTCCCACTCTAGCACAGGTGTGGGATCAGCCTCAATGCGGGCAGTATCCCGGGCAACCACAGTCGTAGTCCGATCGGGGGATGCGTGGGACGAGCTGGCCGTCCCCGACAAACCCCCATCCGGACCCCCACAGTGATGCCCATTGGCAACAGCCTCAAGCTGTGTGACCGAAGCCAACACTGCCTGAAGCTGGGTGCGAAGGGAGGCCAACTCAGCCTGCATCCGAACACAGCAGTTGCAGTCCCTATCCATGCTAAAAACTGTTTTGCAAAGAACATCTGAACTAATCTACAAAGAGCGCAAACAAATCGAAAAAATTTTAACGGTTATTAAAATACAAGTTTGCCTAGTAAATGCAGTAATGCTGCTACTTGCGCACTGCTGACACACTGCTCGGCGGCGGAAGGAGACTACGCGAATTTACACTATTCAGGTACTAAAACGCGATGCTACAACTCTCAAATACTATAATACGCCCGAAATTTATGAATTAAACAATGCAAGTACCAAAAACACGCAAAGAAATTAAGAATTAAACTATGTAACAAATGAGTGAGCTAGGAGTATACGACTTGCTGCTGCAGCTGCTTATCCAACGGCGGCAGGGAGCACACTGACTGCGACCAACCGACACTGGCCGTTCAAAACAAAACAGTAGACAAACGACTACGCGAATTTACACTATTCAGGTACTAAAACACGATGCTACACTCTCAAATACTATAATACGCCCGAAATTTATGAATTAAACAATGCAAGTACCAGAAACACGCAAAGAAATCAAGAATTAAACTATGTAACAAATGAGTGAGCTAGGATTATACGACTTGCTGCTGCAGCTGCTTATCCAACGGCGGCATTAGTTAAATATTTATTATTATTATTATTATTATTATTATTATTATTATTATTGCAGGATTAGTTAATACAGAGATCAGTTAACACTATTTTGCTGTATTCCTGTTATCTTCTGCCAAGCCTCCCAATTCAGTGCCTCCTCCTTGTGTATCCCGAAATGATCCATTGCTCCGTTGACGTCATTCCAAGAACACTGTGGTCTCCCGCGTTTACGTGTGCCAGGTGGTTTCCATTCGAAAATTTTCTTCAGCCGTTGATGATCTGGCAGTCTCAACAGATGTCCATACTTTTTCTGCTTTGCTGTATTCTGAATTTTAGTTCTGTAGTACCCAGTCCACTTTCGTCAATATATGCCTCTAGATATTTAAATTTTTGTGCCTGTTTCATAACTGCCCTGTCATTGATGTGGACTTCAAATTTAGTGTCAGACTCATTTACAGTCCCTACTTATCATATTCCTGGTATAAATGCGGTGTCATTAATTCAATACCGAATTCATCTTGCACTAGACAAGCTTGATCATCAGTAAACATTTAAACAAAAGCTGTCCATCGTTGACAGTAATATCTGTTCCTCCACAGTTGTTCTTCCACCTTCGGAGAGCCACTTCTACATATGAATTGAACAAGGTGGGTGACATACTGCAACATTGTCTCAGCTGTTCTGTGACGTTAACAGGTTCTGATAATTTTGATCCCCTTTTAACCTGCACCTTATTGTCTCTGTACATTTCAATGACAGTCTGTAAAAGATGGTCATCCATATCTTAATCTTTCAAAGCTTCCGAGAATTTTGCTCTAGGAACCGTGTCGTAGGCTTTAGCTTAGTCTACAAAGGCAGTGTGTTACTCCTTCACTACTGTTATAAATTTCTCCATTATCTATTAAAAAATAAAGAGGTTATCTGTACAGGACCTGTTCTGTGTGAACCCACTCTCGTCTTCTCCAATATGGTGTGTAGCATTCTGTCTTATTTCCTCATACTTAATTATGTGAAATAGGCGGCTTATCGTGCGGTTCTCACTGATGCCTGTGTAGCAATTAATGGCTCTTCTATTTCCCTTCTTGAAAATGGAGACTATATACGATCTTTCCCATCCGATATAACCTCAGTTCTTTGACAGCAGTTGTTCATAAGATGTAGTATTCTTTTCTTCAAATGATGGCCTCCAACATTCAATAATTCCTCAGGAATACTTCTAGGACCAGGAAATTTGCCATTCTTCATTTTAGCTAATGCACTGTGTACTACCTCTGTCGTGATGGTCGAATTTCGAACTGTTTGTTCAATACCACCTTCTTCGCCTCTAGTGTACTAGGGTCTGTCTTCAGTTAGAAGATCTGTATAATGCCTTTTCCATTGGCTTAAAGGGATTAAATTGTCTTCTGCTTCGTTTTCTGGTGTTTTCTTCTGATTTAATTCTGTTTTTTAAGTCCTGATTTATTGTCTTGTAGTTTTATCTATCTTGAGATCATTTAGTTGATAACCATTTTTGTATAAATTTTTCTTTAGCCGAGTCAACTACTTTATGTCACCTGACATCCGTGGACTATCCTATTTGTCTACACCCTTACTCTGAGTCCCCAGTACCTCTAGAGCAATCTTCCTAGTTGCTTGTTTAATATTCTCATATACTCATATTCTCTTTCAAGATTATGTCTTCTGGCACCATTTTTAGTCCACACTGTAACGTTCGCTGAAATAAGTCCTTTATGTTGAATTGCTTTAGGAGAAAGAGCTTCTACAGTGTCTGTTCCAGTTTTGCTTCATTGCTCTGGATAGTCACTTGTCTAGTTTTTGATGGTTTTATTCGAAATGGATATGCCATCTTTGATAAAATTACATAGGCTCCGCACAAGGCTCCATAGTCGTGAACTACCATTTTAGATCTTTGCTTAGTAATGATATAATCAAATAATGATTTCTGCTGGAAAGACGGTCTTTCCCACTTGTTTCTGTGAATGTTTATGTGAATAATATGTTCACAAACATCTGTGAATATATTTATGTGAAAAATATATTCACAAATACACGTGGGAACGACGTAAATAATTGCATAAAAAAGAAACAACTGGATTGTTACTGCGTTACTTCAGTAAGAAATTTGGTCAGCATACGAAACAAAATTGTAGAGGTTCACCTCATTGGAACAAACAATTGCTACACAATGCTGGTCATAATAAAAAAACGATATTTTCTGTTGACTGAAATTTTTTTTGTTTAACGTAAGAATAAATATCGATTATTTTTCGGAAAATAATATTTTATATGTGATCAAAGTTCTTACATACTCTAAATCTTGACACAGGTGCCTCCATGTTACTCCATGCTAATAGTGCGAAAAGAACGTAAGCAGTTAGACTTCGTAATTTTCCTATAGAGATTAATCGTTTCGTCATATTGCTTCTGTAACAAAAGAAGATCGAACGTCTGATTTAATGATGTAAATACACGCCGGTGTCAAGCTGATTTATTGCTGATGAACGGCCAGTTTGACAAGAATCACTTCACCAGTTTTACATGAATCACTTCACCAGTTTTACAGACTTCCAATCATTTATGTCGCCGTCGGCATTCCTCGAATTTATGGCAAACGTGAAATTAACCGAGAACATTAACGTATACTGACAACTTATTGAATTGTATAGCGTTAATTTTAAGGGTGATGAAAGCCAGCGAGAGCACTCCAAGGTAAAAAATCGGACACAGAATGCAGAGAGCCGGTAGAAGTGTTGTCGTTTAAGTTACCGGAGGTATACAGTAACGGTAGAGCTCTGCGAATTGCAGACGCCCTGGGCAGCTGTCCCA
Source organism: Schistocerca serialis cubense (assembly GCF_023864345.2). Lineage (NCBI taxonomy): Eukaryota > Metazoa > Arthropoda > Insecta > Orthoptera > Acrididae > Schistocerca > Schistocerca serialis. The sequence continues at coordinate 599,803,967 of NC_064644.1, read as the reverse complement.
GGGTAGAAGAACAGTACCTGTGGGAGCAAAGTGTCATTTTCGTATTCCTGTCCAGCGTACAGTTTGAAACTGTCACAAATTGTCAACAGATTTCAGATAAAAGAAGATGAGCGACGCGTTTTGTCGAAGTTGACGTCACCAGAGACGAAGGACAAACTATTGTGGCTTGTTTGCGGAACTATTCTGTCATACTTCGTAAATAAATTAGGGATTTTCTTTTTCAGAACAACAACGTTCTAGCGTCCGTACCATTCAGCTCGGTGTCTTTGGGTGACTGCATACATACCGTAGCAATAATAATAATAATAATAATAATAATAATAATAATAATAATAAATTTAAAAAGTAAACACTGGCCCCTGCTTTAATTACTTAATCAGAACCTGGCAATAAACAATACGTTTATTTTTAACTCAATGTAGGTTATAAATGTTGTAGAAAAGTTGACTGAAAAGCACCCATTGATGATGACGTGACAGTGAAACGAGTAGTAGATAGATAAAAATCTGTTGATTGACGTAGAAACTTTAGTATTTTCATTAGATTAACAGCTACATCGTTCACAGCAAAGTCTGGCGTGGTTGAAATTGTTCGTTGGTAACAGTTGTTTCCCAAAACTTGATCCGCGCGACTGTTACTGTCGCAGGTTCGAATCCTGCCTCGGGCATGGATGTGTGTGATGTCCTGAGGTTAGTTAGGTGTAAGTAGTTCTAAGTTCTAGGGGACTGATGACCTCAGATGTTAAGTCCCATAGTGCTCAGAGCCATTTGAACCAAAACTTGATAATGAGAAGCAGACCGTTGTATAAAGATATCGACTTAAAAAATCTGTTACACTTGCATTTCTTTATTGTTATATATATATTTAGTTTTTTAATATCAGATTAAAATCCATGCTGCAATTATAACGTTTCTGAGACCCTACAATATTCTAGAAAGTAGCTGAAACGTGAGTAGAGTGTGTTTTACATTTTGAATGGTGACGAGTGCAGTTTTCCTATTCACGGAAATTCGAAATTCTATCATCTCTGGCGTGTCTGCCACGTCATACATGTTCGTACATTGTGGTGATACGGCTGAGGTCTTGGCAGCAGTCAGCTGGCAGAGAGGTCGTGGCTATCGCTTTCAACCAGATGTGGGTCTTTGCCTGTAACAGCAGGGTGATACCTTCTCTCTCTCTCTCTCTCTCTCTCTCTCTCTCTCTCTCTCTCTCTCTCTCTCACACACACACACACACACACACACACACACACACACATCGCTTCCCTCATTCCTAGCCTGCAGGGGTAGCTGTCTAAAAAACGTTCTACACTAGCGCTACCTTCTGCTACGAGCACGAAATTAAAGATGAAATACAAAGGAGGAAACCGCCGGTGATCGTGGACTGCTGTGTGGCTCGAACACGGCACATTTCCACTTCATTAAAAACGTTAATACATAACTTACGCATATAATCATTAGGCCTTTATGAGATTTTGTATGGAAGTGTTGTCCCAGAAAAAGAATTGAAAATACCTCCGGTACTCCGACCCCAAGAAGGTTTCCGGAAGTTGGCAGAGCTAGTAACCCTCTCCCAAATATTCCCCAATGCAGAGCTAAAACTCGCTGGGAATCGGTTGAAAGGAACCGAGCTATGGAGCCGGGTGGACTTCAGAGCCCTCACCCTCGTCTTCCATGTGGGGAATTAAATGTAAAAGAGAAAATGGCTCCGCTGCTTTACGTCGTTTCCTATTCAGTTTAAGTTGTTCTTGTACGTCTACATTTTATGGGTCTTACAGAAGAACGCGGTTGCCAACATTTTAAAATATAATTTACTCTCTGTCACATGGTCCATTTTGTTCTTTGCGGGTTTCACTGCGTTTATTTCAGTTTTTTACAGCCCTAGCAGTTTATACTGCTGAAGTTTGCTAATTTTCCTGCCGTCTGGACGTGAAGTTTCTCTCACGCGACCTCGTGAGGTCTAGAAGCAGCAGCGTGCCTCTTTTCCGTGCGTAGGAGTTCACAGGTCTGCTTAGGACTGTAACGAAAATATACTGTCGCCAAACTTTGACAGAAAGTGAGGGTCGTAGTGGCCTAATGTAAACGTATTTCCTCCAAATGATTATTTATAAAGGTAAGGTGACAGAGGAGTAATACTCGGGGTAGTTTTCAAGCATATGTTTAAGTATGTTACAACAAATTTAATTTTTGTTGGAAAATATTAAAAAATGCAGCAGTCCTCCCGGGGCGATCTGCGGCAGGCACTATAACTGGTGCCAATTTCAGCGAGGAAAAAAAATTACCTAAAGGGAAATCCCATACGTGTTTCACTTTGAAATGTTATTGCAAAGTTTTGGTTAAATTTTCAGATAAAAACACTGAAAATTTTTGAAATTATTCCACGTGCAGTTTTGAAAAATCACATTACGAGAAAACTGCGTTTGAAGTTTTGAAATGTGTTACGGACATGAACAAATGAGAAAATTCTACATTTAGAAAACCCTTCCTGTTCGTCTGATATCCCAGGACTGGCCGGTCGTACGATTGCCATTGCAATGAAAATTATACCCACTAGATTGTCATGGAACGATTGAAATATCGGTCGTGGCAATTCCATGAACGCACAAAACTTTACAATTCCGTTTAACCTTATTCCAAACAGTTTCATTGCTAGGCTGATTCGATGGTTGATTTCATGTGCACTCCGAATAAACTTACTGTGTGTTCAAATGTGTGTGAAATCTTATGGGACTTAACTCCTAAGGTCGTCAGTCCCTAAGCTTACACACTACTGAACCTAAATTATCCTAAGGACAAACACACACACCCATGCCCGAGGGAGGACTCGAACCTCCGCCCGGGTCAGCCGCACAGTCCATGACTGCAGCGCCTCAGACCGCTCTGCTAATCCCGCGCGGCAATAAACTTACTGTTTTGTGTAACAACTTCTGGGCATTTTGGACAGGCAGTAACTGTTGTGAAGTCTAAGTCTCGAGGACTTCGTTCTTGTGATATCTGCATTGCACGTTTTATATTTCATGTGTTGAGAAATAAAAGAGAGAACGGCAAGAAAATTTGTAATCCTATAGCCGGCCGCGGTGGCCGAGCGGTTCTAGGCGCTCCAGTCCGGAACCGCGCTGCTGCTACGGTCGCAGGTTCGAATCCTGCGTCGGAAATTGGATGTGGGTGATGCCCTCAGGTTTAAGTAGTTTTAAGCCTAGGGGACTGATGACCTCAGATGTTGAGTCCCATAGTGCTCAGAGCCATTTGAACCATTTTTTGTAGTCCTATAGCTCAGTCAGCAACTCACAACAGAGTACAGATCTCTGTGTTTCAATTTCCTAGCAGAGGCACTGACGCATCCCGACCTGTTCTCAGCCGCATATCTATTATTGCCGCGAGGGATTAGCCGAGCGGTCTGAGGGCGCTGCAGTCATGGACTGTGCGGCTGGTCCCGGCGGAGGTTCGAGTCCTCCCTCGGGCATGGGTATGTGTGTTTGTCCTTAGGATAATTTAGGTTACGTAGTGCGTAAGCTTAGGGACTGATGACCTTAGGAGTTAAGTCCCATAAGATTTCACACACATTTGAACATTTTTATCTATTATTTGGACGCTTTGATGAGACACTCCTTGGACGCTGTGTTAGATACGATTTTCTCGTGCCTTTTCTAGCAGAGTACACTTTCTTACTTGAGAGAAGAAACTACATACTATTAGATCACAAAGTATCAAAAATCAATACTGCATGCAAAAATCAAGCTTCGAAACGAAAGAAGTGTCTTTTCTTCTTGTACATACTGACGCTTATTAACGCCAAGCTAACGTACTAGTGTTTTGAAATGCGTCTAACTCTACCCAGACACTACAGGGGGCATCGAGTCGGCGCAGGTAGATCGTTTCGGGTAGTTCGGGGCGCTAAAAGAGGAGCTCGGAATTGCAGAGGACAATTTTTTTCGGGATTAGTCTTTTTCCGTTATATTTTAGTAGATTGAAAGTATCTTTTAAGCGAATAAAGAAGAAAGTGATTTCTTGAAAATTCTACAGTGGTGGTATCCCATGGAAATGAACAGCCGAAAAAGGTACGGAGCAGCCCTATGAGGGAACAATTCTTTCAAGTGTTTCTAATGTGTCGTCGGAAGCTGAAAACTTGTGTAATGGAAAATTGAATCACAACCTCTCCAAAAGAAGTACGCGTCTCATAATCGAACGAAAACTAATATTATTTGGGCCTGCGAAAATCTGATTTGGTATTGGATTGGTCGCTGCTATGTAAATAAATTGGTTTACTGCTTTCTGTACAGCATTGTAGGAAATGGGACACCTGTGTCTGTACTACTTAGATCCGCTTCTAAGGCTGCAAGGTATGACTGATATTCTGCTGTTTATAGCATACTGATGCGCAGAACGTAAGGACGGTAGTAACTTCCTAGTGATGCATCAACAAAATTCATGAAGCTTGGACCCTACGTAGAAAGACGTGCTGCAGTACGGTACATAATGTATCTTAAAGAAATATGCAATTAGTCGAAGGAAATTAAACTTTGATTTGAAGACAATAATTACACACAAATCACCACGGTTCATGGTGGCTCATAACAGGCTGTTATGATGACCACGGGCGGCAGTGTATAGTGTGCAGCGTGTTCCCTTGCTGTCCGAAAGATTGGTAGGGAGTAGGGCGTTCCATGCTCCCACCAGCACGGTTAACAACTCCGGGTGGTCGTTGTATTTCATGCGGGCGTGCAGTACGTCACCCATCGCATCCGAAACGGCTCGATGGGACTAAAGTTTGATGGACGGGCAGACCAGTCCACTCACCGAGCGTCCTCCCGTTCCAAGAACTACTCCATTTGCATTGTTTGATGGTGTGGTGAATCCTGAAGAGTACAGTGACACAATAATGTTGACCGGTAGTGTGCTGTTTTCAAACCTTTGAACGTCAGTACGCCTGTGCAATTTACGCTCTCCAAACGATGACACCTGGACCACCAAAACCATCATGTTCGACAATGTTCCTTGGTACATTACGTGTTCCCACCTCTTCCCATATGAGGGTACGTCCAGCGTGTTCTCCCACTTCTGTTGTTGGAAGGTGCAAAATTTGTTATTTTTTCAGATGATATAGGTGTCAGTTCTGTCAGTGAAAAGGCAGCAAGTGAAACATCTGATATCTGAGAGAAAGAACAGAGAGGCTACGAAAAGTGGATTATTATCAAATCTTGACAGGACTCCGTACGCAGAATCCCGAGGAAACTCCGCTGCATGGTGTAAAACTTACAGAAAACAGGAGTGTGTTATAGGAATTACGTTCCGCGTTCATTCTACTAGAGCCTGCGAAGATCTCTTCAAAAAAGTTTGTGTAGAGGATACAGCCATAATTGCTTTACACTGACGATATTATATTCATCGAAATAGTTCAACTCTGTTGAAGACTGTGGTCGCACTCTGTTGATGAAATAGGGACTTACATGGAGAATTACACTATCTGATAAACGACGGCAATTCCAATGCAAGATTATAACGGAAACCTTCTATGCGGAAGCAGGACGACAGCTAAAAAACATCTTTTCAGTGGGAAACGTCGGATGTGAAAACACCAGTAACGGTTAGTCATAAATTACTAGAGTTTTCCAAATACAGTAACACGTTTGTACATAGCATATTGTTTCAGAAGTAAACATATAGAAAATAGACTTATTAACAACCAAATAGAATCAAATTAAATTTAATTTTATCCATATTTTGCAGCTTAAAACGTGACTGTAGTCAAAACATTGGAGGTAAGAATTAAACAACGCCTTCAGTCACAACTTTTTCGTGTTTTATTAACTACATTATACATTTCGTACCCTGTGGGTCCATCGTCAGGTGTAATTTGCCTTAATACATGTTTTATTTCTTCTCCTGAATGAGGTGAAATGCATCATTCAGGAGAAGAAATAAAACATGTATTAAGACAAATTACACCAGACGATAGACACACAGGGTCCGAAATGCATCATGCAGTTAAAAAAACGCGAAAAAGTTGTGACTGAATGCGTTGTTTAGTTCTTACCTCCAAAAATTAAATTGGACCACTCCGTGCCTGAAACATTTTGCGGGCCAGTTTTTGTTGGCCATCCCGTAGTTTCCCCGCACCTCTGCGCCGCCGGCGTGCACGCGGCTGCGCCTGACGCCCCCTGTTGTTGCCCGCAGGAGCGGAGCCGCGGCCGTGCCGCCGCCGCCCCCGCCGCCCCCGCTGCTGGTGCAGGCGCCGCCCTCCAGCGACGAGGACGACGACCTGCGCGTCCTCGTGCACTCCGATGGGTGAGTACCAACTCAGTCTCCACACAGCTCTGCAGCCGGCCGAGACCACGACGGCATGCCGTCTGACATTCACAACGGCTGCACCTTAGCTGTACAGATTAACCATTTGAGAAATGTGACGAAATTCGTTAAAGGTGTAAACTGTTACAAAAGGCGTCGTTGATACTTGGTATTTGGACCACACAGAAAAAACAATAGCGTAACGCTTAACGCTGTCCATACCAGTGTACAAAGCGCTGGGGCAAATAATATAATACCGAGTACAGATTCCCATTATCTGCTTTTTTAGGCGACATTGACTAAACAGCCAACAATAGTACTGTACGGACGTAACATAAACCTTTGATATAAAATAAAATTACAAACTACGCTTAGTTTTGCGACTGGCACAGTATACCAAGCAATTTACATTATGTAGAAGTCCACCCTTCGCCTTTTTCATAAGGTGTATCTTATTCAAGATAGTTTCAGCTTGCGTGTTCATACTCAATTTCTTAATTTAAATAGAGTACAAAGAAAGAATAATTTGAGTATTGATAAACAAATACACGGTCCAGTCACATCTACACCTACTTGGATACTCTGCAGATCACACTTAAGTGCCTGGCAGAGGGTTCATCGAACCACCTTCATAATAATTCTCTATTATTCCACTCTTGAAAACGAACACCTACATCTTTCCGCCCAAGTTCTGATTTCCCTTATTCTGTTGTGGTGGTCGTTTCTCCCTGTGCACGTCGGCGTCAGCAAATTTTTTTCGCAATCGGAGGAGAAAGTTGGTGATCGAAATTTCGCGAGAAAGTCCCGGTGCAACGAGAAATACCTTTTTTTCTGATACTGTCCACCCCAATAGCCACCTTTTGCAGCACACACCGCAGAGAGACAGCCAGGAAGAGAGCCAGTGAGATTCTAGAAGGTACCGATAAGGATGCGCAGTCGTGCGGACTCCGGTGCCGTGGCCAGCTCTGATAGGTTTCTCGGATGAGGATTCAGGGCGTGGACAGTCCGATCAGGGTGGTCCCACAGAATCTCGATTGGGTTTAAATCCGGGAAGTTTAGTGGCCAGAGGAGTAGGGTAAACCCATCCTGGTGCTCTTCGAACCACGCACGTTCGCTGCGAGCTGTACGACACGTTGCAGTGTCCTCCTGGTAGACGCCATCGTCCCGAGGAAAGACAAACTGCATGTAGGGATGGACATGGTGCCCAAGGATGGATGCGTACTTGTCTCGATCCGTTGTGCCTCCAGAATGCCGAGATCACCTAGAGATTCTACGAAAACATTCGGCAGACCATAACGCTCCCACTTTGATTTCGTACGTTTCACGCTCTACATGCCAGCGATCTGTCCCATGGAGCATAAAACGTGATGCATCTGAAAAGGCCACCTGTCGCCAGTCGGTTGACGACCAGCTGCGGTATTGGCGTGCAAGGTCCAGCCTTCGTCGCCTATGGACAGCAGGAAGCTTGGGTGCATGAACCAAGGCCTATACAAAGCAAAGTTCGCTGAATGGCCGTTGACGAGGCACTGTTGCTAGCCCCTCGGTTCAGTTGGTCATCGGTTCGCCCTTGCATATCTCCGCAACCGTCGTTCAGCCCTGACGTCTATGGCCCAGGGTGCGCCACAGTTGCCTCAGCGCCGGTTTTCGAAAGAGCCATTGTTCCATGCACTGTATACTTCAACCACGGCGGCGCGCACACACTTCACAAATTTAGCCACTTCGGAAATGCTTCCACCCAATGATCACACCCTTTTGGACGGCGGATAAATCGCTGCGTTTCCGCATTACGACAAAGACTGCACTGTTTTCTGCATCGTCCCGGCATGCTTTATATGCCCTTCACTGCTAGTGCTGCTGCCTGCGGTCAGTGAGTGGTTATTGCACGGTGACATGGAACATGGACGGTGGTCACAGTAACGTGACTACACCAAGTAAAAGTTCTTAATTTAAAACATACAGGATCTTTTGAAGAAGTGTAATATGTTTCAACACGAGGTGATATTGGTCAAAACTAGAAGAAAACTTCCTATAGTTGTGTGACTGGAAAGAAACATCCGTATAAATGTGGGCCGTACCACTTGTGACGACTATTGTGTTGGTTATTCACAGGAGATGGCCTAGTACTTTACTACAGTACACACGTGTTGGCAGATGCAAATCCTCTAGTGGTCATGGAGGGGAGGATCAGGATCGTTTTAGTATCGATGTATGTGTATTGTCGAGGGCAAACTCATAGGACATACGATTTACAAAACAGATTAACAGGTGCTATGTGTCACCGATTTCTACGCGATGAATTATCGACGCTATTGGAGAACGTTACCCTCGCAGGAAGACAACGACCGTGGTTTATGCAGGACGGGGCTGCACCCCATTTTCTAGGGATCGTGCCACAATACCCCAGCGAACGGTTTCATCGGCGATGGATTGGTCAAAGAATTCTGATACTAGCCCTTCCTGGTCTGCGAACCCGAATCCGTTGCATTCATTGGTAATGGGAACATTTGAAGACGTTGATGTATGCGCAACCGGTGGACTACGTGTAGACGCTGCTGGGGCATGAGGCGAATGTTTGTGACGCAATCGAAATGTAGCCAGGTATTCCTGAAGGAGTGCGTGATTCACTGCGAAGATGAGCTGAAGAATGTGTCAAGATGCGTAGTAACCACGTCTGTAGTGTTTACTTTTACGTAACATACAGGTGCTAACATGAAGACAGATTAGTCCATATCTCAACAGGTACTAGTTTCATGTCATTATAGGAAGTTTTTTTAGTTTTGAGCAGTACTACACCTTTTCTTCACACGAATATGTCTTCACTTAATCTCACCCCCTGCGACTCCTACAAAAAAACAGCACTTCGTTGTCAACGGATGTCAAGAGACAGCTTGGAACCACACACACAGCAAATTGAGGAAGGACAGCTAACGAACACGGCGCCTGACGTTCGCTTCCCGGCCGTCTCCAAAACCTATCGATAACAGTGTGGAAAAAATTACCACTTCATGTCATAGCAGAGTAATGTGTTTCTCACACGCTTTTCGAAGGGGGCAAATCACACACAAATTTTGCGTCTGATTAAAAAAATTTAATCTCGTCAAATTTTCAGATGGGTTAACCTCTGCCCTGGACCGGACCTTTGCATTTCGCTAGTTTGTCTGCGGTCTCTCCGAATGTGGTTATTCACTGATGCGGATACCGGTTATTTTGTCGTGGGACTTTCTGACTGATGTCTTCAGGGAAAATTCAGCCACTCTGTATTTAGAGGGCCTGATGATGATGAAGTGTATCGTCGAAACCGGTTGCCAGTAAATTCGTAATGAAATTACAGCTGACGGTAATGCTGAAAACTGTAAAATTCCAATCGGTTGTAGTCCTCTCCTCCTGGTTAACAAGTTTGGATATACCAAAGAAATCCTGATTTGTTCCTTAAATAGTACACGCATCCCAATCTTTCACTGACTAGACTATTGTTTCGTGTCTTATAACAGCGACTTCGTCGTTTTTCGTCTCCTTTCCAGTTGTGTATGAAAATGTTCACGTTGGATGTGCTTACACGCATCTGGCTGGATGCCAACGAAGTTTCAGTGGTTAGGGATATATGAAGCCCCGTGTGGCGCCTTACTAGGTAATTTTTTGTCTACGTGTTGCAACCGAGACACGTGGATATTTATGTTAAAAATAGGTCACTAGGCCTCCCATAACAGCATAGCAGTTGTAACAACATTAGCACAGAAATGGAGAAGCAGAACTTTCAAAACAATTCTAAGGGCAATATAACAGTGCTTCTTTGGAACGAGAAGGCATATGTGGTAGTATAGTTTAATTTCTTATTTGCAACTCTGTAGAATTGTCTCGTTAAAGCACACATATAAAGAATTAATCACTATGATCAGGACAGACTTTGCAGTGACGTGTGCTTTAGCGTCGTCGTCGACCTTCTGTGGCTAAGACAATGCTGTAGTCCCATCCACGAACGATGGTGGTCCGCGAAGGTTGGGGAACGGATTGGGTTTGCACTGTTGCCGGTTCTAAGCAACAGTTACGGTACACGCATACACGTGCTTTGCTCTTGATGTAAGCGTCCACCCTGAAATAGTGTCTCTCACGTGCTTGTGTAGAATCTGTCGCTTGCCACCACCATCAGCCATGACACCTCGCAACAAACGGAATAAAACTTGAGTAAATCACGTTTAATGTTCGCATTGGGTACGACATTCACAACAGAGCGCTAAGACCACTCTGAACGCGCATCGGCTGTCGGAGAATGCGTGACGTAGCTGCGCATAACGAGCCTAAACTCGACACTCATCGCAGTAGTAGACGTGAAGCTGCCACTAGTAGCACCTACACCGTGCTACGGGGCCCTGTCGCTTTCAAGCAGAGTAAGTTTGTGTCCTGTTGTATGATGGACGTCAACTGCGAACTGTCGAGGGTTACGTACAAGGAATGTTTTTCAGAAGGACCCACCAAATAATTTCATTTCCCAGTCACTCTCGAACGTTGTTTCTTATTTCTTGCCTGTGATTCGCCTGTTAGTTATTGGTGATAACATTACAGTTCTGTGAATGAGTCAATTTAACACCTGTAGGAGACAGGTCCTTTCATCGGTGGATCTTCCTAAAGACATCGGGCTGTATTTTACACATAGAAGGTCCGGGAGATTGGTCTGCATTTCCGGAGCAGACAGTTGAATCTCAGCGTCGTGAGGTCTCTTCCTTAGGTGAGAGTACTGAAGCTGCGAACATTTCGCCCTACGACGGTGACTTCCCACATACTCCATTACCTGTCGGAGGAATGTTGTAGTGGGCACATGCTCTTCCGTTCTGTTGCCTAGTGACGTCTTGAACAGAGAAGGGTACAGCGGTCCACCATAGAGCACCACAGGCTTTAGTATAGTTGTTACTAAAGCAAAGTACACTACGCAGATCGACGACTGGCATAATGAGAAATAGTGTTGTTTCCATTTTTGGCACAATATTTCGACGAGTAACACAACTGCCTTCTTCAGGTGCTGCGAGTTTTGCTGTTGTGTGTACTCGCTGCCTGGACTTCAACCAGACTGTGAACTACTGTTGGTCTCGCACCGATATTTATAGCCGAGTTCGACTCCCGACGCCAAGTAACGCTATCATGCACTTTTGTTTTGCAAAGTGCGCACTGATAGGTTCAACCTGTTCGTCTCAACACCTTGTTAGGAAGGTCGCTGTGCTGAGAAGTCGGTCTCTCCTCTGGCCGAGGTAATCCAACCTCGCCTACGTTTTAGAACATCTCAACAGCTCGGTAGAACACCAGGAAGTACACCATTAATCAATCACGTCGAGAAAATCTGAAAAATTATAAATATGTCTTCTAAATGAATACATAGATACTTGTGCAAAAATGCTGTTTACGTTCGTGATGGATTCTTTTAGATAAGATATGGATTGCTGAGTAACTTTCTTCCGCTCAGTACCTTTGAGGTTTCTGCGAATCAGACACAAGACACCTGTTCAATTGCAGCGTTAGTCCGACTATCAGCATTCTGCAGTGGAAGTCCCTTGTCCAGCGTGATAAAACGTAGAGGATCCATTACGTAAGAAGCAAGTGGTTTTCCAGATAGAGCAGAAGCTCTTCAGAAGACTGGTTAGTGTAAAGCAGGCGTTACTGGTTCGACGATGTACCTGCGTCCTCACATACAATAAAGAAGTTTAAGTTCACGAAAGAAGGGCGCCGTGTCCTGGAGAAACGACGCGTATTTCTTTATGAAATGAAATGTATGTGAGCTGCAATATAAATGTACTGTCCTGTCCTAACATCAATATTCTGACCGTTATCGCATCAAGTTTTGAGTAGGAGCTGGATTTCATTTAAAATTCTAAAGTGATATCTCACCGCTAAGCGAAATTCACAGTTAAAATGCAGTAAATGATCTCGCTGTACTGCTCCCGTTAATTCGCTATTAAAATTGTGACTCCCTTACTTCCTCGCCAGTCAGTAGCTTTCCTGAGAAAGACAGTGGTGGACAGTATGGAAAGCTCATATTAGACAGGTGCAGCGGGAATGTTTAATAAAACAATTCCGTCGCGAAAGTTTTCGTCGCTATATGGATAAAATATTTTCGGTTTTGGAGTAATAACACGCTACACTGCTATTTTCACCTCGTGCAGAGTCTCCCTATGAAACTGATAGGGACCTTCAGATGATGTGAGAGTTCACGCTCCCCGATAAATACAGCCGTGCTACACTGGGCAGCCGCATTCCTGACGTCGAGCAATAGTTTCTGAATTGGCCAGTCGAAGCATAGGCCTTACTTTGGAAGGTTTCAGCACCAGTATGTGCACAGCCGTGTGGGCAGCGTCTACGGGCACTTTGGCGCACTAAATGTAAATGGCGCCACGGCTTAATCGGCCTCGTTCCCATCGTATAGTTCCGATACGCCACTTCTGATTGCTTTGTAGATAAAGTGTGTATTTTGCAAAGCTGCTCGTAGCGAAGGTAGGTTTTAGTTTCAACAGGATTTTTAGTTTTTGAGAAATTTCTCAGTTTTTAATAATACTAACTGACAAACCCGCCATTGCCCGGGTATTCATTTTGTCAATTTTCTGTTCGAAGCGAAAACTAAAAATGTACTATGTTTGTAGAGCAAGATCGAAAAAATTTCATTTCCATGTATTCGTACAAATAAGTATGCGAAATGTACAAATGCACAGTATTCCAGATAGTTTCTGTACGCTGGGCGCGTGTCTACAACTCGATTTTGTAAACGCCTCAGTGGCAACGACTGTTCACAATCTATACGAGACTGTTGTTTTTCGGCTACAGCCGATTCCACTTCGCAGTTGACAGCTGTCAAAAGCGCTGCAGAGTGTCAGGGATTTCCTTAAGCTAACTCGACTGTAGGGATATAAAGAACGAATATGGTATATTATTATTTTTTACTCAACTTAGTGTTTCTGACTTTATATCTCCTGATGTGTCATACAATGATATACTTTTGTAGGTAAATTGAACGGCATATGTGGATACTATCTGCAAAATGTGTTGTGAGTAGAGGGAGCAGCGGAGAAGTAATGAATTCAAACGTCGTTCACTACGCACAGTTTCCCACGCAACTCACTATGAGGTCATATCTCCTGAACGTAGGTGCTTCTTATTCCCATTGCAGTTTCGCCTGTCGCTAAGGAATATGTGTACAAAGTTCGGTTGAAATCGGTCCAGTGGTTTAGGATGTGCAACATACACACGTACATGCATCCATTTTTATAATATGCATGGATTTTAGTTTGTCGAAAAATTTTAGTTTTCATTTCCTAGAAGAGTTTTTGTTTTAGATTGGAGTTTTAGGCTTCGTGAGGTGTTTTAGCTTTCAACAAGGCTTTCAGTTTTCAAGATGATTTTTAATTTTCACGAAGATTTTTGGTTTAAAGGAGATTTTAGTTTTCAAGAACCAAAGAAAACGACAAAGAAATATCTCGTATAAGTTAACTCTCGAGCAGGCGCGCGGCCTACTTTGTACACATGTGAGGAATAGATGGCTTTATGCTACAAAGGTAAATATGTGTGACAAAAATCAGTTTAATCTTAGTGTAATGAAACTAAGCAACGCAGTTGCATGAGATAGATCCCAGCCAAACGCTTATGGGATTGCTAATTATGTCGTAGAAAACTACCTCGTTGTGAGATTGTGCTGTTGCCGCGGAATCTGGGTATTTCTCTTGCCCGGTTCGTAAGTTTTTTCTCACTTAGCTTGCTGTTTATCGCGTAATTTAGCTACACTCTTGGACTATGACAATACAAACACAACTTATCACCCTGTTAGCTGAAGCAGTAATGAAGAAATTATAAAACGACGATGGAATAGTGCAAGAGAATGCTATTTGTGATTGGCGCGCTTTGTACATAGGCACACCCGCTCGAGGTTTAGCGCACAGCGTGCTACCTAGCAAGACAGGGAGGTGAGCCCGAACAGCCTGACCGAGATTCCCCACACTCGTTTAGGGGAACGCCGTGTTGGTTCCCAATCTCCAGTTCAGATAAAGCGATTCACCAGCAGTTAAAATGCGATAGCGCACAGACAAGTGCAGATCTGACGTCGGTGACGGCAAAAAGGGAATTCATCCACCAAGTTAAACCAAACAATCGTGAAACTTAATGACAAATTAAATCTGTGTGTGTGGAACCTCGAGTGTATTGGTACCGACAGCTACTCACAAGGGAACCTCCCCATCGCACCCCCCTCACATTTAGTTATAAGTTGGCACAGTGAATAGGCCTTGAAAAACTGAACACAGATCAATCGAAAAAATAGGAAGAAGTTGTGTGGAACTATGAAAAAATAAACAAAATGTACAAAATGAGTAGTCCATGCGCAAGATATGCACCATCAAGGATAGTGTGAGCTCAGGAGCGCCGTGGTCCCGTGGTTAGCGTGAGCGGCAGCGGAACGAGAGGTCCTTGGTTCAAGTCTTCCCTCGAGTGAAAAGTTTATTTTCTCTATTTTCGCAAAGGTATGATCTGCCCGTTCGTTCATTGACGTCTCTGTTCACTGTAATAAGTTTAATGTCTGTATTTTGCGACCGCACCGCAAAACCGTGCGATTAGTAGACGAAAGGACGTGCTTCTCCAATGGGAACCGAAAACATTTGATCGCCTCGTTAGCAGTAATACTCTCTTCCGTGCGCTATAGTCGACTGACGTCGTGTGTTTCGATGTTTGTTTAGGTGTAACGTCCCCATACTACGGCGCAATTACCTCGCATCGGACGGACAGACGGACGGACGGACGGATAATAATTGTCTGAAAATAAAAAAAAATAAACTTTTCACTCAAGGGAAGACTTAAACCAAGGACCTCTCGTTCCGCTGCCGCTCACGCTAACCACGGGACCACGGCAGTCCTGAGCTCAAGCTCTCCTTGATGTTGCCTATCTTGCACATGGACTACTCAGTTTGTATATTTTGCTTACTTTTTTCATAGTTCCACACAACTCCTTCCTGTTTTCTCGATTGATCTGTGTTCAGTTTTTCATGGCCTATCCACTGTGCCAACTTATAACTAAATCTGAGGGGGGTGCGATGGGGAGGTTCCCTTGTCAGGCACAACTTTACTTCCACCAATATACTTGTCGTACTTTTTCAAACTTAAAGCAAGTTCTCCGCTGTACCTGGCGGGTCTAGCATTACTGGAAGAATGCAGAGTTCCAAGTTCAAATCCCATCCCGTGACAAATTTTTGATTTTGCAGGAAGTTTCCCATCATAGAGTGAAAGATTCATCCTGGTAACACTCCTCTAGGCTGTGGTTAAGCCACGTCTCCGCATTATCCTCACTTTCTAGTCCCGCAAGATCCGCAGGAGAAGTTGTGCGAATTCGGGAAGGTAGGAGAAGAGGTACTGGCGGAAGCAAATCTCTGGCGGCGGGTCGTGAGTCGAGCCTGGGTAGCTAAGCTGGTAATAGCGTTGTCTGCGTCAGCCAACACTCCAGGTTCGAGTCTCGCTCTGAAACACATTTTTAATCTGCCAGGAAGCTTCAGAAAGGCCCACACTCCTCTGCAAAGTGAAATATCTATTTTGAAAATAATTATTTTTATCATGTAGATGAAAATACATATTACCTGTATTTTGCGACTAAATGTTTGTTAACTGTTTTCAACCAAACATGTGTCACCTATTGGTATTAGGCATCATCAGTGGTCTGTAAACTGAAAAGAGATGGTTGTCAAACTATAAGTGTTTTGTTATTAGATACAGATAGGAAACACTAAATAAAATGACAAAATCTGTGTAGTGAAAGAATTCTCTCTCTTTGTTTTATAGGCCGCTGATAGGTGCAATATGTTTGGTCAAAAATAATAGTAAACATTTTGTCCCGACGGCGGATAGTACTGTGTTTATTTTTGTGTACATGATAAATATAATTTAAGTAGCAATTGTTGAGTAATGGCTGCAAATATTAACAACATAAACTAAACAAAGGGCCAAATCATGAAATACCAGGCACCACCAGGGTAAACTGATGCTTTTCGAGAGCTGATTGTTCCTGCTTTTCAAGATCCGATAGTTTTTTTTTAGTTGGCTTCAGGGAAAGCCCATGTTACCATATACAACTGTGTAAGAAAATAAGACAAACACAAAACTTGTCTCCCATCATCACAAAATATAAAAAACAATGTATTACAGAACCAAATTATGTAAAGATCAGCGAAACATTGTCCGAGACAGTTAGTCTAAAAATACATTATGCTGACTGTATCATTACAACAAAAGACACATATTTTTAATATGAAATGTAATTATATATACGAAACATAAAAAAGACCCTCGAGGTTTAAAGTTCGCTTCTGCAAAGAGGGGTGAAATGAAATGCCAGATACGAGCACATTTAGGAATGGACCTGTGAGTGGAACTGAGCACTACTCTAAGAGAAAATTGTATTTTATAGATTACTGTACAGTTTTACCATTCGTATATCTGCAACGCCATTTCCAATGAGGCAGGAATCATGGCTTGTGGAAGATATTAATTTCAACAAATGCCCCGTTCTTTTGGTATTCATGTGATTGGCTCTTTTCTAATGAGCTCTGAGTTGATTAAGCAAGGATGGCGTGAAACCGTTGTTGAATTTCCCAATACCATGTCCCTCTGATGTTACAGCCCGTGTCTACTAAGTTCGCCCATTCCGTGTTTGCGTGAGAGGCGACTGTACTATGAAGATCAGTATATAGTGGGTACATGTAATCATCGCCCCTAACACCGACTTGTCCTGGTGTCCATTAGACAAATCAGTTAACGCAGCTCCTTTTCTCCGTTGAGACTACTCGGTAGATTCCGCGGCAAGGGATTTGCAATTTTTCCTTCACCTGTCCTCGTAAGAGACTATAGCGCAGTCGTCGAGTTTTTACTTATTAGGACTTTGTTGACTTGGAAACCTGGTATGTAAATTATAGATTAATGAATGAGAACACCTCTGCATTTAATACCGAGCTTTTCGTAGGTTGTTGTTGTTTGTTGTGGTCTTCAGTCCTGAGACTGGTTTGATGCAGCTCTCCATGCTACTCTATCCTGTGCAAGCTCCTTCATCTCCCAGTACCTACTGCAACCTACATCCTTCTGAATCTGCTAAGTGCATTCATCCCTTGGTCTCCCTCTACGATTTTTACCCTCCACGCTGCCCTCCAATACAAAACTGGTGATCCCTTGATGCCTCAGAATACGTCCTACCAACCGATCCCTTCTTCTAGTCAAGTTGTGTCACGAATTTCTCTTCTCCCCAATCCTATTCAATACCTCCTCATTAGTTATGTGGTCTACACATCTAATCTTCAGCATTCTTCTGTAGCACCACATTTCGAAAGCTTCTATTCTCTTCTTGTCCAAACTATTTATCGTCCATGTTTCACTTCCATACATGACTACACTCCATACAAATACTTTCAGAAACGACTTCCTGGCACTTAAATCTATACTCGATGTAAACAAATTTCTCTTCCTCAGAAATGCTTTCCTTGCCATTGCCAGTCTATATTTTATATCCTCTCTACTTCGACCATCATCAGTTATTTTGCTCCCCAAATAGCAAAACTCCTTTACTACTTTAAGCGTCTCATTTCCTAATCTAACTCCCTCAGCATCACCCGACTTAATTCGACTACATTCCATTATCCTCGTT
Source organism: Schistocerca serialis cubense (assembly GCF_023864345.2). NCBI lineage: Eukaryota > Metazoa > Arthropoda > Insecta > Orthoptera > Acrididae > Schistocerca > Schistocerca serialis. Next base: position 599,786,036 of record NC_064644.1, on the reverse strand, counting down.
TTGCTTTTGTTTATGTTCATCTATATCCTCCTTTCAAGACACTGTCCATTCCGTTCAACTGTTCTTCCAAGTCCTTTGCTGTCTCGGACAGAATTACAATGTCATCGGCAAACCTCAAAGTTTTTATTTCTTCTCCATGGATTTTAATACCTACTCCGAACTTTTCTTTTGTTTCCTGCACTGGCTGCTCAATATAGAGATTGAATAACATCGGGGAGAGGCTACAACCCTGTCTCACTCCCTTCCCCACCACTGCTTCCCTTTGATGTCCCTCGACTCTTATAAATGCCATCTGGTTTCTGTACAAATTGTAAATAGCCTTCCGCTACCTGTATTTTACCCCTGGCACGTTCAGAATTTGAAAGAGAGTATTCCAGTCAACATTGTCAAAAGCTATCTCTAAGTCTACAAATGCTGGAAACGTAGGTTTGCCTTTCCTTAATCTTTCTTCTAAGATAAGTCATAGGGTCAGTATTGCCACACGTGTTCCAACATTTCTACGGAATCCAAACTGATCTTCCCCGAGGTCGGCTTCTACTAGTTTTTCCATTCGTCTGTAAAGAATTCGCGTTAGTATTTTGCAACCGTGACTTATTAAACTGATAGTTCGGTAATTTTCACATCTCTCAACACCTGCTTCCCTTGGGATTGGAATTACTATATTGTTCTTGACGTCTTGGGGTATTTCGGCTGTCTCATACATCTTGCTCAGCAGATGGTAGAGTTTTGTCAGGACTGACTCTCCCAAGGCCGTCAGTAGCTCTAATGGAATGTTGTCTACTCCCGGGGCCTTGTTTCGACTCAGGTCTTTCAGTGCTCTGTCAAACTCTTCACGCACTATCATATCTCCCATTTCATCCTGGTCTACATCCTCTTCCATTTCCAAAATATTATCCTCAAGTACATCGCCCTTGTGCCCGCATCTCGTGGTCGTGCGGTAGCGTTCTCGCTTCCCACGCCCGGGTTCCCGGGTTCGATTCCCGGCGGGGTCAGGGATTTTCTCTGCCTCGTGATGGCTGGGTGTTGTGTGATGTCCTTAGGTTAGTTAGGTTTAAGTAGTTCTAAGTTCTAGGGGACTGATGACCATAGAAGTTAAGTCCCATAGTGCTCAGAGCCATTTGAACATCGCCCTTGTATAGACCCTCTATATACTCCTTCCACCTTTCTGCTTTCCTTCTTTGCTTAGAACTAGGTTTCCATCTGAGCTCTTGATATTCATACAAGTGGTTGTCTTTTCTCCAAAGGTCTCTTTAATTTTCCTGTAGGCAGTATCTATCTTACCCCTAGTGAGATAAGCCTCTACATCCTTACATTTGTCCTCTAGCCATCCCTGTTTAGCCATTTTGCACTTCCTGTCGATCTCATTTTTGAGACGTTTGTATTCCTTTTTGCCTCCTTCATTTACTGCATTTTTATATTTTCTCCTTTCATCAATTAAATTCAATATTTCTTCTGTTACCCAAGGATTTCTACTAGCCCTCGTCTTTTTACCTACTTGATCCTCTGCTGCCTTCACTACTTCATCCCTCAAAGGTACCCATTCTTCTTCTACTGTATTTCTTTCCCCCATTCCTGTCAATTGTTCCCTTACGCTCCTCCTGAACCTCTCCACAACCTCTGGTTCTTTCAGTTTTCGTAGGTAACAAGAAGAATTGCCCCAACCATGCACGGTCATCAAAAACTGCGTCTCGTGCAGAGGTACACAACAATTTGGAAATATCAGTGAACAGTATGTACCATCCATGCCAGTAACGATCCAGTTTTGACAGTGTAGAGGTTCTCAGTTCACTTGAGGTTGATGAACCGTTAGTTATTTGACCATCGTATACGCTGACATTTCGTGTGCTTCGAGAGCTGGCATTTGTCGTTGAAACGTAACCTGTTCAACTAATTTCAGAGCATTATGTAGACTTAAAAACGTGACCGAGAGCTTAGGGAAGCTACGTGTGTTTCTGGACTAGGTAAACGCCCGCGGCGGACGCACTGGCCTCGACAAACGCCCCACGGAACTCGTCGCGGCCGATGCACACCGATGCCGTTTCGCTCCGTATTACGGAGACGTGCGCGCTATCCTTGTCGGCGGCAAACACACTGTAAGGCACCGCGCGACGTAGACAGGGGCTCTTGAGCTCCTGTGAAAAACAAACAAAAAATGATAAGGGATACCAATAACAGCGACGTCTTATGCAGTGGAACATAGCTTGCGACACCCTCCTTGGTTTTTTACGAATAATACAGTCACGATCGCAAAATACTGTTTGGATATTTATTCGTCACGTTATCTTCTGACACGACTCTCCCCACTGAATGGTGGCGGCGGTCAGCTCTCGCGGACCCACGCCCCCATGCTGCTGCTCTCCTGCTACATCCACGACTACGTCATACTCCGCAAGCCACCTAATGGTGTGTGGCGGAGGGTACCTTTTTTACCACTAACTGAGCCCACCAACCCTGTTCCAGTCGCAAATAGTGTGTGGGAAGAATAATTGTCGTAAGCCTCTGTATTGGCTCTAATTTCTCCAATTTTCTCGTCATGTCAATACGCAAGACGAGAAGTAATATTGTTGTGTACATAGTTCCGCATAGTCAGCGCGTACACAACTTTCCCACTAGAGCGCGCCCCACTAAGCACAACAGCGCAGGCGCAGCGCTCGTCCGTCTCCGCACTACGAGATGGCGCTGTCGTAGAGACGGACCAAATTCTGCTTCCGCTGATCCGCGTATTAATATGTCACGCAGCCAATGAGATTGCTGCTAACGTAGAACCTTTTCTCCTCGCGGATCACACTCCCGCAGTGATACCTGAATGCGCGTGGTATTATAACGAGTGTACAGAACTCCGATTAGTCAGTCTGGATTAGTCTGTACCAGTCTGCATTAGTCTGTACCAATCTGCGTTTGTCTGTACGAGTCTATAGTCAAGTTTCAGTCTGCGCCTAATAAGATTATCATATTCCTGTACATAGCTATGAAGAGAAATGTATAGACACTTTTGTCAAGTATCAGAGAGATATGTGAGAATAAGATTAACGTACCAAGACCAAAGTAACTTCAGATTGTCAATTGTAAACAGCATCCAAAATTAAGTTACGTAATGTGTATGATTTTTATTATTTTAATAAATGTGTGTGAAAATTAATCAAGTTCTGTTTAAAGTTGGTCACCGTCAATCTGCTACTCTAAGCGTGCAAGTGGCATTTCTATCGTCTGACCTAACGACAGAAGATAAACACGCCACGATAAGACCACGAGACATATTGCTGACACTCGCCTACTTCTTTAGAGCGACAAGTCAAATAATCTGACGGTGTGTGTACGGAAGGTCTTACAGTACGCACACCACAAATATGTTATTCGACTCTTCCCGGAAAGTGCTCTCTCGAAATTTCAGTAGTAAATCTCTCCGTCATGCACAACGCCTCTCCTGTAACGTCTGCCAGCGGAGTTTGTTGAGCATATCTCCGTAACGCCCTCGCGCCGACTAAACGATCCCGTACCGAAACGTGTCGTCCTTCGTTCGATCAACTCTATCTATTTTTATCAGTCCTACTTGGTAAGGTTCCCAGATAGATGGACAGTACTCAAGAATCGGTCGAACAAGCTCCTTATAAGCCTCTTTCTTCGTGGATGGGTTACATTTCCTTATGATTCTTCCTATGGACCTGAGTTCGGCATCTGCTTTTCCCATTATTTGTTTTATGAGGTCATTGCACTTAAGGTCGCTCAGGATAGTTACTCCTAGATATTTTACTGCAGACACTGTTTCCAGCCGTTTCTCATCAATAGTGTGGCTATACAGTGCCGGATTTCTCTTCCTATTTAGGCGCAATATGTTACATTTATTTACTTTCAGGGTCAGCTGCCAGAGCCTGCACCATTCGTCAATTCTCTGGAGGTCATTTGGAAATTGTTACTATATTCCGGCGTTACTACTTTGTAACTGATAATCGCATCATTTGCGAACAACCTTAGAGAGTACCCAACGCTTTCTACTAGACCATTTATGTATGTTGTTAACAGTAACAGTCGTATCACACTATCTTGTGGTATACCGGAAATTACCTTTACATCTATTTAGTTCCGTTCAGATGACCTGTTGAGTTTTGTCTGCAAGGAAGTCTTGAATCCAGTCGCAAATCTGCTCCGATACTCGATAATCTGGTATTTATTTCACTAAACAGCAGTGCAGGACGGAGTCAAATGCCTTCCTGAAGTCAAGGAACACGGCATGGACCTGAGCGCCTATGTCTGCAGCGCTATGGATATGATGTAGGAACAGATCGAGCTGAGTTTCGCAGGATCTCTGTTTGCGAAATCCATGTTGATTTTTATAGAGCAGATTTTCCTTCTCCAAGAGTATCTTAATTCTTTAGCATAAAACATGTTCCATAATTCTACAGCAGATTGACGTGAACGATAAAGGTCTTCAATTGTGTAGATTTGTCCCACGGCCCTTCTTAAGAACATAAATGAGCTGCGCGTTCTTCCAGTTGCTCAGGCGAGCTACGTTAAATCACTGGTAGAAGGGGAGCAAGTTCTTTCGCATAATATAGAATCTTATAGGTATCTCATCTGGTCCTGACGCCTTTCCACTACTAAGCGATTGTAGTTGTTTTTCTGTTCCGCGATCGTTTATCTCGCTATCTGCCATTTAGACGTTCGAATGACGATTGAAAGGAGGGACCGTGTTACGATACTCCGCTGTTAAACAATCTCGTAAGACCGGATTCAGTATTTCGGCCTTCTCTCTGTTATCTTCCGTTTCGGTACCAGTATGGTCATTGAATGAATGAATAGATGATTTTAAGCCACATACTGATTTTACATACGACCAAGACGTCTTAGGGTTTTTACTCAGGTCAGTTTACAATGTTTTACTCTGTAAATCATTGAACGCTTCTCTCATTTTTCTCCTTACGCTCATTTTCGCTTCGATCAGCTTTTGCTTGGCAGCTAGGACTTTACTTCTCTTGAATCCGCCGACATCCCTATTGATTTATCGTACCACCAGAAATGCGACAATTAAATTGAGAAATTGCCCAAGGTTGGTCATTCACAAACTAATCCGGGTTGCCACTGAAAACGACTGTAAATGGTCAGGTGTGAATATTACCTAATTGTTAGCGTAATGAGTTTAGATGCAAGCTAAGGACTCAAATTATTTGCAGAAGAATGGAAAAATTGGTAGAGGGCGATCGCGGGGACATCAGTTTGGATTCCGGAGAAATTTAGGAACACGCTAGGCAATCCTAGCCATGACGTGTAGAAGACAGGTAAGCGAAAGGGAAGCCTACTTTTATAGCATACGTAGATTTAGAGCCAGTTTTTGACAATATTGACTGGAATACACTTTTTGAAATTCTGTAGGTATCAGGGACAGTATACTGGGAACGAAATGTTATCTACAACTGGTACAAGCATAAGCCTCCAGGTATAAGACTCGAAGGACATGAAACGGAAGCAGTAGTTGATAAGATTAAATATGTACGAACGGCGTTCAACAAATAATGCAACACATTTTTTTTCTGAAAGCGTGTTGATTTTATTCAGGATTCCAATATACCATATTATTCCCCACTCTTCTGGCAATAAAATCCTAATTTGCAACATAATCTCCGTTCGGTGCCACGGCATTAAGCTACCAAAAGAGACGTCCAGTTGAGCTTCGAGGTGTTTGATTATTATCCGTCGATCGCCTCAAGAGAAGGGGTCCGCACGCTCCAACATTGCAGGAGTCACAGCTGCGTACGGCAGGTTTGCGTGACCTTGCTGCGGTGACGGACGCCTCGCCCAACGACTCATTGTGCTTTTGTTCACAGCCAAGTCTCCGTAGACTTTCTGGAAGAGTCTAGGAATGTCTGCGATGCTCTGGTTTTCCGACAAAAGAAATCCAATGGCAGCTCTCTACTTTGAACAGACCTCCGTTACAGACCCCATGTTGAAGGCTACATACAGCGGCACCCCCTACTGCAACTCCATGAAGTTACAGGGGCTGAAGCGGGAACATTTCACGATGTCCTATAACCAGTTCTGTATTTTTTCAACTGAAATTGACCGAGAAAAAAATGAGTTGCGTTACTTGTTGAACACTCCTAGCTGATAGACTAATAACGCGATACTGAAACGAATTGGGGGAAAAAAGAAATTTATGGCAAAACTTGGTTAAAAGAAGGGAACAGTTAACAGAACACATCCTCAGATGTCAGGGAATCACTAATTAGGTAATAGAGGGGAGTAATGGTGTTTAAATGGTGCAGCAATCGTAACGTAATCCAATGCTTGTAAACATTAAGCAGATTGAAACAGATGTAGGTTTCAGTAGTTTTGCAGTGATGAAGAATAGGCAAGCGTGGAAAGCGTCATCAAGCTAGTCTTCGGATTGGTGTCTTGGATAGGCATGTGCCTACAGCCGATGTTGAGCACTTAATTGACTGCTGTCTCCCCAACTCGCACCTTGAAAAATACGGAAGCTTCCCTACATCACATAAATTTCTCGTTTTACTTACAGATCAGTCTAGCTATCGTTGTTTATTGCAGATCAATGTGAGTACAGGCTGACGTAAATAATAATAGAAATTCCTATTGTGTGTTGGACAGTCTGATAACTGTTGGCATCAGGTCCTGTCTGCAATGGGTCACAAGCTTTCGCTAGTGGAAAAACGCAGCCGTTACCTTTTGTTTGCCAACAGACTGCTGTGTCACAAAGCGCTCCGTACGCACCTGGCAACAACCTGTCTGTAGACACAGTTTGAGATCAGTGCGAGGGGTCAAGGAGAACAAATACTACGGTGTGGTACAAACGTCAGAAGGTCGTAATCGTTGTGTTGAAACGTGACGGCGTTACTGACGAGTTACCGGAGAAATATTTGTGCCTGCAAGTATGGAGTAGCAGGAGAAGGAAAAATTCAGAAATGATATGTTTTCCGGTAACGGTCCAGTTATTTACTTTCATGTCTGTGAAATCCAACTTAAATACACTACTACAATCTAATAGTGTTTGCACCGCTCACATAGTTCCACACTTCGACAACATGTAACATCGTTACTGTGATTCAGGGCATATTCAGTGACATGTAAAGAGCGGCGATAATGATCAGCGAACAAAATGTGGGTTGCATCTCTTTCAGTACGAAAATTCCACAACCGTCATAGTCTCTAGACACACAGAACTCTTGTTGAAGAATTTGCGATAATAGTAGCAGATATTTCCAGATAATCGTTAAGCAACGAACAGTACGCACCTGTAACTTACTGGTGATCGTACGAGTAACAATCACTATTGAATGATGCTATGAGTGTAATTTTCCTCTGCTTTACGTCGCCTAGTTCATCATGGGCGTAAATGGAAGAAGTTAGGAGAAATATTGTGTTCGACGATCTCGGCAAGGAAGTATTGTAGTGTATTGTATGGAATTGGGGACCTAGGAACGACGGAGAGGCTTCATCCCCGCCGTAGCCCTCAGTGGTACACAACCCCACATCAGGCTACAGCAGTCTACTCACCCCACCGCCGCCCCACACCGAACCGAGGGTTATTGTGCGGTTCGACCCCCAGTGGACTCCCCCAGGAACGTGTCACACCAGGCGAATGTAACTCCAATGTTTGCGTGGTAGAGTAATTATGGTGTACGCGTACGTGGAGAAAGTGTTTGCGCAGCCGGGGACCGGCACGCCTTCCCGCCCGGAAAGCAGTGCGCCAGACCGAACGGCTAACCGGGCGGTCCTGGCAAGGGAGTAGGCGTTTATGGCGCCGTATTTCGAGCAGGGCTTTTTACCAAAGAAACTGCAGCTTATAGAGTCTATAACAGATCCACGCGTTCCGCTTCCGAAATCAGTTATAGCTTCTGTTTGCTGTGGCATTTAAGCGTTGGTGAGCTGTACATGTTACTTTTAATTGGACTGCACTCTGTACGAAGCATAAAACACAGGCACCATTTGACTTTTTGGCAGCACTACACGGGAGAGACGGAACAATACTTCCCCTCTTCTGGCAGGTTTATGCATTGGGAACCCCCCTTCTTCCGGTTCCCAAAAGAGCACACTGAAAGCACGGGGAAGAGGTGCGTAGAAAGGTTATCAGAAGAATGGAAGCAGGGACATAGCATTTCTGTGAGGTGGAATCACCGAATACTTTCAAGTTCCGACTGCCTCTAGATACTAAAATAAAGCTGGTTGTTCGGGGTACATGTCAATGCATTTAGCCAGACGTAATTGCGAATCATTTCAGGCAAATGTCTGAAGTGAGTTTAGTAGTAGCTAGTGGGTTGAACACGCGCCGTGGCAGGCAGTATTTCTTGTCTTACGAAGAGCATTTGACTCACAATAAGTAGCATACAGACGCCTATTATCGCAGGAACGATGTTGTAGGATATCAAGCGAAGTTTATGACTGGATTGAGGATTTCTTGTTAGGGAGGACGCAGGATGTTATCTAGGATGTGAGTCATAGACAGATTTTGAAGTAACTTCAGGTGTGTCAGAGGGAAATGTGTTGGGACACTAATTGTTTTCATTTTCTATTTTAATGACCTAGCAGACAGTATTAACAGAAATCTCAGATTTTTGTAGATGGTGCAGTTGTGTGTAATGAAGTACTGTCTCTAAAAATGCTGAACAAATATTCAGTCAGATCTTCATAAGTTTTAAAACTGGTGCAGAGATCTGCAGCTGGATTTGAATATTCAGAAATTTACAACTATGCAGTTAAAATATAAAAAAGACTATAATATCAGTGGAATCGGTCGACTCACGACAATTTACTACAATACTAAGAACATGCAATCAGTCTGCAAAAGACATTGCTCACAAAACACTCAAAAGACCCATCGTAGAACATTGTTGAAGTGTATGGTACCAAATAGAACCAACAGTGATATTGAACTTGGACAGAGAAGGGCAGCAAGACTGTTCATAGGTTTGTTTGGCCCCTGGGAGAGAGTCACAGAGATGCTGACAGACACTGGAGGACAGATGCAAATTATCCTGAGAAAGCCTACTTAAAACTATGAAGACCAATCTTTAAATGATGGATCTACGAATGTACTGCAACCCCCAACATAGGGGTTGTGAAGACAAGACTAAAGCAACTGCAGCGTTCACAGAGACGCGAAACGGGAAGCAACCCTAACAGCTAGTGCTATGGGAAATACCCTCTGCCATGGACTTCACGGTGGTTTGTTGAGTACGGATGTAGGTGTAGATGTAAGGCTCAAGATTTATTTAACTAGGAACATGTAATTGTAGCAGCCTGACGATGTACTATGTAGTTAGTATAAGCGTTGAATAACCCTAGTGATGTGGGCCTGGCAGATGCCCGGTGGGAAGGACATTTATAAACGGACATTTGCTCGGGAATTTGCCCAAAGCAATTTTAAATGCCCAAAACCAGGGAATTTATAAAAAAACATACTTTTTAAAGTTTTTACTGCTAGAATGTATAATTTATCAATTAAAATAAGAGATGGGATAGTCCCGATATTAAGAGTTAGTAAATATTTACACTCAAACGGAAATGTATCATTCATTGGCTTTATTACTGAGAACGAATTGAAAGGAGAGAGAAGCATGTTTTTTTCGTGTTGCTGACAGCTCCTTATCATTTATAACGTTCTTTTTCTTTTTAACAGTTCTGCTCTTAACTCTCGGTCTCTCTCTCTCTCTCTCTCTCTCTCTCTCTCTCTCTCTCTCTCTCACACACACACACACACACACACACACACACACCGCGTTGACCAGCCGTGTAGTGATAGCCTTCGGTCATCGCTTTGTAACGTGACACACTTTATAATCCATGTCAAATCTCTGAATATTCCTGAAGAATGATTGTTGATACCAACATTATTACTGAATACATGAAATATCTGGCATGTGTTTCTTGATGATAAATGACGTTAAACTGTTTTCAACGTTAAAAAGAAACATTTAGTCTCAGATGCAGCGACATTTGAGACAGGCTATAGTTTTCTATTCTGCTCCTTTCTTCATCTACTTCGTGTGACTACATTGCTGTGAAGATAAAATTGACCTCATTAAAGCTACAAAAATGTACGTATATAGTCCAGTTCATTCCCCCAAATAGCTCTCACGATAACGGCCCCATGTATGTGGCGTTAGTAGCTTTCTCTCTCGAATGCTATCTCTGAGTCAGTTGCACATGAGGAGGTACACTGGCTACGTTTATATGCTTCATTTTTTCAGGGTCTGTTGTTTTTAATGTTTTCTGCTTGCGTAAGCCGGTATCATGGCGTTATATAACATTTTAACGTTTTCAAGTCAGCAGTGGCGTATACTTTCCTGGTTAAATGGCAAGTATGACGTGTGAAGTTGTCACAATAGACATTTTTCATAACTACAGTTAATTTTTCCGACTAATAATTCTCATAAAAATATAATTGGTGTTGATATTTACATTTTTGAATGTTTCCATTTTTGTGCAAGCATTGTGAAGATGGTCCATGATCGAAACCGGTAGTGACTAAGTATATTGTAAGACAGCACAGTGTGTTTTCACGCATTCCTCCGTGTTCATTCTGTTAGCCATTTGAGTCATAATATAAAATTGCGAGATGCAGCAAGAGTGGTCATGGCTCAGCCGTTGAAGGTATTGCAGGTCACCTGGTTTCCATTTCCAGTCAAGTTAATCAATATTATTATTTCTTCTGTGTTCGAATTTATTTAAAACGTATCATATATAAAACAAAACAAACATCGATGGCCTGTAAAAATTACACTCCTGGCAAATACCAACTAGCGTTGATTGAAAGATTTGAGAAACAAATACCATTAAATGTTAAATTCGCTATAATGGGTAACGAGAGCCAATGAAAAAGTCAATACTTCTCATCTGCTGTTGACACAAATATCTGACGGTCTTATGTTGAACCGAAAGTTTGGAGACTTATGCATGTATGTTCACGAAACATCCATATAGCTTCGTCAAACCGTTCCTGTCTAAATTTTCGGTTTGCTTGTTAATTTTCCGTAGTTATTGTATAAAACGTACCTGATTCTGAACCTGGAAGTAGGAATGCGAAACTATAACTAATTAAACTGTTTTTCACAGAGCGACTGGTAGCAGCTCATGCGTTACAACTCTGAATACTTCAGCCTCTTTACAGTTAAAAACACAGCTTTATATATGTGAATAGCTGACAGAGGATTGCTCCTGTCTGGTCACCATAGTGTATAGTGTGTGTATCTGAGATGTGTTATTCTGATGAATACGTGTGTACTGTACTCGTATGGTGTTGCTGTTGTACCGGACGATTATAAGGCGTAAGGAAGGGATATGTGAAAACCCAGTGGCTTACTCCTTTCGCTTAGAGCGAAGAGGGCTGTCAGGAGGTAAGTCCCATCCGACTGAGGCGTCTGTGGCCTCGCTTCCACAGACATCGCAGGGAGCTTTGGTAACCAAACGAAGACTTTGGCGTACGACCTGGTAATCAGTAGCTGTTCTACAGAATCTCCTCCTTTTCGCTTGTCGGCAAAAAATAGCGGTAAGTATTTCTTTTGACCACTAAGTTTCCAACTGGCTACACACTAGATGGGCACCTCCTCACTACCGAAGTACACCAAAATTGTCTGCGGAGATGACGTAGATATAAACGTAGCGTCTTCTGAAAATCCCTCTACCGTCACTCATTTTCTGTAAAATGGCGCCACAAAGATTTCAGTAACTCGAGACTGTGTTGTGTTACAGCTTCTGATCGTGTCCACGTTGAGTTTCATGCTGGTGCTGTACTTCAACCCCTCCAACCATGTCACCAGCGGCAGTTGATACGAGAGTCCAGATGCGATGGCAGGCAGGTCACAGGTTAGCAGCGTTTTGAATCAGCCCATTCTCGTTAACAGTAGCGGGCATAAAGTTTTTACCGGCTTTGATCAGTTAAATGAAGAATGGCTTTATGAACTTCGTTTTCGGTACATCGGAAAGAACTATTTTGTAGATGTTAAATAATATGAGGTAATCACGAAATACAGTGTGTGTCCGTATCTGAATACCAGATAAGTGGCCTACACCAAATCAAAATTACTGTATTAACGACGTTATAGACACGACAACAACTGCACGTAATGCGTGTCGATAAAGGCAACGATTACGGTAATTATGACTGCGCGCTAACATCCAGGATAAAGCGATACTAAATACCAATCCCGCTATACCCCATGCTACATTATATGCTAATGTTAGAGAGCGCTCTCGCTCTCGCTCTCTCTCTCTCTCTCTCTCTCTCTCTCTCTCTCTCTCTGTATGTGTGTGTGTGTGTGTGTGTGTGTGTGTGTGTGTGTGTGTGTGTGTGTGTGTGTGTTTCGTACACACTACACGCTCTAGTGCAGGTAAAATGCAATATACAGCCGTAGCATGCAATCGACACTAAAAACGAAGCACATACTTACAAATGCAAGATTCAAACTCATGTAGTTATTCTCGCTCAACCATTCTGAAGACATTTTAAAATCTGAATTTGCTTCCCGTTCTTCCTAGCGACTTACGGAAAAATTCAGAAACCATAGGAGAGCATGAAATGCGTGTACAGTTGATCATTTCAACCTGAGACCATCTATAAGCAAAACACCAATAAATAAATCAGAAGGTACTGTCCTACTCTCCTTACGGAAGAGACACCCTAAGTACGTGAACCTGTCGATTCTCTGGAAGCTTAGTCCATCCACAGCTAATGGTGCATCAATTACATTTTTCCTACTTATCACCGAATACTCTTCCTTCCTCTCCTTAACACGTAGTCCTGTTTTCTCAATAATTTTATAATAATTCTGTGTTATTCTGATTGCTTCCGTCCTTGAACTGCTTTTCAGTGCTACATCATATGATAATTGTGTCTAATAACGTTTACAGTCTACAATTGGATATCTGTCGGATCACTTTAAAAAATCCTGTTACAATCTTCTCTAAGATGAGTCTAAATAATATAGGTAAAGGTGGATAAATGGGCCCCCACTTTGTTTTTTTTATATAACACCTTTTATTTTTATTATAATCACCTGAAATTAACATAAAACTTTTCTCTAGTATGTCCTGCAATACTTACGACAAGTTTTGGTTCAACTTTTTAGTATTTAAAACAAAACTTTTTTTTTCCTGATAGTCTGCATTTTGTTGCGTCAATAATTTGTGCTGGTAGTATGGGCCCCAAGGTAGTTTGAAATAAAAAGAAACAAAAAATTGAAAAAAAAAAGAATTTTATTTAATTTTTGTGTATAATGAAAGAAAGACTCACTCTGAACATCGTTAATTCGTCTACTGGTGGGATGATTTTCACAGCCTACGCCTAGTCTATTTACAATAGTCACACACATAAGCATCTTTTTCGCATCCAGCACATTCGTTGTGAGCCCACATCTCACAGGCTATACACTGGACCCAAAGTTCACCTTTTGTGTCCTTTGAGAAAACCCCTTCACAAAATAAACATACAGCGTCGTCAACATCAGGGACAGAAACACCAACTTCAATGTCTGGGAGGGATTCTCCCGAATCAAAACCTACACTTGCCTCTTCACCTTCTTCATCTGATTCATGTTCATACACTAACTTATTTCTTCTACTTGTTCTAGAATTTGGTTGTTTTTCATTGCCGCCGTTCTTCATTGTACTATTTTCTTTTCCGTCTTGTTTCTTCTTAGTTTTCTTATTTTTCTTTTCTTTTGCCTCTTCTAGAGCACGTTTATAAGGAGAAGAAGTTACAACAGCACAAGTAATGGGTTTAGGGCCTTTGTTTGTCAATTTTCTTTTTGGTCTTGGTATCGGCAATACGTCTTGAGGCGAAACATGACCAAAACTTTGTTGGGAAAAGCACCCTGAGGACCCAGCTTCTGCCAATTCTCTTGCAGATGGTTTAGTTAGCGTCGATGATGTGCCAGGATGAATGCATTTAGCTGATTGACTTGAAGGCTTGTCCTTAGGAGTTCGCCCTTTGCTGGCTTTCAGAGCATCCACAGTCATACTTTGAACGCCAATATCTTCAGAGGGAGCAAAGTCAATATCATTAAACACTTTTCGATTTACAGGAAAAAAATCCTGTGACTCTGAACCCTGAAATGGCTAGTTGCAGCCGTTTGACATTTCAGAAATGCATTCCCAAGTAGCTCAGCAATATCGTATGGTCCGAGAGGCCTATTGTTGTGCAGCATCCATTGCCTTACGTAGTCACTGTAAAGATTCTTATGGGATCCCATGAAGCTCTTATCTAGTGGTTGCAGCTTGTGTGTAGTGTGCGGAGGCAAGCTAACTATTGTAACGTGGTGCTCACGAGCTATGTCAGTTACGTCAATATTCTTTGTGTGGGTATGGTGGCCATCTAAAATAAGCAAAATAGGATCATCTTTTGATGGCTTTGTTTTAGAGATAAAATGGATTAACCAGTCAGTGAAAAGGTTGCTCTGAATCCAACCAGAGGGATGACACCTTCCTACAGAGCCAGGCGGAGCTCCTTTCATCAGTGTATCCGTCATATTTTTCCTGGCGAAAATTAGCATTGGTGGGACGAAAGTACCAGACGCGCTCATGCAGAACACACACGTTACAAGTGACCCTCTTTCAGCTGCAGATAATGCACCAACTTGCCTTTTTCCCCTCAGGCCGATGACACGAGAAATTTTGCTTTGAACGACACTAAGGCCTGACTCGTCAACATTAAAAACTCTGTCCGCAGGATATTTGTAGTTACTGAACGCAGCTTCAAGTAAATTGAAGAAATTGTTTATTAAACCCATTAGCACGTGAAATAGAAGATGCGGATGGCTTCAAAATAGACAGAATATTTTTGTGCCGTGACATAAAATGGTCAAACCAAGCTCGACCAGCAACTTCGCCCTTTACAAATGGATGAGGGATTTTATTTCTTGTGCAAAGCTGGTAGGCCATGCGCCTGACGTCATTTCTGGTAAGGCCGTAGAATTTGGATTCCATAATGAGAAGATATTTAACCAGTTCGTCCTCAAGTCCCTGTGGTAAGACCGGTGGACGGCACAGTTTTGTATTAACTATTTCTTCGACCGGTGTATCGATTCGTGAAAGGCTTTGGAGTGTAGAACGAGGGACAGAGTACACTTTAACCGTTTGTTTCAACCCCATTATTTTCTCTTTAATAGCTACAATAGTATTTGACATATTTGCTTTGTCCCACGATTGCCGTTTCGATTTTTTTGGGGGTACAAGATGTCTTCGAGGCATCTGAAATATAAAGAGTAGCAATATTTGTAAATGGTCCCATAAAATCTGATTGATTTTACGGGGCCCATAATACCAGCAGCAAAAGGGGCCCATATATCCACCCTCACCGTCTTGGGACAAATGATTTGCCTACGGTTAGTTTGGTTTGCAACCGAAGTTAATTAATGTAAAACGGCATCCCAACAACAAGCCAAATACGTACCTTACCGTAGTTTTACTAATAACATGTTAGAAATTTGAGTTTTATTCAAGTAAACACTAACCTTTCAAACTTTTGATGACAGCGAAAAAATTCACAGCACAACTACTCACAAACCATGACAGCTATTACGTCTGTGCACTCTACCGTGAAGTTTGGCAACTAGTTCTAGTAGTTCATGTGCTCTCCGCTAGAATTAGTGGCCTGTACTCCCAAATATGTAGGGGGCCCATAATACCAGCAGGGGCCCATTTTTCCACCTTTGCCTCTACTTGTAAAAAAGCGTCATCTGGCCTTGGGTCTAGTTTACACCTCCTGCTATACAAATTTTAACTATGGTTAGGTTTGGCGATATTTCAGATTTTCTAAAAAGGTTGTGACTCAGTTTTGACACATTTCAAATTCTATAAAAGGATTATGTTTCTCTGTCGCCGTGTGCTGTTATCCATAGCACATTTACCGGCAAAAATGTGAATTTTCAGCACCCAGACTTGGGGAGCAACGCCTTTCTTGTAACGCTGTTACTAGGCACAGTTACTTTTCAAAGGAAGCGCTCGCTACGGTGTTATTATTTGCGTAAAGTAACTTAAACTGTAACTAACTTCTATTTATCGAAAACGATTTAACGAAAGTGTCATTTCTTTTCTATTGCACGTAACATGTTTTGTTGTGAGAATTTCAAGACAGCGTAATACCGACCTTTATTTGGACAAAAACCCAATATTTCTGTCAGAAGCAAATATTTTCAACAATGAGTAGGTTACACGTGCTGAAAACCTCTTTGTTCACTGCGGTCGCAGGTGACATGTGAACTTGCCACAGCCCAGCTGAATACTGCAACTTGGCGTTTTGCTTCTGCACGTATTTTTCCATCTTTTTCTTCCTTACGTCACTTGGTCAACAATATGCCTGCTGTTTATTAAGTGTTAACATTTGTTCATAATACTCGAAAACGTAGATAGGAAATTTTTGAAAGCTATATTATAATGTATAGTGCCATTATTGCATTTAATTCTTCTTCATTGATTCATAACAGTTTCAGTTGAAAATATATGCAACAAGAAGTATGCTACAACCACGTGACACGTCATCTACATCTACATCTACATCTACATTCATACTCCGCAAGCCACCCAACGGTGTCTGGCGGAGGGAACTTTACGTGCCACTGTCATTACCTCCCTTTCCTGTTCCAGTCGCGTATGGTTCGCGGGAAGAACGACTGTCTGAAAGCCTCCGTGCGCGCTCTAATCTCTCTAATTTTACATTCGTGATCTCCTCCGGAGGTATAAGTAGGGGGAAGCAATATATTCGATACCTCATCCAGAAACGCACCCTCTCGAAACCTGGCGAGCAATCTACACCGCGATGCAGAGCGCCTCTCTTGCAGAGTCTGCCACTTGAGTTTATTAAACATCTCCGTAACGCTATCACGGTTACCAAATAACCCTGTGACGAAACGCGCCGCTCTTCTTTGGATCTTCTCTATCTCCTCCGACAACCCGACCTGGTACGGATCCCACAATGATGAGCAATACTCAAGTATAGGTCGAACGAGTGTTTTGTAAGCCACCTCCTTTGTTGATGGACTACATTTTCTAAGCACTCTCCCAATGAATCTCAACCTGGTACCCGCCTTACCAACAATTAATTTTATATGATCATTCCACTTCAAATCGTTCCGTACGCATACTCACAGATATTTTACAGAAGTAACTGCTACCAGTGTTTGTTCCGCTATCATATAATCATACAATAAAGGATCCTTCTTTCTATGTATTCGCAATACATTACATTTGTCTATGTTAAGGGTCAATTGCCACTCCCTGCACCAAGTGCCTATCCGCTGCAGATCTTCCTGCATTTCGCTACAATTTTCTAATGCTGCAACTTCTCTGTATACTACAGCATCATCCGCGAAAAGCCGCATGGAACTTCCAACACTATCTACTAGGCCAATTATACATATTGTGAAAAGCAATGGTCCCATAACACTCCCCTGTCGCACGCCATAGGTTACTTTAACGTCTGTAGACGTCTCTCCATTGATAACAACATGCTGTGTTCTGTTTGCTAAAAACTCTTCAATCCAGCCACACAGCTGGTCTGATATTCCGTACACTCTTACTTTATCAGGCGACAGTGCGGAACTGTATCGAACGCTTCCGGAAGTCAAGGAAAGTAGCATCTACCTGGGAGTCTGTATCTAATATTTTCCGGTTCTCATTAACAAATAAAGCGAGTTGGGTCTCACACGATCGCTGTTTCCGGAATCCACGTTGATTCATACAGAGTAGATTCTGGGTTTCCAAAAACGACATGATCCTCGAGCAAAAAACATGTTCTAAAATTCTACAACAGATCGACGTCAGAGATATAGGTCTATAGTTTTGCGCATCTGCTCGACGACCCTTCTTGAAGACTGGGACTATCTGTGCACTTTTCCAATCATTTGGAACCCTCCGTTCCTCTAGAGACTTGCGGTACACGGCTGTTAGAAGGGGGGCAAGTTCTTTCGCATACTCTGTGTAGAATCGAATTGGAATCCCGTCAGGTCCAGTGGACTTTCCTCTATTGAGTGATTCCAGTTGCTTTTCTATTCCTTGGACACTTATTTCGATGTCAGCCATTTTTTCGTTTGTGCGAGGATTTAGAGAAAGAACTGCAGTGCGGTCTTCCTCTGTGAAATAGCTTTGGAAAAAGGTGTTTAGTATTTCAGCTTTACGCGTGTCATCCTATGTTTCAATGCCATCATCATCCCGTAGTGTCTGGATATGCTGTTTCGAGCCACTTACTGATTTAACGTAAGACCAGAACTTCCTAGGATTTTCTGTCAAGTCGGTACATAGAATTTTACTTTCGAATTCACTGAACGCTTCACGCATAGCCCTCCTTACGCTAACTTTGACATCGTTTAGCTTCTGTTTGTCTGAGAGGTTTTGGCTGCGTTTAAACTTGGAGTGGAGCTATCTTTGCTTTCGCAGTAGTTTCCTAACTTTGTTGTTGTACCACGGTTGGTTTTTTCCGTCCCTCACAGTTTTAGTCGGCACGTACCTGTCTAAAACGCATTTTACGATTGCCTTGAACTTTTTCCATAAACACTCAACATTGTCAGTGTCGGAACAGAAATTTTCGTTTTGATCTGTTAGGTAGTCTGAAATCTGCCTTCTATTACTCTTGCTAAACAGATAAACCTTCCTCCCTTTTTTTATATTCCTATTAACTTCCATATTCATGGATGTTGCAACGGCCTTATGATCACTGATTCCCTGTTCTGTACATACAGAGTCGAAAAGTTCGGGTCTGTTTGTTATCAGTAGGTCCAAGATGTTATCTCCACGAGTCGGTTCTCTGTTTAATTGCTCGAGGTAATTTTCGGATAGTGCACTCAGTATAATGTCACTCGATGCTCTGTCCCTACCACCCGTCCTAAACATCTGAGTGTCCCAGTCTATATCTGGTAAATTGAAATCTCCACCTAAAACTATAACATGCTGAGAAAATTTATGTGAAATGTATTCCAAATTTTCTCTCAGTTGTTCTGCCACTAATGCTGCTGAGTCGGGAGGTCGGTAAAAGGAGCCAATTATTAACCTAGCTCGGTTGTGGAGCTCCACATAATAATTCACAGGAACTATCCACTTCTACTTCACTACAGGATAAACTACTACTAACAGCGACGAACACTCCACCACCGGTTGCATGCAATCTATCCTTTCTAAACACCGTCTGTACTTTTGTAAAATTTTCGGCAGAATTTATCTCTGGCTTAAGCCAGCTTTCTGTACCTATAACGATTTCAGCTTCGGTGCTTTCTATCAGCGCTTGAAGTTCTGGTACTTTACCAACGCAGCTTCGACAGTTGACAATTACAATACCGATTGCTGCTTGGTCCCCGCATGTCCAGACTTTGCCCCGCACCCGTTGAGGCTGTTTCCCTTTCTGTACTTGCCCAAGGCCATCTAACCTAAAAAACCGCCCAGCCCACGCCACATAACCCCTGCTACCCGTGTAGCCGCTTGTTGCGTGTAGTGGACTCCTGACCTATCCAGCGGAACCCGAAACCCCACCACCCTATGGCGCAAGTCGAGGAATCTGCAGCCCACACGGTCGCAGAACCGTCTCAGCCTCTGATTCAGACCCTCCACTCGGCTCTGTACCAAAGGTCCGCAGTCAGTCCTGTCGACGATGCTGCAGATGGTGAGCTCTGCTTTCATCCCACTAGCGAGACTGGCAATCTTCACCAAATCAGATAGCCGCCGAAAGCCAGAGAGGATTTCCTCCGATCCATAGCGACACACATCATTGGTGCCGACATGAGCGGCCACCTGCAGATGGGTGCACCCTGTACCCTTCATGGCATCCGGAAGGACCCTTTCCACATCTGGAATGACTCCCCCCGGTATGCACACGGAGTGCACATTGGTTTTCTTCCCCTCTCTTGCTGCCATTTCCCTAAGGGGCCCCATTACGCGCCTGACGTTGGAGCTCCCAACTACCAGTAAGCCCACCCTCTGCGACCGCCCGGATCTTGCAGACTGAGGGGCAACCTCTGCAACAGGACAAGCAGCCATGTCAGGCCGAAGATCAGTATCAGCCTGAGACAGAGCCTGAAACCGGTTCGTCAGACAAACTGGAGAGGCTTTCCGTTCAGCCCTCCGGAATGTCTTACGCCCCCTGCCACACCTTGAGACGACCTCCCACTCTAGCACAGGTGAGGGATCAGCCTCAATGCGGGCAGTATCCCGGGCAACCACAGTCGTAGTCCGATCAGGGGATGCATGGGACGAGCTGGCCGTCCCCGACAAACCCCCATCCGGACCCCCACAGTGATGCCCATTGGCAACAGCCTCAAGCTGTGTGACCGAAGCCAACACTGCCTGAAGCTGGGTGCGAAGGGAGGCCAACTCAGCCTGCATCCGAACACAGCAGTTGCAGTCCCTATCCATGCTAAAAACTGTTTTGCAAAGAACATCTGAACTAATCTACAAAGAGCGCAAACAAATCGAAAAAATTTTAACGGTTATTAAAATACAAGTTTGCCTAGTAAATGCAGTAATGCTGCTACTTGCGCACTGCTGACACTGCTCGGCGGCGGAAGGAGACTACGCGAATTTACACTATTCAGGTACTAAAACGCGATGCTACAACTCTCAAACACTATAATACGCCCGAAATTTATGAATTAAACAATGCAAGTACCAAAAACACGCAAAGAAATTAAGAATTAAACTATGTAACAAATGAGTGAGCTAGGAGTATACGACTTGCTGCTGCAGCTGCTTATCCAACGGCGGCAGGGAGCACACGTGAATAACATGAAATCTCGGATGTTACGTTCATTTCTACATCTCTCGGACTTGGAGAAGGGAGAAGACATGCATGCATGTATGCCTTGTCCATCTTATGCTGAAGTGTTTGAATTTTGATGCCGGATGGAAAAAATGATTTCTGTCCTTGCAAACTGTGCGCCGATGGGAAAAAAATTCGTAGTAGTCAGAGCTCGACAACCAACTTTAAACATATTGGAGGACAGATTTTTTCGCTTGCAGTTAGCGTCATATATTTAAATAAAAACGTGATTGATACCATTGTTCTATTTAAACAGGAAATATTCTTGGTTGGTGTAGGGAGTACTGTATTGATGGAAATGAAGGATAAACTGGAAGATGAAACATTTCAAAAACAACTTTTGTTTCTGAACAAACAGTTCAACTGCGAAGCACTGAAAAAGAAGAGGCTGTAAGCAACGAACGTATTTAATTATTCAAATGGTTCAAATGGCTCTGAGCACTACGGGACTTAACATCTGTGGTCATCAGTCCCCTAGAACTTAGAACTACTTAAACCTAACTAACCTAAGGACAACACACACATCCAGGCCCGAGGCAGGATTCGAACCGCGACCGTAGCGGTCACGCGGTTCCAGACTGTAGCGCCTAGAACTGCACGGCCACACCGGCCGGCATTTAATTATTGAGTGGCATTAGTAGTACATTATTTGTTTACAGATGAGTTACAATTATAACTTTTAAAAATGACTGTGATGATAGCTGTAACCGATAAACTTACTTTCCATGTATAGTAACGACAACTGCAAGTACGTTACTTTTCCTGAGAAGTAACTTTAAATGCAACTTAGTTACTTTCAAAAAAGTAACTTCCCTAACTTTACCAGGAACAAAAACATAATTGATAAATATTAAAGGGGTTCGTGTGCCACATTACAAGAAAGAAAGGCCATTTACCACTCTCCTGATTGTAGGTTTCTTGTTGGGATACATGATACACTGAGGTGATAAAGTCATGGGATACCTCCTAATATCGTGTCGGACCTCCTTTTCCCCGACGTAGTGCAGCAGCTGCACGTGACTTGGGCTCAACAAGTCGTTTGAAGACCGAGCGAGGTGGCGCAGTGGTTAGCACACTGGTCTCGCATTCGGGAGGACGACGGTTCAATCCCGTCTCCGGCCATCCTGATTTAGGTTTTCCGTGATTTCCCTAAATCGTTTAAGGCAAATGCCGGGATGGTTCCTTTGAAAGGGCACAGCCGATTTCCTTCCCAATCCTTCCCTAACCCGAGCTTGCGCTCCGTCTCTAATGACCTCGTTGTCGACGGGACGTTAAACATTAACCACCAACAAGTCGTTTGAAGTCCCTTGCACGAGTACTGAGCCGTGCTGCCATCCATAACTGCGCAAGTGTTACCGGTGCGTGATTTTGTGAACCAGCTGATCTCTTGTTTATGCCCCATAAATGTTTTATGGGATACATGTCGGGCATCTGGGTGGTCAAATCATTCGCCCGAATTGTTCAGAATGTTCAAACCAATCGTGGCCGGGTGACATGTATTTTCATACATAAAAATTCCATTCTTGTTTGGGAACTTGAAGTCCATGAATGGCTGCTAATGGTCTCCAAGTAGCCGAACATAACGATTTCGAGTCAATGCTCGGTTTCAGAGGACCCAGTCCATTCCCTGAAAACACAGCCCAAACCATTATGGAGCCACCACCAGCTTGCACAATGCCTTCTAGAAACTTGGTCCCATGATTTCGTGATGTTTGCGCCAAACTCGAACACTACCACAATTCTTACCAACTGATATCGGGACTCATCTGACCAAGTCACGCCGGCCGCTGTGGAAGAGCGGTTGTAGGCGCTTCAATCCGGAACCGCGCTGCATCTACGGTCGCAAGTTCGAATCCTGCCTCGGGCATGGATGTGTGTGATGTCCTTAGGTTAGTTAGATGTAAGTAGTTCTAAGTTCTAGGGGACTGATGACCTCAGACGTTAAGTCCCATAGTGCTTAGAGCCATTTGAACGATTTGACCAAGTCACGGTTTTCCAGTCGTCTAGGGTCCAACCGATATGGTCACGAGCGCAGGAGAGGTGGTGCAAGCGATGACGTGCTGTTAGCAAAGGACTCGTGTCCGTCGTCTGCTGGCATAGCCCATTAACGCCACATTTCACCGCACTGCTCTACCGGATACATTCTTCCTACGCCCCACATTGCTTTCTGAGGTTATTTCACGCCTTGTCGCCTGTCTGTTACCACTGACAACTCTATGAAAACCCCGCTGCCCTCGAACGTTGGGTGAAGGCAGTCGGCCACTGTGTTGTCCGTGGTGAGAGGTAGTGCCTGAAATTTGGTATTCTCAACACACTCTTGACATTGTGGATCTCAGAATATTGAATTCGCTAACGACTACCCAAATGGAATGTTCCATGCGTCCAGCTCCAACCACCATTCTGCGTTCAAAGTTTATTAATTCCCGTCGTACGGGCATAATCACGTGGAAAAACGTTTCACAAGAATTACCTGAGTACAAATAACAGCTACGCCAATACACTGCCCTCATGTACGCGATTCTACCGCCATCTGGTATGTGTGCATTCGCTGTCCCATGACTTTTGTTGTCTCAGTGTGTAATAACACGCAGAGCTCCCGCTTTGCCACTGATAAGTCAAGAAATTTGTCGGCAACCGCGGCCTTGTGTCGGATCGTAGCGGAGCCACGTCCGCGGTGTGCGTGGCTGCCGCAGCCCGCCTGGGGCTGTTAAGAGGCGCTTTATGTGCTGCAGCTGGCCGTGTTTACCCACACAGCTTACGTCAGGCGCCGTAACCCGCGCGCCGCCGCGGATAAACCGCCCCGCAACGGGCGGCGCAGTGTCTGCCGCGCCGGGGGTTTCGTAAGTCGTTTGACAATTACGGTGAGCTGCTGTCTACATCCTCCGTACAGAGGCAGAGCAGAATGGAATTCTACCTGAATGAGATCCGGCCTACAGCAAAGATCGTGAGATTCTGACATGAATGTCGAAACATCAACTGACAGAAAAAAGTAACAATGAGTACTTTGGTATGCAAGAACATGAAAAACACTTCTCTTTTAACCACGAGGACTGCAGATAATTTTGTTACAGACACCCAGCAAGACTTCCTGGATCAATCGGGAAACTATCGACCGAAACTTTTGGATGATTAAAACTGTGAGCCGGACCGAGACTCGAACTCGGCACCTTTGCCTTTTGCGGACAACAGCTCCACTGCCGGCAGGTGTGGCCGTGCGGTTCTAGGCGCTGCAGCCTGGAACCGCGAGACCGCTACGATCGCAGGTTCGAATCCTGCCTCGGGCACGGATGTGTGTGATGTCCTTAGGTTACTTAGGTTTAAGTAGTTCTTAGTTCTAGGGGACTGATGACCTCGGATGTTAAGTTCCATAGTGCTCAGCCATTTGAACCATTTTTGAAGTGCTCTACTAACTGAGCTACCCAAGCACGACCAACGACCCCTCCTCACAGCTTTACTTCCGCCAGTGCCTCGTCTCCTACCTTCCAAACTTCACAGAAGCCCTCCTGCGAAACTTGCACAACTAGCATTCCTGGAAGAAAGCATACTGCGGGGACATGTTTTACCACAACCTGGGGGTTATTTCCAGAATGAAATTTTCACTCTGCAGTTGAGTGTGCGCTGATATGAAACTTCCTGGCAAATTAAAACTGTGGACCGGACCGAGACTCGAACTCGGGACCTTTGCATTTCGGGGGCAAATACCCGAGTTCGATTCTCTGTTCGACACTGTTAATCTTCCAGGAAGTTTCATATCAGCGCACTGCAGAGAAAACTGGAAACTGCCGATTGTTTGTTAACTATCTAATAATTGACAAGTTTGAAATTGGAGGCTCATAGTGGAGCAGCATCACTGTTAGGTTCGCAGTTTAAATTCTGTGTCCATATGGACCAATGTTTGGACGGCTGTCCAGAACTCACAACCACAGAAAAAGTCCTGGCGCTGAAGTCTGTAGTGGCCAGGGTTTCTCGCAGTCGGCTGCTGGCGGCTCGTAGAAGGCTCTGATGGCGACGGACTCCAGGATGGCGCATCAGCTTCAACTAGCTTGATTGTCCGTGCAGCGGCCTAAAGACACTGACTGCAGAAGGATACTGAAATGTACCGCGCTGCTGGCGATACGGTAAGCACACGGCCCAGGCAGACAATGCAGAACAGATGTCTTCCTTGGAGTAAGTTTATACATTGGCAGTGACTGGTTAAGTCAAAGTTGCAGTTAAATGGCACAGTGACAGTTTGTTGGGCCGATGCCCTCAAGAATTTCCTGAGTTCAGTTTGGAAAGAAAAAGTTAATAACATGAAGCACTACGACAGCCAATGCCAAAGGCCACGCATGTTCCCATTGCAGATACAAAGCCTTGTCGAAGCCTGTTGACGTCACTGGCTGCTCCACGCAGAGGATGTTGCTGGTTGGAATACGGTGTTGAAGATCTTGCTGGTTCTTTAACGAGGCTCTGATTGGCGAACCGCTACTGCAGTCGTCGTGTGGATCAGAGAGCTCATTAGCAATTAAATGTCTAGCTCACGCCCTTCATCAGGCTCAGTACCGCCAAAGCGTCAGGATACAGCCAGGTCTCTTTGTTGCCACATGACCACGCGAAGGCAAGTAGGTCCGCTGGGCCAGCGACCTCTTGTGGCGATCGTGCTGCCGCCCATTGGCCCAGCTAACACATGAAGCCTCCTATCTGTGGTCGGCTACAGTGCCCCTGCAGCTTTTCTGTATATACCTGCTTGATGTTGATATCTGACTGTTTGGTATGTGAGAGGGCGAACAGCTCCGACATTGCAAATACGGTATGGACTACGCTGCAAACGCAAGTAGGTCAGCAATAGCCACACCTCCTAATGGCGATGTGCACGCCGCCTTTGGCGAAGCAGGCGCCTCTGGTCGTTGTGGCGGCTACCAAAGTTTAGCATGACAACGAGCCATTCTTGTTGTCGTTATTCGCGACTGATAGCTTTTGGTTGACAATGCCGTGGCACCTACAGGGCTGCGCTTTGGCCACCGTTTCACGGCCTTGTCACGGACGTGGACTTCATGTCCTCACACGCCAATGGCGATCTCTTGTAAATCCTGACTGACAGTCAACTGTAGCATACTCAGCAGTTTCATGGTCGTGATGTTAATCTTGCAGGAAAGATCCTCGTATCCAGTTCAGATGTAATTTCCACACTGCTTTATGACTCTGAATCCTGGACATGTTACAGACTGTCCTTAAAAAGGTAGAACAATCTCACCAACGATGCCTGAGAAGAAGTCTGCATACTACACGGCAAGACAGATACACAGATCTTTGCATCCCTGAAGAGGCACCTAAACCAGAGTAGAACCGATGATGGTTTCAAGCTGTCAGTTGCGATGGTCAACGTATATAGACAGCATGTCTGAGAATCACATTCTCGAGCGAGTGTTTTAGTCCGAGTTGACAGTGGATAAACGCTGCGTGAGAAATCAGCGGAAACGATTTAGGAATGTACTTCAGGCTAGCGGAAGATGTGTACAGTAAGCACCAAGCCACACATATGGCGTGTCGCCGCCTCAAAGACAACGAACAAATATGCCATCTATTTACCCGAGACAGATAAGAGGTTTGGCTCTCCTTCCAGCACTAAAAGCAATTTCAGTATGTTAGCTACGTCAGGTATACACCATGACCTAAAAGCACCAAATCTAAATTATCCAGCCACTATATTTTTAACTGAAAACTTATCGAAATATGCACTTTGTTTTACCTGATTCTGAAGTATCACAGCAACTAAGGACAGTAAAGAAAAGAGAACCAGTTAATTGGTTCAAATGGCTCTGAGCACTATGGGACTTAAGATCTGAGGTCATCAGTCCCCTAGAACTTACAAATACTTAAACCTAACTAACCTAAGGACATCACACACATCCATGCCCGAGGCAGGATTCGAACCTGCGACCGCAGCGGTCGCGCGGTTCCAGACTGTAGCGCCTAGAACCGCTCGGCCACTCCGGCCGGCTAGAACCAGTTAATTATCAAGCTGTGTTATCACACTAGAAGATGCAAAAAATCTATTTAAAATCTCCTCACAATGGAATCGGAAAGATTGCGTGTTAGAGAACACGTGCGAATCCCAAGACGGAGTTTATTATATTTTTTTACCCAAAAGGTTAAAGCTTTAGTGAGTAACTAACTGTAGAGTATTGCTTTCTCTACATAATTTTTTTTTCAAATGCATCTGCTAACCTGAAATGTCTCTCTTTGTGTATCGTACGATACAGTTGCGTGGAGCAGCCAGCTGTCGGTGTTGCACCAGAGGCTACGACAGAGAACCGTATCGGTGTCGTGTCGCTGTCGTCCCAGTAGTTAAGTCGCTCCTACTGTGTTTCTGTACGCTCCCCTCTCCTAGTGTGAGTTTCTCCTGGGTCGTATAGCGAGGCGCATCACGTATCGTATCACGTAATTATCATGTTAACAACCGCCAGACCTCATCTCTTGTCCCGTTCGTCCCGAAGATGACTAGCTCATGGCGGGGCACTTCCATTCGAACAAAACAGCCGACAGAGACCGATGAGCAGCAGTATAGAAAGAATAGGAACTCGTGAGACGAAATGGAAGGACGCAAGCTGCTCCACCAGAGACTTCTTGTCATCACTGCAGCAAACGGTGTACCTCTCAGAACGGACAGTACGGTCACCCCCAAACTCGCAGTGATTGGAAGGCAAACTTACTCGACTAGGAGTGTTCGCTGTGACCCCTCAGCTAGACGAGCAAGGAAGGCGTGTGTCATCCTGTACCATGACATATGTCGGCCACATTGCTGTCAAAAGATGCAAGGACACAGCTGTCTCCACAATTTCTCAAGTTTTGCCTTCGCATCTAGGATGTTTGCTGGTCAGCGAGGTTATAACGTTGAAAGTGCTCTGAGAGTCGTTTACGACATCCCTTGCTGTGCGACGAAACACACTGTCTGCTGAAAAATCCTTTCATCCTGGTGAAATTTAGTCGTCATGTGCGCGAGAACGTAGTGACAGAGAATGAACCAGTAACGGAGACCAATCCAAAGTATCTTTCGCACAGATAGCCGACTATAAAGAATCCAAGCTCACTTCGACTCTATGCCCAGCGGAGTTAAAGGAAATGCTGTTGCAAGAGATGGTAGCTCTCTAAATTTCTCATCCTGTAAACCCCCAAATTACCTACAAATTTAACTGTGTATTGTTCCTACTATTAGTGTGTGCACACATAAGTAAAATTTCATATCTGCTATCCTTCCTGGTACTGCAACGGCCAACAATGTACGATAGACTGATAAAAGCGCTAAATACGAGGGCTGGAACTTTAATAGTGACAACTATTTACACTCATGCTCATAAATTAAGGATAATTGCAGAATGTGGTGCCACGCAACGTGACACTACACAAAACTGGGGCTAATAGCATAGGCACATAGGGAACACACACGACACAGATCTGTAAGTCCACGGTATTGGTGATAAGTTGAGAAAACCGTCCAGAAACACATGTGCTACAAAACACCAGTTTCCTGCGCACGTACCCCGACATCAATATAGGATATCATCACCATGAATACGTACACAGGCCGCACAACGGGTTGGCATACTCTGGATCAGGTGGTCGAGCAGCTGCTGGGGTATAGCCTCCCATTCTTGCACCAGTGCCTGTCTGAGCTCCTTAAGTGTCGTAGGGGTTTGAAGACGTGCAGCGATACGTCGACCGAGAGCATCCCAGACGTGCTGGATGGGGTTTATGTCTGGAGAAGAGGCAGGCGACTCCATGCGCCTATCTTCAGTTTCAAGGTACTCCTCCACGATGGCAGCTCGATGGGGCCGTGCGCTATCATCCATCAGGAGGAAGGTGGGACTTACTGCACCCCTGAAAAGGCTGACATATTGGTGAAAAATGACATCCCAATACACCTGACCTGGTACAGTTCCTCTGACAAAGACATGCAGGGGTGTACGTGCACCAATCATAATCCCACCACACACCATCAAACCACGACCTCAAAAATGGTTCAAATGGCTCTAGGTACTATGGTACTTAACATCTGAGGTCATCAGTCCCCTAGACTTAGAACTACTTACACCTAACTAACCTAAGGACATCACACACATCCATGCCAGAGGCAGGATTCGAACCTGCGACCGTAGCGGTCGCGCGGCTCCAGACTGTAGCGCCTAGAACCGCTCGGCCACTCCGGCCGGCGGACATAAAGGGGTTGGTATCTGGTTCCTGGTTCACGCCAGATGAAAACCCTGCGAGAGTCACTGTTCAGACTATACCTGTTCCAGTTACCATGTACTGTGTTCTTGACACCAGGTTTTACGGGCTCTTCTGTGACCAGGGGTCAGTGGAATGCACCTTGCAAGTCTCCAGGCGAATAAACCATGTCTGTTCAGTCGTCTGTAGACTGTGTGTCTGGAGACAACTGATCCAGTGGCTGCGGTAAGGTCCAAAGCAAGGCTACCTGCTGTACTCCGTGGCCGTCTGCGGACACTGATGGTGAGATATCGGTCTTCTTGTGGAGTTGTACACTGTGGACGTTTCCTGTCTGCTGGAATCGTTGCCATAATCTCGAGATGACACTTGGTGGCACACGGAGGGCCCGTGCTACGATCTGCTGTGTTTGACAGCCTCCAGTCACCCTAGTATTCTAACCCTCATAACGTCATCAATATGTGTTCTTTGAGCCATTGCCAACCGAAGTGGCCGAGCGGCTCTAGGCGCTACAGTCTGGAACCGCGCGACCGCTACGGCCGCAGGTTCGAATCCTGCCTCGGGCATGGATGTGTGTGATGTCCTTAGGTTAGTTTGGTTTAAGTAGTTCTAAGTTCTAGGAGACTGATGACCACAGCAGTTAAGTCCCATAGTGCTCAGAGCCATTTGAACCATTTTGATCCATTTTCAACACACAGTCACTATTGGCACGCCTGAAAACGTCTGCACACTTCCTCGCTGTACCGTACTCTAACATGCACCAACACATCTCAGAGTATGTGGACTGCTGCCACCGCCACCGTGCGACGACCGCATGGTCATACCCCAAGGTTATTTAAACCCGCAAACCATGTATTAGCATCATCCTTAATCTATGAGCATGAGTGTATTTACAGCTCGTACAAAATAGATACGTGTTTCAAAGTTTTACTGACCTTCAAAGTAGTCACCAGCATTGTGTATAACCAGTTTCCAGCGATGTGGAAGTCGTGGGATACTCTTAGCAGTTCGATTTGTGGTGACAGTTCGAGCGGCGCGGTCTATTGCCCGACGAATTTGTAGCAGTTCTGAAGCGAATGGCTTGAAGTGTCTCCTTCAGTTTAGAAATGGAGTTGATCGCACGAGGTCTTAAGTCAGGGGAGTGCAATAGGTGGTATAGCACTTAGCAGCCCTATCAGTCAAACAAATCAATAACAGCTTGCACTGTACGTGCTTGAGCATTGTCCTGCAAAATGATGGTCAGGTCCTGCAGAAAGTGTCATCACTTCTGTCTCTGTGCTGTTCATTTTTGAAACACAACCTACGACCAGCGTAGAGACAGAAGTGATGACACTTTCTGCAGGACCTGACAATCATTTTGCAGGACAATGCTCAAGCATGTACAGTGCAGGCTGTTACTGATTTGTTCGACTGATGGGGCTGCTAAGTGCTATACCACCTACGGCACTCTCCTGGCTTAAGCCCTCGTGCGTTCAACTCGATTTCGAAACTGATGGAGACACTTCACAGCATTCGCTTCAGAACTGCTACAAATTCGTCGGATAATAGACAGTAGTCTAAGAGTATCCTACGACTTCCACATCGCTGGCAACGGGTTATACACAATGCTGATGACTACTTTGAAGATCACTAAAACTTTGAAATACGTATCTATTTTGTACGAGCTGTAAATAAATAGTTGCCACTATTAAAGTTCTAGCCCTCGTATAATAGACTGGTTCGAAATGGTACAGTTCCTCATATTGTTACATACACCTTCCAGATTTTCATGCGGGAGCTTGTCTCGAGACAGCTTATAAGTGAATAATATTGTACTTAAAACACTAATGACGTGACCACCACGCAACCACACTCTTGCGTTTGAACTGTAATCAACCAAATTCTATTTCGCGTACGTAATATTCAGATAACGTGTACGCTCGATTGGGTTAAGTCATAAAAACCATTAACATCGTTATCAGGAACATGTGGGTCACACAGTCAGTGACGCTTGGAATGTGGTGAAGATATAGGAGGAATTGAGGGTGATGTGCTTGGGTAGTTCAGTCGCTAAAAACATTACCTGTGAAAGAAAAGCATCGGAGTTCGAATCTCAGTCCGGCACACAGCTTCAGTCTCTCGACAGGAAGCTACACAGAATAGCAAACTTCGCCGTAGACTGGAACACTCATTGCGAAAGTGGTGTAATATGGCAGTGGTAAGTGGAATCCAAGGAGTATTACAAACATTGCAAGAAATGATAACGGAAGACTGTTTTGAAGTATGCTGTCTGAAGGTGAATCCAACCAGGAGCGTTGCCTGATGCGGGTAACAGTCCTTATCAACTGAAATATCGACAACGACTTGACTACTACTCAGCTGTGACCTGCTATAAAGTAAAATTCATATTTTTTGACGTTTTAGGCCCCAAGTTCCGACGCTGTCCAGACAAGTACTGTGTGTATACAACCGCCACAACTCTCTCCCCTCTCTACGGCGATAGGAGATCCGTTCAAAGCTTTTATCTCCAACAAAATAATCGGGTAATTCTAAAGTTCACTACAGTATGGATTTTATACGACTTTACATGGTTTGTGAAATGCACGCTCTTAATTTTCCACATAAAATTTATGTTGTAGTGATCGCAGATTTACACAAGTATAACCACTTTCGAATGATCAGGCAATCATCTTTAACAACTCGTCAAATGTACTGTAACAACGTATAGTGACATGTGAATAACTCATCAAATATAATATTATTACCTATAAATCGACTCCGATTCTTTACAGAATCAAGCACCCACGTATAAAATAGCTTCAAATTTCTGATTTCATTACAGATGAGTCAGTAGATCAAGTATTTACCGTTAAGCATGTAAACCCTTTATGGCTGAAGATGTAAAACCGTAATTATTTCGATTTTTTTTTTTTAGTTTCAAGCAACAAACGGTTTTCCTTTCATTATTTTGTGGGGCTGTAAGTGAGAAAAAGTTTAGAAAGGGTTCGGAGCGTGAGTAAAGTCTGTCGCAAATGCTAAGTCCTTTCATTCTCAAATACTGGACCAATATATTGTGGATTATTCTGTGGGATGTGATTTATACTGCCTCAAGACATCAACACAGTTTCTAATTTTAAAACTGGACTTTTTCTGTTAAACGTTGGACGTAAGAAAATTTCTCTTAATGAAAAAATCATGAAGCATTTTAAATTATTAAATTAGTCAATAATTGTATCAGATACCGAAAACCAAATTTTTGTTGCTCCTGGAAGCTGTTGGACAGGCAACCTGCAAATGGGACTATGCGACCGTTTTAGCCGATTACATATGTGAAAATGATTGCCTTATCAATCGAATCTGTTCATCCGCGTATAAATTTTCGAGCAGGACAAAATAAATTTTATGTTTTATGTAGACCCTCTAAGCGTGCCGAAACTCACCTTTATTTTAATTAGGGCCGCGGTTGGCGATGTTTTTACGACCGGAAGTTTCCGTCTCGATAGCTTACGAGCACAGTACCTTCGCAGCGGAAATGGCAACACAGTTGGAATCGAAAATGCTCCCATTGGTGTATTGCTAGTGAGAGTAGTTCTGTCCGCTCGCTTTTAAACAGCAACTAATTTGAATAAGACTTGCCTAATATGCCAGTACTTAGCTACTGTTCCACAAAAGCATTCTCCATACTTTTCTGCGTTCTCTGCGCCAGTGTCGTGCCGCATTGCAAAGTGAAGTGTACATTCTGAACACTCTTGCAAATGTGAAATAGTAAAAGGAAATAAATAGTCAAATAACACGAATATTACCAGCTATGGATCTTCTACAATCCTTGAGAAGGTCAGGGCCCGCTCATGTAGTCCGCGTCGTAACGGAAGCTAACGACAAAGCACAGTCTAGAATTCTAAAGAACTTGATTCGAGTCTCGCGTGACGCCGTTAGTGGGAGAGTGTCTCTGACGAAGACTACAACTCTGAAGACATTACTGCATACCAGATGTGCCCAAGTTCTCAGTCTTAAACCGCTCCCCTGTTGATGGGAAATTAAATACTAACGAAAGCTCAGGAACATTTCTGAAAACGCACAAACCATCCCAGATGTTTGTTTCTTCTCGCTCTTTGTCAGCCAATAAAGGCAGTAACAAAATATCTGGAGTAATTTGGGAAGATAAAAGAGGCTCTTGGCCTGAGAAAAGCATCCTGGTATGAGATGCACGACGTGGCATGACGTGCTTACATGCAGGTGTGGCGCACAGCTGCGGGCTGACTTCACTTTGAAGCTTAGTAATCGAACGCCAACCGGAAAACGCTCCAGATAAGATTGGCTGGCAGATACCTGCGATCATAAAGTCTCAGCCTGTATACGCCCCACGTGATTGATGTGCATCATACTCATTTCCTTGCTTCTGCGTAGTAATCTAAAGAGAAGATTTCTTTTCACAATAACGGATATGCGCAGATGGTGGACTTTGTTAAGCACTTAATCGTCAGTATTTATTTTGCTTAAAACTAACAAATAGAATGTTGTATCTGAGGCACTGATCTCTGAATATCGTGAATCTCTGTTTTCCCCTCGTATTGCGTCTTTCCAGAATTTAGCCAACTGCTAATGCAAACTAAAAGTATTGTAAGGTCTGCGGAAAAAAGTAACGTTAGAAAAGCATGTACGAATATAATGGCCGTACATACCTCGTAGTTGGACACCTTAAACTCAGTAACTTGCTGCTGCAGAAACATAAATGGCCTGGTTACATATCATTCTGCTACTTGTGAGATATTATAAACTGAAAAGGGGGACAGAGTAAATCCCCTTTGTCCAATGAACTCGAAGGCTACCTGTCAATCTCCTCTAGTTAGGTTATCCACTCCATTGGCAACTGCTTCCATTTATGCAATAATGTGGCATAAAAACGCCATTGCTGAGACAGTACGTAGAGCAAGTGAAACAGCCAACCAACTTGTAAACTACTACTGGAAACCAAGCTATACTTTCTGCCTTGACGTTGGTATATTGGAGTTTGTTATTTTAGTCAGCCGTCCTTGCTGTATTTACACATGGATTGTCCTTGTGACAGTGACACGTACGGGTACATATTATTGTCGCTTTCAAATTGATCAAATCAGTGGCACTCTTCCCTTAGTAGATGCTATATTGAAAACATTTGATCACAGTTCACAAATACTCTGGCGCTGGCTATGTTTGGCATTACTTTGAAGATATGAGTGCTCGGATTTCAGTTTAAATACTTGAAATTATTTTTACTTATGCCAGGAAGATTGAAATTCGACTACTTCTATATACAGGGTGAAGAAAAATTCGCACACTCGGACTTCGTAGCGCGATTCCTCACATGCTACTACACAGACTACTTTTAGCAAATAAAAAAGAAATAACCCTCAAACCAGATTCGAACCCTCGACTTCTTGCATGCTAACGCAAAACGCTATACACTGCACCAACTGCACAGTGCTACTCAAGCTAGTGACAGTCGTAGTTACTGTACATGTGATTACAGTGTTGTCAGATTGCCCGAAATATGGGAAGTACGAAATGTGAGAGACATTTTTGTATTGCCAGTATGTGAGGAATCGCTATGCGAAATCCGAAAATGGTTCAAATCGCTCTGAGCACTATGGGACTTAACATCTGAGGTCATCAGTCCCCTAGAACTTAGAACCACTTAAATATAACTAACCTAAGGACATCACACACACCCATGCCCGAGGCAGGATTCGAATCTGCGACGGTAGCGGTCGCGCGGTTCCAGACTGAAGCGCCTAGAACCGCTCGGCCACGCCGGCCGGCCTGCGAAGTTTTTTTTCACCCTGTGTATTATAAACTGTCTTAGTTACGTAAGGGGTTCCTCAGGATTTCAAGTGTGTCTCTGTATTGGATAATTATGACTTTGATATTGTCCTGGACGCTTTCCTACTTCAACATTTTAAGGCAGCTCCGAACGTTCGTTGGAATCTTCGCCATTTTGCTTTTTTCTGCACAGCACAATATGACTTACATTTTGCTTTATTCTCTCTACTGATAACAACTCATGTAAGCATTGTGTTAAACTTCCTGTTCTCTCCTTCTGCTTTATATAACTGGTTCTTCATAAGGGCAATGACGTTATTAATCAACGAGAGAGACAGTTGAACTACTTCTCTGCATGCCTGCATAGTCTCTGTAAATGTGTCTATAACTAAGACGCCACCAGTCATAATACAATTTGACAAAATTATTTCCAACATCATTTTAACTAAATTGACTGTGGATTCTTGCTGAAACGTTTGAACTATACGCAAGAAACACACTTTTTGTCCATACTTTAAGTGACCTAATCTTTTAAGTACAAGCCCATTTTCTGGTTGTATGCTGCCAAAGTAGCTCAAGAACGACGAGCTTGATCTCTTTCGCTGGCCGGTGTGACCGAGCGGTTCTAGGCGCTTCAGTCTGGAACCACGCGACCACTACGGTCGCAGGTTCGAATCCTGCCTCGGGCATGGATGTGTGTGATGTCCTTAGGTTAGTTAGGTTTAAGTAGTTCTAAGTTCTAGGGGACTGAGTCCCTCAGATGTTAAGTCCCATAGTGCCCAGAGCCATTCGAACCTTTTTTTTTTATCTCTCTCCATCCTCTGCCAATGTTGTGCTGTTCAGTTATATAATTTGTAAAAAAAAAAAAAAACTCCAAGCTTTATAACACTGGGAAACTAACTGGAATAACCTTGCTCTGTGCGATGAACAAAATAATACCCAGATGGTCAATAACGTGATTTGAGATGTTTGTATTAAACTTGTAATATATTTAAACCATAGTCAGTATTATGTAGTGATAAACACTGAGCTTATAATCTATTAGATATTGTACTGTTAATGCCACATACAATCATGTTGCGTTTATGTAAGGCTCGAGGTATTGGTATTGCTACTTACTTTCTTTGATGGCTGAAGATCAAGGCGCCAATGCCTGGAGGTGAGGGGGTGCCGCACCCCCCTTCCTCTTAGGGAGAGGAAAAAATGTAGTATGGATAAGAGTTTTTCTTTTATCAGTGTCGGAACGAGTACCTTTTTATGGCTACTTACAAGTCGCGTTTCGTTTTCTAAAATATTTAAAATACTGCACACCCCCTACAAACTGTCGTATGAGCGACCTTGTTGAAGATCCTTCGTTTAGTTGCAGACCAGGACGTTTGGAACCCGAAAAGTCGGTCGTGTATATTAAACTGTTGCGAAATATAAGCAAAAAGTGTGTCACCTTGTATAATAGCTTCTAGTTTGATTAATATATCGATCCAAAAATATCTATGAACAACATCCGTAGATGTTTCACCGGTTTGATTTAGGTATTGCCATGATTCACCGAAATCAAGAGTAACGGCCCAGTGGCGCGTGTAAGAGACTACCGTCGAATCTTTCTTGTTATTCTTCTTCCGTTGCAAATGACATTAATGTCGGCGAGTCTTAAACTAGCCTTTTTTTCATCTTTCTTAATACCAGTGAATTTGCACTCTACCAAAGACGTTTGTGGTGAGACTCCTTTAAATTCCAATAACAAAAGGAAAAAAACTGTTTTTGTCAGTGAAGAAATACAGCATCAGCCACTTTTTCTGTAAATTCATTTATGCCAAAACGCGTTTCGTGATTTCCTTAAATCGTTGCACGCAAATACTGGGATGATTCCTTTGAAAGGGTATGGCTGATTTCCTTCCTCATTTTCCCCTAATCCGAGCTGGTGGTCCGTCTTTAATGACCTCGTTGACGTTAAACCCTAATCTCCTCCTCAAAAGACAGCTCTGTTCGAGAAGAAAACGGACATCTTCGCGGCGAAAAATTTATGAACAAAGAATGTCTCGTCTACTCATTAACTTTGCAATTTTTAGGGCGTCATTGCACCGATTTTCCCAGCTTACATAAACATAGCCAAAGCCTTGCAGACAAGCAAAAATTACACGAAGCGAAATGTAGTGTGAGGAGGGCTATGCGAGAGTCGTTCAACGAATTCGAAAGTAAAGTTCTATGTACTGACTTGGCAGAAAATCCTAAGAAATTTTGGTCTTATGTCAAACCGGTAGGTGGATCAAAAGAAAATGTCCAGACACTCTGTGACCAAACTGATTCTGAAACAGAGGATGACAGAGTAAAGGCGGAAATACTAAATGTCTCTTTCCAAAGCTGTTTCACAGAGGAAGACTGCACTGTAGTTCCTTCTCTAGATTGTCGCACAGATGACTAAATAGTAGATACCGAAATAGATGACAGAGGGATAGAAAAATACTTAAAATCGCTTAAAAAAGGAAAGGCCGCTGGACCTAAAGGGATACCAGTTCGATTTCACACAGAGTACGCGAAGGAACTTGCCCCCATCGTGCAGCGGTGTACCGTAGGTCTCTAGAAGAGCGTAGCGTTCCAGAAGATTGGAAAAGGGCACAGGTCATCCCCGTTTTCAAGAAAGGACGTCAAAAAGATGTGCAGAACTATAGACCTACATCTCTAACGTCGATCAGTTGTAGAATTTTGGAACACGTATTATGTTCTAGTATAATGACTTTTCTGGAGACTAGAAATCTACTCTGTAGGAATCAGCATGGGTTTCGAAAAAGACGATCGTGTGAAACCCAGCTCACGCTATTCGTCCACGAGACTCGGAGGGCCATAGACACGGGTTCCCAGGTGGATGCCGTGTTTCTCGACTTCCGCAAGGCGTTTGGTACAGTTCCCCACAGTCGTTTAATGAACAAAGTAAGAGCATATGGACTATCAGACCAATTGTGTGTTTGGATTGAAGAGTTCCTAGATAATAGAACGCAGCATGTCATTCTCAGTGGAGAGAAGTCTTCCGAAGTAAGAGTGATTTCAGGTGTGCCGCAGGGGAGTGTCGTAGGACCGTTGCTATTCACAATATATATAAATGGCCTTGTGGATGACATCGTAAGTTCACTGAGGCTTTTTGCAGATGATGCTGTAGGATATCGAGAGGTTGTAACAATGAAAAATTGTACTGAAATGCTGGAGGATCTGCAACGAACTGACGCATAGTGCAGGGAATGGCAACTGAACCTCAATGTAGACAAGTGTAATGTGCTGCGAATACATAGAAAGAAAGATCCTTTATCATTTAGCTACAATACAGCAGGTCAGCAACTGGAAGCAGTTAATTCCATAAATTATCTGGGGGTAGGCATTAGGAGTGATTTAAAATGGAATGACCATATAAAATTAATCGTCGGGAAAGCAGATGCCAGACTGAGATTCATCTGGAAGAATCCTAAGGAAATGCACTCCGAAAACAAAGAAAGTAGGTTACAGTACACTTGTTCGCCCACTGTTTGAATACTGCTCACCGGTGTGGGATCCGTACCAGATAGGGCTAATAGAAGAGATAGAGAAGATCCAACGGAGAACAGCGCGCTTCGTTACAGGATCATTTAGTAATCGCGAAAGCGTTACGGAAATGATAGATAAACTCCAGTGGAAGACTATGCAAGAGATACGCTCAGTAGCTCGGTACTGGCTTTTGTTGAAGTTTCGAGAACATACTTTCACCGACGAAAATGGTTCAAATGGCTCTGAGCACTATGGGACTTAACTTCGATGGTCATCAGTCCCCTAGAACTTAGAACTACTTAAACCTATCTAACCTAAGGGCATCACACACATCCATGCCCGAGGCAGGATTCGAACCTGCGACCGCAGCGGTCGCGCGGTTCCAGACTGTAGCGCCTTTAACCGCTTGGCCACCCTGGCCGGCCCTTCACCGAAGAGTCAAGTAGTATATTGCTCCCTCCTACGTATATCTCGCGAAGAGACCATGAGGATAAAATCAGAGAGATTAGAGCCCTCACAGAGCTTACCGACAATCTTTCTTTCCACGAACAATACGAGACTGGAATAGAAGGGAGAACCGATAGAGGTACTCAAGGTACCCTCCGCCACACACCGTCAGGTGGCTTGCGGAGTATGGATGTAGATGTGGATGTAGATTTTATATCGATTGTTATTTACTCTTAGTCACACAAGCGTTCTTAGTAACTGTAAGGCGAATAGTAAGAAAAGGGGCGTTTTAGATGCAATATTAACAGGCCATTTTCCTAGGTAAGCTTGCGGAAATCGTGTGACGATTGAGTAACGAAGATTTGCGGTGTCACTGTTCCCCGATGCGTGAAGTAAGCGTGATCAGCAGACGGGCGGCACTAAGCCGCACGCCCATCGGCAGCAGGTGTTCCGCTCAGCAGATAAGATCGCGCCGCGCTTATCTCGGAGCACACTGCGCCAGGGCTCGCTCAACACGGAGCGCTTTCCTGCCACCGAAGCTGCTGCGCCGAGCTTCGCCAACCCACCGCTGCTACAAGCCACCCATGAGCCATTATAGACCAAGTCGTTTTTTTAAAAAAACAAAGAAGCAAATACGTGTTTTAATATTCTACACGACATCCCAGTTTCGGCTTATTGCCATTAGCAAGTGACATCTAGTTGGAAGTGACGACCATATTGCATCTATAGTGAAGTCCTTCTGTTATGTGTCGGTAAGTATAATATTTCTTGTAGTTATCGAAACGTAAAAATATGGTTTTGTCACATGTTTTGACAGTTCAGTTTTGACAATTCTTTACTAAGATGCTATATGCTTTGTAAACATATAGCATAATGGTAAAGAATTGTCGAAACTGAACCGTCAAAATATCTGACGAAAACATATCTTTACGTTTAGATAACTACAAGAGCTATTATACTTACCGAGACATGACAGAAAGACTTTGCTATAGATGCAATATTGTCGTCACTTCCATCTAAAGGTCACTTGATAATGTAAATAAGCCGAAAGAGGGCTGTCTTGTAGAATATTAAAAAACATATTACCTTATTGTAGCTGGTATCGAGCATTCATTTCCATGATGTCTTATACCGACGTATACTATGCTGTGGGCCCAACTGAACGTAAAAAAAGAGTCAAATGTACGACGGTTACACCAGGGGGTTTGATCCACGGATTTCAGAGGCTAAGCGGATTTTTAACGATAGTTGCTGATTTGTCACAAAATAAAATTAAATTTCGGCGAAATACAGCAAGGAATTTGAAAGCCATTTCAGTACGATCACTGTGAAAGGATGAAGTCACACAGTGGCGCCGTCCGTCAACTCCCAAACTCATGAGTCACAATTTTGCTGACTAACCCTACACTTTCATCCCTTCTGATGCAACCGACGAAAAGATGGAGCAACTTTTTGCTCTAAATGAATTTTGTACACTGAGTAAACTAAGTTTTCTGTGACAGTTTGAACTTTCGCGAACAAACGATATTTAGAACTGAAATATTAGCACTGCATGGAGCAGGGAGCGGGAGGGCCAGGCCAGAAACTCTTAAATTCCCTCACAAATTTTCTGATTTTTCCAGAAAGATTAACAAAGAAATTTGGTACATTTTAAGAAATAATCATCGATATGTATTTCAGAAATTACACTTTATTTAAAATTAACAAATAGCAAGAAAAAACTTCAGAACAATATCTGTAGTAAACACGCCTAGCAATACTTGATAGTTGATCCACAGCCGGCCTTTACTAGTTCAGCTTCAAAAGGCCATACTTGACGCCCCAGTTTGATTACCAATGAGAGTGAAAATTCGCACCGTGGGTAATTGCAACATAAACAATAACCCGCACGCAGCTACCCATTAAATCATTGTGCATGTGAAAAGTTAAATATTCGCACTGGACTCATGCCCCTAAATAAAACAATAAGTTTTTGCAGAAGTAGATCTTAAAACAATTTATGTAAAATGACATTAACACCACATAAAAAGGCACATATACAGGGTGACCCAGCTGCCCCTACAGATTTCATTTTACGCAACCCGCAATGTCATATCTGGCCTTCAAAAACCAAACACGTGATTTTCATAGTCTCTCGTTCGCTGGAGGCCACGGTTTTCGTATTATTCAAGAAAAACGTAGAAAGTGACATTCAGACGCACCCTTACTCACACAGTCATCCCCAACCGGTCAGGTTTTCTGGTATCCTGTTCATGATACTGCCTCCTACCGCTATACAAAAATTGGCGACTGCACGAATTATTTCCCACATTCGTCCGTTTTTGGTCTTTATTGACTGTTCTTATTACGGCGCCGGCTTAATCGAACATTTAAAAATTGTAAACCTGAAGTTTGTGTAAATTTTACCTAACAATTTTGTGGATTTTAACAGCAGAAAATAATGTTACATCGTAGTATTCGTTAGGCGTTCTGACTTCGAAACTAGTGTGCTTGTAATGTTTAAACAGCCAATTATGCCGGTGATGTAAAACCCGAATCAATAGAGACCAAAAATGGTCGAACAGTTCATGTAGTCGGCTTTTTTTTACAGTGGTAGGAGTGAGTACCAAGAGCAACATCTAGAAATCCTGACTAGTGAGGAATGAGTATGGGGGTGGATGTCGGTTTGAAAGTCACTTTTGTATATTTTTCTCTAATAACTAGAAAACAGTAGCCTCCTGTGAAAGCATATCCCAGTACCAAATTTAAATACATTAAACTTCCTGTTCATTTCTTCTGTAGAGCTAATAGTTTGCGCATAGCGAGCGCGAGAATGTGAAAATCTTGCGCGTGGTTTTTGAAGGCACTATGTGACATTGTGTGTTACATAAAACGATATCGGTAGGGGCAGCTGAATCACCCTGTACATCAGGCGCGCTAGACGTTAAGGTCCTCCTCCGGGTGTTCAGTGCCCAACACCGGAGCGCTGCGAAATACGTCAGCAAGTAACGGAGTAGCAGTGTCTCTGGTGCACTGCCATTTATGGTTATCAGTAGCCACTGCGCGGCTCAAGAACCATACGAAATTCCCATCTTGCATCATCCAAAATATACCCACACTGCACAACAACATATACTCACGCTTTCCAACTTTCTTTAGTGTTTCATTTCAACATGGGAAAGTCCGATGAACACTTCTCACACAACAAAACACAGAATTGCGTTCTCTTAAACCATCGTCATTTTGCAAAGTCATACTATTACCTGGTGGTTAAAAAGTACCCCTGTGTGGTAGAAGGAAAAATCATGAGTACTTTAGAGATCTGAAGGGCTAGAGAGTGTTAAAACCCTCATGATAATATTTAGTTTTGCTGTGAAACATACTAAGCTATTTCTCGGATTATTCATTTATGTAAGGAATCAGATGAAATGAGAATGGATGCTTCACCTAACAGAATAGAACTTGCACTCGTTGATTCATTATATATATATTCCCATACAGGGGAGACACTTTGAACTGAAAGTCGCTTATCCGGTGTCAGTGGATAAATAAGATACTGCAATGCCTGTGTTGTCCAGATGCAATTTTCCTTCGGACATAGATGCATTTTCACTGTCGTCATTCCATTATACCATTATAAAGCTGATGGTTGTCCATATTCACAACTGTGAATACTTTTCATGTATAGAAGTTTTAAAGGTTCAGTCAACTGAGAAAAGACCAAGTGGAGAGGTGTAACGGCAAGTAAGGAGAAGTAAGAATAAAAATATAGTACACAAAAAACCTTCCACGAAATAAACAGGAATAGAATCTTCGTACGAGATGAATTATTATTTTTGTCATTAGAAGAGACATAATTGGAAGCAAGGAAAATGGATTATAGAATTAGTCGAGTTTCTGGAAATAAAATGATTTAAATGGAGCCACATCGACAGTGCGTTTATCATTCGTCATAAATGACGCAGTTGTTACATTTATTAAAGAAACAGTGTTTTGTCAAGTCGAGCTTATTTTTTTCATGCACCCCATGGTATACCGGAAGACGTATATGCGTCTGACGCCCGAACTGCCTGTTAGTCGTTGACAGCCGTTTCCGCTGGCGACCAGAGTTCTTCGCCCTTGGTTCGCGAAGAATAT
This sequence comes from Schistocerca serialis cubense, assembly GCF_023864345.2. NCBI lineage: Eukaryota > Metazoa > Arthropoda > Insecta > Orthoptera > Acrididae > Schistocerca > Schistocerca serialis. The sequence goes on along the minus strand of NC_064644.1, from coordinate 599,743,240 downwards.
CGCATGAATAAGTGAGACACACACACATACACACACACACACAAACACACACACACACACACACACACACACACACACACACACACACACACACACACACACATCTTGCCCTCACTTGGAGAATGTAGTTATGCTAACAACATCTCTGCCGCATACAGCGGACGTCTCCAGTTTTCAGTTGGCGGCTGCGGTTCCTTCACGTGACTTGTCTCTGCCCTTATAAATCGTTCTTCAGCAGCGCGCTGTATTCTCCCTGACACAGTTTATTCTCCCTGACACAGTTGACATTTCGACTAGAATCCGCTGAGCAGCAGTCATTATTATCGTGGTGCTGTTAAGGCACGTAAGTCGCATCTGAATACATATCTAATCTAAATGACTACATGTGATCGTTTATCTAGTTTTTCATTCCAAGTGATCAGCATGGAAGCATTCGTTTCGGAGTTATTAACAACGCTACGAATAACCCTAGATGTTGACCTGTGACACAATGAAGACTTCTGCATTGCTATGGTGGACTGCTAGTGATCTGGCGAGAAGTACCCACGGCTTCGACGGCTGCCTACGTTGTCAGATGGCAGGAGTGTGGCCTGGAACCACTGTCACAAGCAAGGGAGCTTTCTGGCACGAACCAAATATTCAGATTCGAAGCTGCTAATACAGTGGATTTCAATGCACTGACACTGGAAACAGCAGTAATTCGTTTCTGAGTCACACATTCTTTGCCCAAATGGACCAGTGAATAGGACTTCCCGAAATTCCTTTAGCCTTTCTCGTAAGTTGCCCCAATAATTTAGTTGTGCGTACACAACATACCACTCCACTATATCGTAAAAATTCTTTGTCCTGAATTGGGATAACTAAGGAAGAAGATGTATGTTTGTTTGCTTCCAGGAAAAGCTGGTAGAGTTGAGTAAGAAGCAAACGACAGATAAATGTATCGTTCATGTGTGCACTTCGATGCTAGTTCGAACGTAAGTTGACTAAACATCATCTTCCGAGATTATGACAACACATCTCTACAGGAAATATTCGTCAAAGAGCTCTAAGCCTTGTTGACAGTTCGAGAGTCTACAAGGGTTAATTACTTTTAACAAACTGATACTTGATAAAGAGATAGCGACTAAGAACGTTCCTTGTACAGCAAAGAAAAAAGTACGTAATCTACGGATTTTTTATTCTTTCGGGAATGAAATGTGTCAGACTTGGTCACAACTTCACTTTGACCATTCTGAGACTTTTGTATCCCGCCTGGAAGCCGGCGCGTGGGTCTGCTCCTGTAAACTGAAGGGTAGGCCGAATGTAGGAAGCGAGTAGGAGCAGGTGAGGTAGAATTCTCTCGGTAGTGCTATTAAGATAAAAGTGGTTTTACTATATTAATTTGAATACATAATAACGTGAATACCTAACTTTGCACTGACAAGCAAGTAGGTGCTAAGCCGGGTGTATCAAAGCTCACAAAAGTTACGCAGGCAAATTTTGAAGTGGCTCGCCCACTATGAAAATGACACAATGTTGGCTGGTCGTCAGCTCGCGAACAAGTGGGCAGAATGTGGAGCGGCGCTCGTAGAGCTGCACAGCGCCGGCTAGAGGGCGCTGTCGTCGGTGTCGGTGTCGTAGTGCCAACCTAAGAACTTGTACCTACGCCGTGGCATCGTAGCTATCGATACCACAGAGACCTCAGCTCGCATTAGACATTTCACAATAAAACTGTTTTCTCTAACTCCGAACAAAAAGACACTTTTATTAATTTTCCAATAAATTTTGATTTATTTACAAACAAGTTTTCAGCTTGTAACTTCAAACTCTGGTTGATGGGAATTTCGTGCTAGTGTTGTGGGCGTTTGAATCGCGTGCCGCTCGACACTAAACGCCACCGTCTACCGATTCTAATGATAATAATAATAATAATAATAATAATAATTTGGTGTGACTCAGGGGCCTAATGGAATTCTTTAAACTGGACGCCACTTGGGCGACTTGACCCGAGCTATTCAACTGGGGAAAGGGGATCTGCAGTTTAACGTGGAATCCGAACCACGTGTCGTTTTTTTTTTTTTTTTTTTTTTTAAAAAAAAAAAAAAAAAAAAAATTCTTTATTTCCAATTACATATTAATCATACAATGTAGCCCACTACCTTATATGATTAGTGGGCCGTTATACATATACATTTATTCATCTTTTTGCAGCTATTCTACATTCAACTTAGTGACTAGTTGGTTATGCACTATATGAAAACTACAATGGGCATAATTATATGTTCTAAGTACTAAGTGGTATCCTAATTTACTACTAACTATGGACTAGTCGCTATAGCCTGCAGCGTTACAAATGTGTCAGCTGGAATATAAACCTACTGTAAGGCCTTGCTCATTGAGCGAACCCCAATGAGCGTGCCCCTGACACTGGGCAGGCCATGGTGTTAGTCGCTGCAGGTTCCTATAATTGAAGTCTAAAACTAGGTTCTACAACTAAACTTATCCTAGGGTCAATTTCAGGTGCGTTGTCTAATTTAGGTTATTGGTGCACCCCACTCCCCCTGATCCCGAGCGCGGCGGATTCTCGACTAACGAAGTCGGCCTTTCCGGGTTCGGGCGGCTTGGGAATAGGGTACTAGACTTCATCGGTATTATTGTGTCTTAGTATGGGGCTAGTTTGGTTCTCGCAGATAGTCCCTTAAGACTTTCTGTGATACCGCGTTTGCCAATTCGTTGATAGTCTGAAAAGTGTCGCGTTGTCTTAAGAGTCTGAATGTGTCGTTGTGGGGTAGTTGGTCGCGTAACACAGAGGCCACATCATTGAAAGAGGGGCACTCGTAGACTACATGGTCAGGAGTACCCTCCGGAACACCACAGTCACACGCGGGTGTCGCCTTTCTTCCAAATCGACATAAGTATGTCGGATAGGGTCCATGGCCAGTGAGAAGGTGGATCAATCCCCTAGTTGGTTCGAAATACTTCATTTCCAATCTTTCCCTAACGTCCGGTAAAAAGTTGAATGTTCTTCGTCCTGTTTCTTCGTTTTCCCATGACTGTTGCCACAGCTGACCCCCTCTTAACCTGATCTCAACTTTGTTTTCTGTCCTACTCCCCAAAATTTCTTCTATCTTATCCATGTTCCCCTTTTTTGCCCAGTACCAGGCAGCCTGCTCACGAATTTTAATGTCTAAGGGGCAGAGTCCCATTATGACTAATAGGGCCCCTCCCGGTGTGGTCCTGTAAGCCCCTGTTGATCTCATAATCATGTTTCTTTGTATTCTTCTCACTGTCATGGCAGGCACCACCCTCGTGAGCCTGTGTGCCCAGACTCCAGAACCGTAACCCACTATGGAGGTGAGTATGCTGTTATGATATAATTTGATAAGATGTGGTGGAAGGTGGAAACGTTTATGCCCAATGGAGATGAGGTTGTTGAGTACTTGTAAGGCTCTTTGTGTTACGGTTTCAATGTGTCTGCCGAATGACCACCTCTCATCAATGATGATGCCCAGGTATCGAGTCTCACGTCGTCTGAGGACAGGTGAGCCCTCTATCCTAACTGTAGGATTCCTGACTAGCTGTCCCTTAAGAAGGAGATACGTTGACTTTGTTGGTGAAATTGTCATTTTCGTTTTTCGGCACCAAAGTTGTAGTTTTTCTATTGCACGTTCTATTTTGGGTTCTATGTCTTCTCGGCTTCGGCCGCCAACCAGTAAGAGGAGGTCATCAGCGTAGGCTATCACCTCTAGCACGTCGTCACTTTGCTGTAGTGTGTCTAATAGAGGTTCCATGTGGATGTCCCAAAACAGGGGACCTAGTACGGAGCCCTGGGGACATCCCTTGGTGATTATTTTTGTTACCCTTGTGCTAGGGGATGATAGCCAGACCTCCCGATCCTTACAATAGCTCCTCAGACACCCATATAGCAGCCCTGGGCACTCCTTCTCCCGTAAACAGGAGAAGAGCGAAGGCCACCACAGGTTGTCGAAGGCGCCACTTATGTCCACCATGATGCCAACAACGTACTTGTACGGGGTAGAGCCACAGACCTCAGCCGCCAGGGCGATTGCATCAGATGCTGATCGCCCAGGCCTGAAGCCGAATTGTCTGCTGCTCATCCCGCACAGCACTCGGTGTGCAGCCAGTCTGTCAGCCAGCAGTCTCTCCAGAACCTTCCCAAGCAGATCAAGCAGGCAGATTGGACGGTAGGACTTTGTTTCTGCTGGGTCTTTGTCAGCTCCTTTCTTGATTATCACTACATTTGCCCTCTTCCATATACGAGGGAACTTTTGTTGCCTGAGACATTCATTATAGAGATGGGTTAGAGGGGCGATTATCTGGGGAGCCAGAAACTGCACCACCTCCGCCACAATGCCATCTGGCCCAGGAGCTTTCCCTATCTTCAGGGATTTTATATGGGCAGCTACCTCCTCTTCAGAGAAGGGGTAGACTGCCGTGTTGTTTCCATATTCGTTGTTGTTATAGCTCTCCCTCAGCTGCTGTTGTTCGTCAGTTTCTCCATCCGCTGTGTCATCAGGCAGCAGGGACTGGAGAAGGACCTCAGCAGTTTCCTGCCAAGACTCCGTCATCCCATCCCCACGCCTGACGGTTGAGAGCTCCATCGGAGAGCGGATTTTTTCCCGGACAAGCTTGTAGGGAACTCCCCAAGGGTCTAGAGCGAGTTGATTTAGTACAAAGTGTTCCCAGCTTTCGGATCTGACCTCACGTAGGCGTCTTTGGAAATTTTCTTTCGCTTCCCGGTATAGTTGCAGCCGTCTTTGTCTCTCTAGCCAGACGACACTGCGCTGGTAGTGCCTCCTAAGCCTTCTGACAGACTGGCGCATCTCCTCTAGCTCAGCTGACCATGGTGACGGAGAGGCCGCTATGGCCTTCCTCCTAGTAGGTACAGCAGCCTTTACCGCTCGAGTTATTGTCGTCATCAGTTCTTCAGCTCTGTTGTCTATGTCATAGTCCAGGTGTCCGTCACCTTCTGGTAGTGCAGGAATGTCGCACTCCCTAGCTAGCTTCTCCCAGTCGGCTCTTTTGTAATTGTATTGCATCTCCCACCCCATGGTCCAGCAGCTCTCCCTGTCTCCCACACTGAAGGTAATAAGGTTGTGGTCACTAGTGGTGGCATTTTCTACCACTTTCCACTGTTGAATTAGGTGTGCCACGTTAGGCGTAGCCAAGGTCACATCGATGTTTGTGCCTTGGCCACCTCCCGCCACATATGTGGGGGGGTTTCCAGGCTTATTTGCCACCACTAGCTGCATGGCCATGATGGCCTCTTCTGCCTTCTCACCGTTAGGGTCTCTTGTGCCACTGTACCATAGGGGGGATTTAGCATTAATGTCGGCAGTTATAATTACTTTTCGCCCCCGCAACGCCGTGATAACTGCAGTAAGGTGTGTAAGGTGTTCTTCGATATCATCACCATACTGGAAGTACATGTTGATTAGGATAATGTTACCAGATGGAGATTGCAGCTCCACGACGTTGCAGTGGCTTGTTGTGTATTGTGTAAGAACTATGGCTCTTAAAATTTTGTTTGTGATAATTATAGCCGATCTCGGGTCTTCTCCTCTGCTTATGACTTGCCATGTCGCGGCTGTAAACACTAATTTTCCATTTAGGGAGTACGGCTCTTGCAGGCAGATCAGATCCAGTCTCCTCTCCTCCACTTCCTTGCGTAGCTCCTGCATCACAAGTCTGCTGTTGTGGGCGTTAAGTTGTCCGATGGTGATTTTTGTCATTAGTTTTTACGGAAAGTATGTATGGATTCTGTCATGTGGCCAGGTCTTGTTCCAGTCAAATGTGATACGTCCATTTGCTAATACTGCTTGTTCATATATGTCGTTCAAATCAAACTTTTCGCCTCGTCTTTCAAAGACCTTTTTGAGTAAGTCTCGCAGGGCTCCGAAGTCGGTGGGGAGATTCACTGACTTAAGTTGGATTCTGTCTACAGCCTCCATTACCGAGAAGGTGACTTTCCTACCATATTCATGTCCCACCCGGACCACGTGTCTCAAGGCAGTAGTCAGGGTAGTCGGCTGCTCTAATCTTGCTAACTGCATGGTGAACTCCAGGTTAGGGTAGACTCTGACTGGGTCAATGGGCGGCAATCTCACAACAGGATCTTTCATATTTGATTCACAGGAGCTAGTTATTTTATTTTCCTGGAGTGGTTGGATGACATTCCTACTTTCCTCTGCTGGGATTGCCGCTGTCTCAGTTGCAGGATGCCATAGCCGTAGTTCTTTGGTCGGCGTTATCCCCTGGCTCTGGGAGGAGGGAGACTTGACTTTAAGAGGAACAGTCTGAGTTCCTCTATCGGTTGTGGTGGACTCCGTTTGGGTACTCATATCCTTAGTGTTAACTGAGGTGTCAGCGAGTGACCTCAAAAACATCTTGAATGCACTTGCCCTCATGGCATCCCTCCTCCTTTTGCTCGGGGATTTTCTTTTGGGCATCCTGTTCGCTTTGACTTGATCAGCCATAGTCTATTCTTGAGATTAGACGCTGCTCTAGAAGTCTGTAGGTGGGGCAGCTTCGCCCAGAGGCGCCGCAGGGTTTTTTCCCCCTTCTTTTGCATGGGATACAGACTGTTGCAGCCCTACAATCTTTGCGGACGTGTCCATCCTCGCCACATTTCGAGCAGACCGACCCCCTGGTACAGTGCCTGAGAACGTGGTCGAGATCTCCGCAATTGTGGCAACGCGGTACCACAAGATAGTCGCGTGCGTTTATGGCGTGAAAGCCAATGTATAGTTTGCCCATTGTAGTTATTCTTTTCCACATCTGGGAGGAGACCTCGGCGACGTGGTGAACCACGTCACGATCCCGAGGCCCTGTTTTAAATTTCAGTTTAAAATTTTCTTTGAATTCTTCTTCTGTCATGTCTTCAAAATTTTGAGCTTTTATGGTTTCGTGTATCTCTTCATTGGTCATAGTTGTTGGTACATCATACAGGATGACCAACGGGTTTCTTTTCCTCGGTGGCTCACATTTGACCACCGAGTTTAGTTTGGCATTGTTCAGTAATTTAGTTTTATCCTCTTCAGAGGCCACTTCTACAATTACAGAATTCTTACTTGGTTTGATCCTGTTAATTTTTATTTTATCTTTTATTGGGTTAATTGTGGTGGTGAGCAGTTCCTGTATTTTTTTCACGCTGGTGTCCTGACCGGGTAGGGTCCTTAGGAACACCGTTGTGTCTGTTCTCTTTGATACTTTGGCAATTGTGTCTCTTGTTGTTTGTGTCTTTGGTGGCGCTTGTGCGACCACTCCCGCCCAGGTCTTAGTCGGTTGTTTACGTAGTCTTTCATTTTCTTTCTCTAGTTCTTCAACGCGGCCTTCGAGCTTGGCGTTGGCTATGGCCCATGCCGCCAGCTCATTTTTTATTGTTGTCAATGCCGCTTGGCTAATTTTACCATTCTTGATATTTTGCTCAAGGAGCAAAGTAATTCTCGTATGCCTTTGCAGGACGTTTTCCCCGTTTGCCTGTCCTGACTCGTCCTGTGGAGCAGGTACAGGCATCACAGAAGCTCGCGATGGCGCACTTGAATCACTCGTTTCTGGTGTCTCCATGATTAACGAGTGATAAAAAAGGGGTGGGAGCCCGTCTCTTGCCCCGGACCGGCTCCTCTGGCATGGGGGGGGACTTCTGCAGCTCGCCCACCGACCTCGCCCCTAGGTCAAGGGCACTCCTGAGCTGCCGGGTTCAGCGCGCCGTCGCCAGCGCACTGGTCCCCATCGATGGCCTCGTCGCCGACGATTTCACACGACGCTCCTCGGCAACTGCACCCCGCACTCCGGAGAGGCGGATGCACCCCTCGCCCTTCGCCGCCTACTTGCCCGAGCTTCCACCTGAAGGCCAAGGACCCACTCCTACTCAGGTGGTGGGTCGGTCCCCCAGTCGTTCGGCGGTCTGGGCCCATCTAACCTGGCCCAGGCGATGTCACCACCACCTGGGTTTGGCAGAACACGCCCCGGTTACCCAGGGGCGCGGCGAAGCACCCTTGCCGACTCGCGCCGTGATCCCACGCCGACAAACGAGGTCGCCGGCATGCAGAGCACCTGCTGGTCTGTGCCCTGCGAACAGAAAGGGACTGGTGTTCGGTCCCTTGACACAGCTCCCCCTGTGCCACGCACCCTTCGCTTTCGCATCGGGTTGGGTCGCAGCTCTCCCTTTTGTCGCAAGGCAGAAGCCAAGCTTAACATCTGGCACCACGGGAAGGCGGAAAGAGCCACTTGGGAAGGAGAGGCTATGAGAGACGCTTCACTTCCCCTGTGAGACGGCCGCGGCACACCCGACTGGAAAGCGATACGCCCCAGTGCGAGCTTCCGTGCCCTACGGCGCGCCGGCAGCGGGCGGGCCCGCCCCGAAACGCGCCGTCAAACGACTGACCTCACGCCAGACACCACGTGTCGTTTGTGGCGAATCTCCACAGCACAGAGAAGTGAACGCTAGGTTAAAAGGCAGACTGAAAAATCTGTAGTCCGACTGGGATTAGATCCCGCGGCCTGGCTTTTCCCAGGGACAGTCTGTGGTGTCATCGCCAGACACCACACTTGCTAGGTGGTAGCCTTTAAATCGGCCGCGGTCCGTTAGTATACGTCGGACCCGCGTGTCGCCACTATCAGTGATTGCAGACCGAGCGCCGCCACACGGCAGGTCTAGTCTAGAGAGACTCCCTAGACTCGCCCCAGTTGTACAGACGACTTTGCTAGCGATGGTTCACTGTCTACATACGCTCTCATTTGCAGTGACGACAGTTCAGCATAGCCTTCAGCTACGTCATTTGCTACGACCTAGCAAGGCGCCATATTCAGTTACTATAATTACTTCAAGAATGTATTCTGAGCAGATAATATTGTGAATCATGTACCGTCAAGAGCGACGTTCGTCATTAATGGATTAAAGTTAAGTATCAAAGTAATTACGTCCACTTTCTGAATTCTCATTCCTTGTCATGTTCCAGACCTCACGTCAGTATAGTTCCTCCCTTCTCACGCCAACCTGCGTGAGCTAAAACGCGTGCATTTCGGCCTCCACTCGTAACACGGTGTTGCCTCTTCTGCTAACTCAAAACAGTCTTTACCGCTGTCTCCCCCGCCCCCCCCCCCTCCCTCCCCACGGCCTCATCTGTTTTTCTTCGGCGTCTTTCTCCAGTATTACTATACGAGTGTCACATGATTTATTTCAAATTCCGTCGATGGAATTATTATTATTATTTACTTTTTTAACTGAGAGTGGCCAGTCCCCTAGGCTACCGCCCCATCACAGCTAGATCGTCAGGCCCGACGTGTGATGCTTAAGCTCTCAACTGGAAGGGAGACTGAATTTCCGGGCGGCCCTCCGTCCATGCTCCTGCGACAACACAAAACTTCCCATATTTATTGAGATTTTACTTCCCATCTCACGTCAGAATTACAAAAGAGTTATAATGCTGAATTTTCCTCTTATTAACTAGGTGGGGTTTCCAGAACCGCCGGCTTAGTGGCAGAGTGATTCTAGGCGCTTCAGTCTGGAACCGCGCGACCTCTACGGTCGCAGGTTCGAATCCTGCCTCGGGCATGCATGTGTGTGATGTCCTTAGGTTAGTTAGGTTCCAGTAGTTCTACGTTCTAGGGGACTGATGACCTCAGATGTTAAGTCCCATAGTACTCAGAGCCATTTGAACCATTTTTTTCCAGAACCAAACAACTTTGTCTGAACCACTTTTTGTCACATCGAAAACAACACAGTTATTTTGCAGAGGACACAGCTATATTCATGTAAAGACGACGATGTCAAAATCCCTGAATCTTCTTCTAGCGGCGGTGTATCGTAGGCCCCTAGAACAGGGAATCGTTCTTGGCGATTTTTAACAAATGGCGTTTTCAAGAAGGGTCGTCGAACAGATGCACAAACCGAGCGCCTGATTTATAAAAAAAAAACGAGGTGACATTTCGAGGATGGTGATGTTGAAATTTAGATTCCTAAAACAATTGTTTTATCGCTTTTCTGCGTATTTTAAAAGCTGAAATACAGCGTGTGTACTGGCAAAATATAAAGTTTTATAGTACCACATTCCAGAATCTACAGTTCCGATTTTTTCTTCTTCAGAAGTCCAGTACCGTGTGCACGTTACAAATCGTGCACAGCACAAACCTTTGTGTGGATTTTAGTATGTTGTAGAATTTTTAAACATTTTTTTATGCTCTCGTATTATGACATTTCTAGGGACCAACATTTTTCTCAACACGAATCAACATAAATTTCGCAAAGAAGGACAGTGTGAGACTCAGATCACTTCGTTTGTCCACAAGATGCAGAAAGCAGCAGATACTGGCGTCCGGGTTGTTACCGTTGTCATTAACTTCCAGAAGACGTCCGACACAGTTCCGCCTAGTGAACAATACGAGCTTGCGGTATATCATCCCGGCTCTTTGATTCGACTGAATAATTAGTAGAAAACAGAACACAGCACGTCATTCTCAACGGAAGGAAATCTTCAGACCCAAAAATTAAGTTCAAAAAATGGCTCTAAGCACTATGGGACTTAACATCTGATTTCATCAGTTCAAAATGGTTCAAATGGCTCTGAGCACTATGCGACTTAACTTCTGAGGTCATCAATCGCCTAGAACTTAGAACTACTTAAACCTAACTAACCTAAGGACTTTACACTCATCCATGCCCGAGGCAGGATTCGAACTTGCGACCGTAGCAGCAGCGCGGTTCCGGACTGAAGCGCCTAGAACCGCTCGGCCACAACGGCCGGAAGAATATAGCTTCAGACGTACTCTAAAGGAGTACTGTAGGGCTACAACTTTTTCAAAATGTATGTATAAAAATCCTAGTGGCTAACATCAAATTTCCATGAAACTTATCGCGAATGATGATATTTTATCTCGACAAGTCACAACGGTAGAAAACTGCATCAGAATGCAGAAAGACCTGCTGAAGATGGACGCTTGGTGCGGGCATTAGGAGTTGACACTCAGTATAAACAAATACATAGCGCATTGCGCGGAAATAGGTGGAAAGGCTCATTTTTGTATGATCACGCGATTGCGGAGCAATTACTCGGAGCAGTCATAGCCATCAAATATCTGTGAGTAGACATATGGAGCGATTTATACTGGAAGGAGCACGTAAAACTAATCATAATTAATGCACATTCCAGACTGAGATTCATTGTAAGAATGCTAACATGGGGAGGCCACGACATTGGGATCACAGATTTACTTCAATCTTTGTACACCTTTAGTACGCCATTAAAACATTATGCTGTGCAAGTGGTAAAGTGCACTACACTGGCAGTTCCCAGAAAATCGCAGGAGAAGTTTTAAGCGTCTGTTACGATGTACGTGATGTATCTGTGCGTAGGTTCATGGTGTTCAAGTGGTTGGCGCTCGAGCGTCAAAAGACGAACGGGGATGAAGCGATGGTTCGACTACGGCTCAGACTTAATTTTTGATATATATTTATTTCAACACTAGTCATATTCTTTAATTTGTATGACATTTTAGAGGTAATATAATTAAAAAAGGGAAGTGTGTCTGCATGAAATTTTAATGAATTTCATGTTATTTAAATACTATTTTAATTAAATTTAATTATTAGAACAAACATATTTACAACTATGAACAAGTAAACGAAGAAACGCATAGAGTTTTCCTGAAAATGTGTGTCTGTCGTGATTTGCGAAATCGCTTATACCCGCAATCTTGTACGGTACCCGGAATTACTTTGTACCTCCACGCTTCGAGCAGCAGACACAAAGGCAGGCCCCGTGTGGCAGTTAACCTGCATAGCGGTGCGACGTTGCTAATGTAGCAAGAACGAATAGTGTAGGCGGAAATTCTTTTGACTATCACAGAATTTACACTTGTACTACAAACATGAAGGTTTGAGACGGAGAGAAACCTTCGCCTCATACACGTTTGTCTTAAGAAGCTCGAACTCTAACCACTTGATCGCCATTAACTCTAACGTCTGACGCCTACGCACAGATACATCCCTTACATAGTAGACGCGGGAAACTTTACTTTTCTAGGGCTCGCCAGAGTAATGCACCTTACTAGTTGCATATTGTGTTGGTTTAGGTGACCTACTAAAGATGTTCAAAGCTGAAGTAAATCCGCGACCCCAACGTCGTAGCCGCCCCTTGTAAGAGGTAAGCTAAATTTGTCATACGAACTTTGCGGTACGACTTCTACTTGCGTTGCATTTGACTCTGTTTCGGTTTTGAAATAGTTGATACATGTTTTCTAAACAAGTGTATGATACGTATGAGCTATAGTCACAATATTTTCTTACCTGTTGGTAACTAACGTAAATAAATTTTGTCAGTCACAACACGTCATCATAATAGTTCTCAGGGCCTGTCATCCTATTAGTTTCGTGTAAAGCAAATAAATATGAGTGGCAACATCAATTTGAAGATATATGTTTTTTTGAGAACATTGTAGCTTTCTAACATTCAATTTGCTGAAATCATAGCAATTGTCACATATATTATGTAATTTTGTTTGACCTGTTCCAGACCAAAATTTATTATTCATTATCTAAATAATTACCTTTAACTGCGAAAAATGCAGTTACTTTCATGAGAAACAAATTTATGTAATGTAAAGTCATTTATCTGTAAAATGTAAGCAGTGTTTTATAGACAATCCATTCTACAATCTTCAGTCTTTTTAAATTATATGTATGTCACGGTCTGGTTTACTGTTAAAATTCCTAGAACTAGAAGAATCAGCCAATATATTGCTTCCTCGCGAGAAGACCGTAAAGTTAGAGACATTCCGTCGGGCATGGAGGCTTCCTTCGACATACCATTCACGGCTGGAACAGGAAAAGGAAAGAAATGACAGTGCTGCACTGCACCACAGACCATAAGGTGGCTTGCGGAATGCGGATGTAGATTTAGACGTGAACAATCATGCTCACAAGCCTATCTAGAGCTTCCCGTTTGTTTCGTTACCTTATCCAGCAATAGTTTTGTGTGTTCGATCTGCAACGTTTAGTAAGACTTATCTCGATAAATTATCTGTTGTCTTGAATATAACGTAGCCGTAAAATTCATACGAAAGGGCATCCAAAAGCTTAAGCGTATTTTGCTTTTTGTTTCCTTTTAGGTTAAAAATTTCTGTTACCTTCGGTGAGAGCTGTAATAAATGACCTTTTTCTGTTCCCTTTTTGCAGATTTTTAATCTCGCGTCGGAAATTCCAATCACGTCGCCTGTCACGAATTGTATATACGAGGAAAAATAAAATTACTGCACAAAAGCTGTAATCGAGAAAATTTCAATAGGAAATCTTTATTGCACTTTTAAAAAGTCAACACCTTCCCAGATATTGCGAATATGGCAAGATGCAGAAATATATGCCCTTGTCTTTGGTTACTGTGTGGGTGAAAGGCCCCCAAAGAAGTGAACTTCACTACCGGCCCGTCCATCTGGGCGCCCAATATCCTATTACACATCACTGCTAGAGGGCTTATCAGAAGCAGAGCTTCCGGGGCGAGAGTGCCTGAAATTACGCCGCAACAGAACGTAGCACACGAACACATCAGATCATTTGGTCTCACGGAACTGATTGCGACCCTAGTAAAGTCAAAACCAGCCGACGAGTGTGGTGAAAGATAGAAAGAGTGTCTTCTCACTCTATCCCTAAACACAGCTGTAGCGTCGTCATTTGCTATTCAGTAGTGAGCAGTTTGATAACTAGAGAGCATACTGTAGTTTTAGTTCGACATGGTGTAGTGACGACAGACAGGTTAAACGACAAACAGCTTCGCAGCAGTGATGAACGAAGAGAAAACTCGTGATGCTCATTACCTGTCACGAAAATGTACGTATTATTACGAGAGCCATGCTGAAGAGCACTCAAGGGTTTGCTCTTGTTTTCATTATTTATAGATCTTCTTTTCGCCCGTATTCTTCTCTGTCAAGCCATTTAGAGCGTTTGGTAGGATTGGTCTCCCACAGTTCATGCCTCGCATCACATCTGTTTTTAACCTTCTGAGTGACAGTCTTGTACCTTGGAATCTACAAAAATCAAATGTGTGTGAAATCTTATGGGACTTGACTGCTAAGGTCATCAGTCCCTAAGCTTACACACTACTTAACCCAAATTATTCTAAAGACAAACACACACACCCATGCCCGAGGGAGGACTCGAACCTCCGCCGGGACCAGCCGCACAGACCATGACTGCAGCGCCTTCAGACCGCTCGGCTAATCCCGTGCGGCTTGGAATCTACATTCGGAGATCTTTCACATCGGCTGCCACTGCTACAACTTTATGAAAAGACAATTCCGTTTTTCACCTTCGTTGAAATACGATCACAGTCATTTATTTCGGCGACGTGCCATTTTCAAGTGCTTACTCATATCCTCGCAATTTCACACAACCGACCTGTGTGAAACGCGTACACCCACAGTGTGGGACCGAGTGAGATGGGGCAGTGATTAGCACACTGGACTCTCATTCGGGAAGACGGCTGTTCAAATCTGCGTTCGGTCATCCAGAATTTGACTGTCTGTGATTTCCCTCAATCGATCCAGCTAAATGCTGAGATGGTTCCTTCGAAAAGGCACGACCGATTTCGTTCCCCATGCTTGAAAAAAATTGAGCCTGTGCTCCACCTCTAATGACCTCGATGTCGACGACTCGTTAATGGCTCTGAGCACTATGGGACTTAACATATGAGGTCATCAGTCCCCTAGAACTTAGAACTACTTAAACCTAACTAGCCTATGGACATCACGCACATCCATGCCCGAAGCAGGATTCGAACCTGCGACCGTAGCGGTCGCGCGGTTCCAGACTGAAGCGCCTAGAACCGCTCGGCCACACTGGCCGGCCGACTCGTTAATCCCTAATCTTCTTTCCTGTGAGCATATTGCGAGGAGACTGTACTGGAGAAAGGCTCATCACCGAAATCAGCTGTGAAATGTGACTGTGGATTTCATTTTCCACCTTTGCTGGATTACGACGTCTTTCGTAGTTATGTTACTTCCTTCCCTGTTCATATACCCCTTCCAGTTTCTACCAACATCTCTGTCCATCGAATAAAATTCTTCCTTGAAATCACTAAAAGATGCTATTACAGGCCTGCTGGTTAATGTTCTGTGACGAATTACTTGTCTTACACACATGTTTTGTGCAGTTATCCGCTTTTCAAAACCTCCGTGATGCCCACCCCTCCCCGACGTATGTGTTCTCTGAGATTATATTGTGTCTCACCTCCTGCAGGGTTAAGTTACAGCATTGCGGTGTTGGGCAGGTCCCGCGGTGGAGAACATTAGAATACAGGTAGAAACACAATCTCTGGCGGACTTTTCTGCCGTGTTCTCAAGTCGTTTTCATTAGAAAATTTTTCAAGGAGACTGGGTGGTATCGACAATAATTTGCTCATGTAAAGCAGAGATGGTGATAATTCCGTTCAAGCGATTTTCTCTGTTCAATTTGAAGACATCTCCGATCTGCCGGCTGTGTGCAAGAATTGCAGAGAGAGTGAACCGCACGTTACTGCTTCCCTGTATGAGAATTTTAGTTTATTGGGATTATGTAGTTTTTATATAGTCCGACTCAAGCGACTCAGTCTTTCATTTACTTATTTACTAGGTAGGACGCATGCCCATCGTCAGTGGTATCTGCGTTACAGAAGACTTTTCAACATATTCACCTCTAGTACGTAGTGTTTCGTATTACTTAAAGTGATTGCTTCTGTTCCATATAATTTAACTTCCCGTATACAGGTTTCCTCATCGCATGAGAAAGACGTTTGAATAACAGTCATACAATTACCTACTTATGGCAGTTTAACTAACATATTAATTTTGAATGATATTGACGAAACATCCTGACAGATCGACCTAAAAAACAAAAAGATAATCGAAAATTTCTTCAGTACTTTCATAAATCTATACTGTTCAACTAATCTCCTTTGTTTAGGAATTTAACACACAACACAATTCAGAAATGAATCTGTGAAGCAAACAAATCAATATCTTTTGATGTTGAGCACATCGCCGTTCACTAAGTTTTACACGCGACACATCGTCTGAAAGACGAAAACCGAATTTCGGAAACCGTTTTTCTCTGCCGTGTTTACGAGTTGAGATCTAAAGAGGATTTGCTACCCCGTTAGATATGGCGTCTAGAAGACATCTGTGTCAGTTTCTGATTTTTCTTCACTTAAATAACAGAGGTAGACACTTTCATGAATTAGATTAGGAAATGAGACACTTAAAGTAGTAAAGGAGTTTTGCTATCTGGGGAGCAAAATAACTGATGATGGTCGAAGTAGAGAAGATATAAAATGTAGACTGGCAATGGCAAGGAAAGCGTTTCTGAAGAAGAGAAATTTGTTAACATCGAGTATAGATTTAAGTGTCAGGAAGCCGTTTCTGAAAGTATTTGTACGGAGTGTAGCCATGTATGGAAGTGAAACATGTACAATAAATAGTTTGGACAAGAAGAGAATAGAAGCCTTTGAAATGTGGTGCTACAGAAGAATGCTGAAGATTAGATGGGCAGATCACATAACTAATGAGGCGGTATTGAATAGAATTCGGGAGAAGAGGAGTTTGTGGCACAACTTGACGAGAAGAAGGGGCCGGTTGGTAGGACATGTTCTGAGGCATCAAGGGATCACCAATTTAGTATTGGAGGGAAGCGTGGAGGGTAAAAATCGTAAAGGGAGACCGAGAGATGAATACACTAAGCAGATTCAGGAGGATATAGGTTGCAGTAGGTACTGGGAGATGAAGAAACTTGCACAGGATAGGGTAGCATGCATCAAACCAGTCTCAGGACTGAAGACCACAACAACAACAACAACAACAACAACAACAACACTTTCATGCTCAGTCTAATTTTTCTGCTTCTCCTTCAATGTGCAATAAGTTCAAATGGCTCTGAGCACTATGGGACTTAACTTCTGAGGTCATCAGTCCTCTAGAACTTAGAACTACTTAAACCTAACTAACCTAAGGACATCACACACATCCATGAACGAGGCAAGATTCGAACCTGCGACCGTAGCGGTCGCGCGATTCCAGACTGTAGCGCCTAGAACCGCTCGGCCACTCCGGCCGGCGTGCAATAAGTCATCCCGTCCATATTAGTCGAATATTTTGAGAACAAGACGTTATCTGACAATCCAAGCACGTTTAAAAACGTTTGTGCGTTTGCATTAGAGCGAAAATCTATTGTAGAAGGGAAAAACCGGCAGCTAGAATCGGATTCCCAGAATCGATTTTGAAGTGTTTACATGACTAGCCAGAAACGTAGTTGCGATATCCGGTTTTGGGAGCTCCAAGTAAACATAGTGATTTAGATGTACATAATATCCAATAATCATATTGATTATTGGCGGACCCCACCAAAAAAACATATGTTATTATAATATCCAGTATTAATATGCTGTCATATAATTATCTGAATGTTATCGGGAAACATTTTTAGCATATGCTAAAGCATTATATAAAGCATGTTTAAATATATGAAAAAGTAGGAGTCATATAAAGTAATATCAAACACTGTAAGCCTACACTAGACGCAAATATATTTGAAATGTAATACAGATGCTGCTGACTATGGGCACGCGCTGTATACCAATCCGGCAACAGGTAAGTACATCACAGAAATCTCAAGTTGCAGAGCAACACTTTTTCGAAATAAAAAGGCAGTTTAGTTATTCACTGAGCGTTGTAGCCATTGGATTCGTATTTTCAAGGAAGCATCTTACGACCACTCCTTCAGCAAATCTTCTTGTAAAACAGGATCAGAGGTAAGGTCATTCTGCTACATTCTATAAGGAAAGAAGAGTAGCTGGAGTATATGCCAGAGATGGTAATAGATTTCACAATCCTCATATCTCTGGCATCGTTGCTCTGACGCAGGTAAGACATACTTTTGCAGACGCAAGACTTTGTCATTGCAGATATCGAGCATCGCCTAATCATTTCGGCCATGGCGTCATGGTAGTCTCGTCGCCTGTTCCGAAATGGGTGGATACTAAAGTACTGTAAATCCGTCCTAAGATGGTAACCTTCGACACTAACAGGCTTTCAGTAATGAAACTGTGCGTTCACGTTCCGTTTGCCAGCCCCTCTTTCGCCCTGATGGTGGCGCCGATGGGTAAAGATGTTGAATCTACGATGGACGGGAAGCGTCGGAGAGTTTTATCAATCCACGAGCGGCTAGAAATCGCGGAGACTGATTAGGACAGGTAGATTCCACCTTTCCCTCGGTGGAGCGCCACGTGTGTGCAGCCGGACTTGAGTGTGTTACCTGCGGGCATGCGCACCACACCACAACTCACTTGTGACTCTTTTCACACAAATCATTTATTATATTTTTTTTCAGCCACAGGTTACATATATGGTTTCATTACCTGTTTCGACTCCTTAGCTAATAGTCGTCATCACATGATCTGTTTACAAAGAAAGAAAAAATGGGAATAATAAAGTACTGCAAATGAAACTAACGTTCAAAAACAAAATAGTCCTATTAACTAACATAGGGAAAGCACCTGAGCGAATTGCTCGCACTTCTGTCTAAGAATGAAACGAGAGCACAGTCTTCAGTACTGACAATCAACTTCAACGTGAGATAAATTTTGTACTGCGACACGTTTTCGCTGGAGGGTGCGGTAATCGAGTTATTCAAGAAATAGGTACTCGGAAACCTTTCGGAATAGGGCATACGTCCATATGAAGTTTTTTTGTTCAGAATCACTAATACTAAGACCCCTCAAAGCATGTACCTTTCCTCCTGACACACCCTGTATATTAGAAAACGCTGCTTATAGAGAACATGCTTGTAGTGAATTAGATGTAAACAATTTGTCGTCTCAGAATCTTCGTCATTCATCGAGTTCTACATCTCAGAACCAACATACACCGTAACTTACAGATCAAAGAAATATGTGTGCAAGGAGTTTCAGTATATTTGGTGCATAGCTTTGTGTAGTCGTTTGACTTAAAATTATCCTTTCCGAAGGGAGGGTCCAAACATTCCTTCGTACTTGATCAACGGGAAAACCGTAGTCAGTTTTGATATGACGTAAAACTAACTTATGAAGTTCAATTTTACACAGAAAAAAAGACGATGCAATTAATGTTTCATAAATTTCTGCACATATTTCTACGTGACAGATTTGTAATGACCTTTACCATTCAATTCGTAATATTTAGACACAAATAAATACTCTCAAATAGGTCATTCAAAACTGTTTTGTAACGATATCAGTTCTTAACTTCAGTTTACAAATTGACTCAGTTAATGTTGAAAAATGCTGTCGCACACCTTTTTCACGTTTTTAAAACAACTTTACCTGTGAAACGAAATATTTCGAGGGCGTACTGAAAAATCTCAAAACTTCTAAAATAAAACAAGTATTATTAACATTCTAGGTTTTAAATCTTCATATCAAGGTATTTGTTTCTCAACATAGTCACCCTGGCGACGAACACATTTCTGCAGACGAGAGACCATTTTGTTGATACTGTTACTGCGAAACGCTTGACTCTGTTGACGAAGCCACAAACTCGCCTCTGCTTGCACCGCATCGGCACTACCAAAGTGAAGTTCAAGTCGGAAGTATATAGCGATCATCGATTACTGTAAACCCAAGGAGTTGGATTGTTGAAGTGTCGCACCCCTCGTGTGGTCTGGCGTTGTTACTTTAAAGGAAAGGATGCTCCATATGATTACAGCGCGCTGTTTCTCGCGCACCGACATCGTTACTGTACAAACCGCCATGTTACACGCTACAATTTGGAGCCCTCTAGGGACAGAGGGTTGCAACTAAAGTCAGCGAAGCGGGAAAGTCGACCGAGTAATGTGCAGTGTGTGAGACTGTGAAGCCTGTCACAGTAGTGGACCTCCTACCCAGATTCCCGTAACACTACATGTTAACTGTAAATTATACAACGGAATCACTGTCTTGAAGTGCGCTAACATACAGTCATAAGGTGGGAAATTGCAATAACCCTGCTATGTAACTATCCATTCAGTCACTAGAATAAATCAGTGAACTGAATGGTATTACGTGCTCCTTCAAATAAAAATTCAAATGGAACATAAACCGATTATTTTCTATAGTAACCCATTACAAAGTATTTGCATCAACATTCCACGAAAAAACAAATTTTGCTTCTGACAACAACTGACAAGATGGGCAAGCGTAGGGATGGGTACGTATCGTAGCTGCACATTCAATTATTAATCCAGTGCAGACCAACGATTAATTCAGAAACTCCAGTGGTCGATTGAATGCAATATCAAACGATACTAAGGCATAAATCGGGTCTCGTGGAGCTGTGCCTACGGTGCGCTTCCTGTATAACACCAAACTCCAGCTAGTGAGCCGTGCTGCTGTGTACTCGCACCAGTCTGCTGTGGCGGTAAGTCGGAGGACCGTGGTCGTACTGGAGAGTCAGAATCTCGCTCGTCAGCACTCGGACGCCTCCAAGCGCCACGACGTCTCGAACCACCATCAAACCGAGACTGTCTCTTTTTCTACCACCAGCTTCAGACTCCGCAGTTTGTGCCAATATGGCCGCCAACGTCAATCGGAAAAAATGTTACTCTTCCCTGCAAATAGTGTGTCAGTGCCACGTTTAACAAAATCCGCACCCCGGAATGTCGCCAGTCAAGGGCCGATCAGAACACATTTTCCTCGCTAGTTCCTGTCTGACGTCAGCTGGTGATACTTTAACGCTTCTGAATTTTCCGAGACCAAACCTCATTCCAAGACTTGTATTTTTCCGTTATGAATTTTGGTGTCCCAGGAAGCACTTGAAACTGTTGTCCTCGGTCATCTCAACAGGAGAGTCGCGCCACAGGGTGCAAACCCCGCGTAGTGAAAAGCGCCAGTAGATTCCATAAGCTTCCGTCGGTGACCACTTGAGACGCGCAAGCCAGCACAAAGCTTTGGTGCCCACGATACACCTGGCACATTCAGAGCAGTGTGCGGGCTGTGCATTTCTGGCGTATTCTCAAACTGGAACTATTTGCTCCTTTACAGACCACCATTGAAATTTTGTAGAATACATTTCAGCTTCATCTTCTCTTCAGGTATTAGGCAGGAATTGCCTATTACGGTATGGCACTTACAATTCCTTGCCTTTAAGGGAAGTCTGTCATTCACCATTCTTTGCAGATGTTCGTGCCATTTTCTTCTGTAATCTCGAATTTTATTAGTGAGGCTAAAGATTCGCAGTTCTTCTCTAATATCTTGATTACTTTGCCTGTCTTCTCTTGTGCAACCTTTAACACTTCTAAGGAATTTCATTTCTTATGCCTGAATCCGGCTTTCTTGCTTCTGGATAATCACCCAGGTCTCACTTCCATAGAGCAGTGTGAAAACTGCAACAGTTTTGTAAAATTTAATTTGAGTGTCTTTACTGGTTTTGTTTTTTAGGTTTCTATTAATTGTCGCATACCTGGCTGAATTTACTAAGCTTAATTTCAGTATCTCTGCTGCAGCCATATGTCATTTCACATCCGAGGTAATTGAAATGGTTTACTTGCTCTAAAATCTTCTGATTTATCACTATTTTGGTTCTGATTGGTTCTTTCGAATTTACATGTTAAATTTTGTAGGTACTTGTTTTAGCAAGTAGATTCCTTTCTGAAGGTCATCTTCCTTGTCTGCTAGGATCACTGCATCATCAGCATATAGTAAATTATTTAAAAGAATGTTCCTGTCTAGGTAGATGCATAAATTCTGATTTGCATGTATGTATTATTTCATTAATGTAGATGTTGAACAAATTTGCAACCTTGTCGTACCCCTTTGTTAGTTGGTATCTCATTATTTGTTTTACCATTGAGATCTAAAGTGATATTTGTGTCTTGATATAAGCTTTTTATCGCATTTACTAAATGCTTTGAATATCCGCGATTCGTTATTATTTCCCAAAGTTTCTGTCTATTGACATTGTCAAAAGCTTTTTTAAAGTCAATAAAAGGAATGCGTGTTTCTTTATTATATTCTCTCTGTTTTTCTATTAATTGCTTTAGAATAAAAAATGCATCTATTGTGGAGCGTCCTTTCCTAAAACCCATTTGTTCCTCGTGCACTACTGCTTCTGCTATGTTTTTAAGTCTTGTATTTATAATCTTAGCATGCACCTTGTATGCTGAGTCCAGTAAACTTATTCCTGTGTAAATACTGCATAGGCTTTTATTGTCTTCCATGGATATCATGTTCGATATTAGAAACAAACCCCAGTGTTCCTGATGTGCTTTCCGTACTACCGTTTCACATTTAGCATTATTTCTTTTCTCCTTATAGTATTGTTTGTTGTCAATAGTGGGGTTGCTTAAGCATTTTATATATGCATCCTGTTTTTCTTTGACAGCTTTCATTATATCCTCATTCCAAATTTTTAGGCCTTTTCTTTTCCTTTCTCTCTCTCTCTCTCTCTCTCTCTCTCTCTCTCTCTCTCTCTCTCTCTCTCTCTCTCTCTCTCTCTCCCTCACACACACACACACACACACACACACACACACACACACACACACACACACACACACACACACACTCTTTTAACTGGGAGCTTCTCCTGTTATTCTGCATACAGTATTCTTCAGAGTTTGCTATTCTTTTCTATATTGTCTTTAGTTTTTAAATTTTCTAGTTCTTCATTTAATCTCCTTTGGTACAGCTGTCTGATACTGTCCTCTTCAAGCAAATATACCTTATACACGCTTTGATCGTGTTGCTTTGTTACTAGTTTGATAATTTTCTCCCATTTTGTAAAAAGACCTATTCTGGAGGTTAGTAGGAAATGATCTGATCATATATCTTGTCCTCTATAAACTCATGTATCTCTTACTTGGCCCTCTAGCTTTTCATTTACTAAGATCTAGGCAATTATTGATGTAATACCTCTGCTGACCCAAGTATACTTGTGCATATCCTTTTCCTTAAAAAGAGAATTTGTGGTTTTTAAATTGTTGTAAGTGGCAAAATCTCTTATTAATATTCCATTTTCATTACATATTGGTTCTCCAAACTGGCCTATAACGTCTGTTACTGGGATATTTCCTATTCTGGCATTGAAATCTCCTATCATAATAATGTGATAAGTAGCACTGTATTTACCCAGAGTCTTCTGTAGTTCTTCATAGAAGCTTTCAGAGTCATCATTTTTCCCTTCTTCAGGTGCTTATACACTTATAAAGGTGGCATTGCGCCGTACCCATCTCAGCCTGACAGTAAGTATTCTTTCACTTACGTATGTACTATCTTGAATGTCTTTTTCCCATTTCTTTTGCAAGAGTAGTGCTGCACCTTTACTTGCTCTTTTATGTTGTTCAACACCGCTATAGAACATAATGTAATCCCCTACATATTTATTTCCTCTTGATTTCTTTTTAGTTTCTTTGAGTGCCATAGCATCGATATTCATGTCGATTAGTATATTTACTAGTTCTACCTCCTTTTGGGAAATTCCTCTCACATTCCAGGTTGCTACTTTGGTGTGTCCATTTATCCATTTCGTTTGTCTTTTTTCATAGCCTTGTCATTTACCTTTAAGACCGTCCTATTTCCGAGGCTCCTTTGGGTACTGGGAGCAGTCAGTGTTTTCCGAGAGTTGATTACCAACCATCTGCTCCACCCCATTCTAGGAGGACAAGGATTTTCTTTCGGGGTTATCTCCCTCAGCCGATATGTTCCGGTTATTTAAAGGCGACAGAAATAAGTTCGCCTTTCATCCTCTCCCATTGGCTTTGTGGTCTGTATCGACTGCCCGTCACACATTATCTAGGGATCTTACGACTCATGCCTTCTAGGATGTGGAGTAGTGTCTGCTGGCAGAGCTGCATTGAAATACTTCAGGTCTGATTGATTTCTCAAATTTCAGTGGACATTTCCCAGAGTTTTGTTTCTGTTAACGGGTATCGGCAGCCTGAGCAGACTCCGCGGTCCTTAGACAACCTCTGATTGTTGGAGAATAAAAAAGAAAAATGAAAGACACCCTCAGGCGTCGAAACCTGATACCATTGGGTCGAAAGAGTAGGAGTTGGCCCTGGGGACGGGGTGTTTGTGTTGTTCTGATCATTTCATAATCATCATCATCATGATCCGTGACAGTGGCTAGATTGGACTGTGTAAAAATTGGACTGTGTAAACATTGGGAATTTGTAGGGGCGCTGATGACCGCGCAGTTAAGCGCCTCACAAACGAAACATCGTCATCATCTTCCATTCACATGTCTTTCAGTACAAGCTGAAGTTGCACAAGATTTCACCAGCGTATTAAAGAAAACTTTACTGAAAATACTGCAATTAAGTTGAAGGTAATTGAAGAATATTCCAGAGATCGGCTGGACATGGATGTCACCGCTAGTCATCTAATTGAGATGTTCTTTTTTTTTTACTTCAGCTTATTTATTGGCATTCTGTTCGTACCTACGTATTTACCCCCCTTCAGTAATGGGAAACTGATACGTCAGTGTACTGGAGACGATTTTCTTGTCAGTGGTGATGATACGGACGTAAGGATGACACAATACCTGTTGTGACTTGGCTAGACAGCCAAGTCACAATGAGAGGAAGCCGAAAGGCACGCGCTTAAGCTCACGCTGACTGGCGTTAGGTCTGGAACAGGTCAGAGAAATAAGACTAGCAAAACAGGAGGTAACTGGTAGAATACTTAACTTTAATCCACAATTGTAGAACATCTCTCGTTACGGTACATGCTTCATAATATTAATTATCAATTGAATACGGCGCCTTGCTAGGTCGTAGCAAATGTAGCTGAAGGCTATGCTAACTATCGTCTCGGCAAATGAGAGCGTATTTGTCAGTGAACCATTGCTATGAACGTCGGCTGTACAACTGGGGCGAGTGCCAGGACGTCTCTCTAGACCTGCCGTGTGGTGGCGCTCGGTCTGCAATTACTGACAGTGGCGACACGCGGCGATTTAAAGGCTACCATCTAGCACGTGTGGTGTCTGGCGGTGACACAACACAACACCCAGTCGCCGAGCGGAGAAAGTCTCCGACCCGGCCGGGAATCGAACCCGGGCACCTTCGGTTAGCAATCTGCCGCACCGAGCGAGGCGGACCATTTGAGATGTCGGTTACCGCCGGTCTAAGCAAGGAGTATTCGATTGAAGCGAGAGGGTGGCCCGTTAAATGTGAGCCGTCGAGGAGTGAGGAGGACGCATCAGTAGGCTAAGTGGTGCGGCGGGCGACAACCCAAGAGACGCGCCTGCTATGGCGATCGCCGGCGCTGTTGCACGAAGAATGCGGCCGAGCCCCAGCCTAGAACACACGCCGTGTCTTCTGCTATCTGGCGCGCAATTTTGTGCTGCGGCGGCAGCGGCGGCTGCGGCTGCGATAAGCAGAGATATCGGCGGCAGGGTAGCGCGCTGTGCACAGTGTGCTCGCGCTGCGCGGCCAGACACGGCCTACGGCTGCTGCGACTACCGCTCCGGAATGGCGGCTCGCGCTCTGTGGACTGTGCACCCCAGATGACGAGGCCGTACTCGGGATCGACCCTCGCACCTGCAGGACTCGCTGGATCTGCCCAAGTACAGGGGCGCTCGCAGTCGCGCGTGTCGGCTCGCGATACGACGGACGGTACCGCAGCGGTGCTGATCTACGGTAAAGGACGTAGACTGTCTTCCGGGACAACGGCGGGTTCGTTTGCGCAGAACCTTCGTCCGGATTGTCCGAGTTCCACGACGCAAGTGCGCTGTTGCTCGTTCCTCCCCGAACGCCGCAATACTAGCGCACGTCCTCCGGTACCCTCGCGCACAGCTACCGTCCGAATACGACAGGTAACCGCCGACAAAAAGCAGTTGCGTAGCCCTCCGGCGAGACTTAAGCTTTTCCCGAAAAAACTCCGTAAGAAACCGAAAAAGTGCGCAGTAGTCTTCTGCCTCATAGACTCGATATACAGTTATTCTGTGTAAAAGTGTTTTCGGAGGAGTGTCGCATGCGTGAAGGTCGGCTGCGGGCGTCTTCGGTAATCCTGTGGAAGAAGCGACACATTACGGTAACGTCACTCGCGCGGCGGCAGTGGTAGGTAGCACGCGACGCGTCCAGTGGACTCGAGTGACCGCCGAGCGACTCTTTCCCAAGTCGACGAGTTACGGGAGCGTCGAGCGCCAGAGATGGACGTCGAGAAGAATCTGCTGTGGCTGCCCATAAACCTGCCGGTGCGGCCGACAGAGGCCCCGCTGACGACGGCGCCGCGCAGGGAGCGGGCGGCAGGCGCTGCCGGCGAGGGCGGCGGGGGCGGCGGGGGCGGCGAGCAGCGGGAGCGCTTTGTGCGCAGCCGGAGCCGCGAGTCCGAGGCGCCGCGCCGCCGGCTGCCCAAGACGCTGCGCCGGCTGTCGCTGCCCGTCTTCGGGGCGAGGTGAGCAGCGCGCAAGCACAGCGGCGGGGCGGCGGCCACCGCCCGGGGAGTGCGCCCCCACGCCACCCCCACAATCCTTCCCACTCCATCTCAAAGTGGTTAGAGCTAGGGAAAAGACCGTGCACGTCCATGTACTGAGGGGCTAGGTCAGGCTGATGCTCGATTTTGTAACCGATACTCGTTTTTTTTTAATAAAGTAACAGACGAATTACAGAACTGACATTACAAATTTAATGTACACCCTTAAGATAGTATTATGTATTTTTTAATTAAAAAAAAACTTGCACCCAGACGACACTACACGACATCGACGAAAGGCCTCCGTAGAGTGCGAGGACGATTGGTGCGAGCTCTAAACACCAACCTAGAACAAAATTTCAAATAGTGTCTAACGTACGTATGAAGGCTTTACAAATGGTTTTTAACAAAGTGGCGACACTCTGAAGTAAAAATCAATTTTTTCGACAAAAAAGTCGCTGTAAAAACGAGCACCAAAAATCGAAATTGAAATATATCGCAAAAATCGTACGCACTACCGTAGAAAACACCACCGACTCAAAAGTTACAAAAAAGAATAATATAATTACATGTATATTTCTTGACTTATAGCTACCGCCAACTTGAAAGGTGTTATTCTGGAAAAAAAAAGCGTTTACAGTTTCAACTTCTTTTTTTGATACTGAAGCTGAGCAAACCTTCAGTCGGCGATGCAGTTGGACTTTTTTCCGACGATGTCGAAATAATCTCATTTTGACGAAGTTATGTCGATTAACTGGTTTCCACTTGCCAATAGAAGCGTTGTTTGCCCGATTCGCATTTTTTTTTTAATTTTTCTATTCGTATACATTTGTTTATTTGTCATTTTCAAACACATTTCATTTCGTGAAATGAAAGCGAAATGACAAATTAACCAGACGTGAGACAAGCACGTGCTTTCAGACAGTTTTCCACCAAACGAATCATGTTACGAAGAGAAATCTTGTTGAGAACAGTATTTTACTTAATACCAATGCCCTCTGTGATACTATCCAAAACTAACAGGACCTCTATCCCGTCACCAACTATTACAGTATTACATCCGTTCCATTAGAGCGCTCAGATATGCCAGACTCCCATGGAGTAAATCGTGGTTTTAATATATTTTAACATTTGTGGCACACTTTATATGACTGAATCTTAAAATTAGACACTCTAAGGAACATTTTAAGCCATCAAAAAGAAAGGCTCAAAAAATATTCTACGTATCTTCCTTTGCCACCTTAAAAACACTCGATGCATCGAACTGAACCGATGTACTTTTAACGCTTGAATATACTCGACGCGTCGACTGGACGAAAGCACTCTCTTATTTGTTTTAAAACAACTGTTGTGAAAAGTGCTCCACCTTTCTAATATAATTTAAGTGCCCCCTGGAAGTTCAATAATATTGCGCAATATTTTCTGGTGCTCAATAATGGTGAACATGTACGGGTGGTATTGCTAGGTTACGCAGTAATATTGAGAACATTAGAAAATTTCGAAATACATTGCGCTGCCCAGAAGTATTGTGCCTGCCATCTGCGGGCACTATTGACAATATCCTTTCCAGTCTCTTTCGTGCATGCTCGTGATATACAGGTTCTGTTGAGTTCCGAAATGTATAAACCATTGCCAGCACTGCAGGAGGGGGGAGGGGGGGGGTTAGTGTAGAGGAGTACGATTAGTAATTAGCAATTATAAGATACAGGGAATGGTACCGTACAGCGACGAAACAAGATATTTAAAAAAAGTTAATAATGCAGAATTATGAATGAAAGTGTGTGTGTGTGTGTGTGTGTGTGTGTGTGTGTGTGTGTGTGTGTGTGTGTGAAGATTACTTGCCCTAAATAATCCTTTAGTACACGTATTACTTCACTGCACGTTTCCATAATTACCACTTAAAAAAAAAACTCTCTCGAGAAATAAAATCACAACACTAAAAAATAATTTATGTAGGGTAATGAAAGTTCGGGAATTCGATTGTCTAGGTAACACGTTTAAGTGATTAACATTGCAAGATCACAGGTTAATGTAAGTGCGACATAAACCATTGCAAATGTGAAATGCTGAGCCATGAATGACTGATGTAACCGCCAGAATGTTGAATGTAAGCATACAAACATGAATGCATTGTGTTGTAGAGGTGCCGGATGTTAATATGAGGAAGGGAGTTTCATGTCTGTTGCACTTGATCGGCCAATACAGGGACTGTTAATGTTGTTAGTGGATGACTGCAGTGTTGTTGTCCGATGATGTCCCATTTGTACTCAGTTAGAGACCGAGGAGGCAAAGGAAATACGTCTACACTCTGTAGTGTATGTTGGGATACAACAGCGGTAAGTTCGCGAGCGTAACCTTGTTGGAAAATATCATCTGGAATGCAGTTCATGAATGGCAGCACAACAGGTCAAATCACAGATTTTCAGTAAGGGTGCATTGGATAAGCGCGAGCGTGCTCCTGCTGTCATAGGAAATCGCAGACGTAGACCATAACTCCTGGTCTTGGTCCAGTGTGTCTAACACGCAGACAGGTTGGTTGTAGGGCCCCAACTGGTCCTCTTCTAACCAACACTCTGGCATCACTGTCACCGAGGGGGAACCAGCTTCCATCACAAGACATAACAGAACTCCACTCTGCCCTCCAACGAGCTCTCGCTTGACACCACGGAGTCGCAGGTGGCGGTGGTTTGGGGTCAGTGGAGTTCACTGGCTCGGAAATGTCCCTGAAGTAACCGATTTGTGACAGTTCGTTGTGTCACTGTGGAGCCAACTGCTGCCCGAATTACTGCTGCAGATGCAGTAATGATGCCACACCCATACGCCGAACACGATCGTCTTCGCTCTCGGTAGTTCCACGTTATCGGTATTCTTGCGACCATACATTCTGTTGATCACTGCTGCCAGAAATCATGTACAGTGGATACATTCCAGCAAAGTCTTTCTGTCATATCGCAAAATTTACATCCGACGTAGTTCAAACTCAGTGAGGTGTTGGTAATGGCGACTTCATGGTCTTAAAGGCATTCTTGATTACCATCAATTCACGGCATCCAATATCAAAGGTAACTAACGCCATGACCATTACTACTTGTATTGTTAGCAAACATGATTTACATCCCCATAGT
The DNA here is from genome assembly GCF_023864345.2 of Schistocerca serialis cubense. Classification (NCBI taxonomy): domain Eukaryota; kingdom Metazoa; phylum Arthropoda; class Insecta; order Orthoptera; family Acrididae; genus Schistocerca; species Schistocerca serialis. Next base: position 599,713,731 of record NC_064644.1, on the reverse strand, counting down.
AACGCTTTTAGCGCCACTCTTACGCAACTGGCACGAAATTTGTATAGCCATTATCTTTCAGATGTAGGAACACGTATACCAACTTTCGTTTGTATCCCAAAATCCCCCATTATCGCTTTTTTTCTCAGCATTGTACTTTAAGATGAAACTGCACTTGAAAATTTCTAGTCTTCGAAGTACACTGATGAGCAAAACCATTAGGACCACCTGCTTAATAGCTTTTTTGTCGTCTTTGGAACGAAATACGTCACTGTTTGTGGGTATCAGTGATCCGACAACTTTTGGTAGGTTTGCGGACGTATGTGGCTTTGGATGTGTATCCACTGGTCGTGCAATTCGCGTAAATAACTGGCCGCTTATTTGCGTTCGCGGTAATGCAACCGGTAGGGACCTAGGTGGATTCCATAGGATTTACGTCAGGCGAATTTGGTCGCTGAGACGTCAACGTGAGTTCACTATAATGCTGCTCAGACCACTGCAGCATTGTTCCGCCTCCGAGACACGGACAATTATACTGCTGAAACATGAGATCGCCGTCGGGGAAGACATCAAGCATGAAGGAATGCAGGTGGTTCGCAGCTGATAGCGTGTCTTCAATTACTACCACAGCTCCCATGCAAGCGGAGGAGAATGTCTCCCACAGCATTATACTGCTCCCCCAACCTGCGTCTGCCGCGCGCTGCACGTTTCAAACCGCCGTTCACCTCGGTGACGACGATTGTGTAGCAAAAATTTGATTCACGCGAAGAGCTGACACGTTTCCCACTGCAGTTATAACTGAGGATATCTTCTGGTAAACCTTGCGGGATGTAAGGTCGTGGTCCATGAAACTCTTCAGCTCCTAACGTTTCGTCCAGTGCTTCGCTGGACATCTTCAGAGGGGAGTTTCTCCTCCGGTGAGTCTTGCCGACTCACCGGAGGAGAAACTCCCCTCTGAAGATGTCCAGCGACTCACCGGAGGAGAAACTCCCCTCTGAAGATGTCCAGCGAAGCACTGGACGAAACGTTAGGAGCTGAAGAGTTTCATGGACCACGACCTTACATCCCGCAAGGTTTACCAGAAGATATGTCATCCGGTCGTGAAAGCCTTCATAACTGAGGATGTCGTTGAGTCAACACGTAGGGGTGGCCTACTGGGGAGCTCCATATTCAACAATGTACAGTGAACGGTGTGCTCCGAAACACTTATGCGTACACCAGCATTGTGCTCTTTTGACAGAGATGACATAGATCACCATCTAACCTACTTTACAGAGCAGACTAGCCTCCGAACCCCACGTTCTGTGAAGGGTCGTGGACATCATCCGCTTAGTGGTAGTTTGACTGCCCTCCTACCTCTTCCCGTAGATGATCACGACAGTAGCACGTGAACATTCGAGCATCTTTGCCGTTTTCGAGATATTCGTTCACAAGCTGTGCGTAATAATAATCTGCCCTTTGTCAAAGTTGCTTATCTCAATGGATTTCCTCACATCCAGTCCATATCTTCAAATGGTTCAAATGGCTCTGAGCACTATGGGACTTAACAGCCATAGTCATCAGTCCCCTATAACTTAGAACTACTTAAACCTAACTATCCTAAGGACATCACACAACACCCAGTCATCCATATCTTCGCTAGGGTGATCCCTCGTCCGTGTCAGCTACGCTTACATACGGGGGTTGGAACTTTCATAGCGGCAACTATTTATTTACAGCTCGTACAAAATAGATACGTGTTTCAAAGTTTTACTGAGCTTCAAAGTAGTCACCAGCATTGTGTATACAACGTTTCCAGCGATGTGGAAGTCGTAGGATACCCTCAGCAGTGCCAGTTGCCTTGACAGTTCGAGAGGTGCGGTCTATTGCCCGACGAATTTTTAACAGTTCTGAAGCGAATGCCGTGAAGTGTTTCCTTCAGTTTAGAAATCGAGTTGGGACTGACGAGGGCTTAAGTCAGGGGAGTGCAGTAAATGACATAGCACTTAAGCAGCCCCATCAGTCGAACAAATCAGTAACAGCTTGCATTGTATATGCTTGAGCATTGTCCTGCAAAATGATGGTCAGGTCCTGCAGAAAGTGTCATCACTTCTGTCTCTACGCCGTTCATTTTTTGAACACAACCTTCGTCTAATTTTTCATTCAACCTTTTTTCTGCTTGCAACAAATTAGAGCAATTATCATAGCAGGAGCGGCTTTATCGTCCAACATTTCGAAGCAGAGTATTATTGGCAGTCTACGGAGAACTTAGATAATACTGCACAAATTATTGACCGCCTAGGGGACACTAAGAAATTTTTGTTATCATTATAGGCCTGCTTTTAGGGAATAACGCTTTATAGCTTCTTTAGAAAGTATCACTTTCAAGTCGACGTAAAACTTCGTTACAGTGAAATCATCTTCATTACAGCGAAATAATGACTTATCTACTCTTGTTTTTTGAGATCATTTTGGAAATACAGAAGATTCCAGAAGAGTTTAAAATAACATTAATTCACTCGCTGCATAAAAAGAAAGAGAACATAATGTCTGCAGTTACAAAGGAGTGTCATTTCTGCCAGTAACGTACAGGAAGTCTCCTAAACATAGCTGAGGAAACTTTAGACAAACAACTGGGAGCATATCAGGGGTTTTTCGAAAGGAAGATCTTACGCGAAACAGATTTGTAACTTAAAATGAATAACTAGCCACAGATGAGTTTGGTGTTAATGCAAAATTAACTACATAATTTGTGAAACTCTAACAAATGCCACAACTGAAGTTAAATTTATGGGAGAAGTACCTCAGCCAATTCTAATAATTGCACAGTTATTGGTAAATCAGACTGCTGTTTATCTTTATTGTTTAGCTGCGTTGTAGAAAAAACTGGATCTGAAATCACAAAACTGAACGAATAACACTGGAAAGGAAAACAAATGGAGTTAAGGTAAACTGCCTGGCTTTTGCTAACAATTTTGCAATACTTTCATAAAATCTGACAGAAGTATCCACTCAAATAAATCTCGTGGAAAAAATAGCGAAGAGAACTGATCTCAAAATTTCTGATGGAAAAACCATAACTCGTGACAAATATAAATAATGCAACAATGCAGAGAAACACAAATAGGAAAAATAGATCGAATTAGTAAATTTATATGTCTTGCAGAAACTAAACAGCAGAATGGAGTAGAAAAGCTTTCAGTAGATGTAAGAGTTAATAAAATGAAAAGAGCAATGTGGTTTAACAAAGAAACCTACGACAAGAAATTGATCTAGAAAAATATAACTGAAATATGCTACCAGAGTGATAAGATCAGAATGTTTATGTACACGTTAATGCTTAATGATGAACAAGCTGGACACAATGAAGGTACTTGTAAGACGGATTATTAGAAACATAGTAAGTGCAACACAAACTATAGATGGTTGGAAAATGAGAAGTAACGAGGTGGTGTACGAAAATACAGAGGAGATATCAAAAGTAATGGCAGAGTGAAGCAATCTCCTTTAGACACTACTACCGAATGCATGGACAACGAAACAAATATTCCCATATTTCTGCAAAAAGATTAAGAAATAAGAAAACTAGTGTAAAGAAATAACGTCAAAGAATTGGAAGAAACAGAAATAAACCTCTTTAACAATAAAATACTAAATCCAAATTTAGGCTTTCAAGGAAGAAGAAATCGGAAGCAACATGGACAGAAGAAATGAAAAGACAACACGGAGAAAACATGGCGGAGTTCTGGAAAAGAAAGCAAGGAGAGCAGCTGAATCGTGATCCGAGTTGGTCAGTACGGAGGTATGAAAACGTCTTGGTAAGACAGGTTTATACGTAAAACATGACGTCCAAGGTAACTGTAAATTTTGTCAATAAAATTTACATCATAGCCTTCCGTACGGCTACCATATGTTCTCCACATGACGTATCAACACAGGTCTGTCACATTTCTACGAGGTACATCAGTAGGTGTCGGTTTAGACTCACTGACGTACGTCGTACAACTTTCACAGAACTGAGTTGGTACGTGATATGGAGAACATATGACAGCAGTACAAAAGGTTTGGATGTAAATTTTGTTGGTAAAGATAATTGTTAACTAAGGAACAACATTTCACGATTAACCTATCCCAAGATGTTTTTATTATAATGCAGTTTTACGTCGATTTGAAAATGGTACCTCCTGCCGAAACTAGTCGTCAATGATACATTAATCACTAGAAACATCTTATGATGGCAACATTAATTTCTTCAAATCTTATTTGTTTTGTCGTCTTAAATCACTTTCGTCTCGTGAAAGGTTGACCATCATAAATTAGTACATCGAAATTGGAAGAGTAATAAGTCTGAAGGACAGTTTTTCTGATGAACATTCATTGTACCTAATAACTTCAGAGGGGAGAATCAACGAAAATTTGTTGGATATTTGGAAATAATATACAACGTAATTTTTCGAATTGTATTAAATCGCGTTGAAACATTTGACTGTCATCAGCACATCTGTTCCACCTCATAGAATATTTTCACAGCTTGGTCACAGTGCGTCCGATCTCCTTCGCCAATTTTTGGCGGGGTCAAGGACGTTAGACGGAAATCTGTTCTACGAAAGAGGTTAGATTTTAGCTTTCTTGGTCGGGGTAGATGTAACGACGCCTGTGTGAGTGGAGACGAATGTTTCATTGTGACTTTTGCTATTAAAAGACACCGGATGCATGTAAATCAGCTACATCTGTCTCGGAAAGAACTTGAGTGACTGTCATTCAACATATGTGTGAGGACATACATAAATTTTAGAAAACGGTACTCTGAAAACCCAAAACACTGAAAAGTGGAAACACCTCACACCACATTTGCAAACCACTTCATGTAACTGAATCACACCGCATAGGCATATGAACCACCGGTAAACAGCAATTTGTGGACAACAACGGCCGCCTTACCACAGCGCAAAAAAGATCCGCTACAGTAGCTTTAATCATAAGACACGCCTCCCTTCAAAAAATTATTTTTTGGGGTTATGATTTGCGCCTAAAATTTTCGATAAAGATTACACTTATTTGTGTTTCTAAAAAAGCTGTTATTCCTGTTCGTAGGTTCCGAACTATTTCCCAATTGTGGTATTTTTAAACTTCAAGAACCCAGAAACTACTTCTTACTTCGACTAAACTTATCAGTTTCTCACGGTACGTATTTCGTGTCGGAGGACGTTGACTTATCCGACCGAAGAAAACAAACTGATTTCAGTTCAACCTATTGTTGTCAGAAGTCTGTGCGTTGGGGCGATGAGATCGGATGCATTGCAACCGATAGCGCTCTGGCCTACTGGTTTGAAAAGGTTGGCCGTCTTTGAACGCCGTCTGCGCTGACGGATTCTACAGACGTCGGTACCGCTGTGACAACAGCCGAAACCTCTTTTTACTTTCCGATATCAGTTGTTTATAACCTCTTCACCGTTTGCTTACACTTACGTTTTTCACAATTTAACAAAATAATTGTTGAAGAGCAAAACAGCTTGTGATAACGCACGATCTTATAAGCAGATGGAATTAAAAAGACAGCGAGAGGATGTTTGCTGATATGGATTCACGGCAATACTGAACGTCATCAATATTTTACAGTAAGTAGGTATCTGTCTCGAATCTGGTAAAGCGTTCCGGCGTGGCTTGTTTCTTTTTTGTGTTCAAATGGCTCTGAGCACTATAGGACTTAACATCTGAGGTCATCAGTTCCCTAGAACTTAGAACTACTTAAACCTAACCAACCTAAGGACATCACACACATCCATGCCCGAGGCAGGATTCGAACCTGCGACCGTAGCAGTCACGCGGTTCCGGACTGAAGCGCCTATAACCGCACGGCCACCGGGGCCGGCCTTTTTTGTGTCTGTTGCCTCCTAATATTCGAAGAATAATACTTCAATGATGATTGCCGTCTGTAATCTAGTATATATCTAGTCTATAATCCTGCATTCATCGCAAACGATTAAATTAAAAACAGCAGTCTATAATGAAGACCATATTGGCCACATCCATCAAGAAGTACTTATCAATCATCGGAAGAAAATTAGCTTTTTGGATATTCTGTGAGTATATTTTTTTAAATTTGACGCTAATAGTAGCATTCTGTATCACTGCTGAGAGTGGTGTTATATCTATGAAGACAAACGAGTGTCGTGGTAGAAGAGCACGTTGTCTGATAAGAGCCGCTGCATATCAGTGCGTGCCGATAGCTTTCGTACGGAACAAACTAGAAATAATGGGGGCCGCCCCCTGACTGCTTATGTAACGTAACTCGAGGCTCCCGTTGCACTCTTGAAGAGCGGACTTTCCGTCTTGAAAAACAACAGAATGTTGATATGCTGATGAATTCTGGTGCTGAGATGCACTACTGCCATCGTAGGTGGTCGGAGAATCCAATTAACGAGACGAGTATGGAGAAACGAACAAACTATGAAAGAAAGATTTAATTTGTGGTAGACTCCTGACTGATTCATTCGTGTACACACAACCTCCCTCTGTCGATAATTTATTACTTCATATCGGACTAAACTATTTCTGCGTTCCTTGGTTTATATTCCTGCAAATCGGGCAGTAGTCATTACATTCGCAGTTTCGCACTGTTTGCAGTTAATTTGTGAACTGTATGAAATAAAATTTTATCTTTAATAGTACTAAGCAAGACCAGTTTGATTCTCAGTTGATGCCGTTGGTATCTGAGTTGAGAAACTCATAGACTGATTGCATGAAGTCTGTAAATGATGACGCTATGTCTAAACTAATCGCAGTATTGCATCTGTAGAAGCGAAGGGAGACTGTTTTATGCTGCTCTCACAAATTTTAAATCCGTCGTTAAAGGTTCAGTGGAGAGTAACTCCAGCTAACAAACGTCAGAGACTATGTTCAGGACACACTACGAATTCAGTCTCCAGCTTTCAAAATTCTCTTTTGCACAAAATTTACTTACAGACAGTTCCTAAGCAATATTTTAGCTTTACATCGGACGATTTATAGTGCTCACTTCCTCCTGTCACCATGTAAACACTGCGACTTATTTATACAGCATCGTTAGTGGTGTACAAAAAAGTACTTGCTGTTCTGTAGTCGTGGAAATTATGCATTTTTCACTGAGGGGAAGCGAACGTGAACTGTACCTGGCGAATGTCTTTGCCGAACAGAAAAGTAACGTGACCTTTGCTTACCGCTTATGGGTGAGAATATGGCACGGTACTCATAAATGAGAGGAGTATACGATGGCTGTGACGCCCTGCAATATCGGGCAGAATGTGCTGCGTTGCATTGTTCTGTGTCGCTAGTGGGCAAGATGCCAGTAATAGTGATTTTCTCGTACAAGGAAAAAAAAAAAATTTGTTCAAATGGCTCTGAGCCCTATGGGACTTAACTTCTGAGGTCATCATTCCCCTGGAACTTAGAACTACTTTAACCCAACTAACCTAAGGACTGTAGCGCCTAGAACCGCTCGGCCACCCTGGCCGGCTTTCTCGTACATAGACAAATCCTTTAAACAGTACTTCATACCAAGAAGTGAAGAAATTTATCGGAAAGCAGCTCGATACACCGGGTGCTTAAAAAAGTATCACACATTTCAACAGGAGGTAGTATTGGTCAGTACTAGAAGAAAAGTTCCAATAATGATATGTCCGGAAATCAATATCTGTCGAGAAAGGGGTCGTTGAAGATCCGCACTTTACAGTCTGCATTTTATTTAGAAATGAGGTAGGTTTCGCAAGAGATGCCGCAGTAAATTACCATAAGAAGCACGTGTGGACAGGAGTAAAACCTCGAGCAGTCGTGGGGGCGGGGCATCAAAATTGCTGTAGTATCGATGTATGGCCAGGAATTGTCAGTGGCAGACTTACATATGATGTATATCACCGATATGAATTACCAGTGTTACAGCAGAACGTTACCCTTGCAGAAGGACAAAGACCATTAGACACTGTCCCATTATGTATGGATCACGCGACAGTGTCTCGCCAGAAAGTTTCGAGTGGGGTCGACTGGTCGAGTAGATCCGGTGGGATGGCGAATTCGTTGGATTTCTCGCTGCGGGGACATTTAGAAGCCAACCCATCGGCAATGCGCAAATCTTACAGTAGCGTGTGACCAGACATGTGAGGCAATCCAGTGGAGCCGAGCGTATCTGAAAGGTGAGTGATTCACTGTGAAGAAGGGTTGAAGGACGTGTCGTGACACGTGGTAAATACATGCAGCACAGCCTAAAGTGTCTACATTTACGCGACAGACAGATGAGAATCAGAGAACAGTTTGGTCCATAGCTCAATAGGTATTGGTTTCTGAGCAAATCATTATAGGAATTTTTCTTCTAGTTTTGACCAATACTACATGTGACACTTTTTTTTCAGAACACCATGTACAGAGTATTTTTATACACTCTCGGTGGTTTACTGTTCCTATGAAAGTCAGGAATTTCATTTTCGATGACTAAAAATCGACGTCGGATGCATAAGATTTATTTTCAAAATTTTGTCCGAACAAGTACCAGCCCAGGAGCCCATCCACAGTGGAGCACTACAGAACACACATCAAATGTTGAAACCTTCATGGTTACATATTTAACTTGGTTAACAGTTTTATACAATATCGTGACAGAGAATACATAATGATTTAAGATACATTTTTATACGAGTACATACAGTGTCTTTTGGAACATTTTCGGACCATAGCCAAAATGTTTATAGACTCGTTCCTAACACAAAATATGTGGAGTGACTCGCTTTAGACGTAACAGTTCTTTTGTTTCTTGAGCGGTTCAAGATATCGAAACGATGTTTCCGGCAAACGATAGGGCGGCAAGGTCCAGCACACAGTTTACATTTCTCAGCGAGTTTCACTCCAGAGAAGGATTCGTTCTGAAATGTATGTTGAAGTACAAGAATGTCATATGCGTGAAAGCCCAAAAGAGTTAACACTTCTCCTTTAATAGCCAGTGTTATTATTAACCGTGTTTTTTGGAATGTTGTTACACACAAAGTCTCACACGCAGTTTGGTTGCTTTATACTCGAGAAACTGCTGTAACTACCATCAGGAGATGTGGAAAAGGAACCGGCTAGGAGACTCATTAGCCTGTGTAGCCAGCCAAGAGCGAAGCTTTCAGCGAGCATTGTATGAGACCTCTGTAATTACCGTGCTAGTTGATGCAACGAAGGCATGCGTCGTGGTTCGTTGAAAACACTTATAATCGCCACCAGTATACGAGTCTGTTATACAGTACACAAGCGAGCTATGTTGAGGATGACACAACCAACGAGCGATAGTATTTTCCGTTTCATCACATTCGCTTCTGAAGACTGGATGCTGTATTTGACAACAGTGATGGATTATACTGGATGAATCACTTCAGACCTTTTACCGCAGGTATTTCTGAAATGGAAAATGCTGTTGATCTATAGTTCTCACAGAATGCATTGGAAGTCAGGAGCTCGTATTGGTAGCCAATCAACAGATTGTAATAATAATAATAATAATAATAATAATAATAATAATAAACTGTCCTTTTTGTGAAAACACACTTTTAAATGGAACAATGCCTATTGACATTAACAAACTAAAATCGGGGTAAATTAGAATGTCAGTGGTGTTTGTTGCATCAGTGTAGTGTGAGTCGATTACGAGATATCGTATTCTAAAAAGTTTCCACACCGACACTTGTCTGCCATTCAAGCAACGTAATTGCTGGCTAAGACGTTGGACGTCTCCTTACAGTGTGCTTGTGTGTTCCTTGAGTGCATTACGACTTGATAGTCAGTTTATTTGTGACAGTCGATTCAGCAGGTGGTGAGTGGACGATGGAATTCACCAATGCAGAAAACGCCGATTTGCTCATCATGTATGTAGAGTACAGGAAGGACGCAGTTCGTTCTTGTACGGTGTACGCGGCAAGATATCCCAATAGACGTCAACCATCCCGGCAATTACTTATCAACTATTTCAATCAGTTGCGTGATAGTGGTAGTGTAACGCCTAACAGCGTAACAGAAGGAAACAAGTGACGACAGAAGAGGCGGAAATTAATGTTGTTGCAATTGATCAAATGGTTCAAATGGCTCTGAGAACTATGGGACTTAACATCTGTGGTCATCAGTCCCCTAGAACTTAGAACTACTTAACCCTAACTAACCTATCACACACATCCATGCCCGAGGCAGGATTCGAACCTGCGACCATAGCAGTCGCGCGGTTTCGGACTGAGCGTCTAGAACCGCTAGACCACTGCGGCCGGCTTGCAATTGATCCTCACGTTAGCTCCCGCGCAGTCGCACGAGGACGTGACATGTGTCAGGTAAGTAAGTGTCGACGCGTTCTCCATCGACAAAGGTTCCATTCCTATCACATCTATCTCCATCAAGAGCTGCATGGAAATTCCTGAGAATCGTGTTAACTTCTGTACATGTTGTGTAGTGACGAAGCCACATTTACCAATCACGGCCAGATATGCCCTATTGGTCTGCTGACAATCACTGTTCGCTTCATAAGGTGAAACGTTAGCGTCCATGGAATGCAAACGTGGGTTGTGAGACAGTAAATCATCAGGTAATGGGCTCGTGTTTCATAGACGGAATACTGTACGCGCACAATTACCGCTGCCTCCTAACAGACCATCTTCCGCGGATGTTGGAAGACCATCCTCTGCAGACTAGGAGGAACCTGTGGAACCAACATGATGGCTGTCCAGCCCATAGATCTCGAATTTTTTTCAAATCGTGAGATTGGACGTAGAGGACGTGTACCTCGGCCGGCCCGTTCCTCCGATTTGACGCCTGTAGACTTTTTTTGCTGTAAGGAGAGTTGAAAGTCGTTGTCTACAATGATATACCAATGACACCCGGATATATGCTAAACTGCTAGCAGTGTGCGGCAGTCGTCCTATATGAGACTGGAAGCATGTATTGCCACTACCGATGGTCATTTTGAACACAACTTGTGATAGTCAGTTGTCTCGTTACTGGTCAGTATCCGCATAAGAGTGTATGCACTTGTGTTGTTCTTTCATGTCAGCTACCACAGTTACTGTACAAGTGTTGGCGTGGAAAGTTTTAAAAATATGATATTTCGTAAACGACTCGCAGTAGAATCTTGCAACAAACACCACTGACATTCTGATTTGCTCCACTTTTACTCTGTTAATGTGAATAAGCATAGTTAAGTTTGAAACGTGTATCGTTGCACGAAAAATAACTTTCTAAGAATTATTACAACCCATTGACTGGCTAACAATACGAGCCTCTGACTACCAATCCATTCTGTGAGAACCACACATCAATAGCACTCTTCGTTTTCCATAATATTTGCGGTACAAGTTTTAAGTGATCCATCTTGCATAATTTTTCACAGTAGCCGTTACGGTTTCTATTGGAACCTGTTTAGTGTAAATCGCATAACGATTGCATTCAAGAGTCTGTGACGATAATGAAACTCGTCAAGTGTTTTTGTAGGCACTACTGATATGAAATCCTGCGTCAACGTTTGTTCGCGATGTTTCTGGCTCAACTAGCTCAGACTGATACGGTAGCGTAAGTAGCACCAATGCCTAGTACGTTAACATTTTTACTACAGGAAACTTGCAGAAAGGAGTATTAATCTTATCTTTCTTCTGTGGGCTGCAAGTTTTCAATGAAAGCAAAAATTTCTTTCGAAGCGGAAAATTTTAATTTTATCGTACGCGATCTCTTCTTATCTTCTGCAGCCAGTTGCGAATGGAGAAACTAGCGGATTATACGCACATCAAAAAAGGTTTGCATCACCCAGGTTCCCATAAATGAAGATATACGTTGACTGTGGATATTGTATCACAGACACAGTCCTTTTGACTGTTCAGAGATGTAAGTAAACCCGCCCAAAGATGTAAACAACCACGCATGAGCACCACTTATTAACGCAGGGGTTCCGCCAGCCAATCAGTTCCAGTCATTCCACCAGGAAGGAGGTACACGGCTCGTGTTGTCTGTAGTTCAACCATGCCTAGACGGTCAATACCCCGGTTCGATCGTGTCCACATTGTTACTTTATGCCAGGAAGGACCTCAACAAGGGAAATGTCAAGGCGTCTCGGAGTGAACCAAAGCGATGTTATTCAGACATGGAGGAGGTACAGAGAGACAAAAACTGTCGATGACGTGCCTCGCTCAGGCCGCCCAAGGACTACTACTGCACTGGATGACCGCTACCTACGTATTATGGCTCCTGCGTATTATGGCTCGGAGGAACCCTGACAGCAACGCCACCATGTTGAGTAATGCTTTTCGTTCAGCCACTGGACGTCGTGTTACGACTCAAACTGTGCGCAATAGGCTGCATGATGCGCAACGTCAGTCCCTACATCCATGGCGAGGTCCATCTTTGCAAGCACGACACCATGCAGCGCGGTACAGATGGGCCAAACAACATGCCGAATGGACCGCTTAGGACTGGCATCGCGTTCTCTTCACCGATGAGCGTCGCATATGTGTTCAACCAGACAATCGTCATAGACGTGTTTGGAGGCAAACGGTTCAGGCTGAACGCTTTAGACACAGTGCCCGGCGAGTGCAGCAAGGTGGAGGTTCCCTGATGTTTTGGGGTGGCATTATTTGGGGCCGACCTACGACGCTGGTGGTCACGGAAGACGCCGTAACGGCTATACGATACGTGAATGCCATCCTCCGACCGACAGTGCAACCATATTGGCAGCATATTGGCGAGGCATTCGTCTTCATGGACAAGAATTCGCTCTCCCATCGTGCACATCTTGTGAATGACTTCCTTCAGGATAACGACATCGCTCGACTAGAGTGGTCAGCATGTTCTCCAGACATGAGCCCTGTTGTCGAACATGCCTGGGATAGAATGAAAAGGGCTGTTTATGGACGACGTGACCCACCACCCACTCTGAGTGATCCACGCCGAATCGCCGTTGGAGAGTAGGACAATCTGGACCAACAGTGCCTTGATGAAATGGTGGATAGTATGCCTCGGCAAGTACAGACATGCATCAAAGCTGGGTACTGGGTATTAGAGGTACCGGTGTGTAGAGCAATCTGGAGCACCTTCTCTGAAGGTCTCGCTGTATGGTGGTACAACATGCAATTTGTGGTTTTCATGAGCAATAAAAAGGGCGGAAATGATGTTTATGTTGATCTCTCTTCCAATTTTCTGTACAGGTTCCGGAACTCTCGGAACCAAGGTCATGCAAAACGTTTTTTGATGTGTGTATTTACATCACATAAAACCCACGGTCTATGACATTTGTTTATTTGGTAAAGAGGAAAGCTATCTAATTTGAAGCACGATATTTTTATGCCTATTGAAATATAACCTCATTATTCACCTGTGACGGACAATCAGTGTGTGATTTTCTATTCTACAACCGATGAGCAGCAGCTGAAACGCATCGTCTCATACAAACGGCTGGTAGCTTCCGTGTACAGCAGTACGAAATGCAGTGGAAGTAACAATATCACTGTGGGTAAATCGAGGGTCGGGCTTCAGTGTGTTGACATGAAAAGAGATGCAGGAAGTTGTCGATAAAGGAGTCTTACGAAACATATATGTTTACTGTGGTCAATTAATGCTCCAACCGATTTTATTGAGGAATGTAACCAAATCCTGTGTTTACCTTGCATATAGTTATTAAGGAATTTGTAAAGACAAGATTAAGATGATTACATGGTTACAGGCGATAGAAACAATCATTTATCCAACTTGAATGGAACTGGAATTTGTGCAGCAGTCTTCTTTGTCCTACGACCATGCGTGCATATTTTCAAGTGAGGATATCATTAGAGACAGTGAAGCGTTGACACATCCAGTGATACATATCTCAATAATAGAGGTTAATTGACGAGAGTTTTCAGAAATGACAACATTCTGCGCTCGGAATTTATTTATTCACAATCGCTGCTTCGGCATATTATGCCTTTCTCAGGTCATAGCTGAGAATGAAGGGCGTCAGTACATACCGTTCCATTTAAGAGGACGCTGTCCTTGTGTCAAAAATGTTAGCATATCCCATCTACACAATAAGAATCCTACACGTACAAGGACGTAGCTCTATCGAACTCATGTCATCTACACTCTTTAGTTTCCACTGTGCACACATCAGGTGTGACATATGTCAAATCCGGTGAAGCTGTGCATAAATGTATTTTATTGTATGCCCGTCGATCACTCTTTTCTGTCCTGAGCGCACAATAAACACGTCTCCCGCCAAGTACGAACTACCTGTGAGAGATTTCGCATGATTTTAAGCAGCCCATGCAAAGTAGCTGTCATGCATTTTCTTCTTCGTGACAATTCTCGGCCGCACTCTGCAGGGGCAATGAGCATGCTCCTGCAGCGTTTTCTATGGGAAGTGTTCGATCACCCACCACACAGCCCGGATTAGGCTCCGTCTGTTTTTGGTGTCTGCTCAAATGAATCGCTGGCTATGAATACAACATTTTGGCACAGACAACGAGCTGCAGACCAGCGTAGAGAATTGGCAGGAAGCACAGGTGGCTGCTTTCTGTGGCGAGGCTGTTGGAAAGTTCGTACACTGCTACGACAAAAATCTAAGTCAGAGCGGTGACTATGTAGAGAAGTAGCTGGAAGTTGTAGCTGACTGTTACAAATAAAAATTTTTGATTTCCACCGTGGTTTCAATTTCACAACGGATCGGACCTTACTTTCCTAGTAGCCCTCGTAGATGCTATGTATGTTGAAACAATGAAAGAATGAGCTGCTCTGCCTGCCACGGTTTCTCTTTTAGGAGTCCTGCCAATCTTCTGTTCGCTGACAGTGAAGACATTGAACCTACTCACTTAAAGCAAAAGTTTCGGTTGGCAGAACTAATAACAGAAAAATTGTAGGGGACAAGGAGGAAAATACGTATCAGTAACAGATAAATAAATCAAAGTATACAGTTCGTGAAACAACATGTATGTGAGGTAGTCTTGTTAGACAACTGAAACGAAATCAACCTACAATTCTCGATTACTTGGTACGCAGCCGTCTTGATCTACTACAAGAAAAATATATGGAAAACCTATAAAATACAAATGATATCTCGTCCAGTTCTTCGAGCGGGCTTTTTGGGGGATTAAAATGAATTCTTGGCGGTAAATAACGAGAAAAAAAGATGGCTAACCATGAGGAGTTACGGATGCTAACACAAAGACAGGGGCTTCGTGACGATGCCTAACACGTCAGTGTTGACGAGATCGTTGTGATGGCTGCTCGCGGTAGAAGCGGCGTAAAGCCGTAATAAAAGCGGCCGAATTAACCACGTGCATTACGCTGCAAAGCATCCTAGCTAAAACTGGCTCCGCAAAAGGCTGCTTCCAAGTTGATGGAAGCCAGTTCATGTACAATAAAATTGCAGCAACTCCTGCACTGCTGCAATATAGGCTTGTGGGTACACTTTGATGCAAACAGTTTTTGTGTATTATTGCTTCGCCATATGGGAAATTAAATAAGCAAAAAGCGTTAATAACAAGACGAACCCAAACACGGACAAACAAAAGAAGTGTTCAAGTTACAATGATTGTCCCGCAATACCACCATTAAAGAAGACATGTCCTGAGATGTGCAGCCGAATGGGGGTCGGAGAGCGCCTCTCCTCGGTTTTGTACATTAGTGTGCCTCTCCCGTGTGAAAAAGATTCACGTAGCCAACTCGACTGGGGTGGCAGCGAGGACGGTTCCTGATCTGGCCGGTCGAGCTCATGGCGTTTAAGTTGGCTAACCTGTTGTCGCGCTAGGTCAACGAGCGCGGGAGATACTAATGACCCGCGTTTCTGCAGCCAAAATTTTAACGTAACGGCCCCGAACTTTTACCGGTTTTATCAATCTTGTGGTTTTTATAAATTAATTAAGCGGTGAATACGAAAAATGATTTGTCCCAATTTTCGATGGTCCTCTACTTAGGCAGCCCATCGTTGGGTTCCATTGGCTGGGACAAATTTTATTAGTGGCTAAATTGATTGATTAATTTTATCGAATTGTAATTAACCAAGTAATAGGCCCATATTATTACCGTTTCTGTCAGTGTGCACCAAGAAAGCCTTGTGTGTCGTGGCGCGGTTGCTTTGGAGGACTAAATGGAAAGTAGAAAAGTTCACTACAAAAATTGATGTGTTGAATGCGAAGACACGGACGTATTTGAAATCTTCCTCTGAAGTAAAAATTTTGAATGTGAAAGTGGGATATTTGTATCTTGCAAGATTTTTATGACTGAGAAGGTTGTATGACTTCGTGTGCTTAGGACTATAAAACTGGGTACCGGAAATTCTGTAGGGCGAGGTAGCTGATGCAATGCTGGCACATAACATCGGCACTCGCGGTGAGTGTAAACACCAAGTCATCACGATGAAGTTATAATTTGTTCGGAGCCACGAAGGATATTACGAAACATAAATAAATTACGGACTGAAGTATTTTGATATAAAATACTGGCTCTTTACTTACCTACCGTCCGCCCCTGGTAGCTGAGTGGTCAGCGTGACGGAATGTCATACCTAACGGCCCGGTTTCGATTTCCGGCTGGATGGAGATTTTGTCCGCTCAGGGACTGGATGTTGTGTTGTCCTTATCATCATCATTTCATCCCCATCGACACGCACGTCGCCGACGTGGCGTCAACGAGAAAGACTTGCACTAGACGAACGGTCTACCCGACGGGAGGCCCTAGCCACACGGCCACTTACCTACCCCCTGAATGTATAACTCTCTTTTTATGGGGTTATAAAAAAACCGCTCTCTGGAAAACACAGTATATGTATTTTCTCTACTCTGTAGCGAAACATGTTTCGCCATATTTAAGCCTGAAAAGTGTAGCTTGTGCAGTTCTTTGTTGCTCACTTGAAACTAAATTAATTGTGATGAAGGAATTGCAGTGGTTGTGTTGCTGTTACCGCATTTTTATGACTCGACAGCATCTCACCTGCAAAGTAGTCCCCAGAATTTGCTCATAGAGTTATTATTTTTTTAATATTTTTTCCAAGAGTAACAGTGGTGCATGTTCTGTGATTACATTTTTCCATTGTATACATTTTCAGCGGTTTTATTTCGTTTTTTGTCATGCACACTGTTTTTTACTTCTTTCTAAAACATAGGTGTCGAAACATGGTTGGGTAAAGAAAATAAAACGAAAATGGATTATGTTTTGCAAAAGGAGTCGTTTTTTAAAACACATTTGATTCGCAAACACGGAGAAATAAATAAAACTAACAGGAGCTTCCAGCCCTAGTGAGATGATTTGATGCAAGAGGGAAATGAAAACTGAATACCCGTCACAACGGGACCATGCAAAGATTCCCCTCAAACGTAATGCCACACGCGTTAAGACATTTATCCCACTGGGAGATGAGATGCTCAGTTCGTCTAGCTTAGAACGCAGTCGGTCGCTTAGGAATTCGCAACCTCACCCAGCCTTGCACTTCCTCTTCCGACTGAAACCTACGTCCACGCATGTGTTGCTTGAGGTCGCCAAAGGTGTGAATATCACACGGGCCGGCCGGTGTGGACAAGCGGTTCTAGGCGCGCTATGGTCGCAGGTTCGAATCCTGCCTCGGGCATGGATGCGTGTGTTGTCCTTAGGTTGGTTAGGTTTAAGTAGTTCTAAGTTCTAGGGGACTGATGACCTCAGATGTTAAGTCCCATAGTGCTCAAAGCCATTTGAACCATTTTGAATATCACACGGCGAAGGATCCGGGCTGTAGCGAGGATGCTGCAGTGTTTCACAACCAAATCGCTCAAGCGTAGCCTCCGTCCGATTGGCAGTGTGGGGGCGGACGTTACCGTGCAACAGGTTGCTTCCTCTGCTCGCCAAGTTCCTCAGGCGTGTAACCACAGTCAATGTGCAGCGCTATGAAGACACTCTGCAGTAACAACGACGTGCCATAAAGTCAAAACGCCCAGGAATGCTGTCGGGCGGAATCGTCCTGTTGCACAATAATGCCTTCCCCAAATTGACAATCGGACGAAGGTTGCGCTTCAGTGATTTGGTAGGGAAACCCTACAACATCCTCCGTACAGCCTGGATCTTTCGCCGTGTGATTTTCACTTCTTTGGCGACCTGAAGAAAGACGAGCGTGGACGTCAGTTTCAGTTGGACGAGGAAGTGCAAGAATTGGGACGGTTGTGTTCCGTCAGCGGCCAGACGCGTTTTGCGAAACAGGAATTGATAGTCTCGCTCCCAGTGTGGTAAATGTCGTAATGTGTGTGGTGATTACTTTTGAATGGAACCATTCCGTGGTCCGGATGTGGCGGACGGTCAGTTTTCATTTGACTGCCGCTCATACTTCTCTGTTTCGCCGTCAGATTATGTTGTGAAATTCCCACCAGTATTTCCTAGAGAAGCTCTCCGACATTTTGAAGGTGGTCCCTGCTAGGGACTGCTGGCAAGGAGTGAAAACAA
This sequence comes from Schistocerca serialis cubense, assembly GCF_023864345.2. Classification (NCBI taxonomy): domain Eukaryota; kingdom Metazoa; phylum Arthropoda; class Insecta; order Orthoptera; family Acrididae; genus Schistocerca; species Schistocerca serialis. The sequence continues at coordinate 599,695,362 of NC_064644.1, read as the reverse complement.
ATATCTGCCAACAGTATGCAGAAAAAAGCTATCGGGTTAGATGTCAGGATGTCGTCGCGAGGAAATATTGTGAGCCTTTGAGAGATCGTTCCGTAGCGACACAGCAATCATACGTTGAGTCCTCGAGCCTTGGCTTGAGGGTAACTGTACAGGGTATTCAAAAGCTAAGCCGGCAGGGCCTGAACTGACGTGTTTTCCGCACTTTCGATCTCGCGCGGTAAGGAGAGTGTCTTCCCGCTCCCCTGTGTGTGTGTCCCGAGCCACAGCGCTCCCCGGGCGCCCCGCCTCGCTTTGCTCGGTGAGAGAGTGTGCAGGCAGTGGCGATGGCTGTGACGCGGCTGCTCTTTCAGGAGAAGGTCCAGCTCGGCGTCGTCGCAGCAGCAGAAGCTGGACGAGCTGCAGGAGGACGGCGCAGGCGAGGACGAAGGGCAGGAGTCCGCTCCGCAGACGCCCGAGCCCTTCAGCCTCGACGACACCGTCTCCACCGCATCCAGCCGCAGCCTCAGCAGCGCCGACGCAGACGTCGACGTCGACGTCGACGGCGACGGCGACGGCGACTTGGACGAAACGTGAGCGCTCACACGTGCTGTTTGGTCTGGGTGGTGGGTCGCGCGCTTCTGATTTCCATCTCTTGGCGGCGTTATCTGGTTGAACATATCCCAGAGGCTCTAGAAATAATCATTGTAGCGGTAATCAACCAAATCGGACCTCCACGCGTAGCCTGAAACCGCTGAGGTACTTTTATGAAGTCCGCAGGTTGGTGTTTCTCACCATGGTAACAGAAGGAAATGCCATGTACACTGCAACGAGATCAGACTTGTCGCTATAGCGTTTCCGATCACCAGGCCGGGTACCAGCGACGCGGATCAAACCGATTGTGCGATGCTGAGAGGATTATGTCAGGTAATGAGAAACTAAGGACCGCTTATATAAGTTGTTTCACAACTCCTGTTAAGGCTTCTAGGATTTTACAGAGAACAGGGTACCCAACCGTGTCTGGAAATGTAGTTCTTGCGTGTAAAATGGGTTGGAAGCATGAATCACTTTCAAAAATTCCTCTTCACTCCAGCTCCAACCTATATGCTGTGTACTAGCTGGACCAATTAGTGAATCAGCTGTACGTTGCGCGGGTGTACGTGTAATGCATGCTTTCGTACACAGGGTGTACAATCGCTGGTGCACATTCGTGCAGCACCACATTCAGTTGCGAACGTGTCATTTTCTCGCATCCGTTGTATTCAGACGAGAATGGTATGTGATGGACTGTGGCGTCCCGGAAAGCATCCTCGATGCGTGCGTTGTGCAGCTCTGCCATCACGTGCCGTGCCATGAAGCAGGAGATATGGAAGTGATTCGATTTCAAACTCATTTTATATCCAAACGGCACATTCCCGGAAGTGGGTTCCTTGGCGATGCTGTGGCGCAGACTAATAGCGAAATTCTGCATGACCCGCTGAAGCGTCGGAACATCGAAGCATTCAACAGGCTCCTGAATTGTTCTTTTCAGCTCAGCAATGGTTATGGTGTTATTGCCGTACACCTTGTCTTTAATACAGCCCCACAAAAAGAAGTCGCAAGTGCTCATATCCGGACAATATGGCGGTCAATCGAGACCCATGCCAATGGCCTGTGGGTACCCAGAACCAGAATGCGGTCCCCAGAGTGCTCCTCCAGGACATGAAACACTGCCCTGCTTCGATGGGATCGAGCTCCGTCTTGCATGAACCACGTCTTGTCGAAATCAGGGTCACCTTGAATTATGGGGATGAAATCATCTTCCAAAACCCTCACGTACTGTTCGGTAGTCACCGTGCCATCAAGGGATATCGCACCCATTATACCGTGACTGGACACTGCACACCACGCAGTCACGCGTTGAGCGTGAAGAGACTTCTCGATCGCGAAATGCGAATTCTTAGTCCCCCACATCCGCCAATTTTGGTTAGTGACGAACCCATCAAAATGAAAGTGGGCTTCGTCGCAAAACCGAACCGTGCATGCGCATAATAATTCGCATCATGACCCGCGGCCAACCGTGCAATTTGAACGTTCTAATGCAATCCGTTCAGAAGTTATGACGATTTTACTTCATATAGTTCAATAATTGTCACCCTGTAACAAGACAATGCAAGTTTATGTCTCTGGCACTCTCTGCATCGATAGTTTGCTTAGCGTTGTATAACGGCCTTAAAACCTGTGAACTATTCAGACTTTCGTCCACAGAGAAAATCGCCTAAATCCATGGCCCACAATGAATGGTTTCATCGTATTAAGCCAATTTATGAAACAAGGAGGTGAAGCAGCTGTCGTCTACATTTCGTGTTATCTGCTACCAAACGATGTATTCTCTACGGTACTAGTTATGAAGATAATTATGACAGCGCTGTTGTTGTTGTTGTTGTTGTGGTCTTCAGTCCTGAGACTGGTTTGATGCAGCTCTCCATGCCACTCTATCCTGTGCAAGCTTTTTCATCTCCCAGTACCTACTGCAACCTACATCCTTCTGAATCTGCTCAGTGTATTCATCTCTTGGTCTCCCTCTACGATTTTTACCCTCCACACTGCCCTCCAATACTAAATTGGTGATCCCTTGATGCCTCAGAACATGTCCTACCAACCGATCCCTTCTTCTGGTCAAGTTGTGCCACAAACTTCTCTTCTCCCCAATCCTATTCAATACTTCCTCATTAGTTATGTGATCTACCCATCTAATCTTCAGCATTCTTCTGTAGCACCACATTTCGAATGCTTCTATTCTCTTCTTGTCCAAACTATTTGTCGTCCATGTTTCACTTCCATACATGGCTACACTCCATACAAATACTTTCAGAAATGACTTCCTGACACTTAAATCAATACTGGATGTTAACAAATTTCTCTTCTTCAGAAACGCTTTCCTTGCCATTGCCAGCCTACATTTTATATCCTCTCTACTTCGAACATCATCAGTTATTTTGCTCCCCAAATAGCAAAACTCCTTTACTACTTTAAGTGCCTCATTTCCTAATCTAATTCCCTCAGCATCACCCGACTTAATTAGACTACATTCCATTATCCTTGTTTTGCTTTTGTTGATGTTCATCTTATATCCTCCTTTCAAGACACTGTCCATTCCATTCAACTGCTCTTCCAAGTCCTTTGCTGTCTCTGACAGAATTACAATGTCATCGGCGAACCTCAAAGTTTTTATTTCTTCTCCATGAATTTTAATACCTACCCCGAACTTTTCTTTTGTTTCCTTTACTGCTTGCTCAATATACAGATTGAACAACATCGGGGAGAGGCTACAACCCTGTCTTACTCCCTTCCCAACCACTGCTTCCCTTTCATGCCCCTCGACTCTTATAAATGCCATCTGGTTTCTGTACAAATTGTAAATAGCCTTTCGCTCCCTGTATTTTACCCCTGCCACCTTTAGAATTTGAAAGAGAGTATTCCAGTCAACATTGTCAAAAGCTTTCTCTCAGTCTACAAATGCTAGAAACGTAGGTTTCCCTTTCCTTAATCTTTCTTCTAAGATAAGTCGTAAGGTCAGTATTGCCTCACGTGTTCCAGTGTTTCTACGGAATCCAAACTGATCTTCCCCGAGGTTGGCTTCTACTAGTTTTTCCATTCGTCTGTAAAGAATTCGTGTTAGTATTTTGCAGCTGTGACTTATTAAGCTGATAGTTCGGTAATTTTCACATCTGTCAACACCTGCTTTCTTTGGGATTGGAATTATTATATTCTTCTTGAAGTCTGAGGGTATTTCGCCTGTTTCATACATCTTGCTCACCAGATGGTAGAGTTTTGTCAGGACTGGCTCTCCCACGGCCGACAGTAGTTCCAATGGAATATTGTCTACTCCGGGGGTCTTGTTTCGACTCAGGTCTTTCAGTGCTCTGTCAAACTCTTCACGCAGTATCGTATCTCCCATTTCATCTTCATCTACATCCTCTTCCATTTCCATAATATTGTCCTCAAGTACATCGCCCTTGTATAGACCCTCTATATACTCCTTCCACCTTTCTGCTTTCCCTTCTTTGCTTAGAACTGGGTTTCCATCTGAGCTCTTGATATTCATACCAGTCGTTCTCTTATCTCCAAAGGTCTCTTTAATTTTCCTGTAGGCGGTATCTACCTTACCCCTAGTGAGATAGGCCTCTACATCCTTACATTTGTCCTCTAGCCATCCCTGCTTAGCCATTTTGCACTTCCTGTCGATCTCATTTTTGAGACGTTTGTATTCCTTTTTGCCTGTTTCACTTACTGCATTTTTATATTTTCTCCTTTCATCAACTAAATTCAATATTTCTTCTGTTATCCAAGGATTTCTACTAGCCCTCGTCTTTTTACCTACTTGATCCTCTGCTGCCTTCACTACTTCATCCCTCAAAGCTACCCATTCGTCTTCTACTGTATTTCTTTCCCCAATTCATGTCAATTGCTCCCTTATGCTCTCCCTGAATCTCTGTACAACCTCTGGTTCTTTCAGTTTATCCAGGTCCCATCTCCTTAAATTCCCACCTTTTTGCAGTTTCTTCAGTTTTAATCTACAGGTCATAACCAATAGATTGTGGTCAGAGTCCACATCTGCCCCTGGAAATGTCTTACAATTTAAAACCTGGTTCCTAAATCTCTGTTTTACCATTATATAATCTATCTGATACCTTTTAGTATCTCCAGGGTTCTTCCATGTATACAACCTTCTTTCATGATTCTTAAACCAAGTGTTAGTTATGATTATGTTGTGCTCTGTGCAAAATTCGACCAGGCGGCTTCCTCTTTCATTTCTGTCCCCCAATCCATATTCACCTACTATGTTTCCTTCTCTCCCTTTTCCTACACTCGAATTCCAGTCGCCCATGACTATTAAATTTTCGTCTCCCTTCACAATCTGAATAATTTCTTTTATTTCATCATACATTTCTTCAATTTCTTCGTCATCTGCAGAGCTAGTTGGCATATAAACTTGTACTACTGTAGTAGGTGTGGGCTTCGTATCTATCTTGGCCACAATAATGCGTTCACTATGCTGTTTGTAGTAGCTTACCCGCATTCCTATTTTCCTATTCATTATTAAACCTACTCCTGCATTCCCCCTATTTGATTTTGTGTTTATAACCCTGTAGTCACCTGACCAGAAGACTTGTTCCTCCTGCCACCGAACTTCACTAATTCCCACTATATCTAACTTCAACCTATCCATTTCCCTTTTTAAATTTTCTAACCTACCTGCCCGATTAAGGGACCTGACATTCCACGCTCCGATCCGTAGAACGCCAGTTTTCTTTCTCCTGATAACGACATCCTCTTGAGTAGTCCCCGCCCGGAGATCCGAATGGGGGACTATTTTACCTCCGGAATATTTTACCCAAGAGGACGCCATCATCATGTAATCATACAGTAAAGCTGCATGCCCCCGGGAAAAATTACGGCTGTAGTTTCCCCTTGCTTTCAGCCGTTCGCAGTACCAGCACAGCAAGGCCGTTTGACAGCGCTACGTTTTGAAAACACACCGTCTGAATGCGCCACATGCAGTTTTCGTAGCGTTCTGGGCCTCTGAGGTAGGCATCATTCTGGGTTCAATAGCCTTAAGAGCTGAGAATTGTACTGTTTGTATTTGGTGTCTGCTCTGTCCGAAAGCACAGACAATCCAGCAGCCATTATGATTTAAGACAGAAAGGAATTACAGACATTGCCTGTGAGTAGGCATTGACGTAAATCAATGGGGAAGGTTCAAAATTTGGTCTGGACCGGAATTCGAACCCAGGTCTCCTGCTTAATAGGCAAGTGCTCAGATCACTACGCCATCCGAACACATTGCCGTTGCAGCTGCACGGACTACCCTAGCACGCTCCCGTCGGACCCAAATTCTCAACTTATGCACACACTACAAACGTACTGCCCCTTGCCCGTCATCGTCATTACTCGCGGCATATTACCGATTCCCGTAAATGTCCGAAGCTGATATGCGTCCGCACTGAAGGAGGTCATTGACCGTCCTCAACTTAATTATGTATGTCTCATTAGTTTAGTAATTATGTATGTGTTATTTCTGACATGTGCGATAGAACAGCCGACACACGCAGGTGAGACTGTGAATGATCTCTTCACTGCGAATGCACACCAGGTTCGAACTCTTTCTGGAATCGCCGGAATGCCGCGAGTAATGAGCATAACCGGCAAGACGCACTACCTCAGTAGTGGGTGGATAAGCTGAGGGTTTGGTTTTTACTGGAGGCGTGCTAGGGTAGTGGGTGTAGCTGCGGTGACCACTGTGGCCAGAGGTCTCAGTGGTCAGACCATCTGCCTAGTAAGCAGGAGACGCGGATTCGAATCCCGGTCGAGTACAAATATTCAACTTTCCCCTTTGATTTACGTCAATTCCCACTCGCAGCCAATGTCTGTAATTTCTTTCTGTCTTAATTATTTTGTTTCTTGTCCTTCAGTTAAAGACTATACAGATGGTTTTGAGCTCTGGAGAGGTTTCTTGAAGAAGTTTGCGAAGTTTTTTCCTCTTGTTGTCCTCCATCTTTAAAACAAGAAACGTTCAATAATTGTGAATCCTCAGAGTAAGGTTAACATATGGGTCTAACAGTGATGTTCGTCTCGGACGCTGGTTTGGCAAGCTTGTCTCGTGGTACACCAGTAGTGAACCTCGTTAAGTTAATTTAAATTTAGAGGTATACGACAGAGCGAAGTGGGCTCATTTTCCGTTCTGAACTTAGATTTCCAGTGAGCAGCATTTATACAGTAGGCCCTTAAAGCAGCAGATGAATTTTGGTATTTGGACAGCACGTTAACTCATGATGACCGAATTTTGACATCTGCTATAAATCTGAGTGTTCCTGAAAGTACCAGTAAATCCACCACTCCCCCCCCCCCCCCCCCCTGCACGCACGCACACACGCACACACACACACACACACACACACACACACACACACACACACACACACACACACACACTCGAACCTTTAAGGAATCTGTCATGTGAAAGTGTCAGACGCCTGGTTGCTTCGCAAAAGAGTTTGCTTTAATTGCTAAGAGCACTCAGTACTACACTGGATGAGTATTGTCTGGATAATTTATGCTCTGTTTTTTTTTCTTCTTCTTTAACTCATCTCAATGTTTATGACGTCATATCTCCTCAACTATGTAGTGTACAAACAAGTAATTTTTCACGTACGCTCAGTGGTATACGTGCATACTGCCCGCAAAATGTGTTGCGAATAGAATGAATAGTAAAGAACTAACAAATTAAAACGTCATGCTTGGTGCTGGCGTTTTACAGCATGAACAGGGAAAATGTAGTAAGCGATAAACATTTTTCCTCTCATTTTTTGTGGTTGGTATTAGTGTGGAAAAGTTTATAAAAGGTTTGAAATTACGTGTGAAGTTTGTTGAAAGTCAGGTGCTCTAAATCTCAATTACTGGATGAATATGGTATCGGTAATTTGCGCGCTGAGAATTACACTGCATCAAGAAATATCGGACAGACAATCTGCAATCTGTTCCGAGTGACCGTTTCCGCCATTTAGTAATATAGACGTGTCCGGCGCGCAGCCTTGTGCGGAAGCGAAACATGGACGAGAAACAGTACACACAAAGGCAGAGTAGAAGCTACAGAAGAAAGCCAACGATGACGGGGGTAAAGGGATGACTAATGACGCACTAGGACACAGTTATGTCACAATTACATAAAGAAGAAGTCGGTGGATAGGATACATCCTTAGGCATCGACTTAATATTGTATGTGGGGAGGGCTGGTAAAAACTGACGTGAGACCTAGGCATAAATGCAGTAGAAGCACAGGTTGCGGCAGTTATTCAACAATGAAGAGTCTCGAAAACGAAAGACCAACGTGGGGGATAGCAACAAATTAGTCTTCGACAAAATACGGGCTGAGGCTGTAAGAAATTTTCAATGATGGTCGCTTAACTGTTAGAATCAGCACCAGCGAGTTGCTTAATCCGCTAACATACGCCGTTGCCATCGAGCTTGACTCGCATTCAGCTAGTTAGATCCTGCTGGTGGAAGAAAATATCGCAGCTGCCTTTAGGGTGACAAGTACAGGAGAGCTGGTGGCGTACAACTGCAGATTGCCAGACTCTTCGGTAACGGCTTGGATTAAATTCCAGACCTCTCTGCCGTCCCTCCTGGAGTGGTGATAGGCCCGTCGGGCGAGGGCGTGGCGGTCGGCGGCCTCCCCGATGCCTTTACAGGGAGTGGACTGCGCGCCGGCACACGCTTCTGGCTCTTATCGTTATTAACGGCACTGAAACTCACACTCACTTGTCGTAGCGACACACACACACACACACACACACACCACAAACATAACAGATTCACTTGAGACACGGCTCTCACATTTCGCGAAGTAAAAGTGGAACTGCATGCGAAGAGAGGAAACCTTCCCAATTAGGAGACTGGAGCTACTCTTTATGGTCATCCAGCCACCAGTATCACAAGATTCTTTCTTTCTTTTTAGTTCCCGTACGTAAAGTTTGACTCTTGCACTCGTGCTGCGAACAGTCCATTGAACTAGAGACCCTTAATACACCTGTGGATAGGATCTAGGAAGCTGGTCCATTCCGCAGGATGTCTGACGGACAAACCAACAATTGATCGTCAAGGTAGATCGCATCAAATGCTAATTAATAGTAGTGGGACAGTTGAAGGACTTATCAGACCACGACAACTAACCCGTTTGTAATTGGGGGCCGTCACAATGGCATACACACATAAATATCTGTATATACTTTATAAAAATGTTTATTTATGTGTTCATTATAGAAACGACTGAAGATGTGAGTGAACAGCCGACACATTCCAAAAAAAATCGAGAATTTTCCCCTACAAAAGATAACTATTTATGAAAGTATACACACTGAGTACTGTGCACCTGTCTGGTTGGAAAGTGTACATGTGAAGAAGGTAGACACAAAACTTAACGACACAATGCGCTGCATTACTGGTTCCATCAAATCAACCCCATGCCACTGGTTACCTGTACTGAGTCACATCGCTCCCACCTCACTTAAGGCGGAAACAAGCTCTACTGAGGGAGGCCAACAAAATCTCTGCATCACCCTCTCTACCACTGCACCAGGAATTCTGTCATCTGCCACAGCAACGACTGCGATCAAGAAGACCAGCAAGTGTTACTGCAGGACAACTCATCGCGGATGGTTTTGATCTAAATGAAAGCTGGAAGCGTGAAAGGACAACAAAAACATTGGGAACAAGAGCCCATTGCCTTGATCCCACAAAGAAGCCAAAAGGTTTCGACCTACCGAGGAAGCTCTGGTGCCGCCTCAACAGGTTAAGGACTGGGCATGGTTGTTGTAGCTACTTCAGGTACAAATGCGGCTGGATCAGTTAACCAGTGTGTGGTCATTAATACCCTGGAATTCCCGGCGACTTGTTCACTCTCACACCCAGCTTAATTAATTGGTTCAAAAACACGGACTTTAACGTTTAATCTTGTCTTATATCATATGTATATTGTATAAAATCACTAGCCTTGTATCAACTGTATATTTATCAAATCACCATACGATTAAATAAAATAGGGGAAAAATGAGTTTACAATACAGCTGAGGTAATATGCTTTTCGCGTCAGAAGATACTCATTCTATCTAGCTACACTCGCTGCTTGCCTCACAACAGAATCGATCTGACAAATTATATATCCGAAATGGGGACAGGATTGAGGCAGTCTAAACAAACGGGTTACAGCAATAAAAATGTTACTAGATACAGTATCTTGCAGAGTAGGGTCACACCAACATCCCAGTACAGCCAGTCTAGAACGCTCACCTGAGGATGGCTAAATTGTTGTCAGCCTAAATAACGTGATAAGGTGTCGACGCTATCCGGCAGCAGTCGTGGCACTTCATGGATTTTGTGTATATCTGGGAAATAAATCACTGACACAAAAGACTGGAAACCCTCTTTTAAATGAGCTGGACCGTAGGAATACGACAACACAGGAAAAACGCTTTGCAGTCTTTCGTGAATACCTCTATCACTTTTCTGCACTATATTTACTCAACCGTTTTTCACCGCCATCTTTTGTCTCTTGTAACGGATGTCGTTGCCCAGAGAATTATCATTTGGTCCAGCTTGTCTTCCTTAACAGCTTCTCAGCTACTCCGACACAAATATGAACTACGGAACGTGCAAAAACACAAAGAGCAGCAAAAGGAGACAGGAAAAGTAGGATTATTAGGTAAGCTGCAGAGAAACTTTTGAATTTTTCCCCTGGAGATATTCAGCAAGTAATCTCGGCAAAGTTGCTGTTCGATCTTCTGGGGTGCTTCGCACTCACAGTCTGCAGTCAAATACATTCTGTAACTTGGCTGGCGGATCGATATATAGGCAGCGATCACAGCCTCCAACGGGATGGTGCTGTTGCTCCAAATCCGATTAAACAACGTTGGAGAAGACTGTCAGAGACTGTCCTTAATGTGTTCTTTACTTGTTCGGAAGGAAGGCGAACGTGAAATAGTTCCTGCCAACCCGAGGTACGAACGGTCTACGCTGATTCTATTACCAGCCCATTGGTTATCAGCAGTTGCCTGCCTGAAAACTATGCAGTCTTAGTCGTGCTGGCTGACATTCGTGGACCTGCACCGTAATGCGGACGCCTGGATGTAGCTCTGAAGGACTACGTGATCGGTTCATGTAGAACGGTAGTAACCTACTATTATGAGGCATCTTTAAGAAAATAGTGACTAAAGCGAAAGAAGCAGTAAATTTGGGTGTAAATCAAATGATTAAACGAACTTAGCAAGTTCGATAAGCAATGATTTCAAATGCAGCGAATATATCATTTTCGTTGTGAGTAAAAACTAGAAACTGACTTGTGTGCATCGAGTGACCTATCTACTTTAGTGACCCTCCTGACTAAAACTTTCAGTAGTGAGAACGGAATTCCGAGTCCGTAGCAACTCTAGTACCGAGACAGACAAATGACCATGAGGTGTTAAACTCGGCAGTGCGTCAAATACCTTTGGCGTCACTGACAGTACGTTAATATTTGTCTGAGACATTGCACGTACTCACTACATCTTCTGACGAGAAGTAGTAGTATATAAAAAAATGGCTGTAAGGGCAATAATCAGTATTCGCTTTTTCTATTACTTCGGAGGAGTGTCTTCTACATCAACCCCCAATTCCGAAATACAGGTGCTATTCCATATACGGTGTAACTGTACTGTCTTACGAACTGAAATTGTGTATATGTGAGTATGGTGGTTTCAAGCCCTACAGCTACAGTTGATGTAGGAAGTCAGTACGCCGAACAGCGCTGACGACCATTCCAGATTTTTATGACTGGGATATGACAAACAGCCGTACTCGTAAAAGAAGTGGAAGCATAAAACAGCAGCTTCTGCGGCAACAGTGGCCGAACGCGCCAGTGCACATTGCAACCACTCGAAAGGTGGGACTCCAGAATCAAGGACAACGGCAGTTAGAAAACCGTCAGTGAATAGTTGTAATAGTATTTTTTTTCGTTCTGTATTTCGTCGATAGCGACATACTGATGACAGTGGTCACCGCAGCTCACCATTCATGCAACTTATTTCGCATTATCTTCGTAATAAACCAAATTTGCGTTTAACAGAAAAAAATCTGTTTACCATTACCATGTAAGTCCTAAGCTATTGCTTACTCTGGTGCAGCGGATCATTGGAAGTCGCCTCTGGAAACACGATATAAACCACAGTCAGATTGAATATACACTGAAGAGCCAAAGAAATTGGTACACCTTCGTAATATCGCGTAGGGCCCCCGCGAGCACGCAGAAGAGCCGCAAGACGACGTGTCACGGACTCTACTAATGTCTGAACTAGTGCTGGAGGGCACTGACACCATGAATCCTGCAGAGCTGTCTATAAATCCGTAAGAGTACGAGAGGGCGGAGGTCTCTTCTGAACAGCACGTTCCAAGGCATCACAGATATGCTCATGTCTGTGGAGTTTAGTGGATATCGGAAGCGTTTAAACTGAGAAGAGTGTTCCTGGAGCCACTCTGCAGCAATTCCGGACGTGTGAGGTGTCGCATTGTCCTGCTTGACTTTGGCAAGTCCGTCGCAATGCACAATGGACATGAATGGATGCAGGTGATCAGACAGGCTGCTTAGGTACGTGTCAACTGTCAGAGTCGTATCTAGACGTATCAGGCGTCCATTATCACTCCAGCTGCACACGCCCCACACCATTACAGAGCCTCCACCATCTTGAACAGTCCCCTGCATACATGCAGACTCCATGCACTCATGAGGCTGTCTGCATACCCGTACACGTCCATCCACTCGATACAATTTGAAACGAGACTCGTCCGACCAGGGAACATGTTTTCAGTCATCAACAGTCCATTGTTGGTGTTGACGGGCCCAGGCGAGGCGTAAAGGTTTGTGTCGTGCAGTCATCAAGGGTACACGAGTGAGCCGTCGGCTCCGAAAGTCCGTATCGATTATGTTTCGTTGAATGGTTCGCACGCTGACACTTGTTGATGGACCAGCATTGAAATCTGCATTAATTTTTGGAAGGCTTGCACTTCTGTCACGTTGAACGATTCTCTTGAGTCGTCGTTGGTCCCGTTCTCGCAGGATCTTTTTCCGTCCGCAGCGATGTCGGAGATTTGATGTTTTACCGGATTCCTGATGTTCGTGGTACACTTCTGAAATGGTCGTACGGGAAAATCCGGACTTCATCGCCACCTCGGAGATGCTCTGTTCCATCGCTCGTGCGCCGACTGTAACGCTACGTTCAAACTCACTTAAATCGTGATAAGTTGCCATTGTAGCAGGACTAACCGATCTAACGACTGCGCCAGACACTTGTCTTATATAGGGGTTGCCGATCGCATCGTCGTATTCTACCTGTTTCCACATCTCTGTATTTGAATACCCATGTCTATTCCATTTTACTTGGCTTTTCAGTGTACGTCGCTATTCGGCACAATGCGAAGGATCTACCAAAAGATGCCATGCTATGTTTTTGTCTTAAAATCTGGCGTCTAATGCGTAGCCGTTGAATTGAAATAAACAGCTTAATCGTTATTTTTCTTCCTTCAGTATCTGCCTGTTTACTGCACACACCTGGCAAGTCAACACTTGTGTTTAAAGAGTCTTGTATGAGATAACGCCTGTTTCTTATCAGCATCATGTCACTCAGTGGCCTAGTTGCATAATGAGACGAGGAATGCACATTGTATACATTATAACACAGAGCCAGGAGCTGTGCTACATGGTCGCGAATTGAACAGTGAACCGAAAATAGAATAAATTTTCTTTATATCACGTTTATGGTCACAATTTTTTAAGTTCTCAGACTACCGGTTTCGGTCAGCAATGACCATCTGGATGGCACTACAGTATATTAGGACATGTTTTTATAAAACAGATCTGAAGATGGTCATTGCTGACCGAAACCGGTAGTCTGAGGACTTAAAAATTTGTGACCGTAGACGTGAAATGAAGGAAATTTATAGTATAGAGCGATCCTAGTGCTGCTTTGCGGCCAGGTGAATGTTGCTGATAAATCATAATGGCAACAGGTGGCGGTTAAGCACCCTCAATATATGTGGAATAATTCGTTCACAACGTCAGAAAGACGACAACATATTCTAACATGGCATGGATACTGATGTCATGTTTCGTGTGCATAAAGAGGAAGACGCTGTTTGACCTGCAAGGAGCTGACTTGCTAAAGGATCGAATTTAGCAGCAGTCTGCTTTACGATTTACTTGCTCATGAATCCTCTCTTATTATCATAACAGCCATTTAAAACATAAAATTTTAATTTTCTGTAGTTATTCCACTATTACTATTCCGAAAGAATGGGGTCTCATTTTGTTTCATTTCTCCTTCAAACAAATGCTCAGATAATCTTAAGAGAGTGAGTGGACACCATTCTGCTTCTCGCATACTGCGCCCGGAATCGAATTTGTGTCCTCCTGCTGGAAATATCTAGAATATTGCTATATATTCAAAAACAGTAGTCGAATTAAGTCAGGTGATGCTGAGGGAATTAGATTAGGAAATGAGACACTTAAAGTAGTAAAGGAGTTTTGCTATTTGGGGAGCAAAATAACTGATGATGGTCGAAGTAGAGAGGATATAAAATGTAGACTGTCAATGGCAAGGAAAGCGTCTCTGAAAAAGAGAAATTTGTTAACATCGAGTATAGATTTAAGTGTCAGGAAGTCTTTTCTGAATGTATTTGTATGAAGTGTAGCAATGTATGGAAGTGAAACATGGACGATAAATAGTTTGGACAAGAAGAGAATAGAAGCTTTCGAAATGTGGTGCTACAGAAGAATACTGAAGATTAGATAGGTAGATCATACAACTAATGATGAGGTATTGAATAGGATTGGGGAGAAGAGAAGTTTGTGGCACAACTTGACAAGAAGAAGGGATCGGTTGGTAGGACATGTTCTGAGGCATCAAGGGATCGCGAATTTAGTATTGGAAGGCAGCGTGGAGGGAGACCAAGAGATGAATACACTAAACAGATTCAGAAGGATGTAGGTTGCAGTAGGTACTGGGAGATAAAGAAGCTTGCACAGGATAGAGTAGCATGTAGAGCTGCATCTAACCAGTCTCAGGACCGAAGACCACAACAACAACATTCAAAAACAAAACTATTTAATGTGATGGCGTTGGATCTCGAACCGTGGAACTTAGGGCCACAAAGTGAAGCCCTTTTTTTTTTGTTTTTACCTTACGACTGAGGAAATATATCGCTGCACAATGTGCTTTTTTCACAGGTTATTTATGGTAATCAGGTCTCGGTATGTCAAATACACTTAATACGAAGAGTAATACACAATCTACGCCAGATATTCCCTGATAAACTATCGGTAGCTGTTTAGATAGATAGTACACCTACATTTACTACGCCATTTGGTGAGCGACAATCTCACATTTAGTATAGAGTTGTTCTTGATTCTGAGCGTAACTCGCGTAGTTGAAAACTGCTGACTGACCACATCGCGTCTTCTCCCGGCAGTCACCTTTGGCCTGTCTAAGGATCGAGTGCTTCACGTACTTATGACGCCTCTAACCATTGAGCGCTGTAACTCGATTCAATCACAGATATCAGGTTTAGGTGGTAGCCTGTAACCTTTCGGACAGTGTACATTTCTGTACAGGAAGACATCTCAATCTACATCACAACTGTCAGGTCACAGAGACAGTTTTTCTGTAGGATAGGCTTACGTTCTACCCACCTATACAATTAGTCTTCATGCATCCCCGTGTAATCAGTATTCCAGAAGAAACGACGCAGATTTATGAGTCTCTAGATCCAGTATACTAAAAGTACTCTGGAGCTATTCGAGTCACGTACGCGTCGTTATTATTCCTGTCTTCCAGTTTCTGCAATCCTAAGAGTAGGAATGGAATGTTAGTACTTATGATCCCTTCATAACTGAAAAATGGTGTCATGGGAAGCGTGACCACTTACCCTTATAATGAAGGAACAACCGTCTGGGTCACTTTTAGTTCCAGACCCGGAAGGCGTTTTCCTTCGGTATTTGCTTAAGATAAAGTTCCCCTGTGTGCCTGAAATGATTCTAGCCCGCCCATCATGAGTGCTCAATGAGTTGCCTACCCGATAGGGAGCCAGTTCCGATGCTACTAAGATGCAGCTGTGGACTCAAGAGCATATATGCGACATATAAAATGTATATAAACACAGATAACTTGCGTCCTTTATTTCCATGAACTAGCTTTCGTGGCTTATCAGGACAGTCTTGGGATGAGGCCTCCATGAGTATACATGTTCATTTTTAGCATATTTGGTGGTGGCTTTGTGGCAAGAAGATAGAAAACACTTTAACGTGTCACCTGGCGTGTAAGTTATATGGTAACTTGTATAGATAAGGAAATTCGTTTTCGATACAGACTGTAACTAGTAGCAATTATTTGTATTGCTGCTCTGTCAGAATACGGTCACGTTGTCCTACAATATTCACAATGGATAAACTCAAATCGAATGTACGTATATGAGGATGGCACAGATCCAGCGCGTAGGTGTCACTGCGACGAAGGGGAGTGTCGGCAGACGGGATACTGGGTGACGTGCTCTCGAAGAAGCACTGTTTTCGAAATGAGTGCACTATCTAACAGCCGTCGAAAAATCTATCACTAGTAAAGTACGCAGCTAGTACGACCTATATTCTTTACTATTTTGATTCGCTTCTGTTGACTTATATAGAAAATAAAGGTTTCAGTTTTAAGAGACTTCTTCAGCCGCCTAGTCACAGTGAAAACCGATGACAATCATCTGCACTTCCCCTATGACATATCGTGGTGCAAATATCTGCAGGCGGAAGGCAGTAGAAAGTCATACACTCATAAGATAGTTTCCCACTTGCTGTTTTAAACATTGTAAAGCCGAATTTCACACATCTAACTAGTCTCGAACTGCTCAAAAAATGTGCACGTGGGAAAACGCAAATTATCAGTCACGTTATATGGGTGTACAGTATTTCTGTCTTCAAATGTGTTGCCTCTCTGGTGTTTAATAATGAAAATGTAAGTAGGATTAAGTGCCTGCAGAGATTTGGCTTCCATTTAGGTGCATTCACACTGGAGATAATCAGAAGCATCGATGAAGAACGACTGCAGCCCTGGCAGCTGAAGAAAATATGCAAATGTTGGCTAGGCAATGGAGGTGAGGGAATAAAATATGCAAGGAAGAGAAGGAAAAGAATAGAGGTTATGATTATGGACAGCATTAGTGACTGGATCTATGGCAATATTGTTAAGAACTGAATTAAAATCTGGGATATAACGTATCTTTTTTCAGGAACTATAGAAGCTAACACCCTCAAATTTGGCACATTTCTTAAAAATCGCTTGTTAAACGATCGTATGCAAACACTTTTTCTTTATCTTGTATCTGAGAAAAGGTCTTGTGTATTGTATGATGAAAATATAGCAGTCGCGGTTAACATAAAACTGAAAAATTGGTTTGAAAATAACTATGAGCTTAAACAAGAATCTGTTGTACATGTTTTACTAGCCTTTTATGTAGATATAAACCGTAAAGTTTCAGCAATAGCGCTTGATTAATTTGTGAGAAAACATACATTATATGCACACCTGTAACTAAAAGTTCAAATCTTCATTGAATGAATATCCATAAACATTATCACACAGAAACTACGTAGGATACCGCACACCAAGTCCTACATAATAGTGTGAAGTTTTAATACTTTAACTATGGTACTGTGGGAGAATCGATGTTTAAAGGTCGGTATTCCTTTTGGCCTATGTCTGCCCGCCCTTAGGACCTATCTTATGAATTTGATGTGCACAATTTTTAACGGTTAACGCAAATTTTTAGGTCGTAGGCATAGTTCTTATATTCGTGGATTTGCAGAATAATTTAATGTGACAGGAAGGTGTCTGTAAAAAGCAGTCTTTCATTGAAACGCACTAATTTATCATTAAAACGTAGATGAACACAACATGTAAAAAGAAGACAGTGAAACAGTTCACTAATGTTATCTGTATGAAAATTCTGATAAGTGATAGCAGTGTCAATCGACTGCATGAGAAAGTGCACTCTGTTAACTCAAAAATGACGGTCTGAAACTCAGTTTGAAAACTCGCTATTCGCTGATGGAAAACAATGACTGAGAGTTTAGTGGTGACTGAAAGGTTGGTACATTCGACTGATGTACGTTGAACTTGCGACGGATGCGAAATAGGAATGACTTAGCTCGCTTCTACGAATGCTCACCGTAATTTAATTGCCGTGCTCCATGCTGAACGCCGCTCTCTCGAGAAGGCGACGGTGCGTTGCTACAGCTACAGCACGATTCCCTGGACGTCTCCTTACTCAGAAGTCACTGTGGTCAGCACCGCGTCTCAGCACTCCATCTCGACGCAGACTGTATTTCTGGCTCTGTTCTACGCCCTGCTGTCTTTCCCCACCGGAGAGTGCCTGTGGCCAACAATTAAAACACGAAACACTGCAGCCCAGTAGCGAGGTTTCCCTCCAGGACGGAGAATCACACGAAATTCGGGTGTCGCGTCAGACGCCAATATTACAGCTAAACTCTCCCCTGCTACGAAAAAACGTCCGCGTCCGCTCCAGCTCTGTGCGCGTGACGTCATACTCATATACACCAACGACGCGTTTTGATGCTTATGATACTAGCCACGTATCAGACGGCTTCTGAAATTAAGAACGGCAGTTCACGAGGCAAGCACATTATTTTCTACAGCCCGTGTTTTCTAAAGCGGCCTGTGGTTATCTACAAAGGCAGTCCACAAAACCTGAGGAAGTAGCATTCGCCTGCTGCTCGCTGCGCCTGTGCACCCCCGGGCAGAGACTAGGACGGACGCAATTGTAACCTGGACAGTGGTCTGCTCTCCACTGGGACGCCTCGGCAGCCGCAGTTCCGCCATGTCCATCTGAGCCTCCTATCTCTCCGTTCGCACCGACTCAGCTCCAATGCACTGACTTTCCTCACACACGCAAAAAGCATTCCGAAACGAGTGAATCCATCACCGTCTTAAAGAATGGAAATGAAGCTACATAGGGCACCGCACTACGAGCCACTGTGGTCCAAGATCTTCAATAAAACCATTCTCAGTGCAACCCCAGCGTCATCATCCTCCAATTACGTTATCAGCCGCGCGTTTCACTCGTATCGCGGAAAGCATTCGTTTTCGTACTTTTGTTAACTGGGATTATTTGCTTATTTGCTTATTTGCTTATTCCATTGGTCTCTTCTCGCCCCTTTCGTGTATACCTGTAACAGTCAGACTGCCGGTATAAATGTTCCTTGTATTGAGTATTTTTGTTATTCTGTGGCGATTTCACTTACGTCAGTATCTCTCATTTCTGAATCTGTGCGGTGAAACATTTGTACGGTAGTATCCTTAGTTGCGATTACATTGGAAAATACGGAAGTTGATATTTCCGCTGTGCGGCCGTCGTCTCTAATTGAAACAGCAACGCGGTCTAGGAGAGACGGAGCGCTAGGCGTGGGCGCGTCGGTCCCCTTTAAGCGCGCGATTACTCGTGCGCGCCAAGTGCGGCCACTATTCAGCGGGCGCCGGCTGAATAATGCAGCGCGCCCCGGGCCGGCCGCCTTTCACGTCGTGGACGGCGCACTCCAGTCAGCCGCGCCTCCACTTGCTGGCCAGCCGGCGCCCCACCCCCACCCCTTTCTCTTCCTCCCGTCTCGCGCCCCGAGCGGCGACGCGTCTGCCGCACCTGAAAGACACACCAGTCAGCCCATCTCGGGCACACTCTCCTCTCTTCGCGCCCTGCATTGCAGGCAGATCTGGCGGATAAAACACGAGGGGAAAATGCGAAATGAACACCCCGAAGCAGTGCTCGAGCGACTTGAGAGAGTAAGATACAGATATCGTCCCACAGTTGTCAGAAGAGAATACGTGTTCCCGGTTTCCCGCAGACACAGTTCTACTGCGGTACGGCTGACAGGTGCATCGCAGTGCGCGAGTGGAATGGCGCAGCAACTAGAAATGTACTCAAGAGTTGAAGCACATGCGACAGTGCGAGTCTTGCGAGAACACGTCTAATGGCACACAGATTCCCAGTGAAATTCTGGTGATGTATGAACCAAATGCAGCGTCGCATGCAGCCGTAGTGAAATGGTGCCAACAGTTTGACCGACGCCCACACAGGACGACAGTGTCTAGACAATCGAAGTACTGATTCGTAGCGCGGACACTGCTCGCTCTGCAGACAGTCTTCACGCGATCGTCCGAGATCGTCCTCACAACCGCAAATGGTGCTCAGGCTGTGTTTCCCGGTCACTGTCGGCTGCTTCTTCACAGGCGATGAGGCGTTGGTCCGACATTTCACACCTGGAACAAAGAGAGCGTCTGTGGCATGGAGACATAGCTTCTAGCCTCTACAGAAGAAATGCAAAGTTGCGCCGCCACCCGTGAAGCTCACGTCCACCGTTTTCTTCCACCCTGAAGGAGTTTTATGCACAGAATTTACGGCAAAGTGTCCAACCATTAAAGCCGATTCGTACTGTCCAGTTCTGTGCAACGCCCTAAAGAACAACACGCGAGAAAAATTAGGCAAACCCACTGCCCTCCTGCATGACAATGCAATGCATCACACAGCACGCACAACACAAGCTTCCCATCAACGTTTCCGATGGGAGATTTCGAAGCATCTGCCATACAGCCATTTAGAGTCCTGTACCACAAAGGAGGCAAGGGAGAGGATGTTGTAACGGGTGGCCGGTATGCTCTTTCTACAACACAAATGCACACGTGCATTAATACGGTTCTTTTATTAAATTATTGCTTAACTTTGAAACTTTCCCGTCTCCTCTATATCTCTTTTGTTTTTTTGTTACGCAACTTTCCCTTCTACAATAACCCATAAAGGCTTCCCTTAGGATTTGTATCTCTTTGTTAATAATAACAAATGAAATCTTCCCTTTGAAATTTATTCTCTTTCTCAGTCTTCGCATACAAATTTAATTGCTGCTTCTTTAAAAGTGATTTTCTGATTATTTCGACGAAACATAGAACGTGTCGTCGTCGTGGCCCTCAGTCGTTATCTGCAATAACCCAAAATTGTTCCTTACCTTTTTACTGTTACTGGATCGCCATCTGACTGCTACATCGAACTGCGACATGAATATACTTACTCTGGTTTACTATACTCTATTAACTGCTGGTGGGCTGTCATAATAAGTGGCTGTATTTATTACAAAAGCTGATGTTGTTCTTCAATAGCAAAGCTGACGTTATTCTTTAATTAATTTGACTGAAGTTACGTAATCCATAGTTACACTTTTGCTTCACAACAACAAAATTTTTGCAAAGTTTTACGTTGATGGTTTTTGGGATGGATTATAATCAGTAATGCAACATTGCTGGCAAAAATTAATTATATTCTGAAAACGCTTCAAATAGTTACTGTTGGTAATGAAATGATTTTACAAACGTTCAAATGGCACTTACTTTTTACAATAATCTTACAACTAGCATTGCGCAAACATACATTCAGTAGTCTTGAGTTTCGAAAAGAAAATAATTCAATAATATTAGTTCCTCTTATGATAATAGTTAGTTGATGTCCCTGTACATCCGTTTATAATCTCTTGTAAATCATAGCTGCTGGCTGGCGGGCACACCGCTCCTCTAAACCTCTTGCTTCAGACCTGCTACCAACTCGCTTCACATCTCGCTTACTACTGACTTCCTACGAACTCTAAAGTGCGGTCTCTCCTGCCAACAACGTTTTCTGGTGCAGACAATCCCTGCTACCATTACAAAATGTATCCATACGCGGTCTCTCCCGCCCTTTTTAAAATTATATCAATTTGCGGTCTCTCTTGCCAACAATACCTTGGTGCAGACATTCCCTGCTACCACAATTATTTCCAACATGACAAATATTAATTATTCCTACTTAATCCTATTAATAAAATATAAACATCTTTCATAAATTGTGGTTTGACAATAGACAATAGAAATATACACGTCTTACAACTTGAATAGAGTCCATGTTTTGTGATACAGACTCTTTGAGTAACAGTCCTCTTGGCGACTGATGTAACGTCAATATCGGCAATCTTGCTATTAAAAACTTTAGTTTCTCCCCGCTGGTAAAATACAATTCTAGTGCAGGTAAACTAGTACCGCTATAGTCACTAATCTGCCTAGCCTATGACGAACTAAACCCGCTCTACGAGTAAACTGACTGACGCCAAACTGGATGATTGAGTCAGGCCCTTCGGTCAGCGGCGGCGGCGGCCTAAATACGTTCTGTCGAGAGGGCGTTGGCGGTGTGTTGCTTGTGGGTGCGTCCCTGGCCTCTCTCGTGATACGCGCACTTGATCCAGCACCTACTAATCTTCGCGCTTCACCTTTGCTGACCAGTGTGCTGGCGGCAGCTTACGCCAGCTCAGTCCACATTGTGAACAATCTTCTCAGCAACCTCAATGAACATATGGGGCGAAAGAGAGTTTTCAGTGATCAGTACGTTCACACAGGCACTAATTTACTCATTAAAACGTAGATAAACGTAACTCGTAAAAAGAAGACAACCAAACAGTTCACTAATGTTACCTGTATGAAAATTCTGATGAGTGATAGCAGTGTCAATCGACTGCATGAGAAATTGCACACCGTTAACTCAAAAATGATGGTCTGAAACTCAGTTTCAAAACTCGCCATTTGCTGATGGAAAACAATGACTGAAAGTCTCAAATGGCTCTGTGACCAAGAAATGGACTCCTATCGTTGAGGAATTGAACATTAGTGGAATGTTCCTACCATTGTTTACAGAAACTTGGTAACTGTGTGTGCCTGTGTCATTTTGAAGCACAGGGCTGCAATCAATAACGTGGCCTGCCATAATAATGTATAAACTACTTTCTGAATCCTTTCGTATATTCAGTCTTTCCAGATTTAGAAAGACGTGAGAGACTGTATCTTATCTGATGTGTCCCACATGGTAGCGCACGCCCAGAAACTGATAGTCAAAAATGGCTCTGAGCACTATGGGACTCAACTGCTGAGGTCATATGTCCCCTAGAACTTAGAACTACTTAAACCTAACTAACCTAAGGACATCACACACATCCATGCCCGAGGCAGAATTCGAACCTGCGCCCGTAGTGGTCGCGCGGTTCCGGACTGTAGCGCCTAGAACCGCTTGGCCAGTCCGGCCGACAACTGATTGTCCCAGGCCATAGTAAATGAGTATGTATTTTCGTTCTACATAAAATTGCAAAAGACCAACAAATATCTTCAACACTGATTTAGTGTGCTAAATGGACTTAGCTACAAATTAATGATTCCTAAACAATAAAGATTATTCAGTATCTGTCCACGAGAACGCTTGAAAGATTATAAGTGCAAGGTAGAAGTCACAATGGTGGGAGTCGTTGAATTAGTTTACAATAGCTACTAGTTTTCAGTTAACACCGGACCCTATTCAAGAAGTGGGACAAAGTCAAAGCTCGTTTGGCAGTGTAGTGAAGGCGACTATTAGATACAAAATGTTTTCATTGCGTGTGGGCTGTCGAACAAGCTGCTGAAGACAGTTTTTAGTAAAACGTGTCAAAAGTTACCCCTACAGTGAATCCATAGGCGCCCGAGTAGATTAAAGCTGCCTTCAATTAATATTTCGTGATCTGGATATTTCCGCGCTGCTGACCGTAGAGTTTGTTTGATGATTCTAAAACAGTCACGGTGGAATCAGATGGCCGTTAAAAACGTTCGATAATCAACTTTAGTTCACTTTGGCCGGTTTCTCGTACCCAGATACCTTCACAATTAGATCCCATTTCGAACTCGGTAGACGAAATATTTTTGCCGATTGCAATGAAGACTCCCATTCCTATGGCATCTAAATTGTCTTCTCGCGATACAATCCGTGTCTCGTAAAATATTTCGGTGTTTTCTACGCCGGGTTACACACAGCTCCCGTTTCCGAGAATAACTGTTTACCGTACTGAAACCTACCTCACCTTCTACTATGTTCACACCCTACACGTTACTCCAATAGCAAACTGACGATTCTTTGATGCCTTTGATGCTTCTTTTAGTCATATTGTTCCACTTATTTCTTATATCCCCAGTTAATTACTCAGTATACCCAAGTAATTTTCAGCATTCTTCTAAAGCACCACATTTCAAATGTTTTCATTCTCGTTTTATCTGAACTGCTTATCGTTCACGTTTCAATTTCGCACAAGGCTGCGCTCCAGTTAAATATCTCCAGAAAATACTTCCTTACACTTAAAGTTATGTTCGATGTTAACAAATTTCTCTTTTCTAAAATGCTTTAGTTTCTGTTACCAGTCTGCATTTTATGTCATCTCTACTTCTGCCGTAGTCATTTATTTTTGTCGCCCAAACAGTGGAACTCATCTACTACATTTAGTGCCTCTTTTTCTAATTACCTTAGCATCGACTGATTTGATTCCATTACCTCTGTCTTACTTTTGTTGATATAGATCTTATACCTTCTATTCAAGACACTATCTATTCCGTTCAGCTGGTCTTCAGAGTCCTTTGTCGTGTCTGACAGAATCACAATGTCAGCGTCAAAGTTCAGACTTTTTATTTTTAACCTTGAATTGTAATTGTTTTTCCCAATTTCTCCTTGGTTTTCTTCACAGCTTGCTCTGTGTTCAGGTTCAGTAATATCCAGAATGGGTTAAAACTCTCTCTCTCTCACTCTCTTCTCAACCACTGCTCCACTTTCATGTCCTTAGAATCTTGCAACTGCAGTCTGCTTACTGTACAAGTTGTAGATAATCTTTTCGCTCACTGTTCATTACCACTGCTACCTTCGAATTTCGAAGGGTGCTTCCAGTCAGTGTCTTGTACATGACATATTTACTATTCCAGTCAACACTGTCAAAAGCTTTCTCTAACTCTACCGATGCTATAAGCGTAAGTTTGCCTTTCTTTAACCTATCTTCTGAGAGAAGTTATAAAGTTATAGGGACAGTACTACCTCGCGTGTTCCTACATTTCTCCAGAAGATCAGACTGCTCTTCCCCGACGTCAGCCTATACCTGTTTTTCCATTGTTCACCGTATGCATATGTGGTGCCTTTATCTTAGTGGTGTTCATGGTTCATTTTACATTAGGGTTTCTCTGGAATTTACCAATAAGATTCAGAAATAACTTCGCGAGGACGGCGGTTCAAATCACCGTCC
This sequence comes from Schistocerca serialis cubense, assembly GCF_023864345.2. Classification (NCBI taxonomy): domain Eukaryota; kingdom Metazoa; phylum Arthropoda; class Insecta; order Orthoptera; family Acrididae; genus Schistocerca; species Schistocerca serialis. The sequence goes on along the minus strand of NC_064644.1, from coordinate 599,670,674 downwards.
AGCCATCTAGATTTAGGTGTTCGATGATTTCCGTAAATCGCGCCAGGCAAATGCCGGGAAAAGAGCACGGGCGATTTCCTTCCGCATCCTTTCGTAATCCGAGCTTGTGCACTGACTTTAATGACCACGCTGTCGACGGGACGTTAAACTCTAATCTTTTTTCCTTCCTTCCTTCTTCGAATATGACTTGGCTAATCTTCTGGATTCTCAGCATAACGTTATTCTTGGTCGTAGCGGGCAACTTGCTTTACGTAAAATTTTGGCACGTTTCTCTCTGCAGGAGGTTCCTGCAAACCCCAAACTGCAAAGAATTTGCCTGAGACTATTTAGAGAACCGAATAGCTGAATCCTCTGGAGCTAGAATTCAATACATGAGCCGTCGTTAAACGACGTCTATTTAACTGGCATGTAATTAAATGTCCGTGAGATTGCAAAAGAGTTATAAACTCAACATCTGGTTTGAGCATATATGCCGATTCGCAACGAAAAGCGAAATGCGTCAAGTTCCAGTTTTGTTAATGTGACAGTGTATATCTTCAGTCTTTTCTACAGTGTCTCATATATGGACACATTATTGCGCGTTAAACATGATATGCTAAATACGTGGAACTTTTAAGACAATCACGAATGTAGTGGCATTCGATAATACCGTCGCAACTCTTCGTCACGCTTGTCGTCGAGCGTGTTGAAAGTGTCAGCGATGCACATATAGTGGTTTGAATGCTGAAGGACCAGACGCGTGTTGCAATCAAGAGCTCGGCGGCGGTATATTCTATAAATATGAAACTGGCAGGTACGGAGGGCAAAGAACCGCGAGGGACAGGTGCGGCGAGTCTTTCTACGGCTTCCGGCACGGTGCCCGGAATGTTTGAACAGAAACCACAGTGGCACACCTGCCACTAAGATAGGGGCCTGAGAGCGGCCGTTGGAAGGCCAGACGTACGACGGACCCTGCTTGAGTTATATCTGCATCTGTCCGACCTGGTGTGTCACTCGACGATTGATTCGCACGTCAGAGTGGGTTAGCGTCTGTATGTCCACGAGGAAATCTGAATTGTGTATTACGGCGTGGCCTAGCAGACATACAGAATGTTTTGTTACGCCCACCGTGTTATAAATATGGGCGCCAGCTGACAGAAACAAAAGTGGAACCAAATTTGTCGTGTTTTAACTCGCCTGCGCGGTATACATTGATCAGCCATAACATTATGACCACTGCCTACTGCGAGATTGAATGCCGCCTGCTGGCTTTGGTGGTCACGTGAGGCGCTAAGAAAAGCATGTAAGGGAAGCAGAGAGGAGTGGGTAATCATTCTAGCGATGGCATGGGCCGCAGATGGGGAAATCAGCTAATGTAAACGACTTTGACAAAGTTCAGATTCCAGAGTGAGATTTTCACTCTGCATCGGAGTGTGCGCTGATGTGAAACTTCCTGGCAGATTAAAACTGTGTGCCGGACCGAGACTCGAACTCGCGACCTTTGCCTTTCGCGGGCAAGTGCTCTACCATCTCAGCTACCCAAGCACGACTCACGCCCCGTCCTCACAGTTCTACTTCTGCCAGTACCTCGTCTCCTACCTTCCAAACTTTACAGAAGCTCTCCTGCGAGCCTTGCAGAACTAGCACTCCTGAATGCAAGGTTCGCAGGAGAGCTTCTGTAAAGTTTGGAAGGTAGGAGACGAGGTACTGGCAGAACTAGCACTCCTGAATGCAAGGTTCGCAGGAGAGCTTCTGTAAAGTTTGGAAGGTAGGAGACGAGGTACTGGCAGAAGTAGGACTGTGAGGACCGGGCGTGAGTCGTGCTTGGGTAGCTGAGATTGTAGAGCACTTGCCCGCGAAAGGCAAAGGTCCCGAGTTCGAGTCTAGGTCCGGCACACAGTTTTAATCTGCCAGGAAGTTTCAAAGATCAAATTGTTCCGACCCGGCGATTGCGGACGAATATATCAAAAACTGTGAAACTGGTCGTGTGTTCGCGCACTGTCTTCGTGAGCGTCTATGAAAAGATTTGAAAGGTGGTGAAACGACGTGTAGGCGACAAGGTCTTGGAAGTGCACGCCTCATCACGGAACGTAGAGTTCAGAGGCTTGCCCACTCTGTAAAGAGGATAGGCGGCGATCTATGGGAGTTTTGAAGATATCTTACAATTCCGGTGCAGGCATAGGTATTTTGGAGCACACCGTTCTGGGTGCATTATTGAATAGAGGCCTCTGCAGCAAACGACCTCTACGTTCTGTCGCATGGATCCTGCTATAAGGTCAGTTACGATTGCAGAGGACACGGGATGATCGGGGCCGGATCGTGAACCAACGAAGAGTGTCGCTTCGTTAGAAAAATCGTGGTCAGTGGTCGTGTTCAGATCGCCATCATACAGGCGGAAGACTGTTCGATACATGTGCCGCGCCAGGACTGCAGGCCGTTGGGGCAGGTTAACTCTAGGAAGGACACTTACGTGGGCTTCCATGAGACCTGTGGTAATTATCGAAGGCATCGTGACAGCTGTCGACTGCACGAACAGTATTGCAGCTACCTGAATCCTTGTGATATCTTCCACGATGACGATGGCATATTCTAAGAGGATAACTCTCTGTGTCACAAGGCCAGAATCGTGCTACAGTGATCTGAGGAGCTTGACAGTGAACTCACGCCGATGTCTTGGCCATTCAATTCGCCTGATATGAACCCAAAAGAAGAAATCAGGGATGCTATCGGGTGTCAACTCCCTACCTGTCCGTAACTTACGATAACTACATGACCTGTGCATTGACATATACCCCACATACTACCGGAAGCCTACTAAAGACTTGTCGAATCCACGTCACGCAGAACCACTGCTGTCTTGCGTTCCAAAGGTGGACCAACACGCTATAGAACAGGTGATCATAATATTTTGGCTAGTCGTTGTATATTCCTCCATTGAGTCAGCTGTCGCCGTACTGATCACAACGGACGGCCATCATCACGCACGTGACTGCCGCTCACCATTATCAAGCCGGCAGAAGGGGGATTCCCCAGCTGCTGTGTCAGATACACCAGCCGGTTGCACTGATACACCCCGCTACACGCCCACCAAAGCTCTAATAGAAAGTATCAGTAACTTTTCCTTTCTCGAATGTGGTTTGCGGTGCAGTGTTCTGCGTCCATTGGCAGCATAATTAGTGAAGCTGGGGTTGGCTCGCACTGGCGCCTCTTTAAGCTCGTCACTAATTGGTCTCGTTTGCGAGTGAAGGCACTGACTATCTCGAGCTTAACAGTGCGGGACCATCGCTGTACGCTCCTTTTAATTCTCCGCGACCTGAATTTCCATTTTCAGCGCTGCATAACTTGTGTTCGAGCACTACTTCGACGTGTCTCGAACCAACTGCCTAAGAAGCGTTATCGCTTTAAATACATTTGATGTGATATTGTTAGCTAAGAATTTGCAGGGTGATCTAAAAGTCCGTTAACATTTGAAAATTAAATACTTTGCGGAATATTGTAAGTAGAGAGGTAAAAATTGTCATACATGCTTCAAATGACATGGGGTTTTATTGAAACCAAAAAAGTGCACAAAAGACCAACAGATTGCGTCTCATACGTTATAAAATCAATAATTATCATAACTGTTGATATTTTGTCTAGACGTTGTTCTTTATAACAAATGATCTACATGTCGGCCGTCATTCATCAATAATACCTGTAGTCGAGGGACAATGTGGTGAATAGCACTGTAGAGCATGTCAGTAGGTATGGTGATAAATTGCCGTCGGATGTTGTCTGTTAGCACGCCGTAAAGGGGTCGGATGATCGCGGTGGAATCACCACCGCAGGTAACCCTCTACCTATAATCACACAGATTGAGCTCTTGCGACCTCGGAAGCCAAGCATGACTGACATGGCAGCTCAGCACGCGAACCTCACCAAACGAGGTGTGCAAGAGATCTTTCATTCGTGTAGCAGTCTGGGATAAAGCGCCATCGTGCGAAAAAGTAACTTCCAGCAGGTGTTGCTCAGCCAGGCTACGGATGATCGGACTCAGTCGCTCTCCACAACTCATTTTATATACGATTCTCATGCGGAGTCGCAGACGGTTTGCTGTCCAGCGTCATCAGTTAACCTCTTTCTGCACTCGATTTTGGTTTCAATAAAATCCCATGTTATTTGAGGCATGTGTGTCAATTTTTCCATGTCTAGCTACATTATTTCGTTAATTAGTGCTTTTTTCAAATGTTAACAGACTTTTGGGTCACCCTGTACATCAAATCAGTATAACTTAATGTTGTTATAAGCATCAAGTACTGTCCCAAAATGAGAACATCAGAAATCTGTTTTCTGTCTGATATCTGAGGTACTACCGAACGTGTTAGTCACAGTAGGGAGTATATGTGGGTTGCCTACCTGTCAGTGAGTTAGCTCCGATGTTACCAGGATGGAGCTATGCATTCAATAGCACAAGTGCAACTTACCAGATATATATAAGCACAAAAAACTGCAACGAGGCTCTTATGAAACATTATTTTATTTGCATGAACTGGCTTTCGAAGGGACTGCGGCGAGACCTATAGGAGCATACTTATTCATTTTTAGCACGATGCCGGGTACTGCCTGTTTGACTAGAAGATGGGAAACATTTTAACGTATCACTTAGTGTGTAAGTTACATGGCAAGATATATAAGTAAAGAAACTCGTTTTCGAAGCAGATTGTGGCTGCCAGCAGTTATCTATATTCAAACTCTGTCAATATACACTCAAGGATCCCTACAACATTAATAATGGATAAACACCTATAATGTGTATACGAGCGTCGCATAGACACAGTAATGCAAGTATTCGCCTGTACGAACACGGAAACAGAGACAAGTACTGTATCGAACCTCCCAGTAACGCTCGCTGCGTGACATGGCAGGCGGGATGCTGACTCTGAGGCAATAATGCAGTACGGTTGTGACGATCAGAATAAAAAGGATAAAAATGTGACGTGAAAAGTACTTTTACAAAACAGTAGTTTATCAGTATGTGTCTGGAGGCGCTGATGAGGAAACAAATGTATGGTACAATCAGAGTAAAAATATGAATCGGTTGATGGGACACATCATGAGACATCATAGAATTCTTAGATTGGTGATGGAGGGGAGTGTGGTGGTGGTGGTGACCCGCAGGGCGGGGGTTACAGAGGTGTAGGGGGAGACGTAGGGAGCAGTTACAAATGGCTGCAGGTTGCACTAGTTACGCAGCTATGAAGAGCCACGGCTTGGATGGAGAGGTTCTGCATCAATCCTCCGAACGAAGATCACAACAACAACAACATACGTTGTTTGCAGGAATAGAATGCAAATGATTCAATGAAATCCATACAACAAACGCCTTATTCCAACCGGAAAATACGCGGTTGTAAATGATTCGTCTCACACCTTCTAAACCAATGCTCAACGAATGACTTCACATGGCACGTGGTCGAAAGCCGTAACAGAAAAGGAGATAAAGCATTGATTAGTAAACGTGATAAAGTTTAAATTAGTCGTCTATCAAGGCACGTGGCCCGTGGGGAATATGCATGCCAAACAGTTGACGAAATATGCGCATTTTCTGATAGACTGTGAAAAGACGTGCATACTCATGTGATGCCTTTATCTCCGGCATTTGCAAACTTCCTTGGGGCATCGTTTGGTGTTTATAGCCGTGGAGATCGCGATTGTGAATGAGTAATTGCGCTCTCTATCACTGTGCTGGATGTTTGTCTACTAAACACTCCACAAAGCTTAACAATCAACAACACTCTAGTGTACGATGGCAGCAGTTATGCATTGCCAGTGTCTGGCACTGGACAACTGTTGAAGAAACTGGGATTCTAATCCTGAAAATGTCTCTTTAAGAAACGCAAGTCATCTTTTGAAACGTGACAGGAATCTTTTGAAACGTAGGTCCCGCCGGAATATATAAGCTGTGTTGATTATTTTTGAATAATTAAAATAGTTTTGTCACCATATCCATAGCTCATGGAACTTTATACGGCATTTGCGATATCAGATGTGTGTGATGGATTTGCGAAGTGCTGATTTTAGTTATTCTTCATCCTATCTAAAAGGAACACTCGGCCCCAGGTGTAGGTTGCTTACCTAAAATCTTCCACAGGCTGCAAAATTTCAAATGCTGTCATAATCTAATCTTTAAGAGGTGGATAATCTTGCGTTCAGCGTTTAACGGAATGAGTATTAAAGCTGGAAACTATTTGTCCCGAGGCAGCATAACTCAAGCGTGCGAATTACCCGTACTATGTTTGTACACTAATTGAGAATGACAGCACTTAGTGACTTCCAACAAAGTTGGAAAAAATTTCCTCGCTGATACCCACTACGAAATAACGAAAGAAAAGACTTTTTATCAGTGGCTGTATTTCGCCGTTCGTGCAGTAAAACGTAAGCATTAAGCATGGCGTTTCGGTTTAATGTTTCTTTCCCACTGCATCTATTCATAGAACATTCTTCAGACAGTATCCACATATTCCACTGGATGTACCTGCAAAATTATATCATTCTACGACACACAGTTCATGAGATACGACGTCGTGAACACTGAGTTGCATAGAAACTACCTTTTTTCAAAACGAAGTGCAAATTACCCAGCCTTCGACCATATGCTGAACGTCAAATGTTTACGCATTACCTCATTTGTGAAGTTCTAGAAAGGATCGAGTGTCGAAGGGATTTTACTCATTGTTGTGGCATATCAGACAAAATGATACAATAGTAAATTATTTCTAACGCTGAATAAGGCGCCCGCAGATAAAAAAGATCTTTCCTTGAAGCGCACGTTTCGAACAACTTTACAAGAATTCAGGTGGTGCTCATCGATTCAATTCAACTTGACGATGAAATTGCAAACTTCGTATTCCACTTTCCTCCAACGCGGTGTCGCCGCCTCAGAGCTCCGGCAGACAAGTGCAGAGTGCTCCCAGACCGGCCGCCCCGCCGCCTCTCAGACAGCGCCCAGCTCTCGTCTGCCACGTACCTGCACAGAGCTGAGGGTGGGCACTGTACGGTGGCGGGAGCCGTCACTACCGCGAGTAGCGGCACGTCGAAGCAGTGGCATACACCCGCACCACCAAGACACAGCTCTCGTCACCTCGGAGAACGTCCCTACGTCATCCTCGGCAACGTAACGCCCTCTCATAAGTTTCAGGACAAAGCCCAGTCCAGACCTAGTAATTTTTGGACGATCAGTTTCTGCCGTACTAAAACGGCTTCAGATGTGTTCAGATCTACAAGTAAAATAATGACGAAACAAAAATTACTTAGTCCCATAACCCCATTTATTTAGAAGAAATATATGAAAGGAACTGCATCAGATTGTCTGAATTAGACGGGGTACTGTACGTGTCACCAGCCATCAGTGGCTCAGCAGATATGAGACGATATGAAAGCACGGCAGAAAGGCGAGGTTACCGCCGTAGCGAAGATGGTTCACGCTAAACCACGTATACGCCGACAGGTACGTCTGTTCTATTGATACGTCCACCGCAAGAATGAAAATGTGAAGCGACACGTTGGAATTCGCCCACACTGCCGGCAGAACAAGAACTCAATCAGTGCCTGCCCTGGCCGCTTCTTCAGAACTAAACAACTGTGACACTTCGCCAGGAGCGCCATCTATAGGGACATGAATCCCACATTGACCAGTATGATACAATTTTTACTCCGTCCCAAGCTTTTACGTTTCATGTCACTTCGCTTCATATAACTCCGCTTTCACGGTCCAGAGGCCGTATTGATGTAGATCTCAAACCTAGCCCAGCCCTCACCTCCTGCACAGACACTTCCACTCACTTATACCTTGATGCATTAGAATGTATGCTATCAACCGATATCTTATTTGGTCAAGTTGGGTCATAAATTACTTTTCTCCCCATTTCGATTTAATATGTGACCATCTTCCCGTTTACTCATCTAACCTTCAACATTCTTCTGAAGTGTAAAATTTCAGGAGCTTCTCTTCCCTGTGAGCGACCACCGAATCACAATCAGACAAAGTGCTTACAACTTCGGCATGTCATTTGGCACATGACAAGAAAAATTTTTGGATGTTTTCGTTATGAAACGTATGACATCAAAATTTTTTGCAAAACTGTTGAATTTCGGACGAAATCAGCGGCGTATACGAGTCGCTCAGGAGTTGTTAAATGAAATCAGTAAGTATGTAGAACTACTGAGACGTGTCATAATAGGTGACGGAACGTGGCTTTACGAATATGATGTTGAAACCGAGGCTCATTCGTCCCAGTGGAAGCACTGTGAAGCTTGGGACCAAAAGCAGTTCTACGAGTGTGCTCAAGTGTATAGTAGCGATTTGTGGTGAAGCATCTCATATGTTTTGCACAACAATAACTCACCTGCTCATAATTCGTTGCGTGTTCGCAAATTTTTTACCTATCATATAACCTATTTATGCCATAGCCCCATACGACTTTCCCTATGCCCAAAAAGAAGTAAAATCTTAAGAGCTGTCGATTTACAAAGACAGATGAGAATAAAGACCCATCGCTGAAAGAGCTGAAACCTATCTAGAATATCGAGTTTCAAAAGTTTTTCACGGGTTTGGAAGAAGAGCTGGCATAAGTATACAATTTACAGGATATTTTGCAATTTCTTTTACAGTCTTCTAACGGTTGTAGAAGGGACTTAGTACATAAATTTGTCATAAGGAACCCAAGCCCGGAAATGTACCGTCTGGATCCACTAAGAGTTCGGGGATCGGATCACTTTTAAATCTCTTGCTTCACAGTATTCACACGATTGCTGCTCTTCATTTGTGAAGGCGTATCTGCGAGGGATGCAGTATACACACGGTGCACAAATCCTAGTGTGTGCAGAATAATACCTGCTGCCGCGAGAACTCGTGCAAGAAAAACTTGTTCCAACTCTACAGGAGAGTCACATACAACACTTTTAATATGGCCCCACAAGGAGAAGTCGAGAGGAGTTAAATCTGGAGACCGCGGTGGCCAAGGAGTAGGTCCACGTTGACCTATCATCTTTTGTTTGGTTGAGTACCCGTAGTAGAAGGCGCGAGTGCGCCAACATGTTGGATTTACTGTAGAAATCACGGTGGCAAATATTTCAGTAAATCCGCCAGTATCTGTAGCGTCATTTCCAGTTTGTGTAAGTATCGTGAAGCGGGAGATTTGGAACTTATTTTACATCCGAATGTTACATTTCCGAATGTGGATTCCTCATCGAACCTTTATCAATCAAGCCCCTTTTACAACTGCTAGAAGGCTGTAGTAGACTGTAAAACACCCTGTACTATGGGGGTTATTTTGAAGGGGATAACATTCTTGTAGACTAAGAAACATTCTTTTCTTGCCTCATTGAGTACACCGGTTCCCGACAGATCATCGAAGTTAAGCGACGTCGGGCGTGGCCAGTACTTCGATGGGTAACCGCCTGGGTACGCCACGTGCTGTCGGCTGTTTCCCCTATACTTTTACTGCAAAAGGGAGGAAGGGTGGTGGCGTGCAACTTCTGATCACCAGACTTCGCGCCAGTGTCCTGTGTTAAATTTCAAGCCTCCCCACACTGTCTCATGAAGTGACGCAGTATGTCGTTGATGGTGATCCGTCGGGCGGATGAGGTAGTTAAGCTCGGCGGCCACTTTGGTGCTACACGGTCCAGGTGTAGTTAAAAATATATCGTGCACGGCTAATTGCCGCTATCCGAGACCGGCGCCGAGGTAGCTGAAGTGTAGAAAGGGCCACAGATGGCAGGGGTGAACGACGGCTGCGGAGATGTGTAGAGACGAGTAGGTGAGCAAGTGATGAGCGACTGACCGCCCATGTGAATCGAGGGGCTACCGACTGTGTCTCGTCAACGACTGTTCAGCGAACGTTGCTGCGAAGGGTCCTGGTGCGTGGACCCATGCTGGCAGATGTTCGTTGGCAACGAAAGGTGGAGGTAGCAATGGGACGTTGAATGAGCGGCGACAGATGCTCTTTTCAGATGAATCACGTTTATGCTCCATCGGACAGATGGACGTTAGAGCGTACGGCTGAAATGTCTGAAAGAATGCGTCACGGTCTGGGAATGTTTCGGTGGCCTCCCCTGGGTTATCTCGTCATTGTGGAGGGTACAGTAGATCAACGCAGGTATGCGTCTATCCTTGGGGACCGCGTCCATTCGTATATGCCACTTGTTTTTCCTCGCCACGATTGCTTCCAACAGCAGGACAATGCAGTGTGTCACACAGGGGCAGCGTACGTGCGTGGTTCGAAGAGCACCAAGATGTGTTAACCGTACTCCACTGGCCAGCAACCTGTGGTACCACTTTGTTGGGGCTGTTCGTGCCGTAGATCTTCCATCGAGAAACCTAGCGCAGCTGGCCACGTCATTATATTCGGCAGGGCTCCACATCCCTCTCGAGCCTTCCAGAACCTCACTCACACTCTCCCTGCACGTCTGGCAGCGGTCCCCGCTGCAAAAGCTGCTTTTCGTGGCTTTTGACTGGTAGTCACATTAATGTGACTGTAGAGTGTGTTTAGGCTGTGTCCCGGCACCTGTTGCACCTCTTTCTCCCTTCTCTTACCATTATCCAACACAAATCTAACACCACACTATAAATACCCGTTACAGACATCTGTACTTATCAGTTAAACTTGAACACACGAATCTGACACTTCGTGCAGGATAGGTGCCCTGGTGGCCGGAAGACGAAATAATCTTTCCCCTTAGGCGTCTGAACCTGTCCTTCGAGGTCCGACAGGCAACAGTAATATACAACTTTGCTTTACTTTCCAAAAACAAAACTATCCGTTGCTTTTCGAAGACAACGCGTCTCCGTTCTTTGACGGCAGAGGAAAATCAGCTGAAAAGTGAGGGTAGCGGGGAGATGAGAAGGCGCCTCCGCCCAGGGCAGGTGCGGCCCGCTGTGCAAACACCGTCTCGTCGCACGTGCCGCGGGCCCCCGCGTTTGACGAGCGGGCCGCACGCACAATAGCGGCGCCGCGAGTCGAGTGTCCGGCGTCCGGCGCTAAGCGCTCCGCCCCCGCCCCCGCCCCCGCCGCCGCTGCCCCCGTTTGGCCAGGCGGGCGGCAATGAGGATGTCGCCATTACTGCGCGTTCCCTCGGCGGCGGCGCGTCCACAGTGTGTGTGCTGGCGTCGGCGCTCCACGCCGCCCGCTACTCTGTGCAACAATGGATACCTGTGCGACGGCGCTCGCCCTGCGTACGCTGCCGGCGCCGCTCTCTTCCAGCGAGGAGCCGTCCTGCCTGCCGACCGGCAAAGCGGGGGGCGTGCGGCGGACCACCGCGATAGACACCAGGTTCAGGGGGCGGCTCGCGCGCCGCCACAGCCGCTGACGCGCGGCACTGTGCGAACGGATCTGGTACGGCGAGAATAGTGTCGGCGCTGTTTAGTAGTGCTGCGTAGTAGCCGCCCGACTGCCTCTCCCTGCAGTACGGGTGGGCTCTTTTTGCGAATCTTCCGAACACTGCCGTACATCTGTTCCCTTCGCCACCGATGAAGGTCATCAACGAGGACAGACCGAAAAGGAAAGACGGCCGCATCGCGACGCCCGAATGCCTGCGCTTCAGAGGCAGGAGCTATCTGCTGACCACCAGGTGAGCCTACACCGCACTTCTGTTTGTCATTAAACACTCGAGTAGAAGCTGTTCATCGCACAGCATTAGCAGCCCTTTTCTTCCGTGAACGGTTCGAGGTATAGAAGTGAGGTTTTCGACATCGTACGAAGAGGAACACGCCATGTCATCATATACATAACTGTTCTTAAATGTGGTATCGAGCGAGGTACTAGAGGCGGTATTTTTTTTTAATGGAACGATATACTTCTTCATGACATTCGCAAGATCTGAAAAAAAAAAAAAAAAAAAAAAAAGTACAGTGATATAACAGTCAAGAATAAGTTAATACCGCAGTCGATGGCGCGTAAAAACATTCCTTCATTAAACTCATTACTGCTGTGGACCACCACATTGCAGTAACAAGAGGAAACACATTTCACCTTAGCAACTGAGGTATGCCTACTCGCTGCACATAACGATGGTGCCTGGCGTAAGGGCTCCACTCGGCGGAGTTCACACAGCAGTAGCTGACTCCGGCAGACCCGCTCTTCGTCGAACCACCTTCAAGGTATTTCTGTACCCTTCCAGTCTCGATCAGCACGCGGGAAGAACGAACATTTAAATCATTTCGTGCGAGCTCTGATTTCTCTTACGTTATTATAATGATCATTCCTACCTATGTGGTGTGGCCGAGCGGTTCTAGGCGCTTCAATCTGGAAGCGCGCGACCGCTACGGTCGCAGGTTCGAATCCTGCCTCGGGCATGGATGTGTGTAATGTCCTTAGGTTAGTTAGGTTTAAGTAGTTCTAAGTTCTAGGGGACTGATAACCTCAGATGTTAACTCCCATAGTGCTCAGAGCCATTTGCACCCTTCCTATGTACATGAACGCTACAAATGTTTTCACACTCTCACGCCAAACTTGGCGATAGAAATTTTGTGAGAAATTCCTGCCGCAACGAAAATCGCCTTTGCCACGGATATGATAAGCGAATTGCGATGGGAATTATTGGAGCACTCTCCCCCCCTATTTGGCGATAATACCAAATGAGCTGTCCTCCTTTGAACTTTTTCGATGTCCTCCATCAATCCAAACCGCACAGCAAAACTCCGGAATAGGGCGGACAAGCATAGGGAATAAGCAGTCTCTTTACTGGATCTGCTGCACTTTCTGCGAATAAATCTTAGTCTTTGGTTCGCTTTCCCTACAATATTATCTACGTGATCGTTCCAGTGCATGTAATTCGTAACTGTAATATTTATTTAGTTGATTTTACAGCCTGTAGACTTACGTACAACTGAAATTTACCGGATTCCTTATAGTACTCATGTGGATGGCTTCACACTTTTAATTATTTAGAGACAGTTGTGACTTCGCACTATACAGACATCTTGTCCAAATCGTTTTGCAATATGTTTTGATTGTCTGATGGCTTTATAAGACGTAAATGACAGCATCATCTGCAAACAAACAAGAGGGCTGCTCAGATTGTCTCCTAAATCGTTTATGTAGATCAAGAACAGCAGAGGGCCTGTAAAACTTCCTCGGCGAACGGCAGATATTATATCTGTTTTACTCGGGCACTTTCTGTCAGTTATTACGAATGTGACCTTTCTCACAGGAAATCACGACTCTAGTTGCACGACTTGAGACAATACTCCATAGAGACGCAATTTTATTAGAAATCGCTTGTGAGGAACCGTGTTAAAATCCTTCTGGTAATCTAAAAATATGGAATTAGTTTGACATCCTCTGTCGACAGCAGTCATTACTTCGTGAGAATAAAGATCTAGTTGAGGTTCGCAAGAACGATATTTTCTGTATCAGTATTGGCTGTTTGTCAATAACTCGTTCTCTTGGAGGTAACACATAATGTTCCAACATAGTATAAGTTCCAAAACTCTTCTGCAAATCGACTTCAGCGATATGAATTTGTAATTCAGAGGATTATTTCTATTTCCTATCTCCGGTATTGCTGTGGCTTGTCTACATTTCCAGTCTTTAGTTACGGATCTTTCGAGACCAAGCGGTTGTATGTGATTGCTAAGTATGGGGCCATAGTATCAGCACACTCTGAAACGAATCTGCTGGTATACAATCTGGACCGAAGACCTTGCCTTTATTAAGTGATTTAAGCTGCTCGTTTACACCGAGAATATCTACTTCTAAGTTACTCAGGAAAATTTACTTCATCTTCTTTGGTGAAGGTATTTCGCAAAAGTGTGTTTAGTAACGCTGCTTTAGTGGCACAGTGTTACCGTGCAGTGAAAGTATTGATTGTCTCTTTCCGCTGGTGTACTTTCCATACGACCAGAATCTCTTATGTACTATGCAGAATGATGTCCACAACAATTATGACCATCTCAAGCGCACACAAATCTCTAACTTGATGTTGCGAGAATAAGTGGTGTGGTAGCGCTACATGCTGTCTGTCTTACACACACGTGATGCCAGTTGAACAGAATTAAAGTAGTGTCTGTACTGGTTTGGTTCATAAGGTGTTCATTTTTTCCCGATTTATTTGTATCATTTAGTCTTGCAATGGAGATAGTGTTTCTAGTACCTTAACATTCCATCACCCTAGCGCTGAGAGTATGTGTTTCTTTAACGCATTACGTGTTACTGAATCGAGACAGTCGGATGCTGTAATTAAACTTTAGTTCTTATCTGTCTTGTGGGTATCACTGAGAACGGTGCTCAAATGTTCTAGAACTCACTTTCTCCTCTTAGCGTCCGCTAGTTCCCCTTTGGAGGCATGGTCTGTCATTCTTTACGTGAATCCTTGGTGGTCCATCCTGATTACTGGCAACGGAACGTGAACTGCCTCCTTCTTAAAGCTACTGTGACGCTCACAAGTTGGCTGTTGTTCTCTCGTGGTCACTGTCAAGCAATTTGGGAAGCCTTAACAGCAAGTGAAACTTACTGTTATTACATTTTTGTCTGTTGGTGACAAGAGCTGAGTTGTGTTTCACATTAATTACTTAAATTTTACCGAAAGAAGTTCGTGTCGGTAGACACTATTTTTTACGGACCTACACTGGCTAATAGTGGTAGCGAATGACAACACAGGGCAGAAGAGTACAGTCCAAGCGGTTAGCTGTTGTAGCTTCATCGATAAACTTAGCTGCATGTAGAGGAACAGCAGCTTATTCTCAGACTGCGATGAAAAAAGAAACAGCAACTAACATGGATGGTTATCTGGTGGGTGACCATTTTCGGGCTACGTCCGCTCTCAATCCAACGAATGTTAGCCAATTTCAATATCCATCAAAACAGCAGTAAACCAAGTGCTGCACTCTGTTTACCGCTATTTTCACGGGCATTTAACTTGGCAAGCATTGGTGGGCTTGGAAACCGGTCACCGACTAAATAAACATCCATCTTATTTGCAGCTCTGGCTGTCTATTTTTGCATTGCATTCTTCGATAATGTTCTCTTGCATAATCTTCTGCGTGAATCAGTGACGAAGCGAAAGATAACACAAATCAAAGCTGAAAGCGCACTTCACTGTCAGTCAGCTAGACAGGTTGACAGGCAACTTAGCATTCATAGGGACGTGGCGTTCTGACGCGTCGGGTCCATTTACGAATGCCATTCTTGAACGCATCAGAAACGAAGCTACATATCTATTCCGAAAGCCACTCGGCAGTGCATAGCCGATAGCAGTCTATGCTATATTTAATGTTAGCCACTCCCCCCCTCCCCCCCCCCCCCCAATTTCCTTCTTATATGGAAAGAAGGATGATTGAATGAAAGCGTGTATGCTTCGATGCGCAGGCTAATACCTGTTATTTTCGCAATACTGACGTGAAACGTCAGATGGTAGAGACAGATTTTTTGCAGAGTTTTCCTCGCATGTCATTTCCGTGACAGGGTTCAACGAGGACAAAAAAATTTTATTCCAAGAAATTCGCATTTGTATTCCCTGAGTACTTCCGCTACTATTTCGTATGTATTTTATGGATGTGTTACGACTCCAGCAGCGTGTCTCTGAACTCTTCCGGTATCTCTTGTCAAACGTGTTTGATTACGCTCCCAAAAGAAGGAGCAGTGTTTCCGAGTAAGGCGCACTGTCGTCGTTTCCTTACGGGGCGCACTGCACTTCTCCAGAAAAATCACGTAATATGTAAGTTTTCCATTTCGCCTTATTATTGTTGACTTCACGTGTTCGTTTCGTTACATGTCACTGTGTACTATTAGCCTCGGATATTTAAACAACTTGAAAAGCTGCAAATGTTGACTTCAAAGCTTGTAATCTCATGCCGTCGGGCTCCTTTTCTTTGAATGATCATTACTTTAGAATGATCCCTGTTTAAAAGAAGATACCACTCTGAACACAGAATTGTAATATTATCCAAGTGCAGTTGCTTTCCTTGAAATTGCACAGCCACGAAACATACCGTACGAAACTTTATCTTCAGTGGGCAAGCTGAGAGCACTATTGACTCCAGTTTATGAACTGTTTTATACACGGCCCAGTCACATTAACGTGACCAACGCCCGTGTTGAACGGCAACGTGCAGTTGCCACTACGGCCGGCAGGTGGCAGCACTAGCAGTAGAGGATACAGTAGAAGATACATAAAGCGTATAGGATAGCGGGCGGGGGCGGGGGACACGATAACAGTGCAGCCGATGTCGTAATGCGGAAAAGGAGCGATTGAAATGACGTCCACGAGGGCGTCATCATTGGCTTTCGTGTCCAGAGTGGAAGCATTTTCGAAACGGTTAAGTTTCTAAACCGTTCTCGTGCCGCCGTGGTTAAAGTATACCATGTAGGGCAAAATGGCAGAGGCAGCTGTGGTGCGCCTCGAGCCATAGATGACTGGCTGCGGAGATGTGCACGGGTGAACAGATGTCCAACAGTTGAACAAATAGAAGCCATATGAACCAAGGGGCTACGAATAGTATCTCCTTAACGATCGTTGCTGCCTAAGAGCCTCCGCGGCAGGCGCCTTGTCATGCACCCGTGCTGACTGCAATTCATGGGTGACGAGGGCTGGAATTTGCACGCAACTGGACGTCCACTGAATGGTGACAGGTGGCAGTTTCAGATCACAGATGCCTGTTGGCGTGTACGGCGTGAACCGTCTGACAGCAAACACACTGCAACAATCGTCTGAAGAGTGCAGTTCGGAGGACGGAGAGTTGTGGTCTGGAGAATGTTTTCGTGGCGTTCCCTGGGTCATATCGTCATTCTGGAAGGCACCAAGGATCAAAAAAAGTATGCACCTATCCTTGGGGACCTACGTGCAGTTTGTGTTTTCTCGGCACGATGGCATCTGCCAGCAGTACAAAGCAACGTGTGACACGGCCCGCAGTGTGCACGTGCGTTGTTCGAAGAGTATCAAGGTGAGTTCTGCCATACTCTCATGGTGATCAACGCCCCCCGCCCTCCCCCACATCTAACCCAATCGAGAAACTGTGGTACCACCTTTTTCGGGCTGTTCGTGCCGTAGATGCTCAACTGAGAAACCTAGCACATCTGTCCAAGCCACTGGAGTTGGCGTGGCCCCACATCCCTGTCGGCACCTCCCAGAAACTCATTGACTCTCTCCCTGCACGTCTCGCAGCAGTCTGCCCTGCAGATGTTTATTCAGGCTTTTGACAGGTGGTCACGTTAATGTGACTGGACAGCCTACATTGAGAACAGCAGCAATCTCTTACCCTTTCTTTGGACACAATTGACATTACTTTTGTTGGTGTCGAATATTCGCGGTAAGATATATTGCACTAGGTTATATCAGTCAAAAGTTTTTAGGTTTAATCGCATTTCTTTTTTAAAAAAATCCATATAATAGTATCTTGGTTCCAAGTCGAAAGCTTTTCATCCAGCAAGTCGGACCCTGTCTGCAGTTTTGCAAGCTAATGTGTGTGGGTGAAAAATATGAGTTGTGTTTCACATGAGTGGGGTTTCTTGAACACGTTGTAATTGTTTGACAGAAGCCTTTCATGCAGAAATGTCATCATGTTCAAGGCTAATATGCCGTAGGATCCTAGAAAGACAAATAATAGTGAGAACATACGGAATTCTCTACAGCAGGTCCTTTACCGATTTTTATAAACAGGAACGACCCACGCTCTGTTTTTCAGTGACGCGGTACTATTCGGCTCATGAGAAATTCTCGATAAATATCAGCTAGGAAACTGGATATTCACCTGTAGATAGCGCACTAGCTAATGATGTTACGTATATCACAGTTGGTGCATGCCACGGAAGCTTTCATCGTATCAGACTGATCATAGTACTTGTTCTCTCTCTTGCTGATGAGCCTATTGAGTGACACACAGCGTGATTCCACAGCCGAAATTCTTCCGTAGTGGTTTAAATAAACACTGTTCTCAGCACATACGCAGTCCCAGGGAAAATAACGTCGTTCTTCAGTCTCGAATGTCTGTCGAATCACAACTGAAGCCGGTCGCGGTGGTCGAGCGGTTCCAGGCGCTTCAGTGTGGAACCGCGCGACCGCTACGGTCGCAGGTTCGAACCCTGCCTCGGGCATGGATGTGTGTGATGTCCTTAGGTTAGTTAGGTTTAAGTAGATCTAAGTTGTAGGGGACTGATGACCTCAGATGTTAAGTCCCATAGTGCTAAGAGCCATTTGAACCACAAGTGAAAAAAAAAAAAACTGCTGTGGTATTTGTGGACAAACATCATTAAATTATTTGCGCGATATGCCTGATCTCACTACACGGAAATCCAGGTAAGTACTCGAGGGAAATTGGTTTTCTCGTCACCCGAATTTACTTCTCGTGGTGAATTCTTGCGTGAAGGTCAAACGGTCTGTCGCGCTAGTGTGCTCAAACATTCTCCGTTACTTGGCAGTACATACTGTGCAGAAAAGTATTGGCATAAAATGCGCCTCAAAAAGCGCGTCGCTCCGGAACGTTGCGCGTATAAACTTTACATTGGTTGCGTTATTGTTTATATTGATATTATTTTTGTCCAGTATGTAGTTACGTTGGGAGCTCAGCTGAGTCACATGAATTCCCTTCCGTATGTTTTGGAGCTAGACTGTCGGCTCGCTAAGCGTGCCTATCAGTTGGAGCTAACTCATTGCTTACCGAGAGAAAGGAAGGTGTACCTATAGGAATATTTTGACTTGATTCGTCAATACAAAGCTGAGCGTTTCATATTGCATACTGGAGCAATGTTAGGTTTTCATTAGCATATCTTTCAAACAGTCGATGACATGAACGGGGGAGACAACAGGTAGAATGTCGCACATATTTGGCATTTTGTCGTGTTTCAGCTGACGTGGAAGGGGTTAGACCGTTGTACTATGTCCGCTTGTTGTGAGAGAAAATGAGAGTTGAGGGTGTTAAGTCTGAAGAAGACAGACAAAATGTCAGTCACAGGCCTCATTCAAAATCGACCTTTATCAGGAAACTTTGTAGAGACAAATCCTTCTGTTGTTCCTGTGGGAGAATCGTGCGTATAAGACCAACTGTATTGGCAACATGTTAGGAGTCAGTGCAAGAGATTCTCTGAAGCGAGTCCCCGAAGAAAGTCCAACTGTTTCCTGGGTGGAACAAGAGCTGACTCGTAGACGCAGAGTGCTATAGATTATTTCTCTCGTGCTCAGTGGAATTCTGTTTGTTCTTCTCGTGTTAGTTTCTGCATTGAACGTCGTTCAGAATATATGCCATCTTACCAGGATCCCGATGTCTATAAATTCCTGTGTATGACGAGCTTGTATGTTGCTGTCCCCTCTCCACTTGCCGGCCGGGGTGGCCGAGCGGTTCTAGCTTCTAGGCGCTACTGTCTGGAACCGTGCGACCGCTACAGTCGCAGGTTCGAATCCTGCCTCGGGCATGGATGTGTGTGATGTCCTTAGGTTAGTTCGGTTTAAGTAGTTCTAAGTTCTAGCGGACTGATGATTTCAGAAGTTAAGTCCCCCAGTGCTCAGAGACATTTTTGAACCTCTCCATTTACTGCTATAGAATCTATAGACCGTCACAATATTTCTGTCAAATCTTGCAAGCAAGATCGAACCAATGTTCTTCAATCCAGAGCATTTCTATTTCGATTACCGCGGCCTATTATTCCTTCGGAGAAACCGTTGAGTAACATTAATGCAGCGACCGTATGTGATTCAATTATTTCATGTAGCCGTACAGGCATGATTGATTGAAGTAAAAAAATGTTCAAATGTGTGTGAAATCTTATGGGGCTTAACTGCTAAGGTCATCAGTCCCTAAGCTTACACACTACTTAACCTAAATTATCTTAAGGACAAACACACACACCCATGCCCGAGGGAGGACTCGAACCTCCACCGGAACCAGCCGCACAGTGCATGACTGCAGCGCCTAGGCCGCTCGGCTAATCCCGCGCGGTGGTTTAAGTAATCAATGACTCATAGGTAATTAATTAACCTCTACCGGAGACCTTCAGAATGGTACTACCACCATCTGGCTTTACCGTGACAGCACCTGATTCTTCCAGTAATATATACAACCACAGAGATTGTTGAGCATAGGGTGGACAAAATAAAGGCGGCCCAGAAAATATTTAATGCACTTTGATACAGACAGTCCAACTTACATCATCCACCCCCAGATCTAATTACGTACAGAGTAACAATTATTGAACTATATGAAATAAAATCGTCGTAACTTCTGAACGGTTAGCGTTAGGGCGTTCAAACTGCACGGTTGGCCGCGGGCGTGATGGGAATTAATAAGCGCATGCGCATGCGCACGCGCCGTGTTGTCTTTGTTGGTGTTATTTGTACGGAGCAGGCAGACAGACAAACCGCCACACACCAGAGTCGAAAGCGAGTTAATATTGCTGTGTCATCCAGTTCTTAGACCAAGTACGTAGTCTCCGTCACACAACAGAAAAGAATGGGACTTAATACCGAACGGTGCGTGAAGATTTTGGAAGACTATTTCATCGCCGTTATCCAAAGTGACCCTAATTTCGACGAGATGTACTTCATGCAAGAGGGATCTGGACTCAGTCGAAGCAGGGGAGTGTTTGATATCTTGGAGGAGCACTTGGGGGACCGCATCCTGGCTCTGGAGCGGCCAGAGGCCACTGGCGTTGGCTTCGATTGGTCGTCATATTCTCCGGATCTGAACACATGCGACTCATTTTCGTGGGGCTATACTAGAGACAAGGTGTACAGCAACAGATCCAAAACCATTGCTGAACTGAAAACAGCCATTCAGGAGGTCATCTACAGCATCGATGTTCCTGTACCTCAGCGGGTCTTAAAGAATTTCGCTATTAGTCTGCGCCCTGTGGTCGCCAGTGATGGCAGGCATATCGAACGTGTCATAACCTAAATCTGAATTTCTGTACTGAAGTTCACATGTTAAATAAAGTGCTTGCACGTTCAATAATTGTCACCCTGTAAGTTGACGACCGTATTTTATTCAATTATTTCAGCTAGGCGTAGAGGTCCAGTGGGTGAAGCAACGGAACTACAAAATCAGGATGGCTGGGAAGGTTTGATGGCGTAAATCGCCGTACCATCTTCTTCGAACCTGTGGAGAAAAGAAAGAGTGGTACAGTATTGTT
The DNA here is from genome assembly GCF_023864345.2 of Schistocerca serialis cubense. Taxonomy (NCBI): domain Eukaryota; kingdom Metazoa; phylum Arthropoda; class Insecta; order Orthoptera; family Acrididae; genus Schistocerca; species Schistocerca serialis. The sequence goes on along the minus strand of NC_064644.1, from coordinate 599,649,600 downwards.
GGCTCGAAGGCCCCGGGGACTGATCAGAAAGGGTTTCTCTTCCAGCATTCCTGGTAGTGCGTCAGAGCTGTGTCCTAGCTGTGTCCGTTTCATGCAGGTGACTCTGTGCTGACAGCAGCTAGTTTTAGCAGAACTTGGAATAATTTGAACGGAGCCGGTGTGAAGCATTGCGTCAAGCTAGCGATCATCAGCAAGTGCAGTTTGGCGGCACGTAGGTCGGAATAACGTGTACGAAAAAGGACTGCGAGTAGGGGTAGCCGTACTCAGCCGAGAACTGAACTGCACAGCAGTAGTACCCGTAGCAGGCAGGACGGGCTTCAGTGCAACAAATGCGGCTCAGAGCCGTACGAATAGTAGCGGATTTTGAGGCAGAGGCATTGGGAGTCGAACAGCGCCACCGAGGTGCCTGGTCCACCCCAGAGAACGATAGGACTGGGCACCGCGAGCGGCGTGCGTGGGTTCGAGGCCGGGCGTGGCCAGCCACCACCAGCACTGCGGCTCCTCGCGAGACTCGGTTCCACGGGGCTGCTGGCCTGCCTTCCACGTCGTATCCGGCGCGCAGCCGTCTTTCCTCTGGCCGCACTCGAGGCACGCAGGTGCTGGCGTCCGCCACTGCTGGGCACGGAGTGCCGCTGGAGGCAGGGCAACACCGACTCAAAGGAAGGCCTCGGCGCTTGTTCGTGACGTCACGTCAGCTAGGCACGCCGAACGCCAGCTCTGTTGAGGCATACTCATAATGGTGGTGTCTCCCTCTCTGACACAGGAAAATGTGGAATTATTGGCGGTAGTTCACCAACACACATTGTTCTGAGAGATTTTTGCAATCAGTGAATTGTGCAATTCATTACACTTCTTAACAAATAGTGTGCTCCTGAACTTAAATTTCCACCTGTTTTAAGGATCGACGTACAAAAACAACTTCGTGGTCCAGCAGCAACAGAATTCGTGCTTCTTACCTTATTTGTAAATCTGAGGAAGTTGCGTTTGTACTGGGTTGCTTTTACAAGAAACTGTGAACATATTGGTGCTCTTCTTTAGATATCTTGGTTGACTAAGGGGTGAGGAGTACTGAATGTTAATGAAATATCTTGCGATTGTACACGTTGGGGGAGGAGAAGGGGGACAGAAGAAGAGGCAAAAGAGAGATACTTGTTTTATCAAATAAAATTTTTTCATCTTATAAAGTTTCTCCTTTCAGTTGCAAGAGGGAAATATTTATCTTTTCTAATGTGCATGTTTAAAAAAGTCTAAGCTCACCAGTATTTTCGATGTATGAAGCTATTTTGTTTCCTGTTTAGAATTCCTTTCGTTGAAAACGACTGTAATCTAATGACTGGCAACAGTTGGACATTTACACATGTAAATTAGTTCACATTTCCAGTGACAATGTCAAACGAAAATAAATAAATAAATAAATAAATAAAAGAAACAAGTTCATTGTAAGGGGGTAGGGGTAAGTTTCGATGACAAAATGGATCAAGTAAATATAGTTACTTGAATGTAAAATTTCCGAAGCTTGCAATGGGGCAAAGCATCTCCTCATATTGATCTACGTTTGTTTCGACAGGATTCAGTAATACAGAACTATGATCTTCATTTGTACCTTTACGGTAGTAAGAAAATCTTTCATCTAAATAAAACTGCAGAATCCAAAACAATACCAAACATTTTGTCCAAAAATAAGAGATTTATAGTGATAAGCACGCCCAGGCGTTTCTGCCTGCAACAGACCCGGCGTTCGCCGTGCCTAGCTGACGAGACGTCACCAACAAGCGCCGAGGCCTTCCTCTGAGTCGGTGTTGGTCAGGGCCGTGGCGCACCCTGAGACCATCGGCAGCCACTCCGCCCAGCGTCAGTGCCGCGGGGTGCTCACACCGTTCCCTCTCGCTAGCGCGGAAGCCGACGCCTGCGAGCCGTACTACATCAGAGTAATGGGAGTGGGATGTGTCTGCCTCACATTGCTGGCCACGTAATGTGTATCTGAAGCTGACAGAATACTGTTTCTCGGTCATCAGTGTACACATGTTGAATCACCTAAAACTTGCACCGCAAATGTTGCGGAAATGGAAAGTGCTACTGATATAGGGTTCTGACAGAATGGATTGGTAGTCAGGGGCTAGTGCTGTTAGCCGATTAGCAGGCTCTACTAATACTTGCAAAGCGTATCTTTCTGTGCAAACATTCATTGCAACAATGCCTATTGACATCGACAGACTAAAAGTAGGGAAAAGAATGACAGTGGTATTTGTAGCACGATTCAAGTGCGAGTCGTTTACGATGTATCGTATTTTGAAGTTTCGACAACAACACTTCTTTGAGCCGTTCAACCTGCATAGTTGCTAGCTACGATGTTGTTATGGTTGCTTATAGTGTGATTGTGTGTTCCTTGAGTGCATTGCGACTTGCTAGTCAGATGGTGTGTGATAGTAAAAGCAGTAGGACCAGCAGCGCTTTAAAGGTTTTCACTGATCCTGTTCCATACTCGAAAGTATCATCGTTGTTGGATGGTCGTAAAGAACTGCAGAAGCAATTGGATAAAATTTACACTTCGTGTAGTGAATGGATAAGTAGAAAGTGAAATAAGCCTGGTTCCGCTCAGTAATCATAATCATCTTGAGCGTCTCAATACTTAGGAGTAATGCTAAGAAGCGATAAAAAATTAGACCATCACATAAAACTAGTGTTAGGAAAGGCTAACGGAAGACTTAAATTTTTTTTCGAAAGACTCTGCGAATGTGCATCTACATCTACATGATTACTCTCCAATTCACATTTAAGTGCTTGGCAGAGGATTCATCGAACCACAATCATACTATCTCCCTACCATTCCACTCCCGAACAGCGGGCGGGAAAAACGAACACCTAAACCTTTCTGTTCGAGCTCTGATTTCTCTTATTTTATTTTGATGATCATTCCTACCTATGTAGGTTGGGCTCAACAAAATATTTTCGCATTCGGAAGAGAAAGTTGGTGACTGAAATTTCGTAAATAGATCTCGCCGCGACGAAAAACGTCTTTGCTTTAATGACTTCCATCCCAACTCGCGCATCATATCTCCCACACTCTCTCCCCTATTACGTGATAATACAAAACGAGCTGCCCTTTTTTGCACCCTTTCGATGTCCTCCGTCAATCCCACCTGGTAAGGATCCCACACCGCGCAGCAATATTCTAACAGAGGACGAACGAGTGTAGTGTAAGCTGTCTCTTTAGTGGAATTATTGCATCTTCTAAGTGTCCTGCCAATGAAACGCAACCTTTGGCTCGCCTTCCCCACAATATTATCTATCTGGTCTTTCCAACTGAAGTTGTTCGTGATTTTAACACCCAGGTACTTAGTTGAATTGACAGCCTTGAGAATTGTACTATTTATCGAGTAATCGAATTCCAACGGATTTCTTTTGGAACTCATGAGGATCACCTCTATAAGAAGTGGCTAACAAGGCGCAAGCTGAGCCAACTCTAAAGTACTGGTCTCGTATTCTGAGTCTTCATCAAGTAAACCGAGCGAGGTGGCGCAGTAGGCAGCACACTGGACTCGCGTTCGTGAGTACGACGGTTCAAACCCACGTCCGGCCATCCTGATGTAGGTTTGCCGTGATTTCCCTAAATCGCTCCGGGCAAATGCCGGGATGGTTCCCTTGGAAAGGGCACAGCATGTTTTCCTCCCCATCCTTTCGTAATCGGAGCTGGTGCTGTGTCTTTACTGACCGCGCTGTCGACGGGGCGTTAATCTCTTAACCTTCATACTTTTTTCCTTATCAGGTAAGCATGGTAGACATGGATCGAATTCATAGATGTGCTAGTAGGATCTTATCATATCGTTATAGCTCATGCGAAATGTAACAAAAATGCTTGAGTATCTTAAATGGGAACCCTTCGAAGGAAGGCAGCGTGATTCTCACGACAACCTTTTGTTGAAGTCCTTCGAATCTGTATCCGAAGAAGCGTATGTGACCATTACGTTGGCACCATCATATATCTTATGTAGGGATTACGAGAATGAGATAAAATAAATTACGATATGCACATAAGCTAACGGATAATCGCGTTTCACTCGCTAAATACGCGAATGGAATAGAAAAGGAAATCGATAATATTCTTACGATGTAGCGTCGATCATGCACTGTAACGTGGCTTGTGCAGTATACAGGCTTTTTAAAGTGTCACATCTAAAGGATATCGTAACGGTCAAAAGTAGAAAGAAAGTTCCTACAGCGCCCTCATTTATCTCGAGATATGGACCAGTCTCTCCTCTCATTCCCCTGTGTCTGTTACAAAGAAGTACACACCAAAGGAGGTGCTGCATGTGGTTATCACGTATCCTGAGACATGCTTCGCTCACTCTTCGCAGTGAACCACGCACTCTTTCAAATACGCCTGGCTCCATTCGGATTGCACCACATACCATAAATTGAACGGATTCTTACGCCATGCTGTCGGATCTTCTTGACAATCCTTCGGCCATAAGACTCTCTGGTGAGGAGATAATGTCGCACCACAACCTCAACTGACTGATGTATCAGATGGTTGCACTGCTGCGAGTGCGCTGCAAATTAGGGCCCTTCAGAGACGCGCTATGAGAGGGGGCTACAACACACACTACTAAACATTACTCGTCACCAGTAAAACCGCCTGTACCTGAACGGAACAGGTGTTGGTTTTGGGGAAATATAATGGCAGGAACTTTCTTCTACTTTTGACGAATACTGCCTCCTGTATGTGTGGATGTAGACTGAAGACGTCGAAATAGATTGTAGAGGGCTCGGTATTTCTCGTTGGCACCCGTGCTTAAACAGTTACTCTTAACGTTAAAGCAGCGTCACACTTGAGTTGAAATTTCTTTCGAGAAGTTGCGCTACCTCAGTCAGGTGGAGATGACTGACTGCAAGGACCTAAGTGAGCCTTTGGCACGCTGCACAGCGAATGCTGTTAAATTGAGAGGTGGTAGAGGGCAACGCAAATGAACAAATGTGCGAAATTGATGGTTCAGTAGCAGTGTTCAACATGTGCAGCAGTAAATATACACATTCCGTACCAGCATGGATTAGACTTCCTGCATTTAAACTTTCATTTGCCAGCTTATTCTTAATCCTGCCTTATATGAACTTTTAAGACACACTCGTTACTCACTCCTCTGTGGAACACGAGTCAGAAATTAGTCCAAAACTTTTAGCAAATCAACCGACAACTGTCATAGTGGCATGACGTCTGGCAGATGCTCTGAGACATACTCTGCTGCAGCTCGGTGCTTTCGCAAGAGATACTGTTAGCCCATAGAAGGTCTGTCGCAACGATTTGTGGTGTCAGTTTCCGAACATTTCTGTACTCAGTTGTTCAAGTGTTCTGCAGACCTAGGTTTGCCATCTGTCATGCGAAGTCGGACATGTCCGAAAGAACAGAATCCGCACACTCATATAATTGATTCGCCTCGGTGGACAATGAATCCAAACTCTTCAGTGCGGATCGACATTTACGTTCGACCTCCAGTGGGAAACCAAGCTTAGCGAGCCTGGATAACATGGACAGGGACTGCGGGTGGGTAGCGCCACGTGGGAAGGTGATTCGTCCGGGAAGCGTGCCGAGGTAGTCTGCACATTTGCAGTAACACTGTGTCCTTGCGGCGCAATGGTTAACGCACTTGCCCAGTAAGCAGGCGATCCCGTGTTCGAATCCCAGTCCGGCACACATTTGCACTCGTTGCCACTGATTCTGTGTAAGGTTCCGATGCAGTTGATATTATTGATTCCTTCCCTGTCCTTTCCTTTTTTCCCCTCCACCTTCTATTTACATAATATAAACCGGTATTCTTCAAATTGTCCAATGAGTGACCTGTCCCATAAGTGACAAACTTTGGTGTGCATTTTTACCACGTAGATTACACAAAAAATTTCTTTTCTCATAAGAGCTTCACTACTGTCTCACAATTACACGTTCCTCGTTGTCGAATTACAAAAGATACCAGCATAGTGCGAAAAGACTAGTGGTAATCGAAACTGAACAGTAGAAAGTGAGACTCCTCCACAAGAGTGCTAATAATATTCCGTTAAATTTGGTTACCCGATAAACCACAGGCGTTTAAAGATCGTCGATTCAACTAAATACCTAAGGATTGCAATTACGAACAAGTTACGACGTTCTGAAAAGCAATTCCTCCGAATTTTTTACTGCAAAATTCTTACAGCTTTTTAAATAAACCAAATTTCATTAACATTCTACGTTTTTATTCTTCATGTCTACATATATGCAGCCCTCTGCCGCGAGAGGGCCCGAATTGTAGCGTGTAACATGGCGGTATGTAACGTAACTACGTCGATGCGTGAGAAGCAGCGAGCTGTAATCGAGTTTAGAGTTCGAGGAGTTCGTCGATACATGGAGCACCTCTCCTTGAACATGATAGTGCCGGACCCCACACGAGCGCTTCTGCAACAATTCGACGGCTTGGGTTGAGTGTCACCGATCACCCTCCGTACAGTCCGCCTTGGCCCCATCCGATTTTCATGTGTTTCCAAAACTCAAAGAACTCCTTGGAGGGCGCCACTTTGATAGTGACGAAGCGCTGCAAGCAGAGGTGAGTTTGTGGCTCCGTCAACAGTGTCGGTCATTCTACAGTGATGATACCAACAAACTGGTCTCTCTTTGGGAGAAATGCGTTCGCTGCCAGAGAGACTATGCTGGGAAATAAATGTCTATACATGAAGAATAAAGATGTAGAATATTAATAACGTCTGTTTTATTTAAAAGCCTTCAAGGGTTTTCACATTTTAAAAAAATTGGGAGGTGTACTTTTCAGCACTCCTTCGTAATTTTCGAATATTGTGGAAAAGGCGAACCAAAGACAGCGATTTGTTGGCAGAAAAGTTACAAGATGATATAAATTGGCTAAAGAAACTATCTACCAAATACGTCTGACGGAGGACGTCAAAAAAGTTCAAAGGATGACAGCTCGTTTTGTACTATCACTAAATAGGCTAGAGAGTGTCACAGACATGAAACGTGGGTTAGGGTGGGAATGATAACAACAGATTTCTTCTTTGCCGCGAAACATTTTTCACGAAATTTCAATCATCGGCTTACTCCTCCGAAAATCAGACTTACTTTTTTTTATGCTCACCTTCATAGGAAGAAATGAGCATTGTAATAAGAGAAGTCAGATCTCGTAATGAATGATCTAGATGTTCGGTAGTGGAACGGTAGAGAAACAGTCTGGAAGTGATTCGATGCACTGTCTGCCAAGCTGTTAAGTGTAAATTGCAGAGTAATCATGTAGGTGCATACGTAGACACAGATATGGCCTGGTTTCCCCCCGAAACACCACATAACCCATCCAGTAGATGTTGTTGGACAAACATCTTTTGGAGAAAGTTATTGGTACAGAACTCTTCTGTCGCTACCTGCTGGCGGTTCGAGAATGGATCTTTTCCTCTGGAGTGGACTGTACACTGTAAAATGTGAAGGTCTTAGCTGCACGGTATCTTCGATTGTTATTGAGTCGTGCCTTCGAGCTTGCTAGTGTGTCTCAGCTGGCTGAGTATTTTCCGCAATAACGAAAGATACAAGCTGAAGGCCCTAGTCGGTACGCACTTTTCGTTTCTCTTCGCGATTTGCTCCTGAATTATCAAAATTTGCAACTGATGAGATAATTTTATATACACACTTTTCTCCTCGATTTTCGATGTGCGAGATATTGATTACGAGGTCAATTCCCAATGCATTTTGTAGGGCTAGGGATTTTTTTTACAAAAATTTTCAGTTTGCGTCGTATGCACATGTGAAAAGACCAGCTAGCCGTTGTCTTCACCAGACGCGGTTTTGATGACGAGGCGCTTACATAGCTCGCGGCGCAAGGCAGCACCCATCCTCGGACCGTAGCATCTCTGCTGCGAATGCGCTGGCCACGGACTGCGGCGGAAAGCCACGATAGGACCCGCGCTAGCGCCGCGTAGCGGCCGCTCTCCGCACTAGGCTCCACTCGTTCAGTCGAGACTACAGCGACACTAGCCGTCGATTCTAGCAACTACCTCGTCGGGTTCCACACCTCTGGAACATTTCCAGTAAGCATACATTTCAGCAACGCTTAAAAAAATACATAAACGAAAACGAGAAAATCTGCACATGGTCGTTTTTAGGTGATGCAAGCCATTCTCCTACATCGGGCATGTTAAGACCGTATCAAATTCGAAACAATATCCAAGAAAAACCATTAAGGCCTGTACCCAGTAGCAAATAAGTTCCGCAAGTAACTTCTGAGAATACTTGCTGTGGTCTTTACAGCAGAACAGAAAGTAGCACAAGTTCATTTCTACAAGTTAATTTCAGGAAGTCGCTGCAGAAACTTGCAGAAGTGTTTCCACTAGAATCGCGTCATGAGATAGACAGTGAAAGTTTACATTTGTCGAGCTTAAAAACCAGAGTAGTCACTTCGTTGTTGCATTGTTATCATTATTACTATTACTAGTACTATATGAGAATTGCGACGAAAAACAAAAAAATCAAGATAAAAAGAAATGTTTGAGTGTAAAAATGGAACAAAAAGTTAAGATAAATAGAAATGTTTGAATGTAGAAATGGATAAAGAGGCTTATTAAGTAATAAAACCCAGTATGTTGTCTTCGGCGGCGAGTGTTCATCAGAGACATATCTATCGTCGGGAGTGCCCCAGGTAAGCGTGATAGGAGCCCTGTAGGGTGAGATGTCGAAGTTGAGTGACTGTAGGAGGCAACATGAGATACAAAATTTGTAGGTGGTGTGATGGATGGTAGCTAGGTCTAGAGGTAGAAAGATGTAAGTTAATGTGGATCAGTAGGAAAAACAAACGCGTAATGTTCGGATACTGAATTAGTAGTGTCACGTTGTAAAGCGATATAAAATGGAACAAGTATGTGAGGGTGTCGTAGGGAAGACGAGTGGTTGACTTCGATTCATTAGGAGAATTTTGGGAAAGTATGGTACACCTGTTAAGGAGACCGCATGTAGGACTGTAGCGCAACCTATCGTTGAGTACTGTTACAGTGTTCTGGATCCATACAAAGTCAGATGAAAGGACATCGAAGCAGTTCAGAGACGGGCTGCTAGGTCTGTTACCGGTAGATTAGAACAACACGCAAATGCTACGGAGATGCTTTGGGAACTCAAATGGGAATCCCTGAAGAGAACGCGAATTCCTTTTCTACGAATACTGTTGAGAAAGTTTAAATAACAGGCATTTGAAACTGACTGCAGAACGATTCTCCTGCCACCAGCATACAGTTCGCGTAAGGACCACGAAGATAAGATACGAGAAATTAGGGCTCATACGGAGGCTTATAGGTAGCCGTTTTTCCCTCGTTCGATTTACGAGTGGAACAGTAAAGGAAACGACAAGTAGTCGTAAAGGGTAGCCTCCGCCACGCACCGTACGGTGGCTCACGGAGTATACATGTAGATGTAGACATATTATTTTATTTGTCAGCAAACACTACTGAATGTGGTAAAATCAGAGGACTTCCCTCAGAATGAAAACTTCCTGAGAATATCTGTTGTACAATCAGATATTCAAAAACAAGGATACAAAAATGCACCAAACTATACCACTAAAAGATCGCCTTTTAACAATTCTTCGATTTTCGCCAACGGTATTTATTACTTTTATTACAAGTGTAACGCACTTACGTTTACGCTAACATTAAAACCTCACCTACAGTTTAAAGAAGTCTGTACTGCCATTATACTTTCTCTTCTGACGTAACAAAGAAATCGGCAAATTCGCTTTGCACTTCCTTGAAAGGTAACTTTCCTTCACATAGTCTAGTTTTAAAAGTTTTGCGGTATTAAGGTAATTAAAGGGAACCTCGAGTGAAACGAAGATGAGCTACAAAAGTCAGATTGGGTCCACAATAGACTTTTCCGCTCATATGCTCGTGTTATTCAGGACAGCTTCGTCAGCTTAGAATATTTTCCAAAAAAATGGTTCAAATGGCTCTGAGCATTATGCGACTTAACTTCTGAGGTCATCAGTCGCCTAGAACTTAGAACTAATTAAACCTAACTAACATAAGGACATCACACACATACATGCCCGAGGCAGGATTCGAACTTGTGACCGTAGCGGTCGCTCGGCTCCAGACTGTAGCGCCTAGAACCGCACGGCCACTCCGGCCGGCAATATTTTCCATACTTGCCTATGAAGTTCTCAATTGTGTTAATTTGCCAGACTCTGGAATCAGCATACTGTGAAGCGTTCTTACCTGTGAGTCATTGTAATTGTCATTTTACTATCGTCGAAGCAGACGTTTCTTTCTTTGGTCAATAAACTTTCGAAAACTTTGATCTCATTTTTCCCAGCGTCGCTGTGAGCGACGTATCAATATTCCTTAAATGTACCTTAAAAAGCCCTTGTAGTGCTTCGCACGTATGACTGTAGGCATCAGAATGTATCTGGATTACGAGTTCAGAAGCTATTGAGGTACCAAACCATCATTGACGTAAATGTCTCCAGAACGTAAATGCTTCTTCAGGTTATGTTGGACTTCGGTAATTAATCTTCCGCTTTAAAATTTTCTCTTCTGTTTTAATGAGACGCCAACGAAAAGTATCAACCGACAAGTGTGGAAAGTTTTTGAACAGTACTAAGGAAAGTTGGAGCTGCAGTTCATTGCTTGAACACTACCTACACGCATCCCACTCTTACGTACAAATTCACACACTTAAATTCTTCCTTTGCTATGCCATTTTGTTTACCCGCGCTCGCCATGCAAAATAGTCCTCTCTGGATACCACAGTTTGGGATCACGACTAACTATACAGGGCGTAACAAAATGGTGTGTCCAAACTTTCAGGAAACATTTCTCACGCACAGAGGAAAAAAATACGTTATATGGAGATGGGTCTGGAATCGCTTCCTTTCCCTGTTCGAGCTCATCTACTTCTCTTCATCATCACATTAATCACGGGAAACACACAGAAACGGAATGCACCAGCATATCATGAAACGTTTTCTTACATTAAATGTTCAAAATGCCATCTTAGGGAGCATGGAACTTTTAAGCATATGACTCGCGCGTAAGAAAGGTCTAGAAGGACGAGAACAGCTCAGCTGGAGGAGGAAGTTCTTCGTGTAGTTGACGACAGCCCTAGTGTCAGCGAGTAATGTTGACCACATGACAGTCTGGAGGGTGGTACAGGAGAACCTGCTGTGTCAGTACCATGTACAGCGTGTGCAGGCACCGTCGGCAGCTGGGCATAATCCCTGTGAAATTGTGCTATCACGTTATCGTCAAAGATTTTTTGTCAACGTTTGGGCTGGCATTGTTGGTGACTTTGTTACAGCAGCATGTTCCTCCACCAAGGCTCAGTTGAGTAACTTACCACAATTTCTTAGAGGATGCTCCATTTGTTCTTCTAGAACAGTTGCAATTACGCGTGCGATAAAACATGGGCTTCGTGCGCGATGGAGCTCTACCTCAATTCAGTGTTAACGTCTGTAAGCTTCTAAATCACTAATTCCGTGGCAGATGGGTTGGTAGAGGTGAATGAGTTTCTAGGAATCATCACTCTCCGCACCTAAACCCAATCAGTAGACCAGGGATCCAATGTGACGGAGGGTTGATGCACGTAACCTTGCTAACGGAGGGCGTTTTGAACAGTTCATTTTGGAAAGCGCTTCATACTCTGCTTATGCGTTCCTTTCCTGTGTGTTTTCCACGATTAATGTGTTCAAGAGTTGTACGAACTGAGTTCTAACATCTAAATAAAGCGTTTCCTGACGAATGTCCGTATAACATATTTTCTTGCTGTACACGTGAGGCATGTTTCCTGAGAGTTTGCTCGTACCTTTTTGTTAACACCCAATACAGTGTAGTATGCTGTGTGCTGATTACTAGCGCAAAAAAACCAACAATAACGCGTGTTCATAGGCTATACTCGTTACCTTATCTTCTGTACTCCGTCTGTTCTAGCGTAAACACCTGCTCACTGGTACAAGTGAATGGTAGTGAACATCGGCGAATCGTTCCCTTCGATTGGCTCCGGTGTGGACTAGTCTTGAGATTCGACAAGAGACGTGCGCCAGTGATACGTGAGCGCGGCTCAGCTTGGGGGAGAGAAGGTGTACAGTACAGAGCTTGTGGCACGCAGGCGCCCGCGTGCTGTCTGACGCCGGGCCGCGGCTTCCGGCAAACGGGATTTGGCGGCTGCCGGCCGCCCACTCGCTCCGCAGACCTGCACTTCACATTTGGAAGGTGGCCTTCGGTAGCTCTTCCAAGTCCACAGTGCACGAGAACGTCGCAACCGCCTCGTGAACACTTCCCTCCGGGACGCAGGAGTCAACAGAATGCAGTGGCGTACGGTTTTGCCTACATTTTTTTCATCAGTAGCCTCACTGGTTTGATGCGGTGTGGCCGGCCGCTATGACCGAGCGGTTCTAGGCGCTTCGGTCCGGAACCGCGCTGCTGCTTCCGTCGCAGGTTCGACTCCTGCCTCAGGCATGGATGTGTGTGGGTTTAAGTAGTTCTAAGTTCTAAGGGACTGATGACCTCAGATGTTAAGTCCCATAGTACTTAGAGCCATTTTGATGCTGTGTGTGACGGCACCTTTTCCTGTGTCAACCTCTTAATGTCAGCGTAGGAGTTACCCCAACTCGTCAGTCGTTTATTAGATTTATTCCAACGTCGGTCTTCCCCTGCAGCGGGCATTTTCAACCTATGATGACCGGGGGCCCTCGTTCAGATACTTGCGTACGCTCGCGGGTCACCTCGTCACGTGACGCGACAGCAACGCTCCTAGTGCATAAAGTCAAAACTATAGCGTCCGTGACGTTAATGTTTTAACGCACCGACACGAATGACACCTGTTTTTTGACATGCCAGACCCAGAAATTGTGCCTCAAAACATTCCGTAGAGAGTACATTCACTTATTTCACCCCATCTTCAGCTATTGACATTTATTTACGCGTCGTGAACACTGTTTCTTGCATACGATATCTTACAATAGCTGTCTAAAACACCTCCGTTGCAAAATCCTGCAACGCTGTTGGTAAAGAAACAATGTTCACAACACGTAAATCAATCTCAAGATGGGATGCCGGTCATCTCGAAGTATCGTCATGGAAAATTAAACGCCCAGGAAAGCAACTGGTTCAAGAAAATTTACTATAAATTGCCTTAAATTTCAACAGTTGCAGTGGTCTAGTGCATCCACAACATACAACAATTAGTTATTAATGTTAATACTAGAAAGAATAGGAAAACAAAATACTGGGGTGAGATAGGCAATCGAATCGACAAGCAATTAGGAGCAACATTGCGATTTTTGGAGACAGTTAGGTCATTCGAGTATGTTAATATCCACAAACAGTGTTAGCGAGCCCTTTTTTAAATTACGGTATATTGATAATTTTTACTTATGGACCGTCTGACAGCAACTGAATAAAACACAATTTTAGTGTCATACGCGTTTCGCCTTTATTTTCTGCAAACCATCATCAGTGGCAGGTTGCCACTGATGATGCCTTGCAGAAAATAAAGGCGAAACGCGTATGACACTAAAATTGTGTTTTATTCAGTTGCTGTCAGACGGTCCATAAGTAAAAATTATCAATATACCGTAATATTACACGCAACTGAGGAAGACAGGACTACAAAAACCTTTTTTAAATATTTGTCCAAAAATACTTTTGATGACTGATTGCGTAGGCGTATGTTATTTCTGTAACATTTAATAAATGAATTCAACATTTCTTTGTTCCTTTAAAAAAGTTTAAAAGTGCAAATCACTTGAAATTACTATATATCGCCTGTGTTATAGAGAAGAAAACCTGGGAAATGCTAACAACAGAATGTTGAATTGTAAAACCGAGAATATTTTGGTCGGCATCAGTACTGACCATAAATATTTCTAGTATTGAGAATACGACAATACTCGCCCTCAGACGGTATTATATTGACGTACTGACAACGATATTGAACGTGCGAGGGGCCCGTAAATCGTTCCCCCTCTATAACAACTTCCTTCTCTGGGCCGGATTGAAAACAATCGTGGGTCGGGCGTCGATTCTCTTCCTTTCCGGTTTCCTCACAGCCCGTGATTCACTTCCTCACAATGCTGTGCTCCAAACGTACATTCTTAGAAATTTCTTTCTCAAATTAAGCCCTATGTTTGGTACTAGTAGACTTCTGTCGCTCAGGAATGCCCTCTCTGCCTGTCCTAGTTTCCCTTTTATATCCTTTTTACTTCGTGCATCGTGTGTTTTCTTCTGCCAAGGTAGCAGAAGTCCTCAGTTTTGTCTACTTCATGGTCACCAATGTTGATGTAAATCTTATCGCTGTTATAATTTCTGCCACTCACTGGACCACATCCTGCGAGCCTTCCCCCACCACTGTGACAATCCGAGAAGAGCTGTGAGTCAGACAGTCAGACAGTTAGACAGTATGTTGAAGGTTTGACACGCGGGAAATTTAGGAAGACGTGTTTGCGACACACTACGACTACTTTTAAGACGCGAATTTTGCAACACACTTTTATAAGCAGGATTTTCTCATTAGTTTCTATTCTGAACTTCTTATTTTTCTCCCAAGACAGTAACTTTATCACCTAACTAAACAAGTACATTAGATAGTGCTAATATGCTGAACAGAAATACAAACAGCTTTACACACTGGCGTCTAACATTAAGTCGTGATGTTTATATACACATCTCGATTTTAAAATATGTAATACACTGGTGAAAAAAAATTAGTACAGCTGGAAAGAAGACGTCGATTTTGAACGTATGACGGCATGTGCCACCTGGGGAAGAGTAGATGTACTGATAATGGTTTCAGCGTCAGCCATCAGCAGATACCGTAGTGGCACACCTAGCAGAGTACCATCTGTGTTGGCCTTTTATAGGGATTACTCACAGGGAGGAGGTTTCGTGCGGTGCAGACTTGTGAAGCAAGCAGACAACCGTGCCGCGGAGACGCACTCGTGGTTCCTGCAGCCAACTTAGCGAATTTGAAAGGTGTCAAATTGTGGCCTTCCGAGTGGCGGTATGGCCTTTTCGGAGAATTGCCACGCAAGTTGGACGTGCTGCGTCACTTGTGCAGTGGTGCTGGTATCAGTGGTCACGTGAACAGCCTCACATCCGTAGGCGAGGTTCTCGACGCCCACGCAGCACGCAAGGATCGTTGTGTGGTTATAGGCAGCAGTAGCAAGTCGTGCAGCTGCCACAACACAGATAAGAGGCCTTGTGAACCCAGACGTGACAACACGAACTGTTGCGAACCGGTTATTAACAAGTGGGACCAAAGGCGCGCACACTTCCAGGCCGGCTTCCACTCACGCCACGGCATCGGCGTGCACGGCTCCACTGGTGGCGTCAGAGGATCTCTTGGAAGATGGGATGGCGCGCATCGGTCTTCACCGATGAAAGCACATGTTGTTAGATTCACACCTGGTGAGCGCTGTCTCGTAGTGTGCGTTGGTCCGAGGCACGCTGGCCCCACCCCAGGCCTTATGGTTTGGGGTATGTATGTATGTTTGTATGTACGTACGTATTAAACTGGGGACCCAGAAACGACGGAGAGGCTTCGTCCCGCCGGAGCCATCAGTGGTTCACAAGGTTATTGTCTCCGGGAACGTCTCATACCAGATGAGTTTAACCCCAAATGTTTGCGTGGTAGCCGGCTGGGGTGGCCGAGCGGTTCTAGGTGCTACAGTTTGGAACCGCGCGACCGCTACGGTCGCAGGTTCGAATCCTGCCTCGGGCATGGATCTGTGTGATGTCCTTAGGTTAGTTAGGTTTAAGTAGCTCTAAGTTCTAGGGGACTGATGACGTCAGATGTTAAGTCCCATAGTGCTCAGAGCCATTTGAACCATTTTTTTTTTTTTTTTTTTTGCGTGGTAGAATAATCATGATGTACGCGTACGTGAAAACGGTGTTTGCACAGCAATCACCGACACAGTGTAACTGAGGCGGAATACGGGGAACCAGCCCGTTTTCGCCGAGATAGATGGAAAACCGGCTTAAAAACCATCCACAGGCTGGCCAGCACACCGAACCTCGACACTAATCCGCCGTGTGGATTCGTGCCGGGGACCGGCACGCCTTCCGCTCGGGATATGGTATGGTGTGCTATTAGCTACAATTCTCGTTCACCTTTTGTGTTTCTGGAGGGGATTCGAACCAGCGCTCGGTATGTACAGAATAACCGTTCTTTTGCCGTTCTTGCAACAGGAAGGTGGTTCTGGTACCCCAGAACCGCTTGTGCTAACGATCTGTAAATGTAATCATTTCATGTACTCTATGTGGACTCTTGCAACAAAAAATCTTGAGGGAACTGGAAACCTCTAGAAGGATGTATTAATTTCTTTCCTGTAGGGTATATGTGTAGGTAAGGTTCGTTATAGCGTTTGCATATATTTTCGGTCAGCTTTAATTTTAAGATTTTCATTTTGAATTTGCTATCGTATGCCCGTCTTATGTATAGGTTGGGTTGTTTGGGGAAGGAGACGAGACAGCGAGGTCATCGGTCTCATCGGATTATGGAAGGATGGGGAAGGAAGTCGGCTGTCCCCTTTCAAAAGAACGATAGCGGCATTTGCCTGTAGCGATTTAGAGAAATAACGGGAGACCTAAATAAGGATGGCCGGATGCGGGATTGAACCGTCGTCCTCCCGAATGCGAGTCCAGTGTGCTAGCCATTGCGCCACCTCTCTCGGTTGTTATGTAGAATCCGTAGTAGTACCACAAAGAAAAAAAAACACAAGCGTAGAAACTGAAGGATGCAGTAGGCTGTGTGACGTCAGCGAATGTTGAAATGGAGCTGCCACGGAACAGCTCTCGGCCAGCTTCCACTGTCTGCACGACGTCGCGCCGTCCTGCTGAGACAGGGCGTCGTGGACGACTGAGGAACTGTGCGAGGCGCGGGGAACGTGCCAGTCCACAGTCATCGCCATGTTGCCAGCCGCAGACCATGTTTTCCTTTTACTCTCCTTCAGATGACATCCAGCGGCCCTGTGTATGTTAACGATGAATCTTGTAGCCCTGAAATGAATCAACAGTCAGTAACAATTTGCACAACGCAATTTCTGTGCACACGTGTCACGCATCTCGTAGACTCATTCAGCGACAAACTTACCTCGTAAGCTGAAAGAAAATACATTTATGTACCTGATGTGCAGTTTCCACCGCTCAGTCTGTAACACAAAGGCGACATCGTACAATGTAGAGCACAGACAAGGGTCACAGAAGTCCGCTTAGGGGGTGAGTAAAATCGGTAACATTAATTTAGAATAAATCTATATCGAGGCGAAGATAACAGACTCAGTAGGAGTTCCAATCACTGTCTAAGGATGGCAAACATTAAACGCACACAATGTGTGACCACGTTTCATCAAAAACGCAAGTCTCGCAAACTCCTACACATAATTATAAGGAGGACTAAGAAAACAGTGCAAAAGATTTAAGAGAATGTAAAGGGAGAATTGAGGAAGCAAGAAAGTTTATGAGGGTCAGAACGCGTATCCCATTAGCGATTGGTCGTTATCCCATTCGAGATTCGCGGAAACAAAGTAACGAAGTTATGCGGCCACTATACACCCAGAATGTGGCTTTGAATTTTATCTATAGCACAAGCAGAGGGTATGGTGAGAGGTTCTTTGCGAAAAATGTACGAGAACAATAATAATAATAATAATAACAATAACAATAACAATGTATAGCTCATCAGGAGCTGCTGCCCCCCCTCCCCCCCCCCCCCCCCCCCCCCCAGTAGCAGTAGTGTTAAATGTAGTGAAGGCTACACCTGCGTTTCTGCGCAGCCGGATGTTGTTACATTCTCTGACCAACGTAACAAAGTCGCACCTGTTTCTTGTGCCCAAAGACTTTCCTTCATCAGGAATATCTGTAACGACGCGGTATCTTTGCTTCACAAGTTATTTCGTCTCGTGAGGGCTGACAAAGTACTAGAATCGTGATTAAGGTTGCTGTGATTAACGTTCTGGCTGCACATACAAGTAACGAAGCCAAATTTCAATAGCACATACGTATCATCAGGTGTCACGTTGTTTTTGCTCCAGACGAGTCTTTTACTTGGAAGCTGTGAGAAACGCTGTCGCACAGTTGGTCGCCGTTCTTCCTTCTTTCCACTACGGCGCTAGCTGATAAAAGAAAAGCGGCAACAACCGATAAGAGCAGCTCCACGTCTTGTCCGCAGAGCACGCGTGGCCGGGTGTGCAGATGCTCGGCGACTTGCCGCCCGCTGCCTTGTACTGCATAATTTCTGTGGCAGCCCATGTACGGCTTTGCCGTTGCGTCATGCACGTAACTTTCTTGACCCTCTACCTCGGTTATGTGTGCTCCAGACGTTAATCGGATTGCGCTAGCCCGTGCTTAGGGGCTCGCCATTAGCAAATAACTGAACAACTATTTTCTGATTAGATTGTTAGATTGTTCAAAACAAAAAACGTATCAAATGGAAATCATAATCGCAAGTGGATGTTGGTCCCTGACACTGATTACACAATACAGCATGCACTTCACAAATTATACCTCAACATCTAGGAAGTATTAGGATAAGTAAAAGAAAGGACAGACCGGAGCACACGCACACCTCGTACATTCATATAGAGAGAAGAAAGAATCTATAAGGGTATTTCCATGCACCAAGCCTACACGCGCTGGGCTAGAGAGCAACTACTTTTACCGGTCAGCTGCATTATCAGTAGGATACATTGAAATTCCCAACATCGGAAATACGATAAATACAGAAAAAATTGGAGCCTAAGTAATTTGGCACGCGACACAGAATTTAAACTGAACAACGAACGTGAAGACGCCACCAACCATACGACTCAGCAATGAACAAATTACTGCTTCAGATCTCTCGATAAATACTACCGGAAAGAAACATTTAGTATTCAGAGCAAGCAACGGATGGTTATGCCGTTTTTTAAAGCTCGCCGCGGTTCGAGAACACACGTGGTCTAACTCGGACAAGATATTCAATGAGAAACACTGAACGCACGAAGGATATTCGTATTTAATGAAATCACACTCACACGGCAAAGGCAACAGCAAAAGATGATGTACCACCTGAACTGAGGGCTCTTACAACACATGAGAAACACGTGACTGCGGTCACAAAATCTCACACGCTACAAGATACATGAAACTCGCGAAATGAAATAAAATCGAATGAAGGAAAAAGAATTTTAGCACGAACATGTAGAAAACATGCAACGCATTCACACACAACAGGTACAAACAAACTGAATTTAGTCATAGTTTGGCTAAAACACTCTCTCATCTCTAAGTTGCGGTAGAACGAAGGATCGAGCCAAAGAAACGGAGTATTAATAAACAAGATACCACTCTGTAACTGAAATGAATTATATGGAACGATTTTCAACGGAACATATCAAAGAAACGCATTAGAATCTCAAACTAAACTAACAAGGAAAGGTCCCCAGGGGTGGGATCGACATTTTGAAACCATCTATACGGTTATGTAGGTTAGATTCCAGCTCTCAGAGGCTGCAATCATTCACTTCGGTGGGCTTTCATTTGCAAATAATTGACGAAAAAAATCGGAATTTTGATATGTGACACGTAATAACGTTAAAAAAGGTGTATTAAATGGTGTAGTTGCGTGGTGTAATGGATAGGATTGTAGCTTCACATGTGGGAGGTTGTGGGTTTGAATTTCGCCAGGTGCAATAACTTTTTCTTAATTTTTAAATCTTTCCCGAAATGACTTTCATCATCATTTTTATTTAATTGACTTAATTGTAATTTTTTTATTTCCATTCCTTTGTCACATGTTTTTAATCATAATATCAGCTCCCATTTTTCCTCCCATCATTCTTTTTCCACCTGAAAACTTTGTGCATGTGTTTTAAATTAATTTCATGTATTAATTTCCATTTAATTTGTTTTATGATCTTGTTTTTTCGTCGACATTATATCTATTTCCATTTTGTTTGAATTTCGTTGTACTTATGAACCATTTCTTTCATTTAAATCTCCATCTGCTTTATTTTGTTCATAGTGCAGTAGGTATTTAGGTAACCTAAATATGTGACACGTAATAACGTTAAAAAAGGTGTATTAAATGGTGTAGTTGCGTGGTGTAATGGATAGGATTGTAGCTTCACATGTGGGAGGTTGTGGGTTTGAATTTCGCCAGGTGCAATAACTTTTTCTTAATTTTTAAATCTTTCCCGAAATGACTTTCATCATCATTTTTATTTAATTGACTTGTTTTAAATGTTTGTATGATGATTACCATGCAAAAGAAATTGCACATCCGGTAACGAAAAATATATTTTTTCACACCACTGCACAGTCTATATAAATAATTCCGATTGGAAAAAGAATGTTATGAAGAAAAAAATGAAACGAATGCACAGTCTATAGGAATAATTCCGATTGGAAAAAGAATGCTATGAAGAAAAAATGAAACAAATGAAAAAGGTTCATACGGCGATTAAAATAATGCAACAAAAGAATAGAAATTAAAAAAATACATTTAAACCAATTAATTGATAAGAAAAGTCGTTCCGATAAAGATTTAAGAATAAAAAAAGTTATTGCACCTGGCGACATTCAAACCCACAACCCCTTGCATGTGAAGCTATAATCGTTTCCATTACACCACACAATCAGTCTACGTAATTCGACTTTCTTAACGTTATTGTGCGCAAAATCCTGAATTTTTTTTCGTCAATTACTCATAAACGGGGACACTCCAGGGTGAATGGCTACAGGGTACGATACCTCGTATTTTAACGTACATCGCCGTATATTTGGTTTCAAAACCTGGATCCCACCGCCAGGGACTTCTCCTTGTACGTCGCTCACATTTAAACTTCTTCAGCTTCCTCGGCTACACTACCAGAGGCGACCTGGTAACAACTTCTCTTACCGAAGCTCCAGAGCAGAGCGACGCCCCACGCTACCGGACCGCGGGAGTTCCCACAGCAGCCCCGGAAATGGTGAGAGAAAATTTGCGCCAGCTACCTGCACCAACCTACAAAACAGCTCTTGACCACTGACCACTAATATCTCTTTAACCTAGCATACTTCTACCCAAACTCTACCCAGAAGTTGGCTAAACTGCCACTAGGATCCAAAGAACCCGTACCCATGTATCAAAGTATTTTGAAGCTTCACACACACACTCTCACGCACTGTCTCAAGCAGACAGGAGAAGGAGCAGGGGAGAAACACAGCATATAAACGCAATAAACCTGGTTACAGCAGTACATAAAAACTCGATAGACATGTAAGTGGATGAAACATAAAAGTCACAAGGTCTAAATACTGAAATGCTATTGTGCTATCGACATAAAGCACTCTGTTGTTCATCTTTCTCCCAGATTTAAAGCACGGATTCGTCAAAAATCAAAAATTCCAAGAAATACCTGAAAATCGAAGTCAGTGCAACAAAACCAATGGAACGGCTCACATGGAAACGTTTCAAGTTGTAGTTCGTGATTCAAAAAGATAGCACTCGTTCCCTACTCCATTAGCAGTAATTTAATTAGTAGAAACTGTAAGCCACCATTACGTGCAACATCAGGAGATACGGGGGCTTGTGTAAATATTAATACACCGGCGTAAAAAAAATTCAGTACCCAGAAGACACGGTCGGCTGTCAATGTAACTTGATACACGTAAACGCCGCAGGCGAATACTCAAGTGATTTGAGTTGTAACTATCTGTGGCAGGTAGGACGGCCACGACAATGCAATAGTGTTGTTTCCCTTTTAGTGTTCTTACCTACTCTGGTAGAGTACATATGGGGGCGAGGACAGCGTGACATGCCGGGTGTCAAGGGCATGAAGATGCCGCGCACCCGTGTGAGACAACGTTGTCAGCACCAGGCGGAGCTTAAGAGAGACATTACGGGTGTCCATTTGAGCGGCTGGTCGAACTGTGCAAGATTCAGATTTGGGATGCATTCGGATGTGACAGTTGGCCAACGGTGGACCGTGATGGCGTCGTCAAGATTGCGGTCGACCTGTCTGACCACCACTGGGCTGTATCGTCGTTTGTGCGCCAGGCACATCCTAACCCCTTCACATCTGCGCCCGCCATCTGATAACAAGTAAAGGACTCCCTGCAACACTCTGTGTTATTCCCCGTCATTAATCGGACGCTAACGGCAGCCGGACGACGGAATTACCGTCCCATTCGTAGGCTGCCGTTAGAACCCCGCAACACGACCGGCTACGTTTGTAGCTCTGCCCAGTCCCAGAAGCACGGACTGCTGACGAATGGCGTCGCATTACTTTCAGCGATGAATCGCTGTTATGCACTACACTGGATGGCCATTGTCAGCGAGTGTGGTGGAGACCTCGGAGAAGTCCCATTCTTCCAATGTTCTGGAGACGCAAGGCGCTGTTTCTCGTGCCACCGTGGTGTGGGAAAGCATCGGGTATGACTTCAAGTCACGGCTGCTAATGTCTGGGGGAACTGTGGCTTCACAACGGTACGTCACGCACGTCCTGCTCCCTCATGTGTTCTCTCTCATGAGACAGTGTCGTGGTTCCACGTTTCAACGGGACAATGCTCGCCCACACGTGGAACTTTATGCGTAATGTTGAGATTCTCCCACAGCTAGCGAGGTATCCAGATCTGTCTCCGACAGAACATGTGTGGGACCAGGTCGGACGTCAGCGCCGTCCTAGTGCCAATACCCAGGATAGCGAGGACCACTTACTGCAGCTGTGAGCCATCTTGTCTCAGGAGACGCTACAATGGCTTTATGACACCCGTCCCAATCGAATAAGTGCGTGGTTGAAATGGCTCTGAGCACTATGGGACTTAACATCTGAGGTCATCAGTCCCCTAGAACTTAGAACTACTTAAACCTAACTAACCTAAGGACATCACACACATCCATCCCCGAGGCAGGATCCGAACCTGCGACCGTAGCGGTCGCGTGGTTCCAGACTGAAGCGCCTAGAACCGCTCGGCTACACTGGCCGGCAATAAGTGCGTGCATCCAGGTCAGAGGTAGTAAAAAGTCATGCTGATAACAGCTTATAGTTCAATTTTGTAATGACTGAAATAACATGACAAACCCTTTCAACCCGTCAAGTTCATTTCGTTTCCTCCCCCTCCCTTCTGTGCTTCCCTCTCTTTTGTCAGGCAGTGTATTTAGAGGAAATTCTAAGTATCCACTCGCATACCTAGGACGACATGAAATAAGAAAACGTAACCATTGAAATCTATTCAGTCTGTTCATTACGTTATTAACCGATACTGAGACTTTTGTCCGAGACTCCTGTGCTAGATAATGCAAATTTCCAGAATGAGATTTTCACTCTGCAGCGGAGTGTGCGCATATATGAAATTTCCTGGCAGATTAAAACTGTGTGCCCGACCGAGACTCGAACTCGGGACCTTTGCCTTTCGCGGGCAAGTGCTCTACCATATGAGCTCTACCATCTGAGATACCGGCAGAAGTGAGTACCGGGCGTGAGTCGTGCTTCGGTAGCTCAGATGGTAGAGCACTTGCCCGCAAAAGGCAAAGGTCCCGAGTTCGAGTCTCGGTCGGGCACACAGTTTTAATCTGCCAGGAAGTTTTAATGCAAATTTGTTTAAAATATTCCTCTCCCAAACCGGAGAAAGTGAGGCTGCGTGGTCATATAAAATAAAAATCTTCTAATGGGCAGAAACGAAAGAACAATACTCAAATACAGAAGCAATAGTATTTGTTATTTTTTTTCTCCGTTACCTTGATGAAAACTCATCAGTACTCCTACAGCACCGTAATAGGTATCTAGAACCACTAGCGGTATGTTGCCAGTAGGATTAGACAGTTTGTGGTAGCAGTAGCAGATAAGGGGCAGGAGGGGAGCCCCGGTGCGCCAGATACGGCTGCGGGATTTTCCGGCTTGAGCGAGCGGTCGGCTTATCGCAGCTGGCAGGCGCAGCGTTCGCGGCCACCGCACGGGCTGCTCCAGCACTGCCACCCACGCGTAATGCACGTGTGCCCAGCCTGGAACAATAACGCGTCGTCCGCGCTTAGCTGGGCGCGAATCTGCCAGCGTAAAAGGACGCGTGGAGTAAAACCGCATGAAATCAGCAGGGGGAATTACTCGTGAATTCCACAGTGCTGCGAGCAGCCTAGTTAACATAATGAAAGTGCGCATTTCTGTACTCAGTGCTATGCGAATCTTGAAATAGTGAAATGAGTGGCACGGATGCCTCCAAACGACTGATTAGGAATCGATGAATCACGTCATATCCTATGACAATAAGATGGATAAGTTTGGTTTTGCGACATGTCTGGAGAGCGTTACCTTCATCATGTATAGCACCAGCAGTGAAGTGCGAAGACGTGGTGTCAGGGTAAGGAGGTAATGTTTTGTGGTTTGCGTATGGTCTCCTTACTGCAATTAAGTAAAACGGCTTTGAACACATGTTACAGCATTGTACACTGAAACGCCAAAGAAACTGGTATAGGCATGCGTATTCAAATACAGAGGTATGTAAATGGGCAGAACACGGCGCTGCGGTCGGCAACCCCTATATAAGACAACAAGTGTCTGGCGCAGTTGTTAGATCGTTTATTGTCGCTACAACGGCAGCTTATCAAGGAATTACGTGAGCTTGAACGTGGTGTCGTAGTCGGCCCACGAGCGATGGGTGACAGCATTTCCGAGGTAGCCATGATGTGGGCATTTTCCCGTACGAATATTTCACGAGTGTACCGTGAATATCAGGAATCCGGTTAAACATCAACTCTCCGACATCGCTGCGGCCGGAAAAAGATCCTTCAAGAACGGCACCAACGACGACTGAAGAGAATCGTTCAACGTGACACAAGTGCAGCCCTTCCGCAAATTGCTGCAGATTTCAATGCTGGACCATCAACAAGTGCCAGACATTCAACGAAACATCATCGATATGGGCTTTCGGAACCGAAGGACCACTCGTGTTCTCTTCACAGCTGCGCGACACAAAGCTTTGCGCCTCGCCTGGACCCTTCTACACCGACACTGGTCTGTTGGTGACTGAAGACATGTTACCTGGTCGGACGAGACTCGCTTCAAATAGTATCGAATTGATGGACGTGTACGTGTGTGGAGATAACCTCATGAATCCACGGACTCTGCATGTCAGCAGGGGACTGTTCAAGCCGGTGGAGGCCCTCTAATGGTGGTGTGATATGGGGTTCCTGATACGTCTAGATACGACTCTGACAGGTGACACGTACGTAAGCATCCTGTATGATCACCTGCATCCATTCGTGGCCATTGTGCATTCCGACAGACTTGGGCAATTCCAGGAGGACAATGCGACACTCCACACGTGCAGAATTGCTACAGAGTGACTCCAGGAACACTCTTCTGAGTTTAAACACTTCCGCTGCCCACCATACTCCCCAGACATGAACATTATTGAGCATATCTGGGATGGCTTCGAACATACTGTTCCGGAGAGATCTCCACCACCTCGTACTCTTGCGGATTTATGGACATCCCTGCAGGATTCATGGCGTCAGTTCCCTCCAGCACTGGTTCAGACATTAGTCGAGTCAATGCCACGTCTTGTTACGGCTCTTCGGCGTTCTCGCGGGGGCCCTACACGATATTACTAAGGTGTACCAGTTTCTTTGGCTGTTCAGTGCATATCGCATTCAGTAGAGGGACAGTTCGGAGACTACGGTTGTTTTTATCAGAATGACAATGCACTCTGCCATAAAGCAGTACCTGTGAGGCAATGGCTTGTGGACAACCTGAAACGGACTAGCGTGTCAGGATTCCCGTCGTGAAGCCAATGGAGCACCTTTGCGGTGAGTTAGAACTTATTCGCTCCAGGTCCCAGCGTCCATCATCACTACGTTCTCTGGCTCCGTCTCTTGAGGAGGAATGGGCTACCATTCCACCAAAGACATTCAGACATGTCACTGAAAGCGTCCCCAAACAGCTTTCATAAATGCGAAAGGTGGACACACCTCATTTCAATGTTTACTACTAGATGTCCGGATACTTTTGATCAGTTAATGTATTACTGCAATGAATCACAAGTTCCTTGGCCCGAAAACATCTGAAAACTAGTACGTCTACTCTGATGCTAGACGTGATACCAAGAAGACCATTGTAGGAGTCAAGTCATCCCAGCTTAAGCAACTTACATGAAAGGCTTGAAAGACCAGCTGATGAGCCTTATACCAATTACTGTGTGGCAGTCTCCAAAGAAGAGTTGCCATACTGCCCAGTCCAACAGTTGACACCTATTTTGGGAACCATCGTGTCGATCATCACCCTTGAAGTTCTAAAAGCTACAGGAAAGATGAAACTTGGGAAGGGGACTGGGCAGGAGATCTATGGAGAAAGGCACTTGGAGGCATCTGAATGGCTAAAAGGTTACCTCAATACGATCCTTGAACAGAACAAGAACATAACATCAGAATGGACATTGAGCAGTAGAGTCCCAATTTGGAAACAGATGAGCAGTCTGTCTGAATGTTGCTCCTATCACACAAAATTATCTTAAAGAGCGTAACAGACAGCTGAATACTCAAGGTCGGCAATATTATCACTAATCAGTGTGGCTTTGTGTAAGGCTGTCGGAGAACAGATTCTATCCATGAAACTCGCTTGCTTATTGAGCGACACTGTAGAAGCCTGAACATTTTCGCTTTCCTGGACCCGGATAAGACTTTCGACCGAGTACAACGGGATCTCATATGATTTTCCCTCTGAGAGCATGAAGCACCTGAAGAAACAGTTGAATAGATCCAGCTGCTCTACAAAAATCCTAAAAGTCGAGTACATTCTGCTGCCGGGGTTCAGATGGTTTGCACTGTTTCTGTGGGTGTCCGTCAGGGGTCTGCTCTTTCTCCCCTGCTGTTCATCATGATAATAGACGCGGTCACCAGAGATTTTCAGAAGTTAGCAGCTTGGACCCTGGTGTATGCTTAGGATGATCTACCTCGTGCTCGGAGATATCTGGTTAGAATCCTGGTGGTGTAAGAAATTTTCACCATCCGTACTTGGAATAAAGATTCACGATCACAATATTTTGCTCCAAAGCCCTGGATTAAATTCCAAACCACTCTGCAGTGTCTCAAGGAGCGAGGTTACGTGATACTGTCGATGGTGATTCATTCCTCCCCTCATCGTTATACAACACAGATATGACACAACACTATAAACACTCCTTTTGCAATCTGTAATACTCAACAAATACACTATGACACGACACTCCCGCATCACGATGGAAGGGGCCATTATGTCCACATGAAGGAGAAAACATTTTCTGCTAGACAAATCAACTGACTGCTCTGGCTATCCCGACCAACGCTGCCATACAACCTTTTTCTTTTGTTTAGAGGAGTTCCCACCCAAAATAAAATGTTTATAACAGAGTCAGCCAAATAAGATCCATAGCAGCTGGCAGCACTGTTACTAAATTTTAACTGTGGAGTGCAAATAGCTGCATGCGGAAAAACAGTCTTCTATAGAGCTGCGACGACACAGGGACAATGCCATAGATACGTATACGCTATCACGGTGTATGTTTGGTCGAGACAGGTACTTGAAGTAGCCGTACCATGCCGACTGTAACTGTCAAGGACCTTCTTTCGCCGACTCTCTTATCGCCGTCTTCCCGTGAAAGAAAACACAGACAGGTGTGATACTTCAAAAGGCTGGGTAAAAACATTGTTTTCATAGATCAAGTTGAGACTTGAAGACCTTAATATTCCAGTGTAACAAAAATAATAATTTATAGATTCTCCATCTGATTGGTAAACAAAACTTGTCTGTCGAAATCCATTGAGGTTTCATACATGGATCGGCTAATGCTTATTTTTGGTTAGTTCATCTTTTGTGTGTTAATAAGACTTGGACTTGGTTTATTTATTTATTTATTTGTTTTATTAATTCATTTAATCTGATCTGATTAGGGCCATGACGCCCCCTCTTACATCGGGCCAGAGTTTCTCACATAGGGTACCTTTTTTACATCATATACATAATAGTTTCATAAGAAATAAAGATTTTGTTATGTCAAATAGTATTATACGTTTTGGGTGTCTGAAGTGGCAATGCAAGTAAATATTACTGACTGTGAACTAGTTAATTAACGCTGGCAGCACTTATAGTAGTGCAGCAGTTTCCACTAGTAGTAATAATAATAATAATAATCGAAATATCCATACCCAATACAACAAATATACAGAAGAAAACAGGAGAAGAAATTGAAAAATACATCCAACTGGCTGAGGAAGTCAAGGACATGTGGCATCAGGATAAAGTTGACATTATACCAATTATACTATCAACTACAGGAGTCGTACCACACAATATCCACCAGTACATCAACGCAATACAGCTACATCCAAACGTATATATACAACTACAGAAATCTGTAATTATTGATACATGTTCAATTACCCGAAAGTTCGTAAATGCAATGTAACATATACCGTACAGTTAAAAGGAAGTCGCGCTTGATCAAGGTCCGCGTCACTTTCCATTTTTGACCAGACATAACGTCTGAGAAAGGAAAGAAATAATAATAATAGTAGTAGTAGTAGCAGTAGTAGTAGTAGTAAAGACAATAATAATAATAATAATAATAATAATAATAATAGATATAAAAGAATATGTAGGTGTTCCAGCAGATGATATAGCGAGTTCTGGGGTAAGGAAATTTAAGGAGACTGCACTAGCTAGGAATAGTGGGAAATGAGATCTGGTTGAAAAAAGTTCGTACAAGAGTAACTACTGCATCACAGGGACAGTGGTAATCCTTATTGTTTCTTTAGTAGATATATGATTAACTGCCTTCTGAAGCTGGAGATGTTATTTAGTTCTTTGATATAATGCGGGAGGCTATTCCAGAGTCGAATTCCCACTAAATGGAGTGGCTGAACAATGGAGTGGGGCAGAGAGACTTTTGCTCTGATGGGAGCGGGTGTTTCTGCCGTGTTTTTCAGAGAAGAGCGTTTAAGTCGAGGGGAGAGATGGACAGTGTACGTATAGAAGTCTCTGCGTTACTTTGCACGCAGACAGGATAGCGATGTGACCAAAGAGTTGAACATCACAGATACTACGAACACAGGCGCACAGGCGTCCGTAACCAGTTCCAGGCGCCGTGAACATCCCTGAGAAAGATCTTGCGGGGTAACATCGCTGTGATTAATATTGGAAGTATAAATGTTTGTACAAGTTTCTTTATCAGGCCAAGAGGAAAGAGTTTTCTATATTTTTGTAAGGCATGGAAAGATGCTTGTGCCTTCTTGCACATAGCAGTTACGTGCTCAGTCCAATTTAGATTTTAATCTGATGTTACTCCTAGGCTCCTCGCTGAAGGAGAGAAGGTGATATTTGCCGTATGTAGGATTAAAGACAGCAGGCTAATGAGCCTCCACTGACCAACCAGTACCGCTTGGGTGTTAAACGGGATCAGCGGTAGCCCTGTATCCTGCGCCCATTATGATAGTGCACACAGGTCTGTATTGACATTCTCGGCGGCTGCCTTCAGGTTTATTGGTTTTGGACTTAGATACAACTGGAGGTCGTCATCGTGCATGTGGTATTTGCAGTAGGACAAAACTGATGACGTATGATACACGTACAATGAAAAGAGTATAGGACCTAATGCCGAAACTTGGGGGACGCCTGATACTGCAAGCCTGCATTGTGACATTATGGTGCCGCACTGTATCAGTGATGAAGCTCTGTTTTGTAGCGTATCAACTTTCGGATACTCAATTAAGAGTTGTGGTTGCACAAGTACTGTCTCGCGGTAACCGACCTTCCTTTTAGTCACCACAGTGGCATAAGCTGTGGCGAAACTACAACCTGACGCACATTTTCCGGGACTCACCAACCAGCGCGTCGCAGCTTGACGTGCTTTGTCTAGCAGAGAACCGGCAAACCCGGAGACGGCGGGAATGGCGTGCAGTGCGCCGTTACTGACAGCAGAGCAAGTTGCTGAGCTAGCAGGCCGCGGGTCACCGCCGGGAAGACGATACGGAATCTCGCCTCCGTCCTACAAGGAGGTCGCACTGCCCCCGACGTCCTTGACGACGCTTTGCGTTCAGCCGTGCAGTGACGAGGGACTCGAGACCGTATTCCAGAGAAATTTACTGCAAAAGGGTAGAAGTAAAACGGATACATGTGTGCGTGCCAGTGTGGCAAAGTTAAACGCAGTTGTGAGAAATTATTTCACCGGACCAGTCTGATGCGGACAGACTTACTCGATCGTGAGACAGGAATCTCAAGTGACTGCGCCTCTGAAGAAACTGCGGTAGTGGTTGCAATAGCTCCTACTACGTGATAGTCAACATTGCTGCAATCACAAACGAAGATGTGAAATTCCATGCCTCCGTCTAATATCGTGTCACCTCACACAATGACTCTATCAAGTTCAAAGTGGTTTTTTTTCCACGATGTGTGAAACCGGAATCACTCGTGAGGAGCACACTGCACGGTCCACTTTCGATTTTGCAGGCTACACAATAGACGTGTTGGATCTGCGCTGCTTGGACGTCTGCCAGAGGTACCTGCCTCTCTGAGCCTCCTATCCATAGCGTGTCCAGAAATTTGGCATCTTGCAACCGTACGGTCTGCAGACACCGTTCGATTTCATCGTGTAATTTAGACCAGACATAGATGCGGGTGAGGGGCTGTGGCTTTATTTCGTACTGCCCTGGACGAACGTTTCCCGTAACTCATAACCGTTACCGAAGCCTTGAATTGAATTGACACTATACGGCACGTTTAACGCAGCTGAAACTGTAGTTTGCGTCTGCTCTCCTTCGAGAGATGTGGCGCCTCGGCCACGAGTAGCAAACCGTAGCAAGAGACTACTAAAGCACAATTACAATACAGCCGTTTTGTGCGACAAACACATCCTTGGGAATAAATGCAGATGCTAGCATAGTTTGCACATGGCGTTGTTGTATTTTATCGCGAACGGTACCTGCGCAGTGTCCTCAATACGGTGCACGTGTCAATCGTAGTCGGAGCAGAGTTCTGTATAGTCGTGACTGTATTATGCTGGAGGTAACTGAATTCCGACGTGGCCAAAGTCTTGGCGATCGTACTGTGGGTGCTTCTGTAACCAAAGTAGCCGAAGAGTTTGGTGTTTCTAGAGGCACCGTATCGAACTCCTGTACTGCATACGCGGAGAGCGGAAAAACATCATCCGCTAAGTCGCAACGCAGTGTGTGTAGAGCGATCAGACGGCGGTCATTGAAGAGGATTCTGACGAAAAATTGGAGGGCTGTAAAAGTCACTGCAGAGCTGAATGTTACATTCGCGAACCGAAGGAAGGAACACGAAGTGAGCTCCATCAGCAGGGCATTACTAGGCCAGCTCGAATTCCAAAACAACTCATCAACAGATATGAATATTGCTGAGCCTCTGATGGTTCAAATGGCTCTGAGCACTATGCGACTTAACTTCTGAGGTCATCAGTCGCCTAGAACTTAAAACTAATTAAATCTAACTAACCTAAGGACATCACATACATCCATGACCGAGGCAGGATTCGAACCTGCGACCGTAGCGGTCGCTCGGTTCCAGACTGTAGCGCCTAGAACCACACGGGCACCCCGGCCGGCTGAGCCTCTGAGGTCTGCTTTGGAGAGAAGGGTGTATGATCGCTATCGGCCTCCATCATCGATACCTAAACTTGCCACTGTTTTGCAGAAATAATAGTATAAGATTCCATTAAAAACCATGCAGAACCTGTGTTTATCCATTCCGAGACGAGTGGAATCTGAGCGTCACTGGTTTTGCTACACCATTTTAGGGGTAAGGTGTTGTGCTCCTGCTGTTTCCAAAAAAAAAGAAAAAATGGTTCAAATGGCTCTGAGCACTATGGCGCCTAGAACCGCACGGCCACCGTGGCCGGCTGCTGTTTCCATACTTTGTCCAACCTATGTACCTCATCCGTTGCAAAACACAGTAAATAGGAATTCCACAATCAGCAGAATTACGGGATGCGAACCTCTGCTGCAAGTAACCGAAGAAGGCCGAATTGCTTATGGAAATTATACACACATAAAAAAAAAGTTTTGGATCATCCCGGTTCCCAGAACTGAAGATAGACTATGACTGTTGATATTGTATCACAGACACAGTCCCTTTGACTGTTCAGAGATGTCACCAAACCCGCCCAAACATGTAAACAACCATGCATGAGCGACGCCTATTGGACGGAGGGGGTTAGACAGCCGATCAATTCCAGTCATTCCACCAGGAAGGAGGTACACTGCTCGTGTGGCTTAGACAGTCCAATATCGTGGTTCGATCGCGTCCGCGTTGTTACTTTGTGCCAGGAAGGGCTCTCGGGCTCTCAACAAGGGAAGTGTCCAGGCATCTATGAGTGGACCAAAGCGATGTTGTTCGGACACGGAGGAGACACACAGAGACAGGAACTGTCGATGGCATGCCTCGCTCAGGCTGTCCAAAGGCTACTACGGCAGAGATGACCGCTACCTACGAATTGTGGCTCAGATGAAACCTGCCAGCAACGCCAACATGTTGAATAATGCTTTCCGTGCAGCCACAGGACGTCGTGTTAAGACTCAAACTGTGCGCATTAACTGCATGATGCGCAACTTCACTCCCGACTTCCATGGCGAGGTCCATCTTTGGAACCAAGGTATGATGCAGCGCGGTACAGATGAACCCAGCAACACGCCGAATAGACCGCTCAGGATTGGCATCGCGTTCTCTTCTTCAATGAGTGTCGCATATGCCTTCAACCAGACAAACGTCGGAGACGTGTTTGGAGGCAACCCGGTTAGGCTGAACGCCTTAGACACACCGTCCAGCGAGTGCACAAAAGTGGAGGATCCCTCATGTTTTAGGGTGGCATTATGTGGGTCCGACGTACGCCGATGGTGGTCGTGGAAGGCGCCGTAACGGCTGTACGATACGTGAATGCCATCCTCCGACCGATAGTGCAACCATATCGGCAGCATATTGGCGAGGCATTCGTCTTCATGGACGACAATTCCCGCCCCCATCTTGCACATCTTGTGAATGACTTCCTTCAGTGTAACGACATCGGTCGACTAGAGTGGCCAGCATGTTCTCCCGACATGAACCGTATCGAACATGCCTGGGATAGATTGAAAAGGGCTGTTTATGGACGACATGGCCCTACATCCACTCTGAGAGATCTACGCCGAATCGCCGTTGAGGAGTGGGAGAATCTGGACCAACAGTGCCTTGATGAACTTGGGGATAGTATGCCATGACGAATACAGACATGAATGAATACAAGAGGACGTGCTACTGGGTATTAGAGGTACCGGTGTGTACAGCGATATGGACCACCACCTCTGAGGGTCTCGCTGTATGGTGGTACAACATGCAATATGTGGTTTTCATGAGCAATAAAAAGGGCGGAAATGATGTGTAAGTTGATCCCAATTCCAGTTTTCTGTACAGGTTCCGGAACTCTCGGAACCGAGGCGATGCAAAACTCATTGTCTGTCAATTAATTTCGCATTCATGGCAACATCTCCCCAAAAGACAGTCCTCTCGTTCCCCCAACTACCACCACCCAATCGGATGCCCCCATCCGCCTTATTTTGGATCTAATATTCGCTGAAAAAATATTGCTCCTCTTCCATATAAGCAAACCAGCTAGGGCTTAGATCCCAGGGGAGCAAAGAATAAAAAATTAAGCCTTATGTAACTAAAATAACAATTTTACTGTGAATTAAACTCAGAATAATTACAAGATGATGGTAGCTGTTCGAAAGTACACATCGTCCCATATTAGAGAAATCAGAATCAGCTGCTTTGAAGCATGCGATACAGCTCCGCTGCACCGCTGTGCACTCTAACTGGTTTCGATACTCCCTGCATGCTGTCCAAAAGCTGCTCGAGTCGGCATTCCTCAATCTTGTCCCACTCTTCGACGGCGGTGTACGAGGAGAATTCCCGCGTCGACGCCCTGTGAGTTTCAACCCTTCCTAATATATTGCAAGGAGTCCACGTCGGCAGATACAGGAAGCCATTGATTTCGGCCTACTGGAAGAACGTGTTCTTGACCTGATTGTAGTGTACTCATGCGTTGTCATGACACACGAACCCATCGGTGAAATGTGGACTGTAGGACTGGACAGTAGGCTGTGGTGCCCTGTCCCAGTACAGCAAAGCCCTCAAACTGCCCTCTGCAATGACGAGAGGCGTCCAACATCCGAACACGACACTGGCGCACCTCCCTGCTTCACCAGTCGGACTGCTTACCCTAGACGTGCATTACCTGGCCGCCACAACATACTTCCACGTTGACCATTAGGCTCCGCGCGAACCGTGCACGCGTCGCTGAAGACAACCCGACGCCTTCGATCCAGATTCCAATCTAGAAGGATGTCTACCCAGTTCCTTCGACTGCTTGAGGTTTCGTAATTGTTGTATTCACAAAATGCACTTGGCGTCAAACATATAAATGTGGCAGGAAGAGAAATCTTTTCTATGGAAGAAGTTGCTATTACGAGTGGGCTTGTTTGCACGCAGAAACTATAGAGATCAATCACCGGGCCAAATAGGGTTAGGCACCAGCTATGGCAAAAAAAAAGATAACAACATAGATTAGCAACAGTTGGCAATGATTTATAAATACAGGCTTTATAACTGTCAGCTGGAGTGTGAAGACTGTCGGTGCAATACAGTTTTGTGTTCCCTGCACTGTTCTGTCCTTAAACACTGGTATGGTCCGAAACCAGTTAACGATGATCAACATCATTTGTGCCGCGTTGTGTAGCCGCGCGGTCTAAGGGGGCCTCGCCACGGTTCGCGCGGCTCCCCGCGCCGTGGGTTCGAGTCCTCAACTCGGGCATGGGTGTGTGAGTTGTCCTTACCGTAAGTTACTTTAAGTAGCGTTTAAGTCTAGGGACGGATGACCTCAGCAGTCTGGTTCCATAGGAACTTTCAACCACTACCACCACCACCACCACCACCACCACCACAACATCACCTGTATATCATTGACTTTATCTCTTATTAGCGGTGATTGTAGATAAGTCCTGAGACAATGTCCTGGTGTTACCTCACGATTGTCTGGCGATTCCGTGAGGCACTGCCTGCTGAATGGAGCAGTATGCCTGCTTATATTCACGTTTGCCGGATGGATCTCCACTTAGGAACTGTTTGTGCGATGTAAGGCGGAAGTGTAACGCAATCTTCGTCGAGTGCGCCCTCTCTGGGAGTCGGACCGTTTTAAGTTTCGCCTGAGTTGTAGGCAGCTCATCGCTCTTCTGTTTAGGCCGTAACCAGTGTCTCGTGGAGGACATGGCAGTACTAATATACTGTAAGGACGCCACAGTGATCAACTGGAGACTGTTGCGTACTACACATGACTCCCCGTTGCCTCCGAAAAGGCAGCCCTTATTAGTTGTGTGGCAGTGTCTTCGGGGTACCTGCTTGCCATAATTTATATATATATCGGTCATGCACAGGTGTTGTTCACCGCAGAAGACTACAAGGTAGACATTCACGTATGTGCTTTAGCTGAAAGTTTTGACAAACTCCTGGTTTCGCTCAGTCCCTCGGCTGTTTGAGACGCCAACATTTTTGGAAGTCCTTTTTGCTCGCCTGCTATTACAGTTAAGTGCCTGCAAAAACTTACAGAAGAAACTAATATATCACTACACACTCATGGTTTCCTTGACCACCGTCAACATATGCCCCGATTATGACGACGTCAAAGTAAACTGGATGTTCAGCCTTTCTTGCGATGACATTCTTTTAGACGCCGCCACGAACGGTTGCCCTCTCACACGTCCCGACCTTCATTATACAGACAAAATTCGTTGGTATTTTTTTTTCTGAGTCCCCCTCTCCCCCAGTTCTGATGTTCATTAGGTCACTGTTCTCAGTTCTATTTCTCTTCACACTTCCATCTTCCGTTTTTTTTTAATCCTTAATATATGCTCTAAATTCTACTCAACAGATGTTTGCGGCTTTGAGGACTAAGACGTCTGTGATTTTTACATATACTTATACTATGTGATCAAAAGTATCCGGACCCCCCCCCCCCCCAAAAAAAAGAACATACGTTTTTAATAGTAGTTGCATTTTATTCCCACCTACTGCCAGATACTCCGTATCAGCGACCTCAGTAGTCATTCAACATCGTCAGAGAGCAGAATGGGGAGCTCCGTGGAAGTCACGGACTTCGAACGTGGTCAGGTGATTAGTTATCACTTGTGTCATACGTCTGCACGCGAGATTTCCACACTTCTGAATATACATAGGTCCACTGTTTCCGATGTGATAGTGAAGTGGAAACGTCAAGGGGCACATACAGCACAAAAGCGTACAGGCTGACCTCGTCTGACAGAGACCGTCCACTGTAGAAGAGAGTCGCAATGTGTAATAGGCAGACATGTATCCAGACTATCACACAGGAATTCCAAACTGCATCAGGATCCACTGCAAGTACTATGACAGTTAGGCGAGCGGTGAGAAAACTTGGATTTCATGGTCGAGCGGCTGCTCATAAGCCACACAACACGCCGGTAAAGCCAAACGACGCCTCGCTTGGTGTATGGAGCGTATACATTGGACGATAGAACAGTGGATAAACGTTGTGTGGAGTGACGAATCACGGTACACAATGTGGCGATCCGATGACAGGGTGTGGGTATCACGAAAGCCCGTTTAACGTCATCTGCCAGCGTGTAGCGCCAACAGTAAAATTTGGAGGCGGTGGTGTTATGGTGTGGTCGTGTGACACTATCACAGCACAGGCCTACATTGATGTTTTAAGCACCTTCTTGCTTTCCACTGCTGAAGAGCAATTCGGGGATGGCGACTGCATCTTTCAACAAGATCGAGCACCTGTTCGTAATGCACGGCCTGTGGCGGAGTGGTTACCCGACAATAACATCCCTGTAATGGACTGGTCTGCACTGAGTCGTGGCCTGAATCCTACAGACCACCTTTAGGATGTTTTGGAACGCCGTCTCCGTGCCAAGCCTCACCGACCAACATCGATACTTCTCCTCAGTCCATCTCTCCGTGAAGAAAGGGCTGCCATTCCCCAAGAAACCTTCCATCACGTGATTCAACGTATGCCTGCGAGAGTGGAAGCTGTCATCAAGGCTAACGGTAGTCCAACACCACACTGAGTTCCATCATTACCGATGGAAGACGCCACGAACTTGTTAGGCATTTTCAGCCACGTGTCAGGATACTTTTGATCACATAGTGTATACTCTGTGAAACACTGCGCATTGCGTGGCAGAGTAGGTAGCAGGGTAGCGCACACAGTGGCATGTACCCGTTCCAACCCCGTATGGAGCGCTGGAAGAATGACTGCCTAAACGCCTGTCTGTTATGTGTCTAACTTTACGGCTCAAGGATAATCTCTAGGTTCTGCACTTAAGACTGATTTTTAGCGAGCAGGTCTTTCGCGTCCAAGAGGACGTCTATCTTCCCGTGTCTCCAGGTTCAGGTTTTTCAGCACTGCCGTGACGCCTTCACGTGAGCCAAAGATAGTGTACCTGTGGTCATTCGTGCAGTTCTTCTTTGCATTTTAAGATGGGACGCACAGGTGATTTGTAAGCTGTCTCCTCTGTAGACAGACTGCATTTTTGCTGTATCCTGCCGAAAAACCGAAGTCGTCCATCTGGTTTACCTACGAAAGAGACTTCGTGATCGTTAGAGTTCATATCCCCACACATTGTCTGTCACATCTAGGCATTTGTATGAGATGATTGATTCCAGTAGTGACTCGTTGGACCGATGACCTCTGCAGTTTGGTCCCTTTAATCCTCAAACCAAGTGACTCGTTGATGTTACATTCGTGAGTTTTGTGAAGGACACAATTTTATATTTCTGTACATTTAAATGTAGTGGCCAATCCTTAGGTCACTCGAAATGTTATCAAGATCTGATTAAATTTTTGTGTAGCTTTTTTTTCAGTATAAATACTTAGATCATGTGAAAGGAGGCTGAAGTTACAATTGATGTAGTCCGCCAGGTTATTAATGAACAACACGGATAGTGAAAGTCTCATCACGCTTCCGTTTGGTACGCCCGAAGTTACTTACTTGTACTTCTTTTGCGTGCTCCCTTTCAAAAAAATCCTCAATACAATCACAGATTTGGTTTCATACTGTACGTAATGGTTTCTGTCTCCGCAGCACTTTCATTTCATTCTGATTAATTATTTCACTCGCCTCACTTTGAACAAATAAAGCAACACGAACTTTCGATTTTTTCTACAAGTTTCCTCGTATGTAGTGGAGCACTGTACACGCTTCGCTTTTTCCTCTCTGGCGTCTGGAGTAGTAATTTTGTTACACAAACACAAGGTCTGGGAACGAGAAGTTCTGGAAGGATTGCATTTAATTTACGCCTTAGAGAGGTTACCTAACGCTTTCGACGCTGTGTTACGGCCGCGAGGGAAGTTCGGTGTCGCCGCGCCGCGCCGCGCCGCGCCGCGCCGGTGCAGCAGTGTTCTGTTCGCTGACAGACGACGCGCGGCCGCCAGGGGCGCCGCGGTCGCCGCACGCACGCGGCGCGCGCCACGTTCGCAGCGCGGTGTCAGTCGCTGTCGACGCGTCGCGCGGTTCGGTAGCAACAGCGAGTGTTGCCATGTAGTTGCCAGTCGCGACGGCGCCTGCGCGTCGGTGCAAGTGCGTGTCCCGTCCCGTCCCTCACAGCTGCAGACATTAGCGCCGACAGTGGAGCGTCGCAGGGGCGGCGTCTCATGCCACCGGTAGCCATGCTCTGCTTCGTGCAGGGAGACTTCGAGGACCCTCTGGCTTCCGCCAAGAGGCGCCTCAAACTGCGAAAGAGGTGAGAACCCAGGCCCGAGGCTCTCTGTTGCTCTTTTCAGGCCTCTTCGAGTCGTGCAGAGCAGCCAGTGCAGCGACTTCGTGAAACTAATCGATAAGTCAGAAATTTCGCGAAAATTGCAGTACCAATATTGACCTACGGTCGTTTTGATGACTTGTGATATACCTCAAACTTTGAAACAGGATAATATATGGCAGTTGGGAGGTATACGATGGTTCGAATCATTTAGATGAGTCGCAGGAAATATGACTTCGGAGAAATTCGCCAAATCGTTTCCGTCTGTCACAGTTCCCAGTACAGCAGAACTAGTGTAGATTATTCCTCTAACTGAAACTTCGCTGGAAAAAAAGGAATAGAAAAATAAACACTTCTTCACGAAACCTCGCCAGAAACCAACGACAAAGCTGATTCATTGTTGCATTGGAATTATAAAAAAAATGGAAAGATTTTGTCAAATGCTAGACAATCGATTTTTAATTTATTTAGTTGTACTGGTATATATTGTTTCGACGGAACAAGGTATATAAAAATCATTACATATAAACATCTGATACCTTCCTTTAGCACAAGATTTCCGAACATCTTTCCTCAATAAATATCTTCCTATGCGTATGTCACCCATTATCGACATTTGTTGTAGATATTGTGAAGTACGTAACACGAAGGTTCACTTTGCGTTGGACGTTTTCAGACACGTACGACTCAGATTTCTGCCAAGAGTACTACAAAGGCTGACATGTGGGAACGTTGGCGCCCGTTGTCTGAAACAGCTGACCGCGTTCCCGTCGAACGGATCCCGCAAAGAACCGTGCGCGCTACATTTGACGGAGTGTCCGAGTTAATTTCGTGTGGTACCCTGCACCTATGCATATTAACAAGTCTTGCAGGAGCTGATACATTCCCGTTTCAGGAAGAAACTCCAATGGCTGACTACTGTATGGTAATTTAAAAACATACCGCTGAGTTCACAACATTACCAATAGTTTATCGCTAATGACGGGAAAATATCGAAGTAAATGAATCCCACGTCAGTTCAAGTACACAAATATGTATAGCAAGTAACTTTTATTTTACAATTCCATGACACGTCTCGGACCATAATACCTAGCTCTACCATTCGATTTCATTCCTCGTGCTACATCATAATTGCTGGTTTTTAGTTGTGCACAGATTTGTGTTCTTCCACTTGCACGATCTTCTAGTGGTGACAGTTTGCTTTTGACATACGTAAACATGTTATTTACGTCTACGCTGCGTCTTTAATTCCGCGCTCTCTCTGCAATGTGACTTCATAAAAAAACTAGGCACATATGTATGGTTTCGATAGAGAAATTGAATCTAAGTTGAAACTGCCAAGTTAATCACTAGATACAGGGGATGGTGTACATGGATACAATAATTCTGAAAAAAAAACGAGCCAGCACTTGTTCCATTGTTCACGCTTTGACACCAACACTCAACCAGCGCCTCAGATAAAAATGTAGTGCAAGAAAGTCGGATAACTTTGGAGGTCGCGCAGCAGCCCTGTCATTAGTGGACCACTGCGCAGGACTTGCTGCGTGGAAGTAATACATCAGCGATCGTAATTAAATTACAGCATCATAATACGCCTCAGCTCCTGTTGCCAAACAGACGTTCTCCAAGTCATGTGACAACAAATGCTACGTGAATTGCAGCTAACTTGCTCCTTTATACGGGATATCTGTAATACCGGGCCACTGAACTGCTTACTAATGATACCGGTGTACACATTTAACTAAGAAACGGCATTAAACATTACTGTCACAGTAATAAGTGTAGATATATTCTGCCTTATGCAAGACACCGTTTCCTTAGCTCTTATTTATGCAAATACGTTTCAGCACATTTTGTGCTATCTTCAAAACGATTTTATTACTGTTCAGTCTTCAACGATGCTCACAAGTTATTTTGCCTGTAGCTTTGTAAATGCCACACATTTTACAGCCGATGGGGATATAGATACAAGGCTTATTGGTGTATAATACAACCTTTCGTGAGTACGGAAATTCTGGTACAGGTAGAAATTAACAGCCAGCAGAAAAGAACGAGACAAATTTGGTACGGATGGGTGTGAAAATTTTGGTATACGTACAAATTAACAGATAGCACAAAAAAGCAAGACAGAAATTTGGTACTCGTTGTGGTTCACCGAGAGAGGACATACCGTCTTACTAAGAAGATGGGTTGATAGAAGATATAGAGAAGATCCAACGGAGAGCAGCGCGCTTCGTTACAGGATCATTTAGTAATCGCGAAAGCGTTACGGAGATGATAGATAAACTCCAGTGGAAGACTCTGCAGGAGAGACGCTCAGTAGCTCGGTACGGGCTTTTGTCAAAGTTTCGAGAACATACCTTCACCGAAGAGTCAAGCAGTATATTGCTCCCTCCTACGTATATCTCGCGAAGAGACCATGAGGATAAAATCAGAGAGATTAGAGCCCACACTGAGGCATACCGACAATCCTTCTTTCCACGAACAATACGAGACTGGAATAGAAGGGAGAACCGATAGAGGTACTCAAGGTACCCTCCGCCACACACCGTCAGGTGGCTTGCGGAGTATGGATGTAGATGTAGATATCGTGCCCCAGATATGGAATCCATGGAACTTCTGCTTTAGGTAGCTACGTTCAGTTTGAGAAGAATGTCCACCTGTGCTCGGTACGACGCTGGCAGTGGTAGGGGAAAAACATTCACCAAGTGTGTCGAAGCACTGTTCTGTGGGCTATTCTCGCACAGTGGGCTTCGCATTCCCACTGCACCGACTGCAGAGGCCCACGTGGTCGGAATAATTTGCGTGTGTAAATCGTGGCATCGCGGCGTTGAATACGAACTACACCAGGAAGAGGCTGCAAGCTTTCTAATTCGGGCAAGCCAGACGCTAATACTCATCACGCTGTCCCAGTGCGCAAGCAGTGAGTGTAACCGTGTGCATTCAAATGGCCAACGAGGTAAACGCTTCGTGTTTCAATTGCAGTAGTTGTGTCGCGGAAAACGTCGAAGGTACAACGTATG
Source organism: Schistocerca serialis cubense (assembly GCF_023864345.2). NCBI lineage: Eukaryota > Metazoa > Arthropoda > Insecta > Orthoptera > Acrididae > Schistocerca > Schistocerca serialis. The sequence goes on along the minus strand of NC_064644.1, from coordinate 599,607,800 downwards.
TTGTGAAACAGTCCATACCACCACCTTCTAACGTAGTCCCTTTCGTTCCGAAACAACCTGAATCCGCACTAATGGAGTTACACTAAATTTTAAATAGAAATTTTCGTAAATTTGAAGCCGAGGGACAAAGACAGAAAAGTGCCTGTGAGGTGGTGTAACACTGCGGTTACGTCGGTGTAAGAGGTGGCACTGTAAACTGGGAAGCTTGCCTTTTTCAGTTGTGTTCTTCATAAGGAATGCACTAAAACTCCTACCAAACAGGCCTTGGAAGGCCCGACGGTACCGACCGGCCGCCGTGTCATCGTCAGCCCGCAGGCGCCACTGGATGCGGATATGGAGGGGCATGTGGTCAGCACATCGCTCTCCCTGCAGTATGTCAGTTTATGAGAACGGAGCCGCTACTTCTCGGTCAAGTAGCTCAGTTTGCTTCACAAGGGCTGAGTGCACACCGCTTGCCAACAGCGCTCGGCAGTCCGGATCGCCATTCATCCAAGTACTAGCCCAGCCCGACAGCGCTTAACTTCGGTGATCTGACGGGAACCGGTGTTACCACTAAGGCAAAGCCTTTGGCATAAGGAGTACACTACTCATATTTTATAGGGGATATCAGGAAAGAAAGTTACATTTCTGAATGTAAAGGACACGTATTGTAATGGAACAAGAAATTTGAGCGAGCTGTGGTACAAGCGTAGACAATGTTTCTGAAAACTAACTTGAGTGCTGAGCTTCTTGTACTGTAGGGAGCTGAGGAAATGTGTTCCAGCGAATGTCAGTAATGAGTCACTGCGCTTTAGTCGCTTGATTGCGACCGTCATTGTGAACGACAACACCACTACAACTCGTTTGTTGTTAGTAAGGTCAAACACGCTCCGTAAGTTAACCAGTAATATGGGAGGCGCGTTTAATATACGAGGCGCTTTCAATAAGTAATGCATCGCATTTTTTTTCTGAAAGCACATTTGTTTTATTCAGTATTGCCGTGCACCTTATTATTGCCGAGTCTTTCGCGTAGAAAACCCTATTTTTGAACATAACCTTCGTTCAGTGCTAGGGCGTTGCTCCACGTTACTGGGAGCGCCCGTATGCCCGCGTGGTGCCACTCCACTGGTCGACGTCGCCGTGCTGCGTCAGTAACCTCCCCATCACCCACGCACTGCTTCCCGTGAAGAGTAACCGTCGGTGGCTCAGACTGATGGATGTCGGAAGGCTCATGATCCTGGCTGTGGAGTGGATGAGGAAGAACAGTCCAATGAAGTGTTGTGAGCAGACTTGTGTGAGGCCTTGCTTTGTCCAGGTAAGCAGCAGAGTGTTGAACTGTGAACAGTCGATCACCTGGAATGAGTGTGTCCGCGCGTTCCAACGTTGCAGGAATCGCGGCTGTGTGCGGCTGGCCGACCCGCGGGGAGTCGGACTGGTTTGCTCGACCTTGTTGCCACTACCTTGTTCACTATCAGGTCTCCGTAGACATTCTGCAAGCGCCTATCAATTTCTGCGATGCTCTCGTTTTCCGCCAGAGGAAACTCTTTGCTTGGAACGCGCCTCCGCTACAGACACCATTTTGAAGGCTTCGTTTAGCTCCGCCACCTATCCGAACTTCGTGAAACTGTAGAGGCTGAAGCGGGGATATTCCACGATGTCCCACAACAAATTCCGCATTGATCGAGAAAAAAACTGTGTTGCATTACTTATTGAACGCACCTCGTACTTGGCACAGCTGCTTTACAGAGACCAAAAGCTGTCTGGCTTTAGCCTCACGGTGTGCAGACGTGTGCCTCCGATTCTGTGATCTGTCTAGTTTGGACTGTCACACGACACTCGTACCTCCCGCCAGCGGCGGTGAGATTCACCAAGTCCTCTCAGTACCATGTCACAACTCGCCGATCTCTGCTTTGCGTGGTCTCGACCTGTCGCTTCTAGGAACAGCAGGCTCTCCGTCTACGACAGTTAGCAATGTGCGGCAACTTGATGCAGTAGCTGGACTTGCCAGTGTGAACCGTCGGTTCTCCTTCACGTCGCCTTTCTCAGAACGGCCCATACCGCCCGCAGCAGGACGCGGTGATTTCCACCGTGTCGGTTGCCCTTCCTTTCACTTGACTCTCCTATCCATCCCCAACTGACTCACAATCTGCTCGCAACACACCCTAAAATTTCTCTGTATAAACTCGATGACTGAAGCGCTCCACACGCGAGACAGGCATGAACTTTGGCACCAACAGCTGTTACGTCCGTATTGTTGCCGTTTCGGAAACTCATTTCACTCGAGTTTTGACGCTTCTCGCTTACTGTGCTCACGTGTGGACCTCTGACACAGCTGCCTCATAAATCGCACTTACTTTCTTTGTATACTCTGTACAAACTGTTCAAGATCCCAGGTCGCAATATCCAAGTGAGTTTACGCGCAGGGGCGAATATTGCTATTTGTTGAAAAGTCGTTAGCGGTTTTTCCGACATATAGTGAAGCAGCTGTAGTTTCTAAACGAAAGGATTTAAATTTTCCAATAGCAACAGGGAAATCTTGATAATAATGATACGTAATGCTTGTTAATATTTACAATTAAAGTTTTGGCGGAAAGTAATGGGGTAGACAGAAGGAACAGGACTGGCGGTGGGACGGAGTCCCACCTCAGCTGTCAGGAACGAGTAGAGGACAGTGGAACAAGCAAACAGTCCTACTATAGACACGCCCGGAAACCAACGGCCGTATGTGCTGTATTTCCTACGACACAAGCTAGTAGACTATTTGGATGATGTTCCTTACGCTGAAAAGATGCGTACGTACTACACGCACGGTAGTGCACCGGTACATTTCCGTGTGGATGTTCAGAGTACGTAGCACGAATCTTCTACAACAAGTGTATCGTTCATGGCTAGCCAATAACGCGCATTCCTAGGGCCACCGACTGCAACACCTCGGATGTTCTTTATGGGGGTGGCGATATTTAAAAACCTAGGTGTATTCCATCCCTGCTGATAATGTCGATGAACTTTGGGAAAGCACTGTGGGTGATTGTCAGTGTATTCGGAAATCACCTGGGAGTTCTGGAGGTGTGCAGGCGTCAGTGAGAAGAGCTGATGAAGCCTGACTTCACAAATCATGTGGCCACAGTCACGTTTCAGTATATTTTGCCGTTTATGAAATAATGAGGGAGTTTGCATTAAGCGGGTCTCCGTACACCTTGTCTGGAGAGATGTAATATTCGTAGTGCCCAGAAATTATTTATTTATTTATTTTGCAAACTCCTACATTTTGACAATCTTCCCACCACAATTCTTTGTGTTATAGCACGCATTTTCCCTGCTTGTGACGACATAACTCACTTCAGTAATTAGAGAGTTATTAAGGGTTTTACCATCCATTATTCTTCCGACTCGCTCCAGGAGCTTTTTGTTGTCTTCAGTCCGCATAATGCTTTGATGAAGCTCTCCACGCTACTCTATCCCGTAGAAGCCTCCTCATCTCTGCATAACATATGCAAGCTACATCCACTTGCAAATGCCTACGGCTCTCAAGCCCCCCCCCCCTCTCTCTCTCTCTCTCTCTCTCTCTCTCTCTCTCTCTCTCTCTCTCTCTCTCTCCCCCCCCCCCCTTATCAAATTGACGCTGTCTTGATGCCCCCGGACGTGTTGTTTCAACCGATCCTTTATTTTAGTCCATTTTTGCCATAAATATCTTTCCTTGCCAATTCCATTTAGTATACCGTCGTTAATTATCCAATTTACGAATCTAAGCTTGAGCATTTTCCTACATCTCCGTAATTCAAAAGCTTCTATTCTTTACTTGTGTGAAGTATCTCCACGTTTCACTGCGATACAAGACTACACCCTAAAGAAATACCTTCAGAAAAGATAACTCTTAAATTTATTATGCTAGCTTATTGTTCAGACGCTTCTTGATAGAACAGCTTCGTAATTATAAATGAAGAGCGCAGTATTGTGTATGTTGTGCAGTATTAATTTTGTTAAATGATATTCGATTTATAAGCACTTCATCAGACTTTTAAGTGACTATCGTCGTCAAAGACGGTGCAATTTTCGCGAACGACACTGTAAAAAAGTTACGCCTCGAGAGTAAGGTACGAACACAGGGTAAAAGTCATGTTTGGATTGGTAATGCAATTTTAAAATAACTGCACTGGCGAAGACGACTTTTACCCCGCGTTCGTACCTCACTCTTGGCGTATACTTTTTCGGTGTTTTTGACCTATATTGTACACTCTTTTTTGCCGAGGATAGTCAGTTAAAGACTGATAAGAACCCTGTAAGGAGAAAACCAGCTGACAGAATAAATTTATACTGTGTAACATAGACAATATTGTGCTTTTCATTTTATTTACTTAAATTTATATTTGATATTACGTATTTATCTTCCCCAGAAAGGCTCTTGTTGCTGCTGTCACTTTCGTTTTTGAGTCACCTGACTGGTTTGATGCTGTTTCTCCAAGAGTTCCCTTTCTGTGCCAGCCTTTTCATCTCAGAGGAGCACTAGCAACCTACGTCGTCAATTATTTCATGGATGTATTCAAATCTCTGTCTTCCTCTGCAGTGTTTACCCTCTACAGTTCCCTCTAGCGCCACGGAATTGATTCATTGATGTTTTAACACTTTGCGGTATCATCCTGCCCCTTCATTCTGGTCATAGTTTTCCAAATATTCTTTTCCGCGCCGATTCTGAGTAGAACGTCTTGATTCCTAACCTTATCAGTCCACCCATTTTTCTACATTCTTCTGTAGCACCACATCTGAAGTGCTTCAATTCTCTTCCGTTCCGATTTTCCCACATTCCATGTTTCACCGCCATACGTTCTCAGGAATGTCCATGCTTCTGCCATGGTCAGTTATATTGTTGCCCAACTAGCATAACTGACCGACTACTTTTAGTCTATCATTTCCTTACCCAATTCCCTCAATGTTGTCTGACTCAATTCGACTGCACTCCATACTTCACGGAGTGTAGGGCGATGAAGAACGACTGCGTCCTTGCGGTTAGCCAGCAGTGAGTGACGTGCGGAGCTCGCGGAATTCTCCATTGCGTGCAGAGAAGCCACAGAATCCTGCTGAGACGGGGCAAAAACCAGACAGCGGCGGCGGCGACTACTACTGAAGTTCGAAGAGCGGCGAGGGCAGGCTGGCGTTTGACGCAACGGCCGACGTGAGGGAGGCGGGATCCAGGTCACCCGCTGCTGTGACGTCACGTGACGTGTGGCTGGGGCAGCCAACCGACACCTCTCCGTCGGCGGGACGTCTGCGTATACACCTATACGCGTTCCCCGCACACCACTGTCAAGTGCGTGGTAGGGGATACTTCCCAATGTGCCACTTACTAGGTCCTTTTCACGTTCCAGTTGCCTACGGATCACGGAGACAATGATTGCTTATCTCCTCAGTCCTGAGCTTAGAGTTTATGAATGAAACGTTTATACAGGTGGTCAGTGAATCTTTCTGGGACAAAACACAACAAAAATACCAAATTTTAAAAAATTGGTGTGCGTGACAATTTTAGGACTTCAAAGTTTTATTTTATTTGTTCAAATACAAAGTGTGGTGTCACCGCCAGACACCACACTTGCTAGGTGGTAGCTTTTAAATCGGCCGCGGTCCGGTAGTATACGTCGGACCCGTGTGTCGCCACTGTCAGTAATTGCAGACCGAGCGCCACCACACGGCAGGTCTAGAGAGACGTCCTAGCACTCGCCCCAGTTGTACAGCCGACTTTGCTAGTGACGCCACACTGACAAATACGCTCTCATTTGCCGAGACGATAGTTAGCATAGCCTTCAGCTAAGTCAATTGCTACGACCTAGCAAGGCGCCATCACCAAGTTATATTGAGATGATGATAATGTATCAACAAGACCAATGTTCACCAATTGTGGATTAAAGTTAAGTATTCCAGCAGCTACGTACTTTTCTTTATAGCATTCATTACGTATCCTGTTTCAGACCTCACGCCAGCCTGCGTGAGTTTAAGCGCGTGCCTTTCGGCTTCCTCTCATTGTGTCTAGGCTGTCTTGTCTAGACACAACACAAAGAACACTAAAATACAATACAATAAAAACTACAGTCTAATATTATAGAGAATCTCCCACTTTGAGTCCAGTGTTTTTTTTGTGTTAAAAACAAACAAGAATTACATTTATGTCTAGAAGATACGATGAAACTGCAATAAACAGCCTTCCTGCAGCAGATTCTGTCGCCTATTAAGTACATGCTGAAAGCATTTAGTGGAAAGTACACACGTCAAAAAATGTTTTGCATCACCTCGGTTCCGAAAGTTCCGGAACCGGTACAGAAAATTGGAATAGAGATGAACATAAACATCATTTCCACCCTTTTTATTACTCATGAAAACCACACATTGCATGTTGCATCACCATACAGCGAGACCTTCAGAGGTGATGGTCCAGATTGCTGTATACACCGGTACCTCTAATACCCAATAGCACGTGCTCTTGCATTCATGCATGTCTGTATTCGTCATGGCATACTATCCCCAAGTTCATCAAGGCACTGTTGGTCCAGATTGTCCCACTCCTCAACGGCTATTCGACGTAGATTCCTCAGAGTTGTTGGTGTGTCACATCGTCCATAAACAGCCCTTTTCAATCTGTCCCAGGCGTGTTCGAGAGGGTTCATGTCTGGAGAACATCCTGACCACTCTAATCTAGCGATGTCGTTACACTGAAGGAAGTCATTCACAAGATGTGCAAGATGGTGGCGCGAATTGTCTTCCATGAAGACGAATGACTCACCAATATGCTGCCGATATGGTTGCACTATCGGACGGAGGATGGCATTCACATATCGTACAGCCGTTATGGCGCCTTCCACGACCACTAGCGGCGTACGTCGGCGCCACATAACGCCACCCTAAAACATGAGGGATCCTCCACCTTCGTGAATTCGCTGGACAGTGTGTCTAAGGCGTTCAGCCTGACCGGGTTGCCTCCAAACACCTCTCCAACGATTGTCTGGTTGATGTCATATGTGACACTCATCGATGTAGAGAATGTGATGCCAATCCTGAGCAGTCTATTCGTCATGTTGTTGGGGCCATCTGTACCGCGCTGCATGATACCCTGGTTGCAAAGATGGACCTCGCCATGGACGTCGGGAGTGAAGCTGCCCATCATGCAGCCTATAGCGCACAGTTTGAGTCGTACCACGACGTCCTGTGGTTGCACGAAAAGCATTATTCAACATGGTGGCGTTGCTGTCAGGGTTCCTCCGAGCCACAATTCGTAGGTAGCGGTCATCCACTTGCCGTAGCAGCCCTTGGTTGGCCTGAGGGAGGCATGTCATCGACAGTTTCTGTCTCTCTGTATCTCCCCCATGTCTTAAAAATATCGTTTTGGTTCACTCAGAGATGCCAGGACACTTCCCTTGTTGATTGCCCTTCCTGGCACGAAGTAACAATTCGGATGCCATCGAACCGCAGTACTGACCGTCTAGGCATGGTTGAACTACGGGCAACAGGAGCTGTGTACCTCCTTCCTGGTGGAATGACTGGAACTGATGGGCTGTCGGAACCCCTACGTCTAATAGGCGCTGTTCATGCATGGTGTTTACATCTTTGGGCGGGTTTAGTGATATCCAAAGGGACTGTGTGTGTGTGTGTGTGTGTGTGTGTGTGTGTGTGTGTGTGTGTGTGTGTGTGTGCGTGTGCGTGAAGGATACATTGTACGTAAGGACTAAAGAGGTTAAATGTTTCTGTGCGTGCTGCAAGTAATCTCACTTTGTTTTCACGGTGCCTACGGTTATAATACGTAGGGCTGAGTGGCGGGGGGCGGGGGTGGTGGCGGCCGCTGAAGACTAACTCTCGATTCATCACTTAATACAGGTTCTCGAAATTTTGTAAGAACTCTTTCGCGCCTGCTAATTCAGGAGAGGCATTTTCATGACAGTCTCCCATTACTCAGTCTTTTTAACTGTGGTGCTCGCATTCTTAGTATACGTTCAATATCCCTCGTTAGTGGTATCTGGTACACGTCCCACACACTTCAGCAATATTCTGTGGTGCGACACACAACTCATTTTCCATTGTGTCTCTAGGGGGACCCTTGCTCGCAGCCATACCATACGTGCACAGGAGGGCAACTTGTACGAAAACACTGGGAAACCAGGAATCCACAGGGAAATTTAATTAACTGAAAAGCCTGTGACATGTCAAGGGTTTCTGAAAGTTTCGAGGGGGGGGGGGCTGAACTCGTTGTTGGCGAAAGTAATTGCTGTGAATCGTTTTGTTGCATATTATGACGCGTAGATTATGATTAGCAAACAATCGCGTAGGGGAAGGTCGCTGAATCGCGGTCGTTTCCGGCGCGTTCTCTGACCTTCGGAGTTTTCTGGTTATTGTCCAGGCTTCGTGTCGTCCGTTTCGCATTGCGTGGCTGAGAGTGGGACGTAGTGGCAGGTGCAGTGCGCGGCTCGTTGCGGGTAGTTCACCCATTGGTTGAAGCGCTAACCGACTCTCTCTGTAAACGTGCCTCTCGCCGACAAGTAGCCAAGCATTTTGTGTTAATAACGGAACGATAAAAAGAAGACATCGGTTGATACGGCTCATCCTGTGTCATCGAGAAATCGTCAATTTGGTAACGTAGACAAGTGTGTAGGAAGGCGGGGGTGGGTAAAAATTGTCGAGGTAGACGAACATATGAATAGAGTGAGCAGGTTTTGTTGCCTGCTATTAAATAAAAGGTCAAAATTAAAGAATCTTTTAACTTTGCATTTGTTAACTTTGTGTATGTCTTTGTGGAGCGTGGTTGACTGCGATTGCAACAGCGCCGCGGTTACTGAACACTTCATGATATTGTATTTAGTTCAAATTTTAATTAACATCCGTGACAAGGAAAGCTAGAAATTTTGTTCAAAGTACCATTTTGCAAACGTTTGCTGGATCTCCATTTTACACGCCGCACATTCGTGAAATTCGGGAATGAATGCGCTTAATGGAAACGGCTGCCTGTTCATTTACTCCCTGTCGCCACGCTTGACCTCCATAAATTACAGGCGATTTACAAACTACTTAACTGTGAGGACGTTTCTCTAGTCCTGCTGCGTTCTTTTTCTCTCACGGTAAGCTCTAAGCGACCTCATTCTAATTTTCAGTCATTATAAAATCCATAATGCTTATTTCATTTCCTTTGTGGAACGAATATTTTGTATTTGCATTTCCTTTGTGAAGCTCATCTTCCGTTGCTTTACTGCTGTAAAAAATGTAAAAGATGCATCGAAAAGAATCATCCTATTTGGCACATATATATTTCTGAAAATTTTTTGATGAACGGGAAATGCCTTTTCGTAGGTGTTCAATGTGCCTTCCTTGAGATGCATGGCATATATCAATGATGTATTCAAATTGTTCCCACACTGTGGTGAGCTTATCTTGAGTTACAGCTTCCGCAGCTGCTGTCATGCGATGTCTCAGTTCATTCATTGTTGTTGGTAACAGAGGCACACAGACAGTCTTTTATAAACCCCCGCAAGAAATAATCACATACAGTCAGGTACGGTGACCTTCGAGGCCAGTAATGTAAGGCTGAATCACTTGGTAGAGTGCGACCGATCGATCGTTCAGTAATCCTTTGATTTAAAAATTCCCGCACTTCCAGAAGCCAGTGTGGCCGTGACCCATCCTGTTGGTAAATGAAGTCGTTCTAATCAGTCTCCAACTGTTTGAAAAGGAAGTTCTCAAGCAAGTCTAAATATATGCTTCCTGTAACACTGTTCTCGGCAAAGAAAAAATGTGCCATGCACCTTTCCCCGTGAAACTGCACAAAACAAATTAAATTTAGTCGCTCTGATGTACAACTTGATGTGGTCGTTCCGTATCCCATATTCTCACATTATGACGGTTCACCTTTCCATTTAAATGGAATGTTGCCTCATCAGTAAACACTAAGCGTGGAAGAAAACGGTCATCCCCCCATCTTGCCAAGAACTGCACACGCTGCTGTTTGTCACCTTCACGAAGAGCTTGCATTAGCTGAATTGTGTATGGTTTCATGAGTAAGCGTCGACGCAACACACGCCAGACGGACATCTGGTGCATGTTGAGCTGTCGAGCTGCACGGCGAACGGATTTCTGCGGACTACTTGTGAAACTATGGCGAATGCGTTCGTCGTCTGTGTCAGACACTCGGCGACGGCCCGGCTATTTACATTTACACAAAAAACCCGTTTCTTGGAACTGTTCATTGCATCGTCTTATGCTCTGTACTGTAGGAGGATCCAAAAAAATGGTTCAAATGGCTCTGAGCACTATGGGACTCAACATCTTAGGTCATAAGTCGCCTAGTACTTAGAACTACTTAAACCTAACTAACCTAAGGACATCACACACACCCATGCCCGAGGCAGGATTCGAACCTGCGACCGTAGCAGTCCCGCGGTTCCGGACTGCAGCGCCAGAACCGCTCGGCCACCGCGGCCGGAAGGAGGATCCACACCATACCTAGTAGAAAAGTAACACTTAACAGTTATTACTGACCCGCACTGCGCAAAACGTAGAACACACAACGCTTTTTGTTGTCCCGACACCATTTTTACTAGAACTGAAGTGGGCGCACACTGCTACTACTACCTAGCGGGAACCACGTAAAACTCGAGAATTTGCTCTTTCCAATAGTACGTTCACGCACATACCTCAAATAACATAATGGTTACGACCTTCTAAATCGGATGGTTCATTTGATGCACCCTGTATAACAGCATGTGATAAAGAAAGTGACCATCTTCCAGACAGGCATTTGTTGTAGTTGAGACTTTGTTACGCGATATTAAGGTCATATTTTCTGGAGTTGAGTAATTTTTTTTTGTCCAGAGTCCTTCAAAATGAGCATTGCGATAAAGGTAGGTGTGTTTTGCGTTGACGAAAAGGCATGTGTTGATGGAATTAACGACGTTATGCTCCCGCACGATCCTCAGTTCACCTGCTTAGACGTAACTGAACCAAAAACGACACAACGAAGGACAGTGGCAGTGTTGAACGTAAAAGTTTCTGCAGCGCTGCTACCCGGGGCAGTGTATCACACGACTGCTGCAGTGGATTTGCAGCGCCCTGTAGAGATAGCAACGCGCCCGGCGCTTGGCTGACGCGGCAGTTTGGCGCGTGCCCTGTAGAAGCGGCGGGCCATCGCAAGCGTCCCGTTGTTATTCGGCGAGTTAACGGTTAGCAACGACGCGGGACGGTGACTGCTCCTGCTTTCTGGGACACGCCCACCTCGGCGCTGCCACCCGTGCTGTACCGTGGCCTACGTACAACCTGCGATTACCTCGCGTGGTGTCATGTCTGAGTGCCACGCCACGAGACAGACGAAACGGTGCCTGCAGTTCACGTTGCGACTGCCTGTACGAAGTTTTGGTGCAAGTCTCTAAACCGTCATATATTTCACGCAGGTTACATAACAGCTGTAAGAAAATGAGAAAGAGGTATTTAGTTGAGAGGTGGTTTAGTTGATAAAAATTTTTCAGCAATATTAAACACAACGTAGATTCGTGGCGGTTACGTAACAATTTGCTTCGTATGCGAACATTTTTTTAAATGTGCAAATGCTGGGACGTAATCCAATATAAAACATAAGATTTTTACATCACGTGACAGGATAACAAACATTCTACATCTACATGGATACTCTGCAAATAAGTTTATCATTCCAATCCAGTATAGCGAGCGGAAAGATCGAACACCTGTATCTTTCCGTAAGAGCTCTGATTGCCCTTATTTTATTATCGTGATCGTTTCCCCCTATGTAGCTCGGTGTCAACAAAATATTTTCCAATTCGGAGGAGAAAGTTGGAGATTGAAATTTCGTGGGAAGATTCCGCCGCAACGAAAAGCGCCTTTGTTTCAATGTTGTCCACCCGAAATCCTGTATCACTTCAGGGACACTCTCACCCCTATTCCGCGATAACACTAAACATGCTGCCCTTCTTTGAACTTTTTCGATGTAGTCCCTCAATGTTATCTGGTAAGTATCCCACGCTGCGCAGCAGTGTTCTAAAAGAGGACAGATAACCGTAGTTTAGGCAGTCTCCTTAGTAGATCTGTTACATTTTCTAAGTGTCTTGCCATTAAAAAGCAGTCCTCACATTTTCTGTGTGTTCCTTCCAATTTGTTGTTCGTAATTGTAATTCCTAGTTATTTAGTTGATTTTGCGGCCTCTACATTTTACTGATTTATCGTGTAGCTGAAGTTTAACCGATTCCTTTTAGCACTGATGTGGAGGACCTAACACTTTTCGTTATTTAGGGTCAATTGTCAATTTTCGCACCATTCAGTTATCTTTTGTAAATCGTTTTGCAATTTGTTTTGATCTTCTGATTTCATTAGTCGATAAACGACAGAGTCTTCTGCAAACAACCTAGGACGGCTGATCAGATTGTTTCCCAAATCGTTTATATAGATAAGGAACAGCAAAGGGCGTATAACACTACCTCGGAAGGAAAAAGTAGGAAAGAAGGCACCCCACTACACACAAATCAGCACTTACTTAGAAACTTCGAGTAGTTTACGTGTACTATTGTTTACACGGCGGTTTCCTTATTTTAGAACAATTATTTGAGAAAATATTTCCCAAAATATTTCATGTTTTTTAAGTAATTTTTTTCACATCTTTAACGAAAGTGTTAGTGCCTCTGACAAGCGAAAATAGTGAAATGTCATTTCCAGAAACTGTTCACACACTGCCCTATGATTTGTACTGCTTGGGAACAAACATTCAAAGTTACATACTAACGTTTGGAGAAAATCGGACTGTTACTTTAAGGTGCCTCTGCACAGATTAAGGAGATACTAGTTAATGTCGCTTTTTGCACCGTTTGCGTGCAACTCGTCAGCACCAACAATACGTTGTTTACATTTATCGCACACATTTATGAATTTGAAACAATGCGATACGAAACGTCTTATGCAGAACTGAGATGTTTTCGTTCGAGAGGGTTTTGTTTCATTCTTATGTCCTTCAAAGTGCTTTAAAAGCCCAGTACACACTTATTAACCACGTGTTTCTGTAGAACCCAATATCAGGACTGTAAAATACGAAATCGTTTTTTCTCTTTCCTCTCACTATTGGCTTTCAGTGGAAATATGAACGGACATAAAGCTGAAACCACACTAATCGCGCAAGTTTCATCAAAATACTTAAGCTCTGTAACCGTGGTCTAGGAGCCTGCTGCCGACGTGTTCGTCCGCTCCGTCGGAAGGTCACTGGCGGTGTTCCTGCGCGGTATCACGGAGGGCAAACATGAATGTTGCGAGCAGGGTTGAGGAGCTAGTGTAGACGTGCCGTTTATTGTTACGTGCGCCCTTCTTTGGAAGCGACCACCCCTACTTAGACATACACTACTGGCCACTAAAATTGCTACACCAAGAAGAAATGCAGATGATTCATTGGTCAAATATATTATACTAGAACTGACATGTGATTACATTTTCACGCAATTTGGGTGCATAGATCCTGAGAAATCAATACGCAGAACCACCACCTCTGGCCGTAATAACGGCCTTGATACGCCTGGGCATTAAGTCAAACAGAGCCTGGATGGCGTGTACAGGTATAGCTGCCCATGCAGCTTCACCAAGATACCACAGTTCATCAAGAGTAGTGACTGGCGTATTGTGACGAGCCAGTTGCTCGGCCACCATTGACCAGACGTTTTCAGTTGGTGAGAGATCTGGAGAATGTGCTGGCCAGGGCAGCAGTCGAACATTTACCATTACGCCGGGTGATACGCCAGTATGGCGATGACGAATACACGCTTCCAATGTGCGTTCACCGCGATGTCGCCAAACACGGATGCGACCGTCTTGATGCTGTAAACAGAACCTGGATTCATCCGAAAAAATGACGTTTTGCCATTCGTGCACCCAGGTTCGTCGTTGAGTACACCATCGCAGGCGCTCCTGTCTGCAGCGTCAAGGGTAAGCGGAGCCACGGTCTCCGAGCTGATAGTCCATGCTGCTGCAAACGTCGTCGTCGAACTGTTTGTGCAGATGGTTGTTGTCTTGCAAACGTCCCCATCTGTTGACTCAGGGATTGAGACGTGGCTGTACGATCCGCTACAGCCATGCGGATGTCATCTCGATTGCTAGTGATACGAGGCCGTTGGGATCCAGCGCGGCGTTCCGCATTACCCTCCTGAACCCACCTATTCCATATTCTGCTAAGAGTCATTGGATCTCGACCAATGCGAGCAATGTCGCGATACGATAAACCGCAATCGCGATAGGCTACAATTGGACCTTTATCAAAGTCGGAAACGTGATGGTACGCATTTCTCCTCCTTACACGAGGCATCGCAACAACGTTTTACCAGGCAACGCCGGTCAGCTGGTGTTTGTGTATGAGAAATCGGTTGGAAACTTTCCTCATGTCAGCACGTTGTAGGTGTCGCCACCGGCGCCAGCCTTGTGTGAATGCTCTGAAAAGGTAATCCTTTGCATATCACAGCACCTTCTTCCTGTCGGTTAAATTTCGCGTCTGTAGCACGTCATCTTCGTGGTGTAGCAATTTTAATGGCCCTTAGTATATTTCATAAGCACTCAAATCTGCAACGTGTCGCGTTTATTTGGTGACAGACCTCTTATAGGATGTATTCCGACGCGAGAACACATCTGTAGTTAATTTCTTTTTTTTATAAGCTCCTCGTATACAAGTTTCTCTTACTCCCGACGCTCCCGGGCAGCGTTTATTGAACGAGCAGTAGTATGCTATGTTGTTTGGGCAAAAGTGTATTGTATGTGTAATGTAAATATATTTAGACAAGAGAGTAAAACACACTCGTTTTAGATAAAGAGAAGGGAGACACTCCACCAAAGGAACATACACGGCCTGTGGTTGAGCTTGTCGACAACGAGACGCAGAGCTCAAAACTCCGCTCCTTTCGCTACATGAGCTGCTGTACTGGACAAACATGCATAATGCCCATGTCACGAACTATTCACGACAAGATTTCATGTTATGTCTGTCTATGTGTAACTGAGTAGTACGAATTTAACATATACGCGTTCAAGCTGTATTTTTTGGAAGGCATCATCATTGACATGAAATATACAGAATGTATAAAACTTTCGTATGAAGAATTTGAGTGAGTGTTTTAGAAGAGATAAGAAGAAACACTTTCTTATGTGACAAAAATGTTTAATGTGCCTCGTCTTCCCACTAGGTATCCATAAAGCGATTCGCCGGCCGGTGTGGCCGTGCGGTTAAAGGCGCTTCAGTCTGGAACCGCGTGACCGCTACGGTCGCAGGTTCGAATCCTGCCTCGGGCATGGATGTATGTGATGTCCTTAGGTTGGTTAGGTTTAAGTAGTTCTAAGTTCTAGGGGACTGATGACCACAGATGTTAAGTCCCATAGTGCTCAGAGCCAGCCATAAAGCGATTCTCAGACCACCGTGTGGTGAATATTGTTTCAGATACGGTGCTGCCCTCCTACGGATTTTTTCTTGGTGGGGTGGAGGAAGGGTACGGGGAGATGAAACGTTTGGTGTACGAGGCACCGATACACGCTCGAGAAGAGTTGGATGCCCGTTCGGCTGCAGAAGCAGCCGTTACTCGTGAAGCGCCGAGTTGTCTTGAGCGTGTTAAACTGTCATTAGCATGCAGATGCTAGTTGTGCGTTAATGTAAAGCGACGACATTTTCAGCAACATTTCTGAAACGATGTTCTTCACCCTGCAGTTTGAACGCCGTCTATGAAGACCGCTAGTGTCAAAACATTCATGGACCTTTAGCGGGGAGACGAAGCATGTGCAACAACTTTGTCACATAAAGTGGCTCTTTTTATCCCCTCTAAACAATCTAAAAAGTTTTATAAGTTGTTTTGTTCACATTGTGCACATAGTTATCTGTGCACCATTTTTTTAAGGTAGTGCGAACAGTACTATTAGGTTAGAAACAGTTGTGGCACTTTCTGACTTTGTATCCAGCTTTGTACTTACAAGATTTGTAGATGCTGGTCTACATGTTTGCTTGCTTTGGTGCTTTTAAGCACACATCTAACACAGCATCCAACAAGATTTCTAAGTACAAATTTGGGCCATTGTTGCGTTATACAAGTTCAGAAACAGCTAGATGTGTTTCTCACGTGAATGTTCAGTGCCTAGTACGTAAAGCGAAATGGTATACACACAAATATGTATATATTTCAGATCGATAACGATGCTTTGCAAAATAAATAAATAAAAAAATAAAGGCCAAACAGGTATGGCACGATAAAATTGGTTTCATTCAATTGCACATGGACAGACATAATTTGAAAATCAACTACCTAACATTATACGCAATCCAGGACGACATTACAAGAAAGGAATTAAAAATGTTCATTACTAGAGCTGTATTCATGTAATTGTCATCATCTCGCTACTTAATCGGCTTTAAATTGAGAACTGAGGTTTTTTCTCTTATGTGTTATATTATTAGTATACTTGTTTACTGTTGATGTTCTTTAAGGGCCTCAGGTAATCTATTGAGATCTGAAGTACATATTCCGCGAAATGGAATTCGTTCGATGTCTGTCCACCGTAGTGAGAATGTCGACACAGCTGTCAGAGGAAGCTAAAACTATGCACACGGCCTGCTGACCACTCCCTGCGCGCCAGTCTCAAACGGAAAATACGGGAGAAGCAGCTGTCAGCGCTGCTGTTGGCCGGCCCAGCACTCGACGGACAGTATCGATCCCGCGCGGTCGGCGACGACACCAGCGCATTCTCGAAAAGGCGCCTATCGACCATTACGGGCTTCCCGGATCGCTAATGAGATTGGAAGCCGACTTTCCGAGTCTGCTGTGTCATCAGATCAGATGGAAAGCGTGTTAGATTAGATTGGTGACAATTCCGGGTATTACACGCGGTAGTTCGCGGCCCGGATACAGAATTAGCGACACGAGTACTTCCTCCTTCTCAGAGAAGATGTCAGCTATACTGACAGATCTCTCTAAAAGTGCTGAAAGCATAATAAGAACGCGCTGGGTCGTCCCGCGCATTTTCTGCTCCTCTTACTGCTGCTGTCCCAATCTAGCCTCACGCATTTAGCAGAGTGATTTTCATTGAAGACACAGGGAATCGTATTGTGGTTGGAATCAGTCCTGAAGAAAAATAATGTGATTGTAGACTTGCGATTACAGTCTTTTGCGGCGTATTCCATTGATGAATTCTTCTCTTTTTATCAGCCGAGTGAGGGCGTCGTCTTGTTGCAATGTTCCAATGAGTTCCGTACCCGTCATCTTCTGGCGAAGATTCGGCTGATAACCCGAGAAGAATTCATCAGTGACTATACACTATCTGATGAAAAGTATTCGGCACCTGTATGTAAAGCGGAACTGACGCCAGACGTCACGAGAGGCGGAGATTATAGCTTTGTCAGCAGAGAAGCATTAAGAAGCAGATTGGGTCGGTTGTGACTTGGAACGTGGGCTAGTCATTGGTTGTCACCCGAGTAACATATTCATCAGGGACATTTCAACCCTTCTAAAGCTGCCCAAGTCGAATGTTAGCGGTGTGTGTGTAAAGTGGAAACGCGAAGCAACAATCACAGCTAAACCGGGACCAGGCAGACCGCATGTACCAGTACAAGAACTGCCGAGCATTGCAGAGGCCGCTTTTTGGAAGTACGCACGAAATCAGAGGAAGAAGTCACTAATGAAATTTTGGAGATTTGGGGTAAGTTCCTGTGGGACGAAACTGCTGAGGTCATCGGTCCCTAGGCTTACACACTACTTAAACTAACTTACGCTAAGGACAACACACACACAGTCATGCCCGAGAGAGGACTCGAACTTTCGACGGGGGTCTGGGAGGGGGGGGGGGGGGGGGGGGGAGTGGGAGCCACGCGAACCGTGGCAAGGCGTCCAGACCGCGCTGCCATCCCGCTTTGCAGTCACTAATGAGCTACAAAGTGCTACCAGCGGTCCAGCTAACTCAGTGACTGTGGGCAAGGAGTTAAAAATACTGGGGTACAACGTTGGACCAGCTAGACAGAGGATGTCAAAAACGAGTTATTTGGAGTGAGGAATCACACCTGTGGTAATCCAATGGAAAAGTTTTGGTTTGACAAATGCTTGGACAACGTTACCTGCCATCATTTGTAGTGCCAACGGTGAAATATCGAAAAGATGTTGTTACGGTATGGAGGCGTTTTTCCTGTGTTGGGTGTTGTCCCATTGCTTAGCTTAAGGAAGTACTAATCGCGGAATAATATGAGCACATTTTAGAGCATTGTGTACTGAGTACAGTTGAGGAACAGGTCAGAGACGACGAAGGTATGACAGTACGCCCTATCACGAAGGAGTATCTGCAAAATAATGGTTTGTGGAGAAGTATATTCTTGAAACTGGCTGGCCCGTGCAGATGTTATAAAATGAAGCACGTGCAGCCGTCCTTTCGATGTCACTTATGTAGCAACCAGTTTCGGTGACTCAGTACACCATCTTCTGGTCGTACGGACGCTGAGGGGGTGATATAATGAATAACACACAAAGGACGGCTGAAAGTATTTCATCCTATTACACAAGTGAATGGCTGAATTGCCACGGCCACAGACTTTCAACCAGAAGGACTGTCCGGAGTCCCGAACGGAACCCTCTGAGACGAGACAGAACGTCGACTGCGCTCCATACGCCAGCGTCCAGCATCACTAGCCTGTCTGGTTTCGGCGCCTGAGGAGGAACGAGCTGCCATTCCTGCACAGTTCCTCACACCTCTCACTGGAGAGCTGAAGCCATCAAGAGAGCGGAGGCTGGACACATTGAAGGCCACATTGCAGGCTCCGGACGCTTCTCATCACAGACTCTCAGCTGAGTGTATCGGTTTCGATTGTTTACCCAAGTTGAGGAATGCTGCTAACGTGGGAGCACGGACGAATCAGGAAGGACAGAGAAGTCTGCTAGTATCAAAAATCGGCCTTGATCTGAGGAAGAAGTTTCCAACAATGTACGTTTGGAGGAGCACTTGTGTAGTAGAGAGTTGTCTATGAGAAAACCGGAGAAGAGAATCGAAGCACTTGAGATGTGGATCTGAAGAGAAATGTTGAAAGTGAGATGCAGTGATGCGCTAAGGAATGAGGAGATTCTCCGCAGAATCGGCAAGGAAAGAAACGAATGGCAAACACTGATGAGAAGAAAGGATGGAAGGATATGTGCTAAAGTGTTAAGGAATAACTTCCGTGGTACCTCAGGGAGCTATAGAAGATAAAAACTGTGGGGGAAAGCAAAGATTGGAACACATCCAACACACAATTGAAGACGTTTGGTGCAACGGCTACTCTGAGATTAAGGGGTTCGCACAGGAGAGGAATTCGTGGCGGGCCACGTCAAACCAGTTAGAAGGCTGATCACCGAAAGAGTCTGCTCTAAGGCTCGGCTCTCGGGCTTAAAAGTACGGACGCGAGCTCTCTAGCTTCAGTCTCTCGTCTCACACGGACGATGGCCGTTAAGATATGCGGCCACGTACCTGATGCAGCAGTGCAGTTCGCACGCCCGAAATGTAATGGATCAGTGACGGTGCCGCGAAAACACGAAGATGCACATGAAGTAGGAACACGACAACCTAAGCACGTTTGAAGAGCGGTCTAGCGTTTTTATTAGAGCAAATATCAATCTGCGGAAAAGAGAAAACGCCTGCTCAAAATGGGTATTGGAATAGGTAACGGTGTGCTTTCCAGTGTTCTGCTGAGCTGTTGTTTCCAGTGTACGCATAGTATTCTGACGATAGACTCAGTCGTCTCCGTCAGGTGCTGCGAGTTTTGCGATTATGTGTACTTCCTGCCCGCATTTCAACCAGACGGTGAATTACTGAGCCCTTTACATCCTTCCATGCTATCTAGCTTCTCAGAGTCCGGACTAATATTTCGAGAAATAAAAGTTCTCTCACTATTTCCCAGCGCTTACGGATACTGAGCCTTTTTAAAACTAGAACCTTCATCCCCGTATATTAGATTTTTATGACATCTTTTTAATTTCTATAGACTCCTTAATTAGACTGTATCAGAAACTTTGCTTTTGCTTCACGATGTTCGTCTCATCGTCCTTCGTATCGTGATTATATCCGAGTCGGCACTCGGCGACAGCTGATATGCTCGTTTGTTTCAGTCGGGTGTGTCGCTGTCGTTCGTCGTATCTCTGATCGACCGTTCCGATATTCCTCCCCACATAAGACGTACCACATTTGCACGAAATGCGATACACACCGTGCTTTCGGAGGCTTAGGAATGTTTATTATAGGCGAAAGGAGCGAAATACACTGGGGAAGGTAATCTGAGCAGTGTAGCTCAGATACGGTGAGGGCAGTATGGTGGAGCAAACGTCAAGTCTCTGGGACAGCCAAATTAAGGAGTCTACCGAAATTAAAGAGATGTCAGAAAATCTAATAAACAGAAACGGTGGTTGCAATTTAAAAAAAAAGGTTTGAGGCCCGGCGCTCGAGTTAAAGGATCTCTCCGGCCGTCACATCGACAAGAGATGCGGAACACTAAAAGAACGCCACTGCGGGCTCTGAGAAGTAAAACAGCATCAAAGGGCGCAGTGGCCGTCGGGAATCGAACTGACAAGGGGACCGCGCCTACTCGTCGCCGTCAATTCCGTCCACATTTATGGTGACGCGGGATCTGGCCGGAAATGAAAGTGACAGAAGCGGGAGCTCCAGGTGGCCAAACGTTCAGAAAAAAAACAGCATTCATAAGGCGGGTCGGCCGAGACACGAGACATTAATGTCAGCGTAGTTTCCACGCAGCGGCTGCGCAATGCAGAGATTACAGGGTCGCGGGGAGTTAGTTTAATCAAATATCGGTTTTGGGACCGAGAATAGGATATTTTCCTACCATTCAAGTTTTAGAAATGGGGTTTACAGAAACGATATTTTTTAAACTATTAAAGCTCCTGTTTAAATGTTCTATTTTTACTTCTTTACTAGTGTATTCTCCCGGTATTTGTTTTTTCTTCGAATCGTAAGCATTTAGGGAAGTGTTTCATTGTCAATTTTTTCTTTACTTACACTACAAATAAACTAAAACAACGCTCAGTATAAATTGAATATATTAATATTTTCATAAAAGCCATGAAGAGGAAAGGCAAAGCAAAATTTGGGATCGCAAATAAATTTGCAGGAAGGGACTGTAAGGCGTATACGAGAATTTCGTATATAAATTTAGATACTTGTACTATTTTACATTTGATGACGTACATTTTTCGTCGTAAAATCAGGGAAGTACTTTTTTCGGCATCTTGCCGCATTTTTACATTTGTATGGTTATTTTAAAGTTTATGTACAAAAACAGTATTGTCACTGTGTTCTCGTAATATTCTGGAAAAATTCGTGTTACTCGGTCGAGATCTAGCAAGCGAACGACTTCCCTAGTCATAACTAGCGTTGTCCCCAACGATCGACGGACAAATTATACTTGCACTGTGCAACTGCCGAAGGCTGCTCGAATGTCAAAATGACACTAACGAAATACGAAGTACTGTACACATTAATTACACTCCCTCCTTGTTAAGTTACTTGCTAGACGCTGTAAATGCAGTCCTTTCTTGGAAATTTATTTGCAAATCCCAGATTTTCCTTTGTGTTTTCTTTTCGTGCCTTTTATGAAAATATTAATAAATACAATACATTGTACCTTATTCCGATTTATTTGCAATCGGTAACTATTTTTGAAAATAAAAAAGATAAAGTTACTGCATACAGACTCGACCCGTGGAATTTGGGATTACCGTTCTGTACTGTTTCCAGAGGATCGAACCGGTGCGTGGAAATTCCGCCAACATAAATGCTCATGATTCGACCGTCCCGCAGCTGACACGCTATTTTTAGGGTTCCATAGCTGAGTCGGTAAAAAAGGAACCATTATGGGACCGCTTTGTTGCACGCCTGTCGGTCTACGTGTGTGTGTGTGTGTGTGTGTGTGTGTGTGTGTGTGTCGTCTGTCCGACAGTTAAGAGCCCTTTTCCTCAGGAGCCGCCAGGCGTATCAGGTTTTAATTTTTTGTCAGTTACTAAGGTCTGTGATCCCTTTGCGGTGTAAAAAATGCTTGCAGGTCAATGCAGTCAAAAGATACGGCCATTTATGTCACATATTTAGATAGTCGCAAATATCTATAGGATACCTCCCGTTGACCTAGAATTATGGAATTTAGCAAGAATCAAGGTCTGACAGTGCAGATGAAGGGGAAAAAATCTGAAAATTGTTAATTTGTTGTTATAACATGTGAAAACAAAATTTTGTCACGGTATCCGGATGTGTGTGTATGATTCTACTAAGCCCCCTTTTCTGTATCAAGTCGAAATTTATATCACATACTGTAGTGTACGGTCTCTTGGCTGTGTAGAAAATGTACAGTTGTACGGCAATGCAGACAAATCATATGCTCATTTATGTCACATAGTGTGACGTCTTGCCGATATCGATATCGACGACAGGCAAAAGTCGTCGAAATTCCCGGTCCCCGGACGGACGAACTATCTGTATAGATAATTAAGTTTGTGTGGAACCATCGGTGCGCCAGTCGTGCTCGCACGTGTCCGGATATGTTTCTAAACGCTTGGCCATCTGGTGCTCTAACCTCTGTCAGTTTCATTTCTGGACAAGTCCCGCATATACCACCAATTGGGACGAAATCGGTGATGATGTAAAGTAGGTACAGTTCCCTTATGAGCTATAAATGGCGGCGCAGGACCAATAGTAGTACATCGTCAAGCTGGAAATGCGAGCACGTAACGGCAAAACTCGCAAGCGTCTAAAATTGGGGTCTGTGTGAGTCGTCGAAATACTGTGCGTAGAATGGAAACTACAACTCGGAAGCGCAAAAGTAATCAATCTCGCCTAGAAGACCTGAAGGACCGATAGCGCAGTGTTTACGTGCCCGACCAGAAGCAGTACTGGGAAAGCCACATTTGGGAGCGCCATTGTGAAGGTGGTAATGGATTAGGCACGCCCGCCTACCGGCGGTGGTTCCGCTCGGCTCACTCGCAGAGCGAGTTTTCGTTGCGCCGCCGCGGCCTTGGCGGCCGGCGCGCGGGTCGTTGGCGGTTCGCGACGGCCGCGGGGAACAGCGCAACGCCGGAACACTCGCGGGCGAGCGCCTGGAACCGGTCGGCCGCCGCCGCTTACGAAACCGACGCTGGCCGGCTGCCAAACGTCGCTCCCTGCAGCCGCAGACTCAGAGAAAGGTGACCAGCCCTCGTGTGCCGTCGTCTCCTGCGACGGATTTTGAAAGGCGGCGCGGAAGTCCGCCAGTCGAGTGTTCTGTTAGGGCAAGCCGCGCTGTCTGGTGTTCCGCTGATGGCTTCTGCAGTGTCAGCAACTGTGGTCGCTGCTTTCGGCAACTTCCAGCAAGTAACCCTACCACAGATGAAAAACTACAAAGTCGATTGTTGTCTACAGCCCGAAGACTGATGTGACGCAATTCCCCACGCTACTCTCTCTTGCGCAGGCCTCTCCATTTCAGAGTAACCACTGCGACCTACATCCGCTGGAAGCTGCTTACTGTAGTCAAGAGTTGCTCTTACCTCCCACAATTTTAACTCCCATAAATTCCTTTCACTATTAAATTAACGATTGCTCCATACCTCAGGCTTTGCTCTGTCAACCGATCCCTTATTTTAGACCAGCTGTGGCATAAATTTATCTTCATCAGGTTACCCTCCATGGGGTGGGTCCACGGGACGACTGTGGTTATATTGGGTTAGATAGAGCAGCAATCAGTCTTAGAATTAAGTTACTTTAACATGACATTTATAGTCACAACACAGATCAGATTTCGACCTGTGTCAGGTCATTATCAATGCAGTGCGGAATTTTAGCAGTTGTTTGTGCTCAAGTGAATGCGTACACAGTTGCTTGAGTAATGGTTGAACTGTGTAAGCATTCACTTGAGCACGAACAACTGCTACGATTCCGCACTGCGTTGATAATGACCTGACACAGGTCGAAATCTGATCAGCGTTGTGATTATGTCATATTAAAGTAACTTAATTCTAAGACTGATTACTGCTCTATCTAACCCATAAATTTATCTTCTCTCCAGTTGGATTCAGTACCTCCTCATTTACTCGATATACCCATCTATTCTTCAGCATTCTTCTGCAACACCACATTTCAAAAGTTTTTATTGTCTTTTTGTATAAGTGGCAACGTCCAAAGATGGTCGCGATGTGTCACCGAAGTCGGCAACAAGCGTCGATACCACAGACATCAGCGATGCCTCGGTGCAGTCTGCAGCAACGGATGGGAGAGGCTGAAAAAGACAGGCCGCCGCCTCTCAGCACCGCAGCGCCATCGCACGGAGGTAGATACAGAGCTCAGCGTAGACTCCCTCTGCCTATTTCGTAACCTCCGATGAAGCGGTCAGCATCCGCTAGGTAGGACGCCAGTTCTATCCAAGTCCCAGATGGAACTGTACGTAATAAGTGTTGAACTTGTAATTCAACAGATTAGTTTGTAATTCTGTGCATCATATGACGCTCTAGTGTTCAAAGACAGTTATAAATATTATGTAAATCGAAGGTGGAGGTGGAGAAAGGAAATGAAACCAAAGCAAAGGGCGGAAACTCTTGATATCAGTTGCGTCGGGACTTAATGCGGAATCACCGGCGACGAGTGAAACTATGTCCATGATCGGGATTGGAACGCGCGATCTCCTGCTTACTAGGCCTTTGTGTTGCCCGTTGCACCACCCGCACTCAGCGTCTGCGCGCGGCAGTGTATGTCGCAGTTAAATCTTTTTAGCTTTCTTGTAATAAACTGAGCTAATGGCTCATATGTTATAGTTCCGATCAGCTCTCTCTCAGAGCAATCAAAGGACCCATAACTACGATTGGACGATTCTAGTTTCGTCAGGTC
Organism: Schistocerca serialis cubense; assembly: GCF_023864345.2. NCBI lineage: Eukaryota > Metazoa > Arthropoda > Insecta > Orthoptera > Acrididae > Schistocerca > Schistocerca serialis. The sequence continues at coordinate 599,582,972 of NC_064644.1, read as the reverse complement.
ATAACAGTATAAACCGATTATCGTTCATATTTCAATTCCGTGCAAGGCTACACCCCAGACAAATATTTTCTGAAAGGACTTCCAAACACTCACCTTAGAGCAGATGTCAATAAATTCCTATTTTTCAGAAATGCTTTTCGAGCTGTAGGCAGTGTACTTTGGCAACGGTCAGTCAGTTTGCTACCCAAATAGACGACACAGTCATAGGTCTATTGCGAAAAAATCAGAACTAGACAAAACAATAAACTCCGAGAATTCCGGGCAAGTCTAATCTGTCGCAACAAGAGTTTCCCATTCGTTTGCGTCTTTTTAGCTTGTATCGTGTTAAACATTTTCCCACGAAGCTCCAACGCTTTGTTGTGGCGATGTTATTTGTTTCCAGTAGACATTTCAGCTTTCCTATCGTTTTAAACACAGTGCAGTCTGCTCTATGGATTCAAGCATCAATTTTTCACTCAAGACAACTAACTTTCTATTGTTTAACGTCAGACTGCTTTGTAAAGCTAAGACAAAGAAAAGGATGTTGCTGTTGTTCTCACTCGAAACGCTCGTTCGCTGCAGCTCTCCATACTAGTTTGTCTTGTACAAGCCTCTTCATCTCTGCTGCCGAAATCCTCTTGAACATGTTTGTCGTAACCAAGCCTGGGTCCCTCTCTACAGTTTTTACCACTCACTGTTGCCTCCATTACCAAATTAACTATTTCTTGATGCATAACGACAATCCTATCAACTTGTCCTTTCATTGGTCAAGCTGTACCGTAAAGCTCCCCCCCCCCTTCCCCCCTCCCCCTTTGCGTGTATCGGTGTAATCTTCAACATCGTTGCTTATCACCACCGTTCATAGGCTTCCATAATCTTATGTCTACTGCCTATCGACCACTTTTCGCGTAGAATATTAGGGTTCCAGGTCAGGTCATTGAAGGCAGACTAAACTAGAATAACGTAGGAAACTGCCGATGTATTCACCCGGTGTGCTCTTCGCGAACGATGGAAGACATAACTATGAATGAATAGAAGTAGACTTCAAATCTCTATTTTCATTCTCGTTGATCTCCAGAAGAATCCCGGGAAACGTGCCGTTGGGGGAGAGGGGAATCGGGGGAAGAGCGATGGCGACTTACGATTCGCATTCCACGCTTCTACAGTTGTTACAGTCTTGTGATTGTGTCGATGTCAAAGAACCATTAAACTTTACTTTCCCTGTTTTTTCCTCTTTGTAGTTCCGGCTCGTGTCTACATATTACAGTCTTTACATTCTAGGTCAACGTTTTCAACTAGTGGCCTTTAAATCTCATTCCAGCAGGTTTGCTTCAAGGTATCCACGGTTTCCAAAAATCACTGGTAGACTGAATGCCGTCATGTTTTCTTCAGCAAGGTCACGGTCGAATTTCCTTGTCATAGTTGCCCCGATCATCTAGAGCTCAGTCGATGTTGACGGGGTGCCATAGTCCAGCGTTCCATCTTCTACCTCTGCGCGCCATTCTGAACAGAGCATACAACGCTTGGTGACCAGTGAAGACACGAGTAGTAAGCGTTACAGCTGGACCTCGGGTTTCGCTAGGTGAAGAAAGCAGGCGAGCCTATAAAAAGCACACGAGAAATGCGAATCCTGCAGCTAGGCCCCGGAACTCGCCGGAAGTGACGTCACGGACAGAAACGCGGTGGCAATTAACGCGGCAGCGATCGACCGGCGGGGCGGCCAGTTGCTAGGAGAGCCGCTCCACAACAAGCACGTGGCCCTGCCCGCCCTGGAAGCCCTATCCTCCAGCTGGCAACTGGAGCTGGAAGCCGAGGGAACTCCGCCCAGGCCGTGCGTAGAACGCTGCCGCGCCAGCCGGAGTGCAGCGTCGCGATTAACCAATCCGCCCGAGTGGCTGCAATGCTCAGCTTCACTCACCAATAAAGGCAACTCCTTGGCTGAACGTGGCGGCTTCCTCCTGACTCTCGCAGCCTCTACAATTCCGTCATTACTGTTCCAGCTCGTTCTACTGACCACATTTTCTGACACTTAGCAATACCCGAGTTTTTCTCTACATTTTACTCCTGGCTTTTCCCTTCGACAACATCGTTTGTGTAGTCGTTATGCCGAATTAAGGTCTAACCAATTTCCTTTTCTGCACATTGTTAACAATCTTCAGTGTAATTCAAGAAGACTGTGCCCCAGCTCGTAAATATTTTTTTCTAGAAAAGGTCATGATTCACCGCTACCAGATACTGATAAAAATTTCTTGATTATAAAATCAGCGATGGTCCACAGACCATCATCAGGTACCGTGAAATACAGGGTGAGTCAGGAAGCAAGGTACATGCTTTGAGAGTGGATAGTATTAGTTGTTCTGAACAAGAAAAAGTCATATGAATACATGTGCTGGTTCTTGGCAGTGTCCGAGCAAAACAGTGGGGAACTGGACACATACAGGTGATTGAAACATTGCGATCTAATGTTTTGTTTAACTGCGTACGTTTCCTCACAAAAGATGTGCTGGAAGTCCACTGTCAACTGCAATGCATTTAGCAGCTCTTGTAGATAGCTGCTGTGTTGCTGATGTGGAGATGCTGTGTTGTTGATGTGAGTTCATTCGTACGTTCGTGTGTATTGTGTACTGTCTGTGTGTGTTTTGAACCGGGGACCTAGAAATGACGGAGACGCTTCGTCCCGCCGTAGCCCTCAGTGGTTGGGGCCACAGCATTCCACCCACCCCACTGCCGCCCCACAACGAACCCAGGGTTACTATGCGGTTCGGCCCCCAGTGGACTCTCCCGGGAACGTCTCATACCAGACGAGTGTAACCCAAATGTTTGCGTGGTAAATTAATTATGGTGTACGCGTACGTGGAGACAGTGTTTGCGCAGCAATCGTCGACATGGGAAGAATAAGGGGAACCAGCCCGCATTCGCCGAGGCAGATGGAAAACTATCCATAGGCTGGTCGGCACACAGGACCTCGACACTAACCCGCCGGGCGGATTTGTGCCGGGGACCGGCACGCCTTTCCGCCTGTAAAGCAGTGCGTTAGACCGCGCGGCTAGCCGGTCGGGCTGTACGGTCGTGTACTCGAGCACTCACATACAAAATACGAGTGAGAAGTTCCAATCCTACAAATACCAGTCTAATAGAGTAAGACTGGATGACCTCGGTCGCCAAGAAATGATTCCACGGCGGCTGATGATGCCCGTGATTTTCAAACAGCTGTATGTCGGAGACAGTTAAGAAAAGGGCATATATTCATTTGACTTTTTTTGTACAGAATCACCAATACTATCATCCCTCAACTCATATACCTTTCGTCCAGACTCACCCTCATTTACAGAAGCTTACAAGACGATATAAAATCAACTGCGCTAAACAGTATAAAGTCCGTGATTGCTACTGTTGTCAAATAGTGACGTAGACTACATAGTCAGTAGCAAAAATGTAGCAGACACTGTTCTCCTTCTTGTTATATTGACAGTGGCTTAACAACGTTGCAAGGAGAGGCACTTCACATTCTGCCGATTACTGGTTATTGCTTACTTGTAAATAGTGACGAATCGTGGACTACATATTATTTGGGACACATGGTTTTATATCGACCTATAAGCTGCTGTAAATATTTTATGATGGTTTGTGGACCGAAACTGGTTGTATAAAAAGGCGTTCTTATCAGCAACCCTCTACGCTGAAAAATTATTTTTTTAAAAAATAACCATCTTCCTATTCTAATTTCTTTCTTTCTTTTTTAGACCAATGTTTCTATCCTGAATTTTTTGCGATTCTCTTCCATACACACATCTTCTGATTGTAGTGTGGTTTCTCGTTTTCTATTTCCCCAGAGTCCACGATCGACAGTTACATCATCATTGCCATCATATTGATTATAATGAATGTCGGCATTTTCAGCCTTTCAAGACCCATCGCTGCACAGTCTCGTATTTTAGACCTTCTCATGCATCATGGTCTTTAGCTATCCTGTTGAATCTGTTTATCCTTATCGCTCAAAATTCGTAACACATTTGTCACGTCCTTTTCTGAAACTGCTAAGATTATTATATCCTTGGACACACAATACAACTCATTCGTCTATCGTTAATTTGATTATTTTTTGCTACTGTTCAGTTTTCTATAGTATTTTCCGCAACAAAGAAACAGGGAGAGTAGAGACAACTTTGTCTATGGCTTTTCTTATTGTGTATTCCTCCTTAATGCATTTATCCCTAATCACCATCAGTTTAATTTAGTCTTCGTAATAGAATCACCCTGAGAATGTTTAAAAATACGAGCGTTATGGGTGCACCAAACTAACGGATATACGTATAATCAGAGATGTACCTCTCACTTGTCCTGTCGTGTCAGCGGCAGTGGGGAGCGAGTTTGCGTGCTCGGGTTCCGTGCAACCGGTACGTATATTTCGCCTCAGCTTTCACTGGCTGGCAGGATATATAGCTCCTCGTGACAATGAAAAAATTCTATAATTAGCAGTAGCATTCCAAAACGTATATTATACAATACTTACTGACCGAAAAGACAAGCACTGTTCAATGAAAAACGTTCGTACCCTTTGTACGGTCATAATTTTTCGCACTAGAATTTAATCTTACGATATTCTGTTTGATTAACTTGTGACAAACACGCCGTACTAATTTCGTTGTTGGCACTCGTGGTTTCCGCCTGTGGTCAAGCTGTGGCATGTTCAATATCTCCTACAACAACACTAGAGGTGACACGCGATGAACAATATACGGCTTTAAAATTGTCTGACGTTCGTACGAGTACATGCAGACTCAAGTGACGAATGCGTCCGTCCATTACTCGTGGCTTTAGTTTTTATACATGGTTATTACAAATGATTGAAGCGATTTCACAGCTCTACAATAACTTTATTACTCGAGATATTTTCACAATGCTTTGCACACACATACAAAAACTCAAAGGTTTTTTTAGGCATTCACAAATGTTCGATATGTGCCCCTTTAGTGATTCGGCAGACATCAAGCCGATAATCAAGTTCCTCCCACACTCGGCGCAGCATGTCCCCATCAATGAGTTCGAAAGCATCGTTGATGCGAGCTCGCAGTTCTGGCACGTTTCTTGGTAGAGGAGGTTTAAACACTGAATCTTTCACATAACCCCACAGAAAGAAATCGCATGGGGTTAAGTCGGGAGAGCGTGGAGGCCGTGACATGAATTGCTGATCATGATCTCCACCACGACCGATCCATCGGTTTTCCAATCTCCTGTTTAAGAAATGCCGAACATCGTGATGGAAGTGCGGTGGAGCACCATCCTGTTGAAGGATGAAGTCGGCGCTGTCGGTCTCCAGTTGTGGCATGAGCCAATTTTCCAGCATGTCCAGATACACGTGTCCTGTAACGTTTTTTTCGCAGAAGAAAAAGGGGCCGTAAACTTTAAACCGTGAGATTGCACAAAACACGTTAACTTTTGGTGAATTGCGAATTTGCTGCACGAATGCGTGAGGATTCTCTACCGCCCAGATTCGCACATTGTGTCTATTCACTTCGCCATTAAGAAAAAATGTTGCTTCATCACTGAAAACAAGTTTCGCACTGAACGCATCCTCTTCCATGAGCTGTTGCAACCGCGCCGAAAATTCAAAGCGTTTGACTTTGTCATCGGGTGTCAGGGCTTGTAGCAATTGTAAACGGTAAGGCTTCTGCTTTAGCCTTTTCCGTAAGATTTTCCAAACCGTCGGCTGTGGTACGTTTAGCTCCCTGCTTGCTTTATTCGTCGACTTCCGCGGGCTACGCGTGAAACTTGCCCGCACGCGTTCAACCGTTTCTTCGCTCACTGCAGGCCGACCCGTTGATTTCCCCTTACAGAGGCATTCAGAAGCTTTAAACTGCGCATACCATCGCCGAATGGAGTTAGCAATTGGTGGATATTTGTTGAACTTCGTCCTAAAGTGTCGTTGCACTGTTATGACTGACTGATGTGAGTGCATTTCAAGCACGACATACGCTTTCTCGGCTCCTGTCGCCATTTTGTCTCACTGCGCTCTCGAGCGCTCTGGCGGCAGAAACCTGAAGTGCGGCTTCAGCCGAACAAAACTTTGAGTTTTTCTACGTATCTGTAGTGTGTCGTGACCATATGTCAATGAATGGAGCTACAGTGAATTTATGAAATCGCTTCAATCATTTGTAATAGCCCTGTATATACACCACAGATGTTTGAGACTTGAAAATGTTCCTGGAACCGTGTACTTTTATTTCCTTAAAATTGTGCTTTCTTTCTCGACGAATCTTCGGTTGACGCCTACGCTGCTGACATTGTGAGAGAGGATCGGCGAACAACCATACAAACACTTTCTGAAACCCGCAGGTTGGTGACAGAAAACAGATCCCTGAGAAATGTTTGTGCGCGGTGGGTTGGATGATTGCTATTCTCAGACAAAAGAACATTCACGTGCAAGCCTGCTAGCAGGAGATCCGGAGTTTCTTTCAAAGGTAATCACTGCTGATTAAACTTGGCTGCATCATTTTGATCCTCAGAAAACAGCAATGCCTAGTATTGAAATCTTCATCGCCAACTCACAGAATAGCAAATGTGCTTGCTTCTACTGAGAAAGTTGTGGTGATGTTATGTTTTGATTTTCGTTAAATGCTTTATCAGCATTCGTACCTGCACAACGTCAGTATCCCGATAATACTACAAAGATTAGCTGAAACTTTATAATTCATGTCAGGCGCACAAGGGCACATATGCACGAATCAGTCTGGATGCTGCACCGCGATACTGCACGGCCTCTTATTGCGAATGTTGTTACCGAATATCTCTCAAAAATCAATGTGAAGTACTTTCCCTCACCGTTCCCATAGTCCGAATTTAGCCCCGCCTGACTTTTTTTTCTGTTTCTTAACCCGAAGAAATACCTTCGTGGAACGAATTTTCCGTCATCAGAAGCAATGATGATGACTGCGGAGGAATTTATCAAAGAACTTTCAAAAAATGGTTTCCATCATGTCTTTGAAGCCTAGAAAGAACATTGGGAACTGATCCAAAGATGACTGTTTTAAGAAGGATCATCAAAATTGTAAGGATAAATAAAGGTATGTCGTCAAAAGAATATGATCACTCTTTACTGATCAGCCATCCTGTATTCGCCAAAGCAAAGATCATGATTACCTTTCTGTCGTGGGAATGAGTGTGGCTAGGTTACGTTTTTTTCTTTTTTGCCATGTGAACAACGGTTTAGTTCATACCTTTCTAGATAACGCTCTTTCGTTTGTTTGTATATCACGTGATTCAAGATTACCATTTTAACTATAGGCTAAAATGAGGACTCTGTTGACTGCTGAAGTTGATGATTATTAAGGTGGTGATGGTTGTGGTGATGTACATGACGATAGTGATCATAACGAGCTGATGATGCCCGAGAACTGAGTGGTAGAACCTGGTACATAAATGGGACGTGAGGCGATAACAGATGTGTTACGGGTCGTGGGAATACAAAGCTGTCATTCGTTTGTTTCTGTAACAAGATATTGTGGAAATATGTTAATTTAACTAACACTGAGAAAGCCTAGAGGGCAGTGTCCTGATACCTGCTTACGAATGTAACGGAAACGGCTGTGTTCCACAGATATTCACTTGCTGTCGTCATTAGCATACATTGGAAACGAATTAATGGCGCCGAAAGCTCTAGTAGACGGCAAGTAGCTGGAAGCAATGCGTTATTCAAGAACTTGTTGGAAGCTCGCCTGGTTTGTAAAGCAGCACTTCGTGGTTCAACTGGCGGCGGGGTGCGATGCTGGTTATGCACGAATGTTCTCGAGAGGACGACCGTCGGTCATTGGCTGTGCTCTGTATCACAGTAGGTACCCCGTGCGCGAGCCCTTCTTGACCCTGACGCCATCGTCGTTAGGCCGTAGGTAAGCACAGGCGACTGGACCGCCACAAACTCTTGTAACGTGACGCGGTTGGTCGTGCCATCCAGGAGTATGCGTGCCGAGGTTCTTCTTTATTACAGAAGGCGCCGTGACGCTTTGGACCACCTAAATATTCTTGCTGCTCCTTTCCATTTCTTCACAGATAGTGTCTGTCCTTCCTGATATGGCATTTTCCAGCAGGGGAGTTTCCGAGTTGCCTGACAGAAACTGTTTTAAAGTGTTAACGGCCGGCCGGCGTGGCCGAGCGGTTCTAGGCGCTACAGTCTGGAACCGCGAGAGCGCTACGGTCGCAGGTTCGAATCCTGCCTCGGGCATGGATGTGTGTGATGTCTTTAGGTTAGTTAGGTTTAAGTAGTTCTAAGTTCTAGGGGACTGATGACCTCAAAAGTTAAGTCCCATAGTGCTCAGAACCATTTGAACCATTTGAAGGTGTTAACGTGTGCTTGTTGAAGAGCGTCAACTAAAGTCGAATGTCTCTGGTGCGCCAAATGTCACCCCTCTCGAGCACTTCTGACATGTGACCGTACGTCAATTCTGATCTTTATGCTGACAATGTCTTCTAGTCGAATACCTACGTTTCAACTTGAATGTAATCTGTATAGTGAGGACGAGGGTACCAAACTAGTATTCCTGTTCCGATGTCAAAGACAGAATGCAGTGAACAGCATTTTTTTCTTAGGATCGAAAGGCTTTCGGTTTTCTTCACGTGTATTCTGATTTCGAATTTAGTGTTTATTGCTGACACACAGTGATGTCTAGAAGCTTGCCAGCGTGTATCTTTCGGTAAGTATTTACTAGTTCTTGCAGATTTTTAAAAATAAACACCAGAAAAAGTAGCATTACATGTATCATTTGAAGAAGTGCTGTTTATAACTTATGTTAAGCATAAGATATCGAGAACTCAGTATCAGTGAATAAATTTGAGTGTCTAAGTGAAATCATGTAACCTAATGTCTTAGGAAAAAGAAATCAAAAAACAGTGTTGCGAAAGTGGAAATAAAGTTACACTTCGTGTCTTATACGAAAATACTGTTTAATAATTAAAAACTTCAGTGATGTTAAACAGTAATTCGAGCAAGATGTACGCTCTTATCAGAAACGTCAGTTTTAGGATAAACAAAAGAACTCGGGAAGGAGGACAGGATAACATTGTAAGAGCTGCTTTGTTGCTCCAGCTGGTAGTAATCAGTTGAAAACTTTTCTCGGCACTTTGTAATTCTAGTTACTGTAATCTATATCGCTCAGTACATAACGCGACTATTGCACTCAACGGAATCAGAGAATGTCATTATTTAGAAGATACCTCCTTGCTTGTCTTCCTGTGTGTGTGTGTGTGTGTGTGTGTGTGTGTGTGTGTGTGTGTGTGTTCGTATACTTAGAAGTGAACTGCCGGTGCCGGAGAAGCTCTTGTGTCGCACTTTCGCGTGCAAAGCACGAGAGTCCCAGATTGTTTCCTCTCTATAAGCGCACACGACTATAGTAAAAGAAAAGTGGGGCAGCACGACAAATACGAGGCGTATTTCGATCGGAACAGTGTACGACAAGAAGACACTGATATATATATATAGGATGAACCCAACTCGATCGACGAAACTTGGGATGATGATCCGTGACATTTTGTAAGTATTTTAGTGTAAGGGAGCCTTGGTGACCAGTGGCTCCTAACAGCGTAATTGTTTGCTTAGGCCCATTTATCTTTTTTTTTCTGTACTGCACTGGAAATACCAGCACAACGCTGCAAATGACGACTGAGTGCGAGGTGTGTCTTGTTGGGAAACATACTCACGGTATTTGCTGTTGACAACAACAACATGCCCACTTTACCCTTCGCCTTCCAGTAGCGGTACCTAGGCAGTTCTCGCAGCGAGGGGCAGCATAGCTCAGTATTTCTACACCTGTTAGTGTGTTGTGCGTTTTGGTGACTGCATGTTACTGGTATTTGCCAGTGAAGGAACTTTCACGGATACAAAGGCATCTAGGATGACAAACCGTACAAATCGTAGTTTCATTATTACTCAGAAACAAGTCGCCGAGTCCGAGACGGCGTGTCATATATACCAAAACAGTCAGAAGATATCCCGGAGGGAACTCTGAAATTTTATCGGTGAGTTGCTCTGTATAAGTGTAGCCATGGTCTCTTCAGAGCGTCTGCAGAATCGCTTCCGGCTTTTTGCTCTGTCCACAGCGTGTAATGAGAGATTCGAAGACTGAAACAGAGAGAAGGGTATCGTCAAGATTTCCCCAGGGAAGTGTGATAGGACAGCTCTTGTTGGCGCTGTATATAAATGGTCTGACGGAAAAGGTGAGCGGCAGGCAATCTGCAACTGTTTGTTGATGACGCTGTAGTGTACGGCAGGCTGGTGTGGTGTCGTTGAGTGACTATAATAGGATATTGGATGACAGAATTTCTATTTTGTGTGACGAACAGCAGCTTCTTATAAATGTAGATAAATGTGAGGTAATGCTGGTGGGTGGGAAAAGTAGTCCTGTAATGTTGCAATACAACACTGGAAGTGTACTGCTTGGCATAGTCACGTCCATGAAATGTGTAGGCGTAACGGTGCCGAGCAGTATGAGATGGAATGAACACGTACGGCCACCTGTGGCGGAGGCGATTGGGCGAATCCATTTATTGGGAGAATTCTTGGAAACCGTAGCGGATTTATAAACAAGATCTCGTACAGGACGCCGGCATGGCCCATTCTCGAGTACCACTAGAGCGTTTGGGGCGCTTACGAGGCCCGACTGAAGGAAGACATCGAAGCAATTCAGAGGCGTACTGCTAAATTTATTAACGTTAGCCTCGGTCAACACGCGAGTATTAAGGAAATGCTTCGTGAACTCAAATGGGAATCCAACATACTTTTCGCGCCGGCCGGTGTGGCCGAGCGGCTCTAGGCGCAACATTCTGGAACCGCGCGACCGCTACGGTCGCAGGTTCGAATCCTGCCTCTGGCATGGGTATGTGTGTGATGTCCTTACGTTAGTTAGGTTTAAGTAGTTCTAAGTTCTAGGGGACATGACCTCAGAAGTTAAGTCCCATAGTGCTCAGAGCCATTTGAAACATGCTTTTCGCACATCACTATTGAGAACATTTAGAGAAACGGCATTTTTCTGACTCCAGAACGACCATACTGCCACCAATCTACATTTCGCGTGAGGAACGCGAAGACAAGGTAAGAGAAACCAGAGCTCGTACGGGGGTATAAACTCGTAGATAGTCTTTTTTCCCTCGATCCATTTGCGAGTGGAACAGGAGAGGGAAAGAGTGGTAGTGGTATGAGGTACCCTGTGCCTTGCTCCGTTACGGCGGCTTGCGGAGTATGTATTATGCAAGTGTAGATGTAGATGCGGGTCGTGCACAGGGGACTGGACCGGTGAGCCAGGCAGGCCGCGCCGAGCCGTACATCCAGACGTCGGCCGTAACTGGAGTCGCGGGCTCGGCGCCTCTTGCTGGGGGACGGCGGCTGCGATCAATACGGCGCTGGACCGGCCGACGCCGACGGCGGCGACGCCACGGTGAGCGCCCGGCGCCCCGCCACGCCCCGCCCCACCCCACGCGTCGCCTAGCCTAGCCTAGCCTAGTCTAGCACGTGGCAGCCCACTGGAAACTGCCCGCCAAACTCCAATCTGACCGCGCCACACGTAGTACACTGTCTATCCGCTCTTGCACATACAGGGTGTCCCACGAGAAATGGTCATGTATGACAGGAACGATCATTTGAAGAAAAAAACTTAACATGCCCTATTCCGATATTGCCAGATTTAATGCACATTTTTTCTGTATTATTCTCCAACGGTGCCATTGTTTAACCGTTCCACAGTATTAAAGAGGAAGTCGAGACGAGCATTTGGATCTAGGTAGGATTGCGCTCTACCAAAACTTCGGTTCGGCTATTTTGATAGAGTGAATGAATGACGCAGAAAATGATTAAATTACGAATACTATTGGTAACATTGGTAAGGAAAGAAACATAAAAGAAATGTAGAAGAGAGGAACCTGGGATTTCGGGTTAGTTTGTATGGTTGCTTGTTTTGCACATAATTAGTACCGCGCATCATTCGGAATTAGTCCACTGTGTATTTTATATCCTTACAGAATATAAATTGCGTTTTCTAAGTAATAAAAAATCATTCGGTCGCCTAATCTGTGTGTTTTTATGTAACCAAAGCAATTACTTTCACGCTAGTACTTTTGCAAATGTATAATTATTGTTGTTATCGTGTACTCAGTGGAATGTTCTTGATCAAAGGCAAGAGTTTTCTGTTATTATTGATGATTGCGAAAGTTATTTATGAATAACAGAAACATTTTGTATATAAGATCGTCATAGTATTGAAGCGATGGTTGATATTCTTATTGCTTTGCTTTTCTTTCAATTTTGCGTTTTTCTTCAGCAGAAACCTTTGTGGAGCTATATGATAAATCTATATACACTGAGGCGCCGAAGAAACTGGTCTAGGCATGCCTATTCAAATACAGAGATGTGTAAACATGCAGAAGACGGCGCTGCGGTCGGCAAAGCCTGTATAAGACAACAGGTGTCTGTTGCAGTTGTTAGATCGGTTACTGCTCCTACAATGGCAGGTTATCAAGAGTTAAGTGAGTTTAAACGTGGTGCCACAGTCGGTGCACGAGCGATGGGACACAGCATTTCAGAGGTAGCGATAAAATGGGGATTATCCCGTACGACCATTTCACAAGTGTGCCGTGAATATAAGCAATCTGATAAAATATCGAATCTACGACATCGCTGCGGCCGAAAAAAGGTCCAGAAAGAACGGGACCAACGACGACTGAAGAGAATAGTTCAACGTGATAGAAATGTAATCCTTCTGCAAATTGCTGCAGATTTCAATGCTGGGCCATCAACAAGTGTCAGCGTGCGAAACGTTCGACGGAACATCATCGACATGGACTTTCGGAGACGAATGCCCACTCGTGTACCCTTGATGACTGCACGACAGAAAGCTTTACGCCTCGCCTGGGCCCATCAACACCGACACTGGACTGTGGATGACTGAAAACATGTTGCCTGGTCAGGGGAGTCTCGTTTCAAATTTTATCGAGCGGATGGGCGTGGTACAGGTATGGAGACAATCTCATAAATCCATGGACCCTGAATGTCAGCAGGGGACTGGTCAGGCTGGAGGAGGCTCTGTAATGGTGTGGGGCTTGTGCAGCGGGTGTGATATGGGACGCCTGATACACGTCTAGATACGACTCTGACAGTTGACACGTACCTAAGCATCCTGTCTGATCACCTGCACCCATTGATGTCCTCTGCGCATTCCGATGGGCGTTGGAAATTCTAGCAGGACAATGCGACAACCCGTACGTCCAGAATTGCTACAGAGTAGCTCCAGGAACACTCTTCTGAGTCTAAACACTTCCGCTGGCGACCAAACTCCCCAGACGCGAACATTATTGAGCATATCTGGGATGCCTTGCAACGTCCACCCCGTGATACTCTTGCGGGTTTGTGGATAGCCCTGCGGGATTCGTGGTGTCAGTTCCCTCCAGCACTACTTCAGACATTAGCCGAGTCCGTGCCACGTCTTGTTACGGCACCTGTGCGTGCTCGCGGGGGCCCTACACGATATTAGGCAGCTGTACCAGTTTCTTTGGCTCTTCCGCGTGCGTGCGTGCGTGCGTACGTACGTACGTGTGTGTGTGTGTGTGTGTGTGTGTGTGTGTGTGTGTGTGTGTGTGTGTAATTTTACTACATCTTTCCTGTTTCACGTTACACATCGCCAATTTTCTAAAACAAACTGAATTAAACATTGAAAATTTCAATTTTTTTCTAAATGTTGTTTATTTTTAAGTTGGGTTGGGTTGTTGTGGGAGGAGGAGACCAGACAGCGAGGTCATCGGTCTCATCGGATTAGGGAAGGACGGGGAAGGAAGTCGGCCGTGCCCTTTCAAAGGAACCATACCGGCATTTGCCTGGAGAGATTTAGGGAAATCACGGAAAACCTATATCAGGATGGCCGGACGCGGGATTGAACCGTCGTCCTCACGAATGACAGTCCAGTGTGTATTTTTAAGCAACAGACAGAATGATACGAGGTAACTATGTAGAAAAAAAATGGTCCGTGTGTCTTGGAGCCCTTTATATATACTCACTCAGTTTCTAAAGGGTTCACCGATTCTGGTTCCTAGGGGAATTTAGTAAGACACTGACTGCATACGCAAACAAAGCAGTCAATTTGACATAATGGCCGATACGTATACAGTACTCCTAACGAACAGGTACTGAGAGTACGACCTTAAGTGACTAAGGCTAATGAATATTAACTATTCCTCTTGGGACTATCTCTAAGCAGGATTGTTTTAAGTATCTCTCCGTTTTCCAGATATCATTGTGCTGAAACCACAAGGCGAACAGAAAAAGATGCGTATCCGTGGAGGCAGTATCTCTAAAAGTTTCCATTCGCAATCTGCACCTTGGGTTAGTTGCTCTAGAGAGCAGGCCTGTCGGAACACGTACGTAGGCAAATCATCTGCCCTGTACTGTCGCTTCGAATTAAGTCGCGCCTGAAGATAGGCAAGGGCAATGAACGCATTTCCAAAGCGATTTGCTGACGCGCCTCCCCTGGCAATTCGTGTCAGCGACTTGTACGGATTACACGGCCGTATTGTGGGTTGCTGCATCACTAATAGTGTCGAATATCGAGCATCTATAATACAGGTCAAGAAGTTGCAGAGATTCTTTACCCACTGATAAGTGTCATATTTCTCTATATCTTGTAGTTTTCATACAGTCTGTTTCAGAAATCCTTGAAGTATTTATGAATAACCGTGTACATCAGAAGCCAATTGCCGACTCATGGCTAGGGTACTTGACAGCAATTTTATTCACTCTGTCTCCATTTTATTCGGCTTTGGGGAGATGTATGAATGACTGCATGCCTCAGTACGAACTTTCTTACCCTGTTGTTCTGCTTGCTGGCACGTGCAGTAATTACCGAATTATTTGTTTAACAAGTCACAGTTCCAACAATATTGACACTTACTATTTACAGAAGAATGGAGAAACTGGTAGAAACCGATCCCACAGAAGACCACTTTGGGTTCCGGAGAAATACAGGGACACGCGAGGAAATAATGATCCTAAAACTTATCTTAGAAGATAAGGCAGAAGATTGGACTAAATAAATGCAAGCCTACTATTATTTAGTTGTGCCGAACGAAACAACACTCGTCGGCACAGTGGCACGTTCTTAGATTTACTACTTGAGGAGGCCGACTAGATAGTAAAATAGACACAAAATATTTGATCACGTTGCTAAAACTTAAACAAGATGAAATACTTAACCCTGTAATAATCGGTAGCCACAGTAAAGTCATGTGTGTTTACTGCTGTCACTGAACACTAACGTATCACTTGCTACAGTACAGATATTAGTCTCTTCTCTCAAAGTACAACTGAAGACGTGCGCGGAAAAATGGGCTAACCCTCAAATGTAAAAACTTAGAAGTGTTGCCATCTGTTGCTGGGTACGTGAAATATCAAAACTGACATTGGTCTCACTCCTAAGTTATATTTAGGGGTGAGAGCATTGGCAATTTTAATAGTTCCTGTACCCAACAACCGATGGCAACAGTTACATACATTTAATGGTTAGCCCCTTTTTCTGCGCATGTCTATAAACTTTCTACATGGTTCTGTCTCACACAGCTCTCACACAACTGGCTCCGTAGTGAGACGAAGATTGCAGAGTGGGGCTGAGCGATGTTTCCGGGGCCAACGAGATATACGGGCCCTGCAACGGACTTGTGACGTCACACTAGTCGGCTTGTCCGCCACACTTCGCGAAAGCTCGGCACCGCGCAGGGCCCACGGGAAATCAATATGCAATTGAAAAGGTACCAACTAAAGATCTTAAATTCGTCGTGTACTATCGAGAGCTTACATGCATTTAAATGATCTGTCAAGAATTATTATAAACACTCTGCCGGAGACGGCTGCTGTGACGTACGTGCCGCGGCCTGTCTTTCTCGTGGGTCTTGGACGTTCCACTCTGACGTAAGCAAGCATGCCGCAGCGATGGCGTTTGGGAACCCCTGAGGACGTGTCTGTGCTTACTTGTGGTTCCGTGGCGAGGTACCAACTTTGCATTTGGACCTCGTTCTTCGGACGACACCGCATATAGCATATGTACAATTAAAGAAAAGCTTTTGACATTATTGACTGCAATGCACGCTTTTCAATTCTGAATGTAGCGGTGAAAAACACAGGAAGCGAAGGTGTACAGGAACCAGACCACAGATACAAGTGTCGCACGACGTGAAAGGGAAGCAGTAGTTATGGAGAAATTGAAATAGGGTTGTAGCCCATCTCCAATGTTGTTCAGTCTGTACACTGAGTAATCACTAAAGAAAAACCAAGGACAAATTAAAAAGATTAAAAAGCTGGTCAGTCAAGGAACCAAAGGGAGTTTCAAGATGGTATAATAGTGATCTCCATATGACTAACTGAAGAACTGACACTTTCCTGTCATTGGCTGACCATGTGTTTCTCATAGACACGCAGACGCACATCTTCAACGAAACTGCGGGTCTTGGATCAGTTTAAAATCTGCCTGTAATTTACATTTCGTAACCTTGGTCGTTAGTCATTTGCAAGAAAATGGTTCAAATGGCTCCAAGCACTATGGGACTTAACATCTGAGGTCATCAGTCCCCTAGAACTTAGAATTACTTAAATCTGACGAACCTAAGGACATGACACACATCCATGCCCGAGGCAGGATTCGAACCTGCGACAGTAGCGGTCGCGCGGTTCCAGACTGTAGCGCCTAGAACCACTCGGCCAACGCGGCCGGCTCATTTGCAAGAAGCGCTCGTCGTTGTGCAGGTTCACTGCACTGATAGTAACGAAAGAAAGAATTTAACCTGAAGATCATAATAAAATTCATTTTCAACATTTCATTAGTCATCTAACGTCTTAACCTGATAATTAACTCATCTGTGCAATCGACACACTTGTTTCGTTTGCAGGGCGTCTCCTCATGTTACTGCGGAACTAGTCATTTTGTAATGAGCGCGTTGTGGCGCTGCGTAAAAGTTCGACTGTCGATTGAAAATTGCCCATTAACGCCTGCTGTCTGCGCAATAAGGAGTAACTGCGTTTCAGGCGACAAATATACGAGAAGCATGTGCTTGCTTAACCTTTCTTCTGTGAGGAGATGTCCAGGATTTCCTGGGAAGCTAGCGGCGCTTAGCTCTTCCCTTTGTGCAACGTAAACGCGTTTCATATTATGCAGACAGTGCTCTGTAAGGACAAAGTCCACACGGAAGTGGCTGTCTGCAAAATACTCTTCGTTTCACAGGACGTATACAGATGCGGGGAGCATTTTTAAACTTGGTCGGGGAATTCTTGTTTTCGTTCCGCGAAGCCGCGGACAATACGTTAATTGAGACTATTCAGCGAGAAATATCATTTGAGTTCTCAGAAGGGAACAACTGTGCGAAAGCTAGATTTTGCTATTCTTTACGACTGTTTTCTGGATACTACAATTCTAACAACACTGAAGCGTGTACATATTCCCCTTATTGTAGGTATTCCTGATATGCTTCTTTCACACTGCCACTTCCTGCCTTTCACGTAATTTTCCTGCAAACGTTTGTGTGTGTGACGTGGAGCATCTCAGTAGTAGCGTTCTTGCTAACCAGACAGCCGCTCTCAATCGATTTCCTATGAAGCCACGACGGTGAAGTACCCGCTTCAAAAGCTCTTAAGGTTGCGGTACGTCATGGCACATAATGAGTCTAACCTTTGGGCTAGCTTTTCGTATGCGAAAAATGGAGTGCTGGAAGGTGCTTAGAGTTCTATTTCTATGTCTGCGCTGAATCTCAAGCAGATGGGGCTGTTGTGCTCATTCCAACGTTCGGGTTACAACGCTTTATTTTCGCACTCCTTAACAGATTTCCTGCCGGTCAACAAGTATAACTGTTCTCTCTAAACTTTATTAAAATCAGTTTCTACCCGCAGTTTTTAACAGTTGCGGTTTTGGAGTTAGAGTATACCTGTATTTAATTTGAGGGATCATTTCCCTATTCGAGCACATGGGACGATCCTGTTGGCAGTTCCGTACCCACCCCCCCCCCCACCCCACCCCCACCGCAGGGAAACGACTCGCGATCGTAACACCTCAGTCAGGAGCCAGCCTCGTGCTTTGGGGGCAGACACGTCGCTTTGTCAGAGATGGCCCCACGATGTCCTGCAGCAGAGCTCGTTCATAAAGGACGCACAGAACGAAGAAAAGATTTGAATCTCACTAGCAGTCTTACATATGTGCTGATGAGTAAAATCTTTTCCATTCATTCGACGTACGCCTCATCTTTCACGAATACCACAAACCTCAAAGCAGCGCCTGAGGAAAGGTCTTTACGAGACCTCGCGCCGTATTATAAAGTAAATAACGCAGCTTTAAGCGCAAAGGATGTGAACGCGCACAATGGGGAAAAAGTGGTTATAGGAGACAATGATATATGAGATTTTCAAGGCAGAAAGATTATCCTCGGGGCATACTGACGCGGATGAAAACGCTAGAACCTGTTATAACAACACACAACGAATTGCTCCCCTTGTGTATGATATAAAATCGTCTCACTGTTTCGTTACCCGTGCCCGCCTTCGAGTGAAATCTCTCCTTTAACAGTAAGCAGCGCTTTGCACTCAGGGGAAGCGGAGAGGGAGACTGGGAATAGGAATTAATTTCGCTTAGAGAGCAGAAAATACAGGGTTTCTACAAATGATTCATTCGTTTGCAAAGCTTCATGTTTTCCAGTGTTTTAAAATACGTGTACAAATATTACTGATGATCAAGAGAACCGTAAACTCACCAAGTTTGCATTCTACTCTGTACAGATGTTCTATGACCGCCCCTCTGGCCACACGACACGTGTCCAAGCGGTAGTCAGAGGTTCGTTCCATACCTCATGTGGCAACATCACCACAGCAGCGTTAGTGCATTCTCTGAGCTGTTCCAGTGTTGGTGGGTAGTGTGGGGTACGTGAACGCGGCCGTTAATGCACCTCCCCCCTCCCAAAGAAAAAGAAAGTCTGAAGGCGTTAAGTCAGGCGAAATGGAAGGGCCAAGGGAACAGAGCCACTCCATCCTCATCACTACGGGTAAGTCAGACATGCGACGGAAGTCGACGCTCCAATAAAGGGGGTGCCCCGTCTTGTTGGAAAGTAAAATTCTGGGAATCAGTAGTCAGTTGTGTAACCGAGCATAACCGCAGCAAATCAAGATAAGAAGTATCCGTCACAGCAGCCCACGCTTCGTCTATGGCACTACACAGAAAACGTTAACCTTCCGTGAACCTAGTGCCATGCACCACAGTTTAATGAGCTTGTTCAGTGCCCCCCCCCCCCCCCCGCCCATGCTCACGCTGCGGCGATTATCCTGATAAATGGAACGTCGCTTCGTCGCTGATTATCATCTTGGAGGCGAAATGTTCATCTTCAATTGCTTGCTGAATTGTGATGCAAAAACTTTTAATAGTTGCACCAGCTGCATACGGTATGTTTTGAAATGTAACCGAATATCTCCCACGCAGTTTGCTGTGGCATTGCAAGTTCGTGGCTCGCGCAGACCGCTGATTTTTCTTGATTGCGTACAAAGCTTTCCCTCCCCCTCTCTACGGTTCCACGTCGGTCGACCGGTACTTCGTTGTGCACAGAGACAACCAGTGTCTGTAAATTATCGGTACCAATGCGCAATGCTCTCTTTTTCAAAATTCCTTCTGAATGCGAACTCAACGTTGAAACGGATAAACATCTCGCAGATTCCAACACACAAAAACCCTTTTCTAGCTTGTAACGTTTATATCTTAAGTAAGGTGTGATGTTTATATCTAACAAAGAACAGTTATATCACGTGGTGTTCAGACTGCGTATCTGATTACGTGTACCTGTATATTTAACTGACCATGTTTTAAACAACCTGTCTACTGGTAAGAAAGCAACGCCAGTAAACCCAAACTAACGAAAACCTCCATGCGATAACGCCAAATTAGATGTAAGTACATTCAGATCTACTCGATCTCCGAACGATGCTGTAAATTTGAACAAGTTCAAAGATGGTCCCTGTCCGAAAATCCATAAGCTGTGTGAAATCAATTTCTTAATTCGTATTTATGTCGCCTTGGATAACGCGGTGTTCTGTTCTCAGCACTACTAAACTAACTAGAGTTGCAAAATCCAAAATAAAGATATTTGACTGAGACACATTTAGAATTTCTTTAAATAAAAACGACTTGGTATTGGGAGGCGCAACATGACTAAGCAGAAATACTGTAATATCTTACTTGAAAATCTTAACTGTATTGTGAAACTGACTTGCAATTCTTAGCCACATCATGAAAATGACATTTACGCAAACAAATTATATTTACAAAAAAGGCAATAAAAAACTTGGGACTACATACAGAGCTGGTCTCTTTTAAATCCGTTGTATAACAAAAGCGCATAAACACATTAATATTGATTGCCTTGCAATAGGTAGAAAGATTCTTCATCAAAAGATCATAATAATATTTGCAGCATTTTCATAATTAATTAGACTTCAAATCTTATTTCTTCCGTAAATCATTAATACACAACACTGAAATTATTACACTGAGTAATATTAAGCGACTGCCCACCCCGGAGCATCGAACACACACTGCTAGCTACTGCGCGACCCAACGTAAGCTCTTCGTTACACATCCTCTGCCTCAGCGATAGCTGCCTCGCAGCGTTCTTTCACAAGTACATCTCTGTAATCGATATATAGCTTATGTTCTTAGATAATACGTTAAAATTTAAAATTTTCATTATATGTACTTATTTCAAGTTCTGTCGCCATTGTCATGGCTCTGCACTCGTAACGCTAACTTGTGGACACATTACAAATTCAGTGAGTTTACGGTTATTTTCGTGCACCAGTCATATTTGTACATGTAATAGCCTGGAAATATAGAACTTTGGAAACGAGATCATCATTTATAGTAACCACGAATTTGTGTGCAACAGATAGCTACGTGTCATTCATGACAGCTTAACTATCAACGGTCATTGGCCTAGGTAGGAAATAATGTCTGATGTTGCGTTCACGTGGAAGTCGGTAGAGTCGTAATATTCGCTTGGTATGCGATTTAAAGAAGTCGAAGTATCCTGTTCAAGAATCATCTCAGCACTCAAATGATTTGCGGGAAGTAATGAAAACTTTATTCAGAATAGTCAGATTGGGGTATGAACCCTACTCCTTCAAAGTGTGAATGCAATGTGTTCGATCATTGCGCCACCTTTCTCGCCAATTTCGTTAGGAAGGTATTTCCTCCCGGGAATCTGAATGAAAGCGACTGCTATAAGTTCAGAAGTTAGTTCTCGTCGTCATATTCTGGCTGCAGGAAGAGAATTTAAGTGTATGCAATGACAGGTTTGAAGCAGAAATTTCATAATAGCCCTCCAACTCGTGGTGAATCTTACTTGGTGATGTCTGGATAGCTGAAACTTGAATGCCGATTAGCTGGTTGTATGTTCGTGCGGCCAAACATCGATGACATTTTACTTTCTTTTTTCGCTGCTTACCATCGAGAGTTTATGAAATCAGTTCGACCATTAGCCTGTTGCTGTCCCCGGGAATGTCTCCCGCATGTTTACATAAAACGTTAAGGATGTAATACTAATGGCCGCTGATTTCGTTCGTCGCTGTATCTACAGTTTCATACTGGCATTGAATGCATGTGGCTGATTCGCGACAGACGTTCGGTGTTCTCATTTTCGTCCTTGCTGGAAGAAAAGCATCTCTAAAGACAGGAGCAAATGCACAGGATCCTAGGAGAGTAACGGCAGGACTGAAATATCAAATTTGCAGCATTTGCGGTGGACCGTCACGACGTGTGTGGTTCGGGGTTATCGCTGTCGACTTAGTGAATTTTCTAACTCAGAGTTTTTTAATATCCAGAGTTTTTTAATATCCAGAGTTTTTTAATATCCAGAGTTTTTTAATATCCAGAGTTTTTTAATATCCAGAGTTTTTTAATATCCAGAGTTTTTTAATATCCAGAGTTTTTTAATATCCAGAGTTTTTTAATATCCAGAGTTTTTTAATATCCAGAGTTTTTTAATATCCAGAGTTTTTTAATATCCAGAGTTTTTTAATATCCAGAGTTTTTTAATATCCAGAGTTTTTTAATATCCAGAGTTTTTTAATATCCAGAGTTTTTTAATATCCAGAGTTTTTTAATATCCAGAGTTTTTTAATATCCAGAGTTTTTTAATATCCAGAGTTTTTTAATATCCAGAGTTTTTTAATATCCAGAGTTTTTTAATATCCAGAGTTTTTTAATATCCAGAGTTTTTTAATATCCAGAGTTTTTTAATATCCAGAGTTTTTTAATATCCAGAGTTTTTTAATATCCAGAGTTTTTTAATATCCAGAGTTTTTTAATATCCAGAGTTTTTTAATATCCAGAGTTTTTTAATATCCAGAGTTTTTTAATATCCAGAGTTTTTTAATATCCAGAGTTTTTTAATATCCAGAGTTTTTTAATATCCAGAGTTTTTTAATATCCAGAGTTTTTTAATATCCAGAGTTTTTTAATATCCAGAGTTTTTTAATATCCAGAGTTTTTTAATATCCAGAGTTTTTTAATATCCAGAGTTTTTTAATATCCAGAGTTTTTTAATATCCAGAGTTTTTTAATATCCAGAGTTTTTTAATATCCAGAGTTTTTTAATATCCAGAGTTTTTTAATATCCAGAGTTTTTTAATATCCAGAGTTTTTTAATATCCAGAGTTTTTTAATATCCAGAGTTTTTTAATATCCAGAGTTTTTTAATATCCAGAGTTTTTTAATATCCAGAGTTTTTTAATATCCAGAGTTTTTTAATATCCAGAGTTTTTTAATATCCAGAGTTTGTGCTCTGTATAGTCATCTAAAACAGATGTTTACAATATATACTTAATTGTACGAAGAAAGTACATATAGGGCCGGCCGTGGTGGCCGTGTGGTTCTAGGCGCTGCAGTCCGGAACCGCGGGACTGCTACGGTCGCAGGTTCGTATCCTGCCTCGAGCATGGATGTGTGTGATGTCCTTAGGTTAGTTATGTTTAAGTAGTTCTAAGTTCTAGAGGACTGATGACCTAAGATGTTAAGTCCCATAGTACTCAGAGCCATTTGAACCATTTTTTTGAAATACTTGTATCCGTATTTACAAAATTCAAAGCTCAAACTCTAATTTTTTTTCTCAAAAAATTGTTAGCAAATACCACGACAGTAAAATAAATATTTTTGTTTTATCAGTTCACACTATTTCTTAAAATTAATAGTGTGTGTGTGTGTGTGTGTGTGTGTGTGTGTAAATTTATTTTTTATTGATTTATTTATATTAATATTGGTCTTCTGGTGTTGCTCTTTTCGTCACTGAGAATATTTTCATGCTGATGAAGATAAGAAAACTTAAGTCTTTTGCCACTGAAATTTATTGTTGATGATGATGTTTCACGTATTCGTTTTAGACGTCTTCAGTGGTCTATAATATATACAAAATTATTTAAGTGTTCATATTTTGATGTGAGATTCTTAGTGACTCTTTGGCAGTTTCTTCAGAACTAGCTATTTCTATTTACAAATGTTTTTTTTTTCTTACATTAACACATTCTACAGAGAATATTTTTTTACAGAAGGCCATAAGTAAAAACTTGTTAAAAGTGATACACAGGAGTATAGACAGCTTTAGTGAAGAAGAGTTTGCCGACATGCATCTCACGTATGGGTGATTTCCCTAGATCACTCCAGGCGAATGCCGGGATGGTTCCTTTGAAAGCGCACGGCCGCCTTCCTTCCCCATCCTTCCCTAATCCGAGCTTGTGCTCCGTCTCTAATGACCTCGTTGTCGACGGGACGTTAAACACCAATATCCTCCTCCACCTCACGTATGGGTTCACCAAATAACTAACACAGCCGGAAGAAGAAACCAAAACAAAACCGAGCAGTACTTAACGTGAGCGAACACCTAGCACATACCGTCGACATTTGCGCAGTTTTGCAGATATTTTCGGTTATATGCAGGTATGAAGTTAAACAGCGAGTATTAAATCGAACGAATCGCAAATAATCTATATCGAGTCGCCGAAGACCACGGGACCGTGGTACCAAATTAGTCAGAAAACGTCGCTCAACAAATTCCGAAATCTTGTAAATGGAGTTCGGGTTCACCTTTTGAAGCGTGTGGACTGAAGCGATTTTGCCGATTTTGTTAGTAGCTTTGAGGTCTCTAAAATTAAGTTATCACGTTTCTCTCTCTCTCTCTCTCTCTCTCTCTCTCTCTCTCTCTCTCTCCCCATTAACAATTGTCTTAGATATTTCCATAAAATGACGCACAACAGTAAAAAACGGCCACAAATTAAAACGTAAACATTCTCTGAAAGTTCATCAAATAATATGTATGAAAGTAGCGTTATGCCCTTCACACGAGTGTACAATCTTGCTGAGCGTATGGGTCTCCTTACCTCCGCTCTTTCAGAATCGGATCTTCGTTTGTTTTTTTTTCCAGCTACTTTACGATGTTGTTTCGTATAACGATAATGAAAGAGAAATGTGAGACTCTGTGACACAATTCGTTTCATGAAAGCACCATATCGGCGACGTGAGCATATCTTCAGAGCACGCTGCGATATTTAAACGAGCGAAACGCACGGGCAGTGGCCGTAAACGCAAAGTATCGTTTCTTCTGTCAGCCAGTGTGGAACGCTTTGCAGAGAGATGGGTCTCGCCGCTGATACTCTGAAAGATTTAAGGACGGGAACAGCAGCAAAGTGTTGGCTGTTCAGATCCGCCGGTCGTATAAACCAGCGCTGTTTGGCGTATTTGCCGAAGTACGTGCAGCTTGTAGACAATTTGCAGTTTTTCCTGCCTTTGGGCCGATCCTCTTTATCTCCGAAAACAAACAGCACAGGAATAGAAATTTTGAAAAACGAAAATAGCTACCAATCGCAGTACACATTGTGAAGCAAGGTTACGCGCGCGCGCGCGCGCGTGTGTGTGTGTGTGTGTGTGTGTGTGTGTGTGTGTGTGTGTGTGTTTGTGTGTGTGCGCGCGCGCGACAGAAATAGCATGCTGGCATTGACAGAAAGGAAAATCAGTTAACTGGCGGAAACCACCGTAATCGGGGAAGTACAAGGGGAAAGGTAAATGTCTTGCAGCTGTCATTAGCCATTACGCATTCTGTTTGACGGGAACTACAACAGCGTTGTCAATCGTGCGGCTGTCCTTTGTGCAAACTGACCATAGTAACGGCGTAAATCCGGTCTCGTCGAATCATTTTCAGCAGCTGTCGGAGTCAGTTAATTGGTTGCTACACAAATCTCTCTTCAGAACAGAATAGTTACGCATGCCGTCTGTGCTGGCATCGTTTTCGGTGTGGGTTTTGAAAGACAGCAGAAAATCGTTTGACGGTTTGGTTTCGTGAGAATATACGTGTACTGTGATAACTGAAGTGATATTTGGCATTTGGCATGATCTCGTTACTGGAGAGTTACTCTGTACACAAGTGACTCCTCCCTCCCTCCCTCCCCCCCTCCTCTTTCTCTGTCTCTCAAAAAACAACTGAAAGAATGTAGATGCTTTTCTGACCTACTTGAGGTGCAAGATGCCCAAAGCGTGTATTTCCCTTATTCTTTTGTATTATTTCCCCGCGTGGGAGCTGTGAGAAGTGACGCATTCACTGGGCTCTCATTTTGGCGAACCGGAGTTCAGTTCCCTGCCCTACCACAACAATTCGGATTTTCCGGGTTGCTTTCAATCACTCAGGGTAAATTCTGGGATGGTTCCTGTAAAATCTGCATACACGACTTCCCTTCTGACTCCTTCCCAGCCCGATCTTGTGCTCTGTCTCTTATGGGCACATCGTCGATGGGATGGTAACTTCTAATGTCCTATGTTTCGTGCAACAGAAAAATACGGAATCTGACTAACCTTTGTGTCCCACCGATAGTTTAGCCCGAATACGCAGATAGGTGTATTCCAGGTAAGGAACACAACAAATAAAGTTCAAAAGACACCTTCGGAATACCGCAGCTGAAACAGTGCCTAAATGCACAGCACGCCTTCCATACACTCACAGCTCTCGGTTGGACAATAACTTTGCGCCATGCTGGCGTAGTTGTTTAGCAACCCTTTAGCGCCGATACCAGTCGTGTACAGGTCCAATGACAGCCTGTACTATCTATGAGGCGAAACAAAAATTTTAAGCTGTTCTGTATTACCAATATAGAGTTACATTTTGTAACTCAGACGATCAGCCTTTCAGTACCTTCCTTGTTGTATTCCTTCATTGTCTGTATGTTTTTTCACTGAAGTAATATTAAAATTATTAAATCTGGTAATATTCCTGATAATTTTTTATCTTTCTAGACTGTCAGTTGATAACTGAATGAAACAATAAAATTATAACTACGATAGTTAGTGCAATTGCGTAATTACACTACATGAGAACAGAGTACCGGTAATAACACAGAAAAATAGACTCAAGCAGTCATCACATAGTGTGCCGAAATTATTTTTTACTCATGTTGTCTTTTTGTTTCTGAGGCCACTCTCCCGCTTGTGCAGTTTTATTAGTAATATGGGAGTTAGCCCTATTTTGCGACTGTGTAAAATCTTTATTTGGACCAAACACGTTTCATTTTATTTAAATTATCATCAGTGGCCACTGTAAGAAGTATTGTTTTGGTTACACGTCAGTCAGACGAGATCAGACGTGGAAATAATGTTGGAGGTAAAACACGTAATAAAAAAAGGCATTTTAAACATGAAAAGCTTTTGTGATGTCGTTAAACCCATTTGAAGCAAAACGCGTTTGATCCAGATAAGACTCTTAACAGTCACAAAAGACGGCGTAAATCCCGTATTATATTTATTACTATTGAGCATTGCCAATGTTTCCTGTCCAGAACTGAGATTTAGTAGCGTGTACTCGACTTCGTTGCGTAATATTAATTCTACATATCACGCAAAAAGTAATAATATGCAATAATTTATAATTTAAAACATGAAAAGCAATAAAAAATACGTGCTTCTAACTTAGCTAGTGACGGTTCAAAGCCCGAATGGAAAATAAGGGTGGGAAAAACAAGTGCGTACTTTATTTCGTCGCGCGAACAATTTCGTACCACCTTCAGCCGCTCCATTAGGCTATCGCGGTCGTTAAAAGTTTAAAGGAAACAGAACAAGATGTCATATCTGGTATAGTTACCACTCTGCAAGAAAAAAATTTAGTCATGACGGCAACCCCCAGGGGTATCATATCTTTGACAGCAGCCTAGCCCAGGTGGTGTCGCTTTGCTGGCCAGTTTACATTCTGTAAAGCTCTATGCGACTGCCACTCTGACCCACCATCTCCTCGTGCAGCGCCACTTTCGTGGCGTTGTATATCAATGTTGGTCATGGAAACAACTATGCAAGGAAAACTATTTTCGATTATACTGTGTAAAATGAAAGCAAAAATATAACGAAAAGGGCAAATTGATAAATACCATTCATCGAGGAAAAATTGTAAAAATGACGAGCAAATGAAAACTAGGGCATAGCTGGGTAACTTGATGCAATAAAGAGAATTTGCACCAGTACATGGCGGAACTCGATTCACAATCAAACCGAGGGTCCCGTGTCTCGCCGCGCGGAGTGGCCGCGTGGTTTGAGGCGCCATGTCACGGATTGCGCGGCCCCTCCCGCCGGAGGTTAGAGTCCTCCCTCCGGCATGTGTGTGTGTGTGTGTGTGTGTGTGTGTGTGTGTGTGTGTGTGTGTGTGTGTGTGTGTGTGTGTGTGTGTGTGTGTGTTGTTCTTAGCACAAGTTAGTTTAAGTAGTGTGTAAGTCTACAGACCGATGACTTCAGCAGTTTGGTCCCTTAGGAATTCACACACATTTGAACATTCCTGTGTCTCCGTAGTGTTCTGATAAATAAGTGTCGCGCCGATTTGACGTTACCTCTCCGGCTTGGTGTCATTATCATTGGTTGCATATATAAGGGGCTCTCAGATGCAAACCGAAAACGTGCTACGGAGTAGTTCCATCCAAAAGTAATCACAACATACGTTAAGACATTTAGCCCACTGGGAGAGACGACGATCAATTTCATTTTCGTAGAGCGCAGTCGGCCGCTGACGGACCCACAACCGCACCCACCCTCCCATTTCCTCGTCCTACTGATACCGACGGCCACGCATGTATTTCTTCAGCTCGGCAGAGATGTGAAAATGACACGATGGAAGATCCGGGCTGTGCGGAGGATGTTGCTGGTTTCCCAATCGAGTCGCTGAAGCATAGCCCTCTTCCGATTGGCGGCGCGGAGATGGCGTTATCGTTGAACTAAAAGGAACTTGCGTGAACAGCTTTGCATTTCTTTAGCGGGGAGGATGTGGAATGTCTCTACCGTTGGCTTTGCCGTTTGCCCCGGGGCTGTCAGAAAACTGTCAGATGAAATGATCCTGTTGCACGATAATGCCCGTCATCACAGTGCCAGTCGGAAGAAGGCTACGCCTCGTCGATTTGGTTAGGAAACACGGCAGCATGCCCCACAGCCGGCCGGTGTGGCCGAGCGGTTCTAGGCGCTTCAGTCTGGATCCGCGCGACCGCTACGGTCGCAGGTTCGAATCCTGCCTCGGGCATGGATGTGTGTGATGTCCTTAGGTTAGTTAGGTTTAAGTAGTTCTAAGTTCTAGGGGACTGATGACCTCAGATGTTAAGTCCCATAGTCCCATAGTCCTCAGAGCCATTTGAACCATCCCCCACGGAGCCCGGGATTTCACCGTGTGATTTTCACATGCTTGGCGGCGTGAAGAAATATATGCGTGGACGTCGGCTTCAATCGGGCGAGGTAGTGGAAGAGTGGCTGCGGTTGTGGATCCGTCGGCGGCCGATCGCGTTCCACGTAACAGAAGTTGATCGTCTCGTCTCCCAGTGGAATAAATGTCTTAATGCGTTTGGTATTCACTTTTGAATGGAACCATTCCGAGTACCGTTGTGGCGGGTGTTGGGCCCTTAGCAGAGGTAAATATATTACGTGATAATCGCAAATCAAACCAAGAGATCGGTGTCAGTAGCTGGCCACCCTGCTACAGTGTGAAGGCGACTAAATACCGGCGGCGCCTGCGTGGAGCGGCTTGTGGTGTCCTTGACCCGGCGCCCGCTACGCTCTCGCCGCAGTCGGGGCACGTCGCGCCGTGTCGCGCCGGGAGAAACGCAAGTAGCGCAGCGGCTGCCAAGTGTCTCGCACAGTACACCACCACCACCACCACCACCACCGACACCACCACGAGTAGTGGGCACGTAGAGCCCTTCCTGGCAGCTCCCACCGCCGCCGCCGCCGCTGGGCACTTTCCTCCACCGCCCCGTTTTCCTTCTCCTTTCCCCTTATCTGGGCGTCACAGCGTCCATTTACTCTTCACCGCTGCTGTTTCATTTGTTTCGTAGCTACATATGAGCCATGTGCACTAAGTAAAAGTGCTGAGCCTTTGACGCTCGATGTGACATTTTTTCGATGAAGTTGGCAGCACAGCGTTCAGCGACAAGCTGTTGTCAGTAGAATGTACGCTCGTTTATCTCTGTCGGCTGAAATGTCCCGTGTTGAAATGAGTCTCTTTCTCCCGAATCCCACCCAGTGCAAGGCGAGCGACGTAACTCCGTTTCTTCTTGCAAAGGAAAACGGGTACAGTTTCATATTTTCAGCAAAATCAAAATTTCTTATGGTGAAGGTGTCATGAAAAAACTAATGTGTGCAAGTGATGTCGTGAGTTTAAAACTGGCAGAGCGAATATTTATGATGAGCCAAGAAGTGGACGTCCCTCAATCGCGACTGATGAGACGGTGAACAAGATCGAAGAAACGATTCGTAGCGTCCTTCGCCTGACTTGAACGCAGTGTTTCCAGAAATCTGCAGCCCTCTTCTATGTGAAATCAATGCTAGAACACTTGGTTTTCTGGAACTGGGTATGAGGTGGTTACCAAAACCATTCAGCACAATACAAAGTAAACAGAATAGCATCTTACGGGAATTTCTCCACTGCTTCGTACTTGAAGACGAACATTTCCTTGATTCTATGGTGACTTGCGAGAAACTATACCCCTCAGACGAAAATACCGTCAGTGGAATGGCGACATCCCTCCTCATCTTCATCGAAAAGTTTTGAAAGCTTTGTTTCGGCCTTTGTTTTTTTTTGGGGTCGTAAAGAGATTCTCATCACTGAATTTTTACCCCAGGGGAAGTAGGTGATGCTGCGCGGTGCCATAAACCCCTGAAAAACGACGGGTGGCGATACAGAATAATACATGGGGAATGTTAACCAAGGGAGCGTGATTGTTCCACGACAGTGGACGCCCACACACAGTCAACGCAAGAAGACAACTATTAGATTCATTCGGTTGGTGCATCATCTGCCAGCCCGCTCACAACCTTCAGATTTTCAACTCTCTGAAGCTGTTTTTGCGTACAAAAAGCTTTCTACCGACGATGAGGTCTAGAGTGGCATCAAACAATTGGCCAAAGAGAAGATGGGCGACGTTTTTGACACAGATTCCATTCCTCGACTCCCAAAGTACCCTGACAAAGCAGGCGTCTACGAAGATCAGTGTTTCTTTTACTCATTTAAATGAGATCCAAATCATGTGACACACAATCTTTTTCGGGAGTTTTTCATGAATGTAAGGAAAACACCATCCTAAATTTTATCAAGTGGTAGAATTGTTGCCTCGCTCCTTGAGATGCAACCGTAAGAATTCTATTCTAGAACGGCCCCAATTGTCCAACTGGATAGCACATGAGATATCTGAAAAGAGTGCGAAGTGGGAAAGAGAGAATCTTTTGTACACTACTTTACGAGAACGTATCCGTGCCCCTGTGCTATTAGCGAATATACGAAAGGGTTGAGAGTGTCTGTCGCCTGGAATACAGCTGTGCATAAAGGTGATGTCAGAAAAACCTGTCACAATTTTTCTTTTCTTTCTTTGCTTCAGTTATTCTGTTCTCTGAAAGTTCTGTCAATGCGGCAGGTCATTTCTTGTTGGGCCGTGTCTTTCGGCACCTGATGCAGTTGAGATCTCTTCGCAGGTCTACGATCATTTAGATAAGGTGGTACATTTGACACTTCTACGCCTTACAGTCGCAGCTAATGTGAAGAAAGGGCAAAAAATTCAAGATATTATTTTAGGAAACGTCTTCATGCATTACAGATATCAATGATCATAGTATCTCGTCCTGCTCATCAATTTAACGTTAGAGATGCATCAAGATGATGTTCTGTGCGATTAATAAGGTGCGTGTAAGATGTAAGAGGGTTGCCCAGAAAGTAATGCACCGCATTGTTTCAACAATTCTTTATTGCACATAATGAGAATTACACACACAAAAGAATGGTGTTTCATCTACACACCCTATTTTTCCACGTAATCCCCATCCCATTCTATGGCCTTCCTCCAGCGCAAAACAAGGTCGCGTATGCCCTGTCGGCTGGTCCCGGCCGAGGTTCGAGTCCTCCCTCGGGCATGGGTGTATGTGTTTGTCCTTAGGATAATTTAGGTTAAGTAGTGTGTAAGCTTAGGGACTGATGACCTTAGCAGTTCAGTACCATGGAATTTCACACACATTTCAACACTTTTATGCCCTGTCGATACCAATCCTTGTCCTGGTGGCAAAGCCAGTGCTTCACTGTGTGAATCACCATGTCATCGTCCTTAAAATGTCTTCCGCGACAGCAGATGCTCCACAGACTTTGCACAAGCGTTTGTGAATATTCCTCATAGTTTCTTTGTCTGCAGTGAGAAATTCAATGGCGGCACGTTGCATGTAACGTACATTATCTATAGAGAACAATACATGCATAACGTTTCGCATTCGTAGCATTGTTTTTGACTGAGAAAAAAATGCGGTGCATTACTCTCTGGGCAACCCTCGTACTAGGGGAATAGTTAAGTAATTTAAAGCTGGAGACACGAAATTACGCTGTTTACGGCCAGTGGTTATAAATAGCATCCCGGTGATAATGATCCACTTTTGAAGGATATTCCTCGAAATAAAGGTACAGACCGTGCGGCGAGAAACTCAGTTTCTAACAATTTTATTACAACTCTGTTCCCGTTAATGAGAAGTTTCTGAAAGTAATACAACGGAAAATTCACAGCATCTAACCAAATTTATTTGTTAACTTACAGAGAAGAGTGTATCTCACTATGCACCGATAGTCACTGTACTGATTCTCGTGCAAAATGAAGTCATTTCTACATCTACGTCTTACTCTGCTATTCACAATAAAGTGCTTGGCAGAAGGTTCGAGCTGTCTCTGCCGTTCCATACTCGAACGGCGCGCGGGAAAAATGAGCAGTTTTTCTGTGCAAGCCCTGATTTCTCTTAGTTTATCGTGATGATCATTTCTCCCTATGTAGGTGGGTGCCAACAGAACATTTTCACAATCGGAGGATAAAACTGGTGATTGAAATTTCACGAGAAAATCCCGTCGCAATGAAAAACGCCTTTGTTTTAATGATTGCCAATCCAATTCACGTATCATGTCTGTGACACTATCCTCCCTATTTCGCAATAATACAAAACGAGCTGCCCTTCTTTGTACTTTTTTGATGTCATCCGTCAGTCCCACCTGAAGTGGATCCCACACCGCACAGGAATACTCCAGAATAGGGCGGACAAGCGTGGTGTAAGCAGTCTCTTTAGTAGACCTGTTGCACCTTCTAAGTGTTCTGCCGATGAATCGCAGTCTTTGGTCTGCTCTACCCACAACATTAACTATGTGATCATTTCAATTTAGGGAATTTGTAATTGTAATCCCTAAGAATTTAGTTGAATTTACAGCCTTCAGATTTGTGCGACTTATCGCCTAATCGAAATGTAGCGGATTTCTTTTAGTACTCATGTAAATAACTTCATACTTCTCTTTGTTCAGGGCCAATTGGCACTATTCGCACCGTACAGATATCGTGTCTAAATCATTTGCAACTCGTTTTGGTCATCTGATAACTTTACAAGACGGTAAATGACAGCATCATCTGCAAATAATCTAAGACGGCTACTCAGATTGTCTCCTGTGTCGTTAATATAGATCAGGAACAATAGAGGGCCTATAACACTTCCTTAGGGAACGCCGGATATCAGTCAGTTACTACGAACTGTGTCCTTTCTGACAGGAAATCACGAATCCAGTCGCACAACTGAGGTTCAGATGGTTCAAAGGTCTCTGAGCACTATGGGATTTAACATCTGAGGCCATCAGTCCCCTGGAACTTAGAACCACTTAAACCTAACTAACCTAAGGACCTCACACACATCCATGCCTGAGGCAGGATTCGAACCAGCGACCGTAGCGGTCGCGCGATTCCAGACTGAGGCGCCTACAACCGCTCGGCCACACCGGCCGGCCGCACAACTGAGGCAATATTCCATAGCCACACAGTTTGGTTGGAAGACGCATGTGAGGAACGGTGTCGGAAGCCTTGTGGAAAATTGCTATCATTTTCTGCATCGAGTAGCTCTCCCCAAATCTAGCCACTGATGGCTGCCAGCATTAATTGAAGCGTGTTCCACAGCTTCCTCCTTACATTAAAATACAGTCGAAATAAATTTGTATTTGTTGTTGTAGAGGCGGCGTCTGCAGTGAAAGCGGCAAGTACAGAAAAAAGAAAATAAACGCTGCAAATTGCGGGCAACGAAGAATGGCAACAAATGTAAATGAAGCTGATACGGCAAAGAGGGGGTAGCCAGAAATACGCGCAGGGTGCTTACACGCTCTCTGGCGGTTGTTTGGAAGAGGTGCGCAGTTGGCTACTGCGTCGGCCCGATAGGGCGGTGTACATTGTCAGGGTGCCAGCCGGCGTCGGCCGTGGGCTCGCGGGGAGCCTCCAGGAAAGTTGCTCGCGGGTCAGCCGAGATAAGATAAGCCGGCGGCCGGGCGAGCAGCGCGCCGCGCTGGGAAACGGCGACGCCGGGCTGCGGGCGCCCGGGTTCGGCGGCGAAGACTCGTGGGCGGCGCCGGTGTCTTTGTTACGAGCCGACCGGCCACCGCATTGTCTCCCGTGCGTGGCCGCAGCTGTATGGCGGCTGCAGCACGTAGTGATAGGCAAATAACAAGTTCATTATGTAGCGACCGAGGGAAGCGAGGAGGAAGGTTAGAGTGGCGATGTCAGCGTCAGTTGGATGGAAGCTGCGGTGGTCTTGGCGAAGAAGCCGTGTGCCTGGAAGCCACGGAAAGTCTACCGAGAACCCATATAATGGTTGATTCCCGATCCTGGAGAATATATGGAACACTGAGTTGTCATCTGAAAATGAAGTTACACCTGTCTTACTGAGTACACGTTGTTTGATTCTACGCTAGAGCCTAAAACTGTGGAATCGTAGCCGGCCACCAGTCTTGCACAGCATGTGCGCTAGTGATTGCGCTCCTCTCTGGACCTTCTTTAGTTCGTGTACTTATCCTGCCTCGTAATGGTGGCAGAATACCGGGAAGTCCTCGACACTCGGGTTACCTAAGCGACCTGTTTAGAGGTTGAATTACCGAATATGTTGAAACTACCCGGCAGATTAAACCTGCGTAACCGACTGCAGAACTGTGCGCCAGGTAGTTTGAAATCGGCGCTCACTTAGATGCAGAGTGAAAACTCCTTCTGATAGACGTCGTATATTGTTATTATTTTTGTTTTTGTTATTTTTTTGTATTCTCTACTTGCCTGAAGTGCTGGTCACCCAGTTTCACTTACTTACAAAACTATACTCCGGACAAGTAGCCCTAACACTTAAATTTATATTCGATGTTGACAAATTCCTCTTTCTTTTTCAGAAACGCTTTTCTTGCTGTTTCCTGTCATCGTTTTATATCTTCTCAACTGTCCGTCCCCCGTAGCTGAGTGATCACGCGACAGAATGTTAATCCTAAGGGCCCGAGTGCGATTCCCGGTTGGGTCGGAGATTTTCTCCGCTCAGGGACTAGGTGTTGTCGTCCTGATGATCATCATTTCACCCCCATCTACGCGCATCTGGCGTCAAATCGAAAGACTTGCACCCGGCGAACGGTCTACCCGACTTGAGGCCCTAGTCACATGGCATTTATTTATTTATTTATCATCTCTACTCCCGCCATCTTCAGGAATTTTCCAGCTAAATATCTGCTACTTTCGGCGTCTCGTTATCTAATCTAATTCCCTAAACATCGCGTGACTTAATTCGACTACACTCCATCACTCTCTGATGTTCATCTTATAACCTCCTTTCAAGGCATTATCCATTTCGTACAATAAATCTTTCCAGTCCACTGCCTTCTCTGACAGAATTGCAATGTTGTTGGCGAAGCTCAGTCTTTATATTTCTCCTCCTTGTATTTAATATAATTTCCAAATTTCATCTTCGTTTCCTTCATAGCATGCTCGATGTACAGATTAAATGACATTGAGACAGGGATCATTTAAGCAAAGATATAGGATTTGTCTGCTTGATACTACGTACAGACACGTAGATATAAACGCGTTTGCTTAACTAGAATAGGACAGGTGGTCGACCGTGGTCTTCTTAAACAAATCATACCGGCATTTGCCTGACATGATTTAGAAAAACCACGGAAAGCCTCTGTCAGGATGTCCGCACAGATCTCATTCAGTTTTCACATGCTTGGCACAGCTTAGCTTGATTCTATGAAAGATAGTTGTAAAGACCTTCACTATACACTGAAGAGCCAAAGAAACTGGTATACTTGCCTAATATCGTGTAGGGCCCCCGTGAGAACGCAGAAGTGCGTGTCACCTGTCAGAGTCGTATTTGGACGTATCAGGGGTCCCATGTCACTCAAACTGCCCACGCCCCTCACCATTACAGAGCCTCCACCAGCTTGAACAGTCCCTTGCTGATATGCAGGGTCCATGGATTCATCAGCTTGTGTCCATACCCACGCACGTCCATCCGCTCGATACAATTTGAATCGAGACTCGTCCAACGAGGCAACATCTTTCCAGTCATCAAGTCCAAAGTCGGTGTTGACGGGCCGAGGCAAGGCGTAAAGTTTTGTGTCGTGCAGTCGTCAAGGGTACAAGAGTGGGCCTTCGGTTCCGAAAGCCCGTATCGGTAATGTTTCGTTGAATGGTTCGCACGCCGACACTTGTTGATGGCCCAGCACTGGAATCTGCAGCAATTTGTGGAAGGGTTCCTCTTCTGTGACGTTGAACGATTCTCTACAGTCGTCGTTTCCCGTTCTTTCTGGATCTTTTTCCGGCCGCAGTGATGTCGGAGATTTGATGTTGTACCGTATTCCTGATATTCACGGCGCACTCTTGAACTAGTCGTACGGGAAAATCCCGACTCCATCGCTACCTCGGAGCTGATATGTCCCATCGCTCGTTCGACGATTATAACACCAAGTTCAGACTCACTTAAATCTTGATAAACTGCCGTTGTAACAACTGCGCCAGACGCTTGTTGTCTTGTGTAGGGGTTGCCGACAGCAGCACCGTATTCTGCCTGTTTACATACCTCTGTACTTGAATGCCCATGCTTATTCCGGCTGCTTTGGCGCTTTAGTGTAGCTTATAGCTGCACACGTGTACTCTTAAAACTCGACAATAATTATTCACAATACTTGAGGGGGCATTCAAATGCATTCCGACCTCAGTGGATCAGAACTTGGAATTTAATGCATAGTGTTCACTTGAGACGAGGCACTGTAATATTAGCTATACGGTGTGTTACCTGGCTGGGACTGAGCGAAGAGGCACTGTGTTAAGACTCCTATTCGGCACGGCGGTGGTGCAAATCCCCGAGCGGCCATTCATATTTAGGTTTCTCGTGTTTGCATAAATAGCTCATAATAAATGTCGCGATAGATCCTTTGAAATTTCCTAACCAATCATTCCTCAGTCCGAGCCTTTTCTGTGTCTCTAAGGATCTTGTTGTCTAAGAGGTGCTAAACCGTAATCTTCCTTCCTTTCTACGCGGTGGTAGTTTTGGAACAGTGCCAGGGACCAGAAGACGTTCGAAGGAGCCGTCACCGCCAGATGTTGAGACGGTGGAGAGTGGTACAGTGGAACTGCGTGTGCTTTTCCTGGCTGCACTAGTTGCCACGTGGCTCTCCTTAGCTGAGTGCGGGTATTCCGCGTTTCGCCATGCTGTACAGTTGTTCCCTGAAGTGTTTGCCTGACCTTCCTGCGGCAGAACTGCGAATCACCACTAACATCACCTCACAAGAAACCGATCCTTATCTTTGCCCCTTATTTATAGCTTTAGGAGGCAGTGCAGCGTATCAGTAGCAAAGAAAACAACGAAAATCTTTTCATCGAGTGTGTGCACTGCGAGTAAATGTTGGAATGTGGATTTAATTCGCGTAAAGTTTATGGATCGTACATGCTTTGAAGCGTTTCAACTTTTTCCCCCTTATGTAACAAGAAAGTTCTCCAGTATTTCCATTTGGTTACTGTGTAGTACTTGTTGCATCAGCCTAATGAGAGATTTACTGAGTCCACGAAAACATTTAAAACCAGAATTTGAACCGTAATGCTTACGAAAACTTTTTTCCCGAATTTATTCACGGCAGTAAAAAATACAGAGTGATTGCACTTTAGACGCGTTTTTGACCAAGTATTTTGAGGTTACTTATATACCCGTTCTGCTGGAAGCTTTTTAGTTTTTTCTGTTTAAAAAAAAATATTTCCACTGCCGAGTGTTGCGTCGTACCACTGGCCAGAATTGTCAAGTAGAGCGAACCGTGGTCAGGCAAATCACGTCCACGTTGGCCACACGACGGCAGAGCAGGCAGCGGGCGTCGACCCTACCGCTGCCTCCGCCGCCGGGACACAAATACCTCCAGGCTGGCTCCAGGTCCCCATAGCGTCACCTTTCTCACACTGTCGTCACACGCGCTGTCGACGCGTTGTAGCCACACCCGCGCGAAGCGTTGGAATGCCAACGATTTTAACAACCTGTCGTTGGAGAGGTAATTACAGGCAGAGCGCAATCTCGGATTGGTGTGGCATACGGGAAACGAAACGACTGTACTCTTATACAACGAACCATCCCGGCGTTATCCTGGAACAATTTAGATAAACCACCCCAGCGTACGATTGATGGAGGGAAAGGGAGGGTTGAGGCGTAACAACCGTTAACGGTACAGCATTAATTCAGTTGGAGAGTTACCTGGGAGCGATGTGGCGCCAGATGTGTATCTGAAGGATACCGTGACGGGACGATTTAACCTGGGGATAGTCACATTAGGTATGGCCTTATCCTCTCTCTCTCTCTCTCTCTCTCTCTCTCTCTCTCTCTCTCTCTCTCTCTCTTCCGTAATGAACAAGCGTGCAATGCGTAACGCAGTTACTGGTAGACCTAGTGTTGTGTGACCCCTGGAAGCAAAGCAGTGCATTTCGCACGTGCTCGAGATCAGTGTTCCTTGGGCCTCTTTGTGATCAGTATTTTCTTGGTATCGGTTTTCTGAATGCCTGGTATATCGCTAATAACTGGCCACCATGTGTGCTCTGCCAGTCTTAATTTTCCTCCAGTACAGAAGAAACGAACATCAGGGTTTATCATACGATCGACGTATGATACAATACGCCTAGATGCAATCGAGAACACAATGTGTCGTGCATACGTTAGGTTGGCTGCTGCGATAAATGATTGTCATAAATAAGATCGACTTCAGATTAGATATCAACGAATGATACTGCAAGATCATAAAGAGAAGCGTACTATTCCTTTAGCTCCTCGTGGCTCCCGTTTATTGACACGGCCCTCTAAAGTGCGATATATATATGAGAGAGAGAGAGAGAGAGAGAGAGAGAGAGAGAGAGAGAGAGAGACCTGTGTTGA
The DNA here is from genome assembly GCF_023864345.2 of Schistocerca serialis cubense. NCBI lineage: Eukaryota > Metazoa > Arthropoda > Insecta > Orthoptera > Acrididae > Schistocerca > Schistocerca serialis. The sequence goes on along the minus strand of NC_064644.1, from coordinate 599,544,243 downwards.
CGTCACGGCGAGCTGTGTGCTGTGAGAGAAAGGATACAGCCGCAGCAAATCCGCTCAGCGTGCCTTACTTCCAGCTCTCCTGAACAGCGCAGGGCTTCTCGCTGACTCACTCAAAGCAGCTGCTCGCTGCAGATTGCCGCCATTCGACAGGGGCTAGTGGGTCGGTTTTCTTTCTTTCACTGCAATGACCTTACAGATTGTATGAAAGACATTTTTACGTACCGCCAAAAGTTGCTATTAATAAAGGTTTACTGTCGTGCGACTAGTTTCCACTAACATGCTACCATTGTCAGACTACAGCTCAAAGTGGTATAAAAGTACGTGTCCCGTAATTAGTGTACGTCAAATATACAGTGGTGAGCCAAAATGTTATGACGACCTGACCCCTTCCAGTATCACAGTGTGGACTGTAACTTGGTATATAACTTTCATTTGGGTTGTTGGCCTCCAGCTAATTTTAAATTGTGTTATAGTCTGTATATATCAAGCACTATAATCTTAAGTTAGTGAACAGTAGTATTATATTTCTTAACTGGCTGTTCGTAATCAGCGCAGCAGATGCCCATTTGTCATAACCATTGACCTGAAAACCAGGGATCTATTGTTCCAAGATCATTCTTAATTCCGAACTGAGCTTGTCTGTTTCCTCGATTTTTCAGTACAAGTGGTATTTCAGAAATCTTCGGAACACTTTCATTATACGACCCATCAGGCCGATTAATGTTGATTAGTGTATTCTGTAAGCAAAAAAAAAGTATTTCTCTGTTTGTAATGCAAGGAAATCCTCTTCATATTTCACAAAACTTAGATCCGTTCCAGGGTCATAAGAAATGGATCTACCGTTTAACACGGTCAACCCTCATGCGACTGCATTTAAGGATATCAAACACTATGAATGGTATCCGCACCCAATTTGTTCTTAATGGTTCAAATGGCTCTAAGCACTATGGGACTTAACATCTGAGGACATCAGTGCCCTAGACTTAGAAACTACTTACACCTAACTAACCTAAGGACATCACACACATCTATGCCCGAGGCAGGATTCGAAACTGCGACCGTAGCAGCAGCGCGGTTCCGGACTGAAGCGCCTAGAACCGCTCGGCCACAACGGGCGGCACCCAATTTGTGTATAACCGTGGTATGACGTCACGTTTCCGCCAAAAGTCGTGAGAGGGGGGGTGGGGGGGGGGGTATGATTGTCTATTGATGTAGTGAGCGATGATTCTCCTGTTTTACTCGTGAACTGATTTTGCTTGTTGTCTTTCTGTAAATAGTAACACAGGCGCGGCGTATTTTAGTGAGAGGTCAAATGTAATGTGAAGCCGCAAAAATTTCGTTTAGGCACCTCATTCATTGATGGACGACAGTTGTGGCAGTGGTCCGGATCTCATAAGGAATCAGAGTGCCGGTCTCTCATCTGTTTTCGCTGGAACATGTACAGTGGCGCTTCGTGTACATAACGGGACCGCAGGACGTAGCGGCTGCGAGCAGAGAGACGTGGCGGGGTCGGCAGCCGCCAGCCCCCGCGTCTGCCGCGGTGTCGCGTTGCCACGCACGCGGGTGCTGCCCGCTGCCGCTCCATACTGGCCCGCGGCCAGGCCCTGTCGCTCCCACCCACCCTTCCTCATTACCGACAGCTTCCACTCGGATGCTGTCGCCCTTCTGGTACAACAGTCACTGCGCTCAACACAACACTGAAACCCACGCCGCCAGCATCAACCACCAGTAGTCACTGAACCCCCCCCCCCCTCTCTCTCTCTCTCTCTCTCTCTCTCTCTCTCTTACTCATTTCATATCCACAAATATTTCGTTTTTTCGCAACCCTCATTAGTCTAATCGCTATACACGGAACTTCACAATTAATAGTGTAAACAGACATGGATGAAAGTATAGCATAATAGAATCAAACACTATACTGCAGAGCCTGTGTTGGTTCAATGTACTTTGAAACAGACACTGCTCCGATCATCAGCTGTATGAAATACCAGGTGTAGAAGTATGAAACCTGAATTTGGTTGCAGTAATTACGGGTCTGTTGTTTGAAACTTATAAACAATATTTTATTCAAAAAAATCTCCATATTACGTTCGTTTTTCACGTAATGCTCGATTTAAATCAATCGTTTGCTGTTGGTAGCGATCAGTGTTAACGGTTTCGCCTTGTTTTAGCTGCTCATAATAGGTGACACCCTTCTGATCCCACCAAACGCAGAGCATTGTCTTCTTTCCCAAGCGATTTGCTCTTGCAGTGGACGTCGACGGTTTGCCTGGATTCATCCATGATTTACGACGCTTAAGATTCTTAAAATAAATCCATTTTTCATCACCTGTCACTATTCGATGGAGAAACGACTTTCTTTTGCATCTGGAGAACAGCATTTGACAAGTGGTCTTTCGATTTGCTTGCTGTCTTTCATTCAGTTCATGCGGAACTCAGTTTCCCCACTTTCTTCACCTTTCAGATAGGTTTCAACCGAAAAGAAACGGCTTTCTGCGTCACATTCAATTGTTCCACGAGTTCCTGTCGAGTTTGTGTATCATTTTCATCCAGTAAGGCCTGCAATTGGTTGTTTTTGAACTTTTTCGGTGCTTTCCCGCGCTCATCGTTTCTCACGTCAAAATCACCACTTTTTAATTTTTTGAACCACTCGAAACACTGTGTTTTCCCAAGAGCATGTTCGTCGAAAGCTTCGACAAGCATTCGATGCGATTCTGCAGCAGTTTCTTTCAAATTATAACAGAAAACCAATGCTGTTCGCAAATCGTAGCTCGCGAGGACAAAACTAGACATGTTTACAGGCTTGAAACAGATATTTATGTATGGAACTTGGTTTACCGTGTGCTGACATTCGTCGTCAGCCGTCACAGGAAGCAGATTGCGCTGCAGACGCGGTCTCACGGTCTCTACACTACCATCTATAGGAATTTTCCGGTTTTATGCTACTACGTCTGGTACAAGAATTACATTCGCATTTTCTGTCTGATGGGGTATTGCAGACTACATCGAACTGCAATGTAGTATGCCATGCCTGAAAACGAGACCACGACTTTAATCATACGTTTGTCCCTGTACAGGATTCACAGTCCCTGTGCGATTATAGGATGTAGATAAAACGGTGACATATTTCAGTTTGGGTCCGTCTGGGATAGCCGAAGCGGTCAAGGCGCCGCTCACATAAAGTGAGAAATCGGCGTCCGGCACGTATTTTCATTGTCATCAATAAATAGTGCAGCTGGATTTTCACCACGTTCACAAATGCGAATATAATTCTTGTAGAATCAAAAACGTTTTAGTCAACATGGAACAGTTTGCGAGACAATTCCCAATGTGTGGTTACGAGCCGTCACTGACTCCTGTATGAATGCAAATGTATTTCAAATGGGGACTTTCGATTAAGCCCCAAGGTAGTTAAATTTGTCAATGAGGAACACATTTTATAAATATTTTTGTGTTTGAGTGATTAAGATAGACTTATATATAAAAACACATGCTACAGATAATGCTGATGACTTTACAACCTGCTTCCTTTCCGAAAATGTTTGTGTGCTACCTGTCAAGTGAGCCATAGTGATGCTGTAAGTAATTTCTACAAAGAGGGACAAAGTAAGCAATGCTTGAGCAGTTTTCTTGCCTAACGACATCGACACAATTGATTACTTTTCCTTAGCTATAGAAAAATTACTTTTTCCATCAAATGTAATTAGCAGAACCCAAAAGTGATTATGTTAAAATTATTTACTGCCTGAACGTTAACTTCTCGTCAGGCGAGATGATAGTCTCACAAAAATACGTTGTCGTATCATTACTTTGCCAGTTTTGTGTAGGTATGTTGTCTTGTGATTCAGTTTTATGTTTAAAGTAAATAGTACACATAAGTAAGAATTTTTGCAAGTGTGATCGGGATGAAGAGCGACGATATGAAAATTACGTATGCAAACAGAGCAGAACGGCTGCGGAGTTGATCTTGCAGAGGGGTGTTCGCAGACACGAATCAAAAGTAGCGGCGAACTGCCAGCTAAACCTAGACGGCGTCGGATGGATGGATAGGTAGTATCAAGGGGAAGAACCTGGCAGTTTGCCCCGACCTACCGTAGCAATTGTGATGTCAAACGTTACTGCTTCGCTTCATCAGGGACTCTGTCCAGTATAGTACTGAGCAGTCTGATGTGAATGATGGCGGGACTAAAACTTTAATCGCGAGAATGACAAACGGAGGACGAGTAAACTTGACAAACGGCCGCCGTGGCGTTGCCCCTGCCGCCGGAGAATAGACATTGGTTATGCGTCTCAGCGTCAAGTTGGAGGCGGCTTATGTACACGTGTTAACCAGATACATCTTTATGCCTCGGATATTTCAATTACTCGCGTTGTGTGGACGGACCTAACTCAACGTACTCCTTTTTCCACACACAGGCGTTTCTCTTACTGCTACTTATAGGATATGTGCTCTCTCTATGCTGCAATGTTGTTAATGATTTCGTCTCAAAGTTGGAATCAAGGCTGCTGCGAAAGCCTGATGTGTAGCGTGGCCGTACCTCTAGCTCAGGCCGGATGGTGACAGTTTTATTTTAGATTGCTTATTGTTTGCGTCCTGCAACATTTTAGAAATGGCTTGTTCCGCCTGCACTATTATCTAACTTATTTATTTACTGCAAGACCGTACACACAATGTGGGTCATTCGTATCAGTCTACACCACAATGAAGAGTCGTATTTCAGACGAAATCATTAATTCACTTTTGTGGAATTCTAGCAGCTAATATGTTACGGTCTTCGTTAGAATAAAAACAACTTATATTTATTTCTCTTACAAACGAAACGAAAGAATGTCGTTGCATAATTAGCGATTCGAATCAGTTATCCACCGTCTTAACTTTCGATGATCGCACGGAATAGTCGTTAGGCGGACTGAAGTGACGAATGCAGATTTGTACAGAGGGGAATACCAAGTAGTCTGAGACGTGAATGGGAGTTTGTATTGAGGAGGAAGGCGTGCCAAGGTAGTCTGTACGGTTCTGCAGTGCCAGTGTGCCAGGACGGGGTAGTCGTTATCGCATCTGCTCGATGAGTGGGAGACCCAGGTTCGAAACCCGGTCTTGTTAGAAATTTCTGTTCATCGTTTCAGTCTGCATATATACACGAGGGAATTGGATTATGAAATACTAAGTGGCCAGCAAAATAATTTATGAACGCCGAAGTGCAGAGAGAAAATGCGGACAGACAATAGCAAGAAAAGTGTTTAGAAAAACAGAAATTTGTTAGCACCTAATGTAAATTTAAGTATTCGGAGTGTAGCGTTCTAAATGACTGGAACGTGGATAACAAGTACTTCAGTCAAGAGGAGAAGTGAAGCGTTTGAAATACGGTGCTACAGAAGAATGCCGAAGACTGAATGGTTAGATCGAGTAACTAGTGGAGAGGTACCGAAGCGAATTGAAGGGAAAAAAAACGTGTGTGAAAGAGTCAGTCTGTCGGTAAAACACATTCTGGAGCGTCAGAGTCAATAGTCTAATGGAAGAAAGTAGAGGGTGGGGAAGGGACAAAAATTGTAGAGGAAGACCAACGCTCGAAAATAGTTAGCTGGTGCAAATGGATGTGGGTTGCAGTAGCTGTGGAGCGATGTTGAGACTCTCGTGGGACAGCCCGGACAGAGGACCACAAAAACGCACCAATTTGTCGGCCAACTGAACGCGCAATTTCGTGGAAATCTGTGCACGTCCAGACCAACTGCACTCGGCGATTACTAGCCCTCTGTTGTCGTGATTTGTCTTAGGTTCATTGGGTTCTTGTCCTGTGATAGCCCTCTTGCTTTTACACAAAACAAAAACGAAGGTTTGCCTGCCTGTTTTAGAGGCAAGGAGGCCACAACAAAGCAGAGAGAGAGCCACAGGCGAAGAAGTGGAAAATGCAAAGAAAGCAGCTGGGAGGCGATAAATTCCGTAATTATCTAAGAAGGGATGTACCGTGCATTTCGGAGCTGCTGAACATCATGAAACCATTCTTAACGATAAACTATGCTAAGCCACGAGGAGAGGCTGTTAGTTACATTGCGATTTCTAGCTCCTGGCAGAAGTTAGGAGGATCTCGTATTTAGTGCCGCTGTATCCCGTCAGTTATTAACCTGAATCCTCTGACGTGATTTCTAGTTGACAGAGGAAATGCGTCATGGTGAAGCATTTAGCAACTGTCAAAACTATAATAATAATAATAATAATAATAATAATAATAATAAAAACAACAAAAAACTTTAACGTTGCTCTTAATAGCAGACAGAGAGCTTACATGTGGGCCGGACTTTTTTTTAGCATTTATAACAATGAAGCAAGTATATTTTATGAATTAAGTCCGTTGACAAAAGGCGGTTATTACGCAGTGCTACAGTCTCGGATTCCTTCACAGCCGTGGTTCATGAGGACACATCTGGACCGATCCACGATTTCTGCCATCATAAGACTCCGCTTCAATCATGCCTCTTTCCCCCATCATCTACATCGGATCAACGTTTACAGTTCACCAGCATGTGAGTGTGATCCTGAGTCGGAAGCTGATGTCAACCACATCTTATTTATCTGCCCCAAATTTGACCGTGAACGGTTGGTCTTTCTGAAGACATTGCTGTGTATGGGCTACCATCTTCCTCAATCAGCTTCTTCTCTTTTGTGTACTAAAGACGTTCGTCTAAATAAAGTGATAGTTACCTTCATCAAGAGTACTGGTCACAATCTGTAGGTTTTAATGGTGTACGTAAATTATAAATATGTCTTGCTGATGAAGATATTTCAGAATTGGTGTGAATTGTAGGCCAAGGCACTTTTAATTATTTTCCAATTCAATTTTTAAAACATTATGAACAAACCTGTAACAGTTAAGCTTTTTATTCTTGTAAATATGCATTTCTGTATTTGTTTATTCAATTATGTGTACATTGTCACTGTGTGTTGCCGATGTCTAAAATGAGTACACACTCAAAGCCCAAATAAAAAAATTTAAAAAAAGTCCGTTGAATGTCGATATTTCGGGTTTTAGAGTTTATTTTCGATAAGTATCTGAAGTAAAAGCTTAAAACAGAAATACGGAAGGTAGATGAACTTTTATTCACTCTATGTCCAAACGAAACAATTCTGGCTTCGTTAAGAAGTGAAAAAAGTACTTTATTTCTTGCATCTGTATTGCTATACTACAAGTACGACGTTATCCTCAAACATGTGCTGCAGCTTTTAAATTTCTCCAGGAACTCCGTCTCACGCCCTGTCGTGTGTATTAGAACATCATTTAAACCCGCGCACAGTGGCAAAACAGGAACTTTGGTCCCGAAATTGGCACGACAGTGCTACCCACAGCACAATTTGGTGGGTGCAGTGATGGGGGGCGTCGACTGCCTGGTGGTCCAAACCACCCGACAAGGAATGTTCGTCGGTCGGTGTGTCAGAACGCCTACACCCGTCCAATTTCGGTCGGTCGGTGCGTGTGTAGGACCCCTACTTGTGGCGTGCCGGCCGCCGGCCGCCGGCCGCCGTGTTCGCTCCGTGCCCTCGCGCTGCCCGTCTTCGGCGGTCAGCTGCAGAGCCGCACTTGCCGTGCGACTGGCCGGCCCCGGCGACATGAATGAGGATATCCTCAGGGCGCTGGCCGCGCGCCGACCGCCACAGCCCCAGTAAGTGGCGGCTCATTAGGCGCGCGTGCCGCGGGAAACTGGCTGCGTCTTCCTAACGTTCTACTTACCGTCACATACTGACGCCCTTGAGACGATACTGACATTCGTAGTTCATGTTTACAGCTGTACTACCATCTTCTGTGCAGAATAGTGTAATAGTTGGAGTGTGGCCATGGACATTCGTCTAACAATCGACACACGATGTTTGGTGAGTAAGTTTGCGGTAGTTCTTGTCGCGAGAAACACAAAGAATAAATTTTCTTTCCGTTCCAGACACCTACATCACTGATCTTGTTAAAGTAGAAGTCTTCATATGCAACTTCCTTCTCACATTGTAAAACATTTTACTCTCTGAAGATCAGAATACTCGAATGATTGGACTCTGTTGAGGGCTATAGTGTGACATTGCCCCCCCCCCCCCCCCCCCCACCTCTGCTCCGACTGTAAACTATGTTGTGGGTACACACTGATCTGTAGCGTAGCTGTAGGCCTAGGTTAAGGCGTAAGATGATAATTTCGTACGACTTGCTGAAACCAGTGACTGTGGATGCCAAATGCAGGTTGTGGTAACACAGTGACCGGAGGTTTAGCCCAACGTTTGCGTTTGCGCCATATTTAAACATCGTTTGCATATTAACCCTAGATTACTAAACGCTCGTAAAATTTAAGATTGTGGTTAGTAACAATTCAGAGTTCCCGCTTATCTGGTATTGTGTAAAACAGGAGAGTTTGTACTCACGTATGTGACGTACCATTCGAGACCTTATAATTTTAGTTAACTAACTTATAAACTATAAATAACGACAGAAAGTTGGCATTCCGCTTAGGCTGTACCAAAAATCTCTGTTTATATATCACAACTGCAACTTCGACATCTTGTGATGAGGTCGTCTGGAAGCCACATGTCCCCAATCAATCACACGAAATTTGCAACTTAGACTATAAATAAAATAAGAATGTGGAATTACTTTTTTACCTGCAATTTTACTTTATGCCCATGTGTACGGGCGCCATTTTGTTGTAACTAGATTGTCACTTTATCTTAAGACTCACCCGGTGTTCTCAGGTACTTTGTTCTTACAGAACTGGTCATTATTTGCCTTCAACGACAATGTTAACATTTGACGTGTCTTTTATCATAGCACGTTTCACGCGCCCATACTTTGCCTGCGTTTATGTCGATGCATTCATGGCAGATGAATATGTATTTACGTTCGTAGGTTTTACATATTTTTGATCGCATTTCAGTGTTATGTATCAAATCTGTTTTATTTAATACATTTTTCGCCACTCCTGTTACTTTCTGTGTACATCTTCATAAACGTGTGATATCGACTCTTATTCACCAGCGACTTTGCGCTCTCAGGTTTATTCTCCCAGTATATGAATCTTTGTCACTTTTCCGCCATTTGTGTTTCTTCCACTATGTTAGTTAGGCGGGACTTACGTGTTTATTGCGAGCATAGTTTTTATCATGTCAAGTGTTTGTAACCTTTTAACCTGTGGTAATGTGTTCTCGCATGGTTTCCGGAAGAATAGACCCTCTTCTATCACCATACGTTGTTGATTTTATAATGTTCAATAACATGTTGCCGTACATGACAACTTAATGTTGTTAAGTGAGTACCATTGCCCCAGGCTGGTGCTATTATTTCGAGTAAACAAAAAGAGGGTGAATGAGCTGCCCTTGCCAGTGCCGTTTTGTACAAACCGCAATGTTATATCTGGCCTTCAGAAACGAAAGAAGAGATTTTCACATTCTTTCGCTGGTTACGTGCAAACTATTTTTCCTACAGGAGAAATGAACAGGACCTGTTCGTAGGAAATTTAATGTACTTAAATTTTGTACTAGGGTACGTTTTCGCTGGAGGCCAAGGTTTTAGAGTTACTCAAGATAAACGTACAAAAGTAACCTGCAAACGCCCCCTCCCCCCCCTCAGTCCCTCCTACCACTGTACAGAAATATTCGACTACACGAACTATGGCCGATATAGACCTTATTTGGTCTCTACTTATTGGGCTATTACGCTACCAGCATAGTTGGCTGTTTCGTTGACATTATTAATTTAAACGTGCCTGTGAGGGTAATGAAAGGAGAAAGACTATTTTAAACGTTACGCTAAAACTAATAACGTTGAAAATTCGATCGATACCTAACCCTTACAAGCACGGTAGTTTCCTAGTCAGAAGACCTGACGAAAACGATTATGCTGTTAAAATTCACAAATTGTTAGGTGAAATTCACACTAAGCTGATGCCGTAATAGCCCAATCAATAAAGACCAAGAAAGTTCGTATACCTGGAGTAGTTCGTGTAGTCGGAAATTGTTGTACAGTGGTAGGAGGAAGGGGCGCGATCATCCTAGAAATCCTGACTGGTGAGAGATGAGTGTGGGAGTGGAGGTACGTTTGAAGGTCACTTTCGCACGTGCGTTTATCTTGAATAATTCGAAAACCGTGGCCTCCAGCATTTTAATACAAAATGTAATAACATCCTGTTCATTTCTTCTGTAGGGCTAATAGTTTGCGCGTTGCTAGCGAAAGAATAAGAAAATCTCGCACGTGGTTTTTGAAGGCCAGATATAACATTGCGGGTTGCATAAAACGACATCGGTAGGGACAGCTGAATCACCCTTTATATTGCTCTTTGTTGTTTTCTCGAAATAATAGTACCAGCTGCAGTACTGATTCACCTTCTTCGTTCTTCATTTTTTGTCCCAACATTCCTGTCAGGTGGATACATCTTCATTGGTTGCTGCTTAAGTTTCATACCCCTAGAGATTTACTGCATTAGGCATGCTGCCAATACCAGTAGATTGTATAGCCTTAAAATAATAATAATAATAATAATAATAATAATAATAATAATAGATCGTCAAAGCAGATGACAGGACGGTAAATGTGGTCTCTTCTGTTTTGGATGGGCTGAGCCGTTGATTCTTGCGGCTTGTAGTGAAGAACGTTAAAGTCGGTCACGGCGAACAGTGCGACAGATGGCGATTTGAGGAGACAGGCAGGGGGAATTGTGGTGCACTGTGCAGGCCGAAACACTGCGCTAAAGTAGTCCAAGGGCAGATAAGAAACCAGCATAAACCAACAGCCGGCCATGTGAACAGCGGAGTTTCATGGACGTCACAGACCGACTGAGGAGTTCGGTACCGAACGATGCACTGGCTGCGGATGCTGCTCATGTGCGAGGTAAGGAGTAGATTTTAAAGAGTCATTGAGGTCCAGGATTCCCCCAAGTCATTTCAATTGTTCCTACTGGTATTGTCCAGGGCTGCGGAAAATTACTTTTCCCACGGTGTTATACATCAAGAAACTTGATAACCAATAAAGATGTCTAAAGCTTAACACTAAAACAGTGCCCATTGGCTTCTGTCTCGGTTTCTTCGGCCGACGTTTGATGATTTTTCTGATGTTTCCTCAGCACGAGTGGCTGGCATTCGGCCAATTTTTAAACAAGTGACCACGAAAATCTTAACAATTTAGTATTGAAACAGGAGTAAGGGTCCAGCTGTCGGCCTAATTTTCGTATCGCAAACAAGGTCGCGGAGCTCTTACATGTTAGCCCCGTAAATGTAAGGCCTGATACTGGAATAGCTGTCCGTTAATGGCGTAATTCGCGGAACTCAATTTCTGATGGCATATTAGCAAGACAGAAACACATCGACCGCTCTATACGTGATTTTCGACTTCCTGGCCCTGTTTGGTATCATCCAGACCGGGGCACTGAAGATGGCCTATTCTGAGCTGCCGAAACCCTGACGACACATAATGCGTATCAACATATTATTAACCGTACCGCCACTGTATACATTAGATTTTAGGTAAACTCGGTAAGAATATGCGTAAATCGCATGTAAGTTACTTTTACGTGAATAAAATAGTGAAACTCTTGAATAATTAGATGAACAAGTACCGAGTGTTACTTAACGCAATTTGATAATAAACAACTACTTTGTCTTTTGATTCCAAGCTCGTTTCAACGAGACTCCTCAGAATAAATTACCATAAAAGAAATGTTTGGTAATCGCATGAAGGCTAGCTTAGGCTCCGTACGTACTCGCTATATTAACGTGAACACACACAGCAGGGAATTATGTCACCCATTACAGATTTTTAACGCATTCCTCAGACTCATACCTCGTTACCGACGAGTAAGTATCTAAGAGGAAAGGAACAGGCGTGACAGGAAGTGAAGAAGCACGTCTAAGTGGACAACAGTAGCCTTAATTATTAGCTTGACGCTGTTCCGAGATACGGGGAGCGAGTGTTGTGTTGCTCCATACACTGCGCAGACTGATTGGGATTGAGCAGTGGAGCTTGAGAACGGCGAGGATAGTCGCAGTGGCCATGACGACTGACTGTCGTAATATTGACGCAACTTATTTCGTATTCTAACATGCGACTGTGTACGTATGCGCGTTTCTTTTTTATGATTTCTGCCCTTACGTCGAGAAGTTATTGAGAACGCAGTTCTGCACCGCTCCTTGCCGGATGCAGCTCGATCAACCGGATGAAACCGCTCTGGCGTTTCTGCGGCACTCGCGCCACAGAACCCCGTTCGTATTTCTTGAATGCGCGCCAACCACTACTCTCGTTACGTATGCAGTTTCGCTTCCCCTGTAACATGTGGTCCGGATGGTAGTTGCTCCGGTTGTCACATACGATATGTGTGTACCATATTCCCACTCGTTCGATTCTTATACTGTCGACAGCGATTGGAATCTTTGAAGGTCGTTGATAACTTGCGAAACTAATTTTCGAAATACGAAATATTGTTGTACGGCAATGGATTCAAAAGGATTGGTCATAGTTTAGCTTGTGTCGTCTTTCGTAACTGCCAATCCATTAAATTGGAGTCAGAAAAAAATTATTTATATTTATAGAATGACGACAGGAAAAATAGTCTCTTAACTTTCCCTTCGTCTGCTTCGACCTACTAAAAGGTGGAAAGGTATTAAGGGTGAACCAGAAGTCTCACAACAAACTTCCAGAGGTGGTAGCACGGACCAAAACAAGGAAAAAATGTAGTAAAGTCGACTCTAAAATGCATACCTTAGAGCTATGAGCATTTGTTCAGCAGAAAGTGTTTCACGCTGGCGAAGACGAACAAATGCTCCTAGATCTTATGTTCTGCATTTTAGAGCCCATCTTTACTACGTATTTTTTGTTTTGATCCTCACTACCACCTCTGGAAGTTTGTCGGAGGAGATCTGTTTCACATCACTTAAGATGAAGCTCAATTGCTGTACAATTTTTACAAGCAGTCAAACGCCAAAGTGCATGCAGTAAGGGATATATAGGAATCAATGATTTTATCAAAAAAATGGTTCAAATGGCTCTGAGGACTATGGGACTTAATTTCCAAGGTCAGCAGTCCCATATAACTTAGAACTACTTAAACCTAACTAACCTAAGGACATCACACACATCCATACCCGAGGCAGGATTCGAACTTGCGACCGTAGCAGTTGCGCGCTTCCGGACTGAAGCGCCTAGAACCGCTCGGCCACCGCGGCCGGCAATGACTTTATCAAGTAACGAGAAGAACACGACAAGCGCCACTTCCAGAAATTTCGCTGAGTGGAATATGATTCAAATTAAGCGAACCTGTCGTTCTCCTTATCCGTAAATACTCGATCGTTTGTGAGAAAATAATGGTCAAAGTTCCCGATGTACTTTCTTTTATCGCACGATACTACGAGGCGAAATGGTGGCAAAGTGGCTAGCGTTGCGGCTTCTCAGTTTTGCGCCACATGTTAGAAATCCGATTCTTTTTATTTATTTTGATTTATTTATTTTATCTATCCCTGTCGTTATAGGGTAACTACAAGAACGTTTCTTGTCAAGTTTTCTAAGTTCTAGGGGACTCATGACCTCAGAAGTTAAGTCCCATAGTGCTCAGAACCATTTTGTCAAGTTAGGGGCTACAATAGGGTTATATTAATGGTAAAATTAGTAAAATTACGATTGGATTTCACAGTGTCTCATACATTTATCATATAATGCGTGTGGTATTTTCAAAAGTCCGTCTTTGTTAGTAATATAAGAATGGAAACTTAGTTTATTCTTATGTTTATTCAGCAAGATTTGGTGTTTTCCCTTGAATGATACCGATCGTAGAAAGATTGGAAATATACAAATTCCGAACGCTGCGAACATCGTACGAAGGCAGCTTAGCCACATTCTTTTTATTTATTTCGTTAACAGTAGAAAGTAACCCACCGCCTTGAAATGTAAGGTGGGTCGATTGCTTCTAAATCTAACGGCGAAGACTTCTTAATGTTACAGTCTTATTGGTATACAGTTGCTAATGCTTTTTTTTAAATAATATAAAGATCATAATATATAAAAATTTCTCTAAGGTTACTGAGAACTGAATGCTTAATAATTATTGTTTGCCACAGTGATATTTGTTTGTATGAATCTACTGCGAGAAAGAAACGTCGTTAACAGTGCTGATGGTTTCACGGTTTGGCAATAATTTCGCTGCCAACGACGCATAAGGGATCATTTTACCGAAAAGTCGCGCTTGCAACTGATTATGAATCAAAGATACACTATAGGGATTTTGCCGAGAACAATTGCAACAAATTTTCTCATTCAGTAGACATTGGAAAACATCGTGTGGCAATCGTCTGCGGTCATGAATAGATGAATGAAAAACAAAAATATAAGTAATCGGGTTTCGATCGCGGGACGCAAAACTATGAAGCTGCGGTGCTAGTATTTGTGGCATCTCGCTCCGGTTCGACTATTTACTCGCTAAGAGAGACATAAAGGTCGCGGATAAGCAGAGACCCATTTTCGCTTATTTTGACCCCTCTTCCATTGAGCGAAGTTTTTGGGAAATTGGGATGGAGCACATGCGGTGTTCTTATCAACTTCACCGGTATTCCTCCTCCTACTACTACTACTACTACTACTACTACTACTACACCACCACCACCACCACCACCACCACCACCACCACCATTTTCTTCTTTGTTTTCCTCTTAATCATCCTCGCTTTTTCCTATTCATAGTCACTCCACGCCGTCGCCTTCTCACGCTGCTACCCCAGCCGCCCCCTCACCTCTCGCGACATGAAGCAGCTGACCGCCCGCTGGCTGAGCAGTGCTACTGCCGGTGGTCAGTGGGACGCGGCCCCCTGTCACAGAGGCGGCCCGGGTCGCGTGCGGCTGCCCGCAAGGTTAACTCGATAAGCGGGCGCGACCCACTTGTCGTCGGTCCGCGGCCGCAGCTTCCGCCCGCGCCTGTCAGCGTCCAGTAGCGGCACTGGCAGGCGTCCAGAAGAGCGCAGAGCGTAGAGCGTCCACTCGTCGTCCAAGCAACATTCAGTCGAATGCCATAAAACGTGGTGTAGCTGTCGTATAGTTACAGATGAGAACAAGTGCGGAATCTGCTTGCCCGCCATTGCACGTGGGAGTGATGACGGGAGCGGGGGTGGGAAGGTTGGTGAGCGTGTGGGGTGGGGAACGGGGGCGCAGCCGGGGGGGGGGGGGGAGGGAGGGAGTCGCAGGCAGACGAGGGGGGGGGGGGGTAATTAAACTGGGCAATCGACGTAAGTGCCGGCGCCGAAGATGCAACGTCACGCAACTGCAAGTGAAATTAATTACGAGGAAACCTCTGGCAGTTTCCGGAAATGCAGTGTTACACGATTTCCGTCCCAATTCCTAGAACAGGGCGAGTGTCATTACGTGGACTAATTTCACTGCCGCGGTTAAAAGACCTCTGTCTTCCTACGCGCACAAGTGTGTGTGTGTGTGTGTGTGTGTGTGTGTGTGTGTGTGTGTGTGTGTTTTCCTGATCTCACGGTGCGAAATGGTGCAGTGCTAATGGCACGCAGCTTGTTTTCATTCCTCGCGATGCTGCCTGGTGATCTGCATATCGTCGTAACGCAATGTTGCCACTTCAGATCATAGGTTTCATTACTTCTAATTGCTTGGTATATGGTCAGCAGAACGGAGTCGTCGGTGACAGGTTTATCACCAGGCAAGGCTGATCGCATTTCACAAAGACGACGTGCGTATAGCCATTGAGGATAATTCGAGGGTGTACATGTCGATTTATTTTACTGTAACTGTGATATTAAATAAAAACTTGCAATGAAAGAGAGAGAAAAATATATATGTGAAGAGGACGAGGATTGATAGTGATAAAGAAATAAGAAAGGTATAAGACTAGGGGCAACAGTCATAGTTTAGAACAGTACATCTGTACCTAGCAAGAAGTAACAGGACTGCTAGCGTTGTTACTTCAGACGGAAGTGTTAGCCTCTTCTTGAACCTGCGGAAATGTGAAACTTCGGTTATGTTGTTTGGCTGGTGCCGGCTGGGGTGGCCGAGCGGTTCTAGGCGCTACAATCTGGAACCGCGCGACCGCTACGGTCGCAGGTTCGAATCCTGCCTCGGGCATGGATGTGTGTGATGTCTTTAGGTTAGTTAAGTTTAAGTAGTTCTAAGTTATAGGGGACTGATGACCTCAGAAGTCCCATAGTGCTCAGAGCCATTTTTTTTGTTTGGCTGGTGGTTCCGTTCTAGAGTGCTTCGAATAAAGGACGACGTGAAGCAAGCAGTTAAGAGTTGGGGGAAGCGGTTGTACTGAAAGCAATTGGTAATGTAATAACGAAATATCTGGCTAGACTTGTATGGACGTTATATGTGGCCTTGTGCTTACTGTGAAGTCGATGCGACAAAGTAAGTTTGTGGTTTGTAGAAGTTAACATTGTCGGGTGAAGTAGACACAGTGATCTGTATTATTTATTACAAATTTTACTAGTCTTTAGGGCTTTACAATACAATATAAAACAATTAGATGATTATGAGTTTCATTTGACTAATAACAACGTCAGATCTATGGAACAAACAGATAATTTGCCTTTCAGTTTACGTAAAAACCTACGAAAGATTTTCAAGGTATGAAATTTTTTTTCCTCAAAATATTAATACATCAAACACGGTAAAACAACAACAGATTTTATTGTGATTGGTAGCTAGTACACAAAGAAACAAAAGAAAAATTCGGAGTAGGTATTAAAATCCATGGAGAAGAAATAAAAACTTTGAGGTTCGCCGATGACATTGTAATTCTGTCAGAGACAGCAAAGGACTTGGAAGAGCAGTTGAATGGAATGGACAGTGTCTTGAAAGGAGGATATAAGATGAACATCAACAAAAGCAAAACGAGGATAATGGAATGTAGTCGAATTGAGTCGGGTGATGCTGAGGGAATTAGATTAGGAAATGAGACACTTAAAGTAGTAAGGGAGTTTTGGTATTTAGGGAGCAAAATAACTGATGATGGTCGAAGTAGAGAGGATATAAAATGTAGACTGGCAATGGCAAGGAAAGCTTTTCTGAAGAAGAGAAATTTGTTAACATCGAGTATAGATTTGTCAGGAAGTCATTTCTGAAAGTATTTGTATGGAGTGTAGCCATGTATGGAAGTGAAACATGGACGATAAATAGTTTGGACAAGAAGAGAATAGAAGCATTCGAAATGTGGTGCTACAGAAGAATGCTGAAGATTAGATGGGTAGATCACATAACTAATGAGGAAGTATTGAACAGGATTGGGGAGAAGAGAAGTTTGTGGCACAACTTGACCAGAAGACGGGATCGTTTCGTAGGACATGTTCTGAGGCATCAAGGGATCACCAATTTGGTATTGGAGGGCAGCGTGGAGGGTAAAAATCGTAGAGGGAGACCAAGAGATGAATACACTAAACAGATTCAGAAGGATGTAGATTGCAGTAGGTACTGGGAGATGAAGAAGCTTGCACAGGATAGAGTAGCATGGAAAGCTGCATCAAACGAGTCTCAGGACTGAAGACAACAACAACAACAGCTAGTACCTCAGAAAATGTTAAACACCACAAAATCCTTAATATGAGTAAGCTGTCAAAATATTCAGAGTGGGTAGTTAACGCTGCTGATGCGTTACGTAGGTTACCAACTACAGTGAAAGCATATTACCATGTTTTCCTCTGCTTAATCCTTCAATTTTTGTTAAAAAAAGTTGTATACTGCTAAAAATCTTATGAAGGTATTTACATAAATTGAAACTCAATTACTCTGTTTATTCTGCAGATTTGAAGATGCCTATTAGTTAAACGAAAACAAATATCATCTAGATAGTATTGTGTAGTATTTCAATCAAAACTGTTAAAATCTGTACTAACAATAAAACTATGAAACCGTCGTCTTTGTTTGTCTGAACACGCTAATCTCTAAAAATACGTCTCAAAATTTCATGGTGTTTTCACAGGTAACTTGAGCGTTGCTTGTGGCAGTGTATTGGCTTTAGTTCACAAAATCGGATCACGGAATGAAAATTATCTCGTAGTTGAAAAGTTTAGGAATCCGCTCAGCTTATTAGTTCCGATGTTTACCTTAGTGACGACGTAGGAAATTCGAGAATCAATAGATAGCGCTGTTAGTATTTTTTACCTCAGTAACAGAAATGGTTTTCAGAAGTTTGCGTCAGTGACAGAACTAAGGACCGCTATCGTACCTTTACGAATATAAGCTGACATTGAGCCTAGTAGGCTGGGATATACGTATTTATTTTTTCGCTTTCTGTACTGAAAGCTTAGTGCAGTGGCTTTGCTTCCTTCGATAGTTTCATTTGTATTTGATTTCTTGGCTAAGAAAAACGAATTTATTGACAAAGTGATCCAATAATGGTTTCGTTTGCTGTACGGAAACGTAAAAAGCGATGGTATGCAGAGGCCCTTGTGTAACTTCGTTGCGAACTACGGTCGTATAGCTAGTTTGGGGTAAATAGCCTCGTAATTTATTGACATCGACGTTAGTGCAATAGAAACCCTTATGAGATATGAGCTGCGCCGTGAAGTCAGTAAGTGGACACGATCACTACCTAACAAGTGGTTGGTCAGTATTTGTGGATGGCTGAGACGATAGGGAAGCAGTCAGAGACACTGCGCCCTGAATACAGTTAGGCTGCGAGACAGTGGGGAGGACGTGGACACGCGGGGCGGCAGTGGTTGCGCGATGGCGTGGGCGATGCGCGGGCGTAATGTCAGGGTGCGGCGCGGGGGAAAGGTTGCTGGGCTGGCGCAGGGCAGAAGCCCGCGGCCACGCCCACTCTGTCCGGCAAAGGGCGCGGGTCACGATGCGCAGCACACACCACACCACACCACGGCAGGGCACCGGGGGCTGCTGCTCGTGGGGGCGGCGAGCCGAGGCCGCGAAACCAGCGGGCGGCGCTGGCCGCTCTCCACGTACTCAGCCTTCAGTGAGACTCGGGGATGTGGCGCAGGCCTTGTTTGAGTAAAGCCTGCGTCTTGGCTGTCAAGGAAGCGTTCGACTGTGAAAATCACATCGTCTTCATTCTGGAAATGCCTACCACGGAATGGTCTCACCATCCAAGGAAACAGGAAGCAGCAAGCAGCCACTTGGTGCCGTATCTGTACAGTACGGGGGCTGAGGTGAAATTCGATAGCCCGAAGAAGCAGCGTGCTATGCGTGACTAATAATGAGTAGAACGAGTTGTGTCGTTGCTGCCGGAGCAGAAATAACACGTTGGAGAGCTTCCCGCAACGCTTCGTTTTAAACGCCTCCCGTAACCTTTTTTTTTTTAATTTTTAATGCATAACACAGTTATTCAATTGTCTTTTAGTAGAACTGCCACTTTCCGACTGCACTTTCATCACATCAAAACAAAGCAGGAAACAACTAGAAATGCATGAAGTCGAATCAGTAGCACAGAGGCGCTATACATTAATACTTACAAAATATATGTTAATCACATATCATAGCATATTGTACCAGTATGGCAATCCATAAAATTATTGTTCCATCTGAACTGCTGAACATATGCAGAACTACACCGATATCATCGCACAAGATGATGTGCACCATTTGAAAGCTGTTATAACAGATCACCACCTAAATGTAAACAGTCCAAACAGCAACAAGTTTGTTTGCGTGGTCACCATCCACAGCAAGCATATTTGTTTTGTAAATAAATCCATCTTTTCTTGATACAAAGTAATTTATTTCGATACAAAGTAATTTATTTCTCCCATACACATTTGACCTTTTACTTTAAGGCATCCTCATGGAATCTGGAATGATACAGGAATGTTTTAATGAGTGAGAGTATGAAACAGTTCACGTCTCATTTTTTACGTGAATGAGTGATTACTTACAGGTCTTCGTGTTTTTGGTTGGCATCTGCGTTTACTCTGATCCGGTCACAAGCTGGAGATCGCAGACGAGAGAACTCAGATGCCAACCAAAAACGCGAAAAACTGTAAGTAATCACGTCAGACAATTGTCTTATAATCTACAAATATCACATATCAAAACAAAATCATTTTAGATCTCACTGAAGATGCGTTAAAGTAAAAGGCGAAACGTGTCTTGGAGAAATAAAATACACTGCAACAAGAAAAGGCGGCTTTTATTTACAAAAATATACCAAACAGTATCCCACCGTAGTTCTAGACATACGAGCAGAATAAAACTCCATACGTATTGTAACTACGGACGTATGTATGTAAGCTCCACACCTCCTCCTATACCACTGGGTCGATTACAACCAAACCTTCCGCTGCTCCTGGTCTAGTGGCTAGCGTTGCTGCCTCTGGATCACAGGGTCCCTGGTTCGATTCCGGACCAGGTTGGGGATTTTCTCTGCCTGAGGACAGGGTGTTTGTGTTGTCCTCATCATATCATCATCATCATTGGTGATAGTGGCAAAATTGGTCTTTGAGAAAATTAGCACTTATCATCATCATTACAACCAAACCTGGTACATACATCACTTACTATCTGGAAATCATCGGTTTTGGGGTAAGAAGCACCGATCTGTCTAAGGGTGGGGGGGGGGGGGGGGGCGGGCAAAAAAGCAGTAGAGGCCACGACGCGGGAGAAGCCATGATTTAGTCACCCACTGTTTCAGAATGCGACCGCTTAGTGACTTGCAACAGACTTTACACACTATTTTTCAAATCTTTGCAAAACATTCTCTAACGATCTCGGCAAAATGGTGAAAGTTTATCGCTTTCTACATTTTCTCTGTTCATGCAGTAAAACTTCCTCATGAAGCATGTGGTTTTAATGTATTACTAACTCTATTCACATTTCGCAGGCAGTAGTCCCATATACCACAGTATGTACCTGTAAAATTATATTACTGTACAGCACATAGTTAAAGAGAAACGAAGTTATAAACATTGAGCTGCGCGAAAATGGAACTGTAGGGCATAAATCGCAATATGTATAGTTGACATGTACAAATACGTAGGAAACACACAAAGCATGTGTGAAATAATTTGACGCAGTCGTATGTGGGCAAATATGCGGGTACTGAGCTCATCCCTAACCCTTCCAACCATTTCGACCAAATTTGATACACATTGTAGTTTCGATCTGTACTGTGGGGGTAAGAACCACTAGCTGCCTGTTGGTGTGTGGGTGATAACGTGGACAGAGGCGTGGGAGGAGATGGAGAGACAGCCAGAGGGAGGAGAGGAATGGAATAGAATAAATACATACCCGGATAACGCTCGCTGCTCATCTAGTTTTAGAGTAAGAGTACAAGCAAGTTGTGCAAAAGTATAACAAAAATGAAACAATAACATCTCAGAACCAATACCGCAAACATGTGAAGCGTAACGAATATCATACATGTGTTGATAATAAATAAAGAATGTGAATAGAAATAATTACGTCTGTCATATGAGGAGTGATAATAGAAACAATTAAACAGCTGTGTGTCATGGATTAAAAAAAAATGCGCAGCTTCTGGCAACTACGTTCAAAAAATGTTGAATCCCACAATCTCGTCAGCAGACTGACTTAGTTTTGATGCTGTGGCGTTCTGCCCTTTACTGAAAGACGCAAACCGTAGCAACATCTTTTCCGATAATGCTTTTGTCTTTGACGCTTTCGCGCAGTGGCGAATCGGCAGGCTTCCACGGCTCGCTCTACTCCTCTGTCTCGGTGTCGTAGTGACAGAGCAAAGCACTCGTGAGCGGTGGTGAGGAAGTCACCTGGATGCGCCTCACTCGGCAGCAGCATTGCCGCCGCTGCGCCGGTTCGGCGCGCTTTCTGAGCGACTGTGAGCAGTCGGGCGGCGACCCCTGTCGTGCTCACAAGGGAACATCCCCATCGCACCCCGCTCAGATTTAGTTATACGTTGGCACAGTGGATAGGCCTTGAAAAACTGAACACAGATCAACCGAGAAAACAGGAAGAAGTTGTGTGGAACTATGAAAAAAATAAGCAAAATATACAAACTGAGTAGTCCATGCGCAGGATAGGCAACATCAGGGATAGTGTGGGCTCAGGAACGCTGTGGTCCCGTGGTTAGCTTGAGCACCTGCGGAACGAGGGGTCCTTGGTTCAAGTCTACCCTCGAGTGAAAAGTTTATTTTTTTGTTTTCAGACAATTATCAAAGTTCAGGAACTCACACATAATCCACTTCGCTCTCCAAAATTCCAGGACATGTTCAGATTTGCTTGGACAATGCAGGATTTGACGGTCTACACACGGAAACATTTGAAAACATTAAAAACATATGTTTTGATAGAGCACAGGCAAAACTGTGCGACTGTGAAACTGTTGCATTCATTTGTTGCAGTTTATGTGACAAACTCTTATGTTTTAATCACTTTTTTGGGAGTGATTATCACATCCACAAGAAAACCTAAATCGGGCAAGGTAGAAGAATCTCTTTATCCATTCGCCAAGTGTACAAGTTAGGTGGGTCGACAACATATTCCTGTCATGTGAAGCACATGCCGTCACCAGTGTCGTATAGAATATATCAGATGTGTTTTCCTGTGGAGGAATCGGTTGACCTGTGACCTTGCGATCAAATGTTTTCGGTTCCCATTGCAGAGGCACGTCCTTTCGTCTACTAATCGCACGGTTTTGCGGTGCGGTCGCAAAACACAGACACTAAACTTATTACAGTGAACAGAAACGTCAATGAACGAACGGGCAGATCATAACTTTGCGAAAATAAAGAAATTAAAATTTTCACTTCATGGAAGACTTGAACCAAGGACCTCTCGTTCCGCAGGTGCTCACGCTAACCACGGGACCACCGCGCTAGTGAGTTTACGTTGACCTTGATGTTGTCTTATCTTGCCCATGGACTACTCAGTTTGTATATTTTGCTTATTTTTTTTCCATAGTTCCACACAACTTCTTCCCGTTTTCTCGATTGATCTGTGTTCAGTTTTTCAAGGCCTATCCACTGTGCCAACTTATAACTAAATCTGAGGGGGGCTGCGATGGGGAGGTTCCCTTGTCAGAACGTCGCGGAAGCCGTTGGCAACTGATCCCTGTCTGGTTTTGAGCTTTCCCGCTGTCGCCTCGCTTGTGATACTCAGGTGCTCCTGCAGCAGGGGCTCCACTTCCCATTCTGCACAGACACAGGCTCTCTTCCTTCGTGCTTCGGCGCTCAGGAAGCATCTCAGCCAACAGCATCCTAGATTGAACTTTCACCGTGTTGTTCCTTTCAAATGCAGAAAACGAATCACCGCACGATACCACACCTTAACAACGAGCTGCACCATTTCGTTTTGCCGCTTCTTATGGAATACTACGTTATTGGGGCGCCGGCATATCAATATGTACCAAGACTAGACACACGCACCTCAAACCAGGCAAAACTAATTCTGGGTGGCTATAATTTTCCGTTAGTTGATTTGATATTTGAACATCTCAAAAATTACGGGATCAGAATAATTCACGTCTCCCAACGAGTGACATTCCCTCCACAACTGTCCGTGCGTTACTACTTTCAAGTATATCATAAAATGCTTTGCTCTTGTCGCGGACAATTAATTTACTGCTATGCCCACAGCAGTAATTCGCCGCCGCTGTTGACTTTCACCGCTAAAGGTCAGCTGCTATATGCGTTATTACTGGAGGCCGGAGAAAATTTGTCGTGGGTAGCGAAAAGCTGTAAGCAGTCGATTCAGCTGCAATCAGCTAGAAGTTACGTCTGGTTCGCCGACGACTTACACGGTGATTGGCACAGACTTGAAAACTGCAACAGAGCACGCGGGGACTATCCACAGTCCAGCTAGTCAGTCAGGTACAAGGTTTTAATGTGTTCTTGTCTCTCTCTCTCTCTCTCTCTCTCTCTCTCTCTCTCTCTCTCTCTCTCTCTCTGATCAGTCCGCCATAGCCCTTGCTTGACGAATTTAGCTACAGTGTTTTAACAAAGAATCGGTTTAAAGCAGGTTTTGCGTCTTGAAATCCCCTGTGTAGATGTGGAAGAGAAAGAAGGGTAGGGAGAATGAAAGAAGTATAGTCATATTTGACATATTTATGTTAGTGATTAGGAAGCAGGTTTAAATGTCTTAGCCAAATTTGCCTCGATTTTTTACTGAAGATGCTGACGATCTTGATGTGAGTAGCTTAACGGCACCACAACTCGTCATTAACCAAAGCATAAAGCAAGCATATGTGAGACTAAAGCTATCTGCTAGACTGGGAGTCTAAACCAGAAACTCTGTTTATGGAAGCAGCAGGCGAACCGATTGAGTTACGCAGGCAGGGCTCAGGAACGGCTTCACCGCTTCAGTCCGCCAGAACTGGCGTCATTTTTCGTAGTGCAGCAATTGTAGAGGACCACGTTTATCAGGATACTGGTACACACGTGTAGTATCCTTAATACGGCAACTGTTTGTGAGTTAAAACTGATTTCAGTCAGAGCTTGATAATATGAAACAATCATGACATCGTTACGTGCATAGGCCCCTACTTAAGATCTACGAAACGCAAAAGATGAAGACCGAACAGTAGAGAAGGCACATACTCGCATGCATGCGTACTTAAAAGTACATCCATATACATACACAGATTGGTTAAAAAATGACATCGTATTTATAGCCGTGGATTGCTGCGCCGGGATTGGCTGTGTAGGCGCCAAAGTAAGCTTCCAATATGCCTAGCATATAGCTACCCCCTCCCCTCCCCTCCCACTCCCCTTTTTCTTTCATTTATTTGATTTCCTGTTCCTTAAGCACTGAACGTGATCACAAACTGATTTTAAA
The DNA here is from genome assembly GCF_023864345.2 of Schistocerca serialis cubense. Taxonomy (NCBI): domain Eukaryota; kingdom Metazoa; phylum Arthropoda; class Insecta; order Orthoptera; family Acrididae; genus Schistocerca; species Schistocerca serialis. The sequence goes on along the minus strand of NC_064644.1, from coordinate 599,519,537 downwards.
GCACCGTTGTTCATGTCGACTCACTGACAAAGAGAAGCGTCTTGGAAAGGAAGAAGTGAAATTAATCTTCACGTGGTTGAGAGGTTACGTGGCATTATATCACTGCTTACAAAACGAAGTTAAATGAAACTGGCAGTACGAGAACACCGCTGGTCCCTTCTCAGTAGTACGTTGAACCTCCTGACCTGGATGCGTGTGTTGAAGGTTCCATTCAGCCGTTACATCTTGTTCCGAGGCAAGTTAGCACACAACTGGATCTCGGTATCCTGCGTATTGGCATTGGGATGACGTCCGAGATGGCCAGAGACTGTCTGTGTTGCAGACAGTGTTGACCAAGGAAACTTCAACGTCACGCAGGCAGCAGACGCAAGTGCGGTGTGTGGCGGAGCGTTGTTCTGTTGAGAGATGGTACCAGGACTGTGTCAAATGAGGACACAGGATATCTGTGACGTTTCGATGTGCCGTGAGAATCGCCCGAATCACTGCCAGAGGTGACCTGAAGTCAAGACGTACGCCTTTCCGCGCTGTAACGTTAGAAGTAGCGCTGGTACGTCTCCCCAAATCATAGGCGGTAGTGCCCTGCAGCCCTCTCTCCTCCGTACACGCAGGCAGTGGTCATCTGAGGTGGCGCAAAACAGAGGGTTCTTGGTTGAAAATTATGCGACGCCAGTCATTTCATGTGTCCCGGGTGTTGTAAGGCAAACCTGCCTCTGAGGAGCCCTCTGTCTTGTGGTGTTAACAGCGTTGGATGGGTATTTAGTGCCCCAGCTTCTGCTAGGCTCCAAACAAGATTGCGGAATAAGGTGGAATGGTAGTAAGTCCGGTAGCTGCATCGCGATGGTAGCTGTGGATGTGAAAGCATCACGGTGAACTTGCTGCGTAACACAACGATGTGTTGAACCAGGACCTTGACGATGCATTCAATTTTGCTCGCGTTTATATTCAGTGTAAAGACATACCGTCCAATCAGAACGCCCCACGCCCTGGATACCGCACAGTTCAACCAGTTGGCCAAGTGCGAAACCACAAAAAAGTTCTTTGAAACTCTGTCTAGGGCTCTGCATTGACGTTGATCCCTTGCAGTATTCACTGGCCACGTGATGCAATGCACGCCCATAATACACTCTTCCAGGCTTTGTGACACCGTCATTTGTTCAGAACACTAATCTTCTATGGTGGCCTTTCTAGCGTCACCGAACATTAGAATTCTAATCACTTACATACACACTGATGGCGTGTACGTATACGAATTTAATTTGCATCTGCAAACGTATATTCTTTTTTTTTTTTTTTTTTTTTTTGTTTCATCCGTTCGTGTATAGGATACAGATACGATGTGTAAATTTTTAGTACAGTACTTACCTATACATTGGACAATTTCATTGCTTAAAAAGTTTGTTCGGAAACCATCATATAAATTACCACGACAAAAATTTCAATCTGGAATCCGAACCCGGAGCTCTGCCAGTGGAGGGCAGTGCGATGCCACACATCACATCCTATCCAAAACTTAAGTCGTCCACGGAGTTCACCCTGTTCTTCCTTGGAGCACTGGGGCGCGAGGCTTCGCGATAGGGAAGAACTCTGGAGAAGTCAGCTACACACCTGAGTTTATGCCAGAGGCGTACTAGGGGATAGCACACCTCCAACTTCGTCTCATGTTTCGATTCACATTACGATACAAAGTTCTAGATTGAATCATGTAATGAACGCGGCGTTTAGTTAGCGAGAAAATAGAAAAACTCACTGCTATCCTAGATTATTTATAAACATGTAGTTTTCGTTTTTGTGACCTTGATTTTATACCAGCTTTTATTTGTAATAGAATTAGATGGAAATTGTATCGTCACAAATATAGGATCAGCTACGGTCTCTCATTGCGTGTACAGAGATATAATAACGGTGCATTATATATCTTACACCTGCCTTTCGTGTATCGCTCGAGGGAGAATATTCGTTCCAGTATGCTGTGTACTATGGGGTCAACCAGTAGGTGACTTAGCGTAAGAGAGCGGACGTTGTTTTGTGACGTGTCTACCAGGAAAAAGAAAGTAGAGGAACCTGCAGTGACGTCCGGGGAAATTCCAGTGTCCTTCACCACAGGACGCCTCACTGAGAAGACGCAGAAAACGCTACTGCTTTTGTACATTTGTAGTATTATTGCATTCTGTTAACGCTTGTCGGCTTAAAATGCCGGCACGAGACTATAACAGTTTATCGTCATCAAAGAGGTTACAGTATTGTTGAACAATACTGAAAAAAGTAGTGTGTTAGTGATGGTGGCTTTGTAAGCTAAAACTGGTTTTGAAGCGCATTACTGACGGGAAGCGCGAATCGTGTAAGGATGTTTTCAAACTGAGGCAGGGGCTAGGAAATATTCGTTGGGAGATGTTTCAAGTGCTGGCTTTGGCACGTTTCGCAGTTTCGTTCACACTAATAAAGTGGGGTATACTGCGGAGAGAAGACTTTATTTACGTTACTGTGGGGCCCTATACAAACTAAATTCAGCAAGTTTCCGATATGCAGTATTTTAAACAAATTAATGTCGTAAGAGAACTTTTTGGTTAAAATATCGTTAAAAGAAAGATATTAACTCACTGACGATAATGACGATAAATTTTATTTTTACGATAAATGTTACTCAGTGTTTTTTTACAAAATTCAGTATCAGCCCTTGTACTACAGTGCCAATTCCAACTGTCGTTGCCTAGGTAATTCTTAAGACCTAAGCTGCTTCTGTTTTACCCCTGATAAATAGACCAAGTGTTTGTTGCTGTTTCATATTCCATTAGCAGCGAGAACGCTGATAAATGCCACCTCTCTTTAGACGGGTATGACAAATGGAACTGCCAGTTGCGCTAAGTTACCTGGATCGTCACTTTAACGCACAAAGTGATGGTGGACTTAGTATTGATTTCTTTCTCATTGTCTTGAGTAACATCTGATGGGTAAGCGTTTCAACTTAAGTAAATTGTGAGCTGTTATTATTATCATTTTATCAACTATAATTAAAGATCCATATGCCGCTACCAAGTACAACATAACACAGCACTAAAAATGTTTATATGAAGTTGACTACCTAAACTTGACATCGAAAGAGAATTTGAAAACATGGAAACAGAGACCTTCATGAAAGCAGTCAATATACAGTATAGCAGACAGAGATGTAATGAAGATCTTTTCGACAGAACTAAGCCAGTAGATTCAGACAGACAATGATTGTCCCTAAAGGACTCTGACACGAAGAATGAAAGACGAGTGGAAAACAGAATCTCAATATATGCCCCCGAAGAAAATGCAAGAAGATTAAAAGTAATCGGGAAGAGAGGAAAATTAAAGATTAAAAAATACTCGGAAGAAGTACATTTAGAAAAAGTTGTTAGATTCCGTCCCTTGACGTAAACGAACAGTGAAAGTTAAATAATTGGATTAGTTGATCGGAAACAATAATATCGTGATTAAATGAAAATTCAGCTGTGGAATGTTGAAAACTCGGCAGGCAAAATAATAATCTTCACGTAGCACACAGGCCAAAATCGGGGAACCTGTACATTCAACATGCTGTCCGGAGAGAGTATACGATGAAAATGCGAGTGCTATTATAAACTTCATTCCAGGGTCCAACCTAATAGTCATTTGCATCTTTTTCGTACAGCCACCTTCGACGGTTAGGAAGTGCCTATTTCATTGCCCTTGTATCTGGTGGGAAAGCGTTTCATTCTGGAACTGAGCTGACTGCGTAACGTTGTTATGCTTTGTGTCAAATTCAGCGTCATTGTATTCGATACTGCTGTGGAATGCGATGGCAGTCATGAACAGCGAGCAGCGAGGCAGCGGCCGCGTTGTCTGAGGGAATGCTCTGTGCTGCGCGCGGCGACTTGCTGGCGCGTCTTATTACACGCCTCACGGGTTTTTGCCCTGGTTCATCTTGTGTAAAGTACCCACCTGGAAGAGTCAACAAGCAGGTCACGGAGTGTAGACGTTAGCTCGCAATAGTGAGATGATCGGACCTTTACAACATGGGATCACATGTAAGTGCTATGGATTGTCACATTTAGGTTGGTTGAACGGGAAATAATCTGTACACTAAGTAAAACTTTTTCAGCTTTTGCTGGTCTTTTATATCTTAAAACTATCCACACGGTGAAAAACGTGAGGTTTGAAGTTAGCAAGATGGTAAGATCAATGACGACGACCGATAATATATTCAGCATTTTTCTGCAGTTAATATTTCAGTTATGTTTAACTTGGTATCATCTAAATAATAATTTATTATTATATTCTTGCACTATCTTTTTGTTAAAAAATCGTCCCTTACCTTTGAGATTCAAATTAATCAGATTGGTCTCTTTATAAACTCTGTTACGTGAGGTTTCTACAGTAACTTAATTCGTGTAATCACTGGACGACTATGACGTGACAGTCTTTATTTGTTAGTGCAACCTTCTCTTTCCTATAAATTCTGTGCATAATATTAGATTTACATCAGCAAATGTCAGATTTTGTAGTATATAATAGCCTCGAAAGTCCTGTGGTTACCATATTTCTTGATGATCTAAGAAGCCGTAATCCAGTTCGTTCGTGAATAAAACTTGTTCCAGAGCGCAAAGGAACTGTCTTAATCAATACCTATGTATTGACAAGTGAGGCTCCTTGGCTGCTTGGGTGTCAAACGAGTAATACCATCGACCAGCGTTCAGTTCTCAGCGTGTCCCGGTATTTTTTCTGTCTCTTGTCGCTTCTTTCACCCCTCGCAATGCTCTGTGCTCTGTGCACAAGCTGTGGAGCTGCACCACGGTTCGTTGTCCACATTGCACTGGAGGTCCCTCAGCAACTCACTGGCTGAATCAGTCAAAAGGAGAGGACCTACCACGTTCAATAGGTCCGTGCATTGCGATATTCAAACAGAGCTTTGGGTTGAGGCTAGCTTCACCTTGTTCCCTGTTAGGAAACAGATTCTGTTTTCCAGTGCAGCCATGAGCAAGCTGTGGGCTATTCAGGGTGGAGGTGTTTTTTTTTTTTTTTTTTTTTACTCCGTGTTCCAGCGAAAGTCCGCACTGGGAAGTAGAGAGGGCAATTAATGCTGACCTGAGCTGCCCACAGAAGAGGCGGAGGGTGGGTGGGTGTGTACTGTGTAGGTATGGTTCTGCCGCTCACTGCCTCCGCGGTTACTCCATGCCATAACTATGTGGTTTCCTCATAATTCTCGCAGGATTTACAAGCGTCGTGTTCGTACTCGGCAACGAAAAAAAAGAAAATGATCAAAGAAAACGGACTTGTCAGTCAAAGCAGACCACAATGCTGAAAGTGTGAAAAACTCGTTGGAGCTACGCAAATGATGGGACGAGTGTGAACCCTGACCTGAAGATCGCTGCTGCTCTACTTCCCTCGTGACTTGCACTTCACAAAGCTAGACAGTTGACAGTCGGATGGAGCTACGATTACGCTGTTTGAAGGCCCAATAATCGCCCCCCCCCCAATTCTTTAAAGACTCCAACTCCCATGTATAAAACAGCTTCAAACGTGTCATTACTTTGCAAATGAGTTAATTTGTTAAATATTTGACGCTAAGGGTGCAAAACCTTCATGTTTTCAGACGTAAAATCATAATTATGTTACAAGATTTTAAACATTGGCTGAAATAGCAACTGTTGAAATTCTTCACGATAAAGGATGACAGCCAAAACAGTTGTAGGATAAAGATTTATTAAAATTCTTGACCAGGGTTTCGGTATATATAAATATATCTTCATCAGAAGTAAAAAATCTAAAATTACATCATGCAATGGAGATTAATAAAGCAATTGTGCCAAAGATGTCTTAATTATTGACGACGCCTTTGACGCAATTGCTTTATTAATCTCCATTGCATGATGTAATTTTAGATCTTTTACTTCTGATGAAGGTATATTTATATATACCGAAAACTTGGTCAAGAATTTTAATAAATCTTTATCCTGCAACTGTTTTGGCTGTCATCCTTTATCGTGAACAATGTTTGTATTATTAGTTTCAGATCATTCACCCAAAGAGTAGTGAAAAAGTGAAAGCCAAAACCGGTAAACCAAAAAAGGACCTTCATCGACATTTTCATCCATACCCCCCAAGCCACCTGACGGTGTGTGGCGGAGGGTACCTCATTTGGACATTGTCTCCACCGTTGTCCATCCTTTCAAATACGTTGGCTCTTTTCTTCGCTTTGATGTTCGCTTTCATCTAAGGACACTTATGGATAAACTAAATAAAGAACATTAGCCGTATGTAAAGTTTGTTGGAAGTCGCTCTCATTATAAATCAGTCGATGACTATAGTGACGGTAATTTGCGCTCCGCTTTAAGTACGTTGAGTGGTATATGAGGATACTGCCTGTAAGATGTTTCGCGAGTAGTTAGTAGCAAAGAAGTAACAAATTAAAATTGCAAGTTTGATGCTAACGTTTCTCTGCATGCACCGCGAAAATGCAGTAAGCGATAAACATTTTTCCCTTTCATTATATTGTGAGGGTGTGAGCAAGAAAAACTTTCGAAAAAGTTTGAAATTACGTGTAAAGTTCGTCTGAAGTCGCAAAGCCAGCTCACTCTGACAGTGGCTGAATAAAGTGTGGGTAATTTGCGTGCATTGGGTTACGTTGTTTCAATATGTATACGTCGTTTCTGACTATAATACCTTACATATTTTGTTAAAACTTATCGTAAGATTATACCTCTTAGATTTATCACAAAATTTTAATGTTTTTAAGTTCGGGCAGTAATTGTACGAAATACTGAAAATGGAAATTTTGTTGCCCATGTAAGCCTTCAGATTAGTAATCTGCAATTGACATCGGGTGACCGACTGACCATAGCCGTTTAGTAGTACATGTGTAACATATCTAAACTGTTTGGTAGTTCCCTTGCCTAAAGTGACTTGTGTGTACGAGCTTGATCGTGTTGAAGAACGACCTGCGAGTGTCTTTATGCCCTACATGAAAAATAATGCGTCACTTTATCTTCTATTTTCTCCTAATCAGCTGATTCGCCCGTTCCAGGTTCTTGTCCATGGTAGCGGAGCGTGGGCGTCCTGTGCGAAGCCGGTCTCTGACGTCAGTACTGCACCTTTTAAAATGTTTTATCCACGCGTTTGCACCACTACAAGCAATGCACTGTGTGTCGATGAATATCTGCCGCACTGAAATTCTCCCTTTCAAAAAGTGTTCAATCACAGCGCACTCCCGAGAACGGCACGATGCGCATAACTTCTGCACACGCCGCGCCACTGTGTGTTCAACAGGTCGCCCACACATGGGGGCGTCCGCTGCTGCGAGTGAACCCAGTTACAGCAGTACGTGACGTGGGAAATAACTGCTCACGATCACCTCTTACTGCAGTACCGCACAACTCTTTACAGAGAGACATCTTTCAAGGACGCCTTTATTCTTTCCGATTACGCTTATTGCTTCCACCATTTTTTACACACTCTGCATAACTACTGTAATTAACATAGCTACAGTGTGCCACGCTACCTACTAATAGCCATCCGTGTTGCGCATAAATCCACTCGTTACTGCTTCTGCGTTTCCTACCGTGCCTTTCACTTGCTCTGTTTCAAATGCTGACAGCATAGAAGCAGAAATGCCGCTTGTTGGAAGTGGTTTTAAAGCTGTGATGTATTGACCATATTACTGTTTAAGCGTCTCGTTAAAAAATGTAATCCGTTATTCAACTCTACATGCATTTAATTACGTATTTCAAATATAACTTTCTAAAATTAGAATTTGCCTCATTAAAATGTAAATGTTAGTGCGCAGTGTTGTGTAAAAGAGGTTTTTCTTTCAAATACTTAAAGCAGCAAATTCAGTTGTATCACCGTAGTTCTTTGAATCTCTTCTATGCATTTAACACATGGGTTTTAAAGCACTCTGTTTACGTAAATAACGTTTGATAAAAGAAATACTAAACAATAATAATAAATCATCGATACTGACCGTAATATACAGGGCGTTCGACTATTATAGGTACAAACGATAGATTTATTTTAGGACAATGAAACGAGCAAATAATCCTAATAAACAAAGGGCCGGAAAGCAGTGGTATGCCCGATGTGATTTGTTACGACCTAGTGCATGAGCACGTTAAAACAGTCCCAAGGACCTAAAGTGCACGTATGCACTTGAGGAGAAACGCCTAACAGCAAGTGTTTCGCGTGGACGCAGTTCATGTGGAGGCAGGTTTCTGTAAGACCCTTCATCGGTGCCCGCACACGTTCAAAAATCGCAGGCATGTTCCGAATGCAGTGACAACCACCCACACTGCTTTCACGGAGTTCAAAACTATCAACAGGGCTGGAATACACAGAAGCTTTAAAAAGTCCTCACGCAAAAAAAAAAAAATCAGACGGGTTCAAGGCGGCTGACGAGTGTCGCCAGGGCAGCGAGCCACGGCTAATACTCCTGTTGTCGAAATGCTGCGTACCAGCACTTCGGATGTACTGAATAATGATAAACTCAAACGAGGGCACTTTTGTAACTTTGTAATTAACGCCACATAAGCGGTATTTCGACATAACCGGTGTCTTAGTCATTAACAGTATTGTGCATTCGTCATATCGGGAAACCCATTACTTTCTCTACTTACATTTATTGGTACTATGTGCTTACATAGTTATCTTCTGGTACCCCTTTGGTTAGTGCCTAAACTAGACAGAGCCTGTATATTCTTCAGTGAGTTAAGTGTCTGACGTAAGGGGATTTGATCCATAGTCCGTTCTCAAAATTTTTCTCGCTCTTGCCATGACTTCCATCTTACCCAACGCATTTTGTATTTGAACGTTTTTAGTGCCTAGTGCTTCAGACGTCCCTCTAGCTGTATGATGCGATTCGAAGGACGCAAAGAACATGCAATCTCCAATAGAAACACGCCTACTAAAGTGGCAAGTTCAAACGATACTAAAAGTTGATTGCTACTTCGTTCACTGAACTACTGCAATAACAAAACTTAACGCAAAGAGCAGTACAAGGGAAATGCTGCAATTTCGTTTCTTTCTTTCTTTATGCCGCAGGACTAACTCTCACTGCATTGAAGCTTCTAGTTGTTACGTAAGTACCTTCGACTATTAATTACATATTCATGGGCCACCTCACGATGTTCCCATAATTATATGTAACGTTAACTGCACACTCCAGAACTCCCGGCAATTGATGCTGCTGGCTTATACAGCAGTCTTCGTCTCAATCGCGTGTGTTGTGGGGTTTGACTTCGAGGTCGCCTGCCGGAATTTTGATGGAGGAAGAAATGTTCATCGCTTAAGAGGCAATGGGCAGTACTATACAGTCCGTAACAGCCAGATTGTGCGTCCAAGTCCTCGGTCAAATCGCAATCCCATGGAGAGTCTCGTGGACAGAGTGCATATGACACTGTTGTTACAAGTCCGTCCGACGGATTGATACCTTATTCTTTTGGCGCACCCTCTGCGTGTTAATCGGGATGAGCAACCTATGTGCGAGGAACCATGTTTCATCTCTCCATCCCCACTCGCCTCCATCGAAAACACATCACTCCACTACATTCTACAGGCATCCATCAGCTCTTTTACCGCAAGAATCACACCAGAGGTGCCTAACTCACAGGACGCCGGCAAGATGTCATGTGAATCAGATCTCGACATGAGATGAAGATGGTCGGCGACAAGTGCTCTTGAAAGGTGGTGAGATCGTGGAAACGAGTCTTCAGTTTAACGATCTGTCAGATGTTTTGTAATTTGATCCATTGCTTCTCATTAATGTATTACATTATCCATAAGAGTGTTTACCTGCTAGTAACTGAGTAGAGCCTAAACCATAGCTGTTGTTTGATCTGAGACCCTGACTACTACTTCTGACCCCAGGACCCTCATTTGGCGTTTATCTAGCGGCACCGTTTGCGCTTCCCATCGTAACTCGCGCAAGTGGGTGACTCAGAGCGTAGAGCTTGCAGTAGACGAGCGTCGGCTGCCATAGCTAATAGAAACCCTACGCTACCACCTCACTAACATGCTGCGGACTCTCATTCTGGAGTATCGTCTTTCCCACTGGGGTCTTGTGCGATGACAGCAGTACTTGTAATCTACAGCACCTTCCGAAAAAAGTGGTGAAGAGATGGAAATGCTCCTGAAGAAATCCAGTCTTTCCAAGAAGGATAATGAAGGTATTCGTCTAGGTATTGAAACCAAAGTGTCGTATGAATTGATGTACCTGTTTCATGCGATAAGAATATATTCGGATCAGAGGCCCATTGTTCTACATATGGAACAAGTTATCGCATTTACTCTGTCCCACCCACGAGTAGATCCGCATATACACACACCAGGCGTCTATTTTTATCCAGTACATGAATTGTTGTAGAAATAGCGCCAGTCTTCGGATACAGATCAAGATCTACAGCAGCTTGTCCTCGGTCGTAAGGAAAATGCCGAAGTTGGAAATCGCTCGAAATGTTCCGTAGCCGGACGGGGTGAGCGAGCGGTTCTATGCGCTACAGTCTGGAACCGCGCGACGCTACGGTCGCAGGGTCGAATCCTGCCTCGGGTCTGCATGTCTGTGATGATGTCCTTAGTTTAGTTAGGTTTAAGTAGTTCTAAGTTCTAGGGGACTTATGACCTCAGACATTAAGTCCCATAGAGCTCAGAGCCATTTGAACCATTTGAAAACTTCTGTTTCAGAAGCCCTCCTGTTAACTGAAATTTGATCCGTAATGAAATGGCTCTCAGATAGCCCACTTTTCACATTAGCGCAAAGATTGCCAAGCGTAGAGTAAAATAAAAAACAATGTATTGAAGATGGCAAGTATTTAAACATACCAATATATCTGCCTACCATACCACGTAATTCAGCCAGTAAACACTGACCCGGAGAGCTTCATCAATGCATAGCATTTTTAAATCCAAGCCGTGTAACAAAAGCTTGGGAGAGTAACAACATGACATCAATCGTTGTAGCAAATTTTTTTAATCTACGTAGGAGCACCAACGGTAGTCTCTCCTGTCAACTAATAAATTCCTTAGCTATTTTTACTTGAATATTATATACTAATCATATAGTCTGCATATATCTGTTACCTTATAGATATATAAACACTTGCAACACATTGTATTTACGAATAACACAATTCCTTAAGTACCTCACATGAAGTTCGAAGCCATCTTGACGCTATGAATACAAGAGAGAGTGCATAAAACCCGCGCCCCTGAGCGGGCTTGAAACAGCGACGACGAGCTATTGAAGAGGTACGAGGCAGCTATGACTGCCCCTCCCCGCACCCCCTTCCGCGCAAGGAGCGAATAGAGGAGCCTGTATTATGTACGTTGTAAATTTAACGGAATTCATTTTCCTGCCTAAGCTGTTCTTTCATTTCTAATGCAAACACTTTGATTCATTATATAGCATTCAGTAAATTTCGGTTCCTTAGGCATTATTGTTGCTGTTGTTGTCGTCGTCGTCTTCAGTCCAGACTGGTTTGATGCAGCTCTCCATGCTACTCTATCCTGTGCAAACTTCATCTCCAAGTACATCTTCTGAATCTTCTAATTGGTGATCCCTTGATGCCTCAGAGCATGTCCTACCAACTGATCCCTTCTTCTAGTCAAGTTGTGCCACAAACTCTTCTCCCCAATTCTATTCAGTACCTCCTCATTAGTTACGTGATGTACGCATCTGATCTTCAGCGTTCTTCTGCAGCAGCACATTTCGGAAGCTTCTATTCTCTTCCTGTCTAAACTATATATTGTCCATGTTTCACTTGCAGACATGGCTACACTCCATACAAATACTCTTAGAAAAGACTTCCCAACACTTAACTCTATTCTAGATGTTAACAAATTCCTCTTCTTCCGAAACGCTTTCCTTGCCATTGCCAGTCTATATTTCATATCCTCCCTACTTTGACAATCATCAGTTATTTTGCTCCCCAAATAGAAAAACTCATGTTCTACTTCAAGCGTCCCATTTCCTTATCTAACTCCCTCAGCATCACCTGATTTAATTCGACTCCATTCCATTATCCTCGCTTTGCTTTTGTTGATGTTCATCTTGTATCCTCCTTTCAAGACACTGTCCATTCCGTTCATCTGTTCTTCCAGGTCCTTTGCTGTCTCTGACAGACTCATAATATCATCGGCAAACCTCAAAGTTTTTTTATCTTCCCCATGGATTTTAGTTTCTACTCTAAATTTTTCTTTTGTTTCCTTTACTGCTTGCGCAATATGCAGATTGAATAACATCGGAGATGGGCTGCAACGCTGTCTCACTCCCTTCCCAACCACTGCTTCTCTTTCGTGCCCCTCGACTCTTATAACTGCCATCTAGTTTCTGTACAAATTATAAATAGCCTTTCCATCCCTGTGTTTGACCCCTGCCACCTTCAGAAATTGAGATAGAGTATTCCAGTCAGAATTGTCAAAAGGTATCTCTAAGTCTACAAATGTTAAAAACGTAGGTTTGCTTTTCCTTAATCTATCTTCTAAGATAAGTCGTAAGGTCAATATTGCCTTACGTGTTCAAACATTTCTACGGAATCCAAACTGATCTTCCCCAAGGTCGGATTCTACCAGGTTTTCCGTTCGTCTGTGAAGAATTCGTGTCAGTATTTTGCAGTCGTGGGCATTATTATGAAAATAAAATTGTTGTTCTTGTGGTGTAACACGCCACACATCAGTGCGCGGAAAGACACATTCGATCGTCTAACTGGTAAGAGTTTCGCACAGTTATAGTGGATGCGGCTACAGCTGCCACAGATGTGAAGTCCATACGGTAAACAATGGAGCCCGTGTGTGGATTTTGTCTCTGTGCCAGCAGACATGTGGGTTACTTAAAGACTGAAACAGTTACCCACTCAAATTTGCAGGTTGCCTGTTTGACGGATTCCAGGGACAACAAAAATTCGATTTTCAGTATCTTATGTTGTCTGAATCTAAAAATATACAATGCTGTCATCTAACAGGTAATATCTTACATTAAAAGTTTTACGCAATAAGTACTGAAGCTCAAATCTCTGTATGTGACATCTGGAGCAGTGTAACTGACGATGCCGAAATTAACCATATTATTCATCCAGTATTTGAAAATGAGAGCACTTGGCGACTTAGAACAAATTCTAGACATAATTTCGAAACTTTTCTGCGCTGACAGCCGCCGCAAGAAATTGAAGGAAAAAATTATTGCTTACTGTGTACGTTGCTGCTGTTCATGCAGTGAAACTTTGGCATCATGCACGACGTTTTAATTTATTACTTCTTTATGTGTATTCGCGGCACATTTTACAGCCAGTATTCTCATGCACTGCTGAATGTACTTGCAAAATTATATCGTTGTACGACGTGTAATTCAGGAAATGTGACGTGAGGTACGTGAAAACCTAGAGAAGAGGTGTCGTAAATTACACCTCGTAAACTACGGGATCGATTTCAATCAGACTTGGTACATACATGACTTATTGACGGCAAGCAATGGCTACGGGTGTAAGAACAATGTACCTATGAAAAAGGAGTGTGAGGTGGAGGGGAGGGGGGGGGGGGGTTTGAAAAAGCAGCGTAGCCGATGACGCGCGAATGCCAGATTTTATTCATCCAGTATTTGACAGTGAGGGTACATAGTGACTTGCAACAAATTTTGCACAGAATTTAAAAAAGTTTACCAAACACTTTGTTGATCACAACTCCCACAAAATGATGAAACGTAAAAATTTTATCGCTTGCTACATTTTCCCTGTTCGTACAGTAAAATTGTTGCATCCGGCGTGACGTTTAAATTTATTACTTCATTACTACTCGTATATATGGTATTCGCAACACATTTTTCATACAGTATCTACATATGACGCTGAATGTTCCAACAAAATTATGTCATTGTACCACACATAGTTCAAGAGATACGACACAAACACTGGGATGCGTTCAAAACTGCCGCATCATGCATGTCATTTAAATTTTTTACTTCTTTGCTACGAAGTCTATTCGCAACACGGTTTGCAGACATTATGTACGTGCAGAATTATATCATTGTACGACTCACAGTTTGCAGGAGTCATGCATAAACACGGGAATGGATGAAATGCTATTTTATGCATAGGGTTTAGATTTTAAGGAACCGGAATTGCGGCGCGCACCGTTACTGGTGATACTTTACAATACGTTAGTGTGGCTGTTGAAGTGAAAGCACACATTCTGACACTAAGACGTTGATCACGATGTGTGTGCCCCCCAGGGGGTCCACAACTCTTTCGTGGATACGTGCGTGGCGAGCACGGGGCCCCGAGCCATTGCAGCCTTCTTTCTCTCCCGGGCTGCATTTCCTTTCCCTTCCTCTCCTTTCCCCTCCATACCCCTTTCCCCTCGCCCTCTCCTCTCCCTCTATTGGTGTCCTTGCTTATGTTGGCCCCCGCTATCCTCCTGGTTCTGTTGGTTTTACACTCTGGCTTTGTTGCGTAATCATCTCCTCCTTTTGGCATTCCTTGGTCCCCCTCTGGGGTTTGACCTCCATTCCAAAATTTCTCTTCCGTAGTGTGAGCCATTTGGGGAAGAGCACCTTACCTAGTGTCTCCGACGTGTGCCCTCCTAGTATATTCCACCTTTTCTTCTACGTCGTTGTCTGATGCTAGGGTGCATAGCCAGCACGGTAGCCAGCCCGTGTGGTGGGGTCGCTATGTACCCTTTTGGTTGAGCCCCCTGAACACACAGGGATCACACTTCTGATACCTGAGCTGTGACCTCCTCATGCATGCCTTGGAGTGGTTGCTCGTCATCCTGGAGCATCGGAACTCCCGGCAATGGCCGCCGTGCCAGACGGCCCTTGCTGCGGCTGGGTGGCGCCCGTGAGGAGAGCCCCTGATCGGAGTGGGTGGTATCAGGGCGGACGCAATGCAGATGAAACGCATAAGGGTCCAAACCTCTGGCCGCTCTTCTGCGGCCGTCTCTCTGCGTGGTACTGATTCCTCAAGTGCTGCTTCTCTTGCCCCTTCTGCCTTCCCTTCCGTGGCTACCCCCTGGGAGGAGGGTCAGGCCCGTCGTCTAGGGGCAAAACCTTTCCCCCGTTATCTAGTTTGCACCAGGACTGATGGAGATACTTTCACCAGTGTCAAACCTTTATTCTTTGTTGAACACATTGAAGACAAGTTCGGCGAAGTGGACTCCCTGAGCAAGATGCGGTCGGGTTCATTACTGATAAAAACTGCTTCGGCTGCCCAATCTGCGGCCCTTCGTGCCTGTACCCATCTTGGCACAATTCCCGTGTCCATTACCCCTCACCAGTCTCTCAATATGGTACAAGGTGTGATTTTCCACAGAGACCTCATCCTTCAAACTGATGAGGAACTTCGGGACAATCTCGGACGGCGGGGTGTTCACTTCGTTCGGCGTGTTCAGAAGGGTCCTAAAGATAATCGTATTGATACTGGTGCCTTTATCCTGGCCTTTGAAGGGGATACCCTTCCTGAGAAAGTTAAGATTATGGTCTATCGCTGTGATGTGAAGCCGTACATCCCACCTCCTATGCGGTGTTTTAAGTGCTTGCGTTTTGGCCACATGTCTTCTCGCTGTACCCAGGACCCTCTCTGTGGTGACTGTGGACGTCCACTCCATGAGGGGAGTCCCTGTGTTCCCCCTCCTGTATGTGTAAATTGTCATGGTAGTCATTCTCCACGTTCAGCAGATTGCCCAGTTTATAAGAAAGAAAAAAAGATACAGGAGTATAAGTCTCTTGATCGTTTAAGCTACACAGAGGCCCGTAAGAAATATGCACGATTGCACCCTGTGTCCATGACATCTAGTTACGCCTTGGTTACATCTTCATCCCTTCCTCCCCCTTCCTTACCCCCGTCCCGGACCCCTCTCCTTCCCCCCTCCCCTGCGGCTCCCACACCTTCTCCTCTGGGCGCCGCTCCCCCTCCCCAGCCGGAGAAGTGTCCCACTCCTTCGGCGTCTGCTGGTCAAGGGCGCCTCTCCCGGGATGCCCCTTCCCGGCACCTTCCAGGTCAAAGGTCTGCTGCAGCGCGGCGACCGCGAGAGCCGCGGTCTATCGGCCCCCAGGTCGCCCGGTCTCTTTCTGTTCCTGATCTTGCTGCAGCTGGCTCCATTATGCCACACAGCCCTCCTCGATCTCAGCCTGAAAAGAAGAAGAAACATAAGTCCCGGGACAAAGAGCCTCTGGTGTCACCGGAGGTCCCTTCCCCGGCTTCACAACCGGATTCTGACCTGTCGTTTATGGATGTCGCCCCCTCCTTGTCGGTGACGGGTGGGGACCCGGCGGTATGACTGGATTTAGCGTGTTCAGCCCTCATTTAAACCATCGTTCTGTGGTTCTCCAATGGAATTGTAATGGCTACTATCGTCACCTTCCGGAATTGAAATCCCTTCTTTCGTCCTACTCAGCAGCTTGTGTGGTTCTCCAGGAATCTCATTTTACTGATGCTCACTCACCGACCCTCCGTGGGTTCCGTGTTTTCTGTCGAAATCGGGTCGGACCCTTGCGGGCTTCTGGTGGCGTTTGTACGTTGGTCCGTACAGACATTGCTAGCACGTGGATTCCTCTCCAAACTACATTGGAAGCGGTTGCTGTTAGGGTCCACTTAGACTCTGCAGTCACAGTATGCAATCTTTATCTCCCTCCTGACAGAACTCTTACACCTGCTGCCTTAACCACCCTTCTTCAGCAACTTCCTCCTCCCTTCCTCCTCCTTGGGGATTTTAATGCTCATCATCCTTTGTGGGGCAGTGCCTATCCATCTAGACGAGGTCTTCTTATCGACCAATTTATTGCAGACCACGACCTGTGCCTTCTTAATGATGGCTCCCCTACTCATTTCAGTGCTGGTCATGGTACCTTTTCTGCCATTGATCTTTCTCTTTCTTCTCCCTCTCTCCTCCCTTCATTACACTGGTCGCCACACGACGACCTTTGTGATAGTGACCATTTCCCGTTGATTATCACGCTCCCTTCCCGCTCCCCGATGGAGAGGTTACCTCGTTGGTCTTTCCACCGCGCCGATTGGCCTCTCTATACTGCACAGGTCGAGTTTCCTCCCTCTTTGTCGGGTTGTATTGATGACGTCCTACGTGACGTGTCTGACGCGATTGTTCGCGCTGCTAACCTTGCTGTCCCGCGCTCATCTGGACAATTTCGTCGTCGGCAAGTCCCGTGGTGGAGTACGGCCATTGCCATTGCCATCCGTGATCGCCGTCGAGCTTTGCAACACTTTAAGAGGCACCCATCTGTAGCCAGCCTTTCTACCTTTAAGCGCCTTCGCGCTAAAGCCCGTTATTTAATCAAACAGAGCAAGCGGATATGTTGGGAACGACTCGTTTCTTCCCTTGGTTCCACTGTCCCTCTGTCACGGGTATGGGCTACACTTCGCTCTCTCCAAGGTTGCCATCGGCAGTCCACCCTCCCAGGCCTTCACCTCCCAGATGGCATTTGTACGGACCCATTAGTTCTCGCAGAACATCTTGCGACCCATTTTGCAGTGGCATCAGCGTCGGCCTCCTATCCAGCTGCTTTCCTTCATCAAAAACAGCAGGCTGAAGCTGTCACCTTATGTTTCACCACTTGTGAGTCAGAATCTTACAACGAACCTTTCACTGAATGGGAATTTCTTTCTGCTCTATCTGCTTCTCATGATACGGCTCCTGGCCCAGATTCCATTCATAACCAGCTGCTTCAACATCTCAGTGCTCCACAACGGCACCATCTTCTTCGGGTGTTTAACCGTATCTGGCTCCAGGGTGACTTCCCTTCTCAGTGGAGGGATAGCATTGTAGTTCCTGTCCTTAAGCCTGGTCAGAACCCCCTATCTGTTGACAGCTATCGGCCAATTAGTTTGACCAATGTTGGTTGTAAGTTACTTGAACGGCTGGTAGCCCGTCGGCTCACTTGGGTCCTCGAATCTCGGGATCTATTGTCCCCTTACCAGTGTGGCTTTCGAGAGGGACGATCTCCAATCGATCATTTGCTTCGCTTGGAATCCGCAGTTCGGCAGGCTTTTTCCCAGCGCCGCCATTTGGTTGCAGTGTTTTTTGACCTTCGCAAGGCCTATGACACGGCCTGGCGCCATCACATCTTACTAACCCTTCATCAGTGGGGTCTTCGGGGCCCACTCCCGATTTTTATCCGCCAGTTCCTGATCCATCGGTCATTCAGAGTTCGAGTTGGTACTGCTTTTAGTTCTCCACGGACCCAGGAGACGGGCATCCCACAGGGTTCTGTCTTGAGTGTCCTTCTTTTCCTCATTGCTATCGATGGACTTGTGGCCTCTGTCGGTCCCTTGGTCGCCCCTGCCCTGTATGTGGATGATTTCTGCATTTGGGTTAGTTCCTCCTCGATGGCATCTGCAGAACGGCAGCTCCAGGTGGCTATACGGCGTGCCTCTGCATGGACCCTCTCCCACGGGTTTCAATTCTCTCCTTCAAAATCGCGGGTGGTCCACTTCTGTCGCCGTACTACGGTCCACCCTGATCCAGAGCTCTATCTCGCTGCACAAAGATTGCCTGTGGTTCCACAGTTTCGTTTCCTAGGTCTTCTTTTCGACAACAAGCTCACTTGGCTGCCCCATATCAGACTCCTGAAGGTAGGATGTTTCCGTAAACTCAATGTCCTTCGCTTTCTTGCCCACTCCTCCTGGGGTGCGGACCGTTCCCTCCTCCTCCGTCTTTATCGTGCTCTAGTTCTGTCACGTTTGGACTATGGTTGTCAAGTTTATGGTTCAGCTGCTCCTTCCACGCTGCACGTGCTGGATCCAGTCCACCATCGTGGTATCCGTTTGGCCACCGGTGCCTTCCCTACTAGCCCTGTTGATAGTCTCCTGGTTGAAGCTGGGATCCCCCCCCTTTCTGTTCGGCGGTCCCAGCTTCTGGTGTCTTATGCCCTTACTATCCGTTCTTCTCCCGCTCATCCTTCCTATTCTATCCTATTCCCAGACCATGGCCGTCGCCCGCCTGACTCCCGCCCTCGGGCGGGTTTACCGGTTGGGCTGCGCCTTGCGTCTCTTACCCGTGATTTTCGGCTTCCTTCTTTGTCCTGTCTTCCTCGCTCCCTCCCCTCCACCCCTCCTTGGTTAGTTCCTCGGCCTCGAATTCGGATGGATCTCCGCCGCGGTCCGAAAGATTCCATCCCCCCGGTGGTGTTCCGTTCCTTTTTCCGCCAAATTTTATGGGAGTTTCGGGATGCTGTTGTTTTTTACACTGATGGCTCTAAATCTGCTGATCATGTTGGGTATGCCTTCACGTCCTTTGTTGGAACGGAAAATCATCTACTGCCACCCTCATGTGGGGTGTTTACTGCGGAATTGATGGCAATTTCCCGGGCCCTTACCTTTATTAAACAATCCCAACACAACCGCGTTTTGTTATGTACGGACTCGATGAGTGGCCTTCTTGCTATTGACCGGTGTTTTTCGCGCCATCCCTTGGTCTCTGCCATCCATGACCATCTCGCTGATCTTCACCGTGCTGCATGTTCCATTGACTTCCTATGGGTCCCGGGCCATGTGGGTATCCCGGGTAATGAGCTCGCTGATCGTTTGGCTGGGGGAGCAGTTACTTACCCCCCGTTTTCTGTAACCCCTCCTGCAGCGGATTTACGGCTTCACATCAAATCCCACTTTGCACAGTCATGGGCCAATTCTTGGGAGGCTACTCCACTGTCTAATAAACTTCGTGCCATTAAGGTGAATACAGGCCCATGGCGTTCTTCCTTTAGCCTCTCCCGCAAGGACTCGACCACACTGTGTCGTCTCCGCATTGGCCATACCAGGCTGACCCATGGTTTCCTTTTGCGTGATGAGCCACCCCCGCTATGTGGTTGTGGAGCCTTCCAGTCAGTGGCCCACATTTTGGTTGAATGCCCCCTTCTTTTGGCTCTGCGTGCTAAGTACAGATTACCCCACACTTTACCTTTGATGTTGGCTGACGATTCCCGGATGGTCTCTCTGGTTCTAGGTTTCCTCCGGGAGAGTGGTTTTTATTCTCAGTTTTAAAGTTTTTAATCTCCCTCTGGTGTTGGGGCAGGGCGGTGAGTGTTTGGGTGTCTCCCACTGTAGGCAGTGTTCAGAGATTCCCGATTCACCTCCCTGACCGGAATTCTCTTTTCTTTCCCTTTTACTCTGTTTTTACCCCTTCTTTTTAAGGCTTGGTTAGTTTTTCTATTCCCATACGTACTTTCTGCATTATAGCAGTTGTACCTTTTAAGTCACAGGTGGTCTTGCCTATGCTGTTTCAGCATAGTGTTGGGTTCGTTCTCTTGCCAACTTCCCTCATTTGTTTTTACTAATGACAACGTGACTGCCCTTTTACGTTTCCCCTTTATCCGTTTTATTTTCCTGACTATACTGAGATGTCCCGTTAGCAGAATGGAGTCTATTTGAAACAAGGGACTGATGACCTTGCTGTTTGGTCCCTTTAACTTCAAACAACCAACCAACCAACGATGTGTGTGTTTTTACTTCAGTACATTCCTGCCTCGTAAGCAATGAGATCCGGGTTCGAGTCCCGGCCGTGGCACAGATTTTAATTCATTTCTCCTTCCATCATTATCGTAGATAAAATGAGACTTGAATGTCTCGGGGAAAATCTCATAAGATCTGTAAGTATTTTAATGTGTTGTATCTGCTGACACAGCGACAAAACTCGCATAAGGGTTACTCTTTTTTACGTATGAGCTCCTCGTGCGAGATAGTTGTGCGCATACCTACTGTGGAAGTCAATCACATGTCGCTATTTCCCCGCAGTGGTATGTAATACTGCGAACCATATGCATAAAATTTTTTATTGCGATGTACCCTTCTTATGTTAAACGGATCGAAATTAAGTACACGCTAAATGATGAAATAAATTGTTTAATGCAAAGTAAAACGGCAACCTACATAGGAAAAGACTTTTCAAGAAAAATTAGGATCCTGCAGGCTGTGTACGTGTGGTGCGGTCGTCGCCACCGTTAGCCAGTGTTCGCTAACGAGGCGCTTGCCGGCCAGGTGGTAGTTGCCGCAGCGTAGTATGATTACATAAGACGCGTCCAGCACCTTCCGTGGGCGAGCGATCGATAGCCCAAGGCGAATCGACGCAGCACAAGTGAGACATTTGTTGTCACGACGCGGTCGCAGTCGATACGGCAGTGTGTGCCGTGGCGCCTCGACCTGCCGACCGGGCGCACCCGGCACAACATGAATTTCCTAGCAGGAGGCCGCCCGCGTCTCGCGGACTGACAGCGTAATTACCAGCCGCGAGATAGTAACGGAAAGTAGAGGGCATTCGGAAAGCAATTTAATCGTCTCCGGGTGGCCCTTTCACCGCAAGGAGGAATTATGCAGCCGGAAGCCGGCCGTCGCCCTTGACCCCTGCGGGACGGAGCAGCCGTGTCCTGCTGAAATATGCAGGGCAGCCGACCAGCTCCGCTTCCACCTCATCTGGGATTCACGGCGGCCCACGCCACGCCATCGACACGCCACTCCCCTCCCCCACCCATCAGCCGCCACCCCCGCTACTAACTACGGCAATCAATTCGTTTCCTTCGGGCTGCTGCTAATTACCACCGTCCCACAATCAGGCGACGCAGGCGGTGCATGAGCACACGAAGGCGATGGACGATCTCGATCAAGGGCCGCCTCACATGTGGCTGCACCCCTCCCGCTAAAGGCGCGAGCCAGTGCGAGATCTCTTTCCCAAACTAATGCATACGTGTCCCCAAAAATGTCGTCTTCCCCTGCGTTCATAAACAGAACCTTGTAAACGTTGAGGTACAACCTCGGACAATCTACGGAATGCTCCTTGTTCTTCGGCAGAAACTACTGACTTGCGACTGGCCAGTGTACGTCATCTGCACACCGCGCTACCGGAAACTGTGTAAGCGTCTGCAGAGACTAAGCGTCTGCAGACGCGGCGCCATCGCTCTAGTAGAAACGTAAACTCAGCGCAGCTCTTTTGTCTTCTCAGATTCGAGACTGTGTTATACAACGATATGGCCGAGAGAAACTTCCATCTCATGACATTTTCCTATGTTTAGTTTTTTGCGTAAAATTGGAAACCTCCGATCAGTAGTTTCTGAAACTTCCGTGAATTCAATTACCATTTTCTAGTACCTTTGTACAGGGTTACAGATCCCCACTACGATACGACCACCGTCTGTGTTGTCATCACACTGTTACTCAAAACGAATATCCATTGTGTCACTTGAAACTGTCAAAACAGCCCACTGCTTATTGCAACCGCCCAACCTCACTGAAAATCTGTCAGTATTCACCTGAACAGCTCCTTTTATTGTGGTTGTCTGTATCGTCATTCGTGTGAAGTCAGCAAAGCCCTGTGTCTTGTGGAATAACTGATCATTTCTGCATTTTTAATGACGCTGAGGGCTAGTTGTCGATATACGTTGTATTTACTGCATCAGAATAGAATCGGCGAACCTTCCCACACTGCCCCTTAATGCATACAGGTCGCGTTCATAACAACACTGATTGGTCTGGGTTCATTGGGATAATGGGTTCTGAAAACATACAAAAACAAAATCGGTACAAAAATTGGGTGATTACTGTCATTTAGTACGATACAGATCTGGAATTTGCCAAGGCAAAGCCTTTCGTGAGTTACTTTTGTATCACCGTGTAAAGTAATTAATATTAATTAAAACATGGTCCTTGAAATGAAATAAGTTACTGTATCGATGTGTTCTGAGACGTCGACCTGTGATGCCTCAATTGGTTCAAAATCCTTCTTATGTAGTACGTCAAAGTAAGTTGATCATTGAACGCGTATCAGGCTACGTGGATTCATTTCATGAAAACTGTCTTCTACAAAATGTCTTGTGTCACTGGAGGTTCTATCTTCAGATATAATTTCAGACGATTTTATATTCTACCCGAAAGAGTCTGTTAAATCAGAACACATGTTACTGACCGAAAATTTAGATTATAATGAACATAGAGCCATCTGCCTGAAGCAGTGTATTAGTTACGGATCGACTTATTGCAGTCGTTTTGCACTGACAAAAAGAGTGGAGAGTTCAACAGAATTACATCGCAGTGTGAGCACCTTTGCTTTGTTAGCGGTTTCCGTAACGAATCTGTAAGTTTTCAGTGTAACTCGAATATTGCCTCATCGTTTCTCATTTAGGACGTGAGAAGTGGTTGTGCATGGAAGCGATAACAGTTGAGATAGTATGAGAACACTCGACATAAACTAGATTTTTGTGACTTTTGATCTCTAAAACGTGAGACCCTTATTTAGGCCCGGTACTGTAAAATGGAGCACTTTGGTCTCTTAAGATCAACTGAATCGGGCGAAACTGCACATATTTGTTACATATTACTACAAAATAATGTTGCAACATTTGTACACAAAGATGTTACGAAAAGAAGCAGTATTAGAAGAAATAGACTAGGAAAGAAGTCTATGTAGAATGCGTATTGACGATGGGAACAATTTGTGAAACATCTCTTACGGCGTCCGTGTATAGTTAATATTCGAGCCGGTAATGGGAGAAATATTACAAAAGCAAACTAAGATTATGTTAGATTAGGTAAATCAGTTTGATATTAGCTGTAACAGGTACACATGGATGCAGAAATCAGCTCATTCCGGGATGAAATGAAGGTCGACACCCAACCTGTCGAATTACTGATGCGGAAAAGGCCTTCATAGATACAGATCGAAATCCCAGTTAGAAAATAGCAATAAAACTCAGCTGAATGATCGTTGAAGAATTCAATAAAATTTTTCAGGGCTTGTGACCGCATTGTCGATATATATATATAAAACTACCGACGTTTCGGTAGTACGCCACTTCTCTATGTACCTACGGCCGGCGCTAGAAATCGGGGAAACAACGCCACGTCACAGCTGCCGCCTGGTTTTCCATTCGCTGATTTCCACCAGTCACAAGCAGTAATGCAAACACCAATCATACGTTGGGTTTCCACCAATGAAAAGAAATAATACAAATACCAATAAAGACTTCTAACCTCCCTCCCCTTCATCCTAAACAACCTATCAGAATTAGATAACAGCAATGTCTGCAGGTATATAAAAAAACAAAGTTCTCTCATTCAGCAGTTCAGAAGAAGGTCGCTTGCAACAGCGACCGAAACGTCGGTAGTCTTATATATATTGACATTGCGGTCACAAATCCTGAAAAATTTTATTGAATGTGACAAGGGCCGTGGAAGCCCACATTTATATTGACCGTTAAAGAAGTTGCATTTATGGCAACTAAGAATGTTGCTAAAAGTATAGAATGAAATATTGCCCGTCGTTTCAGTTCTATCAGAGATGAAAAGTGGGTGTCGTTGGACTTGCACTCCACCGCCATCGTTACCTTTCCTCTTAACAGTGCTTTGGACCTCCTGAGGGCGCGGCACAGCGAGAAATAGATGCTGTCTACCTCTTGACTCCGTCCATAAACTATCCATCAGCGAGTCAGGCCGTTACGAAGATGGCGCAAGACACACATTACACTGGGTTGGGCACCCCGTTACCACTGAAAAGCAAACTCTTACCGAGAATACAGCGAAGATCTGACATCACACTTTAGGCAACACGGTTAGTGTGTGTTGCTGTAAGAGCCGCTTTCTCTTTCCTTAAGTATTAATTTTAGACTCAAGAATACATTTTTACTGAAACTGTATGCGTGATAAATGCCTTTCGTCTTTGATCTGCTAGGAATACCAAAGGCCGACAAAGAATTTGTGCGCTGTGTTTACCGGAAATGCAAAACGTTGGCGTTGTCTTCAGTTAAAACTTCCGGGTTGAGAGAATGCGACAAACACACAAAATTATTCTGCGACATTTCGGCTCCGACTACGGTAACTGGCAGTTGCCTCCGAAGATGTCGAATGTCTACAGCAGTCGGAGGGAAAACGTCAGGAAATAGTTTCATATATCACCGACGGCCTGTCAGTCCGGACGTTGTAGCTGAAATAAACACCGGCTGTGAGAACCCACATTGTATGACTGCATGATGTGCATCTTTTGAGAGCCGCGTGTACACCGTTGGTTGCGATTTTATTAATAATTATACATGCGGACGTGTAGCCATTTGTGTGGTTATTTGAATCGTACTTCGCACAAAGCGAACGAGACACTAGCGCCCACATTTCCTATCCAAGAAATGCTACGTGAAATCTAATGCCAGAGCCTTTGAGAGTGTTTCTGGAAGCTTCGCGCACGTGGCCGCGCTTTCGGCTAATTAGAGGCTTGGAGATCACTAACCTGATGGCTGGTGTTGCGTAAGTTGAGCATTCGTTTCTTCGTTATTGACAACTTGTCTGGGGACTGTCCGGTTATGAATAATTTCTAAACCTGTATAAGCAGAACGGCAGTTCTGAACCAGTGCTTAAGCTATACATATTTGATGAAAGCCTGCCGCAACTGTGCCACGAAAATTCTAGAGGATGTGGACAGTTAATCAATCCGATATTATCGATATCTGACTGCGCTGCTGGTTTTGACCTGGAAGAGCAGCGTTAGCCATTCTGGTCTGATGATATAATTTCTTCCACAAACGCAGATATATGTGTTTGTTTCGTCACTTAAAGACGACTGTTTTTACCACTGCCGTTCATTTATGGTATACACGTTTAACGAACGTCTGAACATTGCTAATAACGCTAATTTGATGTCCATAAATTAGATATATACAATCAACTCTAGAAAGAAACTTTATTGGTTCTTTCGATAATTTTTATCCTGTAAAAGGTTTATGAACAATTCTGTGGTTTATGCGTTACAAAAACTGTTGTTCCGAAAAAAAGGTTTGTATTTAGATTTATGAAATTTAGCTTGCTTATCGACTCGTATCAATATGTCTTAGTAATACGCCTATGTCTTTTGACAATGTCCAACTTCTGTTCCACTCGGAATCTCTTACACGCAGGAAGAAAAAGGAAATAAATATTAACTCTTAAGTTACTAACATTCTTGAAGAAAGGATGATGTCACTCAATATAGATATGTCAGGCTGCATATGAGATTGCTTTAAAAAAAAAAAAAAGGAAAAAAGAAGAAAAGAAAAACAAAACACACACACTCCCTTCTCTTACCGTCTTAGAGTGCAACCAAAATTTAATTCATTCTGGTTGAGGATGTGTTTAGATACGAAAGGAATTTCAGTTTACTTAAAATAAAAATGTGAGTGCATCAGCATAGGAAACCACGAATAAAATTTAGCTTGCTGGATACATTTCTATGAACTAGCGTTTAAAGCTGTAGCGCCATCGACGTCCATGGCGACCGCTCATTAAGTGGAAGCGGTGTTGCCTAGGCTCGTGAACATAACACATCAGGCGGATTTCCACGGCGTTGGCTGTGTGGAAAAAAACATTCCTCTGCTAAGCACGAGCTCACAGTGAATGGAGATGGGCAGTACACTAGCCCGCTCTAGCAATCCTCACACATTAACACCAGTTTTACCAGCCTGAATACGTGCGTGACTTACCAGCAAAGAGAAACCGTGCTCAGACTTTCTCGTATGCTGCATTTTCTTGGCGCAATAGTGCCGCTGTTCACTGAATTGTTTCCTTACAAATGAGAGCCTGTGTTATCCAAGTCGTTCATAGTGTGTGCCAATGTAATACACCCCCTCCTTTCTACTTCCATTTATAGTCTACATTACACAGTCTTTCATGAAGATTTGAGAGGAGCTAAGATTGCGATACACTTTACAGTTTACTTAGCTTGTCATGTTGAGTCGGCTCCAATTCTTTTTGTCTATGGGTCTGACTCTTGAAGCTGAAAAATGTCACATAAAGTCCTCACGGTTGGTTTGAACTAAGTAAATCGGAAGAATGTTGTGCAGCATTTTTTTACGTAAATATATTTTCTCATGTTTTAGTATATCATACAGTATTTTGATTTTCACCTTAACAAAGCCGAAATCACATTGTTCGCACAAAAACACTTCCAATCACATCAGAGGCATGTTTACGACTCTCACACTCTGCGGAGATAACAATTTTCCATAGGTTTTACAATTTTTCTTAAATTAATTTCTACGAGTTTGTTACATTATTAATTTCGATTATTATTTCATAAATGAATCCAAAATATCGCAGTAAACAGTACAGGATTGCGTAATTAATAATACAAATTTTAAGTGTGCCAATAATTCGTAATTTCAAGTGCTTCTAAACAAATAATTTTAACTGTACATTCAGAACTAGTACTTGTCGATTATAACGTTGAAACTAAAATATTTAATATAGTGATTCCTTTTTATAATTTTTAGCTTGAAATATAACATACTGTGCCGAAAATTATATGAAAGTTTTCAGAAAAGCAACTGAGATAATTCTGACCTGGCCAAAATTCGAAAAATAATAGTGGTATCGACAAGTACTGTTGAGAAAAAGTAATGCTAGAGGAGTATGTCTCGTTAAAAGCTTCCCGTAGAAAGTAAGGTAACGTGAAGCTTTCGTTCGTTTTGCGGGGCTTACCGGTCTAAGTTAAAGATTCATTGTCGCATAGGATATTTTCTGGTTGTGTAGTAACGTTAGTCGTCCTTGTAAACATCAAACGTGATCGTAATGGATGAGTGGTGGATAAGGTGCGCGTGAGCCATTGTACGAAATATCAATATTCTTACCAGACACGTCTGTGGAGTTAATAAAAAACTTGCCTTGTTTTAGCTGTGGTTCGACTTTACTCGATCGCAAAATGTGAAACTGGTCTTCTTGTAGGGGAAAGACGTATATGACTAAATACTACCTATCCTAATATGAATGTTTAGCGATAATCATGGCAGTGTAGATGACTCAGATAGAACTGAAGCTGTATCGAAACTGAAGACGTCAGTTTGAAATAACTGTACTCGAGCTCATTTCATGCAGAAGCAAAATAAAGCTATCTCGAGTATGTCTGATGATTAGTTTGTCGGGCCGTGAGTGGAGTGTGGGAATACTGCTTTACGCGGTCCGGCCACTACTGTTGGCTTATCTTGGGCCCGCAGAACAATGCGGCAGGAGAGGAGGTGTGTGTGTGTGTGTGTGTGTGTGTGTGTGTGTGTGTGTGTGGGCAGTGCAGCGTCCTCACTCAGGCTATTGTCTGCCGGCCATTGTTTCTGACTTGTCAAGTAAGTCCCAGACTGGAACCAGCGGCCGAGTGCACACCAGCACGGTGTTCCTCGCTTTTTAATTAGTAGTTAGTTACTGCATTGTTCCGTGAATGCGCAGTGGTTATCGCATCCGTGAGGACCACTTTCCAGTCCCCTCTCCAGCCATCCTTATTTATTTCTCACTTCATTCAACAACTGGATCAGGCGCGGCAGATCGCCTTCATTATTCTTGCCCTGTCAGATTTTGTGCTCAATCTCTGACGACCACGTCGTCGTCGTCACATTAAACACTAATTACTCCTCCATTGCTGCTTTAATTAAATCGTTGCTATAATGCCTGCAAGCGAAAGGAATGTTCTAATAGGAGAACTACCACAGCTCGAACGACTATAATGAAACGAAAATGATTCTGAAATACGGAGCTGTCTGTTCTACTACATTTTGCTGTCGTATATATCTGTAAAACTGTGAATTTGTGTACAATCGTTCTTTGAAAAAAAATGGTTCAAATGGCTCTGAGCACTATGGGACTTAATTTCTGAAGTCATCAGTCCCCTACAACTTAGAACTACTTAAACCTAACTAACCTAAGGACATCACACACATCCATGCTCCAGGCAGGATTCGAACTTGCGACCGTAGCGCTCACGCGGTTCCAGACTGAAGCGCCTAGAACCAGACGGCCACCCCGGCCGGCCGTTCTTTGAAGGTTAACCAACCTAATGACTACAGAAGTACAATGTAGCGTAACAGAAACCCATGATCTATGTTTGAATGTAGTGATCGAGTGCGTACTTGTAAGCAGAGGTTGTAGCATCGAATCCCTGTCTGACCACGGAAATCTTCAATTTGTCTTTAATGAGCCTTCACCTGTCAACAGTGTAGCAATATGGCGAAGGCCATTTAATTTTTAGTTTTGGGCCTCCGTCTCTGTATGGTGTCTTTTGTATCCCTAGCTCCACGTTCATGTTTTTAGCTGTCTTGTCTTATGCCAATAGGGATTGACGTATAGTCATTTTTTAGCTCCTCTCTGTCTTCGTGTTCTATAGTTATGACCACAGTTGTTTTTGCGCCCTAAAACAAACAAATCTGTCAACAGTGTGGGGAGTCAGTAGGAACGACACTTGCTTCGGATTCCACGGTAAATTGTTGGCCTTATTTCCCCAGTTGGATAACTGTGGTAGATTAGCGCCATCCAAATCGCCGAAGTGGCGTCCAATTGAAAAACTTGCAGTCAGCCATTGGACCACGCGCAATTATTGTTATTAATTATTGCCGCTTCACTGAAACTCCACATGTGTGCTTCCACGACGAATAAAAGAATAAAGCACGACAACATAAGAGCTTCCATTTTGAGAGATACGACTATGACTTTCTTAAATATGCGGTCTTAGTTGCGTTCACATTTGAGTTAATGGTGACTAGTTTCGAACGTATTTGGTCATTCTCAGATCATAATCTGAACAGTCTTCACGTGATACTGAAACAGTTTCATAATACATTATCCCCAGGGGGCCCCCAGATCCTTGTGGGTGCTGCAGCCTTTGTTCCTTTCCGGGCTGCTCTACCTTCCCCTTCCTTCTCGCACCCTGTTCTTATTCCTTGCATTTTGCCCCTTCCTTTCCCTCTCCTGGTGTTCTTATTTATGTCGACTCGCCCATCCTCCTGACTTCGTTTCATCTTGCGGTTTTGGTTCGTTTGCTTTTCGTTCTCTTTTGTGGCTTTCCTTTTTATGGTCCCCCTCGGGGGTTTGACCTCCACCTTTAAATCTGACACTTGAAGTGTGAGCCAGGAGGGGAAGAACTCCCTCCCTAGCGGGTTCTTCTCCCCTTCCTCTCCCTTTTCCCCACTCCGCTACGTCCCTGCCATAGCCCTTTCGCGTCCTTGCTAGGTCACTTGCTCGGTAGCCAGTCTGTGTGATGAGACACGTACGCATCTGGCTGAGCCCCCCGACACTACAGGGATGACACTGCTGGTACCTGCGTTTGAGCGCCTCGTGAAAGCCTAGGATGGTTGCCTATCTTCTCGGAGCATCGGAACTCCCGGCCGTTGTTGTGGCACCTCCTCAGCCACGGAACAACTCCTCTTCTCTGGCTGCTGCTAGGGACGGGGCTCCCTCTCTGAACACCCCTCGTCGGCGTTCTCAGGACAGGAAGCCTGCTACCTCGCGTTGGACGTGGGACCCACGCACCAAGGTGCTCAAACCCGCTCGCTCTCTGCCTGATCCGGACATTGCTGCCACCTATTATCTTACTGCCTATCTACCTACCTACCTCCCTCCCTCCATCCCTCCCGCTGAGGGAGAAGGCAACGTAGCGCAAGTCAAAGGACGAGGTTTCTCCAGTATTCCGGGGAGATTCACCCCCCCTCCTTCTCCCGCCGAATCAGCCCCAGTTTTTTACGGACGCCACCCCATTCTCGTTGGTGACGATCGCTGACGCCATGACGTGACCTCTCTCTGGCTTCTTTATATCTGATCTGGACTCTCACCACACCGTACTACAGTGGAATTGCAACAGATATTACTGTTACCTACCAGAAATATGACGACTTGTTTCCTCTTATTCTGTGTTGCGCTTCAAGAAACGCGCTTGACCACTCTCCAATATTTCGTGGTTATCTTGCCTTCTATCAGAACAATGCTGGTCCCAAGATAGCATCTGGAAAGTTCAGCACTTTGGTTAGCACCGATGACATTAGTGACTGGATTCTGCTTCGTACCAACTCGGCGTGTTGCCCATGCCACCTGCTAAGTTTTTCTCCAGGTCTCAGGTTGTGTGGACATCCCAGGCTATAAACTGGCTGACTGTTTGGCGAGAAAGACATTCTCTTGCCCCCATTTCCTGTCACGATTCCAACTGCAGAGATGCTGATAGCCATCAGATCTCGTCCGCAGCTTGTGGTCTAGTGGCGAGCATTGCTGCCTCTGGATCACGGGGTCCAGGGTTCGATTCCCGGCCGGGTTGGGGATTATCTCTACCTGGGGACTGGTTGTCTCATCATCATCATCATCATCATCATCATCATCATCATCATCATCATCATCATCCATGACAGTCGCTAGATTGGAATGGGTAAAAAGATTGAGATTTTGTATGGGCGCTGATGACCGCGCAGTTGAGCGACCCACAAACCAAACATCGTCATCACATCAGATTTCTCTTTACCCAGAACTGG
Organism: Schistocerca serialis cubense; assembly: GCF_023864345.2. Taxonomy (NCBI): domain Eukaryota; kingdom Metazoa; phylum Arthropoda; class Insecta; order Orthoptera; family Acrididae; genus Schistocerca; species Schistocerca serialis. The sequence goes on along the minus strand of NC_064644.1, from coordinate 599,488,327 downwards.
AATAACATCTGATGCGGTACTTCTCTCAGTAATAAGCTCCGCACAATCGAGGAGACTACTGCAGTCTGGCGCTCTTCCTTCCGCACCTCTCGGAAACAGTTCACTGTCTTATGCCGTCTACGCATCAGTCGTACTAGGCTCATCCATTGATTTCTCTTGCGTATCGAGTCACTCCGACAATGTGGCTGTGCATCTAGACTGATGGTACCCTGTAATGTTGGTGGAATGTCCCTTCTTCCGGCCCTTCATACTAAGGATAGTCTTGTCTTTAATATTACCAGACGATTAACGAATGGTTGAAGTGGTCATCAGTGAAAGTGATTTTTATTTTCAGTTTTAAGGTTTTGCTGTACTCTTGGAACAGGGCAGGGTGGTTGTGGCTGGGGCCTCTCTTCGTGTTTCTGGGTCAGAGACCCATGACCACTCACCTGTGTAAGGCATTTTGTTTTTCCAGTTTTTAGATTTGGACTACCATTTTATGCCTTCTACTTTGTGAGTTTTTAGTTTCCGCACCTTATAGTGCGACCCCTCCGACTGTATCCGCCCACTTTAAGAGGACGCCTCTATCTTATGCATGTAATTTTTGAACTGCGGGACTGATAACCTTGCTGTTTAGTCCCACAACACCCATCAATCAATCATAATACAACACATATACATTCCAAGCTGTTTTCACTGTATAAATGCTGAACAACGAAATTATTTCATTAATCACACGAGGACGACTCAAGTTATCATTTGAAAACCAACAAATGCTTTCAAAACTAATCACCATTAACTCAAATGTGACTGTAGCTAAGACAGGAAATTAAAACAAATAGTAAGATTAAATACAGTTGCTGGTCTTTCAACTAACTCAGTGCTGTAATTTCAAACATATGGCTCTGTAAGCACTGCCTGTCACATTTCAAGGAAATGTTTAGCTTCTTACCAAATAATACTTCATTTATGACAGTTGTGAATCCACTGGCGACAATTGTTTCTTCAGCATCTTGTGCTTATCTAGTCCACATCAACTTCGCAAGCCGCCTAACAGTGTGTGGCGGAGGGTACTTCTGTTACCATTAATTGATTTCCCCCCCCCCTTTTCCCGGTCTCGAATTGCACGTGGGAAGAAGTCCCTGTATTGGCTCCCGTTTCTCGAACTTTCTCGTCGTTGTCATTTAGTGAGACGTAACTGGAAGAAAGGAATATGTTATCCGGCTCTTCTCGGGGAGGGATCTCTCGAAATTTCGCCAACAGACCTCTCCGTGGTGCACAGCGCCTCTCGTGTGGCGTCTGCACCTGGAGTTTGTTGAGCATCTCTCTAACGCCCTCGTGCCGACCAAACGATGCCGTGGCGAAACGCGCCTCTCTTCGTTGGATCTTCTCTTCTCCCGCTCTATCGGTCTCATATGGTAAGGATCCGAGATTCATGAACAGTACGCAAGAATCGGTCTAACAAATGCTTTGGAAGCTGCTTTTCGTTCGTGGACAAGCTACATTTGCGTAAGATTCTTCCTATGAAGGTGTCTGGCATCCACTTATCCTACTGTTTGTTTTATCCAGTCTTGTACAAATATGCAGATGGATGACCTTTATGTATTGTAGCACACTGTAATTAATGATGAAATTATAAAGACCGCTACGAAAATACGTAATTATAATAAGGACCAATCATATTCAGCGCTTGCTTATCACTCTAGTTTTTTGGAGCAGATATACTCTGTTGAATCTTTTCAAATATAAACTATACAGTTGGTGTTCTATTTGAATATGTAAAGATACGAAATATTAAAAACGGTAAAATTTCTAAACAAGTGAACATGAAAAAATAAAGACAAAAAGGGAGACAAAATTAAATCAGGTTTGGAAAGTAGTGTCAGTAGTATCTGTACCTTTACATGAAAGCCTCGTCTTCTGCAGTCGTGTTAGAGAGCTTTCGGTATTACTCAAAGACATCCGAGAAACGTTTCATTACGCAGAAGGGATTTGCGAACGAGTGCACTAAAATCTTTCGTGCAACTCGTGACGAAGTTCTGCGAAAGCGTAAAGCTTGACTCATTTCCGAGGGAGCAGTTATTCCCAGCCTTGTCCAGCCGTCCTGCCTGCGATCCCCGGAATAATTTCGGGCGGATGCCAAGGCGGTTTTTCAACATCAGCTGCTTTCACAGTGACATTTTGCCTGGCTGTGAATTTTACCGCACATCAGCGAGTATACTCCGCCGGCCAACGTAACGTGTGTAGGTGAGATGGCTTTCTGACGCGTATCGGTTTATCCCCTTCGTATCTCCTTGACGGAGATGGGCGGTCCACCTGTGTGTATATACGAATTTCTCTGAGTTTATTGCCATTGTTTCGGGAGATGTTTGTGGGACGAAGTGATGTTACTTCTCTTTGCTTCCAGTTCTGCCTTCTGGATTGTAAGAGTAGTTGTTCACAGCATACGGTGTGTCCTCTGTAATTGCGCCGCGCCCTGGAGTTAGTGCAAGAGTTCTGGAAAGCTACTCGAAGAAAATGGGGCAGCACTTCTCTCTCTCTCTCTCTCTCTCTCTCTCTCTCTCTCTCTCTCTCTCTCTCTCTCCACACACACACACACACACACACACACACACACACACACACACACAAAGTTAGTGAACTTTAGTAAAACACTTTAATCTCTTATAGGTAAGTTTGATGCAATCTACGGCTACATGACTAAAAATATTATATGACTAATAGCACAAGCGAGGCTAGGCCTGAGCTATGTTGACGCCGCAGTCTTCATTGACTATCCCTACGCTCTGACGTAAGCAGTCTTCCGGCAGCGCCGGTGTGTGGAGCCTGTTGAGGGAGCGTCTTGGCTGACGACTCTCATTCGTGGCTGCGCCTGGCAGCTGCTGCCTTTAGCTTGTGGTGCCGTTGAGGTACCATCTGAAACCTGAGGACACACCAGGCAAATGAGACTGTTCTGTGTAGTGTCTTAGTGTTATGGTGGCAGCGAACCATCACCGTCGGTTTAGCCTCAGTGTATAGGCGGGCATTACTGGCTACTGCCTCGTTGGCGAGACAAATATCCTCAGTTGTTGGGGATTACCCTGCTACGCCTGCTGGAAGACGTGCCTCTGGCGCTACGAAGGATAATGTGGCCACTACGCGCCGGTGCTCCAGATCAGTTCCTCATTTCCTTGCAGATGCATCACGATAACATCCATTCCAATCACACATTGAGGCTAAATCAGTTCTGATGGTTTGCTACCACCATACCAGCAAAACAGTAATACAGACAGAAATTTCCCACTTGTTTTCTGTGTTTCCATTTGTGCTCTCAATCAGTGAAACGTACACTGTCATTTTATCTCCACCTTCAAATGAGTGAAACTCACTTAGAACGCATATCTGGCCATACATCCAAATGACTTTTTTGGTCCTTATACTCTCAGGTCTCATTTCTTGATGCTTGCCACCAGATCTGGATCGAAAGTGTACATAATCCAGAACTAGAAATCTCCTACCAAATATTCACCACTTGGCTCCCTGTGCCCCACTTCCAGACATTAGATTGAAAAGATCTTGACAGGACAACATGTCGGACGTCCACTCTATTTTTATGGTCAATGATTCAAAAGTAATGACGACACCCCTGTACAGGGTGGTCCACTGATAGTGACCGGGCCAAATATCTCACGAAATAAGCATCAAACGAAGAAACTACAAAGAACGAAACTCGTCTAGCTTGAAGGGGGAAACCAGATGGCGCTATGGTTGGCCCGCTAGATGGCGCTGCCATAGGTCAAACGGATATCAACTGCGTTTTTTTAAAAAATAGGAACCCCCATTTTTATTACATATTCGTGTAGTACGTAAAGAAATACGAATGTTTTAGTTGGACCACTTTTTTCGCTTTGTGTTAGATGGCGCTATAATAGTCACAAACATATAAGTACGTGGTATCACGTAACATTCAGACAGTGCGGACGGTATTTGCTTCGTGATACATTACCCGTGTTAAAATGGACCGTTTACCAATTGCGGAAAAGGTCGATAACGTGTTCATGTATGGCTATTGTGATCAAAATGCCCAACGGGCGTGTGCTATGTATGCTGCTCGGTATCCTGGACGACATCATCCAAGTGTCCGGACCGTTCGCCGGATAGTTGTTATTTAAGGAAACAGGAAGTTTTCAGCCACATGTGAAACGTCAACCACGACCTGCAACAAATGATGCACTAGTAGGTGTTTTAGCTGCTGTCGTGGCTAATCCGCACATCAGTAGCAGACAAATTGCGCGAGAATCGGGAATCTCAAAGACTTCGGTGATGAGAATGCTACATCATCGATTGCACCCGTACCAAATTGCTATGAACCAGGAATTGCATGGCGACGAGTTTGAACATCGTGTACAGTTCTTCCACTGGGCACACAAGAAATTACGGAACGATGACAGATATTTTGCACGCATTCTATTTAGCGACGAAGCGTCATTCACGAACAGTGGTAACGTAAACCGGCATAATATACACTATTGGGCAACGAAAAATCCACGATGGTTGCGACAAGTGGAACATCAGCGACCTTGGCGGGTTAATGTATGGTGGAGCATTATGGGAGGAAGGATAATTGGTCCCCATTTTATCCATGGCATTCTAAATGGTGCAGTGTATGCTGATTTCCTACGTAATGTTCTACCGATGTTACTACAAGATGTTTCACTGCATGACAATGGCGATGTACTTCCAACATGATGGATGTCCGGCACATAGCTCGCGTGCGGTTGAAGCGGTATTGAATAGCATATTTCATGACTGGTGGATTGGTTGTCGAAGCACCATACCATGTCCCGCACGTTCAGCGGATCTGACGTCTCCGGATTTCTTTCTGTGGGGAAAGTTGTAGGATATGTGCCATCGTGATCCACCGACAACGCCTGACAACATGCGTCAGCGCATTGTCAATGCATGTGCGAACATTACGGAAAGTGAACTACTCGCTGTTGAGTGGAATGTCGTTACACGTCTTGCCAAATGCATTGAGGTTGACGGACATCATTTTGAGCATTTATTGCATTAATGTGGCATTTACAGGTAATCACGCTGTAACAGCATGCGTTCTCAGAAATGATAAGTTCACAAAGGTACATGTATCACATTGGAACAACCGAAATAAAATGTTCAAACGTACCCACTTTCTGTATTCTAATTTAAAAAACCTCCCTGTTACCAATTGTTGGTCTAAAATTGTGAGCCATATATTTGTGACTATTAGAGCGCCATCTATCATAAAGCGAAAAAAGTGGTCCAACTAAAGCATTCATATTTCTTTACGTACTACACGAATATGTAATAAAAATGGGGGTTCCTATTTATAAAAAACGCTGTTGATATTCGTTTGACCTATGGCAGCGCCATCTAGCGGGCCAACCATGGCGCCATCTGGTTTCCCCCTTCAAGCTAGACAAGTTTCGTTCTTTGCAGTTTTTTCGTTTGACGCTTATTTCGTGAGATATTTGGCGTGGTCACGATCAATGGACCACCCTGTATATATGACAGTTTGACTGACTTCAGGTGTTGTTCGATGATTAAACCACGTCGTACCTTGTCGTCCATTTACGCGCCCAGCGTTAGAGGTCAACTACGAGGCTCTGTGCCACACACTTTATCATCCGCAGAACTTTCCCGCACTCCCGGCCCGCCGGCTCAGTGAGACTTGGCTGAACACTACTGCGACGTCCACTAATCGGTCTGAGCGAGCGTAACTGGCCACAGTGCTAGTATCCTCTACTGTTGCCAGCGTCCCAAGAAGGCCCCATCGGAGCGCGGCGAGCCATGTCCTCCTCCACCCGCAACAGTGGCCGCGGCGAGCTCTTACCGCATGGCGCCAAGGTGTGTACCGGGACTAGGCGCTTTGGCGCTAGCTGGCCCGTCGTCTGTGCTTGTGTTATAGGCTAGTGAGGGCCGCGGACGCTACGCTCTATTCTCGGCGGCTCGGCGGACTTCAATAGCCGACTGCCAGAAGGCGTGGGACGCCGCCCACCCAGAAACCGGGCGCGCCTCACCGAAATAACGCACCGAATAACCGTGTGGCAGGTGATTCAGCTACCACTGCTCGGCCGCCAACGGCCTAGACGCCTTGCACTTTGACTCGAAAATGAACCTGTATTTTAATTTATTTCACCATTTCCGTTTTAACTCCAGCGCAGTCGGTGTTAAAATGAATGAAATGAAATCCGTGAGGACGCAGTCACTTGAAATATTAGCTGTGCACCTCGTTCACATAAACTGAACCTGCGTTGCAATGAATGTTCTTCTTGTGGTCTTCAATCCCGACTGGTTTGGTGCAGCTTCCCAGGCTATACTATCCTGTGCAAGGGTCTTCATCGCTCCGCAACTACAGCAACCTACATTCATTTGAACCTGCTTACTGTAGTCGTTCCGTCTCGCTCTACCACTTTTACACTTAACCCCCACTTCCCTGCATTACCAAACTGACAGTTCCTTGAAGTCTCAGGATATCTGCTATCAATAGATTCATTCGTTTGCTCAAGTAGGGCTATAAAGCTCTTTTTTCCTTAGTTATTATTGGATCTACCCATCTATCTTCATCATTCTCCTGTAGTACCATATTTCCAAATCTTTTATTCCCTTGTTGGCGTCACTGCTTGCTGTGCACGGAGGCCTCTTAGCTCTTGAATTTATATTCACTGTTAACAAAATTCTCTTCTTTAGAAACGCTTTCTTGCCATTGTCAATTTGCATTTTTCTCTCCTCTCTACTGCGACCATCGTCACTTTGCTGCCCAAACAGCAAAGCGTAGCGACAACCTCTAGTCTCCCATTTCCTCAGCATCGTCTAATTTACTGCGGTTACATTCCGTTACTCTTATTTCACTTCTATTCATGTTAAAACACCTTTTAATACGCTACCCATTCCGTTCATCAGATTTTACAAGCCCTTTGCCCTCTCTGGTAGAACTACAGTGTCATTTACGAATCTGAAAGTTTTGTTTCCCCTCCGTGATCTTCAATCCCCTATCCAAATTTCTATTTGGTTTTCTTCACTGCTTGCTCAATGTACAGATTGAATAAAATAGGGGATACGCTACAATCCTTCCCCACTTGTTTCTCAACTAGAGCTTCCCTTTATTATCATTAGTCTCCTTTTAGTACAAGGCGTAGATCACTTACCGCTCGCTGTAGTTCACCTCTGTCACCTTCAGAATTTCCAACACTGCGTTCCAGTCAACAGTAACGAAAGATTTTCTAAATTTAAAAATAAGGTGAACGTAGAATTGCGATTGGTGACTCTACTGAGAGAAGTTATAGGAGCGGTATTGCCTTGCGTTTTCATATATTTTACAAGAAAGCAAACTGACCTTGCCCGACGTCGGCTTCTACTAGTTCTTACCATTGCTCTGTAAATAGTTTCTATTAGTGTTCTGCAACCATGCGTTAACGAAGCTGATAGTCCGATGGTATTCGCACCTGTGAGCAATTGCTTTCTTAGGAATTATTGTATTTTTCTTCAACTGTCATGGGATGTGACCTGTTTCCTGTCTTTTGCACACCCAGCGGTATAGGTTTGTCATAGGTGGGTTTCCAAAGGATGCCACTGTTTGTGGAGGGAATGTTGTGAAATCCAGGGACCTCCTTTCGACTTGAGGCTTTCAGTGCTGTGTCAAATTCTTCTTGTGATGATGATGATGATGATGATGATGATGTCCAGTGACAGTTGAAAATTGGGTTTCCTCTTTTTTCGGTAGCATTCACCTCCGTAACTGAACAGTCAGAGGACAATTCCAGGCATGACTAAAATTTTGGTTGTCACAGATGTTTCTAGCCAGGATTTCCAGACAGTTATATCTAGTCAACACAGACGAAGCAGAGGGGATGAAACGCCATGTAATTATATTAGTGAAACTCGGCCAGAAATCTTGAATCGACCATACGATAAATACGTCGTGACAAATAGAAATTTATGGCAGACCGGGATTCGGGGTTAATGGCAGATATTTACCGTTTAACCAAAAGAAGAAAGAACGACGAAAACCAAGAGTTCCGATTTAGGCCCAACATTTCGTTAAATATACGTAATATAGTATGAGAAATCCTGATGGGTTGCAGATGGCAAAGTATCAGCAGCATTGCAGACAACAAACAGCTGCATGAACATCATTTGTCATATTAAGGTCTATGTTTTGAAAATGTTTGTATGGATAAAAATACCATAATCCCAAAACTGTTTGCTTTCGTGCAAAACTTTTACACGTTATTCGGCAAAAAATAAAATGAACTCACTGACGACAGTGAAACATAACTGAAACATGTATAGGTGTTAAAGAAGAAAATTGTCTTTGGTAAAGACAGAACCCCATTTCCATAATTACATAATCAGACAATATTCTTGAAGTCTAAGCGTGTTGTGTGTGTTACTAAAGGTTGCCTACCTAATTACTTCTAGGAGTGACAAAAATTTTAATTTTCAGTGCTCATATAAATATTAACGGAATGAAAAAAATTTTAAACCCTGCCGTAGTCTACTCAAGAAGCATAATGTACTGTTAAAGGTTTAACACAATAACTCAGGTATTAAAGTTAGAAACATAGAGTCGTGGTTGCACAACTCAGTGTGTAATTACTCTCACTGCATTCATCTCGTGTTCGAGAATGAGAGCCAGTAGCCGAGCTGTTCTAGGCGCTCAGTCTGGAACCGCGCGACTGCTACGGTCGCAGGTTCGAATCCTGCCTCAGGCATGGATGTGTGTGATGTCCTTAGGTTAGTTTAAGTAGTTCTAAGTTCTAGGGGAATGATGACCACAGATGTTAAGTCCCATAGTGCTCAGAGCCATTTGAACCATTTGAGAGCCTGTAGCAACTTCCACTGAACTTTACACACAATTTCTTACGTTTCCGAAACACTTTCTCGCCGATCCCTCCCACAAAATAAAGGAAAAAAGTTATGCTTGGTAAATTTTCGTTGTTCGTGCAGTGAAACTTGAGCATCACGCACGTCTTCTTTATTACTGACTGTATTACACTGTCCAGTCCCATTGATGTGACCACCTCTAAAGCCACATAACGACCTTTTGTAGTGCGGGAAGGAAGAAAATAAATGAGATTGCGGGAAAGTAGGGACAGGGATGTGGAGCCATGCTAACACCAGTGGCCTGGTCAGCTTCGCTAGGTTTCTCGTCTGAGGATCCATGGCTCGAACAGTCCAGTGAAGGTAACCACCAGATTCTCTACTGGGTTTCGGCGGGTGTGGTAGCCAGAGAAATATGTAAAACTGATTCTGGTGCTCTTCCTCGAATCACGCACGTAGGGCTACACTGCGAGCTGCGTGACATGATGCATAGCCCTACCGTACCGAGGAAAACAAGCTGCATGTAGGGATAGAGATGGTCTCGGAGGATGGCTGCATAGTTGTGTTGACCCACTGTGCCTTCCAGAATGAGTAGATGACCCAGGGACCGCCAGGAAAACGTTGCCCAGGCCATAAGGCTTCCTTCTCTGGCCTGGAGATTTCTGACGATTGTTGCAGGCCCGTACATGCCAGTGGCGATGGAGCATAAAACGTGATTCATCTGAAAAGGCCCCTGTCAGTTCTCAGTGGACATCCTCTTGTGGTACTGGCGTGCAAATTCCATACTTCTTCGCGAATGAACAGCAGTCACCGTGGGTGCGCGAACCAGGCGGCTGCTGCGGAGTCCCATATACGCCAACGTTCGCAGAACGGACGTTCAGGACACACTGTTGGTAGCCCCTCGGTTCATCTGGGTGCTCAGCTGCTCAGCAGTTGAACATCTGTTCGCCTGCACACATTTCCTCTGCAGTCGTTCACCTACGTCATCTATGTCCCTCTGTGCACGACAGTTGCCTCGGCGTAAGTTTTGGATAGCGCCATTTTGGCGTGCGTGGTATACTTTAACCACGTTGGCACGTGAAGAGTTTCCGTTTCGGAAATGCTTCCATCCTTGCCACAAAAACCAATGATCGTGCCCTTTTGGAGGCCATATAAATCACACTGTTTGCGCATAACGACGACTCTGCCATGTTTCTCCCTCATCCCCCAACTCCCCTCCCTCATCCCCCAACTCCCCTCCCTCATCCCCCAACTCCCCTCCCTCATCCCCCAACTCCCCTCCCTCATCCCCCAACTCCCCTCCCTCATCCCCCAACTCCCCTCCCTCATCCCCCAACTCCCCTCCCTCATCCCCCAACTCCCCTCCCTCATCCCCCAACTCCCCTCCCTCATCCCCCAAATCCCCTCCCTCATCCCCCAACTCCCCTCCCTCATCCCCCAACTCCCCTCCCTCATCCCCCAACTCCCCTCCCTCATCCCCCAACTCCCCTCCCTCATCCCCCAACTCCCCTCCCTCATCCCCCAACTCCCCTCCCTCATCCCCCAACTCCCCTCCCTCATCCCCCAACTCCCCTCCCTCATCCCCCAACTCCCCTCCCTCATCCCCCAACTCCCCTCCCTCATCCCCCAACTCCCCTCCCTCATCCCCCAACTCCCCTCCCTCATCCCCCAACTCCCCTCCCTCATCCCCCAACTCCCCTCCCTCATCCCCCAACTCCCCTCCCTCATCCCCCAACTCCCCTCCCTCATCCCCCAACTCCCCTCCCTCATCCCCCAACTCCCCTCCCTCATCCCCCAACTCCCCTCCCTCATCCCCCAACTCCCCTCCCTCATCCCCCAATTCCCCTCCCTCATCCCCCAATTCCCCTCCCTCATCCCCCAATTCCCCTCCCTCATCCCCCAATTCCCCTCCCCCATCCCCCAATTCCCCTCCCCCATCCCCCAATTCCCCTGCCCCATCCCCCAATTCCCCTGCCCCATCCCCCAATTTCCCTCCCCCATCCCCCAATTTCCCTCCCCCATCCCCCAATTCCCCTCCACCATCCCCCAATTCCCCTCCCCCATCCCCCAATTCCCCTCCCCCATCCCCCAATTCCCCTCCCCCATCCCCCAATTCCCCTCCCCCATCCCCCAATTCCCCTCCCCCATCCCCCAATTCCCCTCCCCCATCCCCCAATTCCCCTCCCCCATCCCCCAATTCCCCTCCCCCATCCCCCAATTCCCCTCCCCCATCCCCCAATTACCCTCCCCCATCCCCCAATTACCCTCCCCCATCCCCCAATTACCCTCCCCCATCCCCCAATTACCCTCCCCCATCCCCCAATTACCCTCCCCCATCCCCCAATTCCCCTCCCACATTCCCCTGCCCCATCCTCCCATTCCCCCTCCTCCCTCCCCACACCCTTCCCCCTCCTCCATCCCCACACCCCTCCCCCCTCCTCCATCCCCACACCCCTCCCCCCTATTCTCCATCCTCCCCCTCCCCCATACCCCCTCCCCAGACATGTTATATATACCTACTACTGCTAGTGCTGCGAGCTGCTGCGTGTCAGTGGTTGTTGCACGTTGATGTAGAACATGGATGGTGGTCGCACTTGTGTGACTGGGCCGTGTATAACACATTTTGCAATGAATGTCGTTGCAGAATTGTAGCACTGTACGGCACACAGTTGAAGAGATATGAATGCATAATGCGAAACTAATAAAACCGACATAATTTGGGTACTGAAGCTTAAACCATAAAGGTTTTTCATCTTATCGTTAAGTATGTAACACAGTACCTGATCTGCAAAGTGATCAGTCGTTTGAAGCTGTTTTATGTGTGGGAGTTCAGTTCTGTAAAGAATCGAGGTTTGGGTGTTGGTGGTCGGCTTGACAAACACGACGAGTAAAAGAAGTCTTCAGAGGTAAATGCTCGGAATAGCTGATGCTGAACCTCGTAACTGAGTAAAGCTGGGTTGCCAGACTTCCGCGGTGGACCACACAGTGGCGACGCACACATGTGCCGACGTCGGTTTTTCCGCTCGCGGCGCTTTTGGCGTGCGGGCCGCCGCCGCAGAGCAGCTCAGGCGTGCTGTCGCCGCGAGCGGTGACGCGTGGCGTGGCGCGCATCCGGCGAAAATAGACGCGGCCGCTGTCTGTGGCCTGGCCTGAGCTGCGCTGGCAGCCGGCTCTGTCCCGCCCTGCCGCAGTCGCCTGCCTGCCTGCCTGCCTTCCTTCCTTCCTTCCTTCCTTCCGCCCGCTGTGTCTGGCGTATGCAAGAGCATTACGCAATATGACCGGTGTGGACGCAGCCTGTGGGTGGGCGATATCCCGATGATTCACGTGTGCGAAACATCCCGACCGTCTGCGTCTGGTGGGGACTCCGTCGTCCCGCATGTCGAACACTATTCTCGGGTGGAGTACCACAGACGTCCGAGTGTCCAAAACACTTAGGCTATGGTGGGATGGGAAAGGAGGGAGTGCGCACGATGAGCGCAGAAGCGTAGGTAACAGAACATTTTCGAAAACACGTTGTACCAGGGTTCAGATCAATATGAAAGAAAGAAACGCTCAGGTGCGCCCACCACTGTACATCTATACACACAATCACAGAGAACTGCCTAAACAGCCAGATTTCAAAACTACAGTGTAGCAAAATAAGTAAATTTGTTTTTGCTTCAGAGGTGAGGCTCTTTTTTTTACCACTAAATATCGTAAACGTTTTGTAGACAACATTCCAAGAGCATCGCATATTTGTTGTTGTTGTAACCGCTTCATAGCCGTCTCGAGGCAGGGGCAGCCCCCTCGCTGGATGGTGCTTTCACAAGCGTCGACATTGTCGCTATGGTGGAGTCGACGTAAGTTGACAGTTGGCAGCGATGTTACCAGCTTTCAACTATGAAGAGCAAACGGCTGCAGGCGAACACAGTAGGCTTTTATAGAGCTGGGACGCCAAGGAGACCTTCACAAAATCGCGCAACGCGACTGGCTACACTAGGTGCGCGAAGCTGCTGCGTCAAGCCCACTGCAACTGCTAGGGATCTCCTTACGGCGACTCGACTATAGGCTGTTCCATCATTTCATCAACGCAGTAACGATACAGATTGTCTGTTTCGTGCTTCTTCAGGTGAAAAACTCACCAAAAGGCACGGGCTTAGTCCAAGCATTAGCTAGTGCAGTGCCCATCAGTGTAAGCCTAACTGCTTTTGCCACACACACGGCACCCGTACCTTATTTCGCGTCCCTGTCTCGGCGACAAGGGCGGAAGGCGTGGGTGGCGGGGGTAGGAGGGGGGTGGGGGGGGGGGGGACGTAGTGTTGCGCGGCGAGCAGTGTTCCTGACATGTCTGTCTCCTGTTCTCTCAGCACTTGGAGGATTGCAGGGGCGGGAAACCATTTCTTTTTTTCTTAAATAGCAAACAAAACTCATATTTCGCAAGTAGAGATAGCTATTTGTTTCGTTAAGAGTGCATTACAGAGTGGTCTACCTAGCAGTAAGTAAAGCAGTTCTCTTAATATACCTAAAGGTGAGAGTTTAGGCAGTTGAGGTTATCTTCCGTCCACGCAGCATCCGGAGTGGAATGTGGAGGAGTTTGTCTAACTTTCGGGTATTTACATCACTAACAGTCCCTTGTTCGCGACAATATCTGTTTCCAGAAAGAGAGGCAAACGTGCCACCCCCACCCCCTCCCCTCTTTCCTTCACTTAACTCGCCATACTCTGTAGTCAGTGCCTTTCCTTAAACTGCATCCCAACAGCGTGAGAACTGCTACGGCAGAAACACGATGTAAAGATAATAACAACGTTATCTTTTTTCAAAACTATCACCCCCATTTAATTGCAGCACTTTTACAGAAAATTTGTAGTGTGTCGTATCGTAGGAACACTTATACAGCCATCATTGGTACCATTTCTGAGTTATATGCCCCCCCCCCCTCCCACCGCTTCCGCAAAACACAGTACCGCCCGGAAATACCAGCGTCTGCTCGGTGAGATATTTTGGACGGAACCTAGAATAAAATTACGCGAAACTAATGTTTCTCGACACCGAAATAACTTACCTCGTGTTATGACATTATGGCTTATTGTACGAGCAGTCGCAGTGCTATGTGCTAGGACACTTGAATCACATCACTGCCGAGGATACATTTTTAGTCTTTTGTCAAATGTAGCAACACGATCAAATGTCCCGCATGGATCAGTTCTGAGTCCAGCGTTAGACGCTCTATATAAGAGAACGATGTTCCGAAGTTAATTGTCGGGGAGATATATGGGCCGTTGACAGTTGTATTAAAAGCAGTCATAGATTTACATTTATAGCCATGAATCTCTGCATCAATTACTGATAGTGTTTGGATGTTCCCGAAATTTGAAAAATCAAACTCCACGCCGACAGAAGAGTTGATGCGGCGTTCACTTTGAAACGGAGCTCCTCAACCGAGTCGTCAAATTCAATAGTCGGCGGCAAGTTACATTTATACGTAGTGTATAATTTAGACCTAGAGCTGAATGGAAGGTTAACGCTACGCAAACAGAACTCGCGTTACAAGGTGTACTGTCGTGTACGTGTCGTACACACTGCGTGGAAACGTTTTATCAGTAGAAGGTCCGGGTGGTATGTGCGAGCGTGCTAATCCAAGAGGTTGTGATCCTCAGTCGATAAAAACCTTTTTTCTGTGACTCGTAGCTTCTTTCACCTATAGCAATGATTTATTAGTGAGAAAAATATGAAGCTGTAGTGTGGTTTGGAGTCGACCTATATCCGACTGGGTAAGCCAGTTCGAAGGTCGGAGGAAAGCAGAGACGTACCATCTGAAACAGAAGCACACGTATTGAAGCACTGTTCAGACCAACGTTACAGCTGATGACAGCTTTACCCCTCTAGAAGCAGTGCCGATCGGAAGCGTGGATGACGGCGGCGGTTGACCAAGATGAGCACGTGCAACCGCTGCAAATAGCGCGCATCCTGCGACACCTGACGCTGACTCATGCCAGCCACGCACTCACATTTAGCCCGTCTGACCGGGGAGAACATCGTAAACATACCATCAAATACTTGCCAAGTTTTCCCTTCATCCAGAGCATTCTTTGAGATACTGATTTAGGCTACCGACGATTCAAATAAAACTTGCATTCGCACTCATACGGCAGTGTAGCGTGCAACAAAATACAGATTAAAATAATACAGCTATTTTTCCGGTCGGTAAAAGCAGTCTTCGAAACTGATTTCACCTCATCTATGATTCTAAGAGGAATAGCGTCTGTCGCTGTATGGAAAAATAAATGGAGTGTTAGAGTTGCTGGTGTGGCAAGCGAGGCTCACGAAGCCATACGTCAGGCTGCTGTGTGTGCAGATCGAGTGCAGCGCCAAGACACTGGACTCGCCTTCCACGGACAGCCATCCAGAGTTGGGTTTCCTGTGGTTTGCCTGAATCGCTTATGGTCGCTTATGTCGAGATGGTTCGTTTGCAAAGGTCATGGTGGCTTTCCTTTCCCAAACCGAGCTTTAGCCTTGTCTCTAGCGGCCTCTACAGGGGCGGCACGTTAAACTCCAGCCTCCTGTCCTGTCTGCTGAGACGTGGGTCCGGTGACGGTGGCGGCCGCGGCCTCGTTACGCCGCCGGACGCCCTGTTTGTTGTCGCACGCCGACCCGCAGCCGCAGAAGCCTCTTCCAGAGCCCCCCGTACTGCCCGTTCTGGAGTTTGCTTCCAGTCCAGCCCGGTGCAGGCCGCACTGTTTAAACAGTCTGCCGCGAAGCGTGTGTTTACACGGAAGACCTGCTGTTTGCCGGAATTAAAAGCGCTATTTTCACTCAGTGAGGTTGACTGCTGCTGCCGCAGCAGCAGGACCAGCTAAGAATGACTCATTCCGCCGGCCATCTGTACTGGGAACCTCTGCTCACTCTGAATTCACAGGAGCCTAGCTACCTAAAATACACAGAGTTTACAGCACCTGGAAACTGATTATTTGAAATCCTCTGGATGGGCGACAGTTTATTTGAAGGTGAAAGTCTTCGCCTGACACTAGGACATGGATTAATCAGAGTTCACACGATACTGTGTTAAAATCTCGCGCTTTACCTTTTAGAAATGCTAGCATATTTAAGTAACAAACCGAAGGAGCGTCTTACAAATAAAACCTACGGACTCTTAAAGGAAAGACTGATTCTGGTTGAGGCAGCGCATTGAAATTAAGGTCGCTGAATATTTCTCGTTGAGATAACCATCACATCACAATAAACTGTATTCGGGAGGATGACGGTTCAAACCCGCGTCCTGCCATTCTGATTTAGGTTTTCCGTGATTTCCCCAAATCGCTTCAGGCAAATGCCGGGATCGCTCCTTAGAAAGGGCGCGACCAACTTCCTTTCCTAATCCGATGAGACCGATGACCTCGCTGTTTGGTCCTCTCCCCTCAATCAACTAACCAACAGTAAACTGTCATTATCGCTTTTAAGTGTGAGAAATAGGTGATTATTCGTTGCATAGATTTTCAATGTTGAATATATACCCAAAGATAAAGTGTTGTTGAGGCGGCAATTGTACATAAACATGTGGTGAAATTGAATTCGAAACAGTAAGGCTAGTGTGTATCGAAATCGTCGAACGCCACGACGACTTGACTGGGCGACAGTTGGGCTCTGCGGTAGCCACGGGACAGACAGCTGCCTTACTTACCTCCAGTTTGCTCCCAAAACTGAGTTTGAAAAGATTTACATTGTTTTTTATTTGTAATAGAGGACCTGGTGGCAGTTTCGCTTTTGTCCACAGGGAGCGTTCTACAGAAACACATACGACCAATTACGGGTAAACTGAGTGAATCCTGAGATGTGCGTCCCGCGCTGCCCCCTGGTGGCTCGCATCATCCCGACTAGGCTCGCAGCCGTAATCCTTCAGCAGCCACGCTCGGCTGAAACCGAGCCAGTGGTCGCGACTCGTCTCTGGTAGTCACGACCTCCTCCGCTGCTAGCTAGTCCGCCACCTACCGCGGCCGAAGACCCCCGAGTATTTGAATACCACTGTTACCCCGCTAGCAGAAATATGAACCGTATAAACACGGTGCAGTGAAACTTCATTAACTGGGGCGATACCCACCGGAATTATTCGAAGTCTGAATTATAGAAATGTTTTCTAAAATAGTCATCTGAAACTATAAATAAGAGTATAGAACACAGTATACCTAGTAGTTCCAGAAAAACTACATCAACGATAATGTTACGCGAAATACTGTGCAACATACTTCATTAAAACAATTAATGTAATGGTATCACAGTGTGAACAATAGAGTTAGACAAATCAAAGTTACAAAACATATTCAAAAACATATTCAAAAACAAGTTAGCTATACATACTACTCAGAAATCAAATTCTGTATTGTACGGGAAATCTGTATGCTGCTTTGCTGAAGAATTGTACGTACACTATTTATTTGCTATTATCTTCCGGATGTGCACTCATATGATCCGTACAAGTTAAGGAGGCGGTACTACTTCGTATCCTTGCCATGGCAATAATTTCATCGGCTTTAAAAAAGTGTACAAAGGATCATCTGTGGCCATTCATTTTCTCCAGTTGCCCGTTTTCGTTTTCCATCTAGTTCGTCTTTTTCGCACAAAGTCCAAAGTCTTGTTGCAATGTTTCACATTGACTTTGCAATGCCAAACACTGTGATAAAACTCTAGATAGAAGCGCTGACTTCGATTTATTGAAGACTCTTATTTTACCTTTTAAACTTAACGATTTGTATCACTCATCTTGTTAAATGTGTTCTACCGTGCGACAATTCGATACATCTTTACGCGATCGAGGAAATGTAATTTAACATAACTGCGTTACGGGTAACGTATGTAATGATGCGGATGGGAAAGAAGAGTACGCGTTCATCATTTTACGATAAATAAGGTCGATGCGAATGATGTCCGGCACAGTAAGGCGGCGTTTCACTATACGACAAAAAAAAAAAATCGGCATTATCGCGAATTCGAAATCAGTGAAGTCCGAATTAGTGAGGGTTTGTCAGATGAATTCTTCATTCTGCGTGGCGCCGTTTAATTTCTTACACCCACTCCCCCAAAACACCTACCTATCTACTCCCAGACCCCCCCCCCCTTCTCTCTCTCTCTCTCTCTCTCTCTCTCTCTCTCTCTCTCTCTCTCTCTCTCTCTCGTGTCTCTCTCTCGTGTCTCCCAAAGTGAACAGTTGGCGCGACTCCCTCCTATGCTTACCACTGGCATCGACGGAAACCTGAATGCAGACAAAACGCTGCGCGTAAAATCCCCGTGCTGTTGCAGTCTGCTGGTCATAGAGATTCGGAGCGCAAACAGCTATCTCATGCAGCTGGTTAGCGCCTGTTGCGACAGTATCGTGTTGTTTGTGGATGCGTGATCCACCGTTCCGTGATATGTGCTCTTCTACTTGTTTTACGCGCCTTCTGTTCTAGAGAGGAGAAGCGACTTGTACAGCTGCTTGAGACAGCAAACACACGTTCAGTGACACTTATCTGGTGACATCAGCGTATTGTCTAGTACTTGCTCGGTTGAAGGTCCATCCTCACAAAGGACGTCTTTGGCCAACTAGAATCCGGATGACACCAGAACTGATGGAGGGCGGCGGGCGTTACTGGTAGACCCGATAAAGCCTCCAGACGCTTATCATGCTGCTGATTTTATTGTAGAGAATGTAACATTCCTTCACTAGATGTCAAAGTTGAGGTAATATTTACATGACGATAGAATAGGTTTTTCAGCAACCAAATCGCTGTTGATCCGCTGGAGATGTTAGACATCAGAATATTACTAATACAAAGCTCTCGAGTTTCCAGCGCAATCAGTCTGTCGAAACGGCGTGACGTTACAGTGACTGTGATTCCCGTCATCTTCTGGAAAAGATCGCTGCGTGCAGAGCACCGCGGTGCACTCACCTGCCTCTTTCTCCCCCCCCCCCCCCCCCTCCCCCCTCTGCTACCATGAGTATTTGATTTGTGTCGATCTTCTTTTTTTGTCTGTCAAACCAATGTGTCTTACGTTTTTAGCCTTCTCACTTTTACTATTACGAATCTAGCCGCTATAAATCTTTCTTTACACGGCAACTGCCTTTGCCCGTAACCGTGTTGTCGGCTGGACGGCCGCGGGGACGGGCCTTGTGTTGCCACAGGTCAGGCCAGCCAGACCGCTCGCTTGCTCCCTGCTCCATGCCCTACGTGCCTTCCACATCCCCTTGAATTATTTCTCAGCTCTCACATCAGTATTGCTTTCAGTGCCTCGATTTTACTACTCCTGCGTACTCTGATGATTGATTCAAATTTCTAGCAGACGTCACCAACTTCAGACGAACTACCTCTCGACCTAGGGAGTAGTGACATCGTTGTTCAGTCCCTTAACCCCTAACCAACCAACCTTCTGACGGTGTTAGAATAGCAGCAATTTTTGTGCTCTTTCTCACGAAATTTATGAAAACAATTTAAGTGCTTTTGGATTATTGATACGAAATTAATTGGAGCGATCATGTTTTCTTGACAATCGTATTTAAGTCTTGGAGATCCTCACAACTGGATGTTGAGCAGAAACACACGAAGCGGCGCGTAGTTTTTTTTTGTGATGTTATTTCCAGTTTTCAGTTTGGAGGCTAGGAGCGGGTCCAAAGACGGGAAGAGTGTGTGTCATGGGAGCGAATCATTCCCCCAAAAACGTTTTGCTAAAATAATTCGTTATCTTCGCCATTTTCCAATTTTTTCAGCTAACTTTGTGAGAATAAACTAGTATGGACACCATATACCACAGAAATGGCGAGAAATTCTAGAAAGTCACAAGCTACGTGTATCACAAGGTACTTCTCATTCTTGCCTGAGGGACTGCCCATGACCAACAACAAATCTCAAATCTGAGACGGCTCGTGAGGCACAGGTAGAACCACCAAACCACGGGAAATAAGGCAAGAAAGAACGTGAAATATCTCTCCATTAGGAAAAAATGAAACATTTTCCAGATTGTAGGGATAGAGAACCAGCTTTCGTCTGTTTACACTTGAGTCTAGTTGCACCGTTACGAGAAACACTGGCAATGGAAAGCGTACTTCGATTTTAAACCGTAAAATTATGGTGTTGGGAGTGCTGTGAGAGTGTGCTCCTATTTTCCTTCCGAAATAAACTGTGTGCTAGATGTTCTTCTCAAATGCTGCATTTCTGAGAATTGTGACTTCTTGGAACTTACGCTGAACGAAACTGTGGTCTGCCATTAGTGAGCGGGAGCCCCCTTGGGTGTTGTTTGTCCATCTGGTACAAGTCTTCCTAGCTGACGCCACTCCAATAACTTGCGGGTCGATGAAGATGAGATGAAATTGTTAGGAGAGCGTAAATACCCTGTTTCCGAGCCAAGAACCAACCCCACACGGCCGGGAATCGAAGGCTCGACCAGCGATGTACAGGCAGTAAAGTAAGCACTAGACCACGAGCTGCCGACGGAAGTTACACTAAAGTGCTGTAATCAGAGTCAACGTAAAGAAATGATTAGCAACTTTTATACATATTATTGTTTCTTTCCTTTCTCAGACGTTATGTCTGGTAAAAAACTGAAAGTGACGCGAACCTTGATCAGGCGCGACTTCCTTTTAACTGAACGGTATATGTTACATTGCATTTACGAACTTTCGGGTAATTGAACATGTATCAATAATTACAGATTTCTGTAGTTGTATATATACGTTTGGATGTAGCTGTATTGCGTTGATGTACTGGTGGATATTGTGTGATATGACTCCTGTAGTTGAAAGTATAATTGGTGTAATGTCAACTTTATCCTGATGCCACATGTCCTTGACTTCCTCAGCCAGTTGGATGTATTTTTCAATTTTTTCTCCTGTTTTCTTTTGTATATTTGTTGTATTGGGTATGGATATTTCAATTAGTTGTGTTAATTTCTTCTTTTTATTAGTGAGTATGATGTCAGGTTTGTTATGTGGTGGTGTTTTATCTGTTATAATGGTTCTGTTCCAGTATAATTTGTATTCATCATTCTCCAGTACATTTTGTGGTGCATACCTGTATGTGGGAAAGTGTTGTTTTATAAGTTTATGTTGTAAGGCAAGCTGTTGATGTATTATTTTTGTTACATTGTCATGTCTGCTGGGGGATTCCGTGTTTGATAGTATTGTACATCCGCTTGTGATGTGATCTACTGTTTCTATTTGTTGCTTGCAAAGTCTGCATTTATCTGTTGTGGTATTGGGATTTTAATAATATGCTTGCTGTAATATCTGGTGTTTATTGTTTGATCCTGTATTGCAATCATGAATCCTTACGTCTCACTGTATATATTGCCTTTTCTTAACCATGTGTTGGATGCGTCTTGATCGATGTGTTGCTGTGTTACATGATATGGGTGCTTGCCATGTAGTGTTTTCTTTTTCCAATTTACTTTCTTTGTATCTGTTGATGTTATGTGATCTAAAGGGTTGTAGAAGTGGTTATGAAATTGCAATGGTGTAGCCGATGTATTTATATGAGTGGTTGCTTTGTGTATTTTTATTATTATTATTATCACTAATATTACTACTACTAGACATGTGACATGATAAAGGTCGTTTAACGAAGTAATTCCCTCCTCCCCCGCGTCCGAGACTCTAATTCTGCTGGTATTGGTATTGTTAGTTCGGTGATGTTCAAACGAGAATTCTATCAGGCATGATCCTAAGTATTTCGGGTCTCGTTTGCCAGTTGTGCGTAAAGAGTAAACTGATTTGCTACATTTTTGCAACTGAATGCTGAACATTAACTTCTGAACCTAGATATTGCCTAACATGGTGTCTGGGGAACTGACTCCTGCTCAAGTTTTCTAGCCAAGCAACAAGAAACTGTCTTGAGTTGGCTGTATTTTCCGCAAGGTGTAATTCTAGCCGGATGTATCCGACAGCGTGAGAGGCAAAGCGAGTGCCAGAACTTTGCTTCGCTCCCTCGACACTGACGAACAATGGCTCCGAACAAAGGGTCGCTCTTCATGCAGAGTGCCTTGAAAAATATATGCCGGACACCCCAGCGCACTCTGCTGCGTACACACCTCTGGGGAATCAGTGCTTCGTGGGGTTACTCACAGAATGTGGTGCACCAGGCTAATCAACCTACGCTTTAACAACGTGAAATTAGTTTTATGTAACATAAACTGAAACGTGCAGTACTCTTAGTGGACGTTAATACATCGCAAATATTTACTGATTCCCGAGACACATACATTTGATGCAATGACGAACCAAGACTAAAGCGTGAACATCAGTTAATTCCCTCAGTGTTTCCGGTACGTTCACGTAAAAAACTTGTAAAACACCATGGAAGCGGAAGTACTAACTCCAAAAGGTAAAGATACGTTAGTATTCATACCACGAGTTCAACTCATTCTAACTAATTTTTCATCTTCAAATTTCTAATAAGATCAGCGTACAGTTTGAGTGATCACTGACCTGACTGGTTTGATGTGACCCACCACGCGTTCCTGCCTTGTCAACCTCTTCATCTCACCATAGCAGCTGCACCGTGTCTCCTAAATTATAACCGGCCGTTGTGGCCGAGCTGTTCTAGGCGCTTCAGTCAGGAACCGCGCGACCATTACGGTCGCAGGTTCGAATCCTGCCTCGGGCATGGATGTGTGTGATGTCCTCAGGTTAGTTAGGTTCAAGTAGTTCCAGGTCTAGGAACTGATGACCTCAGATGTTAAGTGCCATAATGGTTAGAGCCATTTGCACCTAAATTATATGCTGGATGTACTGTAATCGATGTCTTTCCCCGAAGTTTCTACACTTTATGGCTCCCTCTCGTAACATGAAAGTTATTCCGTGATGCCTTGACGGATGTTGCATCGTCCTCTTCCAGCTTTTTGTCAGTGTTTCTCTTGTCGATACTGCGTAGAACCTCTGCCAACCTTATTCTATCGCTCAAAGTAATTCACAACGTCATTCTGTGCCGCCATATCTCTAACGCTTCGATTCCCTACCGGTTTTCTCACTGTCCGTGATTCACTGCCATACATTGCTGTGAAATTCCGTACAGCACGGGTTTGTGCGAATATTTTTCCGAAAGTCTAATGGTATGTCTCCAGTCTCATATATTCTACATACCAGCTTCAGCATTCACTTAATTATCACTTGGGCCAGTGATTTTATATCTGCTGAATATGCCCTTCCTACGACTATTTATCTTTCTATTCCTTCATTTTTCCTGCAACCTTTTCGCCTTGGCAACCTGCACTTACTATTTATTTCATTCTCAAGTTTTGAATATAGTTGCATTCGCATTTCTGCCGGAACGTTTCAGTGCTTCCTTATTTAGTCGATCAGTTGATGTACTCCTGCATTTGCCCAAGGTTTTGTTCAGTTACCTTGCGTGTAACTATAGTTGTCGATCCATTTTCTGTGATTACCTTTCTTAGAGATTTCCATTCCTCTTCAACTGAACTGCCTACTCTGGTAATGATTATCGCAATATCTACAGTCTTCGAGAATTTCAAAAGCATCTCATCATTTCTCAGTAATTCAGTAGACCACTTGTTTCCATCTTGATTCTTCCGAAAGATTCAGTTCAGCTTGTGTATAATCGTCATCATTACTGAATTGTGATTCGAGTCTGTCTGTTTCTGGGTGCGCCTTGCAGTCCAGTAACTGATTTCGAAGTTTGACTGACCTTGATGTAATCCAGCTGCAATTTCCTAATCTCCAGATCTTTTCCATGTATAAATCCTTCTCTCCTGATATCTGAACAATATGTTCGCTGTTACCAAATGAAATCTATTGCAGAACTCAATTAGCCTTTCTCGTCTCTTGTCCCTACAACCAAGCCGATATTCTTCCGTAACTTTCTTATATTCCTTCTCCTACTACCGCACTCAAATCCCCGTGATTATTAATAATCATCTTTATGTGTACATCTTCTGCTCGTGGATGTATACCTATGATTGTGATGTATACGTAAACTACGGGTTTTGGCGTTTGTTTGCTGTCAGTTCTGATGAGAACATTCCCGTCTTGGAACTGCTCACAGTAACTTACTACCTGCCCCATTTTGCTGTTCATAATGACTCCTATGATTACACAATTTCCTGCTGCTGCTGTTATCCTTCATTCTTCGAAATATTAACCCTTATCTTCTTTCCACTTCAGTTACACCTACTGTAAATAGACAGTCTTTTTACATCACTTTTCAGATGTTCTAGCTTTCCTACCACATTCAACTTCTGACATTCGAACGCTCCGATTTGTAGAATGCTACGCTTTAGTTGGCTATTCACTCTTTTTCTTGTGGTTACTCTCAATAAAGCACAAGGACAAAAATATGATTGTTGTGGAATGAGTTGCTGTGATCCTGGAGTCAAATAGTCTATGCACTGGTTAGAATTGCGAGTTAATAAAGTACGCTGAAATACGAAAAACAAAATTCCCGTCTTAATCAAAGAAATACCAAAACTACATCCATTTCGTAATCACAATACACGAAATATTTACCAGCTCAAAAAACTTCAGAGTTCAACATGAAGATTTACAAATTATCACACTGCGTACAAATAATAGTAACTCATACTCTATCCTGAATTTCGTAATACAATTGGAAATAGTTTGCCCTATTCTGGAGCACATTCAGACTTCTCGAAACATAATGTCCCTTCGGAAGTTTATGATATCGGCGGTCCACCGCCCAGAATCACACACTTCCACAATCGAATATCACTTGTTGCCACAGGCAGGTTCGTCTCCTTCCAGAACTCGCATAAAAGTGCCCAGAATTGCCCCCTTGAGCTCTTCAGTCCAAAAGTTCCGAGTCTCCACTTGACTGCCGCAGTGTTCCATTACTGCCTGCTTTTCCATTGGCTGAAGGCCGTCCCCACCAAAAATACATCGCTCTTACGTTCTACAGACATCATTTGAGTCAGTTTGACCACTTCTCAAACTAAACTAATATATTAAAACAATATTTAAAGAAAGAAATGTCGTAAACATTCGGTTACACTCACAGGGGACCCCCTGAATGTGAGGTGGCAAAAGGCCAATGATGTTTACAGCATTCGACGCTGCACATATTGTCTACCATAATATTGGCTGCTAATGTAAGAGGGGGCAAGACTGGAGGTATCCAATATTGAGCGCAGCATGAGGCTGTGGAGTGTAGCTGCACTGCTCAGTCGACTCGCAACAGTGCTACAGTGGTGGTGGTGTTGGTACAAAGCAGAGCAATGGCAATGATAAACAAAGCAAACATTGAATTATATCTAAAACAGTAGTTGCCGCAGTTGACATTTCTTCAGAAAGGCACCCAAGGAATTTCGCAGAGTGAGAAAGAAGGGACAGATGAAATTCAGCGTTTCTGCAAGGTGAATCACTAGAATGTATCGTGTCTTATATGCTTGACTGTCGGGACAATTTACATGGGAAATATGACAGTACTTGCTTAACATGTGAAAGTGGTATTGAAATAGGTGTCGAGCTATGTAGTTCATCATCTTTGTTAGTCAGGTAGCCACAAATTCTGTATCCAATGAAACGTAGTAAAAAGACACTTGCCCAAGGAGCGGTTACTAAAGAGAATGAGCGTATGGAAGATCATCTGCAGCATAGTGAAATAACAATTTTTATGATCAGATTTGGAATAAGTCCGCAGCAATATGACCGTGTAGTGCATGTGGAAAAATTACGGATATTGAAGGGAGGACAGGCGTGTTGGTACGAAAAACTACTGTTCGTGCGTTTCAAGAATTCTCAAAACAATATGCAGAATGTGCATGATATTGCCCTGTTACGTTATGCATATCAAATTACACGCGACATGGATTAGTGATTCCAAGGAAAGCAATGGATAGTTGCATAACTTCAAACAATGCTACAGAAGTAAGATAACGAAATTTCAAACAAAGCGTCAACTTGACGATGCGCAGTAAATTGCGGAATCGGCCCGAAAATTTGTAGATGAGATAAAAAAAAATTCCCATCGTTGAGCAAGGAATTTGTTTTCGTCTCCAACGACTCGAGATTTGAAGAGAGATATGAATGAAAACCTGGAAATTAGAAGTACCAAGAGAGTTGTATCAGTTTCATCTAACATCAGTGCCTGAACAGATTCGAATAAAATTATTCCGACTGCTAACATGGATGATAAATTTGCTGGAAAGTTATTTACTGTGCTGCGAGAAGTTGGAGGTGCTCTGCCCCCTACGATCGTTTCTCGTTTACTTGATTTTACAAGGTCATTTGGGAATACTTACGTCACAGCAAGCAAGACTGGAAAAATAGGCATAAGAGAAAAAGTACTACGGTATGAGCACTCCTTTTGGACAATAGCTGGTCAAAAAACTTGCTATCGCTCGATTCGTGATCTGCGTATAAAGATCACACTCCTTTACAGCAAATTATCTCTCATGAAAAGTGGTTGACATTGCAGTCATAGCACCTGGAAGAATTGGAATAATTCAGTCTCTGGCTGTTTTTTTCCTCGCCTGTAAAACATATTATTCCATTATTTGCAGCTACGTCTTGAAGGACAGCCAGTTTCAGGATAAGCTCCACGACAGACTGGAGGACTCGAACCTCCGCCGGGACTAGCCGCACAGTCCATGACTGCAGCGCCCAAGACCGCTTGGCTAATCCCGTGCGGCTGCAATGCCTTATCTCGCGCTTTTGTTAAACTGTGATCTTGCAATGTTAATCTCTTAAGTATGTTACCTAGACAAATCTATTCCCGAAATTTCATTACTCTCTAGGGAATTATTTTTGGTGTTGCTATTTCCTTTCCTTCGGCGTGAAACAAAAAAGAAATTCACAACCACCTTATGTTTGCTTGAAATCCTGGACCTTACCTTACATTTTGACATAGTTTCCACCTGTAGCAGTGCACTTATTGTATCGTATGACCAGCTTCCGAAATCTTCATAGAGATTTACGACCTGTTTTTTTAACTATTCACCTACTGACGTAGCGACAACGGTACCTTCGTCATAGCTCTGACCGGCAAAGTGCTTCTTCACGTGCAAGACCAAGTGACAGGCACTGATTCATGGATGTGCGGAGGGTCATCAATATTTAGAGTTCGGTTGCACGCCATCACATTCCGTGAATTCTTATCACCCCGTTACACAAATATGATTCTACATGCACTCGTTGAGTGGATATCTAACTGAAACTCCTGCACAGTTCCTAACTCTCGAGGAGTTCGCCTTCGCTCTTGATGGTGCGAGAATCTTTGTGATAACTGTGGCGCGCCATTTTTCACAGTGCAAGTTAATGGTTTGTTTCGAACATCTCTCGGATGGCGACGATGTGAAGTGTAATACGTAGATCCCATAGGAGGTTCCTTCGTGCACCTACCGGACCCTCATTTTCTGTCGTCGTCCTGATGCTCGTGGTGAGTTATTAGCAGTTATTATTTTTCCTTCAAGTTGTTAGCACAACATCTCCAAATGAACATTACTGAACTTGCGATCTCGCACTCGCGAGCGTAAGCTGTAAGAGGACGAGGCGACGGGTTGACGGCAGCGGCTGTGACGTGTTGCAGGTCGTCTGGCTGCAGCGGGCAGCAGGTGGCCAAGTCCGCGCCGTGCACGCCGCACGGCGACCGAGACCGCGACAGGGAGCGGCTGGCGCCAGCCGCGTCCACAACCTGCGACCGCGACCTGCCCTCGCCGCGCACGCCCAGCCACGGACACTCCTTCACCCGCCATGACAGGTGCGTGCTCTGCGGGGGCGTTCAACAAGTGGTGCGAAACACGGTTTTCTGAAAGCAGGCTGGTTTTATTCTGGATTCCACTCCACCGTGCTATTCCCCACTTTTTGGCTACAGAAACATATTTTTCAGCATAATCTCCGTCCAGTGTGACGGCCTTACGCACTCTTACTGGGTAGGTCTGCATGCCCTCTCGGTACCATTTGACTGGTCGACGTCTTGCTGCATCAATAACCTCCCCGTCGTCCACGCACTGTTTCATGCGGAGTGCATCCTTCATTGAGCTAAACAGACGGAAGTCGAAAGATGCGAGGTCCGACCTGTAGGGTGGATGAGGAAGAACAGTCCGTTGAAGTTCTGTGAGCGCCTCTCGGGTGAGCAGACATGTACGAGACATCCTGTTATCATGGAGAAGTTTGTTTGCGTTTTCGTGGCGACGAACACGCTGAAGTCGTTTCTTCAGTTTCCTGAGGGTAGCACAATACACTTCAGAGTTGATCGCTGCACAGTGAGAGAGGACACCAAACAGGATAACCCCTCTAGAATACCAGAGACCGTCTCCATGGCTTTACCAGCTGAGCGTACAGCTTCGACCTTTTCCTTTGGAGGAGAGGTGATGTGGCACCACTTCCTGGAATGCCGATTTCTTTCCAGTTGGAAGTTACGAACCAAACTTTCACAGCCTGTGCCTATGTTCAACAAATTGTCACGATCAGGCTCGTAACGCGCAAGAAATTCCGCACAGAGTGTCCTTCGTGGTCTTATGCTAAGCGGTGAGAACCCCAGCGGGGGCACACCTTTGAGTTCCCCAGCTGCTGGAGGAGTGTCTCAGCACTACCAACAGAGAAGTCCAGTTGTGCAGCGAGCTGTTTGAGTGATCCGCCGATCACCTCGAGTGAGAGTACCCGCACGTTCCAACATTGCGAGAGTCACAGCCGTGTGCGGTCGGCCGACATGCGGCAGATCTGGCAGGTTTGCGCACCCTTGTTACGATGATACAGACGCCTCGCCCGAAGACTCACCGTGCCTTTGTTCACTGCCAGGTCTCCGTAAACACTCTGCAAGCGCCTATGAATATCTGCGATGTTCTGTTCTTACGCCTGAAGAAAGTCGGTAACAGCTGTCTGCTTGGAATGCACCTCCGTTGCAGACGCCATTTTCGAGGCTACGTATAGTGCCGCCGCGTACCGGAACTCCATGAAAGTATAGGAACTGAAGCCGGAATGTTCCGCGAAATCCCACAACATATTCCGCATTTTTTTCAACCGAAATCGGCTGAGGGGAAAAATGGATTGCATTACTTACTGAACGCCTCTCATACGTTCTCCGCTAGCCACTGTATGGTGCGCCAGAGATGTCCACCTAAAACAGTATATTGGAGTATTTACTTAGATCTAAAAACTATGTACCCATATTATCTGTCCGTGAATCATCATAAAACAATTTTCTGTGTGACATCTGAAGCTTCAAAAGGCCTTCTCGACACTTTTGCCTAATTCCTCGTCGTTCTAAAATGCTGACCTTCACTACTGGGAATGCCAAACTTAACAAAACCTCTTGAAGATATCCTTTGCAGATGGGACGAAACGTTGTTCTCGAAGAAATTAATCTGACTACGCTATATTCCACGATGTCCCAAAACAAATTCCGCATTCGGCCGGCTGTTATGACGTGGTCAGATTAATTTCTTCGAGAACGTCAACGTTTCGTTCCATGTGGAAGGTACATCTTTAAGGGGGTTCGTAGCTTCTAAGAATCCCTCTTAACACCGTAGCTCGCTTCTGACTACAGTCAGCGTTAACTCGAATGTAATTGGTCGCTATCGACTGTTTTCTTCCGCTGTTCCTTTCGCACCGCACAGGAGTCCAGATCCCCTTCACATTCGCAGCCTCCTCCTTCCCCTTAAAACTGTTGCTGTGTTTAACTGTTTCAGTAACCTCTGCGTATAGCCCGTCATAGTATCAGCTCGTGGCTATCACGACATAAGCCTAGTGAAATATAATCTAATAGTCTCGTAACTGCAAAGTGTGTTCTGCAACAGCTGATGGATCCGTTTGTCCCGTGCAATTGCGCAAGCATTTTGAAAACATATGATGTCACCCCTTTGTGTGTGAGCAGACGGGAATAAACTTCTGCTGAAATCAGTAGTGAAGCAGCGCGCGAATCGGATAGTCATAGAAGCTGTAGCCCATCCCAGGGAAATGTCCTCCGCAGATAGAGATGAACTGTTGGCTTTCTCCAAGCACTTAGTGCGACGACGGCGTAATAGCTCGGAATATTTAAAAAATGTAGTTCATTAGTCTTCTTCTGCCATCGAGTCGCGTAGGACTTGATTATTTTCCACAAAGAGCTGTCTTGCCTGTTAGGGTCCAGTCTGGGTGGTGGTCGTTTCAATGGGGATGGAGATGCTGAACCACCAAGGAAGACTCGCACCTGAGTAACAAAGCGTGCCGGAGCTCTGTCCTGCCATAATCACACATTGACCAATAGTCTCTCGTCTTCGAATTGAAGTATTAACTACGTATGCAACATGCCCAAATAAGAATTTCCATTGACGTATCCATTATGATGGGAATAAGTATTGTACTGGTATCCCCAGCCCATCTATAAAATGTCTCTAACACATGGCTCTGAGCACTATGGGACTTAACATCTATGGTCATTAGTCCCCTAGAACTTAGAACTATTTAAACCTAACTAACCTAAGGACATCACACAACACCCAGTCATCACGAGGCAGAGAAAATCCCTGACCCCGCCGGGAATCGAACCCGGGAACCCGGGCGCGGGAAGCGTGAACGCTACCGCACGACCACGAGCTGCGGACCTCTGTTAACACATACTGAGGATTTTCCCTTATACCTTAAAAGCACATTCAACCTGTCTGCAAATTCATAAGAAAATAACACTCTTCAGCGAGATACGTCATTCGCAAATTTAGTCAACAAAACCGTCAGGCTGCAACTCGTAATCCCGGTAAACGAACTCTCATGCGGAGTGATTGAAAAATGATTGCCTGTATGCCTCTGTACGACCCGTTATCTTTTTTATTTTTTTCTTACGCGAGATCAATGAAGAATATATTTTTCCGAGGTAATACGAGCGTTGGCGGAAGTTACTACGTTGAGGGAACAGATCTGTCAGTCATTGGCCTGCTGCTAGATCGGTTCACTCAGTCCGAGAGTTTACGAGAGGCTCAGCAATCACAAGCAGAAGTGGCGGTAGTACTGTATTCGACGTATAACTTTGATAGTGCCCTCAGTTCGGCAAGGAAGATTCCGGAAGTTCCTTCAGTTATGCCATAGCCACCTGAAGCCGCTCATTGACGATCAAATCCCGTAGAGCTTTCGTGTAGTGACGTCGATTGTTACGTGTAATCGGTGTTCCAAATAGTCGGAGTCATTTTCTTTGTCATTAATACCAGATGATGTAGCGGGCCAGTCGATGTGCCGTAGAGTCGCTGAGTGTTCCACAAACCAGGAAGGTTCATGTGAAGCCCTGTTGACGAGTCGTCATCTTCAAAGACGGAAGTGTCCAAACCATGCTCATCGTGAAGACGTAGAATAAACGGCAGTACATTGTCACCGATAATGTTGAAATAATCATCTTTGGTCATACTCGCGGTTACTTGGATGGGTGGGCCTCCACTCATGACACAAAAACATGTATCCATGGAAGGAAGTGAATCCGCCATACACTGCGGATTAAAGCTCACCAGGCCTCCGATGCGCTCGGCGCTTTGCATCATTCGAAAAGGAGCGAAAATCGCGATTCGTCGAACCACACTGTACGCCAGTCAGCTGCTGACCAGTTTGTGTTTTTTGAACATCAGTGTGTTGCTGTCAGCATTGGCGCACTGCAATGCATTCGACTCCAGATGTCCACTGCATGCAGTTTCCTGCTCACAGTTCACTTGGAAACTAGCAGCAACATCTCG
This sequence comes from Schistocerca serialis cubense, assembly GCF_023864345.2. NCBI lineage: Eukaryota > Metazoa > Arthropoda > Insecta > Orthoptera > Acrididae > Schistocerca > Schistocerca serialis. The sequence goes on along the minus strand of NC_064644.1, from coordinate 599,456,905 downwards.
TTTCGGGAATGTATTCGCAACTGCACGAACTGCATTCGGATGACGTCAATATATTTGTGCCGGACCGGGAATTGAACCTCGATTTCCCTCTCTACGCGAGAAGTTGCCTTAACGGCTTCGGCACTCATCCGTGCACAAATCACCGATAGCCTCAGACCTTCATATGTTGTCGTCCGTGTGTCACAACCTGCACCCGTACGTTAGGTACGGTACCGTCTAGGAAGGGTAACAAACAATCAAGGGCGTGGTATTGGCGAATAAATGCGAAGTAGCAGAGACTTGTTATTAATAAGTGCAGTACGGTGCAATGTTCGTTCGGACATGCGCGCGTGTCTGAAGGAACAGGCACTGCGGCGACTGCAGCTGCTGTGAAGGACATGAAATGTTTTCGCAGTTGCTGATATGAGCCATGCATGCATGTGAGCTGATATGAGCCATGCATGCATGTGAGCTGGTATGAGCCATGCATGCATGTGCGAAGGAATACTGGACTGTACTTCTTCACTGCAATTTCGTACTTACAGGACGATACCAGGCCTGCGACTTCAAAACAAAACGTCTTCCCTGTGCGGGAATAACATTAATGGGATGTACGAGCACACATATTACACATGGACGACGACATACAGAAGTTTTCGTGTGGCCGTAAGTCGTGTTGGGATAGCCGAAGCGTTTAACGAGACCGCCACAAAGCACAAAATGCTCGTCAGAGTAGTGGACCTGCACAAACTTTTACTGTCGTCGTTCAAATATACAGTGGATGGTGGTTCATATTCGCAATTGTGAATACATTTTCTGTGTTTCGCGACGTCTGTAGCCGCTGTAGTCTCTGTTCCTTCAGATATGCATGATACAGCGCGCAATGATACGCTCCCTCCCTCCCCCTCCCCGTCATATCATGTACCTTTGTATAAATTCCAGAGTATAGTACGCCGAAGTTTTCCTTTTCTCTTGCAATTCATATACAAACAAATCATTTTTAACGTTGAGTAGGAGATGTCACTACTCATGAGGCCATTTCCTAGGTCTTTTTCGTTGTTTCCGGAGACTCTGCATGAATAATTATACCGCAAAGGTTTGCATGTACCTTTCCAATGACCATAATACGTATAACGACATCTACGTCCATGCTGCATTAACATAAAATATACTTGATGATCCTTCGTAAGTTTCATTCCACAAACAAGCACACCACAATAAAATAGTTCCGTATCTTCAAATACATTATTCTGTGTCCCATAGTTCTTTTTCGAAAAGCTACCCAGTTAGCTACCCAGTTAGCTATTTTATTGCTTCCATAAATTTTTCAGTTTTGAATAAACAGTAAATAATTAAGAAACTTCCTGTCAGATTAAAACTGTGTGCCGGGCCGAGACTCGAACTCGGGACCTTTGCCTTTCGCGGGCAAGTGCTCTACCATCTGAGCTACTCAAGCATGACTCACGCCCCGTCCTCACAGCTTTACTTCTGCCAGTACCTCGTCTCCTACCTTCCAAACTTTACAGAAGCACTCCTGCGAACCTTGCAGAACTAGCACTCCTGAAAGAAAGGATATTGCGGAGACATGGCTTAGCCACAGCCTGGGGTATGTTTCCAGAATGAGATTTTCACTTTGCAGCGGAGTGTGCGCTGCCAGTAAATACTTAGTTTTTTCTGTATCAATTTTTTGCAAGGGTGCGTGACGCTCGGTGTTACTAACATCAATTTCTTTAATTGAAATGCTATTAACAAAGTTATTAGATCACCAATATCAATTACACGTTCTCAAACAAGTCTGGACCTCCAGGCTACTTATAACTTCGCGCAAGTACCATAAAAACTACAGAGAATAGGAAGAGAGAAACAAATTTTTTCAGCTCCGATTCACGAGGTTGAGGGGGAAAGAAATGACGAAAAAGCTGTGAGAACTTTGCGAAAGACAGCCCAGCGGTGTACGGTTTCAGATGCATAGCAAACAGTCTTCAGCAAGGTAGAGGTGCAGTAAAAATGCCGTAATTACGTAGCCAGTGGAGAAAAGCGAGGAGGTGGGCTGTGTTTGAGAAGTGTGACAGAAGAGAAAGGAGCAGTTGCGCTAGCAGTGGAGTATACTTGTAGTGGCTGCAGCCTCCCGTGGTAAGGACGGCAGACGGCGTGGGCGACCTCTGCAGAGCGCGCTGCTGCGTCAGCCCCGGCTGAGGGCCCACCGGCGCCGGCGGGCCTTTGTTCCCGGCACGGCGCTCCTGGAGACGCCAGCTGCGAGGTTGGCGAGGGTGCTGCGCAGAAACCGCTACAACACGGCTGGCGACTGTCGAAGACCCCAGACCGGGATACTGCTACGGAGATAATGAGGCAGTCTTCACACAAATATCGTTTATTGGTTGATCTGGTTTGACGCTTCAGTCATTTTCAATAGCTCTTAGCCAATGACCAACGCAGTCCGAACTGAGGGCTCTGTAGGGGGTATACAAATGGAACCAAACTTCTGCCACAAACGGACCGTGGAATGGTTCCATTCAAATGTAATCGCCACGCACGTTAACACATTTATCTGACTGCAAGAGGAGACTATCATTTCCTTTCTCGGAGAAAGCAGTCAGCCGCTGATAGATCAACTGCATCCACACTTCCTCGTCCTATTGAAACAGACGTCCGCGCATGTCTTTCTTCAGGTCGCCAAAGAGGAGAAAATCACCCGGTGAAAGACCCACGCTGTTCAGAGGATCTTTTAGAACTTCCCATCCAAATCGCTGAACCGTAGCCTTCGTTCGATTGCCACTGTGGACGGCGGGCATTACGGTCAACGAGATAATTGTCCGACAGCATTCCTGGGCATTCTGACATGATGGAGCATCGCAGTTTCTGCAGATTGTCTTCATAGCGCCGTACCGAGCGAGGTGGCGCAGTGGTTAGCACACTGGACTCGCATTCGGGAGGACGACGGTTCAATCCCGTCTCCGGCCATCCTGATTTAGGTTTTCCGTGATTTCCCTAAAATCGTTTCAGGCAAATGCCGGGATGGTTCCTTTGAAAGGGCACGGCCGATTTCCTTCCCAATCCTTCCATTTCCCGAGCTTGCGCTCCGTCTCTAATGACCTCGTTGTCGACGGGACGTTAAACACTAACCACCACCACCACCTTCATAGCGCCGCGTATTCATTGTGGTTCCACGCTCGATGGACTCGATGAGCAGAGAGCGCCGGCAGTCAATGGAGGTGGTCAGCACTATCTTGCCGGAACTCGTGTGAACAGCTTCGGGTTTCTTTGGTGGGGGAGACGTGAGATGTTTCTAGTTTTCGCTTTGCCAAGTGCCCTCGGCTGTCTGACGGAATCGTCTGGTTACACAATAAGTGCCCTCACAGTGCCAACCGGACAAAGGCCGCGCTTGAGCGATTGGGTTGGAAAACATTGCAACATGTGCTCCATACAGCCTGGCACTTTGACCTTGTGATTTTCTGATCTTTGGCGACTTGTACAAAGACACGCGTCGCGTCTGTTTCAGTCGAATCAGGACATGCAAGAGAGTGTGCAGTTGTTCGTATGTCAGCGACCAACTGTGTTCTACGAAACAGGAATTCATCCTCTCGTCTCCCAGTGGTTCGAATGTCTTGCCGTGTTTGGCGACTACTTGGGGTGAATGGAACCATTCCGTGGTTCCGTTGTGGTGGGTGTTCAGGTTTCATTTGACTGCTGCTCATAGCGGGGAACTCAGCCGATTTCGACGCCTATTACGTTCTGATGCAGCCATTGCTAAAGATCAAGGCTATTAAAAATGACTAAAGTATGGAACTCGGTTAAGCCAGTAAACAATACGTGCGACTATTGATTGATAACTTCTGTAGACAAATTTAGTGAGCTCACTTACACTCTCCGCCAACAACATGGCAAATATGAATGGACCGTGATGCATAACACAGATCTGAACTCTACTCTTTTCGCGGCTGTGCCTTACCCTGAGTTTTCCGCAGCATACCATTAGTTTTTCCTTGAAAAAATATGCACAGCGATCTTGTGTGTGCGTCTTCAGAAGACAAGCGACATTCTTTCCGCGCCGGCCTGGCTGGCCGAGCGGTTCTAGGCGCTACAGTCTGGAACCGCGCGACCGCTACGGTCGCAGGTTCGAATCCTGCCTCGGTGCATGGATGTGTGTGATGTCCTTAGGTTAGTTAGGTTTAAGTAGTTCTATGTTCTAGGGGACTGATGACCTCAGCAGTTAAGTCCCGTAGTGCTCAGAGCCATTCTTTTCGCAAAAATCTTCTGAGTGAACGCAGAGAATCCTTTCGCGAGAGTGTAAAACGATTTTACTGCGTCCATCATAAGTTTTAATTATCACTTCAAAAAAATAAAGTTACGTAATTATTTATTTGTAGTTTCTAAGTACATGCCCGTAGTCGAAGTACACACTGAAATGTCCGCCGCACAGTACCGTAGCACTCCGTTAGAGTAGCAGAAACAAAATGGTGCAGCTCATTGATAAAGCGCAGATGGGTTTGCACAACTTTGCTTCCGCTACTGTAGCGGCGTGCTACACTCCTGCGGGGCGGGCATTTCAGTGTGTACTTGGACTATGGACAAGTATCTAGAAACGACAAGTAGAAAACAAATAATTACGTAACTTTACTTTTTAGAAGTGATAATTAAAACTTTTGTTACCACTCGTGTTACGCGGGCGACGTGTGCAGTCGGTACGACGAGACCCGGTGAGTGAGCAAGGCGACTACATGAGAGTGTATTCTGTGGGGAAAGCTGGTGCGGCTTTACGCAGTCGGCGTGAGCGGAATCCAGAGAGAGTTTTTATGGCACGAGTGGAATCCGAGCAGATTCCTTGCGAAGCTAACGAGTGCTCTGTGGACCTTATCCACTCTCTCTCTCTCTCCCTCCCTCCCCTGCCTCCCCCTCCCCCCTTTTCCCTTCCCTTCCCCTCCCCTCCCCTCCCCTCCCCTCCCCTCCCCCCCTCCCCTCCCCTCCCTCTACAGAGAGCGAGGCAGTTGCAGTGGCCGCCTTGACGCAACCCCCGCGGGAGCTTTCAATTTTTGATGTACCTCTTTGGTTGCTCGTTGTCTCGTGAAGTGTCGCTTCGAGGCAGTCCCGGGGTCCGTTGCAAGAGCTGCGACTCCAAATGAATCTCTTCTGGCGTCCAGGAGATACAGCCGCGCCCTGGCCCTGGACCTGTGCCGTTAATACAACTCACACATTACAGCTGCAGACAAGAACAATGCACAGAGGACTGGAAAAAAAACTGACGATCTGTTCCATGGCGGCCAGTATGGTTTTAGAATAGGTAAGGCTCTGGAGAGACGAGTCAGACTTTGGGCCTGATAATGCAAGCTGTACTCACGGAAATCAAACTTTCATACGATTTATCGACCTAAAGGAAGGCATTCGACAACACAATAGTGTAAAATGTTTGAATTCCTCATAAAAATAGATATATAGGAAAATAAAAGTAATACACAATGTTTACAAGTACCAAAAGGGGACTAAAAGAAGTGAAGACCTAAAGAAAAGTGCTCGGATTAAAAAGAGCGAGAGGCGGACATGCAGTCTGTGACCTATCGTCTGATGACTGCAACGAAGAACAAGGAAGGAAACGAGAGGGGTTCAGAAGCAGAATTAAGGAAGTCTATACAAGATTCGTTGAGGACATTTCTGTTCCCCTTGAAAATGAGGTAATGTTACAAAAGGTGATGAATGCGATGAACAGTCTACTGAGTAGAAATATGGGGTGGCAGTAAACAAAAGCAGGGGCGACATTAGCGATGTACTTAACATTAAAATTTGGGTCGCGTCGTAGGCGAGGTGGACGAATTCTCTTGTCTCCGAAACAAATGACGCATGACGGACGAAGGAAGGATGATACAAAAAGCAGACTAGTACGGGAAGAGACACCATTCCTCGCTAAAAGAAGTCTAGAGTACATAGCACTTAATTTAAGGAAGACATTTCTGAGCATGCGCTTTTGGATCATAGTAGTATATGAATGAGAAGCGTGGACTGCGGTGAAAATCGGGAATGACTTCCACGGTACTATATGCAGATGTGGAGGATAGGATAGGATAGGAATATATGCAGCAAAGTAGTCAGGACGCTGGATGTATGCGCTACTCTGAGATAACATAAGATACGAATTCGTGGCAGATCTTACCAAACCAGGAAGAAAACAGAGTACAAATACGTAAGTAAAAATCAAGCTTAACTCGTAGTTAGTGAAGTTGCGAAGCATAGACTTTACAGATGACGTACAATTTCTTACTCTGAAACAGACTGGAAAATTGTCAATATATTCAAAAGAGGAAAACTATAGGAGACGTATGCCATGCCATCCTTCATCTAAGGGACCATCTATGTTTATCAGTTGCATAACAGGAAGACGTTTTCACGACATCGTCATTTCTTCCTCAACAACACACGGAGTTTTACACTAAACCTCGCGACATTTTTTCCCAAGACTGGTGAGTCAATACTGAGAGAGCTTTCTCATCGAATATTTTTGCTCTTTTTTAAAGAAGTTTAGAAGTAAATAATATGAGAAATGATTGTTCACTACAGTTCTAGTTGACTACAATTGTACTAGTTCAAATATCTGTAATGTATTTCTGTATTTGCAGTGTCACAAGCAAAACGTAGTGCATATGTATTAATTACTCTCGAAACGAAAACTATTTTCTTGCCACTTGAAACCAGTCAGTTTCCTGTTATAGCTCTTAGAATGTTCTTAATAAATTATTTTGTAAACTGTCCCGTTTTTGCCAGTGGTGATGTGGGCAGCATAGTTCGGTGCCATCGGAATAGCTTCTCAATTTTTTGGATACAAATACGTTACGTAGAAAAAGAGACGCATTTTTTATTCTCCTGACAAATGAGGCAAAGGCCTTGCCGCAATGCATACACAGTCTCTGAGCAAAGAAAATCTCCGACCCAGCTGGGAATCGAATCCGGGCCCCTTAGCATGGTATTACGTCGCGCTGACCACTCAGCTATCGAGGCGGACACTGAAGCACTGCTGCAAGCAGCATTCACCACGTCCTCAAAACGCGTCATCTTCAACTGTACTCTGCCAGCTACCTTACGGTGCGTGGCGAAGGGTCATTTGTATACTACTGGCTCTGTCACTTCCCCTTTTCCTATTCCAGTAGCCAGTGGTTCGCGTTAAGAACAATGGCTGGTAAGTCGCCGTGGGCGCGAATCTCTGATTTTATCTTCAAGATCTTTTTGCGAGAAGGAGGAAGTAATATCTTGGTTGACTCTTCTAGGACTGTACTCTGTGGGAACTTCATCAGTAAATCTCACCGTGATGCAGAACGCATTTCTTGCAACTTCTGCTGCTTCAGTTGCCTGAGCATCTACGTGACGCTTTCGTGCTTACTGAACAAACCTGTAACGGAACACGCTTCTCTCCTTTCGATTTCTTCTGTTTCCCCTCGGCATAATTAACGCCATAAAAAGTGATGGTTGCTGTGTATCGCTTATAGCTGGCAGGCCACGGCGTTCTGAACCGATTGAGGGCCAGGGATCGGCCTTTCTCGGCTCTGCTCGGCCGTTCTCGGCAGAACGCGACATTTCATCTAGTATTGCGATGCGACATTTTTCGGCCGGCACAGATCTCTCAGTTCGGTAGAATCGCGGTGTCAGCGCAGGTTACCCTTCGCTATTTGTTCATGGTATGAAGGACGTTCACAAATCCAGTAGCTTTTTGCACGAAAAGAGGGAATCTCGCGATCTGTCGTCACAAGAAAAGAACTGGAATAACAGAAGAGACGATGCGAATTTTGAGTATACGAGGTAGTTAGAAAGAGTTATAATGGTGTCACAGGTTAGGTTACGCTCAGAAAGAATTGTTAAAAAATTCCATACGTTGCGACCGAGCGAGGTGGAGCAGCGGTTAGCAAACTGGACTCGCATACGGAAGGACGACGGTTCAAACCCTACGTCCGGCCATCCTGATTTAGGTTTTCTGTGACTTCCCTAAATCGCTTCAGACAAATGCCGGGATGGTTCCTTTAACAGGGCACGGCCGACTTCCATCCCTAATCCGATTGGACGAATGACCGCGCTGTTCGGTCCCGTCTCCCCCAAACCAACCAACCCTACGTTGTGTCGTTTCAGAGATAACTGGCGTCGGTGTTAGCCTGTCAGGCCGTTGCACGCGCTTAATCAGGCACAGTTAGTGTCAGTTGTTGTTATAGCGTAGAGGATAGCGCACGCGTGTGCTCGGCCTTTCGTTTGAGTTCGATCCTTACTACCCACATCCAATTCTTGTATTGCTCTCGTGTTCAGCTTTACGAAATCAAACGAAGAACACGTTGGCGACACCATCCCTGTCCGGCCGCTTGAATTTGCGCACGCTACGGCCTCACTGGCTAACTTCAGTGCTGCCTAACTGGGAAACGGTGCAACGTATCCATTTTTTTTCTTAACAACTACCAGCTCAACCTACTCTGCACATCCTTACGAGCTTTTCAGACTGTTTTTGATCACCCTCTGTATTATGCAGTCGCACAAGCAACGAGAGCTGCAATTTGTTGTGGAACGATATATTACAGTATCGTGCAGAAAGAATTTAAAGATTTAGTTTACACAGAAATACAACGATAAACATGCGGGATTCATTGGCATCGTGTCAAGAAGCAAGTTGTGCTAAATTTGCATGCATGCAAATCAGTGTTAGAATATTAAAATTTCTATAGTTGCACGAATCATTCCATTGCCAGTTGCAATAGCTTTCGATAGAACTGAACGAAGTTTATAGAGACTTTATGTAATACTAAAAATATGTTGGTTGAGTCAAGGTGCATGCTGCACGATATTTTTATGTAGAACTCGCCCTTGTTGAATTTATGGAGAAAAATGGCGTGCAGGAACGAATATTAAAATATCCGGAGTGGATTGTAGCCCTCGCGTTCAACTGACCTGCCCACAGTAAGACACTGAAAGGTGAGGAAAACTTCAAAATAATTTGATGGGAATGCAATTAAAAAGAAAATCGTGTTATAGAAAGAACTGACAAACACAGTGCAGATCCGTAAGTTCACTGCCATTATACAAAACACGAGGTATGAAGAATTCATTTTGGCTCTGAAAGAACTACAAGGATAGTTACCTAAATGTTTTGACAGTTATGTAGAAATATTGCTGAGGAATGTCGACAAAATGTTGCTGACTGCAGGACAATACTTCCTGCAACGCGGCCGCGCAGAGTGGCCGCGCGGTTTGAGGCGTCCTGTCACGGATTGCGCGTCCCCCTCCCGCCGGAGATTCGAGTCCTTCCATAAGTCATAGAGCATTCACCCTTCACGCTCGGTCTTATACGTTTTGGCAAGCTGGTGGAGCATTACCTTGAACTGGGGTGTAACTTGGCCCAGAACACCATTCTGACTCTGATTTTACAAGGTTTTCCAAAGCGACTTCATGTGAATATGGGGTGGGATGCTCTTGTTAGGCATCTTCCGATTTCTCCTCTCGTATTTCTTCAATATCTGCGGCGATCTGGCTGTCGATGGAACGGTAAACTGTGACATGGCTTCGTTGCATTGGCTTCCGTAGTTGGACGATTGCCATGCAGGATGTGACAAAAGTGGCAGAGAGATAGGCGAAACTCTTGTGGGACGTTTAAGTAAAAAAAACGCTCTAATCTCGACTTACAAAACGTATGGGTAACGGTGGTGATTACATGGAGGTTAACTTGGTGTAAGTACTTACTTTTTTCCAGACTGCACTTCTAATATTTTGTGAAGCATACGTTGTCTTATTTCCATTGTACAGTAGGTTAAATTATGCGTGATTTTCAAATTATAGCAGAATTCGAGTAAATCTGAAAGCGCCAGAGGAATTGGTGAGAACGGTACTGTACTGACTGGGAAGTCTATACTGACAATGTATTGTGCTCGATATATAACGTGTGACAGGCGAAAGTGCTCGTAACTACAGCACAAGCAGAAATCGACGCACTGTGCCGATTCAACGATCTCTTCGTGTAGCTGTATTGAGATACAAAATTTTAATTTTAGCGAAATATATGACCGAAACAGTTATAAGCGGAAAGAGATGACGAACGCACGTCTCTCGGAAGGTAATTTTGTTGCAGTTTGTTTCCTAGGCTAGACTGTAACTGCCTGGTCAAAATTAACCCGCGTAATCCGGAGTGCAATCGTTCATGACATGGACCCGAACAGGTTCCGTGCTACGTGTGCTGCGTCACTTCAAGTGTCGGTCAAGGCTTTCCAGGTTATCGTATTAGCAACTCGACGTCCCACATTTCGCGTGACATTGGACTATGCATACTACCAGCCCACCATGTCACGTTCAGCTTTCCTCCTGGCACTACCCCCGCTTTACACAGTAACATAGCTGTTAGTATTTAGCGGATGTGGAAAACAAGGAAAGGGATTAAAGACAGATATTTCAGCTTGAGCTGTATCCCCAATATCTAAGATTTTGAGTAAACACATGAATAAATTATGCGTTGCCACACCTTCAAAAGAACGGATGAGCTGTTATAAAAGAGATTCACGTGTCACAGTACTAAATTCTTTGTAATTCGATGGCGTATATTTTATGTAAGACATCTTCTAAGAAACTTAGTAGTATCCAAAACACCCGCATTCTGCGGTACGAGCAGCAAGAAGATGGTGTGAAAGTTAATCGGATAGCGTACCAGCGGCTGACTGAATCCCTATATAAAAATGCGGAATTGTCCGCTAGACGTCACGAGAGGCAGACCCGCCTCGTATAAAAGGAGTGCAGTATTACTGTGTTGTCAGAATGGATCGATGGGCACTATGAATGTGGACTGGTCTTTCGATGCCACCGAACGAATCGCACTAGCCGTCCGTTTGTGTGTGTGTGTGTGTGTGTGTGTGTGTGTGTGTGTGTGTGTGTGTGTGTGTGTGTGTGAGTGAGTGAGTGAGTGAGTGAGTGAACTGGAAACACGAAATTAGCAGAAGAAATCAGTCGTGAGTTCCAAAGCGCTACCAGCAGTCCAGTGAGCAGAATAACCGCTCGTCGGTAGTTCAAAAGAATGGGCGACAACGGTTAGGCAGCTCCTCATAAGCTACACATTTCTGGAGGCAGTCTCAAGCGACGCTGGAGATGGTGTAAATACATCACCGGGCAGTACATGACTAGGAATGAGTGATTTGCCGTGATGAATCGCCCTGTACTCGGCGAACATCCGATGGAAGGTGTTGCGTTTGGCGAATACCTGGAGGACGTTACCTGCCACGTGTAGTGCCAACTGTGAAGTGCGGAGGAGGTGGTGTTACGTTTTGGGGGAGCTACTGCGATCCAGAAAACGCTTAATGCGAAAGGATGTGAACACGTTTCACGAGCCTATGCACTGCGTACAGCAGAGATGTATTTTGAAGACCAGGACACAGCATCCTCTCACAAAGCAGGGGTTTTGAGGCAATGGTCTGTGGACAGTGATGTTCATGAAATGGATTGGACTGCCCAGAAAACCGACCTAACCCTCTGGAACACATGAGTTAGAATGTAGATTTCGCTCCAGTCCCCAACGTCCAACGTCACTGCGCTCTCTGGTTTCGGATTTTGAAAGAGAACGGTTTGCGATTCTTCCACAGAAACTGGCACCTCACGGAAAGTGTGCCCAATAGAGTTCAAGCCGTCATAAGGTCGAAGGGTGGTCGCGCGGTATCTTACTCTCAGTTGTCCAGATACTTTTGATCAGCTAGTGTACGTCCTAAAAGTAACTTAGTGAGACGTTCCGCAGATCATTTAAACGATTCTTTTATCGGAATGATGTGGAACGAGTCGGTTTACAGGATATGTATACACGATTACGCATTATTATTCTTAGTTTCGGTGGCCGAGCGGTTCTAGGCGCTCAGTACAGAACCGCGCGACCGCTACGGTCGCAGGTTCGAATCCTGCCTCGGGCATGGATGTGTGTGATGTCCTTATGTTAGTTAGATTTAAGTAGTTCTAAGTTCTAGGGGACTGATGACCACAGATGTTAAGTCCCATAGTACTCAGAGCCATTTGAACCTTTTTTTTTTTTTATTCGTAGTCCTACTCACGTAATTACACTTCTCTTTTAGTAGCTGCTAGTTTTTAAGCAGAAAATCGCCGATGGAATAAAAGGAGTTGTCCAGGAGAAATGATTTTAAATTCGGTTTAAAACTTTTTTGGCTACGTGTCAGACATTTTGTTACTGGGCAAATGAACAGAAATTGTTCTTGCTGCGTATTGAACTCCTTTCTGGCCACTGACAGCTTTAACAATGCGTAATAAACGCCATTTTTCCATCTAGTGTTATATTATTGACATTACTGTTGTTCTCGAATTGTGATGCATTATTTATGACCAGTTTCTTGCGAATATATGTGAGTGCGCAGTTAAAATGTCTTGCTTCTTGAAGAAGTGCTTACATGACGTTCGTGGTTTCAACATGACATATTACTTCTAGGGTTTGTGGCGTGGAAGTAATTTAGAAAGTCTTAATCGCTCTCTTTCATGTCTGTTCGGATATGCATAGTTTCATGTGAAGCACATGGTTGTGCTGAAAGGTACTGTTTCTGCTGGCGCTGCTGAACACCGCGACAACGTTCCACAGACGATGCCGGGATGTGCTCTTCTAGCAGAGGTTGCAGAGCGTTTATTCTACAAAATTTATCGCCACATATGCCCACGTCCATTTGTAGAATGAAGCAAAAAATATTATTCATCAGAGATGATCTGCAATTCAGTTTAGACACTGTGGACGTAAGGCGGAGTCTTCCGCGTCGTTAGTTTGGCTGCAGACACCCCCATTCACAGCACAGTTCATTAAATACTGTCAGGTGTGTGCATTAGTATCTACACTCCTTAGCCGGCCGTTGTGACCGAGCGGTTCTAGGCGCTTCAGTCCGGAACCGCGCTGCTGCTACGGTCGCAGGTTCGAATCCTGCCTCGGTCATGGATGTGTGTGATGTCCTTATGTTAGTTAGGTTTAATTAGTTCTAAGTTCTAGGGGACTGATGACCCGTAGTGCTTAGAGCCATTTGAGCCATCTACACTCCTTACGGCGTGTGGCTGGAGGTACTTGGGTAGCTCTGTTGTCTCTCTTTTCCTGTTACGTTTGAGAAAGATGTGCTGTAAGGCAGGACTAGAAAGTCTTCGACTGAGCTCTAATTCCATTTCTTACCCCGTCACGGTCGTTTCGCGCGTTGTATGTGGGAGGAAACACGACGTTGCTTAGCTCTTCCACTAAGGTACGCTCCCAGAGTTTCAGCAGCAAACCATTACGTGATAAATTCCCCTTCTCGTGTAGCGTCCACCACTGGAGATGGATGACCACATCTGCTTAAACGGGTCAGAGGTGAAACGCGCCCCCTTCTGTAGTCTTCTCTACCGCATCTGTTAATCCTACCAGGTATATTGGTCACAGGGTGACGAGCAGTGCTCGATAATTTCGTTGCTGAATTACTCTTCTTTAGGATCCTTCAAACGAATTTCAGTCTGTCGTCTGCTAATTTTAGATCGCTCATTATGGTTACTCAAAGGTATTTCATAGTTACTGTTCTCGGTGATTCGTCATCAACAGCGTAATCGAACAATAACTGCTGCCTTCTTACTCCAAATACTGTACATTAATTAATATTGAGAGTTCTTGCATCACGTGTCGATCCTCTGCAAATACTCCTATGTTTCGCTAAGATTTTCGAACGTTGCGAATTCGTTATACACACCACCACCATCCCCCATATACGGGGTGATTCAGCTGCCCCAAGCGATGTCGTTTTATGCAACCCGCAGTGTTATATGTGGCCTTCAAAACCCACGCGCGAGATTCTCATGTTTTCTCGCTCGCTACGCGCGAACTAGTAGTGCTTAAAAAATCTTTCTGTGGTAAATTTAATGCAGTTACATCTTGTACTGGGATACGTTTTCGCTGGAGGCCACTGTTTTCGAGTTATTCAAGAAAAAGGTACAAGAGTGACCGTCAGGCGCAATCCCACTCCCACATTCGGCCCCATACCGGTCAGGGTTTCTAGTACGTTGTTCCTCGCTCTCCTTTCTACGACTGTATTTCCCACATTCCACCGTTTTTGGTCTTCGTTGACTGGCCTTATTGCGCCACAGGCTTAGTCGATCACTTACAAACGGTGAAACTGACCTTTGTGTAAATGTTACCTAACAATACTGTGAATCTGAACAGCATAAAATAGAGTTACATTGTTGTATTCGTCAGGCCTTCTGACTACGAAACTACTGTAAGCGTTAACAACGGATCGGATAGTCAATGTAAATAGTTTTGGCGTAACGTTTAGAAAAGTCGTTTCTCTTACAGTACCCTCACGGGCACGTTTAAATTAATAATGTTAACAGAATAGCCGAATATGCTGCTGGCGTAATAGCCCAATTACTAGAGACCAAAAAAGGTCGAATATTGGGAATAGTTCGTGTAGTCGGAAATTTTTGTACGGTGGTGGGAGTTTTGAGTCACGAACAAGATAGAAGAAATCCTGGCTGGTGAGCGATGAGTGTGGGTTGTAAGTTCGTTTGAACGTCACTGTTTTCCGTTTTTCTGGAATAACTCGAAAGCCGCGGCCTCCAGCGAAAAAGTATCCCAGTATAAAATGTAGCTACATTAAATTACCTACAAAAAGGTCGTGTTCATTTCTTCTGTAATAGTTTTCGCATAGCGAGCGAAAGAATATGAAAATCTCGCTTGTGGCTTTTGAGGGCCAGATATGACATTGCGGGTTGCACAGCCTGTATATCCCGGTGTCCTTTCTAAGATGCCTGAGGCACATTTTCACAGACGTTCGGCAGATATTTGCAATTTCGTTTTCGCAAAGCGTAGTTTCAGTCAGCACACACGAATTATGCTCATCACATACTTCGTATGACGCCATGTGTTGATGGAAAGCGTCAGCGTTTTAATGTGGAACTTTGTGCTCATTCCATAGAGCGGTCACACGTTAGTCAAGTGAAACATTCGGTTTACTGATACGTATCGACAGGGACAGTAAGACAAAGAGTACTCGTGCAGCGACTGAGGGGCGCTGCTGCCAGGCGGTGGCAGCCGGTGCGGTGCTGCAGCACTGGTTATTCTTCGTGTTTTACGGTCCCTGCCAACACACGTCGATATAAGTAACATCGTAGTAGACTAATTTGGGATCACGCTATGGATAGCCGCGTAAAATTATGCCTTAAAGGTAATTCTGTTTGTGACAGGAAACAAACCGTTTCTTTCCATCGACACAGGACGTCGCATGAAAACAAAGATGATCCGATATTTCGTAATCTCGTACTTCGTTCTCGAGAGGACAGCTCAAGTTTGTACCGAATTCCGAAGTCGAGGCACACGCACTGATCTGAGTGGCGTTATCTAGTGGTACTGCGTCTCATTGAGGAAAGCGGTACGCGGAGTTTCACAAGCTCTCTACTCCGGAAACCATATTGGTTCCTGCAGATCATTTTCGTTCCATGGAAAGGTCTACTGACTATCGTAAAACGTGTTCCGTACTTCTTTTCTTTCTGTTGCAGAACACGCGTGCTTCTATTTCAGAGCGTCCTGTCATCTGTTCCGCTGTAGCATAATTTGCTGTCGTCGTCATTTACGCCATACATGAGCCACGGGGAGCCCCGCAGTTTTGCAGGACGGTCGTTTACCCGTTCTCACGAAACGAATTAACCACATTCCCTTTCTTACGTGACTGTGCTGTCACAGTGTCAGGAAAGAATAATTCATTTTGGCGATTCGGATAGACTGTGGCTCTGTCAACAGTAGTTAGGGAAATGCTTGCAGTGGTGTATCACTCTGTCCTGTATACCAACTTAGCGAGTGTACATAACGTGACTAATTCTGTGAGGTATGCGCAGTAGACGTCACACCTCGAATGCAGTCATAAAATTGTGATTCAACGGTGTATTTGGTCCAGTAAACTCAATTATTTCAGGATTGCGCCCTCCGGTTGCTCATAATTCGAAGTTTCGCGATCTTGAGTTTTCACGTTGGCTAGTGTTAAAAGTGGAACACTACTGGGTTGATATCGAGGACAAACGTGAGCTGTTAGTTTCTATCTCGTGTAACAAAGCTTAAAATGTGCACTCGTCTCATACGTAAGTGGATAAATTTGAATTGTCAAATTGAAGCACGCTATCTGTCTGCAAAACACTTCACTGTTCACAAATGTCTTCATCGGATTGATATAATTTGACGGTTAAAGAATTTCGAATGACAAGTCATTTGATTCAAAGCCTAGTGCACCAAATACGGTCAATACATTTGTGAATAACAAAAACTAAATAGATATTTCAATCTGCAGCTGACCGTGCCCTGATTCGAAATTTCCTCACAGAGTAAGACTCTCTCGCGCCGGGATTCCAACCCCGAACCTTCACTACAGTGAGTAACGGAGGTAGGAGTGAGCTACTACTAGAATTACAGCAGTGAGGGCGCTTTGTCAGTCTTGCCGGGTATCGTAGTCGGTTAGAGCATTTCTCACGAGAGGCAATGTCTCCGGTTAGTTGCGGTCCGAGACGAAGATCCAAGCACGGAATCGCGTGTTACGTCGGAATCCGTTCGTTTGCGCTCGTATCGTAAACAGTGGCCCGTGTGAGGAAACGTAGCAGAATCGCGGTGCTCGCTTCGCGCAGCTGCGTTCGCCATGTCGGCGCTCGTCTGACGTCACTGTTATCGTGACTGGAAGAGCAGCGTGACCGGCGTTCACGACCGCCGACCGCAAACTTCCTACACTGCCGCCCACTCGGCGTATCGCATGACGCCCCCGCCGTCCTTACGTAAAGTCGCTTATTCTTACGGCACATCAGTGCACCGAGGTTTTCCCGGGAAACTCCTTTGTTCCCCATTGATTGATCGCCGCACCGGCCGGTGGTCCTCGATATAGCCGGCCCGGGGCCACCCGCGACGCGCCACCTTCGCCTGGGGGAGCAGCTCGGACGTCGAGATTGCGGGCACGTAACACGAAGGCCGCAGGCTTTGTCTCGCGAAGCGGTGGGCGTGGCGCTGTACGGAGGCCGCACCTTACTGCGGCAGGAAAGGAAATAAAGGAAATGGAGAAACCTGGTGGGTGCCGTCTGCGACCGCAGAATTTCACTGCCACGAGCTTTTTGTTCTTTTCCCAGTAAATGGAGCAGACCAATGAGCTGCCCATTCTACTTCATGAAGTTGCTCATTTATCGTCCATTTATAAGATTCGTCTAAAGAGTCCGACGACTGCCAACAGAAAACTGTTAAATTTTTTACCATTAAACGTAATCACTCATAGGATACAATACTTCGCAATGTTATGAAGCTGCTCATAACTATCATGGAACATTTTTGAAACCTGGCAAAAGATAAGGCCTCAAGTGTCTCAGTATTTGTCTGTAAAATATGTGCCTTTCAGGAGTCCTCAACTTTTGCCAAGTTACAATGGCCTGACATATTTACTACTCCGGGGGAGTTACAAGTTATAAAATTACGGTATAGAATTTTTGTTTAAGAATTTTTAGCATATTGCAGCCCCCTCAGCAATTGTGATAGACTAAGATATTGCAAGATCCGCCTCAGATGGGCAAATTTTCTGGTCTTTACCCAGGTTTCGGTTAGAATAATCTAGGCTTCTTCAGAAGCATAAAATTACTATAACATGCCAGAGTAAGGCACAGTCGACATTAAAAATTAAAACCTGTAGTACCGTGGTACCATGTCGAATGAAAACTGCTTAACTGAAGTCCATCCCCGGCATCACTTCACCGCGCGGTCGGTTGGCAGCGGCAACTACGTTGACACCGACCGTTGCACGCGGAATTGCACTGACAAGCACATAGCAACTCGTGCGCGTGCGCATACGGAGAGTCAAGGCTGTATATCATTGGCTGTCTCTATATCACGTATTGGAAACTGATAACCGTAATTTTAAGCAAACTAAGCATTATGTGGATGCAATCCCAATGTGTATTATCCATACGTAAATTGTATTAAATGGTAGGAAATTTACTTGGGTGGATATCTAAAGTTTGATTACCTTTACGACTTTATGCATATATGGTCATCGTGTAAAGTATCCCCACCGAACATGACTAATAGCGAGCACCTTACTTGTGGCCGGCCGAAGTGGCCGTGCGGTTAAAGGTGCTGCAGTCTGGAACCGCAACACAGCTACGGTCGCAGGTTCGAATCCTGCCTCGGGCATGGATGTTTGTGATGTCCTTACGTTAGTTACGTTTAAGTAGTTCTAAGTTCTAGGGGACTAATGACCTCAGCAGTTGAGTCCCATAGTGCTCAGAGCCTTTTGAACCTTACTTGTCTCACTTATTTAAAACCTTACTCATTATCTATAATTAAATTAGGGTGTACCGGGGCGTACAACGCCCCTGTCATCACATTTAACTACTATTGACTGACATTGGGCAAGCATATTAATTAAAGTGTGGCGGAGGGTAAAACATCTCCGTCATCACTCTTACGTGTTATTGACCGACATAGGTCAAGTGTACTAACATACAATCTACAAAGTACCTTTGACGGGAATAAACTTCCGCAGGTAACATTGTATGTAATGCGATATGCGTGTAACGTTATCGTTATTATTGAAAGGGGAAGTATTTAAAGCACCTAAGTTTTACTTTACTGTGCTGCACAATTGTTAAATTCAACTATAATAGCGTCCAAACTCCCGTGAAAGAGTAGTGGACCAAACTTAAACTTAAAGGGAAGCGCGTGGCTTGATGTCTGAACATGGTATGCGGCGACCAAGAGAGAAAATGGTGGTCAAAGTAACAGGGATAAATTAAACCGAACGTAACAAAGATTGGAAATCTTCGAAAAAGTTTTTATTTCTCAGCAGCAGCTGATCGCTCAGAAGGTCTTCTTTATCGGATAGCAAGTGTTTAAAAATTTGCATCTCCTCTAGAATATCCAGCCTTGTTCCTGTTAACTCACAGTGCAACAGCTCAGTATTAGTTGGAGGATTGGGTGCATGGGCCATCATTCCCAGATCCGACCACTCGACTAGAAAGGTTCTCTCTGTAACAGTTCACAAAACAAGCTTCAGCTGGCTATTAGCAACTGCTGTTGACAATTGTCCTAACAACCAAACTGGAACACAATTGATAAGTCAGTAGGGAAAAGTCACTCAGAAAACATCACTCTCACATTTGACGGATACAAATGAAATTTTATTGTTACCAAATAACCCTTGCTAAGTCCGTTTTTTTATCTAACGACCACTTCAAGCTAGCAAATATCTCCAAAGTTTCCTATGAGCTATGTTATCGAACGAGTCCCACACTCATTGCCCTCCAAGACTCGCAGACAACAGGTATACGCATGAGCGAAAGCGACACCCGCGCACGGGAACGCATTTTGGAATGCCTTGTCGGCTTTCCGAATCGGAAAAGCAATCTCGCAGATAACGGAGGGTCGCTAACTCCAGAACTCCGCAACGATGATCGCCTTATGGCACCGGATGGCCCACGACTTACCGCTTCAACCAGACGAGGGCTGCCGGTTTCGCCAGCTACCTTTCGACCATATTCAGTGGCCGCATAGACATCACTCCCGGTTCGTGCTCTTAGTGTTTGTTGTGGTGGTGATTCCTGTAAGCACTTCAGCAACTTTCGCTAGGACTGGTGGAAACCACACACCGTCGTGGGCATTATTCGCCTCTGAGATGTCTAGTCCGCTCTGACCAGCACCATGTAGGAGGATTACGGGAGGTCCGACCCATCATCTTCAACCGAACAAAAACCACCCTTTTCTAAGCGGCAACAAGTAGAAACAGAGGTAGCACACACGGGGTCAAGGAAATAATATGTTAAAATCTCTGAAGATTTCCTCGAGGCTCCTACTAGAGGATATTGTCACACGCACATCGTTGAAGGAACATTATCGACTATTGATAATGATTAAAAAGTAGAAACCGGTGTAGCTAATAAATGAAAGTTATCCGAGCACGGAGTGATGTAAATTTTGTAGTTCATAGGACAATATATAACGAGTAAAGATGATCAACAGGACAGGATATTGGCTGAACGCTGCTGCGACTAGAATACACGTACCAGTAAGTGTTTATCTGGGATTCTTCTACATATTTGTCCAAGGCTTAACTTCAGGCACGTAAGTCTGTCAGAGTAACTTTAACTTACGCGTTGATCGTGGTCTTGTACCTTTATACAATCCGTTAAAGACTGACTTCTTTCTGCGTGTAATGTGGAAGGAAATCAGAACACAGTGGTGTGGGATACAATAGGTAGCTGCATCTGAAGGCAGACATAGACATTTTCTTCCCTACAGTCCGTATAGTTTTGTGCGGAACGGAGAAAAAACAGAACTAGAGACCCGAACCAACGGCCTCTTTAGGACTAAATAATCGAATTCTTAGTTGCCAGAAAACGTGGCGACAGACACAACTAAATAATGCGGAAGCAAGAACCAGTGGAATAAGTTCAAACAGTATTAAGTGATGCGTGAACAAGATCACGACACTATGCGTAGATGATGCTGGTGGACAAGGAATCTATCCCAGAATCGAGGCTGGTGACTACAATCACAAAAAATCTCTTATTCGCCCAGGGAGGATGGGATCACTTAATCATTGTTTAACGGGAACTTCGGATCCTGGAGTAAAGCACGTTCCAACTATTCGCAGAAGATGTAAAACTGTAGTGGGAAAATAATGAACCCTAAATTATGTTATCGTTAGTGTTTTTATTTGAACAGTATCAGTTGAAAATGCAGAGTGTGTACCAGAGCTAGTTGGTGACGACTGTTCTTGGATTGAAGAGCGAAAGCTAAATTTTGTCACATGTTAAGACTAGATTGCGGCAGAAAATACTATTGTAATAGATTTTGTGACTTATCTAATTAGACTCTCTGGCAGGTGTATGGGATGTATTTCCTTTTGGTACTGGTTTCGTTACGGCAGCCGTCCGCACCGGCGCTTGCCATCACTGCCAAAATTGAAGATGGCTAAACATTTTGCTTACGGAGATTCTAGAAATGTTCCTTACAAAAAATTTTTAATTATTTAGAGCCTGCAGTAGCTAGGCAACTTACAAGCCATATTTACGTTGAGACGCGGGAACGGTACATAGCCAGCTGACTCCACGCCATGTCTCTGTGAGTACGGTGGTGCAGAAGGGCGGATGGGTCGTGCGGTGGGTCCTTCTGCCGTGCCGTGTGCGCCTCTGGCCCAGCACTCCGGATGCACGGCAGGAAACGTTTTACAACAGCCTCGTAAAACTGTATGTAGACAATGCGGCAGCTTCGGTTAGTTAGGTTTAAGTAGTTCTAAGTTCTAGGGGACTGATGACCTCAGCAGTTAAGTCCCATAGTGCTCAGAGCCATTTAAACCATTTTGAACCGTCAGCTGCGAATACCCCATCAATGACGACGTTGGTCTCTGAAAAGAAAAGATTATTTCGTCTTCGTCATTTGGAGGCTGCAACGCTCTCTGTGTGTCTCTTTGGAAGGCGAGTCATTTTGCGGACGTGGTTACCCACGGATTCCATTTCACTACTTCCTTGAACTGCAAATCCGACATTGTAGCACCGCTGTCTTCCACCGTGATTGATGTTGGTTTTTAGAAAAGATGGGCATAGATCAGTCGTGTCAGAAAAATCTTCAATCAGTTTTTGCAGTTCGTCTGTCAGTTTTCACAACACATATGGGAAATCTGTTTTACGCTTAACTGGTTCTTTGCGAATGGATTGACTGCACCGCTAATCCCAAATACTCACAGAATTATTCTGAGAGACAGTCGCAAATTTTGCGCCAGCATCTATAGAACGTGCTCAGGTTTGTTCACCGCCGCGGCGCTTCTTTAAAAGGTTTCTTTCTGCCTCGAAAGCCGGCACATAGCGTTCGCCGCAGACTGACCGCAGCGGCCGCTGGGTGACGGCATACCAACTCCTCTGCACGTTGCAGTTTGACTATCGCTCCATTCGCCGTGTTTTTAGGCTCGATCTCAGTTGTTTCGCAGGTACTTAGTATGTCTTGGTGGCCGTTTAAGCATTATATAGTCGAGTGAACAAGTCGAGACTTTCATTAATTGATGTCACAAACTATGCCAAGCACTTTCATGTGGCTTGCGTACGTAAACAGCACGCACTGCAACGTGCCTTTTGACCGAAACTTCCTGATTTCGCGTTGTGATTTCTGTGATCGAGGACGTTCGTGTATTGAATACCATTATTTCCGTCATCTTGTTTCAGCAGTACTGGCGGCCATTTCTGCGTTGCCGTCACGAGAAAATAACCGTGAGAGAGGAAAAGTCGTTAAAGTTATTTTTAATGAAGGTTAACTTGTTTACTCGTCTTTCGCCTGTTCGCTAAACAGCCGAGCAACGTGGAGAAATCTGTTGCTTTGAAGTGCTGATGGAGGCGGTCGTCGGTGCCCACACAAGGCTGAAACTTGGGAGCCCACATTTTAGTGACAGGCATAGAGGCGTTCCAAGGGCAGGCATCCAGTTTAGTTATTAATGTGGCGAACATGCGGCGCACTTACGTAAGTAATTATTCGAGATCCATTGCAAATCTTGGGCGATTCCTCCGTTGTTTGATTCTGCCGCATCTAATATAACTTTCAGAGTAAAAGGGATGGTGCTCTTTTTTAGGTTAGTTTTTACAACGCAAAAAGAGACATCCTCATACGTAATTGATACTTATTCACGAAACTGTACTTGACTAGTGTGTACCGTATTTGGAAACTGAGCATGGATGGAAAAAATAACGCTAAAAGTCGTTCAATCTATATGCTCGATTGTGTTTTGCGTTCCTCGCGCATGATTTTAATTTCAGAGGTGGATAATTCGATCAATTTTCCAAGTGTCCGTCGTAGCTTATAATGTTTGTTTGAATTATAAACCTTAAGACGTCTACTTTTCATGTCTCTGTACCTGTGTCCTGTCATGATATGGTCGTCTTAAAAACATACTTAATGGAACTTTTCTTGGATATGTTTAAATCGCAGCAACTGTTTACCTCAAATACTAGTGTAATATTTGAGTATATTAGTAGTGCTCATCTTGCTTCCCTTACTGTATTACTTCGCCATTCCCAAATACTTTTTGAAACTGCTAAAAATAGTTTAATTTCTATTTGGACACACACTCTTTGAAAGGAAATTACTCTTTTTTTAAATTTTCTCTAACTGCCATATGTAATCACTCCTGCTGTGGATTTACATGAATACATCTCTCACCTTTTTTAGTGATGCCCACTGTAATCAAATACGGGAACTGCGAATCTTCTCGTCTCTCAGAAAATTATGGTTATAACATATTTAAAATAAAGCTCTTGCATTCGAAGTGAAGGCAGATGATGATTTTTATTTTATTTATTGTTCGGCCTTCAGCGTGAGCGCACTGTTTAGCCACTAATGACAAAAACTGGAATTTCTTTAACTTCGTTAACGTAACCAAGCAATGTTTCTTCACTATTATGCAAACAAAGGCCAACTTAATTTCTAAACACTGGAGGTTTTTTCACCTTGAATCTGTGATCAAAGTTGAAAATTGGAAATTTGTAGTAAGTAACTATGGGACCATCGGCCTACACACTGGTTAATCTAAATTGAACTAACTTACACTAAGGACAACACACACACACACACACACACACACACACGGGAGGACTCGAACCTCCGACGGAGGAAACCGCGCGAACCGTGGCAAGGCGCCCTCAGACCGCGCGGCTACCACAGGCTACCACATGCGGCAAAGTTCAAAATTACTCACTAAAATAAATATGACAGACATAGAACACTCCTCTGTCATTCCCTGTTAGAAGACTAAAATAGTTGTTGGAAAGACTGTTAAAGTCTGAAAGGAATTGTTCCCTACGTTGATCGTACTCCGGGTACGCGAAGATCAAACGATTAATGTCCTCCTCATCTGAATTGCTGCAATTACAGGTGCCGGAATTTCGTAGTTGTAGACGAAACAAATACTAAGGGAAATTGCTGTGATTAAATCTCATCCTCGTAGTTGCAGAGGTAGCTCTGCAGTCTACAGACATGTAAAACAACTGTAAGATGGGTATGTGGATTTGTATCCAACTGCAGTATTTTCCTTCATTTACATATAATTTTTTTTTTCTTTCCTCTTCCTACTGGGGTCTGACAGCCAGATTTGACGACACTGTAAGGTACTTCTCGTCAGTGATTCCAGATTTTTTTCGATGACTGATCACGAAAACAGTTTCTTCTTTGTTATTGGCTAGAAGTAGCTTAGCCATAATTTCATCGATTTAGGAAGGAGGAAACTCAGGATTTAGGTGGTGTTTGTCTATTTTTGAAAAGGCTAAGACTAATTGGAGGCATCACGTCAGCTATCAGATGCTTGTAGGTGATTCCGTGTTGTTAGGAAGTTCAATTTGAAGAAACGCTGTCTCTGGTAAATTCTGACTACATCCAACACAACGTTAGCCCTGTCGCACTGGCAACATCAGCGGCACGTCTGTTTTCGCGTTTGATAGGATCTCTCGGGGCTCGACTTCACCTGAAACCCAACACTCGGTGTTTCCGAGGAAGAAATGGAGGTCTGTGAAGAAATGGAGGTCTGTGGCTTGGCAGGCCGCGTGCTGCGGGCGGCACAGCGCTTTGCCGCGCCTCGGCTATTCCGGGACGCCTCGCCGCCGGCGCACGCGCGAAATCGGATGCCCTAAGCGGCCACTCGCTGCGTCACACCGCCGCCCACACCCGTGCTCTGCCCTGCCCTGCCCTGGTCTCGCCTTTCAGTGGCGCCTCGTAGAAGCTCCGTACTGTTAACTGCATTTAGGGTTGCGTACTCGTATATCAGTCGGTAGGATCACTCAATTGTCTGTCCGTCCGTTAAGACTCTTTTTGCTCAGAAACGCGCTGAGGTATCAAATTAAAATTTGCTAATTCTGAGGTCAAAAATACTGAGGTCCCTTGGCGGTGTAAAAATTTAAGCTTCAAGGTCAATACGATCAAAAGATATAGCTATTTGTCACATATTTTGGTATTCGCAAACGTAATCTCGAAAACCTACAGACGAACTGTCTACATACATAATTAAGTTCATACGGGACCGTCAGAGCGCGCGCCTTACCCTTAATGGACATTTCTTTAAAAAAAACTTTCCTCTGTTGCTATTCATTAATGCAGGGAGCCAGTTTCAGCCCGCAGGACCCTCTTTGTTTCGGCACGATTTTCATATTATTCTGTCACGTGTGAACCGCTTAAGCAATACTAAATGTACTGTTCAAACGAATTAGGTGAACACGTGAATCCGGGCGGTATCTGCGGTTCAGTGTAGGTGACAATTAAAATCATTGACCATCTGTTGGCTGTGTTACGACGCCTGAACGGAAAGTGAGCGCCGCTGTCCCTTGTGTGTTGTAATAAGATACACAGGAGGCAGTTGTCATTCGTGGACATTGTCTTCAACCAGGCACATGCAATGCAACGCGTTACATCAGTGCAAAATGACCAAGCTGTAAGGGCTTTGTGTTTCGTACACAAAGAATGGACTCTCGGTCGTGTTGGTGCATATGCCAATGCCTCTCCACGTGTCTTTCGTAGCTTATGGACACACTACAAGGGGACAAGTAATTACACAAGGCGAGTTGGACAACGCCCCCGACCTATTGTAACATCACGTGAGGACTGATGTGTGGCCATGTATGGATTGCGGCGTCGTACGGATACCGCCAGAGCACAGCAGGAAGGCCTCAGAGGTGCCACTGGAACTGCTGTGTCCTTTCAGACTCTAATGAACAGGTTATGAGAAAGGACCGTACCATCCAGACGATCACTTGCCACATCTTGCAGCTCGCATTCAGTTCTGCCGTTCCCATTGAAACTGGCAGCTTGGCCTCTGGGGAAACCTGCTGTTCACAGGCAAGTCCAGATACCCTCTGACGCAAGGTTATGGCCACCTTCACGTGCGGTGACCCGTGGTGAGCGATACCTGTCGAATGTTGTCCAGAAAATCGACAGATTTCTAAGGTCTTGTGTTGTTATGTGGGAGCTAGGTGTTGACAACCATGGATTTTGTCGTTGTCCATGGGGGCCTCGCCGCCGGGCAGTACATCAAACAGATCCTGATGCACCACGTGGTGGATCTGAATTCCTTATAATGTCAGGGCCTAAGTGGCGGGCGTCAGCAGGGATGTCCTGCGAAGCCTGGACATTGAACCAGTGGACTAGTTGGCGGTGAGTTCCGACCTAAACCTCGTCGGGAATATGTGGGACATGCTTCAAACACGTGTTCGTGGGTCGTCCTGTTGCACCACAGTCTCTCCAAGAACTCTTATTTGCTCTCACTGAAGAATGAGAACGGATGCCACTGGATGAAGTCCGTAGGCTTGCACGGAGTGTGCCACGTAGGCGTCGGGCAGCGATAAACGTTTACGGAACGCGTACACGCTACTGAAGCTCCCAAAGTACAATGAAAAGTACCCAGGATTGTTTCTATTTTGTTTTCGACAGCTGTCTGACATTTGAGTTCTTTTTATGCGAACGATGGAGGATATAAGGATATTTCGTTGTGTACTCGTTTGTGGAAGACAGAGCTATAATTTGGTAACTATCCAGCCCTAAATTATTGCTGAGTGGAGTTTGGCAGATGTCCAAGGTCATGTTCCCCTGATTCCTTTGAGCAGTGTATAATTCATGTTCTTCCAGCGCGTTTTGAGGAACATACTTGAAAATGACAATGCGGATTCAATTTTTATAAGAATAAGTGAAGATACAGCGGTAATTGTTACAACAGCGTAAAAATAGCAATCAGCGACTGTTACTAACGCTATTTATTAGAAATAGCGATGTTACTGGTTTCACGACAAGAGCTACGTCGTGAGAAGCTTCTTCACGTTTAAAATGACACACAGTTCATGGCACGCAGACTGTGACGGCTGATTTTCTCTGTCGCAGTGGGCCACAGTGGGTAGTGGTGAAGCCCTACAGGAAAAAAAAATACCCAACAGAAATGACTACTTCATTGTAATTGGACTTAATGATGAGTTAAAACTGTGTAATCCGCTTTGATTCATTCTTACGTTTAATTGTAATAAAGCAGTCAGTTTTCTTACTTCTGTTTTTCCCGACACCACTAAGGAACGATCCCCACAAAACCATCACCACATGCATAGCATAAACCACATACCGTTTAAAACGTGAACAGCCGTCTGATGATGAACTTGGCGATTCGAAACCGTTAGCTGCGATTTTTCTTCGTAATAGCGTTATTAACAGTGACTGAATGCGTTTTATTACATTATTGTAAGAATTAGCCTATATTTTCAAACAGTCACGGTCTCATCATGTCAGTTTTCGACAAAATAGTGTAACAGAGAACAGTTTCGCCAAATTAGATGGTTTTCTATCCCAGGGTTTATTTTATATATATATATATATATATATATATACTCCAATTTATCACAGCGATTCAGTAACAAAACACAAAGCCCTTGCTCTCTTGCTGCAAGGGTTATCGAAATCGGTAAAGACATATTCATTTATGCGTCTGTATGTAAAGGCGGTAACCGAGAGCTCCTCGGGCGTGTTGACCTAGTCGTATTTCAGTGACTTAATGTCGAAGTGTTAAAGACCTATAAACTGAAAAAGTTGTCAGTGTTGTTGTGTCACCGGTAAGAATGAAATTGTTGTGGGAATACGAGAAAGAATTGACGAGACTACAAAGTTTCTACGAAATATTGGGAAATTTTGTTACATGTATGACTATCTGTTCAAAGCGTGACCGTAAAACGGTTTCGTTCGAATTTTCGAATATCTCTGATGTGTAGTTGTTTATTTCGCTCTACCTACGTTTCGTAGAAATGGAGGAAGAGCAATATTATGCGGAAGGAAAACATTATGATGTTAGAAAGTGAGTTTTGGGCCAGCTACAACCTTAGTTAAGGGCAGTACACGGCAACTCCGTCTCACCACACACTTATTTGGTGTGATTCGGACCCCTGATGAACGCTTCACGTGAAAAAATGGCCAAAGAATCCATGGTGGGACGGGCGTCGAATTAAGTATCGTGAGAGTATCGGGTACTCTGCCGGATATCAGCGTCGCTCTCGCCCGATATTTCGACGACGTGACGCGTTATCTTCATCAGGTTATCTATCGTGCAAGAACTCCTGTGGTCGTAGTCAACACAGAACCTTCGACCTAGCATCATCTACAAGCAGCAGTAGTTACGGATGGGATGGAATAAACGCCGAGTTGCAAAACTTGCGTAATATGTAATTAGGGACTTAACTTTAGCGGTATTGAAAATTTATCTTTTGTGGTAATAAAAATAAATTTTTGGGATATTTCTTTCACATTTTTGCTATCCGGTCGCACCGATCGGGTTGGCTGGTTTACGAAGTGTTCATTACCGCGGGTGCGGATAAGGAGCCTGCAGCTGTGCAGCTGCGGTAACCTCCGGCGCCCGCGGCCCAGCTGCAGACGTGGCGTTTCGCCAGCAGCCGGCCGGGCTGTGCAGTGCGCCTGCGTGTTGCGGGCGGCGCCGCGCGGCCCGCGGCCGGCCGTGACCTGCTGCAGACCCCGCCCCGCCCCGCCCCAGCACCGCCACCACGACCACAAACCACGTGCCGGCTGTGCCCGCGCCCGCGCTCACGTGCAGCGCCGGCGTCGCGCGATACCGCTCGACCCGCCAAAGTAGGCGCAGCCCGTGACGACACCCATACTAAACACCTCGACGAAGAAGACGAATCTGACGAGCTGTTTTTTTGCAGTTCTGAACAACAGCTTAACTGCAGAGCCTCGTGTCGCGCATTTGCGCTTCCATGAATTAGTTATTACAAATGGTACTGGGAGAGGTCTGATATTTAATATCACACAATATGTTGTTGTTGCCTTCAGTCTTGAGACTGGTTTGATGCAGCTCTCCATGCTACTCTATCCTGTGCAAGCTTCTTCATCTCCCAGTACCTACTGCAACCTACCTCCTTCTGAATCTGCTTAGTGTGTTCATCTCTTGGTCTCCCTCTACGTTTTTTACCCTCCACGCTGCCCTCCAATACTAAATTGGTGATCCCTTGATACCTCAACACATGTCCTACCAACCGATCCCTTCTTCTGGTCAAGTTGTGCTACAAACTTCTCCCCAATTCTATTCAATACCTCCTCATTAGTTATGTGATCTACCCATCTAATCTTTAGCATTCTTCTGTAGCACCACATTTCGAAAGCTTCTATTCTCTTCTTGTCCAAACTAGTTACCGTCCATGTTTCACTTCCATACATGGCTACACTCCATACAAATACTTTCAGAAACGGCTTCCTGACACTTAAATCTACACTCGATGTTAACAAATTTTTCTTCTTCAGAAACGATTTCCTTGCCATTGCCAGTCTACATTTTATGTCTTCTCTACTTCGACCATCATCAGTTATTTTGCTCCCCAAATAGCAAAACTCCTTTTCTACTTTACGTGTCTCATTTCCTAATCTAATTCCCTCAGCATCACCCGACTTAATTCGACTACATTCCATTATCCTCGTTTTGCTTTCGTTGATGTTCATGTTATACCCTCCTTTCAAGACACTGTCCATTCCGTTCAACTGCTCTTCCAAGTCCTTTGCTGTCTCTGACAGAATATACGTCGGGCAGAATCGCGTGTTACATCAAAATAAAAACATTACAACAGCCACATTGGCTGCCAAAAATTCTTATTTAGTAAATTTACCTAATGCAATTGCGCGTTAGCTCTACAGAAGGAATAGTTAATATCACGACAACTAAACACTCAAATAAGTGATTTCTAGTAAAGTTCTTAGTGACTGTAGGTTTACAAATTCTTTATCTACGAACTAAAACTCCTTTGATTATTTTGAACCCAATCGTATTATTCCGAATCATACCGTACGCGTTAAAATGCATCATTTTCCTAATTACTTTTCACGTAACTTCGTTTCTCCCTTTGGGCATTACCCTAATGACACAGACATCCATTAAATCACAGCGCTTGCATTTAATACTCGGATGGGACATAGCACAACCTTAACTCCTGAATTTTTCCTGCTGTGAAAGCCCTACTGTTTGCTAAAGAACACGGTCACCAGTCCGAAGGGGCAAATATTGCTGTTCGTTTCTGTGTGTTCACTCAAAGAGCATTGATTGCATTTTTATTAAATTTAACAACTTAACATCCATAAAAAAATTAAGCTAGCAAGCGTATTTCTTCTATTTGTCCAACCATCGTTACTGAATTATTGAGAAAGAAATAAGAACAACTTTTTTTCGTAAGTCAAGTCAACCATAAAATAAGGCAAAGCGACCATTCCAGTGATTCATTAGTCTAAAACTTCTCTGTGTGTTGAATTCATTGCCTTCATAGTGCTATTGCTTGACATTATCATTACTGCACGAGCATGTGTACTGCCTATTATTACTCTTTGATTAGCATTAGGATTTTGGAACACGAAGTGGGATGAAGAAAATAAGCTGTCGCGTAATACTAACACACGTTATTACGTAATACAAACACACGTTTCCTGACATAACCGATCCTCCTCCGTCAGTTCTATTTAGAAAAGAAAAACGCTAATATCTCACGGAGCCTACAGCGGTGTGCACTAGATCAGTATCTTAAACTAGCTGTTGCTGGCCACCACCACCACCACCACCACCACCACCACCACCACCACCGTCTGTCCATCACATCTTCCTCCCACCCTTCCGTCCACTTCCTCTCTTCCCTCTGTGAACGAGATGCTTGTTTCTTGACACTGCAAATTCAGATTCTGCAGTATTGCCCAAATCATAAGCCATAAATAAAACTCTGTTTTCTGTGGAATCCGTGTGTGAGGAAGAAAGGTGGACCTGCAGAACTGCGACGATTTGTGGGAAGATTGCCATTTGGCCCTGAAAGAAAACAAATGTAACGTACTGCGCATAAGCAGGCGAAGAGATGCTCTACTACTCGATAACATGACTGATGGTGGAGATTCAGCGATAATCATTCTTCCGACATGTCATTCGCGAACGTAACTAGGAAGGGGAAAAGGATAGTGGGATCTTCCCCACACACCGTAATAAAGCTGTAGATATACAAGAAGAGAGTAACGAAGGAAGAGCTATTCGCCCCGTCTATGAGGAGCGTTCCAGACTGAGTATTTGCCAGGCTGGTCAAGGCTCCGGCTAAGAAATGGTACGCGACCTTGAGAAAAAAAACCGCTTCAGTATTCGCGGAGGGTGATTCTGGAGACTCGCAAAAAATCTAGCTCAATAGAGGCGGCCGAGCTGCACGCCAGCCTCTCGTCTTCCGCGTACAACGAATACACTGTTGTCTTCCCGCGCCAACCGAATCGATTCATCATTCTTCACTTTAATTTTTTACGTTTCCCATTTTTCATAAGGAACCAAGCTGTCCCTAGGAGCTAAACAACTCGTCCTCGAAGTATGCTGTCTGCCAGCGGTCAGTCTGTTGGCGACGAGTCTGAGAGAACTCACAACCAGCTCCACACGCCTTCGTTGAAACGAACAGCCCATTAAAGGGCCTGAAGAGGCTGCAGCCAGCGGGCAGCACTAATAAAACCTCCTATCTGTAAGCACGAGGCTCCACCCAAAACATCCAGTGAGGACGGACCATAAAAACCAACCACCCTCAAGTCCAATTGATGTCAGTCACCGCGGTACTTGCCTCAGATTATTCACGCTGACGAGTTTCCTCCGGCTTGTCTGAGGTCTTTCCTCAGAGAGCGACACAAGTTACCTCTGCTACTCGGAGCATGTTTCCGTCATCCAGATTCGGTTCAAATGGTTCAAATGGCTCTGAGCACTATACGACTTAACTTTTTGAGGTCATCAGTCGCCTAGAACTTATAACTAATTAAACCTAACTAACCTAAGGACACCACACACATCCATGCCCGAGGCAGGATTCGAACCTGCGGACCGTAACGGTCGCTCGGTTGCAAACTGTAGCGCCTAGAACCGCACGACCATCCAGATTCGGGAGTCCAGACACATTTAGGTTTGAGTTGTTTTAGGGGCTTTGTAGTCGGGCTAAGAAACACTCTAAATCTTTTGAATACGGCACTGGACGGAGCCCGAGGTCTCAAACTACTGCCCCAGCGTCCACTGCATGGCGTTGAATTGTACCCGTATGTGGTGTAACGATAGCTGAACTCCTGTGATACTAGTTGTACAACTATCCAAGTAAAAGGGACACACACAGCACTATTTTTACAGCATTCCGAAAAAAATACTTTTATTTCATGGTCACTTGGTACCAAGGAATTTAGGATTACACTCTACTCTATAATTTTTTTCGGAGAAGATATATATTTAAAAGACTTGAGTTTTGTTTTAATCGGATAAAATTCAGAACGCTTCACTAAGGATTGGTCTAGCGTCAGTAGTAAAGTAAATGAATTCCATTTTACATATTGGTGTTGCTTTTTCACGGAGAACTATATTGCACGGTTAGTGAGTTACACCTGTCTTAGCTTGCAGTACTAAGTTAGTAGAAACTTAACTACTGTCGTAATACTTCTCATCGCAGGCCTTACACGTGGCTAGGAAAAGAAATCTTGGGAAGTGGTCGTGCTTGGTATAGGATGTCACTGAATGATGTGGTAGAAACTTGAACATTGTGAACACGACTTGTAAACCCTTCTTGACAAGACACACGCACCGAGAAGGGAAGGATTTTTGAAACTGCGCAATCCAGACTTCGGTTTCCGGTTATTTCCTTAAGTCGCTAAGAACACTTCCTTTGTGAATGAAGCACAACACTGGTATAATGTTCTACAATATAGTAGAATATTACATCAGCGTTGGATGTGTTTTCATTTGTAATGGATAAAATCCTTTACCAAGAACCGACGGATCGGCCGATTCTTTCTTTGAAACTGTCACGGCCGATTTCCAGCCGAGTGATTCCCTAGTAGGAACTGTGTTTGCTCTCTAATGGTCTAATATTCGACGGGACATTTAAACCTAGTCCTTCTAACCTTTCTTCCGAAACTTCGAGTGTGATCGAGTCATGCTTAGAAGGCTCAGTAGGTGAAACTTTGCGTTTTGCTTGCCATGATCCGGGTTCAATTTGCATTTGCGCCGGCAGTTTGTCAGGAGGGTTCAGAGGAAGGTCGGCCAGAAATGAGAAACGTTTGATCGCGCAGGACTCCTGGCTTGCAGACCTCCAGCTGCGCCACCTTATATTGTTATAAATATTTTGAATTGGGGGTGGGGGGGGGGGACGGCGGGGGCAATGGAGAGAGTATTTTGCTGTTAACTATGGTACCTGATGCTTTAGAAGATGCTTTTTTTTCCTGGGAAACAAAAACGGGGATTGTAAGCAAATATTCGCCGGATAGCTTCTGAGCCTGGATTTCAGCAAGATTGCCGAAGGGACCAACGTTTGAAAATAAAGCACAGCGAATTACTATTCAGTGACGAATAGTAGTTTGCTGATCCGACAACTTCAAGTTCCTTCGTCCTGTGGAACCGTCGATGATTTCCGAGAACATTTGTAGTAAAATGACAAACATTTATGAACATAGGGCATGAGAAATTGACTGGTGATCGCTATTTAAATAACAAGTAAAATAATTGCATTCAGTTTAGAATTAATGTTTTAATAAGCTAAAGATAAACTTACTTTAAACATTTTTTCGCTCATTATCGTGCCTGACAATGCCATATAAACCAGCTTTTGTGCTAATAATTACGATTCCTTAGAAACAGGCAAATAGCCATTGCTTTATATGTCGTACTTCTTGATATATTGAGACGTTTCACATCGAAATTATTCACAGTATATGTTTTTAATTATAAATTACAATGAACTGTAATAACGTGCGTCTACACATATAGACAGACAAAACATAAGTGGTATCGGATTTAGTACACATTTTCTTTTCACATTGTATCCCATATCTTGTTTCACCGCGGTCTGGCTTAAAAAATGTCTTTTACCGCTTTTGAGTATATCGGATCGCAATAGCAATCTTTGGCGCAGAGCGCAGAACAGGTCACGTCATATCACGCGACTTCTACGATTTCCCTCAGTCTTTCATTCTCTGGAGAACTTATTCAGTTAAATTCGGTCGATGGATGCACACAATGTTACAACCTCGTCGACGTTCAGGATGCATATCAGCTAGATCTGGAAGTGCGGCGGCGGCGGCGGCGGCGGCGGCGGCGGCGGCGGCGGCGGCGGTTTTCGCTCTGTTTGCTTCGGCAACGCGCCGCGATGAGGATTTCCCGGCACACAGGATGTTTGCGAATACGTCACGCCTTGCAAGGAGCCGGACTTTCTTTTTTTATGCCCAGTACGCCAGTGGGTTAACCGCGAGGAGAGTGGCAGTAGACGTCTTTCAGATAGCCGTGTTAAGAACAGTCGCAATAAAAATATTAGCTAGTGTAGTCGCAGGACAGTCTAACAGACCAAGTGTCGCGTCACACTGCTTAGCCGGCCAGCTATATGTAGAGCTTTACAGTATGTCGTGCGCTACTTATTTAGTTTTCGTACCCGACACTGCATCAACTCACTGCAAGTATACTTCTGCGTTTCTGAATCAACAACAACAACAACAACAACAACAGAATTCCCCTTCTATAGAGACCTTGAAAACGCATCTATATTACTTTACCTTCAATCTGCTTTAACTTAACAGCTTTGCTTTGTTTTCTGTGTCATTGGTTCAAATGGCTCTGAGCACTATGGGACTTAACATCTGAGGTCATCAGTCCCCTAGAACTTAGAACTACTTAAACCTAACTAACCTAAGGACATCACACACATCCATGCCCGAGGCAGGATTCGAACCTGCGACCGTAGCGGTCACGTGGTTCCCGACTGAAGCGCCTAGAACCGCACGGCCACACCGGCCGGCTTCTGTGTCATTAACAGTGGAAACTGTAACATGCGTTTTGAGGATATCTTAGTGACATTGGTTATCGCCAGACGTGCGAAAGAAAACTCCTAAAAAAAATATAAAGGTAAATCGCCTTTCTACGCTCCTTAAAGATCATGCTGGTCATCGCGTCAAACATTTTCTCATGTAAGGTCATCTCAATGTTATCAGTATGTGACGATTACCAGCGGCATGACTCAACAGTCTGATTTACAAGGGGTCCGCGTGCAAATTTATGGTATATGTAGGGCTCGGCTAGACACGGAAGTGAGCTCCATATGCCAAAGTGTTGGGAAAAAATAGCTTGTCCGGCGCGAGTTGGGCGAGGCATGAGCTATTTATGTTAGCGGAGCTGCTAGGAAGCGGTTGGTGCGGCGGAAAGCGTAAAGAACGGTAATCCGAGGGTTGTGTTGTCAACTCCATGTGCGGCTAGTTTTTTGATTTTCTATTTTTATTTTAGTTACACTGCATATAAACCGAAATAATGCTTAATATGTTCATGTATGAATATTTTCATGTCATGTAGAGGAAAGGCAAAGGAAAATTCGGAATTCCAAATAAATTTCCAAGAAAGGACTGTACTTACAGCGTTCTCTAGGACTCTGTAAATAACTTTGCAAGAAGAGATTGTGATTTACGGGTACAGGACTTCATATTCTGGTAGTTTCATTTTGACCTTAGGGCAGGCATCAGCAGCTGCACGCGAACGATAGGTTTACTTGTGCAGGAAAAATCGGCCTGTCGGCTGTTGTGGACAACGCTAGCTAATTCTGCGTGCCAACTCGCGACCGAGTAACGTGAGTTCTTCCAGAATACTATGAGGCCACGGCGAGAATACTATTTTTCCATAGAAACTTTAAACAACCAAGTAAGTGCTACGCTAGAACCCTGTAAATTACGTCACCTGTGAGTCCGTTAAGTGAATCAGTTTATGATTGCCCGTTTGCACTATAACGCTTCAAAAGCTGAACGCCAAATGAATTTAAGAGATATACTATAATTTAATTATTAATATATTTTATGTATCTATACAAATACAGAAAGGAAAAAACTATTCGTCGATTATAATTAAAATACCAATCAGTAGTTATTTCTCAATCAGTTAATCGGACACGCATTACAAAAGTTTTCACCTGCTCCGCCCGACGTTGTTTTATGCAACCAGAAATTTAGTATCTGACCTTCAAAAACTACGCGTGAGATTTTCATGTTCACTCGCTCGCTACGTGCACGCTAAGAGTCCTACAGAAAAAAATGAACAGGACCTTTTTGTAGGAAATTCAGTGCAGTTAAATTTTGTAGTGGGATACGTTTTCGGTAGAAGGCACAGTTTTCATGCTATTTTTTAAAAAAGTAAGAAAGTGGCCTTCAAAGGCACGAACACTCCCACACTCAGGATTTCTAGTATGTTGTTCATCTCGCTCGCTCCTACCACTGTACAAAAATTTCCGACTACCCGAATTATTTCATACATTCGACATTTTCTCCTGTTTATTGACTGCACTTCTTACACCAGCAGCTCAGCTGAGCACTTACAAATTGTAAAATTGACGTTCGTATAAATTTTAGCTAACAGTTTTGTGAAGTTTAACTGTATAAAATAAACAATTATATCGTTATATTCGCCAGGCGTTCTGACTACAAAAGTACAGTAGTTGTAAGGGTAAAATTTGGATCGAATTGTCAACCTAATTAGTTTTATCGTAACGTCCGCAAAATCCGTTTTCCTTTAATTACTCTCACGGGCACATTTAAATTAATAATCTTAACAAAATATCTGACTTAGATGGTAGCGTAAGAATACAGTCAGTAGAGATCAGAAAGGGTCGGATATCGGGAATAGCTCGTGTAGTGGGTATAGGAGGGAGTCCCATGAACAACAAACTAAAAATCCTGACTGGTGAGAGATGAGTGTGGGAATAGGGGTACGTTTACAAGTCCTTTTGTACGTATTTCTAGAATAACTCGAAAACCGCCTCTTGAGCGAAAACAGGTACAAAATGTAACTACATTAAATTTCATTCAAAACGGTCCTGTTAATTTTCTCTGAAAGTGCGATACTTGGCGCGTAACCAACGAGAGAATATAAAAATCTTGCGCGTGGTTTTCGAAGGCCAGAACCACTATGGGTTGTATAAAATGACGTTCGTCGAGGCAGCTGAATCGCCCGGTATATTGCAGGTTCTTTGAACGATGGA
This sequence comes from Schistocerca serialis cubense, assembly GCF_023864345.2. Classification (NCBI taxonomy): domain Eukaryota; kingdom Metazoa; phylum Arthropoda; class Insecta; order Orthoptera; family Acrididae; genus Schistocerca; species Schistocerca serialis. The sequence continues at coordinate 599,419,936 of NC_064644.1, read as the reverse complement.
AGTGAGAGATTAATCCCTGAAAAGAAAAACTTAAAAGCACGTATTAGTGGTTTGGTTGAATCCAGTAACAACTCTGAAGTCAAATGTAAACAGAGTGGACGATATGATTACTAAAATTAAGAGGCAAACAGTATGGCTACAATATGCGTGTACATACATTAATCAGCGTCTATACCAGTACAATTCCAAGACGAAAGTATTAATATTAATTATTAATTAAAGTATTAATGATAATGGATAATACTTTTTAGAATTTACACTAAAGCCACAAAAAAGCAGACGGTGGAAAGCAATGTTAAAACTCGCACACATTACTCTTTACCAATCATCTATATCCCGTATTCCTACTACACAGGTTCCAGATTTATTATCTACATAATACTACAGAGGTTAAAGCAGTTCGAAATTCATTGTTGTGACGAAGCTATCATTAACATAAAACTTGTTGAAATGAAAGTCGTGTGAATTTAAAAAAAAAAATACAGGTGAACTCGAGTTCGTCAATAAAATGCTGGGAACGCTACTGACTACTGGGCAACAGAGCAGAATATACAGCTTCTGAGACACCATTCCGAGCGGTGTGGTGGTAGTGAAAAGACTGTTTCGGCTGCTAGAACCCGGAACCCCGCCTTCCGTGTACGCCCCTGTTACCTGCTGAGCTATCCAGACACGCCTCACGCCCCTACAGCCGCAGGTTCACCGTGTGATAGTGGTCCCCGACGAGCAGAAAGACCGCAACACGCGCGCGCTCCTAGCTGGGAGCCGGAGGTCCCGAACTGAGATAACTAATGGGCTGTAAATCTGTCAGCCGTGAAGCACAGCTTGTTTCCTAAGATGGTGGAAAAAGAACACACATGCGTCGTGCCTAGCCCACGTTGGCTGTCTCAAGCTTTAAGGATAATACTGGCTTTTAGGGTTCTGTGTCGTAAGCTGTGAAAACGAAACCGTTATAGGATCGCTTTTTTTGTCTATCCAACTGTGAAGACTGGGTAGACGTCTAAAGTTCAAATTTACGTCACATATTAAAGTCTCTGGTCCCTTGGAGGTGAAAAATTTTTACTTGTAAGTCACTTCAATCAAAAGATACGACCATTCATGTCACATATTTTGTTACTGGAAAACTCGCTCCTCGAAACCTGTAGGGTGCTAACCGTCGACATAGAATCATGAAATTTAGCAAGGAGCAAGGTTTCACAGTACAAGCAAAGAAGAAAACTTGAAACTTGTTAAACTGTAATGATATGACATAAAAATATCTTTTGCCATTTGTACGTACAAATCTTCCATTAAAAGCATAATACACGAACATTAGAGCATGCAAACATGAAATGTAAATCATGTTTTAATAAGTAAATAAAACTGTTTTATTGAATCTGCTCTCTCTATGTTGTGGACTGGCAAGACAGCCAATCAACAGTGACGGGTAGCCGAAAGGCACGCTTTTAAGCTCACGCAGGCTGGTGTGAGGTCTGGAACAGGTAAAGTGATTGAGACTAGCAAATAAAGTACGAAGCTGCTGGAATACTTAACTTTAAGTGGTGAACATAGCTCTTGACGGTACATGCATCACAAGATAAATAGCAAATGATAATGGCGCCTTGCTAGGTCGTAGCAAATGACGTAGCTGAAGGCTATGCTAACTATCGTCTCGGCAAATGAGAGCGTAATTTGTCAGTGAACCATCGCTAGCAAAGTCGGTTGTACAACTGGGGCGAGTGCTAGGAAGTCTCTCTAGACCTGCCGTGTGGCGGCGCTCGGTCTGCAATCACTGACAGTGGCGACACGCGGGTCCGGCGTATACTAACGGACCGCGGCCGATTTAAAGGCTACCACCTAGCAAGTGTGGTGTCTGGCGGTGACACCACACTCTACATACATAAAGTCCCGTGCCTGCTTCTTTTTGTATGTTCAAGCTAGCCTGAGGAACTGCTGCAGAGATTTTGATACGGGTCTTGGAATTTCCGGGACCAATATCTTGACAGTATCAACATCGGTGACAGGCATAAACCGTTGACATTCGCGCTCCCCACGACGGATGAACTGTACAGGGTGGACGTTAATAAAACCGGCGAACTGCAGGGACGGATTCCTTACTGGAAATGGAGGGAAAAAAGGTCCTATGCACACGTGTCGGAAAACTCATGGTTGCCACGTCAGACATCGCTGACGAATGACAGTTCCTCTGTCCACGTGCCGTGTTTTCCTCGTATGCTGCAGGCTGTGTGAGTGACGCAGAGTACTGTAAGCAGCAGAACAGTCAGGTATTCGTGTCGGGAACAAGTCGAGATGATATATATACGTACGGTGAAGCAGACGGAAACGGTCGAGCGACAGCGCAGTCCTCGAAATCTGGTGGACGCACAGTCCGCCGTCTCCCTGCACGTTCGTCAGACTGAAAGCACCCATGATCACAAAAACGCACAAAACGGGCTTAAAATGTGGGGTGATGTGGTTGGTGTCAGTGAGCGTACTTGTTTTGGTACAGCTGTAGTGCCTGGCCGTACACAAACACCACCTCGGCTTGTCCCCGACGTGAATAACGGACCATTCTGCTGCTTTACAGTACGCTCCGTCAATCACACAGCCTGCCATGGAAAAGGACTACACGACACGTAGTCACAGGAACTTTCATTCGTCAGCGCCTCCTAGCGTGGCAACAATGCATTTCCAGACGCGCCATCACCACCTTTTTCGCTCCATTTCCAGTAAGGAACCCGTCCGTGCAGTTCATCGGTTTCATTGATGTTCACCCTGGATATATACATAATTCCGTTTGTACGGAACCCTTAGTGCGCCAGTCCTACTTGCACTTGGACAATTTTCCTTAATTTCTTCGTAATAAAATTTTGTTTCTGGGTTTTGGATACAACAAATCAACGGCGAGGTCTTATACCTTTTTGTGGTGGTTAGAAAGAGCCATGCCACGTATAACATAGCAAGTCTCTTGGGATGTTTCGTCTCGATCGCGTTGTAGCTAGGTAACAGTTCGACTTATGTAGGACGTTCGTGAGTAATATAGATAATGTTGCAGTTACGACAATTTAAAGGAATTTGATGCCAGTTCCCACAGTTCCGGACTAGTTCAAACGACTTTCACGTTCTAATGACGAGCTCTGTCGTTTTTTCATACCATAAGTAGATTTACACTTTCTTCACCAGTGATCAATTTTACTCTTTCCTTCACTTCCAGTTGCCATCAGGCCTAGGGCTCAGTCACAAATACGCCTTGACTGGAAGAACTTGAACAAGTCTTCATCACCAAGACGTTCAACCTCTTTACCGTATAATATTGATGCCGAAAGCTAGAGTAAGAACTGCACCACTATACTTCGTTGACAAACGAATGACACAGAGTAAAAACTGCGTTTCAGACAGGATTCCGAGTCTAGAAAAATCTCCTGCGGGGCATCCACGTGTAGCGACCTTGCCCAATGGCGGTCTTGTGTAACGAACCGCCTGAGACGTCGTAATGGAGGTAGATCTACTGGCGGTGAGGATTCCATAGATTGGCGGAAGGGTGGCCAGTGTCAAACCTTCGTACCGCTACGGAAAAAGCCTCGATGTTGCCAATTTTCAGCGGTCAGGTTTTTCTCCATTGTAGTCAGTTCCCACCTGATATGTACGTGAAGAATTGTGTGTAGGCTAAGGGAGAAAAAACCAAATGTTTCTCTGCGTCGTACCCGTTCTGTTTCATTCTACCGGTAAGCACTGAGACTTTGTTACTAGCTGAAGCCGCGGACAGGGTTTAGAAATGAAGAATCTCCGCATTCAGCCCTAAGGATGACGGACGCGGAGGTAGCGGCAGAGTACGGTCAAGAATCCTTGCAATCTGGCACCAAACGTCTAATAGCCATCGAAAAAGAAAGTGTTAATTGACATATGAGAAAAAACCAAATGTTTCTCTGCGTCGTACCCGTTCTGTTTCATTCTACCGGTAAGCACTGAGACTTTGTTACTAGCTGAAGCCGCGGACAGGGTTTAGAAATGAAGAATCTCCGCATTCAGCCCTAAGGATGACGGACGCGGAGGTAGCGGCAGACTACGGTCAAGAATCCTTGCAATCTGGCACCAAACGTCTAATAGCCATCGAAAAAGAAAGTGTTAGTTGACATATGAGAAAACTCCTTCGCACATTGCAGTACTAATTCACTGTGCGCTTATTTGACTTGTGATATTTGACTTCTAGGAAAAGTCTAAAGCAAGACTTTTCACCAGTTACTTACTGATTTACCCAGATACCTTACAAAGCGCTTCCATAGAGCAGTTTTTCTGAGGGTTATAGCACTATTCTTGAAGTCGAGTATTTACAATAAAAGTTTCTGCAGAGTTGACAGTGCCTTAGATTGTCCATAATACAACAGCAATTACTGTTTAATAGCACTTTTATCTGCATAACTGATGGATTACTTACTGAAAGCACTCTCTTCTCCTTAACGGTAGACACTCAAAACGAGATTTCCTCGTCCCTACGTTCTTCTTCCGTAATCTGCACGCCGCTTGTTCAAATTTGACATCCCGGAGGTGTGTTCCCCTACTCCGTTCGTAGCGTCATAGTAGAAACAAGTCGTCCGAATCCGCAGCAAAACATTTTCCACGCTCGCACTACTTTTTGCTCTAATTGCACTACAAGTATCTACATTTAAATCTACGTGTGGCGTTCAATAAGTAATACAACGCATTTTTTTCTTAAGTCCTTTTCCGTTGAAAAAGTACGGAATTTGTTGTGGGAGATCGTGGAATATTTCCGTTTCAGCCCCTATATGCCCATGCAGTTTCGATAGTCGGCGGCTCTATGTGTAAACTTAAAAATGGCGTCTGTAACGGAGGTACGTTGCAAGCAGAGAACTGTCACCGAGTTTCTTTTGGCGGAAAACCAGAGCATCGTCCATATTAATTGGTGCTTCTAAGGAGAAGTGGCAATGAACAAAAGCACGGTGAGTCTTTGGGCGCCGTCTGTCGTCATTACAGCAAGGACGCGCAAACTTCTCTGATCTCCCGCGTTCGGACGGCCGCACACGACTGTGAATCCTGCAGTGTTGGAACGTGTGGACACTCTCATTCGAGGTGATCGACGGATCACATTCAAACACATCGCTGCTCAACTGGACATGTTGGTAATGGGGACACACTCGTCCACCAGTTGGAGTACTTAAAGGTGTGTACCCGCCGAGTTACTCGCCGCCTAGCCGAAAAGACCACAAAGGGCAACGAAGGACCATCTGCACGAAATTGATTGCGCGTTACGAGGCTGATCGTGACAGGTTTTTGTCTAACATCGTCACTGGCGATGAAACACTCCGCAGAAAAAGTTTAGAGGAAGGGAGCTGAAGGAGACACTTCACGGCATTCGCTTCAGAACTGCTACGAATTCGTCGGGCAATAGACCGCGCCGGTCGAACTGTCAACACAACTGGCGCTGCTAAGAGTATCCTACGACTTCAACATCGCTGGCAACGGGTTATACACAATGCTGGTGACTACTTTGAAGGTCACTAAAACTTTGAAAGACGTATCTATTTTGTACGAGCTGTAAATAAGTAGTTGCCACTATTAAAGTTCCAACCCTCGTAAATGTAATGTATAGACTGAGAGATAAAATGTAGCTCTCAATAAACATGCGCGCCAAATTTCAACGCAGTCTTTCGTTAACGCCAACAGAGCTACTAAGTAAGTTAGTTAAATATGAAGTATGTAATTATTATGCACATGTATAAATTTACTCCCGCACTGGATGCGTTACAGATTCGCGTCGGTCCGCAGCTCGTGGTCGTGCGGTAGCGTTCTCGCTTCCCGCACCCGGGTTCCCGGGTTCGATTCCCGGCGGGGTCAGGAATTTTCTCTGCCTCGTGATGACTGCGTGTTGTGTGATGTCCTTAGGTTAGTTAGGTTTAAGTAGTTCTAAGTTCTAGGGGACTGATGACCATAGATGTTAGGTCCCATAGTGCTCAGAGCCATTTGAACCATTCGCGTCGGCTTGTAGCAGGAAGAGTGCCGTTGTATGATAAAGTGATTGTAGGAGGGTAATGGTGAAGTTTGAATTATCAGCACGAAAAAGGTACGCAGTCGTTTGTTCGCAGCTACATGGCTGCAGTCGTGGTGCACATCGAATTCCCAGCGCCACAGTACCGCTGTACGCCGCGGGTGTATCAGGGTGTTGCCGAACTGCAGGCGTGTAGCTGCCAACAGGCAGAAAGTTAATCACCTAAATTCATTTTTTTTCTGCCGAGATGATACAAGTTTGTTTGCGTTGGTTGTGAATGTTTCTAATATTAAATAAAGAGTGATCGCTGCTACCACCGACAGCTCGCGTACTTCGTGGACTTGTGCTCAATTAAGGATTGCGCCTGCAGCCTGAACAGTCTTTGTCCTCGTTGGTAGTAAAGGCTGTGTATTTATATATCAAACCTTGGTGTAGTTTGTATAATACATAATTTATGAAAGACAATGGGCTGTATTCAGTTTTGCGCAAGGAAGTGGATGGTCTGCAGTTTACGGAAAAACTGAATATAATTACGGGCAAAAGTAAACGTTTATTGACTTTGATAACTAAAAACACTTGTTAGCATAGTAAAATGTGACGATTGATGTTGCACGGTAATATATTAAGTTTCATAGTTGATAAATTTTAAACCTTGGTTCTGAGTGGTTTATGGATCTGGAATAATCGAAGGGTGGATTAAACAAGCATCCGCCTGACACCCAGAAGCAGTTGATGAGGCTTACACAGAGGAGAAAAGGAAAGAAGAAAGGCCCTCCTCCATGACTACTCGTGGCCAGCGAAGAGATTGCTGCTACCTCGATTTTAACACACAGAATGAGTAAGTAAAGTTACCTTTGAAATACACGAACGATTATCGAAACATGAGCTAAAAAAAAAACAAGATTTAATTTGAATGCACAGATTAAGAGGAAGATTACGGAAGCTACAGCACAAAAGGCTCTCAAAACAGAGTGCGAGCATGTGGTGATAACGAAACGAAAGTGCCGAACAAATAGGAATTTCCGAATTAAAATTGCATTGGATTTATGGCGAAGGTAACATGTGAAAGCTGAAAGCTCTTTAACATGAGTAGTAACCCGTGGCGGTAATGAGCAAAGCATGTAGCGAACAGTGGAAGGTATGGAATAAAACGGGTTGAAATAGCAGTGGCAAAATCACAGTGGTATTATATAACGGACACACACTCGCGGTTAGAAAAATGAGAAACTGATCGAACTGAACTGTTACCCATTCAGCAAACCTCCACGCGTTCAGGTGACTAGTTGCACCAACCAATAGCCTATCAAATCACCGAAATTACAAAGTATGCGACAGTCGCGGTATTAGAATAAAACTCGCCACACAAACTAACAGACGATAAAGCTATAAGAGAACTGTGTAAGGGCTTCAGTTACGCTGAAAACTTACACGAACTCATACATTAACTAAACTAATAAGGGGAATCTCTTACGAGCAGTGTGGCCGAGCTGTTCTAGGCGCTTGTCTGGAACCGCGCGACCGCTACAGTCGCAGGTTCGAATCCTGCCTCGGGCATGGATGTGTGTGATGTCCTTAGGTTGGTTAGGTTTAAGTAGTTCTAAGTTCTAGGGGACTGATTACCTCCGATGTTAAGTCCCATAGTGCGCAGAGCCATTTGAACCATTTTCTTACGAGCAACCGATCTTATCAAGCTCCAGGTTTGACCAAGGTGAACAGAAACCTCTTTGCTATTCATCAAACATCTGCTGAAGTTGGTCGTATTGCGACAGTAGCAAACTACTCCACTACTCTAATTCCCCGTTTTATTATTCCGGGAGGTAAAGGATAGGACAGGTCTGCTTCGGAAAATTTGCTGATAAGTTTTGTATTGCAGTGTTACGTGGCTTTATGCTTAATTACAGACTTACTATTTTATCAGTTGATTTGTTTTCACCACGTAACGCTCGCTGTTTACGTCCTTCTTCGTTGCCGAGCGATGTATCACTTTTCCTTCTGACGCCGCAACTCTTCCTTTCCTATATCTTTACTACTTTTTATCTGTATAAATGATTAACTATTGGTTTTGCCGTTCCTATATCTTTACTACTTTTTATCTGTATAAATGATTAACTATTGGTTTTGCCGTTTAACAACTTTTTAATAACTGTGGAAGTATTACAGGCATCGGGTCCCACCTAATGTGCCACCCGCCTATACGTTTTACATGAACCTTTGAAGATCGATCTGTTTACAAAGAGAAGGCAGAATATCTCTTCCTTTGACCTAGGAAGCTCGACGCCCTCGCGGCCCAAGCTCTTCCATGGCTGGCGGTAGTTTGCAGCATTCGTTTTATTCCTTGCCCACTTGCCGCTACGTCGAACTTTCGTGGTGATCGTTGGGCAGCGTCTTCCGCGTTATCTGCAACATAAACAAACTTTCTTCCCACAGTATTCCTGAAAACCCAAAAACAAACTTAAAGAACATAATAATAACTGTTCTTACAATTATTCGTATTAGTCTTGGTCGATTTAATGAGAAATGGGACGGGCCTAAGCCTTGTGACACCACAGTATTAAACATGAACAATGTGTAAACTGTGGCTGAGATGTACGCATTCAGCTGCTCACTCTTTTTATGCTGGAGGTAATTTACTAATTGCACCGTAAATTGAGGTGTGAGAAATATTGACGACTCATTTCAAATAAAAGTTCGTAAAGAGGATCACATAGAGACCCTTCAGTGATAGTTAGAACCCTATGAGCATCATTCTTATCTGCGTTTCTTCCTTGTACTGTGAATGGGAGCCGCTTAGCGATTTTTTCTTTTTATCTTTAAACTGCGTAATGTTTCTGTTTTCCAAGTTTCTCCGTAAGTTTCCAGTTAAGTTCAATCGAGTGGATGTGCGGACCTTATTGTCTTAGGCTTGTGCCTATGTGTACCTGTTTGGTACACGTTACTGTTTGAAACATCTGATGTCGACGTTCATCAGTGTGACCGGCGTCGCCCAGCTGCGTGCACAGGTCAGGCCACGCGTCTCGCGGGCAGACGAATGAACTGCGGGAGGAATGAATGAATGAACGAGAGAACCGCCCCGTCCATCTGGCAGAGGATTCCCTCTGGGGAAAGAGTCGGCGGCCAACTTGGCGGAGTAATCGACTCGGAGTGTGTGTGTGTGTGTGTGTGTGTGTGTGTGTGTGTGTGTGTGTGTGTGTGCGCGCGCGCGCGAGAGAGAGCTCGCGTGGGCGGTTTGTAAACACGGCACGGCGCAAGGTCGCCCCTCCCCCACCTGCCGGCAGCTCTCGCAGGTTTTGAATAACGCCCTCGACAGCTGATCGGTCGCTGCGCGCTCCGGACAGGCCGACGCAACGAGACGCGACAGCTACTTGCCATACGTATCTGCCGGAAAATGCAGCGTGCCGTAAGTCTGCGGTGTTGGCGTACCAGCAATATCAGTGTCGTTCGTTCCTCTCCTCTGGTGAATGGTGTACGAGAATATCTCCGTATAATCACAAATTTATTTAATATTTCATCATTACGTAAACTGTACACTGGAAGAGAGAATAAATTTCGCGATCTCTAGTTATGTCAAGTCTTGAAATTTTTCTAAGAAGCTTTTGCTATATCAGTCTGTCTTGTAGCATCGCCCCACTGGATTTTGCTGAGATATTTTAAATGATGCTGTTGTGCAGAGTGAGCACGGACAGAGATATAGCGGCTAGTGCCGTGACGAAGAAAGAGAGAACTTTTCATTTGTAGCATTTGAGCCGCTTTTCTTCCATGAAAGAGAATATTAACGGAACTATTACTGGAAAACCGTGCAGAAATAGGGGACCCGTAGAAGGTAGGATTAACAGAGGACTTAAAACGTATACAAGAAAGATCAATGGTTTGTGGCGCCATGTCACCGATTGCGCGGCCCCTCCGACCGCGCGTGCGTGTGCGTGTTGGTGTTGTTCTTAGCATAGGTTAGTTTCAGTAGTGTGTACGTCTAGGGACCGATGACCTCATCAGTTTGGTCCCTTAGGAATTCACGCATTTTTGAATGATCATAATTTGGCAGAAAAAGCAAACCTACGTTTCTAGCATTTGTAGACTTAGAGAAAGCTTTTGACAACGTTAACTGGAATACTCTCTTTCAAATTCTGAAGGTGGCAGGGGTAAAATACAGGGAGCGAAAGGCTATTTACAATTTGTACAGAAACCAGATGGCAGTTATAAGAGTCGAGGGGCACGAAAGGGAAGCAGTGGTTGGGAAAGGAGTGAGACAAGGTTATAGCCTCTCCCCGATGTTACTCAATCTGTATATTGAGCAAGCAGTAAAGGAAACAAAAGAAAAATTCGGAGTAGGTATTAAAATTCATAGAGAAGAAGTAAAAACTTTGGGGTTCGCCGATGACATTGTAATTCTGTCAGAGACAGCAAAGGACTTGGAAGAGCAGTTGAACGGAATGGACAGTGCCTTGAAAGGAGGGTATAAGATGAACATCAGCAAAAGCAAAACGAGGATAATGGAATGTAGTCGAATTAAGTCGGGTGATGCTGAGGGAATTAGATTAGGAAATGAGACACTTAAAGTAGTAAAGGAGTTTTGCTATTTAGGGAGTAAAATAACTGCTGATGGTCGAAGTAGAGAGGATATAAAATGTAGACTGGCAATGGCAAGGAAATCGTTTCTGAAGAAGAGAAATTTGTTAACATCGAGTATAGATTTAAGTGTCAGGAAGTCGTTTCTCAAAGTATTTGTATGGAGTGTAGCCATGTATAGAAGTGAAACATGGACGATAATCAGTTTGGACAAGAAGAGAATAGAAGCTTTCGAAATGTGGTGCTACAGAAGAATGCTGAAGATAAGGTGGGTAGATCACGTAACTAATGAGGAGGTATTGAATAGGATTGGGGAGAAGAGAAGTTTGTGACACAACTTGACTGGAAGAAGGGATCGGTTGGTAGGACATGTTTTGAGGCATCAAGGGATCACAAATTTAGCATTGGAGGGCAGCGTGGAGGGTAAAAATCGTAGAGGGAGACCAAGAGATCAATACACTAAGCAGATTCAGAAGGATGTAGGTTGCAGTAGGTACTGGGAGATGAAGAAGCTTGCACAGGATAGAGTAGCATGGAGAGCTGCATCAAACCAGTCTCAGGACTGAAGACCACAACAAAAACAACAACAATTTGGCAGACCGTCATAGTAAGTCTCTTAACTTCAAAATTAACTCCAGGAACCACTTTTCTGGGGGCGTCCTGTACCCTGAAACGTACATTTCCAGAGGGTGCCGGGAAAATTGCACTGAAATACTCAGTGAGTGGTGCAATGTTGGTTCTGCCTTTTATGTGATAGCTTGATGCAAACCAGGCAAGATCGACGCCAAATAGATGGCCGGAAACACAGGGAGATGGAAAGTTAGGACACCAAACAATGTGAATTCACATCAGGACCAATGAATAAAGCCAGAGTCGTCTTAAACAGGTAATGTTCACGTCTAGAAAATCCCGGTGACTACTTCGGGAGATCAACTTAAGGGGGTAGTTCTCTTTTAACGCAAGAAAAATAGGTGAGTTTCGTGATTTTTTTTTTTTCAAGTAACATGAAGACTTTTGTGTTTAAGAAATCATTTTTGTATCCATATAGGACACTGTAACATTATGTGATTGCCTTATCATTTTAAATCATTCACTAATCGAGCAGTCGCTCGGCAACAGCTACAGTTAGCAAATAATGTTGCGAGAATGTAAAAGGTGAACGACCTGTGACGTAACTTGTTTATTGTCGAGGCGCCGTCAGAGATGCAGTGAGTTACTGACTTTGAAAACCGCGGCGCGAAAAACGGACAGAAGAAGAACACTTTTTTACACTTTTTTTTTTTTTTTTGATGTACGAGATATTCTCGATGAACAGTTACTCGTTCTTCTCTTGTCTCCTGTAACTTGTGTCGGACGCGCATGACTTGCCGCCGTTTTATTATTGTTAAAAATAATATTGTTCTAGTGTAAAGTAAATGTGTAATACTAAAAGTGCCTAGCAGTAGATTTATTGTGCGACGTGTATGTGAAAACGTCAAAGGAATTGTTTTCATTACGAGAAGTGCCAGTCAAAACGGCATCCATGTTAAATCCTTCATTGCAGTGTAAGTTCGTCTATTAATTGCCATAAATTCAGATTTAAATGGAACTGGTTTATGGACTATTTATTTAATATAGAATCTATGTCTCACTCCTTCATGAAGTTATTTAATTTTCTTTATGTTTCTGCCAAATAGAGAGTTCACAGTCACGAATTCTTTCGTCGAAATCGGACGGAAGTTGTATGCGGCGAAATATTTTCTCCGCGCCATATTCTATTGGTAAATGCATGATAAACTACGGTCCCTTAGGAAATTCATGTTGAGCTATCCAAAAATAATTATATTTTGAATAGGCATTTACTCTCTTCCGCAATGCAACTTCCGACTGATCAGACGATCCAACAAGAAACAGCCGCACACGGTCGGCGTTCGCAATTATGTTTCCACCGCTGATTATAGCTATATGTTACAGCACAAAAGTAAACATATTGTTATAATTAGCGGCTACGAACGGGGACATTTATAACTGTATGTTTATGTATACACATTACGTAAACATATCGTTATAACACCGCTGTATCACGGGCAGGACTCTTTATCATCGCCGGAATTCTCGAATCCCTTCTGCTGGACCTGAAACAAAGTAATTTTGTATAAATAATTTTCAATACATTTTCAATCGACATACATATGATAACTGAAAAATATTGAGTCCTACTAAAATGGTGTTGAAAAAAGTCATGTACTTCACCCAAAAAATCCAAACAAAAGCGTGCATTTAAAACAGATTTTTGAATATGCCACAGAACGCCTACTTATGGTGGCAGAGAATTCAGTTCAGAAAGCCAGCATGAAAATCGTGTGTATCGTTCTGAAATTGTTTCCCGCCATTATGTAAAATACGGCTTTGAGAAAAACACGTTTAAAGTTTTGAGTTACAATGCTTGCAGTTAATTTAAAGATACCTGTAGTCAGGGACCCTTGGACAATACAACTATCCTTCGGTATCCAAAACGCCCTCTTTGTTAGCTTCTGTCATCCGCTGTTCTGCTCGCTCTATACAATTTTCGTCAACGTTGCGCCGAAGCACTAACAGGCTGGTCCGATCTCAGGTTCGAGCACTTCAAAAATTTCCATAATTCCTGTTCGGCCGTCATGCAACATTGTGGTCGCAATGTCGATTATATCTTTCCAGCTGTGTACGGTTTTCGGAGACATCGACCGGACGCAAATGTTAAAACTTTCGTCGGCATTTTGAGTGTAGCCTCCCACACATCATTCCAGCAAGTCATACGATAAAATGTCGAACTAAGATGGTAGCCAATTTTGTCGGTTACGCTCCGAGACAGTATCTCACAAATCGGCTTGTAACTCGATAACAAGGATTGTGGCGAACTTCGGATGGATCCTACAATCAAATAGACGCCCCAGAGAACTTTTTAAGCGAGAAAGATCGATTTTTTGAAGGTTTCAAAGAAGACTGCCCCCTTAACGTATGTTTCCGTGGCAAGATACGAGCTGGCGATCTACTCGCACTTAGTAATTAGAAGACCGCATGCCATTGATGCCGTGCAGGCTAAGCAATCTCGTGCTGTTCCTGCTGTCCTCTTTATGGATTATGGAGTTTCTTCCTGGCTTTTAGATGTGGCTTCTGATTTCCAGTGCTACTTGCCGTCCTCGCCTGTTGCCGCAAAGTTATTTCACAATGAAGATGACGTGCAACAAAATTCGAAAGCGGTAACCTAAATAAAGATAAAGAGCGAATAAACGGTATTACGGTGTTCTCAGATATCCTATCTACGTTTGTGAAAAAAATACTACTGGCAGTTGCGGATTCTTTACGTCCAAAGACAAACGTTTGTCGGAGTAACAAGAGCCTTGATTGTTTCAGCACGACCGGTGACCAATTAGTTGGCCTTTCTTTACACATTCGGGAGGGGTGTGCTGCGTGCCCCTTCGTGTTCACAGGACCGCACGCATTCGTTGCTGATTTGGGGAGCATTCTGGCATTCTAAAGCAGCTCGACTTGCTCGCTAAATTGCCTAAGAAAATGTCAGGCACTATTTGAAATAAAACTATCGGCATCCTCTCAGAGTGGCAGGTCCGTGGGACCTAATCGTCAGTGAGCTGCTTCAGCTGGAGAACGACACATCTGGAGAAACTTGGGGACTTGGTTGACGGCTGGGGGCGTTACCCTAGGATCGGGCTGCCTCCTGAGGGAGAGACTTATTGTCTCCGTTCTGCCTATTAAGTAGCAGCTACAAACGGTAAACGCTACCCGGCCAACAAAGTGATCTGCAAACGAATAAGATACAAAATACTGAGAATTTATGGATGAACGTTGTAGTAAACACCGAAATAGCTGTACAATAAAGCTGATAGTAGCGATTTCAAAATGGTTCAAATGGCTCTGAGCACTATGGGACTCAACTGCTGAGGTCATTAGTCCCGTAGAACTTAGAACTAGTTAAACCTAACTAACCTAAGGACATCACAAACATCCATGCCCGAGGCAGGATTCGAACCTGCGACCGTAGCGGTCTTGCGGTTCCAGACTGCAGCGCCTTTAACCGCACGGCCACTTCGGCCGGCCTAGCGATTTCACGGCAACACGACGTGCAAATATGTTGAAAGATACGCTATACAGGGAGTAACCAAGTTCCTTTTACAGACTTTGAGGAGATTTTCGTTACAATAAAATAAGAAAATAAGTCCAGTAACATGGACTCTAAAATGCATACCTTAAGAGCTGTAAGCACTTGTTCAATGGGAGAGATGTTCCACCTTAGCGAAGACGAACAAGTAGTATGCACTTGAGCCCATGTTCATCGGACCTCCTCCTTGTTTTTGTTGCTAAAGCTGTGTACAATAACGGATCTCTTGTCTGAAGCAAAATTACAGTAATAAAACGCATCCAAATGCCTGGGGTTGAGTACGACAGGAGAAGTTAAAAACATGCAAATGAAAGAGAGGAAAACACGAAGAAAATGCTAGGCCCAATGTAACAGACCGGTGAATACAGCAACAGGAGAAATGGAGCTCGGCACAAGAAAACTGGACAAATAAATGTAACGGTGGGAAAACGTGGACCGTCGTTTTTCACGTCCATCTGACCCAAATGAAAGAAAACAGGATATGCAGGAGAATTTTTGAATATGTCAACGAAGGAAAAAATGTTCCTGGTGCAAGTGGCTGCAGGTAATCAGAAGTGATCTGAAACGGACGAAGATTGAGGCACATGAAATTCTGAAGAGGTAAGTTTCGGAAGTGGTATGAGCAGACGAAGAACTACGATCGTCTGGCCACTTCTGTGGGCTCTTTGATTGCTCTGTGAGGTGGCTCAACCGCAGTACATCATATGAAACATTAGTTCATTTTATTACATGAAGGATAAAAAAAATACTTAACACGATACATTCCTTCGCCACAGGAATGCTTGATAATTTACAACACTTGTTGCCTATGAAAGCATCGCTTACGCTGTAATTAACAAACTGTTCTCTTGAAGTAGAATGTTCAAAGTTACTAGTTTTCCGTCTCAGATAACACTTTCGTCCTAATCAGTGATACTGACTGCTTCAGCAGAGGCCACGAAATGAGCACAGTGCTTCTGTGCGCGTCTCTAAATTGACCTCTGTGTGAAGGTGCTGCTATGCTGGGAGGGTGGGCGTGTCTTCACTCCGTTCGTCGTTGCGGATTGTAGCGAGACATCGCTGGTGTCTGTAGCGTCTATGAGCGTTGCCGAATTTGATGTGGCGCCGCGATCTTTGGACAGTACCACAGGAAGAAGGTTCTAGATATCTCCAGAGAAAACCGAAACAGATAACTAGAGAAAAGTGGTCAGAAGTTCTGATCGAACGCAAGATTACTTGGCAGACTGAGAGTGAGGCGGCCGCTGAGCGGTGGGCGGGCCAGCGGCCAGGGGACGGGGCGGCGCCAGCTGCGGATTATTTTGGTAGGGCACACTCTCCGCTCCGCGAACGAGATCGCGGCCCAGCCCCGCGAGCCACGACTGCTGCTTTCGCGGAAGCCGGGCAGTTCCGGCTGTGCCGCGTCGCCTCATCCTCAGCTAAAAATGCCCCTGGTGGAACCTGTGGTCGGCAGCCATTCGTGCCGCGTGCACCGCGCCGTCAACTCCTCCGCTCCGCGATGGCGTCCGATCCCTGCGCGGTCGAGGGCCTGTCTCTGGCGGTCGCGCTCAATGCCATCGGCTGGATCACCGGCGCCAAGTAAGTCTGAGACCAGCGGCTAACGCTACTCCCAACCGCGATAATTTTCCAGTTACCTGCTACACGTCAAATGACCACCGCACTGTTAGGAGTGTATACCTCGCTCGAAGCCAGCGGATGTTTGTGGCCTAGTCCTGAAATATCACATTTAAGTGCTAGTCAACGGGCGATGAACTGCTTTTTCGCTTCCTGTAGTCTAGGTATCGAGTCATATGTTGCGTTTCCTGTGCCTCTCCGTCGGTCCCTGGCACATTGTTCTTCGTAGCTGTTTCATTGGCGCTAAACACGGAATACAATGTAGCGAGGTGTTGAGGTATAACGCTGGGGACTACATTTACAGCTGTGTTCTGCTGACACCTTATAGTGTCTGACGGAAGGTACTGTGTGCACCAGCGACACTTCCCCGCCTTTCTGTTGCAGTCGTGAACAGCTGGCGGGAAGAACGATTAGTGGTAAGCCTTTGTTGATCTCGAATCTCTCTGTTTTTACCTTCACGGTCTTTTCGCGAGGTATACGTAGGAGGAAACAATATGACGGTTGATTCTTCTAGGAAATACTCTCGGAACTTTAAGGCTCCCTTCGCACTCCAGCTGTACGATGTGCAGTGATGTATGGGAAACGACTCGCTACACGACGCAGAAACAACTCGGCAGTGATGTATGGGAAACGACTCGCTACACGACGCAGAAACAACTCGCAGTGGTGGAACACTTAGAAACGTAGTTGAAGCGACTTGACTGATTCCTCTCTTTAGGGGAAAAGTTTCAACTCATCTGATTTTTTATGTAGATGAAGCAATGCTACATCCGTTTCCGTTTGTCAGTAAAAAATTTGCTTTTTCCGTAAAAAAATTAAAAGCCGCTGGTTTTGGATTCGTGCTTGTTCTCCACTATGTAATCTTCCTCTTTCGATTCTGAGGCAACTATTCGATATTTTGCATACTGCAGTCTGATATCACAGCTTGATAATGAAGCGGTTTTCTTTCCTCTGTTGCCCACAGTTACTGAGACACTTCGAAATTAAGTAAAACACGATGCGTAATTGAGAAGTTTGCAGTAAAAAAGTAGTTGCTGGCGTGTTTAATTTTGATGCATTTTAGGTCATACTAAACTCAATACGGAATGTAGCTAGCAGATCGAAATTACTTTTAACGCTGGAACGAGAACTACGCCTCTTCTCAGTCTGCGTAGTGTGTTTGGAAGCTGTCAGCGATACGCCACATGGCGAGCCTGTTGCTTTCGCACTTACTAAGGAAACCTGTAACGAAATGCGCTGTTCTTGTTTGGACCTTCTCTATTTCCTCTATCAGTCCTATCTGCTAATAGAGTAAAAGGGCTTCAACACATTCTTAGCTTTCGTTGAAAAAGTGTGGTCAGAGTTCAGAAGATGCTAGTGTACCCAAATGAATGCAATGAGAGAGGCTACGATCAGCTGACCTATGTATTACGGACTAAGCGTGTTCTTACGAACATATCTTCTGTTACTTGCCTGTAATCCACGCTGGCATTTGGTGTACTGTATCTATCCACATGATCATGGGTAATTTCCTACCTGCCTTTATTTACAATATAAACTACTTTATTTTTACCTATTTTCTAATGTAAATATCCTGTTTGGTTCTAACTTGGGCAGCTGTGCTTCGACCAATTTGACGTCAACCTGGGTAGTAGCTGATTAAGGTGCATTTCCGTCCATCGTGGTAAATTTTTTCCGTGACTTCCCCAGATCACACAAGGCGAATACTGAAACGTTTCTTTTCCCTTCTTTCCACCGTCATTGTCCAATTTATCTAGAGCACGGTTCTTAATAACAACGCTGTGGAAAGACAACGTCAAACTAATTGCAAGAAAAACAGATGCTTGGCTGAAATTCACTGGAAGAATCCAAGAGAAACTTAATTCGTCTGTGAAAGGAGTGGCTCACGAAATAGATGTTTTAACTATCGCGGAGTATTTGGATTAACGGAAGAGAGAGGCAAGATTCAACGAAGAGAGGCGTTTCGTAATGGGATCGTTTAGTCGGCACGAGAGCGCTACGGAGATACGCAACAGTATTAAGTGGTAGACGCTACAAGGGAGGTGTTATACGTCAGAGAGGGATTCCAAGTGTGTGTGTGTGTGTGTGTGTGTGTGTGTGTGTGTGTGTGTGTGTGTGTGTGTGTATTTTCCCAGAAAAGCCGGGTGGCATATTGCCTTCTCCCGCATGCGTCTGTGACCACAACGAGAAAATCTGAAAAATCAGACTTATTACTATGATTTACCGATAATCATTCTTCCCACGTACGCGAATGGAACAGGAAAATGGGAGGGGCAACATAATGAAACCGAAAGTACCATTCGTCACGCACCCTAAGATATATCGCAGGGTATAGATGTAGGTTAGATGTAGATAGTTAATTCGTCACTTGGCAACATCCAAATGCCGGCCACACTCCTGGACATGAAAACTACAGTAAAAGGGACTGGGTTATAAGCAGAATACGAGTCACTTTGCATTGAGTGACAGTGCTCTGCTACTCGAGGTCACAGTGGATGTGACGTACCGTTGTTTCTTCACCCGATAAACTACGGAGTTTGAAATACAGTATGGTGCACGACTTGACACTTTTGACGTAAACAAAGCTTTGTCAGCATAACAGAGCTGTTAAATTACTTTTAAAATATCTAGGCTGTCCCAGGGCTCAAACATGGGCTTTTGGACTTCGGACGTGGTACATAGGCCGAACGAGCAATCACGGTCAACGTTCAAAACTAATAAACAAGTATTCATGTCACGCTAGTCCGAAGTGTTGGTATTTGAGTTATGAGTTACGACATTTACGCTTGGCCTTTTGGCCCGGTTACGAATTGGACACCGCTGCCGGTTAAGCCATCGCCATCTGCTGACGGCTGCGCCGGCGCCGTTCTGCCCATGTGGGCAATTGCTGACGGTCCGCCACATTTTAACGTCCTGTCCGGATTTTAATACACTGCGTCTTGATCTTGGCCTGCCATGTACTCTGGATGCCATTTTAGCGGATGACCCAGGAGCAGCTGCTCGCGTTCTTCGTTTTATCAACTTGACAAACCTGTCTAAGGGCATTTGAATATGTTGTTTTTTTAATCCTATGCCTGTCTATCTGTCTTTTATCGTGTTTTCCCTTTTAGTTGCTGTTTTAAACTTGTGCCTCGCGGTGCATTCCTAACGTAGTCTGGGCGCTAATGACCATTGTAGTTGTGCGCCCTAAAACCACAAAATAAATAAATAAATAAATAAATAAATAAATGAAATTACTCTTGGCCTGTTCTCAAAAAAGATGGACACAGTAAGGAAAGTTCCGTAGTTCGCGACGACAGCATACAGGAATATGACGCACGATTATCGTGCAGAGATCGAGTAGACGTCAGTGGACTGCGGTTGCGGGCAGGATGCGACAGCTTTCTCGTTTGATAAAAGACCACGGCGTTCTATTGCAGAGATCTGGGGATTACCTAACGTTTCATACAGCCCTATTTTTCGCACCGCCAGTGTAGTCTAGCGTGTAACTGACGTAGATGTTAAGGAGGCGTATTGTTTTTACTTTCACCTTCGATGCATACGATCTGCTGCGGCGGTTGAGAAGTTCTCAAGCGTATCCTGTTTCCATTCATCCTAACCACACAGCAGTAAAATATCATTCTACGTTTTCTCATCGTTACATTTAGTTGTTCAATTGTCTTTTACAGATCTTCATTACTTCTGTTGCTGCGTTTACCATTGTTTTATTGATCCCAATATTTTTCATAGGTTTTTCCTCTCTTCCATATTTCCTATTTCAGCCAAGTCTAGGGGTTCGGTTGAATATAATCTTTGACTTTATTACTGTTAACAAAAACTATAATGTTGCTTGAGAGGGGATGGATGTTTCATTGCGCGTATCTGTAATCAGCTGAAGGATATTTCCATCTTCCTTACCCTGAGTTTGTTAGCCTCCCCGTCGCGGCCGTTCTTCCGTATTATTTCACTAAAATGCTTAAATATATTTTTTGATTTCTCGCTATTTTGTGGTTATATGGTTTGAAACTTATGTTGTATTAGTCGTACATTTTTAGTTTAAGATAGTTGAAGGCGTTTTTTTTTCTGTCGTTGTTTTGAAGATGTTGATTTTTCTTTGTACCATTGTTGCCACGTCTCCGCACGGTATTTGAAAGGTCGTCGGCGAAAGCTGTTGCAGCTGTCATTTATTCTACACTTTCTGAGTTATCTATATATATATATATGTATATATATATATATATATATATATATATATATATTATAGTGTATATAAGAAGTAGCAGATGATTTCCGAATACAGTGGCATTTGACGATTAGTGAATGGCTTCGTCTGCGTGCTCGGACTGTCAGGCTTTTGCTTAGCTGTCTCGAAAGCGCTTCATATCCCGCTCTGCAATACTAGAGGCTGCACCAGCACCCAGCAGACGTCGCGTCTGCTGCGTTAATTGCGCGCGGCGCGTTCGTCACACGAAACTGGAGACCTGGAACGCTGGAGCGCGCGTTGTGTGGAGGAGTCGCGCGGTACGAGGCGCTCCAGCTCCCAGGAAGTGCTAACGGCGAGCGCGGCTCGCCAACCGACAACCGCGGCAGGTGAGGGAAGCCTGCCAGCTGTTCTGGCGCCAGTTTCCTGGCCACAAGTGCGCCGTATCGCGAATTTGACGGGGCGCGACGGCCGTCTTCACGAGCCGCGGCGCGGCGCGGAGTCGATCCTATATGGTGCTCTCACAGAATGTCACGCCACGGGCACTTTAACTGTGCAGATAACACGACAGGGGCAACCGCTGACTGACCATTGCAAATTTGTTCATTCGTTTCATTTATGGCATACCGCTGTCCAGCTACTGGGCTGGTAGCGTAAAGTGGGATTTAGTCCTGCAAATTAACATTGTGAAGTCCTGCACATGAGTACTAAAATAATTTCGTTTGCCCGAAAATCCTACAAATTTAAAGGTTGTCGATTCAACTAAATACATGGGGATCATAATTACGAACAGTTTAAATTGGAACACACAGGGATCAAAATTACGAAAATTTGAAACTGAAACGCTAAACAAGTTGTGGGGAAGGATAATGAAAGACTGCGTCGTATTGGCAAAACATTTAGAAGATACAGCAAATCTACTAAAGAGACTCCCTACACAACGCTTATCTACATTTATACTCCGCAAGCCACCCAACGGTGTTTGGCGGAGGGCACTTTACGTGCCACTGTCATTACCTCCCTTTCCTGTTCCAGTCGCGTATGGTTCGCGGGAAGAACGACTGCCGGAAAACCTCCGTGCGCGCTCGAATATCTCTAATTTTACATTCGTGATCTCCTCGGGAGGTATAAGTAGGGGGAAGCAATATATTCGATACCTCATCCAGAAACGCACCCTCTCGAAACCTGGACAGCAAGCTACACCGCGATGCAGAGCGCCTCTCTTGCAGAGTCTGCCACTTGAGTTTGCTAAACATCTCCGTAACGCTATCACGCTTACCAAATAACCCTGTGACGAAACGTGCCGCTCTTCTTTGGCTCTTCTCTATCTCCTCTGTCAGCTCGGATCCCACACTGATGAGCAATACTCAAGTATACGTCGAACGAGTGTTTTGCAACCCACCTCCTTTGTTGATGGACTAAATTTTCTAAGGACTCTCCCAATGAATCTCAACCTGGCACCCGCCTTACCAACAATTTATTTTATATGATCATTCCACTTCATATCGTTCCGTACGCATGCTCCCAGATATTTTACAGAAGTAACTGCTACCAGTGTTTGTTCCGCTATCATATAATCATACAATAAAGGATCCTTCTTTCTATGTATTCGCAATACATTACATTTGTCTATGTTAAGGGTCAGTTGCCACTCCCTGCACCAAGTGCCTATCCGCTGCAGATCTTCCTGCATTTCGCTACAATTTTCTAATGCTGCAACTTCTCTGTATACTACAGCAAAATCCGCGAAAAGCCGCATGGAACTTCCGACACTATCTACTAGATCCATTGTTTTTCTTTTACAATTTTGCTGCGTGGAGTGCGAGCCTTACCAGATAGGAGTGACGAAGAAGATCGAAAAAGTTCAAAGAAGGCTAGCTAGTTTTGTATTACTGCGAAATACGGGAGACAGTTGAGGTGGCAATCATTAAAACAAAGGCATTTTTCCTTGCGGCGAGATCTTTTCACGAAATTTCAATCACCAACTTTCGAATGCGAGAATATTGTGTTGACTCCCACCTACACAGGGGGAAATGAACATCGCAATAAAATAAAGACACCTCACTCGGTAGCTGTAAGTATTCGTTTTCCCCCACGTGCTACTGGAGAGTGGAACGATCGAGAAATACTCTACAAGCGGTTGAATAATCCCTCTGCCAGACTTTTTAAGTGTTAACTGCAGAGTAGTCATTCACGTGTAGATGACCTGGTTACATTTCTTACAACAGTTCAGCATACAGAATTTGATTTTAACTCTGCAGCGGAGTGTGCGCTGATACGAAACTTTCTGGCAGATTAAAGCGGTGTGCCGGACCGAGACTCGAACTCGGGACCTTTGCCTTTCGCGGGCAAGTGCTCTACCAACTCAGCTACCCAAACACTTGCCCGCGAAAGGCAAAGGTCCCGAGTTAAAGTCTCGGTCCGGCACACAGTTTTAATCTGCCAGGAAGTTTCAATTCAGCATACAGTTTCATTAAGATTCCCTTGGGCATTATGCTGCATTATTATGAAACAATAATGAACTCCACATATGTGAATGGCAGTCACATGATACCTGTTTCACTATTACATTCACCGCCAGTGACAAGAGCATTCGAGCAATGAATACGTAATAAAGAGTTAAAATCAGTCCGCGTGTGTGATGGATCACAAGCTTCTGGACATCCATTGCTGTTAATTCGGAAGACGTCAGCCACATAACGGATAGCGTATATGACAAACTTTTTCTGCTGCTTCCAGTTTTATCGTTCAGGGACGAACGGTGAAGATGAAATTTTCTTCCATTCCCCCTGAGTAGTCGTGTGCAGTTGACGCATTTTTGAACACCTGATCTCCGACTGATGCTCTCGTTTCTGCCGAAGATCCTCGATAGAGTTCGTCCGCAGCTCGTGGTCTAGTGGCTAGCGTTGCTGCCCCTGGATCACGGCGTCCCGGGTTCGATTCCCGGCCGGGCAGGGGATTTTCTCTGCCTGGGTACTGGGTGTTTGAGTTGTTCTCATCATTTCATCACCATCATTTGTGTCAGTGTCTAAATTGAGCAGTAAAAAAACTTGGACTGTGTGAAAATTGGGACTTTACACGGGCGCTGATGACCGTGCATTTGAGAGCCCCATAACCCAATAATAATAATAGTAAGAAGAAGAAGAAGAAGAAGAAAATTCTTTATAGAACGAGCAGAAACTAGCAAAATACACAAAGCAATCACTCATATAAATACATCGGCTACACCACTGCAATTTCATAACCACTTCTACAACCCTTTAGATCACATAACATCAACAGATACAAAGAAAGTAAATTGGAAAAAGAAAACACTACATGGCAAGCACCCGTATCATCTAACACAGCCACACATCGATCAAGACGCATCCAACACATGGCTAAGAAAAGGCAATATATACAGTGAGACGGAAGGATTCATGATTGCAATACAGGATCAAACAATAAACACCAGATATTACAGCAAGCATATTATTAAAGATCCCAATACCACAACAGATAAATGCAGACTTTGCAAACAACAAATAGAAACAGTATATCACATCACTAGTGGATGTACAATACTAGCAAATACAGAATACCCCAGAAGACATGACAATGTAGCAAAAATAGTACATCGACAACTTGCCTTACAACATAAACTTATAAAACAACACGTTACCACATACAAGTATGCACCACAAAATGTACTAGAGAATGATGAATACAAATTATACTGGAACAGAACCATTATAACAGATAAAATAACACCACATAACAAACCTGACATCATACTCACCAATAAAAAGAAGAAATTAACACAACTAATCGAAATATCCATACCCAATACAACAAATATACAAAAGAAAACAGGAGAAAAAATTGAAAAATACATCCAACTGGCTGAGGAAGTCAGACATGTGGCATCAGGATAAAGTTGACATCATACCAATTATACTATCAAGTACAGGAGTCATACCACACAATATCCACCAGTACATCAATGCAATACAGCTACATCCAAACTTATATATACAATTACAGAAATCCGTAATTATTGATACATGTTCAATTACCCGAAAGTTCCTAAATGCAATGTAACATATACCATACAGTTAAAAGGAAGTCACGCTTGATCAAAGTCCGCGTCACTTTCCATTTTTAACCAGACTTAACGTCTGAGAAAGTGAAGGAAATAATAATAATCGGTGGAGCTCAAGCTGGTGATCTGAACTGGTCAGCGTAACGAACCCACGTAATTGTATTCGAATCATGACGCCACATAGTGTACAGTAAATAACTTCGTAAAAAGATTCTTTCACTGCCCCCTGGCTTATGCTTTGTTAGCGCCACTCAGCACGACATTTAAAATACTGACTACCCGGTTTAATGCGGATCCAAAAAAGCGCGGATAATTTGAAAAGATGGATAAACTGAAAATACATTTATTTTTTTACAGAAAACTACTGTTTCTTAAATTTAGAGAACGTGCTACATATCGCATTTGAATGCCCAATTCATTACTTACGCTATACTTGCCAGCAACAACTTAATTACAACCATACCCTTTAAACGCACTTGTTTTTACTTCACTTCTGGGAAACAATCCTCCATTTCTCGATTTTCATTAATTTTTTGCTGACTACCATTTTTCATTTTGAATCAATACATCGGTCTGGTCAAACGAATTTCGTCCTGCATACTCGACAATGGATAACGTTCTTCAGTGCCTCGGTGTGGGTGATAACGGCTACCTTGAGCGACTCATCTTCGCTGCCATCCTCTACCAAACGTACTCTGCTCACTAAATATATTCGCGTCACTTTACTGACCAGATCCTGGTTCATAGGCATTGCTGTTTAACCAGTCTCAGGTGTTTTCGCCATCTGCATTTATCTACATAGTTTTTCTTTCCAGACGAAAATAATTCTTCTGGTTGTAACAGAATAATTCAGGGTTGATTGGTTGATTTGCTGGTTTTCAGAATTGCCGAACTAAACACGGATAATCGCAAACTCGGACAATTTGGAGGTTGCTGTATAATGCTCCCGAAAGGCGTTCAAAATGAAGTGGACTGCTTGTAGAAAGATAGGCTGAAACTTTGAACTGACGCTTGTGTTAGAGAGGGCACTGGATTTGGAGGTTTTTTGCGCAGCTGTGGTAGCCACAATGCTACAGTGAAGTGGTGGTAACCACATCTGGTAAATAAGGAGACCCGGGTTCGAGTGCTCTGGTTTGCATAAATTTTAATTCATTGCTTCAGCTCCTATCATTATTGGAAATAAAGATCTGAGTTAAATAGTGGAGCAGGAAAAGTTCCGTTTTAAGAGCTTCAAAAAAGATAAAAACCGCCTACATACATCACCAGCTGGCGCACGAATGTTAAAAAGAAACTTAAAGTAACTTTGTCTACTGGCATAAAGAAGAAATCGTTATACTATCCGTTGGCTTTGACCAATGAGGTTCTGAACGTGGGACATACATCAACAACATGTCGACTATGACGGCAAATTATAGGCGATATTTTGAAACATAAATCACACAAACACTTTTGATCACGAGAATTTCCTGCATCGGGAAAAAAAAGTTCGAAACACTATTACCGTCAGTCACATATTCTTAAGAAAAAGTTTCTTGGAAATAAACCTGAGCGTAAAAAGAATTCTAATGCTGCAGTGGAGACAGGGATACGTTGTACATCCAAAAACACACAATATTTACAGTACATGAATCAAAGATAGTACCGGAAAATAAGTTCTAGCTATATAGCTGATGTAGACAATGCAATACCTAAATTCAACTACAATGTTAATCTTACAATATATTTCACATAAATCATGTAACCAGAAAGCAGGTTGTGGGGCAACAGAGTAACCTATCGCAGTCGGATTAGTATTTTTACTAAAAGAAACTGAAATGCATCTAAAACGGACAGCCCAAAACTACCATACAAAAACGCTACTACGCATAGCTTAATTATACTTACAGAATATTGAGTAGTATTCGCCAATAACATGTTAATATTTCCACACAGCGTTACATACAGTCATTTGAGGCTGACTGTGAAGCTACTTAAACGAAAAGATTCCCAACATTACTAAACGAAGCAGATGTGGCTATATTTTGTTCCTCACACAAAGCAGAGATTAAGAAACAATTTCACTGTAAGCGCACACACTAAAAAACGCAATTACGCAGGGCAATTCAGAATACGCACCAAGATGTGACGTCTCGGCGGCCATAAACATACAGGTGGACTAGTATCGCAAATTGCTTTTGACCCGTTTACTGTACGTCACGGTAGTCCTGTTAATCATGTTTACTATCATAGTTTCCGAAGGATCTAGCACCAAGGCAGCTGAGAAACACTTACCTTTTTCTGTCCTTTCCGAAACGCTTAAAAACTCATAACTTCGTCATATCACTAGCAGAAGCACTATCTGCGCCAATGCAAACTTAGCGGTCGTTGCTCGGTGATGGTCTGTCGAAATCGCAACAAAGAAACGGAAGAATTGCGGACGACTCATCTCCATACGCCACACCTACAGTACACAAGTACGAGTGCTTCGTTTCGGAGACCGGTGGCCCCCGAGAGCCACGCGATACCGCAAGGCAGTAAGGCAGTCCGGAGCAATATGTATATACCGCCGACAATAACATGCACAGCTCGCACCCCCGCTTCATCGGATGCGCCGGAATCATGCGCTGTAGTGCTTGTCACTGAAGAAGCGCTTAAAAAGTCGTTTTAAAATATTTCGATTTAGTGAGCAGCTTTTGCCAGGATTATGAGCGAAGACACAGGCAACCGACGCTGCAGTTCCGCCCAGAGACTTTCAATGGATTTCATGTCAGGGATTTAATCCCGGAAATGCAGTTCATCCTCTTTGATACACGCCGTAGGAGAAGGTTAAATGGTTTGAGCCGAAACAAGGAATTAAATAATAAACCATATCACCTTCACTAATCGCACATGTGGTATATCGGATACCGTGGCGGGGGAGAAGTCTTTTGCTCTTATCCAATTGGGCAGTCCACGTCTTCTTGGACTCCCCAATTTTAGCCGCTCTGCCGCGGACTTTTAATCTTCCCGTCACACTGCCAACGGTGTTCGGAGAGAATGCCTAAATGGATGATGTTTTACGTTTTATTCGTGAGGGGAGGGGGGGGGGGGGAGGCGTTTATCACACAATCTGAGGATGGCCGTCTGGTCTTCTTCCTCTGGCCTCCAGACTCCCTTCGTTTTCAGTCTTCCTCGCTTTTTCTTTGCTGTTTGTTTGCCTCGGTGTTTGTCCTTTAGGCTGGAGATTTCAGTGTATTGCCGAGTGGCGGTCTCATACTTTTTTCTTCTTGTGATCAGCGAGCCCAGGCAATCTGCTATATTATTTTAATACCTTCCACTAGATTTCCTTGTAGGGTACGTTTTCCCCTTTCGCTTACTTCTTTCGTTTTCTCTTTCCGTACGGTTCCCCGTTGGTTTCACGCCCTTTCACTTTTCCCGACTCCTTTTGAAAATTGTTTTACGTTGAGACTTGTTTCCATGAGTAAAAAGGGACTCGTGACTTTTTAGTTAGGTCCGCTTACAGACCAACCCAACCTACCTATCTACACATTTAAACGAGGTCCTAGGCTCACCGACGTTTCGACCAACTTTGCAACGACCCTCTTCAGGGCCGAGATGCGGGTGGTGGTATGGTGCGTTAATGTCAGTACAGTGGGTTCATCCAAGAAATGTCGCGACCCCTACAACATAACCGATTTCTAGAATAATAGGTAATTGTGTCTCTTATACTGTTGCGGCCGGTAGTTTTCTGACTAGGCAGCCATAGCGTATGACAGCAAATTAACAGCGCGTTGACCGTGGGCGCAAAGTCCACATGCCTCCTGAGGGGGATGCCTACTTTTCGCGCCCTCAGACCGACCCGTCAACACAGGCTTCTAAAGACGGCGGCGACCGCTCTGCCTGGAGCTATGCAGGTCGCAACCTCGTCTCCGAGCGGATCAGAACGCATGACAGATGGCAGGCAGTTAACAGCTGCAGGCCGACTCCGGCCTCTGCCGGTCGTAAACAAACCGCTCAATCCACAAAGGACCCGCTCACTGGCGAGTAGAGTTCCAGATACCAGTGTGTTGACGCAGGCGCGCGCCACACACACACACACACACACACACACACACTCTTTCTTTCTTGTCGGTTCTACATCTCAAAATAACATCTGGTTTACGAACGCAGCAACGGATACCTTCACTTCCTTGAACCAACCAGCACTGCCGGGTACGGAGTCAATTTGGGAATCACATGGCTACGTGGACTCTTACCTCGTTTTTGTAGGGACAAGCTGGTTTAGCGAGTTGCGTTTAACAAATATCTATCCCCGTGAGAATAAGAAATGGTTCAAATGGCTCTGAGCACTATGGGACTTAACTTCTGAGGTCATCAGTCGCCTAGAACTTAGAACTAATTAAACCTAACTAACCTAAGGACATCACACACATCCATGCCCGAGGCAGGATTCGAACCTGCGACCGTAGCGGTCGCGCGGTTCCAGACTGTAGCGCCTAGAACCGCTCGACCACTCCGGCCGGCTGAGAAGAAGAGTTCTGCTTCTTAACTGAGGCTCTTAGGAAACTCGGGTAGCATCCGATTTTCACTAAATCGAGATAACTTGCCTAGCGCACTTCATGGCGTAGTGGACTCGTCTTCGGGAACAGCAAGCTTCAGACCCATGCCGGTTCATTTACTTCTATACACACACTCTGCAAGCCACTGCACAGTGAGAGTGTGGGGGAAGCTTACATCGTTCCGATATTAGCCAGTTTGTCCTATTTCACTTCCGTGTTGAGCGAAGGGAAAAATGCACTGCGCCCTGATCTCTTAATGTGTGATCCTGATCCCTACACAAGACAGAAGATTGTGACAGTTGAATGGTAGCACAGTTTTCCAATATCGATTCTCTACATTTGCCGAAGAGGATATAGAGAAAACTATGTCTGCTTCCTTCCGAGCATCCAGTTTTGAGTTCTCCGAGCATTTCTGTTACATGTTCGTATGTGCTATACCGACCTGTTAAGATCCTCTGAATTGGCTTGATGTCTTCTGTTATGTCTACTTGGTAGGGTCTATGAACGCTGGATAAATGCTGTCGGTTTGAATGCCATTTCCTTTACAGATTAACTTCTTTCCCAGCACACCTTCAACAAATCTAAATTTTGCTTTCGCCCTCCCCAATATTGATTTTATGTGATAATTTCAATTTATTTATGTCACCTGTAAATATTTGTACAACATAACGTGCTCAAAAAGTTCGCCAGTGATCTGGTGTTCGGATTTTTTCTTTTTGCTATAAACATTAACTTGCCTCTATACACACTTAACTAGAGCTGCTTTTTCAGACTAAACTTTCACTCTGCAGCGGAATGTGCGCTGATCTGAAACTTGGTGGCAGATTAAAGCTGTGTGTGCCGGATAGGGACTCGATCCTGAGATCTTTGCCTTTGGCGGGCAAGTGCTCAACCTACTGAGCTGCCCATGCACGACTCACGACCCCTCCTCCACAGCTCTGCTTCCGCGGGCATCTCATCTCCTGCCTTCCAAACTTCACAGAAGATCTCCTGCATACCTTACGGGACTAGCATTCGTGGGAGAAAGGAAAATGCGGAGAAATTACGTACTCGCAGCCTGCGGGATTCTTTGCAGACGAATTTTTACAATTCGCAGGAGTAGAAATTTTGTCTAAGTCCTTCAGCATTTCCTTACTCTCGCCCAAACGACAGTTTCCTCTAGACTGCAGCATCGCCAGTGAACAATCTGATGCTGCTGCTGCTCCTGCTGTTGGCCCTAAGTAATAAATCTTCTGTGTATGAGAGGCTCTGTTACCCTTCCTTGGTGCACACGTGACGGTAGTTACGTTTCTGTTGAACGTTCGCACTCGGTTGCATTAGTCAAGTATTCTTCGAGCCATTCCCATACTTAGAAGACACTCAGTACAGTCACAACAGGATTGTCAATCTAGGACGCCATGTAGTATGTTAATATGAATTTAACTGTTAGGAATTTCTTTTTTAAGTATTTGGAGAGTAGCTTGTAAGGAAGTGAAATGTGAACGACAAATAGCTATGACAAAAAGAGACTAGGTGGTTTTGAAATGCAGTGCTGCTGGTGATTAGATGGGTTGATGGAGTAACTAATGAAAGGCTCTGAATCGGATTGGGAAGAAATGAACTGTATTGTATTACTTGATTAAGGCTATACATAGACTCATAGTACACATCGTGAGGCATCGCAGAATAGTGAATTTGCTAAAAGAGAGGAGTATGAGGGGGAGGAGGGAATTCCTTAAAGTTGTAGAAAGTGCAAAGCTAGATTACAGAAAGCAGGTTGAAATGAATATAGATTGCGGTGGTGAAACTTGTGCAGGATAGACTAGCATGGAGAGATACGTCAAACCAGTCTTTGGACTGAAGACCACAATACAATACCGTTACCATTCCCTACTAGTAAGTTGATGCTAAGTGTACGGTACGCGGTGTAACAATGTTCATACAATCGCCTTAGATAAAAGCAATGGTCATGTCGTTACAAAGCCAGTGTCGCGTTGGTTGCTTTGTCCACAGTGACAGCTACGCCGCTGTCGCGTCAGTTGAATAGGGACGAACTCCTAGGACTTGCGCTGATTTTTATTGAACGGAACATGATGGAGGAGGAGGAGGAGGGATATCTATGGGGTGAGGAGAGGGCGCTGCGCATGTGGGCAAGCAAACCGAAATGGTGACGTTAGTAAAACACTATTCTTCACATTTTCCGCTAAGACGTCAACTTCAATATTGGACACGTTTGTTCTGCTTTTACACACATATTTGTTATTAACAGCGATGGTGCTGCTGCAGACAACAAATAAATTCATTAAAGAGAAGACAAGTTATTTCTCATAAGTGAGTACCGCAAATGTAGTTGTCGTACTAGTAACAAGCGTATTGGGCGTTAATATTGAGACGCAGTGTGATGAAGGCATAAAATCGTGTGACTAACCGATGCAACTGTATCGCCACATCAGTACAAGAAAAATTACAGATAAAACCAGTATTGAGGAGGGAGGGTGCTGGCAGTCTATCGGTTGAATGTATACACATTTCGAACAATGTTCACATGCACATAACAAACGTTAACGAAATTCTGTGTCATTTGCTTCGTAGTATTCAGTTTCCAAAGTATTGTGCGTATTTTAAAGTTCAGATGACCTGGTGAATGATTATGTGCTATCAAAATTTTAATTTCACCAAGGATGGACAAAGATTACACCATTCAATGAAATGAAATGCGAGTAGAAGAATTAAGTTGCTGGAGGTATTTCAGTGTGTAATAAATAACTAAATTACTGTGTGTCGAAATTTTGTGGAACAGTTTCATATTGGCGTACTTGAAACAGATTTTTAATCAGGTAAAGTTCAGCACAAGGTGCAAAAAATGGTTATGTCTGTCTCTTCTTTCCGTATACAAAAAAAAATACTGACATCAGAGTTGACGCACTTGTTGGAATCCAGCGGAAAGACCTTGAGCTTCTCTGTTCAAAGCTTTAAGCCAAACCCATTCCAGGTATCGAATGGAAGCTGTTAAGATGCTTAAGACTTGAATGAAAATTCACCGGTACATCTGACCACATTCTGTCTGCACTAGAGATGCAGTGATATTCAGAATCTTCGGGCAATCCTTACTCCACGCCACAGTCGCGCGACCTAAGAAGTCGGTGTTCGTGGCGACAGAAATTCAGTTGTGCGCACCTGACTGCTCACTCCTCAGATATTCCTGGTGTGTGGGCGAGACGGAGCTTCCTCATTGAGTGCACTCGCCGCATCCACACTTTGCTCGGTTGTGGCCGTTAAAAATTCGAGTCGTCTTCGCGGCACGCCCTTTTCCGGACGCTGCGCGTCACTACGAACTCGGCCGTCGCGAAGCGTGCACGAACAAGCCTGTATTCCGCACGGCAGGTGCTGTTCCTTTGCCCTTCCCAGTACTGGCTGTTCCCGCAGGGGTCCCGGCTTCCGTTCTCGTTAACACCCTCTGGTTATTCTGCAGCTAGCTCTCTAGCCTACCTCCTCAGCCACCCGCATGGGTCGTCCCTCTCTTACTGTATTTTAGTGCTTTCGGACGCGGTTAGCACTTTCCTCTGCCGCACCCAATTTTACTTTGTTAGGACTAGCTCTCTGACGAAGGCAAAACCTTAAGGAATTCCTTATGCTTGATGCCAGATGATGGTTGAACAGCAGTTGAACAGATTTCTGTGCGCTCTTCGAGACAGTGGGTCTATTCTCATTTTTAACACATTGACTACGTCACACCGGAGTGAGAGAGTTGTGGGAGAAACGTTCCCCACTGCATGTTGAGCTCCGGGGTAAACAAGACAGCGCTCATCCGTGTACTGACCTCATTATTTATCTCGCCTTATTTTACAGTTGTCGGTCCGTACTGATGCCCATCACGTTTCACCCTTCTCTCTTTTACTATTATGAATCTCCCGGCTAGGAGACATTATTTATCCCGTCACTGTCTTAGTCCTGCATTAGGTTGTCATGAGTCAGATATGGCTGAGGTGAGGTGTCCCCCGACGCAGGTGAGTCCTGGGGTGAACTTGTCTTCTCTCTGACCTGCATACCGACCCGCTCCTTACGCAGGGTGACTCAAAAATTTGGGAAATTATGGAATGGAGATAATGAATGAGCACAATTGTTTGACGTGTTTGTTTATCTATACAAAGTATGTTATTATTGAACGTCACAAGCATCTTTATTTCTTGAGTATCACTTCGGACAGATGCGCTCCCCTCGGTGTACACATTCCTGCAGGCTGACAGAACTCTATGCATGGCTGGACCTAACATTGCAATAGGAATCCTGAAGATTTCCTGTTGTATTTTTAAGTTCTTCGATGTTAGCAGGTAGAGTACTGTAAAGCGCACTTTTAAGGTGGCCCCACAAAAAAAAATCGCGCTGTCAGGTCAGGCGATCTTGGGGACCATGCAGTGTCACGGTGCCTTGTAATGACAAGGTTACCAAACAATCGTAATACAGCTCCCATCGATATCCGTGTCGTCGCTCTGTCATGCTGAGATGAACTGTTGGCAGAAAAATCGGGCAGTTCGTGCACAACAAAACTTTCCATCGTGGCAACCTACCGAACAGACGTTACAGTGTTTGTGCACCCATTATGATCTTCAAAAAAGTAGGGGCGTGTTGTGCCACTCGAAAACATGACGCATGTTGCAGCTGTGCAGTGAACGCTCGGGTAGCAGACGTGGATTTTGCTGGAACCAATAGCGACAATTCTGTCTATTGACGAAGCCACTGAGGTGGAAGCACGGGCTGTTAAGGAAATGGTTGTCGTCGCGCAGTTTTGCTAACGGGCGTTCAGCGTATTTTCTACGCTTTAGCAAACCTTTAGGGTGAGGTAACCGAACAATCTGCAGCTTGTACGAATGGAACTTTAAATCCACGTTCAGTACTCGATGAACACTTGAGCGACTCAACTGTAGAGACTCCTGTTACGTCGAACAGAACGCTGTACGCACAGTCTCGATACTGTCTCCCGTACGAGCGGTCCGAGGTCTCCCTGCAAATTGCCTCTTGAATGCAGAAGCCGTTGCTCAAAATTGCGGACTCGGGTGTTGATTGCACGCGCCGAGGGAGCACGACCGTGCCGTCCGATGTTAAGATGACACCGAAATTCTCGACTCGCGGCCTCCACATTTCCATTCTTGTAACAGGCTTTTATCGTAAAGGCACGCTGTACACCTTTCCGTGCTCCGTGGTTACTGTTTATTAAACGGCAAAACAGTGCGAACAGCATTGTGTATGTCATTCGGCGCCACCTGCTTCGCAGCATTGCTACAGCATGTTCCAAAATTTCCCATTCTTTTGAGTCACCTGTAGTTTCACTTCTCATCTCTGAGTTTAATACTGCTTTCACTGCCCCGATATTGCCACTGCTTCATGCTATCGCAGTCTGACCAAATTTATCTTGACGTCACTACCGCGCTGTTTCGTTTGTTGACTCACGGGACCAACCAGCTACCTAATCAACCAACTAGTTAACCAATCAATCAGCCAACCAACCAGCCGACCACCCAGAACCCCTGGAGCAGCAGCGGTGTGTGACTGGTGGCTCTTGCCTCGTGTGCCCACAGGCAGCTCAAGCAGCTGAGCGTGAGCGCGCCCGCCATGACGCACCATCAGCAGGCGATGGCTGCCGCCGCCGCAGCCGCCGCGGCCAGGGGCTCCTCGGAGCAGCCGTCCGTCGCCTCGGGTTCGCCGGAGCCAGCGCACTCCTCCAAGTACCGCCAGAAGAAGTTCCACCGGCACTTCAAGCAGGTCGCCGCCGAGGAGTACGTCCTCAACTGTGAGTACGCCTGCCGTCTCCTCCTCTGTCTAACGCCTCCAATGTCATCCTACACAATGAGCACCAAATCGTAGGTGCGACTCCTACAGTGCTTAAATTGTAACGAATACCGGGCGTGCCATAATTAATAATGGAAAACGACGCAAGTGAAAGTTAGTGATAATACAAGCAAAAACATTGCAGTGAACTTTTCCAATAAGAGGTTACACGCTGCCTATGTCTTCAGTGTGAAATATTTTCGTAGTTAGTACAAATGTAGTTCACTTGTAAACTTCTCGATTAACTCCCTATGTAATTCGGCTCGAATCTGGCGCAAACCTGCATGTTATTCGTCAGTTACCACATCAGGAACGTACACTGATGAGCCAAAACATAATGACCACCTGCTTAATAGCTTGTTCGTCCGCCTTTGGAACGAAATACATCACTGATTGCTGCAGGATGTTCCAAAATTTCCAATTTTTTGAGTCACCTGTACTTTCGTGGGCCGCCGACTTAAGCACGCGGTGATGGCGTCTCATAGCGATCCAGATGGGTCCCATATGATTTACATCAGGCGAATTTGGTCGCCGAGACAGCCTGAATTCTTTATAATTCTCCTCAAGCCACTGTAGCACGATTCTGGCTCAGAGACACGGACAATTACACTGCTGAAAAATGACATCACTGTCGGGGAAAACATCAAGCGTTTGTGGAGACGACCATCTACCCAGCGTAGTAAAAACATGATTCACCCACCCGAAGAGCCGACACGTTTCCAATGATCGACGATCGAATCCCGATGGATCCGTGCCCACTGCAATCGTAATTGACGATGTCTTTGGGTCAACGTGTGAACACGTAGGGGTGGTCTACTGCGGAACTCCACGTTTAACAATGTGCAATGAACGGTGTACTCCGAAACACTTGCGCGCGCATCAGCATTGGGCTCTTTTGGCAGAAATGGCACAGATCACCATCTGTCCTTCTGTACAGAGCAGACAAACCTCCGAACCCTACGCCCTGCGAAGAGTCGTGGACGTCCAGCCATTTAGCGCCTAGTAATAGTTTCACTGCTGTTCTACCTCTTTCCGTAGATGCTCACAACAGTAGCACGTGAACAATCGATCAGCTTCGCCATTTCCGAGATACTCGTTCACAGGCTCCGCGTGATAATAACCTGCCATTCGTCAGAGTCGCTTACCTCAGTGGACTTCCCCATTTGCAGAGATGAGTGCAGTATTGTATCCAAATGCTAGGAGACCACGTGGAACACCTCCAGTCACAGGTACTAGTTTAGAGTAAACTTGAACGTGTACCTTGCTGAAGTGGTAAAGTATTTCTTGTCAGCGTACGTCAGGGACGAAATGTGAGCCGAATTAGATAATGGACTTGATCGAGAAGTTTACTGCTATATTCTCAAAGTGGCACTTTGAGACCGCGACTGTGTATAAAATAAAGGATGGTTTCTGCGAAGAAGAAAACAGCAACCAGTTACTGTTGATAATGCTCTTTAATTATGCAGATAACACTGTTACAGATTTCGAACCAACAGATTCATCTTCAGACGCTCTTTATTCCCCCATGAGGTGAAAGATTCATGGAATGGAGGTGTCCTACAGCGAAAAATGACACTAGACATGATCTGCTTAAACGTGACTATTCTTAATAACCAAACAACGCAGAGTAAACAAATCTTTGAGGTTGAGTAGTTGTTATATTTTACATTGCGACAAAATAACACAGGATTTTCAACGTAAGTAAAATACATCAACTACTACTACTGCTACTACTACTCAACCTTAAAGATGTTTACATTGTGTTCGATCGTTATTAGCTGTGGTTACATTTAAAGAGGTCGTTCCTAACATCGTTTTTACTGTACGGCACTATCATGCCATGAACCTTTAACCACAAGGGGAAATAAAGAGTAAAAACCTCATGTGCACTTCAAAAATATGTGTACGTAGACGTGAACAGCCGTCTGAAGATGAACCTCTCGGTTCTAAACCTGTAACGGCGCTGTGTTTCTAAACAAACAGTGACAACAGTGGCCTGTTGCTATTTTCTTCTTCGCAAGAACCAACCCGAAATGTTTACGTGTCAAATGAATTTGTGCTAAAGAGGGCAATATTTGATACTGAAATCAGTGCCGGATCGTAAACACACAAAGTAATGAAACACATAAGGTGCAACGTCACTGTTCTATTCATATTTGTAAGATATTACAGTCTATCAGTCGGTAAAGGCTGGTTCACACGACACTATTAATTTGGTGATGTGGCGAGTTATTTAGTAGCTCCACTGCACGAGAAGACAGCGAGTAGGCGGGTGCCCGTTCACACCCTGTGGTTGGTGGCAGGGATATACTTCAGTGAAGGGCGCTCTGCAAGATAACTCTGAAATCGAGAGCGAGTCAGTGGGAGCTTATCCTGCAAGAACTGAAAGAAAATATGAAAATGAGTAATAAAATGTGTTCTTTCTTTAGAGAACTCGCAGCTCAATTCTCTGCAGAATGCTTTTCCACGCTGTGTGTCTGAAAGTTGTTCCAAATTTCTATTACAAAACTTGCTAGTGGCTGCAGTTTAAACAGTCTGATACACCCCTTTCGACCAGGGAAGTCAGCTGCTTCCCTATTCCCAGCCTGGTGTGTTTAGTTCTCCGTTTAATCCTCTTCTCTAGTAACCTCGGAATTCCCATCTCCTTATCCAACTCAGCGATTGCGGCCGTCTCGGCTGCATCATTTTTCTGCCGAGGACATTTCACAAGCATACCTCTCCTATGTAAGCAATAACAGACTTGACCATCGAGCGATGTTGCCGATCCACAAGTAACGAGTGCCTGGAATGAGGGGTTAGAACGAAAACTGATTGCTAACAGACTCAGTTGTAAAGTGCCCAGTAAACCCTGCTACCAGACGACGTGACTAAATAATGTTGCCCACACTCTTCTGGCTATTGAATCACTCGCTACTTCACTAAATTATTGGTCTAGTGTGGGCCATCCTTTAATGGTAAGCACACTAACGTTTGCGTAAATTACGACGCAAGGAAGAATGTATGTGACCGAAATGAAGATTTTGTTTCTTACAACATCGCTAAATATTTAAACAATCTTAAGAGTAAATTCGTGGACTTACAGTAAATGCCCATCCAAAAGTTCCATCGTGCTGAACGTCTTTATGGACTCTTGACTGCGTAGTTAACCAGTCATCGTAACGCCCGGCCAAAGTTCCGCCCAAAAATTGCTGGTCTAACTAGTTTTCTGAACGAAAAGCAAGCAAGCCTGAATAGCAACTGCAAATCAAGTGTACAGTTATAACACAGGAGTCAGTTGGTAGTATGCGGTCGTGTCTGATAACGTGCAAGAATTTTAGAGGAGGCTCTGTCAGGCTTATTATTATTATTATTATTATTATTATTATTATTGTTATGTTTTGGCAGGAACATGATTTCTCTGTGTTTTATATAACATTAATCAGTAAAACTTCTATCAACGATCAGAATCACATTCTAGTAACCTATCCTCTAGAACCATACGTTTCAACTATTCATTAGCATTCAGTGCTCATCTCACTACTGCTTCTTCCTTCGACATTTGGCTGTTTTGCCAAACCAGCTGACCATTCTTGGCTGTTTCTGGCACCTTCTAACAAATTTTTACAGCGATCGATTAAAGTAAGTGTAGTTTTCATCTCTAACCCCAACAAATTTTTATGTGGTTGTGATCCACCGATTGGAGAAAGTTAATCGGAAAAGATACGGGGAGAGGAACAATAATGTAGCACCGCCGCTAATATTGCTGAGGGTTGTTTAAAGTCGCCAAGAGCGGAGAGAGAGAGAGAGAGAGAGAGAGAGAGAGAGAGAGAGAGAGAGAGAGAGAGAGAGAGAGTGTGTGTGTGTGTGTGTGTGTGTGTGTGTGTGTGTGTGTGTGTGTGTGTGTAAAAGTTTCGTTCGATCTGTAAGCAGTATACACTGTTGACAAGAAGCTGTTTGCTCTGTCGAACTACGAAAGTTACTGCACCCGGATGTGACATGTAAAGGTTTTCTTCTTATCGCCAGTTTCTTATAACTCACACATCACTATTCGACTTTCTCTAGTTATGACTAATATATGACGCATTTTGGGGTTTAGGAAGTGGAATATTTTATTTTTTCAACATTTTGACCTCGCTGAAGACTCCCGATCCAGGCTCAAATCTGTAATTTGAAACCGGAAGTCCTGCTATATCTCACAGTAATTGCGTTATCTGCTGAGTGTGCCACGTCCCCGTATTCCTCTGCGTCTTCCGGCAGCTAAATGCGGACACACTGTGCTAAAACTACGGCCGTTTCCACTCTACATTTACAAGGCTTTTGCACACAATTGAAGAGTGTGACAGAGAGCACTCAGCTTTGTACCACATGCTTCCCTTTGCAGTGGCGGGACGAACGACTGCAGCTGTGCGTCCTGTCTGATCTTGTCTTCAAGGTTCCTACGGGAGCGATACGTCGGGAGTTGGAGCAGCTCGCGGAAGGCACTGTGCGTCTTGTAAACGATTACGCGCTGGCGCTGTCAGCGTGACGTAACGCGAAGCAGAAGGCGTTAGCAGAGCGGCCGCTGCTGCGCCAGATGCCAGACGAAGAACAGAGCCAGGCGGTGCTGGGTCTGCTTTCTGGGAGACCGCACACGCTAAACTGTAATCGGGCGGCAGAGGAAGGCGTAAGTGCGGCACTGTAGTCCTCTGACCGGCGTCAAGGCTACTTACGTTTCGTGATTAGAACACATGCCCGGCGAGTGACCTGTTATACCGGCAATATTAGGACAATTTTCACTACTATGGAACGAATTGTTCTCCGTCTTCGAGGGTAAATTCATAATTAACCCTATTAAATGGCAGACAAATTATTTCCCAACGCCGTGCTTTTTCTACATTTAAAGAAAATTCAGTGTTGTTGACGCCGGTCAGAGTAGTACAGTAAGACGGTAGGCATTTCTCTACCTCCTGATTACGGTTCTTAAAATGCTGTCAATAGAAAAAGATTATTTCTGCTGCTGGATACAATTCAACCAACTGCTGCTACGTAATTATCGATACTTTAAGCTCAACATGCAACCACGGTAAAGAATAAGCTTAAAGTGACAGAACAGTAGTAAACAATGCGACGTGTGAGGATAACAAAGTGAGCTATTTGTCGTCGCCGAACGGACCAAGGAACATAATATTTCACCTAAACCTACAAGATTATAAATTGTTCATTCAAGGGATTTTTGATTGTTGCTCAAGCATACGACGTTAGCAGTGGGCAATGAGTGAGTACAGCGAAAACCATCAGAGATTTTATGTTATCTTCAACTTGTGCTCGACCGTGACAGGAACTGTAGACTGGCAGTCTGTGTGTTTTAACACTTTGCCGTCCGCACGTCTCGTACAAATTTATTCGCTTGCAGCGCTAAGTAGGATTACTTGGATTGTCGCCGGCCGCTTGTCATGTTTCCGTTGATGACAAGCTGCAAACACATTGACTTTTGCGCGCTTTAATTTTCCGGAAATCCTCTATTTTGCCATATCGTTCCACAAACTCGAATTTTCTTTTCAAGTAACTTCTCTGCAAGTTCTACACTGTTACAATAACTATCCATGCAGAGATGATGCCACTTTCCATCAGAAAGTGTCAGTAGTTCCATCACTGTTTTTGCTAAAGGCTGTCCAGCGCCGGAATATATCTTGAATGAGGAAATGTATCCCAGACTCGAATGACACAGCATCCGAATGGGTATGCCCTATTTCGTAATTTTCACGGATTGTAAACTTTAAAATTTAATCGTCCACGCCACGGTATCATTCCTTCATCAATTGAGACGTTTTGACTTAGATTTAACGTTTCTTTAAACTTTTAGGAAAAATAATCAATTACGAATTGCACTTTGACAAGCCGGTCGGCATTATCTAGTTTATTGTAGCTGTCGGAAAAATGTAAAAATGATAATATTTGTCTGAATCGGTTGCGGGACATCGTTTTGCGAAATAGCGGTGTGTCTATCAATGTATTCGGTGACCAATAATAATTGATCCTCTCTTTTCTTAAAATTCCCATAAGGATAGCAAGCCCAAACCATTTTCTAAGTTGAGGTCCCGTAACTTCGACAAATTTGTCATTTTTTAAATCGTTTCCTTCTATTGCAATTTTGACTGTGTACTTTTTGGTTTCGTTGCTAATATATTCAAATAGATCGTTCCCAATATATAACTGTACGATATCCTCGACCCTCTGTTTATCTTTGGGAAATATGTTTGGACCCGAGGATCCTTCAAATTTATTATTGGTCCTTGGTAAATCAAATTCTGACCACTGAGCACTGTCTTCTTCGTCTGATTCATCCGAAACAATTGGCAACCGTAGCGTTCTCCGAATTCTTCTTGTACGTATTTCGATATCTTCCTACTATTGTGCCTCACTTTCATTTTTTTATATCAATGTCTGCTTCATAATCGGCCAAGTCGTCCGGAACGCCAGACAAGACGTCCGCGCATTCATCGTAAATAATCCTATTGTATCTTTCGTCCGCCATGATGAAATGGCACTAGTACTTGTAAAAACAAAACACTTGTTGAGGTGTGTAACTTATTGTTACCTAAACAAAACACCAACAGAATGCAAAAGATACTAACGTGCTGTCGCCGGCCACTGCGCCATACTATGCTCACGACACCACTCTGGTGTCGCCGACCACTGAGCGATACTATGCAGACGATACCAATGTGCTCTCCCGGACGGCATAGTGTTAAGTCGCGAAAAATTGTTGAGGCCACTTTAGAACGCAGTCTACTTGGTGTACCCATTTAACATAAGGAGAAGGGCATTGATATGCGTGACAGTCATACAGCCACACATCACATGTGCACGACCGATAGGTTACGTTTGAGGTGACGTACAGGGTGACTCAGCTGCCCCTACTCATGAGTTTTATGCAACCTGCAATGCCTAAAAAAAATCACACACGAGATTTTCGAACTCTCTCACTTGCTAAGCGCTAATTATTAGCCCACAGAAAACATGAACCGAACCTTTTTGTAAGAAACTTAATGTAGTTAAATTTTGTACTGGGACGCGTTTTCGCTAGAGGCCGCAGTTTTCGAATTGTTCAAGAAACACGTACAAAGCTGATCTGCAAACGCGTTTTTCTTCAATAACTAAAAAACCCGTGGCCTCCAGCGAAAACGTATCCCAGTAAAAAGTTTAACTACATTAAATTTCCTAAAAAAAAAAGGACCTGTTCATTTTCCTAGAGGACCTATAGTTTGCGCATAGCAAGGGAGAAAGTATGAAAATCTTGCACGTGGTATTTCAAAGTGTTGCGGGTTGCATAAAACCCGTAGGTGGGGGCAGCTGAATCATCCTGTACAGTCAGGTAGAAGCATTAGACCATTTTACAGACATGGAGCTTTTCCTCCATATCGGTAAATCAGGGTGTTAAACAGTCACCATGTCGGTGGTCAAGCCATTTGCCACGGCAGTTTTAAGGAAATGCTGATATGATATGTGATACAGCAACTAAGCAGTTGAACGTGAAACTGTGGAGAACAGGGTTTGTACACCTGACAGAGGTGGACTGCAGTGTACATTTATTCCCTTAGATTAAAGTGAGTTAATGTGGTCGATGACGTGGTTATTAGAGGTCGAACCCAAGTTTATAAAGGATTAATTACAGCATACGTCTTGGGCGATTGATGGGAAACGGAGGAAAATATGGAGCATTAGGTTCAGCAGGGCCGTACTGGATGCCATACAGGGTCTCAGCGGTCCCATTCGACTAGCGCCCGAAAGGACGGACTTATTGTTCGGTCGGCCGCACAGAATCGTAAAGTCACGCCACGTGCCTTAAATCAGGAAAGCGACTCGTTTGCAGCAACGCAAAATCCCGAGTTGCCGGTACTGTCCCGACACCGCTCGATATAAAGGGTGTTCGACTGTGGCACTGAGCAGCTCGTTCTCTGTGTGTCTGATCCACCAAACACGTTTGGTCCACGGTTGCCGAGAGGCTTGGCACGCCTCGACTCGACAGCCACTACGACTAATGACCTCTCGCATAGAATCGAAGCAGCATGGAGTCTAGCGCTTGTATCTGTCATGCAGACTTACTTCGACTCGACATCCAGACGGATTAGAGCTGTTTCAGCTCCCAGAGGTGACATCTCCGTGTAGCATTTTCAGAATCTGTACCCCAAATCAGCTACAAATTTAATCGTGTTTTCTTCTTGCTGTACTCTATAAGCACAGTAAGTAAATTTTTTTTGTCGTCGTTCCTAGTGTTGGAATTGCAGTTGCGAGTAGTGTACGAAGAGCATTCAGTAAGTAATACAGCACATATTTTTTGTTCGGGCAATTTCGGTTGGAAAAAAAGCGGAGTTTGTCATTCGAGGTGATCGACGGATTTCAAACACACACCACACGTGGCTGCAGAACTGGACGTGTCTGTTGGTAGTGCTGACACCATCATCCACCAGTTGGGGGTACTCAGAGGCAGACGCGTCCTGACAGAAGACCATAAACAGCAACGAAGGACTATCTGCGATGAATTGATTGCGCGTTTCGAGGACGATCGTGAAAAAAAAATTTAACGAATATCGTCACAGGCGATGAAATATGGGTTCGTAGCTTCGACCCGGAAACAAAACTATAATCCGTGGAGTGATGCTACACCACCTCAGTGAATCCATAGAGTGGTGCCACGGCAACTCTCTTCCGAAGGAAAAGTTTGTCGCACCCTGAGCCGGTAAAGTGATGGCGACGTCTTCTGGCACTCCGAAGGGGTTGCTCTGTTTGATGTCCTCCATCGTTGTGCACGATCAAGTCCGAAGTGGACTGTGCTACTGTCAGGAAACTGAAGAAACGGTTTGAGCGTGTTCGTCGCCACAAAAATGCAAACGAACTTCTCGTTCTAACAAGGGAACCTCCCCATCGCACCCCCCTCGGATTTAGTTATAAGTTGGCACAGTGGATAGGCCTTGAAAAACTGAACACAGATCAATCGAGAAAACAGGAAGAAGTTGTGTGGAACTATGAAAAAAATAAGCAAAATATACAAACTGAGTAGTCCTTGCGGAAGATATGCAACATCGAGGATAGTGTGAGCTCA
The DNA here is from genome assembly GCF_023864345.2 of Schistocerca serialis cubense. Lineage (NCBI taxonomy): Eukaryota > Metazoa > Arthropoda > Insecta > Orthoptera > Acrididae > Schistocerca > Schistocerca serialis. Next base: position 599,376,003 of record NC_064644.1, on the reverse strand, counting down.
GGAGCGCCGTGGTCCCGTGGTTAGCGTGAGCAGCTGCGGAACGAGAGGTCCTTGGTTCAAGTCTTCCCTCGAGTAAGCCGGCACGGTAGCTCAGCGTGTTCGTTCAGAGGGTTAGCTGCCCTCTGTAATAAAAAAAAAAAACTGAGTGAATGGATCAATAACGAACTTCAACGGGCGTCAGGTGACGTCCGCCATGAACAGTTGCAACGAACTATGACGAACAAATTGAGATTACAAAAAAAGTGAAAAGTTTACTTTCTTTATTTTCGCAAAGTTATGATCTGTCCGTTCCTTCATTGACGTCTGTTCACTGTATTAAGTTTAGTGTCTGTGTTTTGCGACCGCACCGCAAAACCGTGCGATTAGTAGACGAAAGGACGTGCCTCCGCAATGGGAACCGAAAACATTTGATCGCAAGGTCATAGGTCAACCGATTCCTCCACAGGAAAACACGTCTGATATATTCTGTACGACACTGGTGACGGCATGTGCGTCACATGACAGGAATATGTTGTCGACCCACCTAACTTGTACACTTGGCGAATGGGTAAAAAGATTCTTCTACCTTGCCCGATTTAGGTTTCCGTGCGATGTAGTCGACTGACGTCGTGTGTTTCGATGTTTGTTTAGGTGTAGCGTCCCCATACTACGGCGCAGTTATCTCGCATCGGACGGACGAACGGACAGATAATAATTGTCCGAAAATAAGAAATTAAACATTTCACGCGAGGGAAGACTTGAACCAACGACCTCTCGTTCCGCAGCTGCTCACGCTAACCACGGGACCACGGCGCTCCTAAGTTCATACGATCCTTGATGTTGCCTATCTTCCGCATGGACTACTCAGTTCGTATATTTCGCTTATTTTTTTCATAGTTCCACACAACTGCTTCCTGTTTTCTCGATTGATCTGTGTTCAGTTTTTTCAAGGCCTATCCACTGTGCCAACTTATAACTAAATCTGAGGGGGGGTGCGATGGAGAGGTTCCCTTGTAAGTGACTACGCAAAGCCTCACACAACTCTGCGCACCCGAGAGGGGCTCACTAAACTTCGATGGACCGTTGATCATCATCGTGCAACCTACAGCCTGAGTCTCGCACGCTCCATCTGTTTGGTCCCACGAAGGATTCACTGTGCGGGAAGCAGTACATGGATGATTGGGAGGTTACTGATGCAGCACGGCGTTGACTCAGCCCGTCGACCGATAGAGTGGTACCGTGCGGGCGTAAAAGCACTACCAGTAACGTGGCGTAGGACTGCCACATTGAACGTAGACTGTGTTTGAAAACAGCATTTTGTAGGCGAAAGAGTGGGGAATAATACGGTGTATTGCAATCCTGAATGAAACCAACTGGCTTTCAGAAGAGTGTTGCGTTACTTGTCGAATGCCCGTAGCAGTCGCGAGTGGAAAAGGCGGCCGGCGGGAAAGAACCGGGTCGGCGCACCTCTGGCCGTCGGCTGCCGCGTCGCCTCCACTCGCGCGCCGGCTGCGCCGGGGGCCCGCGCTGGGTTCGCAGCGACGCCCCGCCGCGCCCACAGCCGGCCCGCGAGTGCCGGTGTGCGGACCGATCTCCGGGGAGGGGGGGGGGGGAGGAGTGGGGAGGGGAGCAGACAGGGACAGGCCCCGTTACGCAACCGCAGTCACCAGCCACCGCGGCGGCAAGGCCCAGGGACCCCCGTATGGTGGGCTCGTCACCATTCCCGCTGGCATTTCAGCGCCGCAGTCGCGCCTCTCCGTAGCTCTCAGCTGTTTCCACCGAGGATGTAAATAAAGTAATTTTACTTACTGTGCGAATAGAATATACACTACTGGCCATTAAAATTGCTACACCACAAAGATGACGTGCCACAGACACGAAATTTAACCGACAGGAAGAAGATGCTGTGATATGCAAATGATTACCTTTTCAGAGCATTCACACAAGGTTGGCGCCGGTGGCGACACCTACAACGTGTTGACATGAGGAACGTTTCCAACAGATTTCTCATACACAAACGGCAGTTGACCGGCGTAGCCTGGTGAAACGTTGTTGTGATGCCTCGTCTAAGGAGGAGAAATGCGTACCATCACATTCCGACTTTGATAAAGGTTGGATTGTAGCCTATCGCGATTGCGGTTTCTCGTATCGCGACATTGCTGCTTGCGTTGGTCGAGATCAATTGACCGTTAGCAGAATATGGATCGATGGATTCAGGAGCGTAATACGGAACGCCGTGCTGGATCCCAACGGCCTCGTATCACTAGCAGTCGAGATGACAGGCCTCTTATCCGCATGGCTGTAACGGATCGTGCAACCACGTCTCCATCCCTGAGTCAACAGATGGGGACGTTTGCACGACAACCACCATCTGCACGAACCGTTCGACGACGTTTGCAGCAGCACGGACTATCAGCTCGGAGACTGTGGCTGCGGTTACCCTTGACGCTGCATCACAGACAGGAGCGCCTGCGACGGTGTACTCAACGACGGACCTGGGTGCACGAATGGCAAAACGTCATTTTTTCGGATGAATCCAGGTTCTGTTTACAGCATCACGATGGTCGCATCCGTGTTTGGCGACATCGCGGTGAACGCACATTGGAAGCGTGTATTCGTCATCGCCATACTGGCGTATCACTCGGCGTGATGGCATGGGGTGCCATTGGTTACACGTCTCGGTCACCTCTTGTTCGCATTGAGGGCACTTTGAACAGTGGACGTTACATTTCAGATGTGTTACGACCCGTGGCTCTACCCTTCATTCGATCCCTGCGAAACCCTACATTTCAGCAGGATAATGCACTACCGCATGTACAAGTCCTGTACGGGCCTTCCTGGATACACAAAATGTTCGACTGCTGTTCTGGCCAGCACACACTCCAGATCCCTCACCAACTGAAAACGTCTGGTCAATGGAGGCCGAGAAACTGGCTCGTCACAATACGCCAGTCACTACTCTTGATGAACTGTGGTATCGTGCTGAAGCTCCATGGGCAGCTGAACCTGTACACGGTATCCAAGCTCTGTTTGACTCTATGCCCAGGCGTATCAAGGCCGTTATTAAGGCCAGAAGTAGTTGTTCTGCATGCTGATTTCTCAGGATCTATGCACCCAAATTGCGTGAAAATGTAATCACATGTCAGTTCTAGTAAAATATATTTTTCTACTTCTTGGTGTACCAATTTTAATCGCCAGTAGTGTAGCAGCAACAGAAGTACATAGATTTGTATGTCATTTGGCGTGTACAAATTGTAAAATTTAGTACGCATATGCCACCTATGGCTCTGCGCGGGCTGGGCTTCGCGACGAACCGAGGTTTGGCGACAGATAATGATCTGTTATTCATTGTTGCCCCATTTCCAAAACATTGTTCGTCAGTTGCTATAGCTGGCGGTAGTACGCGCCTGTGTCTCCAGCAAATCATGACGAGATGTTTCCAGTGGGTGAGAGATCTGAACAAGGAGCTGGACAGAACAACAGTCGAACAGCCTCTACACAGGGTGTCCAGGAGGAATGGTTAATCTTAGGGGATATGAGTAGAACGATCATTCGACGCAAAAAATGTGGTAAACGTGGGCTCCAAAACGCATACCTCAAGAACTACGAGCCCATGTTCAGCAACAGAGATGTGTTCAACAGTGCCGAAGAAGTAAATATCCTCACAGATCTTAATGTATTCATTTTAGAGCTCAAGCTTACCAGACCTTTTTTGCTTAGAATGATAATTCCTGTCATATCCCTGAATACTGACCATTTCTCCTGCGACACTCTATGTAGAGGTGTCTGAGGACAGCGTGGACCACATCCGGTCGAGCGTTACCTTGTTGAAAGATAACGTCACGGAGCCCTCTAAGACAGGACACAGCCGCCGGCCATAGCATGACAGAAATGTAGCTCTGCTGTCCAGATCGGTCGTGCGAACCATAGATAAGTGTTGCATACCCAACGGTACGCCGTACAGTCACACCATGTACTCAGCCACGTAAGGACGACCGATGCAGTCTGCCAAAGTTCGTCGACCCCAGAGCCTCGACATATGGATGCGTCAGTCGTGATGCTGTAGATATAACAGAACTCGTCAGAAAAGGCGACGTGCTGCCACTCCTGCCTACAGTGTTGCCGTTGGGCGCATAGTTGTCGGCGCGCCTCTCCCTGCTGTTGTGACGGCGCGCTGGCTGTCGAAGCCTCGTCACGTACTTACTGGTCTGGTTGACAGACGAGCCACTTCCCGTACTGTGAAGGTGCTTCGTGTGGCTCTACAATGCCGCATAGCCGGGGGAACGATACGTCCACGTTCTCGCGTGGGGCCACCGACAACCTGAACCTGTTGTTTCCGTGCCCACACAAGATCACGGCTGAGGCTGGCAGCAGCCTCGGTGAACGAGAAACCGCAGTCTCAGTACACTACAGACCTGCCGCTCTGATATTCAGACAGGTGCCGGTAGACGTGTATCGTTCTTACAACACGGTGTAACACGATCTTCTCACAAACAACAAACATCGAACTATATAACACAAAATATTAGTTGAGTATACTATAACATAGGTAAGAATTACTTAACAGTGTAAGATTCATTTCCGCAGGAATGTCATGAATATTCACAGCTGTCTCTGAACATTAATGTATCACTCGATGTAGTCAAATTAAGTTTCTCATCCAGAGTACATTTAATAATAACTTTCCTAATACGTTGATCAGACAGCTGGTCTTCTATAAGATAGGCTGGGCAGAGCGGTCCTGTGCTCGGCCGTAAGCAGAAGATCCGTTGCGGCGGTGTAGCGAAACGTTTCTGGGCGTGCCTCGCCCGTGTCGCTTATTCGTTGACGCGGCTTGCAGCGGCTGTCTTTCGTTGTGGTTCGGTTGTGGGGTAACAGCCTTGCTTTGACGCCTCACTGTTCGGACGACACCACACACTGTCGGCAAAGTGATTCCAGCCAGACTACTAAGTTGAGTGAAGGAAGAAGTATCGCCTGATTGTGTCTTTATGAGCCCCAGGTCTTCTGTTTAGCTCTTACGGTCCTTCTACATCTATTTCAATACTCCACAAGTCACCTGTCTGTGTTACTTTTGCTACCACTAACTGTTGCCACCTCCGCTTTCCCTATTCCACTCGCGAATGGCGGGTGGAAAGAATGATTGTCGGTAAGCCTCTGCGTAAGCCCTAATTTCTCGCATTTTCTTGTTGTGGTCGCTTCGGAAGATGCATGTGGGAGGGAATAATACGTTGTCCGACTCTTCCAGGAAAGTACTCTCTCGAACACCTCCCTCGTAGCGTCTTCCGCTGGAGGTCGTTGAGTCTCTCTGTAACGCCCTCGCGTCGAGCAAGCGATCCCGTGACGAAACGCGCCGCTCTTCGTTGGGTCTTCTCTGCATCTTCTATCAGTCCTACTGTGTAACGCTCACAGATTGATAAACAATACTCAAGAATCGATGGCACAAACGCCTTGTAAGTCACTTCTTTCGTGTATGAGATCAATTTCCTCAAGATTCTTCAGATTCTTCCAATGAATCTGTCTGGCTCCAGCTTTTACTATTGTTTGTTTTACATGATCATTCAACTTAAGGCCTTTCTGCGTTCCTTACGCGAGATGCCTGGAGGCAGCGGAATCGCCGTGCAGTCTGTCGGAAATGCCGGTTCGCTAAGTTTCCGTAACTCACTCGCACTGATGGAACCGACAGGGAAGATATCACTGAAACGTTCCATGCTCATATGCATCCAACTGTGGCTAAATGTCGAAATGGAACCACTGCTACTTCTTTCTCACATGTTCCTCCAACTGAACGAGTGCCACGCAGATATGTTGACGGCACGTTAAACTCTAACCAACCTTCAAAATTGAGCCATCTATGCGTTCACTTGGGCTATTAGAAAAGGTACATAACACTCCTGACACACACAATTATGTTATGTATAGCACGGTGTATCTGCTGCGTGCTATACCGAAATACTTGCGTTAGTGGTAGTTTGGTGCCCTGCTTTGCGGACCAGGTGGCTTCAGCGTAGAGAATTCTTGCTTGAAGTAGCGAGTGAGAACTGGTGCCCGCTAAAAAAGACCGCGCGTCGTGGTCAAGGAAGCACTGCAGGCCCCGCTTCGCGCGAACGTGCTTGCGGCGGCTACAAACAGCACAGCGGGAGGGGCAGGGGAAGGGGGAGGGTAGCGTCCTCCCACCCACGACTTCTGTTCTGCTGAGGACGTCGGATATGGAAGCAGGCGACGCTCTTGCAATTGGGTCCACATTAAAAAGAGACATTAGAAACGGAATGGAAAGCGACGATACCACCTCATTATTACGTCAACAGTGTGTATTTACGTGTTATGACTTGGGCGGCGGGTATGCGGCCCATGCAGACGCAGTCCCCTGACACAGCTGTCACTCAGGAATAACTTGCGATAACTGTCACCGTATCTGTGAGACTAACGGTTGCCTGGCGGGCAGATGACGAGATGTCTAACACCGGTAAATTAAGTGGAAATTCAGTTAATCGGCATAAAGGTCTGCATGTTGCGTGTTTCTCGTGACTATTTTGTTCAGACTTTAAGGTCAGTGCAGTACAAAGTCATTTTTGGTCCGCTATCCAAACTCATGAGTTCTACACCTGCCTTCTGAATTAATAAATACGTGTTGGAGTCGCCATGAAACAGTTTATTAATAAAACAGGCTACAAGCAGATAAAAATTCAGGTAAGAAAAGTTAGTGGTTGAATGCACATTAACGCATACGATCACCTAACGCCGGTAAAGAGTGGTCGTACGAGTACTGCACGGACGGTCAAACAAGGCTTCTTCGGAGCACATTGTCGACAACATTTCTGATATTGCGAAAGAAAGCTGTCGCATGAAGATTCGCTCTTCCGTTTTTGAAGCTACTAGCGAATTATACAAAACACTGACGTACCTCTTTAAAGTGTTCATCTCGTCTATATGCCTCTTGATACAGAACAATTGCAACACTTTCGTGGAAGGACTCCCGGAAATCATTAAAGAGACAGGCCACTTTTTCGGGTCCGTATTGTGTGAAAATCAGCACCTGTTTCATCCATGCACTATTTATTTTACATATGTTTCACATTTTTTCATTTCTCATAGTTAATGCAGAATACTTTCTAAACAATTTTCAAGTATTTTCAACCATTTACGCTGTATAAAAGTTTATAAAAAGAATAATAAAATTTTAGGCACAGGATTTTCTAAAATTCCTCTTCCAATTCAGGTTCCATAAAATTCAATAATACACACGGTAAGGGGAGATAATTTTTACCATATGTGTATGACATGATGGCCGAAATTATTTATTTATCGTTTGGTGGCAACAGCAGATACTAAAAATATATATAGTTTGCTATTATACATTTAAGGATTTAGGCACAAAGCTGAGGTACTAGACGTATGTAATCCTGCACATAAAGTATATTAACCAGAAAATATTATATCTTATGTATTAATTTTTACAATATTTTTTCCTAATTAAAAAATTAGTTCTCCTGAATTCAGTTGAAGTGGCAATAAATTTTAGGTCGACTCGATAGCCACAGACAATTCCACACTAAAAGATTTAGTGCAATATTTCATAAACTTAAGTACATAAGTGTACCTAAATTCTGCAAAATACAACTTGCGGAAAATTCCGAATGAATATTTGAGTGATATTAAATTGTGCATCAGAACATTCCTGAAACATAATCTCATTATGCTGTATTTCTTTGTCTTCAAGCTTCCTGTCGGTATTCGATTTAGCGCTGCTAGCTTCTCGGTGAATGTGTATTTACATTTATGTCCGAATACTTCAACAAAAATAATTCTTAAAATTCTTTTTGTACCATGATATTACTGGGGAAATAAGTTAATTTCACATAAATGAATACATAATTGCTTAAAACAAATTATATCGGCATAGTAATGGAATTGTAGGCATTATTTAGCATTACGTGTAAAATGCAGTGAGTATTGTGATACAAATTCATAAACGATTATCGATCTTTGGACCATCTTTTTTCATAAAGGAAGTGGCGATATGTAAACAATGTAATGGTGCAAACTGCCTGGAAGTAGCTGAAGATCAAGGTAGTAGGATGGGTTTAGCACCATTACAAATAGCATAACTATTAACATAACGTAAATCATCAGAAGCCGAGCCATATGGAAGTTTCTTCCCAGTACACGGGTTCCCCTCAATAGTATCGACTGCTTTGTTTGTAAACTGGTTACCCCTGATTTTCTTTTATCGAATTTTATCTACGTCCAGAAAAACCTGTAGCACTTTGGCAACAACCTGTGACTATGATATAAACAAAACAATTCACCAAACGCAAAACGAACAGCACCAAAGATAATCATTTACTGATGCTGGAAACTGACAGTGTTACCAAAACACACAACATATTCCAAACAGGATGGCTGGAAGCAAAAAGTTTCCAGGTTTACGACGTTTTCTATAACTGAATAAAAAGGAGCGTGGCGGCGTACACGACCGAAACTCTAAAATTTAGCATATAGCGGTCATTTCTCATTTTAAACCCGATAAGGTATATATCGACGCAATCAGGAAAGACCATAGAATTTAATAATTTTTCGTCATTCAAAATGTATCCTTTGTCCTTAAGGTAGTTTCAAATAACAATCACGTTAATGTTTTGATGTTGTTCACGAGAATAGTGAGAACTATCAATTTCATAAATGTGCTATGTTTACAAACAGAGTTGCGGGACGTGGGAAATAATGTCCACATCGACTGTTGTCAAACTGCTGCCCATAACACAAAAACACAGTTCATGGAGGCAAAAATAGTGTAGAAGTCTTAGGCAAGAATGTCAAATGCAAGTACAAATATCGCACACTCATGTAGATCTTATTCCACTACGACGGTAACAGCAACAATATTCTTGCAGTCTTTTTATACATATTATTCTCTACGTTCGATAGCTCTGATCGTAGAAGTACGTATGACATTTACAACATTGCAACGAACCAAAAAATTGCCTCTAAGTACGCGGGCCATCTTGGGAACTGAAGCGGCGAAATAGTATTGTTTCACTGCTCAGATTACGAGACTTGACACGGCAGCGCTGTCGATGTGAGGAAGTGGATATTGAGTGCAGCGTGAGAAGGAAGCGTTTACAGAAAAGGACAGCGGTATAAATGGCCCGATTACACGAAATATTCTCCACCCTTGGTGGGCAACACTTCGACCATATCTCGGCAGCTACTTGCATCACCTGCACCATGTGGAGTAGTTCCGAGCTATCCATTAAAATGCCGTCTGTTGCAGCCATGTTGACTGCAACGTAACTGCGGCCACACACTTCGTAAAATATGACCCGTCTAGACGCGCTTTCACGAGACAGGAAGGGGACATATAATGCACATACAGACCAGGCAGTGTGTGGCCTTTAGGCGGCTCCGCCTGCTCACAAAATGCAAAGAAAAAAAAAAAAAAAACCTGAAGCGGGCAGCAAGTCGAGGAACGCCTGAACCCGGCTCTGGCGCTGCCCGCTACCTACTGCTGTCAAGGAGGTTGCCTACGCTGTAGGCGCGAGCAGTTTGTGTACAGTCTCACTTGCCCGTATTTAACAGGTTACGTATTCCGCGAACACGAATCGCATAGAATATACTTACTTCCAGCGTTAGGCTACTGAAATACACAGCGACTGTGGCAATATTATTTGCTAGCTCTCTTACGTCATATTAAAACTACTGAAGACTTAACAATCGCTGACTATTTTGTGTTCTCACACGAGGTGGGGGATGTCACTGTTCAGTTTATTGACGACAGAACAACATTGGTCTGGTGTTTACAGTACGCAGCTGCTAACGTCGTCTACTTTCGTGCTACTGCCAGCTGTCGTCTTATTCACCGCGGACTCGAGTCTCAAACGAGACAATGCGGCGTTCCACTTCCACTGTGCCACAGCAGATTGTTCTTGCATTTCAAGGCGACGCGGTCGCCCTGTTTGTTTTGGAACGACTACTACTATACGTATTTCTGCTGTACGTTTTTCTCCAGTATGTTTTACTGCTCATAACGTGACGCTTTCGCTTCAGGCAACGCGCACACATGCCGTTAATGATTTCGCACACGTCTGCTAATATCTTTGTATTGGGCGTTTCGGGGGATTTTTAAACAACGCTGCAGGTAGTCCAGGAAAGTCGTACGCAGAAATAGTCTATCCCTAGTAAATTTAAATATAGTCACCTGATGATGGACGCATAATTCATTGAAATCCGTGTTGGAAACTGGTTAGTATAAACATCTTTTGGATGTTGTAGCTTCTGTTAGAAAAACTGGAGAGAAATTTTGCATTATTCAAGACACTTTGTAATTAGATTTTTTAGCCAAACTTGTTTCAGCCCTTTGTGCCATTTTCGATGGATTTTATTTATTTTCTTCCTGAAAATTATTGTTACCTACTGTCATCTTGTGCATGTTATATGATTTTTTTGCTTAAAGTTATTTACTCGTGCAAAGAAACGACAAATCGGCCGCAAACTTTACGTTCGTATACCTATACAGTTAAACACATTTCACAGAGTTCAGAAATTGTGTGTAGTACAGTTATGCTAAGATCAAAAATTTAGGTGTAGAATGCTAATCTGGAAATTAAGTGGTTGTATATTATAAATAACGCGTTATAATACAGGGTGTTCCAGGAGGAATTGTTAATATTAAAGGACAAGACAGGAAGGATCATTCGAAGCTAAAAGGTTCGGTAAACATGCTCTCTAAAATGCATGCCTCAAGAGCTATGAGCATTTTATCATCTTCACTACTATGAAACACAAACTGAAAAAGTGCACGCAGCTCTTAAGGTATGCTGAAAGGTCTCTGTTGGATTCCTTTCATGCTTAATTTCTTAAATCTGTTGCCATTTATGGAATAAATTCCTCTGCTAAATGTACTGTGGCGTTTCTGACTATCTGGGAGGAGACTGAGCAGTGGAACGTGTTACTTTTACACATAAACAAGAACGATCTGTCACACTACTACACTTTAAAGCACAGTTTATATGTAATTCTTATATGTAATTCATGTCACACAGTTTCATACGGAACCTACATCCGCTTTCTTTTATATACTGTATATGATAAGATACTGTCATCCCCCTTCCCTTTTGTGTGAGAGGATGAATGAGCATATGTATTTCTAGTTGCATGCTTGAGGGTAGCAGACAAGGCTGTCTGCTAGAGAACAGTAGGACCAACGTCGGAACAGGTAGCTACGCTTCCTAAAAGCAAAGAGGTTTCTATCCTTAGTATGGTCCTGTCCGTCCGTTGTCATGTTGGTATAGGAAGCTGCCCCTCTGGCCACTTCCGTTGGTCTTTGTGAGCTACCCTCAGGAAGCACGCTCGGCTGTAGGGCAGTTGCAGGGTGGCCGTGGCGAGCGTCTGAAGTGGTAAGATCTCCGGCTAAGCGCGTGTCTGCTAAGTCCATAGGACAATGGATTTGTTAAGTTCAGCCTAACTGAAAATTTAATCATCTTTATTTCGGTTTTAACTCTAAAATATCTAAGGTTATCTTAAATTGCAGCGTAGTGTAATTCTCGTGTGAAGTTCAGATTATTTTGGGGTAGTTGCTTTGTCATTACTTTGCGAGTAAAGTGGAACCACGTGTTGATCAGTAACTCTAACTAAGTTCATCAATCTTAAATGTGAATGCTTGTGTGATTATAACGTCTCGTCTTGACAATATTTTACAATATAACAACTTTTCTTTATGCTTTTCTTTATGTTCAACCCACGTGGAGTGTACTTTGCGAGACCAGTACCACGTGCTTATAAAACTGTTTGACCCATCAGGTTAATAGTAAGACGTTAGTAACCAGTTCAAGGTTTTGCTTTTGTCAATTGCTTTTCGATCTAATGTATTTTAACTATCAAAATTATTGTGGAGTTGTACGCTTTGTGTAAACCAAGTTGACCACGTGGAGCATGTGGTGTAATCATCAAAGTAGCCCTCAGCTATTCTTTTTGGGAAGATTTCACAAAGAGTTAATATGAATTTAGTATACCAGTGTGTGGTAATTACATGACGGACAGGATTGTGGTATGAACGTAATTTCTTTGGGTAAAAACTGAATCTGTTGGTTGTGGTTAATTTCTTCTTGCTTATGTTTCAATGTTCTTCGTGAGTTATTTTATGAATGCAGTGTCGTATGCAGTCTCCCAATCTTGGCTCCATATTTTATGTGTTCCGTAAGATTACAATCTCACATTTTTCAATCGTAAATAAGGCACCAGCTCAGTTATAACTCACGTATAATATGCTGAAATTTCAATGAACAATCATAAAATAAATTTCCAAATATAAACTGATTTCTTTCTTTTTATTTAAATTCTCTTTATATATATATATATTACCGGTTTTGTATGACTATTAAAAGATTATCATTAATGTTAGTCTGCTTGGTAAACCTAGACTAAATATCTGATGAAACAGTTGCCCAGTAATCCACGGTTAACGTCCCCAGACAGATCACAGCTTTTAACCCGGTTTTATTGTCAGTCAGTACCGCTTTCATCATACCAAATTAATGTAGCAATATTACACATGGCGACCCTGTTCTGCGATTCCGCTAGACTCTGGAATCTCTGAAACGTTAGATTGCGAGCGTGTTATAATCTTAATTTTTTTTCTACAGCGCTCAAACAACTTCTGTGTTGTTTCCGAGCAGACTTTCAAAAGATTCACGGCGTTGTTGATCGGCGTTGCGTTGTTTGTCTTGTTTTGTTTTTTATATTTGTGTGTTTTATATGTCCGTGTGTTTTTTATTCTCGCTTGTATATTCCACTGTTTCGATCAAAGATAAAAATTTGTTTTGCATGTGAAAAAGTGTGTACTAGGTTGGGTATCTTTCGTGTGACTGTCGTAATTTTTGGGGGACACATTTATTGTGATTAGTGTGTTGCGTACTGAGTATAAATTGCACTAATGCAAACACGTAACCAAGCTAAAAGTAAGCGGTCCAACAACTTAAGCAACATGGACAAAGGGGATAATTTGATTTCCAATATTAACGCGTCGGGCGGTTCCGAAAATGCAATGGGGAATACTTCAGACGAAATGCAAAACAGCACGAACGGGCTCACAGCAGAGCCAGAAATAAATTTGCCTCCTACTAACCAAATTGATTTGGCAGAACTCATGAAAGCCTTATTGCAACAAAATAAAGAATCATCCGAAAAATCGATCCGCGAGCTAGGCGAACAAATGACGCAGAAATCGGAAAAATCGTTCCGAGAACAAAAAGAATCATCCGAAAAATCGATCCGCGAGCTAGGCGAACAAATGACGCAGAAATCAGAAAAATCGTTCCGAGAACAAAAAGAATCATCCGAAAAATCGATCCGCGAGCTAGGCGAACAAATAGACGAAAAACTAATCCAGCAGACAAATAAAGTCGACAAGTCGATGCAGAGAGTGTCCGATGATATCTCACAAAGAATAAACAATCTGGCAAGTGAAATAAAAAGTGATATTATGAAAGAATTAGGCCGTACATTTGAACAAATCGATGATCGTCTGCAAGCCTTAGAACAGAGCAAGAGGAGTCGCGATGCCGAATCTAAAGAAAGCGAAAAACGGCTACTTAGGAATTTCCAAGAGCTGAGGGAAGAATGCCAAAGGGAACATCAGCAGGTACTCTCGAGGGTCCAAGAGGCAGAAACGCATTGTCCCACGTCCGTTAGCAACACAATAGCGGACAACAGTTTAGCGATCCACGCGTTGGAACAGCAAGTAGAACAATTGAAGCAGACTGGGGCGGAGGACAAGAGACAAATAGATGATAAGATTGCGGCATTAGCGGACATTGTAGGCACGATGAAGCTGACGGAAAGCGAGAACAATACTACACCGGTAGCGGCCGCAGAGACCGAAGAAGTGCGTTCGCTTCTGAGATTTCAGAAGGGACAATTCGAAGTGAACAGGCAACACAAGGCTGTAACAGGCGAATTACAAGAACGCGTGGCGCATCTGGAAAACCGCATGGCGTGTGATTCCGAACTCGCCAATAGCACTAAAAATAGCCGTACGAACAGTGCAGAGAGGGACTCCGGCCACGAGGGAGATTTTGACGACAGGGAAGAATGTAATTTGAGGGGCAGACATGAAAAAAATAGAAACATTCAAGGGCCTCGACAGGAGGAAATGCGGGGATTTGATTTCAAACATTTCCTTACGGTAAGAAAGTTTGAGATATTCCGAAATTCGCAAAAAGGAATACATCCACGTGCATGGCTCGAGCAATTTGAGTTTTGTCTTCCCCCCGACTGGTCAAGTTCACATAAGATAGAATATATGTGTGGCTATTTGGAAGGCGAACCGGCGATTCGCATGAGGTCGGCAGCGCGTCACTGCAACTCCACTCGGGAGTTTCGACAAGCCTTTCTCTCCGCCTATTGGTCGGAAGCGGCACAAGATAGGGTCAAACATGGCATAATTATGCTGCCAAATTTGAACCAGTCTGGTTTCGGCAGCCCTGCACGCCTATTCGACCACATGCTGCAGGCAAATCAATTTTTATACGATCCATACGGGCCTGCGGAACTAATTAGGATATGCATCACCAAATTGCCGATGCACTTGCGGCACGTCATTCTTGCGGGACGATGCAAAGAGGACGTGGAAACGTTTAAAACACTTCTCCAAGAGTTGGAATATAATACAGCAGAATGCCCGCCTAATCAGGCACAAAGTTATTACGGGGCACAGCAGCGCGACCGCAGTCGTGGCCGTATTACTAATCAACGGCGTGACTGGTCGTCGCGACGCGAACGAAACAATAATCGGGACCGGCCGTATAGAAACTGGGATAACAGTCGCGAACACAGGTGGAACAACAGAAATGATCGAGGACGTGGACAGAATCGCGAACGGAACAGTTACGGCAACCAGAATCGATATCACGGTGAACACGGTGGGAATAGGACTATAGGCGGAGCACCTCATGATGTTGAAATTCGGCCGGCTAACCCTAGACATAATCCAGCAAATGGAAATGAACAAAACCGGCAATGACAAACGATCAGCGCAGAAGGCGCCCAATCGGAACCAATGAACGACATGGCAAAGGAGTGCATACGGTATATAGAGAGGGAAGATATTAGAGAGGATTTGTTGCAAGAAACTACGAGTGCTAAAATTTCGGGAATAAATCCAGTCGTGACAGTTGCAGTAAACGAAATATGTTTTAAGTGTGTCATTGACACTGGAAGCCCTTTCTCGATAGTAAGCGAGGCAGCATTTCAAAAATGCGAAGGGACTGGGACTTGGCCCGTTTTTCAAGTGCGAGGAATAAAGGTGAAGGGCGCAATCTACGGTAAGAGCATAGAAATCCGAAGGCAAACTCGGCTTAATTTTACCTGCCAGGGAAGAGAGTTTGAGTACAACTTCTTTGTGCTCCCAATGCTGAATGTGCCAATGATTTTAGGAAATGACTTCATGAATGCCCACCATGCAGTAATTGACATGGGTGGAGGAGTAATGACAGTTCAAGTTGGGGATCAGCCAATGAATTTAGTATTTGATGAATGCATATTACGTGCAGAGTCAGAAATTAGTTGCCTAAAATTTCAAGCTCAAACCGAGTCGCAACCCAGACTGGAGCTACTCGTGAACTATGTAAGTGAGTCGTGCTCTACGTCTGGTGAGCAGGGGAAAGATGTTGCTTTTGCTGATGCACTGAGAAAGAGCATCGCGGGTGTCAGAACCACGGACAGGGAAAAGGAGAAATTGTATTGCCTACTTAGGAATCATGAACGGGTATTTTCTGAGACTCCGGGGGCTATTAAGGGTTTTACGTACCAATTCAGAGTACGTGACCATCAGAAGTTTTCTGTTAGACCATACCCTATTCCCGTGGCGTATAAAGCCCAGGTGGAGAAGGAAATAAACAAGATGTTAGAACAAGGAATAATTGAGCGGGCAGTAAGCTCGTACAACTCACCCTTGCTTGTCGTGCCAAAACGCGACAACTCAGTTCGTTTGGTGCTAGACTCGAGACAGATAAACACAATTATTATGTCGGAAACGGACAGGCCTGAGAGCCTTGAGGAACTCTTACAACGTTTCCACGGGGTAAAGGTACTATCATCTGTCGACCTCCGTTCGAGTTTTTGGCAAATCGTGCTACACCCATCTTGCAGATTATATACAGCGTTCTTGTGTTACGGAAATTGTTTCCAATTCCGGCGTCTCCCGTTCGGACTAAACGTCTCATCAGCTGCTTTTATAAGGGGATTAAATAGCATTTTACCTGATGATTTGAAACAGCGAGTGACAATTTACGTGGATGACATATTAATTGCGGAAAAGTCGTGGGAGGACCATAATGACGTTCTGAACAGACTACTGGATGTTTTTGAGAAGGCAGGTGTAACAGTCAACTTAGATAAATCACAGTTCGGACGAGAGAACATAAAATTCTTAGGCCATATTGTCTCAGCAAATGGAATACAACCTGACCCGGAGAAAATTGCGGCGATAGCGGAGTGTGCAATGCCGACAAATAAAAAACAGTTGCGAGCATTCTTAGGCCTGTGTAATTTTTATAAGCGATTTATAAATTTTAGTGTACTTGGTACACCCCGTCTATGTGGTCTAACAGGGAAGAACGCTTTGTGGGTCTGGGATCAAGAGGCACAGGATGAATTTTATAAATTGAAAAAGGCATTGGTAGAGGCTCCCATCCTCGTGCATCCCGACCTGACACAAGAATTCTGTTTAATGACGGACAGTTCCTTGTCAGGATTAGGTGCGGTACTGTTTCAAACGGAAGGAAATGATGATATTACAACTTGGAAAACAATCTCGTTTGGGAGCAGGGTGCTCTCTCGATGTGAAAAAAATTATTCCGTGACGGAACTCGAAGCACTCGCGATAGTTTGGGCATTCTCAAAATTTAGGTATTTTTTATTTGGGAGGACCACCAAGGTGTACACTGACCATCGTGCACTCCAATTTCTGATGAGCACAAAAATCACGCATGGGAGACTAGGACGCTGGGCACTATATCTACAGGAATATAACTTCACTGTAGAATACATTCCTGGACAGAAAAATGTAATTGCTGACGCTTTATCGCGCATTCCTATAGGTTTGGTTCACACAGAAGAAAGGGAACTCGGTGAAAATAATTTTAGCATCCTATACTTACAGAATGTAGCGTTCGAGAATTTTGTTACCACCTCTTTAGGAAGTATAGCGGACGAACAGGATAAGGACGCAGTATTGAAAGATATAAAGAAGAAGTGGGAGGACAAGGAGAATGTAGGAATACGCCAGTACTACTTAGTGCGCAATAGAATATTATTCAAGAAACGAGCCCCGG
The DNA here is from genome assembly GCF_023864345.2 of Schistocerca serialis cubense. Lineage (NCBI taxonomy): Eukaryota > Metazoa > Arthropoda > Insecta > Orthoptera > Acrididae > Schistocerca > Schistocerca serialis. The sequence continues at coordinate 599,358,697 of NC_064644.1, read as the reverse complement.
ACGACTCCAGATGGGTGTTGGTGATTCCGGAGGAACTCGTAAACAAAATTATATGGTACATACATTTGAGTTATGGTCACTTTGGAGCACAGAAATGTTGTGAAAAACTGAAAGAGACATGCTATTTTAATAACATGCTACGGCGTATTCGTGGTGTACTTAGAGTGTGCGGACCTTGTCAGCGAGCAAAGGCGGCCACAGTGACTTATGCTGCATCATTGCACCCGATAATACCAAGCAAACTTTGTGACCTCGCGGCCGTGGATCTATTTGGGCCACTAATACGATCTAAAGCAGGTTTTGCATATGTTTTCGTAGCGGTAGAGCTAACCTCCAAGTTTGTGTGTCTGACTCCGTTGAAGCGAGCCACAGGAAGGGCAGTGGCAACTGCATTTGCAAAGCAGTTTCTGCATGAAGTTGGGAGCGTGAAAAGGGTTATCTCGGATAATGGACCACAATTTAGATCGCAATACTGGCAGCGGATGCTTCGAAGAAAAAGAATTAAACCTATATATATCTCTCTCTTTCACCCCAGCTCGAACCCCAGTGAGCGTATTATGCGTGAATTAGGAAAATTATGTAGGTTATACTGCAGTCGTCATCACCGATCGTGGGACATACACCTAAAAGGATTTCAGAACATAATTAATGAGTTGCCCAATACGTCAACAAAGCTTCCGCCAATCACTGTGCTAAAAAACAAGGAGCCCCCAAGCAAAATCAAAGAGGTGGTGCCTTGGCCACTAGAGCCGAGACTACGCCGGAACGCAATTGTGGACTTAGCTTTACGCAACATCAAGCGTGCAGCAGAAGCCAGAGTCAAGGCGTATAAGAAACACGTGAGAAAAACAGTGTTTCATGTAGGACAAAAAGTTCTTATCAGATCACACAAGCTGTCTAACAAACGGTCAGGTGTCTGCAAGAAATTTTTTAATCTCTTTAACGGCCCGTATCGGATAAGGAAGATTCCCCATGAAAACGCCATAGAAGTGGAAACTCTTCGATCGAAGAAATCAAAAGGGCTACACCATGTGTCAAACGTAAAACCATACATTGAGTAGAAAGGGCAGTGGGGAGTAGAGAGGACGGTGCAGAGAATGGATTGATTAGTTTAAATTTGTGACATGCATTTTGAATAATATGTTGGTAAAAATTCATGATAAAGATGTTTTTATGTGATTGATTGAAGTGATGTTGTTAATTTGTTTTCTTTCCTTGTGCAATTAGGATTTAGGTTGGTTCAAATGTGAAGATAAAAGGTTTCTTTGTGAACGAGTGAAATGCTGTTTATATTTTTTTTGTTTTTGTGTAAATTGAAAAGAGTCGCTCCTGAGGGAAGCAAGATCTGTGTTGAATTATTGCAAAACTCAGGGGAATATCCGATCTGTGGGTATTATGGGTCTGGCAAACCCAGGTCCCCAGCTGTTAGTAGCCTTGTTTCCGATTTTCTGCTTTCAGTGCTACTATCTATCTATTACTATTCTATATCTGTCAGTATAAATGAGGATCTCTTACTATAGTATGCGTGCTGTATGAATATTTTAAGATAGGAGAACTCTGAGAAAGGAATGAGTAAGTTTGGAATCTTGAAAACAGGATGCGATAATACGATTGTTTAACCATTGGCTTCCCAATATGCGATGATATGTTAATATTGATGATATATGTCTTTTTTGTTCTTTATAGCTGAGTACGTAAAGTGCTGTCTGTGGATTTCGTAAGTATATTGATTCCCTTCAAGGTGAAAGAAGAATTGTGGTTTGTGTAATTTACGTGGCCCTGAAATATTATTGTGGTAGTCAAATACGAGCAGTTTTTCAGCAAATGGAGAATGGAACAGAAATATGGATCCTTTCTGTACTCTTGATTGATGTTGAGCCAAAGCCTAAAAAAAAAAAAAAAAAAAATTATTCTGCGTTAATACTTGTCCTAGAAAAGCGACGTTTATGTGTTTTGCTGATGCTGTGAGCATTACAGCTTACTGTTTTCGCTGGTGCGGGATGCACTGCAGCCTATATGATGTGTACTGAGGAAATTTCCCTCTTGAAGGTAGAGGATGATTAAATAATTTTGATTATGGGACTGAAGGAAAGCTTGGTTTAAGGTAATAAGGATGAAGCAAAACATTTGTCATTTAAACTGCAGGAGGATTCGGATCTTTTGTGTCTGTTGTAAGTTCAATATGTTAAGATGATACTGTTTTACAGAATAGAGGTGACCACAATTTTGCCATTCATGAGAAATGAATCCAGAATAACCACCACAGGCGAAATGACTGATTTGGAAGCGAGAGGTAACTTAAAGAAGGAACGAAATCGCAGCAAAATGGGTAAGAAAATGTAGTATAACCGGTATAGTGCAGACATTTTTACCGTTCTCAGAGCCATCTGTGTGATTAATTCTTGTGATAACGTAATTTTAGATGAAATTATCTTACTGTTTTATGTGTGAATATATGAGTATGATAAATGTATAATTGCGAGTCTCTTTTCAGGTGTGCGAACTGGTATAAATGTTTTGGTGTGTAAATAACCATTGTTCTTTTTACTGTGTATGTTTAAGGAAAGTTTCTCCATATTTATCATGTGACAAGACGTATGCCGCGAGCGTCAAGAAGAGGACGAATTAGAACAATGTTGTAGTGGTATATACACGGTGTTGAAATAGCATTGAAGTAGCTTATTGGCTTAACTAGTAGTGGATAGAAGTAGAATATTGAGTAATGCATGTTTATGGGTAGTTAGTTTGTAGAATAGACAACAGGTGTGCATGTATGTGTGTGTAAATAACATGTGAACCCTATGCTGTCCTGACCTATACTTGCACAAGGCATAATCCTATTCATTTTAGTGAATTGATAAGTAGCATTGGATTTATTAAAACGTAAGTGAACCACATTAGTGATGTGGATTTAAATATTATATTGTCAGTTCATTTAATTTTTTATTTTTTTTACATTGTAAAGTCATTTCACTTTTATTTTTTTACATTGTCAAGTCATTTAAATTTTATTTTATATTGTCGATTCATCTAATTATTTTTATATAAAAAAATTAAGTCTCACTTTGTTCTTAAAAATTGTGAAAGACAATACTAAGTGGTAATATGTATGATATTGTGTAATCACATAAGTATGATGAAAAATTTCTGTGAATGCAGTTGAGAACGTGAAAGCGAACCGGCAAAACTCTTAAGAGACAGCGGGAGCAGCCGGACTAGTGTAAACTGGCGGGTTTCCCAGCAGGACACGCTGTCAGCCAGGCCACTTCGGGAGCGCGGCCGACAACAAAAGAAGGTACGCGGCAAACACTTTCCCTTGCACCTGGAGCTAATGGGCGGCCGCCCCGGGCGACCCTTCCTCGAGGCGATGACCTGAGATGGGCGAGCGGTCCACCGCGCGGAAATCCATCTGCTGGCAACGCACCACACGCACGCGACCGTGACGAGACGGCCGCGGAGAAACAACACAAGGGGCGTGGAGCCTTTTGACACATACTGTCCAGAGAAACTTGCAGACGTCAACGACGCCTATCGACATTTCCTGACGGATGCCTACTGTCAAGCGACAGTAAATCATGGTTCGATGTTCTCTGGTCGCTAAGGGTGGCACAAAAGAAGAGCCATTAAGTGTCATCCTTGCCCAGGAATATCAAACCGGCGAGCCAATTGAGGATAACCCAAGAAGGTAACAACACAAAGGGCGTGGAGCCTTTTGACACATACTGTCCAGAGTAACTGGCAGACTTCAATGACGCCTATCAACATCTCCTGACGGATGCCCACTGTCAAGCGACAGTAAATCATGGTTCGATGTTCTCTGGTCGCTAAGGGTGGCACAAAAGAAGAGCCATTAAGTGTCATCCTTGCCCAGGAATAGCAACCTGGCTTGTCAATCGAGGATACCGCACGAATTTGACAACACAAACATGGAACCAAATCGAGATGTACGTGACACAGACCACCAAGAGAAACTTCATGAGAGGGCTGAGACGGCGGGATTGCACGCAACAGATGGACAAAAATCCCTACTGACAGCTGCGGCGACGCACCCCCTTCCCCTCCCCTTATATTGTGCCTCGGAACAGTGGAACTAGTGAGTGTATCAGTGAACAGTGATTATACGGTTCTTAGTTCAATGCATATACGTGTGTTTCTGTCACAGAAACTTTGACTCGTGTGTTTTGCAGGGATTCGATTTATTGGTGTTTACTAGACTGACTCTTGTATTTTGCAGGTGTTCTATTTATTAATTTTTTTTAGACTTTGACTCTCGTATTTTGCAGGTGTTCTATTTATTGTTTATTTTAGACTTTGACTCTTGTATTTTGCAGGTGTTTTATCTATTGGTGTTTTTTATTAGATATTGACTATTGTACTGTTTTATTGATCAATGTTTGTTCTTGTGTGATGTATTAGATTTGTGTTATTTTGTTTCGTAAATTCATTCATGTGGCATTGCTTCGTTTATCAGTCAGATTGCTATTCATTCTCATTGGACTGTGATCGATTAGCCTTTGCATGGGGCATATTTATAGTGAGGAACCCCTTAAGGGTAACAATCACATAATTAATTGTATTTTCAATATAATGACACAGTGCTCATTGTTTGCTAGCTAATTGAAATATAGTAGAGTGATTAAATGAGTGCCACATAGTTATTTTAATTCTACAAATTATTAGTTTTATGCGATATAGATTTTTTTTGCGATAACCACTTTGTAAAACATGTCTTTTCTCTTATCATTTTGTTGCTTTTGCAGATTGTGTATTGTTATGTTCTGCTTTTTAATACCGATGTTATTTGATGTTCTTTTTTAATTGCTGTGGCACCTTTGCTATTTTCATAAATTTTGCTTGTTAATAAACAGTCATAAATTTTCCTGTGATCAGTTGGCTCTTGCAATGAGCAAATACTGGTGAACTCCATAAGGGTAACAACCAGAAATTGTTTTCATATTAATGACACAGGAACCATTGTTTTTACTTGCTGACCGAATTAGGTCTACACTACCTTTTAAATAGGTGTCACAGATTGTGTTCTTTTTTTTCTGTTTGAAATTGGTAGATTCTAAAGATGTGTTGAAATTATTATGTTTTAGCAAGTAGCTGGTGTCCTTTTGCCTTTTCTTTTACACTTTTGGTTTAAGTAGGGTGTGAGAAGCCTGCTTGGGAATGTCCTAGCATGGCCAGAAAATTCCCTGCACAGTCTTTTCCCGGAGCGTTGGGGTTATGAAAGGTCTCTGTTGGATTCCTTTCATGCTTAATTTCTTAAATCTGTTGCCATTTATGGAATAAATTCCTCTGCTAAATGTACTGTGGCGTTTCTGACTATCTGGGAGGAGACTGAGCAGTGGAACGTGTTACTTTTACACATAAACAAGAACGATCTGTCACACTACTACACTTTAAAGCACAGTTTATATGTAATTCTTATATGTAATTCATGTCACACAGTTTCATACGGAACCTACATCCGCTTTCTTTTATATACTGTATATGATAAGATACTGTCATCCCCCTTCCCTTTTGTGTGAGAGGATGAATGAGCATATGTATTTCTAGTTGCATGCTTGAGGGTAGCAGACAAGGCTGTCTGCTAGAGAACAGTAGGACCAACGTCGGAACAGGTAGCTACGCTTCCTAAAAGCAAAGAGGTTTCTATCCTTAGTATGGTCCTGTCCGTCCGTTGTCATGTTGGTATAGGAAGCTGCCCCTCTGGCCACTTCCGTTGGTCTTTGTGAGCTACCCTCAGGAAGCACGCTCGGCTGTAGGGCAGTTGCAGGGTGGCCGTGGCGAGCGTCTGAAGTGGTAAGATCTCCGGCTAAGCGCGTGTCTGCTAAGTCCATAGGACAATGGATTTGTTAAGTTCAGCCTAACTGAAAATTTAATCATCTTTATTTCGGTTTTAACTCTAAAATATCTAAGGTTATCTTAAATTGCAGCGTAGTGTAATTCTCGTGTGAAGTTCAGATTATTTTGGGGTAGTTGCTTTGTCATTACTTTGCGAGTAAAGTGGAACCACGTGTTGATCAGTAACTCTAACTAAGTTCATCAATCTTAAATGTGAATGCTTGTGTGATTATAACGTCTCGTCTTGACAATATTTTACAATATAACAACTTTTCTTTATGCTTTTCTTTATGTTCAACCCACGTGGAGTGTACTTTGCGAGACCAGTACCACGTGCTTATAAAACTGTTTGACCCATCAGGTTAATAGTAAGACGTTAGTAACCAGTTCAAGGTTTTGCTTTTGTCAATTGCTTTTCGATCTAATGTATTTTAACTATCAAAATTATTGTGGAGTTGTACGCTTTGTGTAAACCAAGTTGACCACGTGGAGCATGTGGTGTAATCATCAAAGTAGCCCTCAGCTATTCTTTTTGGGAAGATTTCACAAAGAGTTAATATGAATTTAGTATACCAGTGTGTGGTAATTACATGACGGACAGGATTGTGGTATGAACGTAATTTCTTTGGGTAAAAACTGAATCTGTTGGTTGTGGTTAATTTCTTCTTGCTTATGTTTCAATGTTCTTCGTGAGTTATTTTATGAATGCAGTGTCGTATGCAGTCTCCCAATCTTGGCTCCATATTTTATGTGTTCCGTAAGATTACAATCTCACATTTTTCAATCGTAAATAAGGCACCAGCTCAGTTATAACTCACGTATAATATGCTGAAATTTCAATGAACAATCATAAAATAAATTTCCAAATATAAACTGATTTCTTTCTTTTTATTTAAATTCTCTTTATATATATATATATATATTACCGGTTTTGTATGACTATTAAAAGATTATCATTAATGTTAGTCTGCTTGGTAAACCTAGACTAAATATCTGATGAAACAGTTGCCCAGTAATCCACGGTTAACGTCCCCAGACAGATCACAGCTTTTAACCCGGTTTTATTGTCAGTCAGTACCGCTTTCATCATACCAAATTAATGTAGCAATATTACAATGCATTTTAGGGACCAAGTTTACTGAACGTTGTCGCCTCGAATGATTGTTCCTGTGATATCCCTGAATACTGACCACTCCTCCTGGGACACCCTGTATAGTAATTTTCAGCCTAAAGTGGACGAAACTCAGAAAAATAGAAAACGTTTCGTTATTTGTATATAAGCTGTATAAATGCGTGGCGGATGTAAAACTATCGACATACATAACTGACAGTGCCGTCTCAGGTATGTGAGTAAATGGATAATCGTCTTATTTCAAAATTAGTATCCTGTATCTAAATTTTTCAGCATAGCGTAAGTGTACAACATGTAATGCCTCAACACTGATCTGTGTCTTTAACAGGACATGTAAACGAGCCGGCCGGAGTGGCCGAGCGGTTCTAGGCGCTACAGTGTGGAACCGCGCGACAGCTACGGTCGCAGGTTCTAATCCTGCCTCGGGCATGGATGTGTGTGATGTCCTTAGGTTAGTTAGGTTTAGGTAGTTCTTAAGTTCTAGGGGACTGTTGACCTCAGCAGTTAAGTCCCATCGTGCTCAGAGCCATTTGAACCATTTTGAACATGTAAACGAACGTAAAGTCTGAAACCGAATTACCGCTTTTTCGTACATGTAAATAACTTTAAGCCAAAAATATATAACCGCCACAAGACGATGACGTGTAGTAATAATTTTTAGAAATAAAATAAATAAAATGAACTGGACGTAACTCAGAAATCTGTAAAACATGTCTGGGTAAAACGAGACTTATCATACGGTGTCCGGCATAATGCGGAATTTCTCTCTAGTTATTTGCATAATTTGATGAGAAAGTGTTGAGGTCATAAATAAGGTTAGCATGAACTTTTTAGCCGTTACCGCAGACAATTTTGTTCGGCTGACTATTGACATGAGGCAGATTTAGTCCATATTACGGGCGCCCCTTGTCCGATAGAGGCGCAAAATGTCATGTGGGATTAATGACTTAATCTACAACGCACACTATAGTCATGTTCCATTTTTAATATGGATGATGGATGCCGTTGTGAATGCTTAGAGAGGGTTTAGCCGGCATTGGTTATTTTGTTAACTCCGTCAATATTGTAATGCAGATTATGCATCACACGTCTTTTGTGCTTCAACTACACTTAGTGTGTGTCCAACGCTTAGGTCAAAATTTTGCAGTCGTTAGAGGATATTAAACTGAATATTCTGAAATCTAGAAACAGTGATCGGACATACGCATGTCAGGCTGTACGGGGCCTCGAGTGATCTACTCCAGAGAGGTGTGTGATTGTCAACTGATTACGTCTGATAGATTGCTGACTGCCGCCAGGTGCCACGCCTAGACTTTTTAGCTGCGTTACCGTTTGAATGGTGCGCGTATTCCGCTGTTCATTCGAGATGTGCTAGTTGGAAGCTGTTTCTCTTGTTGACAACGAGAGGACGTGGTTTCAACACGACGTTGCGGTATCCCACTTCGACGTGGTCAGTACCGAGAGAACCAGAACAAAAGGCAAATCTTTGTGGGAGTAGGTACTGCCGGCGTCATCGTATGAAACATTTAAAATACTAAAGTAACTGACATTTCGGCCGTCTTGGAGCGGCTCTCCTCAGTGCATCGACTATGTCCTCAAGAAGGCAGCTGGAGTAGGTCCGAAAGGTATGTCGTTTTAGTATTTTGAGTGTTTCATACAACTACGCGGCGATGCGCTCACAAAAATTTTAATGCGACTGATACCGGCCGCGAAGCCTTCGTGTTCGTAATAGTTGCTCTCCTTGATGTGTCCCGTGCTGTGGCCAGCACAATAGTCGGATCCCCTGTGGGTGTTTTTTCTTTTTCGTATATAATTACTTGAAGAAGTCGCTGGTGCATGAAAACCCAGGAGGAACGTACTGGTGGGTTCCTAGATGCATGTCTCCCTTATAACAACCAGCAGGGCTATTTGAGACGGACGCAAAATTTTATGTACCGTTGTAGTGAACGATTTGAGACTGACTGTCATCACTTTGAACAGTTACTAAAAATGGCAATAATTTCTTTAAATCAGTATCGGGTCATTTGCGAATAGCAGCGTTTAGACAGGTTTATTTTTTTTTATTATTATTATGGTATGATTTGGCAGGCGCCATCGTTAGAGGAAGAATTCATAAATCGTGAAATAAAGTTCTGTGACGACTCGAATTAAAGCTGTGGCGAATATTTTCTGGATATTTTGCTACAGGAAAGCCGTGGTCTCCGCTGGATCGTTGCACGAGTTATTGCTCCCTGTTTGAATTCTAACCCCCCTTTTATGTTTGTATCTGTGTAGCACGCAGAATATCTGCTCAGCAGTGCAGACGTCGGTGGTATGCGGCGTGTGTTTCGTTTGGAAACATTATTTTCCAGTCACTCGCCGTACTTGTCCTTGACAATTATGACATCCACTTTCCTCTTTGCCCTGCAGCTTGCGTTTAGTACGGTTCGGATCCGTTTTTACGACAGTGTTAGCTGCAAGTTAAGTGGTAAACAGCAGTAAGGTTCGTATGAAGAGATGGCAGAGGTACTACCCGTGTGTGCGTTCACTTCATGCAGAGTAAGAGCGACGTAACGGCGTTATATTCCGCTGCTCCAAAAGCGACGGCAGCTACGCCTCAGTACCTTTGTTATTTTGATACTGTCTTTTGTGGTGTATATTTACCAGAAGGATCCATTCTCCTCAGGCACCGTAAAAATATCATTTTTATGATTTTTTGAAAAATTGACGAATCAATCAACGTAATGTTGTTGTACATTATTTATTGGTTCTTGGACAACATTTTCTGATTTTTTAAAGAAATTTTCATCATTAGGCCGCCTCCCCCCCCCCCCCCTCTCCCCTCCCCATCCCAGGAGTTAAAGTTGCTCTGTCCAAAATGATGTGTGTCCACGACGGAAATCCCGCAGTCTGTGTACCTTACCTGAAATAAGAAAAAGAAGCAATGTTCTTAGTCTCTAGGATACTACTCACGGAGAAATAGCACAGCATTTTCGAAAATTGACAACAATAAAAAGATGGCAGAGGTTCCAAACAAAGATGTAGTTTCGTCGTGTGTTTTGGTTACGTTTTTCTCATTGGTATGAATAAATTAAAATACAAAAAATAACCTATTTCTCCTTGCGGACAGGCCCGAGGAGTAATTAAGCCAAATTTATTAGCGTCCACGTAGTGCATCCCGTCTGCTTGACGACTTCCGTCGCGGACACACATCATTTTGGACAGAGCAACTTGAACTCCTGGAATGGGGAGGGGAGGGAGGAAGGCGGCTTAATTATGACTGAATTTGTTCAAAAAATGAAATGTTGTCCAAGAATCAATAAATAATGTACAACATTACGTTGATTGCTCCATTAGTTTTCCCAAAAAATCGTAAAAATAGCTTATTTGGTAGGCTGAGTGAGTAGAGAGTGCATCCTTAATATACTTCGCTGTCGTGAAGGTATTTTCACCGAATCAAAAATATTTAAGAAAACCAACCGATGGATCGTAGTTACATTACTAATATCTAACGAGCCACTAGAGGTTGCGGTCTCCCCCCATACCAAAATACTGAGAAGGTATTTCTGAAATACCTCCGAAATTTTGTCGTGTGAGTACAGGTTTAGCCCGTACAAGCTGTTCGTCGTTAACGTCAATAACAAACTACACATTAATTTCCAGTCAGCATTTCCTTACCTCAAAACACTCCACTTTTCTATCTAGCATCCTCAACGTGACTCTAGAGGTCTGGGGCGGCCTTGCACATCCTAGTACTGCCGCTTGCTGGGCTCACCGCAGCTTGTGTTGGTAACGCCGCGCCGCCACGCGGTGGCGGAGGAGGGCCGACCGACGCCGCCGCATTCTCCTTCTCGCCCTTCCTGGCGGAGGTTTCTCGCCTCATTGCGTGACTCAACCCTCCCCTCACCTTGCAGTATCGAACTGTCGTCTCTCAGCAGTACGCACTGGCGAGTTTTAGTGTGCGTGCTCACGCCACCCGGGAACCCCCGCCGATCGCTACAACCGTTTCACTTTTGTTGCCTTTAACCCAAGGTTATTGCTATGTATTTTCGGAAAATACTGACACGAACTATTTGTGGAAGAACTGAAAAGCGGTAGCAGTCGACCTCGAGAAAGATCACTTTGGATTACCGAGGAATGTAGGAGGGCGTACTGAGCATACGAAATGTAACGGAAGATAAACTTAAGAAAGCCGAACTTTCATTTATAGCTTTAGTAGATTTAGAGAAGTCTTTTGAGTAAACTGGCTGGAACAGACTCCTGGTATCGGGGATGTAATACAGGGAGGGGAAGTTCATCTATAACTTGTGCAGACATTATCTACAGACCTAAGGGTCAAAGAACATGAGGAGGAGAAATAGTTGAGAACGGAATGACATAGGGTTATAGCCTACCCGCAGTGATAATCAGTATGTACACCGAGCAAGCAGCAAAGAACACCAAGAAGAAATACGCATAACGAATTTAAGTTCAGAGAGAAGATACGGAAACTTTTAGGTTTGCCGTTGACACTGTGATTATCAGACGGCAGAGCACTTGGAATAATAGTTCAATGGAATGGATGTTTCGAAAAGAGGTGATATAATGAATATCAACAAAAATAAAACTAGGGTAATGAAATCCCAGTCCAACTAAAGGAAGATCTGCTGAAATAGTTAAATTAGGGCATGGGGACACTGAAAGGGAATCAGTTGTAATAAATGAAAAGCACCAGTTTGCTTTTGTTCTACAATATTACTCTTATTGTTAACCGGTTTTCGGCTTACAAGGCCATCTTCAGACTCTGAAGATGGACTTGTAAGCCGAAAACCGGTTAACAATAAGAGTAATATTGTAGAACAAAAGCAAACTGGTGCTTTTCATTTATTATAAAGTTGTTCTACCAAGAACCGACGAAAGATTCTTTTAATATGGAAATCATTTCTGGTAATTAGACAGCGAAATAATTGATGATGGCTGCCGAACTAGAGAGTATGAAAATGCACATTGGCGACAACAAGAACAGCGTTTCTCTAAAAGAGAAATTTATGATGGAATACTATCCAGAAGCACTTCTTCTGCAGTGGGTGCTTTCACAGTGTACCCTTCTGGCGCAGGGATACCACCAGCGAACACTTGCAGCACGCGAGAAGACTCGAGCATTCGGGAAGCCACACTAGGAGACGTATCGTACTCGACAACACGATATCTGCCCACGTTTATCCATTTGTTCGCCTACAGCTTCCCTACGTACATCCATCTGTTCGCCTGCAGCTCACCATATGTAACACGTATCTTCGGCAAGATAATACACCACGTCACCGCTCCCGAGTTTTCTGATAACGATCTGAGGAACAGTCTGTGGGCGTGAGGCAGCTTGTGTAGCTCTTCAGATCTCATCTCCTGACCCACACTGGACGTATTTTGGACGCCGTCCACAGGAACTGGCGCGCCTTGCGCCAGGTCCGCCCAGCCTCCGTGACTTAGAGGTGACGTTCAACCGGCTGTGGCTCCAGATGGTTCTCCACCACTTTCGGTGCCTCTCAGAACTGATGCTACGACACACCGCCGCCACCAAGAAGGTGGAAGAGGGTCCTCCAGCACTTAAGAGTCGCGCCTCTGCGAGGGAAAGTCGTAAAGTCTTAATTACGACAAGAAAAGAAAGAAACTAACAAGCTACGGCCATGAAACCTGGCCCTTCTCTGCATGTTCATCCTTCAACGCGACACGTTTTTCCAAGCGGTGAATGACATGGCGGAGGCCTTGGTTGTAGATGTCTGCATTTAGGTTCGTCAGGACATCTTCCACCTAGAAAAGTAACTCGTCATCGTTCTGGAAATGCCTTCCATTCAAGGCTTTTCTGATCCAACGAAATGGGAAGTTGTCAGTTTGGATGACAAGTCAGGGAGGTGAGGCATTCATGTGTAGCAGCTTAACGAAACTATCGTTTTGATTCGAGGTTTAATATAAAGTTTTTTTTTTGGTTGAATGTGATCCAGACGTTGAGACAAGATCTATAGTAAACAGCTATTTCATTGACATGTAATATTATCATCCATTCAAAGTTAATCACGGCGCATCACTAAGTTCTTAATGGAGGGGACTTGGCAGTACGACGTAACAACAGAATTGGTTGATTTGTGTGTAAAACTCATTCAAATAGGCAGTGATAACAGATCATGTAATGAAAGTAAACACACAGTTGCAGAGTTTTATTCATCACCATTGTTTCCTTCCATCAGTTATTTCGAAATATTGTCCAGATTTCATCTAAATATTCTCGCTTTGTTGTCATATAAGATCCCGAATCCCGACCAAACAGTGTTTGCATATCATGATTGTGTAGCACTAGCAGAAACTACTTAATTAATTGGACCTCACCATGGAATGCTGATAACAGCGTCCCACTAGTTTCCAGGACTTATCACACACGTAGAAACGCCTACATTACCGCTCGTTCATTATTGTAATCATTCATTCGCATCACAGAATAGATAACGGAGCTCCTTGATCTTCCCGAGTTTTTTGCAGTCGTCTTAGAGTTTAGACAACCAACCGTAATCATTAAACCAACCACATTTTAGATATATGCAATTCCGTTTAAATGTTTGGGAGCGGGTTCATATAAACATTTTCAGATTATTTCTCTAGCGCTCCACTCACGTATAGCACATTGGCAAAATTAACACACACAACTTTTCGTGCGAACTCTGATTTATTTTATCACTGTGGTCATTTCTCCCTATGTAGGTGTGAGCCAACAAAGTATTTTAGCATTTGGAGAAGAAAGTCCATGATTGAAATTCGCAATTTTCTGAAAATATCGCGTCGCAACGAAAGAGGCCGTTGTTTTATTGAATGCCTCCTGAACTCGGTTATTATGTCCGTGACACACTCCTCTATTATGTGATAATACAAAATTAGATGTCATTCTCTGAACTTTCTCGGTGTCCTCCGACAATCCAGTTTGGTAATGTGTCTATTCCGCGCAACATTATTCCAGATGAGAAGGAACAAGCGTAGCGTAGGTAGTCTCTTTCACAGTTTTGTCGAATCTTCAAAGTGTTGTGTCAATAAAACCCAGCGTTGGGTACAATCAGCAGTGGTGCTAGGTTCGAGGTCTGAGGCGAAGGGTAAGGGGTGTACGCAGTTAAGAATTCACGAGATCTCAGTGAACAACCCACGCCGCGCACTCGTTAACCAGGCAGCGATTTTTTTCGTTAGAGACAGCCGCTAGAGCGCGCCAGCTCAATTTTTGCCTCTGGCGGCCGTGACGTTAACTTGATGTTAACGCTCCAGTTCCGGGGAAACGTGGAGGAAGAGGGGATTTCTGAGCACCTGGGGCGAATTCAGCGCTGCCTGTTGGCAGACTGAAGGAACAGTCAGTGGTTTTCCCCAGAAGTCGGCGCGCGCTGGCGTCGCAGCGGAGCACTGCCAGCCAGACAGGTACAGTTGTTCCATTTTTTACGCGTGTCGGTTTTCGCGGTCGCCACTGCAGTCGCTGATGTGGAGTAGGCAGTGCGTAATCACGACTCAGTTGGAGAACCAGAATAAAACGAAAAATCTGGAGATACTCTTCGGCACCGTTGGGCCCGCGAAGACAAATTTAGCCTAATTATATCGCGCACACAGGCATTTAAGCGATCATTCTTCCCGCGCTCCATACGCGATTCGAACGGGGAGAAACGCTAATACTAGTATCTCTCGCTATGAAATTGACAGTGGTCTTGCATAGTATGTACGAAGCTTGGAACTTAAATGGTAGTAGCTATTTATTTACGACTTATACAAAACATACATGTTTCAAGTTTTATTGCGCATCCAAGTAGTCTCCAGCATTGTGTATGACTCACTGCAAGCGGTGTGGATGTCGTACGCAGCGCCAGTTGTGACTTCGTGGCATTCGCTTCAGAACTGTTACAGAAATGCGTCGCGCGATGTACCGATCCATTCGAAAGATCGACACAACTGACGCTGCCAAGAGTGTCCCACGACATCCACACCGCTGGCAGTAGCTTGTGCACAGTGCTGGTGACTTCTGTAGAACGGGTTGAAACTGTGAAACGTTTATCTGTTTTGTATAAGTTCCAACCCTCGTATGTAATTGTACATTCCTGTTTATCCTTGCACATCGGTATTACAAGAAGCACACATTTTACCAGTGGCGGCTCGTGAGTATACATTCAGGATGTTCACAAATTTTCAGATTCAGATAAATATGAGTGTGTGTAGCATTTGCATACTTATCAACATATTTACACAGCCACTGCCAATAATAAATAATAATAATAATAATAATAGCGATAATAACAGTATGCATAACATGTCTGAAAAAAGAAAAATTGTTTCTGTCGAACTTAGCTGTTTTGTACAGTGTAGGGAAAGAACGAAATAATGTTTGAGCCTTCTCTACTCTCCGTTTTGCATGTGTGTCTAAGTGGGAGTCTTAGTGCTTTTTTACTTTTTCGGACAAATGTAAAAGTTCCCTAACAAATGTATTAGGTAAAGAATTAACTTCGAGGCTGAAGATCGCGTTGTATCCACGCAACAACTTACGCTCATTGTACACGTTTGTCCTCAATACCCGCTTGTAGCCACGGTTATTTGATTTCGTCACTTTCTCAGTCAGCGGATCTGGTCTGGGAGGCCCTAATTCCTTTGCAGCTAACTTTTCCTGGTAATTTTCTTTCCTGTTAGCGCTTAAAACAGATGCAACAGAGTTCACGCTGACACTGCACAAGAATGCCGATTCCTGCACAGTAAACATCCATCTCCAAAGACAAACTGCCGTTTGTGGAAATGGTTAAATTCGAGCAGTAATATCTACCAACATGGTCACTTGACCAGAATACAAATGAGGCGCTAGAACCGTAAGCCCAACATGTAAGTGAATCGTGAGACAGCTTTTCGCCGAGCGGTTCTAGGCCCTACAGTCTGGAACCGTGCGACCGCTACGGTCGCAAGTTCGAATCCTGCCTCAGGCACGGATGTGTCTGATGCCCTTAGGTTAGTTAGGTTCTAGGGGACTGATGACTTCAGAAGTTAAGTCCCATAGTGCTCAGAGCCATTTTAACAGCTTTTCGATGTTGGCCTGCAGCACAGGTAAACCTGACCCAACATAAGGTCAACTGATGTCAGAAGCATGAATACATGCTACAGTATCACAGTCGACGATGATGTTTATGGTTCTCAGCGCCTCAGATGGATTATAAAATCCAAAACTTAATATACTACGTCTCACTCAGTCGCCACAAACTAGGTTTTTCTATCAGAATAACTATAACACATACCGTCTATAAAGTCATATGAAGCGAAAGTAGAAGTTGCTATGATGTAGTGAATTCTTTCCTTATTCGCGACGGAAAAAAAAAATGGACTGAATTTTCTCATATTGAGAACTCAGAAGTAGCGATCTGTGTTTCAGTTGGGAAAAACTTCCAGTAGTCAAGACAACATATACTAATTTTACTATTAGTGAGTGAATTGGCACTCCTGAAGAGTGCGCCACCGTGTAGCGGGATTTATGCCACGCGAACTGAAGTCTGCTGCAGTGAGCTACCACCTAGTGGCATTGACGTAAACTTGTAGGGGGGTCCATGTGAGGCCTTCTTCATAAGAATAAATCTGATGTAAGCAAACACAAACGCGATGATTGGTCGTACACTGGCGTTGTTGCGCTCTTGGAAGTAGGTGCAACTTAATGTATGTATTAGAGATCTTATTACTGTGTCACTGTGTATGAAACTTTAATATATTCTGATGTATTAACAGCCATCAACGTTTTTCGTAGTCCTGCTTTAGCTACGCAATTTTCATTTAAAAAATCGTGTACAGTCACAGTCTCTGTAACGGGCTTAAACACCACTTGTCCTGTATTTGTCTCGCTGTTCATACCTTTGGTGAAAATGGATGACACCGCTTCCTGCTTTGTAATGAAACGCGCGGGCGGAACACCATTAACGGCTAGAAACAAGTTGTTCTTAATGTTTTCACAATATTACAGAGAAAAACTAGCTTTGACGTTTTTTGGATATGGGGGTGAAGTCAGGTTTAATGTGTAGCGTAAGCGGTAGCGTGAAAGCCTTTCATAAGGGTGTGATTGACGGCTACGGTTCGAAACCCATTTTGTTCGGTTTGAATACATAAATCATTTAAATATGAAACTCATCAAATATATGGTAATTAACTTATACTTAACCATCGTTATCAAGAAAAATGCACGTCTTCTAGTTTCTAATAACATATCGCACGCAAAACTCTGGTTTTCATTGAAAATACACATTCTTAATTCACTCTCATTCATTCATTCACTCACTCACTCACTGGTCATAGCGGACTCGAGAGTCCATTACCGCAGCAACGTATTTTCGCCATCTGTCCCTGTCTTGGGCTATTTCCTTCCATTCACCTTCCATACCTAGGCTCCTCAAATCAGCCTTCACATTGTCCTCCCATCCACGCCTCGGTCTCCCCACAGGACGTTTCCCCTCTAGGTGCCCCACCAGTACTCTGCGCGCTGCCCTGCCCTCATCCATTCGAGCTACGTGACCCGCCCATCGCAGCCTACGTGATTTAATAATACTGATTATGTCAGGGCTTGAATAGAGTTCGTGAACCTCTTCGTTATGCAGTTTTCGCCACTCTCCGTGATGTCATTCCTTCTTGCTCCGAAAATTTTCCTCAAAATTTTGTTTTCAAATCCTCGAAACGGCATTTCATTTTGCACAGTGAGAGATCAAGTCTCACACTCATACAGCATAACTGGTAGAATAATAGTTTTGAATATTCTAATCTTTAAATTTCTAGACAATATCCGTGATCAAAGTAATATATTCAGTGAGAAGTAGCACGCATTTCCCGTCCGTAATCCCTTCTTCGGTTCAGATTCAATCTAATTTCTCGAAGTGATGTCCACGCCTAGATACTTAAATGTGTTCATTTTTTCAAACTCAATGTCTCCAACTCTTAACATTTGCTGATCTACTGCTGTTGGCATTCTAGTAGTATCCAGGTATTTAGTAGTAACCAGGTATTTAGTTTTGTCTTCACTTCTCCTTAGTCCTACATCATCACTAGCCTTGATTGACGCATTCTTAATTACCGATCTTCTATAAAAGAGTGTTGAAGTTAAGAAATCATTACAAAATTAAGCTATTTAGAGAAAAATGAAAAATCAAAAATCGAATACTCTTTGTTTGAATATGCCCACTGCTTTATAGCACAGATGTGGTCTCACACGAGGAAGAGTGATAAGTATCGTAGACACACAGAAAACAGGTTTTCACGACGTCAAGCACACTCTACACATGCTGCATTTTACTATTGCCACCTTATCACTACAATCTTAACCCAACAGAATTGATCTGGAGCCAACTTAAGAAATCTGTCGCGAGAAATAACGAGACATTTAAGTTGCCAAGCGTAATGGAACTAATGCACCAAGCCCTGTGACACGCCGCTGCCCCGAATGATGGCGAAATGCATTACAACCCGTCATAAGAGAGGAGGAGGACATGCGGACTTTTTGGTGGCTTGGGATTCTGTTGCTGATCGCCTCGGTACCAACATAGCAGTACTGGAATGTATTGCTCGGACTCCAATATGGAAGGAGTTGAGGTTACCAGACGACTGGCTTCAATATTTAACCACGTGGTAAAATCCCATCAGTGCGCTTTTCCGGCGCACATAGCTCATGCACAAAAATTAACATTGTTAAAGTCAGGAATTCTTATCACTCTTGTTTTTAATTACAATATTATATTACCTAAGATCGAGAGCGTGTTGTTTTCCGCCCGATCACCTAACAAGCGTATCGCCAGAGTTTTACTATATATTATTTCCTTCTGTTTCAAAATTAAATGACATTCAAAGCTATATTGTTCTCTGCTCGTTCCTTTTTACGTGCTTACTGCAACTGTTCACATAACTGCAGATTAGCTGAGTCACTTGCCTGGCCGGTGCTGTTAAAGTTAAATGCGCCGGTAAAGCTGTTGCCCCGTATTTTCGCCTAGTCGATGTACGTGTAAAGCACAGCATATTAAACGTACCCTCGTTATCGTACTTGACTGTACTCGAGACAGCTTGGCTTCCGCTCCATGTGAAGCGAAATCCAATAAGGTTCTCGCAAACGCGGAAGAATACGTAGTGTAATGTTTACATGAGGTTTGTTCTTATGATGGAGTATAGCTGTCTGTACACGCCGTTAACAGTACAATTCCGTCTGTATTTTGTCCATAAGGATATTACGTGACGCCAGTTACGCATGCGCAGGAGCCCCTTAAAAAGTGCACAAACCCAAGGGGCTCTTGCGAACCTCACGCCAAGTTTCACGGAGTACAAAGTAGTAGTAGTAACTCTGGCGCACTCGGAGTCTCCTATCGCACGGCCACTGTCGCGTACTGAGGGAAGCCGGCAGACGGCTGGCGCCTCACGCGAGCGAGGCGTGTGCCAAGTCACGCCTCTGGTGAACTGCGGCCGGACAGTTAGCTCTCGTTTGGCACTCCCAGCACTTGCCGGCCTGTACCTGTTGCTAAGGCCTTTCTGGTACTCTTGACGCCGTACAACCACTTTTCCTATTTTCTCTCCTGGCGTTCGACTAAATTTTCGCCATCCCTTCAGTTCTTGACTAGAAAAACCGCACCAACCCTTAGGGGTGCTTCCCCAGGTGCCGTCACACGTTAGCGTGAGAAACGCATCCGTGGACTTGCTACCCGCGTGAACGGGGTGTCGTGGAAAATCCTAAAGAACTGGATACACAGTGCTCAGGAAACCCTGTGACATCCGATGCGAGCGTGAAGGCTCACCAAATGCCTTCTCGGTAGAAGATTTTGACTAGCCCGTCATCAGGGCTTACCAAAGGGGTTGGCGACTTTGCGTGATAAAGCCCCTTCCCCCACCAAGAGCGCAGTCGTAGAGAGATCATAGGAAATGACTGACTAAAGGAAAAGAAAAAGGACATAACGCACACATTGCGTGATTCAGAGGATGAGTGGGAGTTTTCATACCGCTCTCGCTCTGTGTTCCATCTGCGAGAAGAAGCCGCTCCCTGGGCCTGCACGCTGTTGCCCACAGTGTCATCTCCAAGTAGCACAAAGAAGCGACCAACCCACCAGACGTCCATCGCTGTCATGTCTTGCGTGTGCTTGATTCACACAGCTGCTGCTTGCACCCCTCGCTCGTGTGCAACAGTGGAGCTCTTTCTTGCTGCTGCTTCGTTACACGGTAAGACTGCAGAGTTTGTCGAGTGAGTGCTGAAGCAAATACGCTAGTCTGCTTCTCTCAACGCAAGGTAACGTAAAGTAAAATTATAACAAAAAACAATTCCTGGGAAAGGATATGTTCTTAACTCACAATTAAAACAAAGGGTTTTAGTTGTGAGTTAAGAACGTATCCTTTCCCAGGAATTGTTTCTAATCAACAATTAATGAAGAGCAAATAAAATTAGTTAGAACTCGTGGTACTGAAACCAGTACACAGTAGATGCCATAAACAATAATACATCGATTTTTGCTTTCGATTTCTTTAGAAATTTTATACAATTCGTAGTTGAAACAAAAATCCATTTAATTTGTTGTGTGCGATATTTTTAGTAGCTCATTTAAGTAATATTTTACAGTATTTGCTTCATTTTTATGAAAGACGTAAAATTTGACAAGTTCATGTAGCAAAAGTAGTAGCAAGGTAGTTTCACCGAAGGGGTGTACAGCTTTGACGTCTCTTGTAATGACACAGATTCAGCTCAATACTTTCCTGCACGTCGTAGCAGACCTGCTTAACTTGCAGGCGTTAGTTAGCCTAAGTCATGTCATAACGGGTTGAATGATAGAATAATAACTGTCTTCAAGACCACCTTCCCCAATCATGACTACAGCATTTTACAAGTGTTCGCTACCTATATAACATTACCGCTTTAGCTTATGCTACGTTCGCAAAAACTGTGGTTTCTGTATTTGTACGCAGGTGGACAAGGGTTGTATGTATTTTTCGGTCACGTAATAAAAATTCTCGGTTGTTCGAAGAGGTCTACTGAGGCTGAATAGCGCAAAGTCACTTGAATTTTTTCTTCAGCAATTAGTAGCTGTCACATATTGGTATCTGATTTACAAGTCAGTGATGAAACTCATCCCAAACATTTGTAGTATGTTCTTCAAATTATCTGGGTATCATTTACTGAGTTTCACGTCAACCAAATTATGTGGCCTTGATATCCTGTCTAGAACACAATTCCTAATCCACCGCGAAATTTTCTTCTGCTTTTCTTTCGGTAGTACCACCCGATTTTGGGCTTCAGCAGCGACTGAAACGCAACTTCTTTCTATAAGGTGCTCGTGTATGGTCGGGTCCAAGCGATCAGCTGACACAACTTACAAGGGAACCTCTCCATCGCACGCCCCCTCAGATTTAGTTATAAGTTGGCACAGTGGATAGGCCTTGAAAAACTGAACACAGATCAATCGAGAAAACAGGAAGAAGTTGTGTGGAACTATGAAAAAAATAAGCAAAATATACAAACTGAGTAGTCCATGCGAAAGATAAGCAACATCATGGATAGTGAGAGAGCAGGAGCGCCGTGGTCCCGTGGTTAGCGTGAGCAGCTGCGGAACGAGAGGTCCTTGGTTCAAGTCTTTCCTCGAGTGAAAAGTTAAATTTTTTATTTTCAGACAATTATTATCTGTCCGCCCGTCCGTCCACTATATTTGCTGGATTCATATTGCCCACGGAGTACATCTTACGTATTTAATGCACTCCCGTCTAAAGCAGCGAACAGTCAACTGCCAGCCAGGGAGCCTCGTTAGCAGGAATACTCTCTCTTCCGTGCTCTGTAGTCGACTGACGTCCTGTGTTTCGATGCTTGTTTAGGTGTAGCGTCCCCATACAATGGCGCAGTTACCTCGCATCGGACGGACGGACGGACGGATAATTATTGTCTGAAAATAAAAAATTAAACTTTTCATTCGAGGGGAGACTTGAACGAAGGACCTCGCGTTCCGCAGCTGCTCACGCTAACCATGGAACCACGGCGCTCCTGAGCTCACACTATCCATGATGTTGCCTATCTTTCGCATGGACTACTCAGTTTGTATATTTCGCTTATTTTTTTCATAGTTCCACACAACTTCTTCCTGTTTTCTCGATTGTTCTGTGTTCAGTTTTTCAAGGCCTATCCACTGTGCCAACTTATAACTAAATCTGAGGGGGCGTGCGATGGGGAGGTTCCCTTGTTAGTAGAAACGTCAGTCCGAGTGGACTAGCAACAACAGGTGGGGGCGCTCGCAAATACACGAAAGCTACTGCGGAACAGCTTTCGTATCCACGACCTGCTATAGGACAATTGTGCCAAATTTCAACTAATACCAACATCTCATGTTAAACAAGCTAATCTTCGAAATAGATGTCTCTTAGGCCAGGTGTGGCTCATCAATTAGGACATTTTCTGTTCTTGTGGAATAAAAAAGCACACTTTCTCACCAATCTTGGCTTTTCTATTGATAAGCAAAGGCACTTGACCAAGTTAAAAATAGTGTAAGCGAACTGGCGTGTGGAGCATAGAAACGTGTGTAACAGAAAACATTCACACTAACTTGGGCTCGTGCTCTTTTAATATTACTAAAAGGTATTCTCTCTCTCTCTCTCTCTCTCTCTCTCGATTGCGGGAGTGGGTGTCTGTCTGGACAGGTGCGAGAATGTGTATACCTCTACTAGAAAAAAAGAGTGTGAATACTTTTTTCTGCTACCTGTATCAAACATTAGTCCACTATACCCGAGTGGTTGCCGCATTTCCTTTATTTTGCGTATTGTCCCACCTAGAAGTTTCCATTACCTGTATTGTTATTAATTAGTGTAAGAACAGAGGAAGACACTTAGGTAGAAAATACTCTCTTGGAAAAGAAGTATGGTTCTTAACTTTTAAGTCTGGCGTACGGGTATCGATAAGTGTTATTTTGATTTCTGTCATAAGATAAAAATTTGCACTTTTATTTATTCGCCATTTTTAAGCATTCAAATGAACTCATCATTTGCCAGTAAAGTGAAGGCTGAAATATTATATGCAACCAATTCTCCATGGAAAATATAAAACATAGTACACGCATGATATCTAATATTATCGTGGAAAAATTGGTCGTCTAATATCATTTTCTTTGACTTGTTCTGTATTACTAGTTCATGTAGCCTACAGAGCCAACTAAAAGGTCAAATATAATCGAAACCGTACATCTTACATTAGTTTTATGCATTCTTTCACAGAAATTATAGTATCGCAATATTTAGTTAATAGCTTTTGCATACATTGGATCTAAACGGGCTGGTAATTCGGTTCTTTCGTGATTCCCTATGGAGATGCGTATTCACGACTTGTCATGGAGACAGTTGGCTTAATTACCTGGTCTAGTATGTTGTTAAAGTACAGCTTAATGGGGGCCTGTTCACTTCATAAATTGCCAGAAGAATTGAGAGTTGTAAGTCACATATAATAAAACATGGGAACAAAACGAAACCTTTCACCGGTTATTAACGGTAGTATCCACATCGTACTCAAACTGATTTGCGGACGGCTATGGCAGATTACGTGTAAAATGAAACCGAGGTACTGAGTTTTCAGAACTGTCTGATTTTGAACAGTTAAGTTAGAGACTTACCAGTGCTTGAAACGAAAACAACTTCTTGTTCCTGTAGTACATCCATAGGTCAGCATCTCTGAACTGCCGTGTGTATAGCACTATAGCGACACATTTCTGTGTTACGAATACATATCAGGTGAGTTAGATTTTTAATGCCTTCTAATCTTCCACAGATAAAATATATAGTATATAAAAAAATTGACGGTAGTGCCAAATCATTACTTGGAGTAATAAATTTGTACCGTATCTTATAGTCGTTCCATAATTAAAACATGTATTGTATGTACCTTATGTGTTTGCTTTTCTGCATCTAGGAAAAGAATCACATTTAGAGTTGTCTCTAAAGGTTGAAACATACTTTGGTGTGCTCCAAACGTAAAGAGAGTCTGACATGCGGGTATAGGCTACACGCTAGGAAAAATGTTCGTAGAAACTCATGTTGATTTACATACAGACTTAAGAACAGTAATTTTTACCATGACAACTTATCGGATCCATAATAGAGCATTAAAGAGTTTAAATATTGAAATGTGTATCTTCCACTACCTGTTCAGCATGCGATAATTTCCTTTCTTGCATGAGAGACTTTCGAGGAAACCTTGAAAAAGCTAATGACACACTTCACAAACATGAGTTAATATCTTAAGTCACTTGGATCCCACACTGTGTAAGCTATGGTATCTTGTTCTACATGCAACTAAATAAAGATATATTTAAATATAAGCTTTCTTATTTCTGATGGAACTTTGCTGTTCTCTCTCTCTCTCTCTCTCTCTCTCTCTCTCTCTCTCTGTGTGTGTGTGTGTGTGTGTGTGTGTGTGTGTATATGTGTGTCAGATTTGACATAGCCTTTACCTGGTTGAACTGGAATCATTAAGTCCTTACTACTTTTTAACTGAATGCTTCTATTTTGTAACATCAAAAAATTATTTTCCTTATTTATGATGAACTCTTAGTCACATTGTCTATAACAACCCTTTCCTGTGATTTTCCATCTGTCAAAGACTACAGGATGAAGTAAAAACATTTAGCAAGAGCCATATGCATACCAGAAATGTTATGGCAGCCTGAAGCTATGAACTAGTCATCCAGGTGTGCCTTGATAGCTCAGTTTGTAAAATACTAAGAGTTTAAGATATGAGATTCAGGTACAAAGTAGGAGAACAAAGTTTTTAATCCACTGGGAAGGTGCAGTTTTGTGTTTATATGAAAATAACTGTTGAGCTTGCCAGGATAATGTAAGCGATTGTTACCTTTTTGTTTCAGATTATTCCTGTGCTCTGGTCGGTGATATACTTCTTCAGGGTCATCTGTATATTACCAAGAACTATTTTGCATTCTATTCCAATGTGTTTGGATATGTTACAAAGGTAAGACATAGCTGGCCACATGCCTTTAGTCATGTACGACATTACTTTTACGATCAAACAGTGAAGCAATTTCAGCTTTTTACATGAATGAATCTGGTGAAAGCTTACATTGTCTTTCAGTTTGCTGTTTGTTATTGTTATTGTAATGGTTAAAGAGTAAAAAGCCTAATAAGATTAAATGTTATTTGATTTCAGAAGAAATTGCTATTTCGTTGTAGTCAGTTGTTGTTGTTGTTGTTGTTGTTGTTGTTGTTGTGGTCTTCAGTTTAGAGACTGTTTTGATGCAGCTTTCCATGCTACCCTATACTGTGCGAGCTTCATCATCTCCCAATACCTACTGCAACCTACATCCTTCTTAATCTGCTTAGTGTATTCATTCTTGGTCTCCCTTTACGATATTTACCCTCCACGCTGCCCGCCAATACTAAATTGGTGATCCCTTGATGCCTCAGAACATGTCCTATCAACCGATCCCTTCTGCTAGTCAAGGTGTGCCACAAATTTCTCTTCTCCCTAATTCTATTCAGTACCTCCTCAGTAGTTATGTGATCTACCCATCTAATCTTCAGCATTCTTCTGTAGCACCACATTTCGTAAGCTTCTATTCTCTTGTCGAAACTGTTTATCGTCCATGTTTCACTTCCATACATGGTCACACTCCATACAAATACTTCCAGAAACGACTTCATGACACTTAAATCTATACTCGATGTTAACAAATTTCTCTTCTTCAGAAATGCTTTCCTTGCCATTGCCAGTCTACATTTTATATCCTCTCTACTTCGACCATTATCAGTTATTTTGCTCCCCAAATAGGAAAACTCATTTATTACTTTAAGTGTCTCATTTCCTAATCTGATTCCCTCAGAATCACCCGATTGAATTCGACCACATTCCATTATCCTCGTTTTGCTTTTGTTGATGTTCATCTTATACCCTCTTTTCAAGACACTGTCCTCTCCGTACAGCTGCTCTTTCAGGTCCTTTGCTGTTTCTGACAGAATTATAATATCATCGGCGAACCTCAAAGTTTTTATTTCTTCTCCATGGATTTAAATTCCTTCTCTAAAATTTTTCTTTTGTTTCCTTTACTGCTTGCTCAATATACAGATTGAATAACATTGGGGAGGGGCTACAACCCTGTCTCACTCCCTTCCCAACCACTGCTGCCCTGACATGCCCCTCGACTCTTATAACTGCCATCTGGTTTCTGTACATGTTGTAAATAGCCTTTCGCTCCCTGTATTTTACCCGTCACCTTCAGAATTTGAAAGAGAGTATTCCAGTCAACATTGTCAAAAACTTTCTCTATGTCTACAAATGCTAGAAACTTAGGTTTGCCTTTCCTTAATCTATTATCTAAGATAAATCATATGGTCAGTATTGCCTCACGTGTTGCAACATTTCTATGCAATCCAAACTGATCTTCCCCGAGGTCTGCTTCTACCAATTTTGCCATTTGTCTGTAAAGCATTCGTGTTAGTATTTTGCAGCCGTGGCTTATTGAACTGATAGTTCGGTAATTTTCACATCTGTCAACATCTGATTTCTTTGAGATTGGAATTATTATATTCTTCTTGAAGTCTGAGGGTATTTCGCCTGTATCATACATCTTGCTCACCAGATGGTAGAGCTTTGTCAGGACTGGCTCTCCCAAGGCTATCAGTAGTTCTAATGGAATGTTGTCTACTCCCGGGGCCTTGTTTCGTCTTCGGTCTTTCAGTGCTCTGTGAAACTCTTCACGCAGTATCATATCTCCCATTTTCTTCATCTACATCCTCTTTCATTTCCATAATATTGTCTTCAAGTACATCACCCTTGTGCAGACCCTCTATATACTCTTTCCACCTTTCTGCTTTCCCTTCTTTGCTTAGAACTGGGTTTCCATCTGAGCTCTTGATATTCATGCAAGTGGTTCTCTTTTCTCCAAAGGTCTCTTTAATTTTCCTGTAGGCAGTATCTATCTTACACCTAGTGATATATGCCTCTACATCCTTTCATTTGTCCTCTAGCCATCCCTGCTGAGCCATTTTGCACTTCCTGTTGATCTCATTTTTGACACGTTTGTATTCCTTTTTGCCTGCTTCATTTACTGCATTTTTATATTTTCTCCTTTCATCAGTCGAATGCAATACTTCTTCTGTTACCCAAGTATTTCTGCTAGCCCTTGTCTTTATACCTACTTGATCCTCTGCTGCCTTCACTATTTAATCTCTCAAAGCTATCCATTCTTTTTCTACTGTATTTCTTTTCCCTGTTCTTGTCAATCGTTCCCCAATGCTCTCCTTGAAACAGTCTACAACGTCTGGTTCTTTCAGTTTATCCAGCTCCTATCTTCTTAAATTCCCACCTTCTTGCAGTTTCTTCAGTTTTAACCTACAGTTCATAACCAATAGATTGTGGTCAGAGTCCACATCTGCCCCTGGAAATGTCTTATAATTTAAAACCTGGCTCCTAAATTTCTGTCTTACCATTATATAATCTATCTGAAACCTTCCGGTGTCTTCAGTCCTCTACCATGTATACACTCGTTTTTCATGTTTCTTGAAGGAAGTGTTAACTATGATTAAGTTATACTCTGTGCAAAATTCTACCAGGCAGCTTCCTCTTTCATTCCTTACCCCCATTCCATATTCACCTAGCCTACTACTTTTTCTTCTCTTCCTTTTCCTACTTTCGAATTCTAGTCACCCATGACTATTAATTTTAGTCTTCCTTCACTATCTGAATAATTTCTTTCATCTCTTCATACATTTCATCAATCTCTTCATCTGCAGAGCTAGTTGGCATATAAACTTGTACTACTGTGGTGGGCGTGGGATTCGTGTCTATCTTGGTCACAATAATGTGTTCACTATGCTGTTTGTAGTAGCTTACCCGCATTCCCATTTTTTTAAAATTCGTTATTAAACCTGCTCCTGCATTACCCATATTTGATTTTGTATTTATATACCTGTATTCACCCCTTTTTAAATTTTCTAACCTACCTGCCCGATTAAGGAGTCTGACATTCCGTGCTCCGATGCGTAGAACGCCAGTTTTCTTTCTCGTGATAACAATGTCCTCCTGAGTAGTGCCTGTCCGGAGATCCGAATCGGGGACTATTTTACCTCCGGAATATTTTACCCAAGTGGACGCCATCATCATTTAACCATACAGTAAAGCTGCATGTCCTTGGAAAAAATTACGGCTGTAGTTTCCCCTTGCTTTCAGTCGTTCGTAGTACCAGCACAGAAAGGCTGGTTTGGTTAGTGTTACAAGGCCAGATCAGTCAATCATCCAGACTGTTGCCCCTGGCTTCTCAACAGATACCCCTCTGTTGTGGTTGCACCTACGATACGGCTATCTGTATCGCTGAGGCACGCAAGCCTCCTCATCAGTTCATTCTCAATATAAAAGAATAAGGTGAATGCTGCAGATGAATTGGCATGAACATAATTTCAACTGTGTTAGTAATAACTGAGCATTATACTGTTTAAGAGAAAAAACTTACATAGAAGATCTACGAATCTCTGGTGCAGATATGTATGTTCATCCAGAATCCATGAGGCACACACTAGTGGTGTGTTACACTGTGCAATATGTAGCATTGGTAGATCACAGATTTTGTAATTTATAATTCTGGACTACACTGCTTTACAGCACCACACTGCAGTACTTGGTATGAGCTGGACTTCCTCATCTGTGTGGATGGTCAGCCCCTGTGAGCTGAGGTGAAACTCAGAATTCACAGGGGTTGCTCTGCTGTGCCACCAAGGTTTAGATATTGGGAGATGGGTGTAATCATCTCAAAGGCTGCTTCCAGAAGGTTGTTGTAGGTAGATGTTTTGTCGTGGTGAGTCTCATTATTGTGATGTATGGCCTCTTCTTGGTTCTCTCTCAGCCATGTATGCTTGCAGTTTACAAGTGGATATTTTAGCTGTTAGCAGGTTCAACTTATCCCACAGCTCTTCATTTCTTATTATGTGATAGACTGTTGTATTACTAAATACATCATTATCACAAAAGGGAGTACTTTTCCATTTCCATAACCTAGCACTGTTACTACACATGTCAATTAAGTTTAAGGCCCCCCCCCCCCCCCCCCCCCCCTCAATGTTCTGCTACGGAAATTCAATCAAGTTACTTCACAACAAGGTTTATTCTTGTAGAATATTCTTACTAAAACACCTATTCAAATTAACAGCTACAGCCCAACCATTCAAAAGTGCTGTTTCATCTGTAATATCAGTCCCATCTGGGATAAACATGCTGCCTTTCAGTCAATGTTGCGTCACCTAACATTTATCACCACAAGTCATGACAACTTCCAAATTGAATTAAATGCAGTCAAACAAAATAGCATCAAACAATGGCTACCCTCCTGCATGGGGGCGGGGTGGGGGGGGGGGGTGTACTGTCTTCTTTACCCTATTCTCAACCTGCCTATCAAGACCACAGTAAATTGTGCAGAATTCCATGTTTAGGAAAAGTCTCTCTGAATGTAGGCATAAAGCTTAAGTCCAGGGACTTTAAACCCAATTTTATCTGCGCAACACTGTTGGAAACATTTTGCCAATGGTCGAAACAGCAAATCAGCCTTGGGAAAGAGTGGAATATGCAAAATCACTTGTAATTGTGTCAGATTCTATGTAAGTCAATATGGCAGAGCAGTATGTGCCCACTTGAAGATGGAAACGTAGAAACAGACTCCACTTTGGCCGACCACCTGCTTAGGGGCAGCCACATTTACAAAGTGCAGCATGAGATCTTACACCACATGAATAAAGGGAGGAAGATGAACTACCTTGAGACTACTGGAAATTAATAAACAATGTCCATTTGCCCACTTTGCTTGGTACTGAATGACCTGATGGAGTTCCAGTAATCTCCACTTTTAACATCATTTACTACTCATGATTCTATTCCGGACATTTTTTAGGTTACCACCCTTACTCACATTCCCATTTTTTCTTTTATTGTTACTTTAATTTCATTAGTGTGCATTATCTGTTTGTAATGTAAGACCTGTTAAAAGCAAGACTATTTTGTTCAGCCACTCACTTGGGATACCTCGCCAAAGTTTATTATTTTCTTTTCAGAGGATTGTTGGTATAGTTTTAAGCTAAATGATCATATATCACACTGTCCATGAAATAATATCGGTCATTTTAGCCCTAAATCAAACATTTGCAGTTGTTATCTTTGGAAAGCAAGATACTCTGTAGATCTACTTGTTTAAAATATTTGCTTCTAAAATTTCACAGCAACACACATATATCTTTGTACCTATTGATGGTACAATATATACCTAATGATGTCATAATAGTCAAAAAATGGTTTGTAAAGTAAATACTGTAATAAATATTTTGTAGAATACTACACCAGTGTCCTGTGTATTTTCATTCATAATGAAATCTGGTTGTTGGAGACATAAACGTACTACATTTCATTGTAGAGATTTCACAGAACATGCATGTACTCAGGTCAGTTAGTAGTGATATTGTTGTGAAGCTATCAGGGAAGTATTAAACACAGTCATTATGTAGCAAGAACTAAAGAATTACCAGATAGTAACACCTAACTGTGAAACATACTGATGAACTAGCCACTAGACATCGTCACATGGTTTCTGTTACATGCTACTTAAAAACACCAATTACAAAGAAATCTGATGAGTAATGAAAGAACAAATACACATCATCTTGTA
Organism: Schistocerca serialis cubense; assembly: GCF_023864345.2. NCBI lineage: Eukaryota > Metazoa > Arthropoda > Insecta > Orthoptera > Acrididae > Schistocerca > Schistocerca serialis. The sequence goes on along the minus strand of NC_064644.1, from coordinate 599,328,079 downwards.
AGAGTGATGTCAGGCAGGCAGTCATTGGCCTATGGAATGGTGGAATGTGGCTAATAGAGTGAGGAGTCGCAAAACAAGTGGTGTCCCCAGATTAGCATGTGTTAACTGGGCAGATTCCAGTGTGTGCTGTAACAACAGTAAAAGAACAGTATGTATGTTGAATCCCCCCCCCCCCCCCCCCCCCACTCGACAGAAAAATTAACTCCGTTAGCAGAAGAATGGCACGTTTTTTTTTTTTAAACCCTCAGCATGTTTCAGGAAGAATGGAACAAAATTTTGCCTTTATCATATAGGACTTACAGAAATCCTTGCCCATAATTGAAGATAGTGGCAAAAGCAGGTGACATACGATTAAATACATTTACGGTGTCTTTGCAGTGGTCAGTAATAGCTTTTGAGACACTTTAGGGAACATAGTGTAGGCTATATTTATGTCTGGATATTTCATTCAGCAATATGCCAACCAGCTTCAACATCTTGTCATGTGAAAACAAAATTATTGGTTCACGATTGATACCATTCCTATTGATATAACTGTAATGCTAATTTTGGAGCATAGGCACTATTTTAAAAATGACCGAAATCTTTAACCTTTGCTTGCAGATTTCTGTTCTTCCAGCTTAAGAGACATAATCACTTCGCGCAACAAATAACTTTGCCACTCAGCAATGTGCAGTCACATGAACATTTAAGCCACAATTTCTTTTCTTTTTATTTTAGTTGCTCATTCCCACAGTATCAGTAACGAAGATCAGTAAAGAGAAGACCGCATACATTATACCAAATGCTGTTGGCGTTTCCACTGCAGAAGGAAAGCACGTGTTTGGCTCTCTGCTGTCACGAGATTCCACCCATCGACTAATGACGCAAGTTTGGAAAGCAGCTCAGCAGCCTGACCCCCAGGGAAACTTGCTTCCTATTGAACAGGTAAATAGTAAGGACTAGTTTTCTTTACTTAGTCTATTTCAGGTTTTAAGTATTAAATTCATTTTTCTGAACCCCCATGAATATACAGAATTTCATGATTTGGTCCAGATCATGAGTCAACGATGATATCTGTATCGAGTAAGGCATTGTGTATGCAGACACCGATTATTCATCAAAAGTGATAGCTGTAGTGTTTTCAAATAAAGATGTCCTAAATCCATATTTGGTTTGAACCCACAGTGCTTTACTGAGTGTGATTCTAATAGAAGTAGATTGCTATTGCCAGCCTCCAACCTGAGAACTGATCTATTAAGCCAGTTACTGGGAGATCCAGTGACTTAAACTCCTATAAAAATTGTAAGACCCTTGGGGGTTCCAATTGCAGGCTACTTAATTTGTACTTAACCATAAAATCACTAAGTCAAATATGAATATACATTTTGTATTTTGTGCCATCTTTCATTTCATATGCTGTTGAAAGTAAAACATAAACTTCATAAGATGTGACTGCAGCTTGTCACATAAATACATATTTTTCTGTGGACATAGTCAAGCATCTGGAGGGTGATATTGTAGAATGAGAAATCTGCAAACAACTACTGTTATCTAATCATCAGTGTCATTAATATTTTATAAGTCATGTGCAATATAGTCACAATAATATAACTGAATTTAAAATGTGGTAGCCTGAATGTTATCTCAAACAGCTTATGTATTTTATTACCTGTATTCCTTACACATTCCCTCAGAACACTTACTGCACCCTATAAACAATATTTGTATTCATACATAAGATTTTTTTTTTTTCCAAAGGTTATGAAAGATGAGGTGGATTCAGCAAGTGGAGATGTGAAAGATGACGATGATTCATCTGTTTCTGGCAGTGATAGATCTTGTGCTCCATCATCTCTTGAATGCAACACAAACATAAATCAGCCAGAAGGTAGGTGTTTAACCACAACTGCAATTCAGAAAGCTGTTAGCATGCTTTAAGACTAAACAGCATAAATTATTGTTTGTTGTGTTTAAAATATCATAAGTAAACAATTTAATCAAATACCTGTATGATGTAAATGGAGGCAGCTTTTCTGCCTCAACAGCTGCTGCTAAGCCATTACTAATACTGATACTGATACCTCGAAGAAGAAGGAAAGAAGGAGAGAGCAGCACATCAAAAAATAAACGACAGTTTGCACAGCCACTCCCTTTTAACAGAGGTATCCACCTGAAAACAATATGAAGATGTCCACTTATAATTATATTTGCAGTCATCTTGCAAGAAATATTGCAGTCTTTCCAAACAAACGAGAGTAAAAAAAATTGAAGCAGTTCAGCTCACTCGACAGGTGCCACAAAGAAGAAGAAACAATGCTTTAACATTAACTATTCATCTGCATCTATACAATGCAAACCACTGTGAGGTGTGTGGCAGAGAGTAGGTCCCATTGTTACTAGTTATTAGGGTTTTTTCCTGTTCTATTCACATATGGAGTGCAGAAAGAATGACTGTTCAAATGCCTCTGTGTGTCCAGTGATTAGAATAATCTTATTTTCACGATCCATTTATGAGTGATACATATGGGGTATTAGTATACTCCTAGAATCATCATTTAATGCTGGTTCTTGAAACTTTGTTAGTAGACTTTCTCAGGATAGACATAAACTATCTTCAAGAGTCTTCCAGTTCACTTTCTCCAATATCTCCCTGGCACTCTTTCATAGCTCAAACTAACCTGTGACCATTCCTGCTGCCCTTCTCTGTATACATTCAGTATCCTGTATTAAGGCTATCTGGTATGGGTCCCACACATTTGAGCAATATTCTAGAACCGGCTGCACATGTGATTTGTAGACCAACTGCATTTCCCCAGTATCCTACCAATAAATTAAAGTCTACAATCTGCTTTGCCCACAACTGAACCTATGTGATTGTTCCACTTCATATCCCTACAATATGTTACACCCAAGTATTGGTATGAATTGGCAGATTCCAACAGTGACTCTTTGATATTATAGTTGTAGGCTATTATGTTTTTTCATTTTGTGAAGTGAAGGTTAATTAATCACTCACCCTAATGCCCTAAAGCCTAAAACTTGAATATAGTGCAGCGAGGGCCTCACTTTAGATAAGAGTCCAGTTGTCTCTGCTATACTCCATGTCTTCCATGTTAAAATATTTGCATCTGGAAAAGCTTCAAGGCCACCATAATCACAATGATTGCCCCACACAACTGCAAGTGTGAGCAAGTGTGAGCCATGTACTCCCTCCAAATAGAGCTTGTACATCACACGTGAAATTTAGTTTAAGTCCACGAAACACATTTGGACCTCCAATCAGTTGTTGTTTATTGAACTGACCAGCCAAGTCAATATCAATTGCTTTCAAAGATCTGTAAACAGGAACGCTGCGTCGCCAACGACGACGCCATGCACGTCGCAGAGGCATTGCTGTGGCACGTGGCACGTTGATACAAGTAACAGCCAAGCGTGCTAAGTCCCGCTCAAGGTCACGCGCCTAGCACACAACCAAGAGAGGACAATTAAGATAGCTATATGTGAAATATGTTTTTTTTAAAAAAAAAAATCACGGGATAGAAAGGACTGGTTTTGGGATAGGACAAACTTTATTGTCTGTAATATAACATACAATCACCAGTTATTTTTATTTTACAATTCCCATTACCAACTTTAGCCCATATAAACAAGTACTCATCGGCATTTAACTTCTTCTTCCTTCGTGTATTCAACACAAAAGGCATGCTAGGAACTAGTGTACCATAAGGCACTTTAGATAAGAGTCCAGTTGTCTCTGCTATACTCCATGTCTTCCATGTTAAAATATTTGCATCTGGAAAAGCTTCAAGGCCACCATAATCACAATGATTGCCCCACACAACTGCAAGTGTGAGCCATGTACTCCCTCCAAATAGAGCTTGTACATCACACGTGAAATTTAGTTTAAGTCCACGAAACACATTTGGACCTCCAATCAGTTGTTGTTTATTGAACTGACCAGCCAAGTCAATATCATGCTAGGAACTAGTGTACCATAAGGCACTTTAGATAAGAGTCCAGTTGTCTCTGCTATACTCCATGTCTTCCATGTTAAAATATTTGCATCTGGAAAAGCTTCAAGGCCACCATAATCACAATGATTGCCCCACACAACTGCAAGTGTGAGCCATGTACTCCCTCCAAATAGAGCTTGTACATCACACGTGAAATTTAGTTTAAGTCCACGAAACACATTTGGACCTCCAATCAGTTGTTGTTTATTGAACTGACCAGCCAAGTCAATATCAATTGCTTTCAAAGATTCCGCTGCATCTGGAAAAGCTTCAAGGCCACCATAATCACAATGATTGCCCCACACAACTGCAAGTGTGAGCCATGTACTCCCTCCAAATAGAGCTTGTACATCACACGTGAAATTTAGTTTAAGTCCACGAAACACATTTGGACCTCCAATCAGTTGTTGTTTATTGAACTGACCAGCCAAGTCAATATCAATTGCTTTCAAAGATCTGTAAACAGGAACGCTGCGTCGCCAACGACGACGCCATGCACGTCGCAGAGGCATTGCTGTGGCACGTTGATACAAGATCTGTAAACAGGAACGCTGCGTCGCCAACGACGACGCCATGCACGTCGCAGAGGCATTGCTGTGGCACGTTGATACAAGTAAACGTAGCAAGCCAACGCCCAGCGAGACCCAGTGCTATGCTTCCGCACTCCTCGACGTTCGCAGAGCGAATGACGCTCCGTGCTGCGACGCAGCGCCAGAGCGCGCAGCTTATCGCTACGTCACTTCCGCTGATAATCTTGATTTTTGCCCGCTGCGAGCCTAGTAATACTAGGGCTCGCAGCTCCAAGCGCTCTCTCTCGCACACTCAAGGCCACGCGCCACAAGTGGTCACGTGACTTGCGTCGCAGCGCCAGAGCGCGCAGCTTATCGCTACGTCGCAGCACGGAGCGTCATTCGCTCTGCGAACGTCGAGGAGTGCGGAAGCATAGCACTGGGTCTCGCTGGGCGTTGGCTTGCTACGTTTACTTGTATCAACGTGCCACAGCAATGCCTCTGCGACGTGCATGGCGTCGTCGTTGGCGACGCAGCGTTCCTGTTTACAGATCTTTGAACATTTCTGAACATTTAGAGCAAGTTGCCACTCTGTGGCTCATGTTGAAATCTTATAAAGATCTGACTGAATATTTATGCAGCTTCTCTCAGATAGTACTTCATTATAGAGAACTACATTAACTTAAAAAAGCATGATTTTACTATTAATATTATCTGCAAGGTCATTAATATACAACATGAACAGCAAGGGTCTCAACACACTTCCCTGCAGCACAATTGATGGCGTCACACTATCGAAGATAACATGCTATGTCCTCGCTACCAAAAAGTTCTCAATCCAGTCACAAATTTCACTTGATACCCCATACTATCATACTGTTGATAATAAGCATAGGTGCAGCACTGAGTCAAATACTTTCCAGAAATCAAGAAATACTGCATCTACCTGGTTGTCTTGATACAAAGCTTTCAATATGTCACGTGAAAAAAGTGCAAGTTGGGTTTCACGTGATTGATGTTTATGAAATCCATGCTGGTTGGCATTGAGGAGGCCATTCTGTTCAAGATCATCATTATGTTTGCACTCAGAATATGTTCTGAGATTCTCAAAGAACTCGATAACAGGGATATTGGACAGTAGTTTTGTAGATCATTTCTTGTAGAGAGGTGTGACCTGTGCCTTTTTCCACGAACAGTGTACAGTTTTTGTTTGAGCAATCTACAATAGATTATAGTGAGAAGAGGGGCTAACTCATCTGCAAATTCAATATAGAATCTGACAGAGATTCCATCAGGCCCTGAAGCTTCGTTCAATTTTAACGTTTTTAGCTGTTTCTCAACATCACTGACTGTAACACTTATTCAATTCATCTTTTCAGTGGTACGAAGCTTAAACTGGAGCAATTCTCTTGGACTTTCCATTGTAAAGAAGTATTTGAAAACGGAGTTGAACGTTTCAGCTTTTGGTTTGCTACCCTCAGTTTTAGTTCCTGTCCCATTTGATAGGACTGAACACCAGTTTTGGTTCCACTAACAGCCTTTACATATGACCAAAATTTATTTGGGTTCTGTGAAACTTCACTTGACAATGTTCTGCTGTGGTAGTCATTGAATGCATCATGCATTGCTCTCTTGACAGCCAAAAGCATTTCATTCAGCAGCCCTCTATCTATAGCCCTACATTGTGTTTTACACCTACTAAACAGTAATCTCTGTTTCTTCAGAAGTTTCTTTACAGTGGCTGTATACTGTGGTGGTTCGCTCCCATTATGAACTGATCTGCTGGTTATATATTAAATTTGTATATATTGTTACTCATTATCAGTGATGTAAAAATGTAAGCTAAAGGTGTAGAAAAATAATTGATAAAGAATTTTAATACTTTGACATGTCCTATATTACACGTACATTTACTGTACATGATGTAATCTTACAGGATCAAATAAAATTCAATTCAAAATTCAATTCAATTCAATATATCTATCCAGTGCACTGTCAACTATTCTTTTAAACTTGAGGCAGAGTTCCTCTGCATGCTCCTGCCCTGTGCTGAAAGTTTGATGTTCCTCACTGAGGTATGATCCTATTGATTTTTTATCTAGTTTACTGAACATATATGTCTTTCTGGTTCTTTTAGTTGTCATTTATACGTTGGGAATCATTATTGTCACAACCATATCTGGTCACTGATACTAGTGTTGCTGTGGACATCCTAAATAGGGGGTCAGATCTATATTTTTCTATTAAAACTCATTATGAGTGGGGTTCCTATCGATCCTAGGCAGTTTTCAGAGAAAGCGTTAAGTAATGATACACAGAATGTCGTATCACATCCACCACTAACGAAACTGTAATTTTCCCAATTAATTATTGGATGACTAAAGTCTCTGCTGATGATTACACTATGATTGGGGAACTTACATACAAGTGAACTGAGGTTTTCTTGGAAGTTTTCAGCTACATCAGGAGATCAGTCTGGTGGCTGAAAAAGAATCTTACCATCATTTTATGACCACTCCTGATACCGAGTCTTGGTCAAACAGTTTCACATGCAGCTTCAGTTTCTATCTCAGTGGATTTGATTTTCTTGTCTACTGCGACAAAGGCACCACCTCCATTTCCCATTTGCCTGTCCTTTGGATATACACTTAAATTTTCCCCATGATCTCACTGCTATCAGTTTCAGGCTTCAACCAGCTTTCTGTACCTAGTATTATGTGCTTTTTAAGAGTGCTTCAAACTCTGGTCCTTTGTTGTGAATGCTTCAGCAATTAATTGTTAGTATTGTAATACTTCTGTTGGTGGTGCACACAGTCTATTTGTACAGTTTGAAGAAATTTCTGCTGTGTGTAGTGCAGTGTAGAGGGCAGTGTTATGTCTGCAGTATTAGCAAACAAACTTTGAGGAAAAATTATTCTTCTAGAAGAGAGTTTATTTCAAAAGGAGCCATGTTAAATGAATGATTACTTGCAAATAACATAATATAGTTGTGATGAGGGCATTTTACATTATTATTTCACAAAAATTGCATCGTAGGAGCTCAGAGATCCAGCAGTTTATTCAGAGAAGAAATGGATTAAAATACATTATGATGTAATTGCTGCAGTAGTCAGTGTGTAAGGAGTAATGTCAATCAAAAGTGCCTATCAGCATTTAATTTTTACCAAGTATTCACTACCAAAAGGGAAATTCATGGGAAAATGTTATAAAATTGCAGAGAGACAGTGTTACTGACCAGTACATACTTCAGGGGTGAAATTGCATTACTGCCAATAAACACATTTAAAAAGTGGAAAAAACTATTTCTATCTTTTCAAATTATTGGTTTCTTGCACAGGAATAAAAGATATGTAGTTGGGGAAGGATAGAGATGAGGGGCAGCTCACTCCACTAAAATGATAGGGTCCTCACTGGTAATGAATGTTGGTTTTTTCCCTCGTCTTGGCATCTTGGGGTCTGAGTAAGTAAATACAGTGTGTCAGAATACTATGGTTTTTTAATGGCAGTTGTTTCTGCAATTACACTATCATAGTCTCGTGCAAACTGGCAGGTAAAATTATGAACTGGATATATAATTTTTGTAGAACTTAAAAGATAAGCTGGGTATTCCTAATAATACGCCTTAAGAGAAAGATAATGTTTATATATAGAACAATAAAATGAAACATGTCCGTTATTGGTGTCAACTCTGAAGGCAAAACCAAGAAGCAGAGATGACAAACTGTGAATATGTTGTGCTGCCTGCGGGCAGTAAGACTAGTGTGGCTTTACTGCAAGAACTGACTTGAAGCAAGTACATTAGTCTTTGTACATGCCAAGGAAAGAGTACTGTTGGGAATGTAAATATGACGGGTGATCGACCTCTGCAACAGCTGACACTGCATACTCTTTAAAGAGAAATGACACTAAAGGAACTACAACTTTCGCATCTACATCTGTTATTAACAACAGATCTCATAGAAAAAGACTTAATATTCAAAGTAAAATTTTTATTTTTGAAAAATTCTTTCTTCCAAGACTCATTTGGAAAAGGTAAGCTTGACAGAAGGGGTGGGAACTTTATTTGTTGTTATTATTCATGTAAGAGATTAAGTTATGAATGTGCCTTTAACATGTTCATACTATCATTCTTTTCATTTTTTCAATATAAAGATGTAAAGTCCTAGCAAAGTAAAACAATTGGAATTGTTCTTTCGCAGCAGGCTGTACAAAACTACCAAATGGCAACCTTGTAATTGGTGGAAAGCACATAAAGCTGCCCGTTAAATCTAGCCCCAAGCATGCGATAGTGGGCTTGCCTCGTTCTAAATGGCTGCTCATTGTTTCGACTGGACTGCTTGTACTGCTGTTCTTATCTGCTGCTTTCTTACTGTATCGAATTTCGAAAATACAGAGCCAGTTCACAGAGCATCCACTTATAACAACAAGGTAGGTGGATTTCTCATAGGTATCTATCTCACATAGATTTACTCTCATCTTATTGCTGATTTTTTAGGACATTCAATTATTAGTTTATTACGTGTGTATTGTAGAGTACTTTCAACGAAAGTACTAAAATCGTGTGCTGATTTTGAAGCATTCCTTTGTGTTTAGTTGATGCGTTGAGGAAGTACATGATCTACTTTAGTGCTGAAACGCAGAGAATTGAAGACATACTATAGAACTGATCGAGTGACATAAAAGTAGAGATAAGCAACTGACCTGTAATTATAAATCCATCTCTAGTCTTCATTTGTTCTCAAATTTTGAAATGTTTGCTTATAACAGAACAAATTCTGAGAATGGAGCTCTGTTTGGCTTCCATAAACACTTTTCTATGAGGAAAGTAGCATATAATTTCACAAACTTTGTTCTGGTGGAGCTAGAAAAAGAAAAAAAACTATCTTGTTGGTATTTTCTTGCCAAGGCGTCCAGTTGTGTTGACCAGCAGATTCTACTAGACAGATTAAACCATTAAGATGTTAAAGGTATTTACCTTGTATGAGTAGAGTCTTATTCGTAAGAGTAGAAAACAGAGGGTTGCATTAGTGAATGATTCAACAGTAATTATGTTAATTTAAGACTGGAGAAACATTCAATTTGTTTCCTGCAAGGCTCAGTGCTCGATTTATTCCTGTTCTTGATCTGGGTAAATGATTTGCTCTGGACATTACAGGATTCTTCAAAAACTGTTTTATTTGCTTATGGCACAAGTGTATTGATCAAGGGCCCAGACATATAGTATCATACACAGCCATGAGAATAATGCAACAGGTTTACATCTGATTTACAGTCGGTAGCTTCTCTTTTAATCTTCAAGGACTCAGATTATCCAGCCCCAACTAAAAATGGCTTGGAGGTAGCAGAAGTAAAGAACAGTGTCCGTGTGTGGAGTTCTAGGGATCCAGTTGGATAATAAACTGAGGTGGTACCATTATGTGGATTTGTGGAAAATATCAGTTCCACTTGGTAATCAATCTCATTTTGTTGCATCTAGATTAGGTTGCTGGCTATAATGAATGCTGTTCTATTGTAATGTAGCTAAGATGAAAAAGGAATTAATTCTGCAGGAACATCCACTACATTTTGCATCTACATACATATCCCTATGACTATTCGACAGTTAACTGTGTGGTAGAGGGTTCATAGAATCACATTGAATATTTCTCTACCCTTCCACTCTTGAATAGCATGAGGGGAAAAATGAGTGTCTAAATCTTCGCATGCAAGCTCTGATTGCTCTACTTCATACTGATTGTCGTTTCTTTCTAGCTGAGAATCAAGTAAATATTTTGGCATTTGGAGGAGAAAGTTGGTGATTGAAATTTCATGAAAAGATCTCACCCCAACAAAAAGCCTTTGTTTTAATTATTGCCACTCTGACTTGCTTATACTATCCTTGACAGTATTTAGCAGTAACAAAGAACAGGCCAAAATTATTTGAACTTCTTCAATATTGTCCGTTCATCCTATATGGTAACGACTCTACATTGCACAGCAGTACTCCAGAAGTGGGACCAGTGTAGTGTAGGCAGTCCCATTAGTAGATTGTTGCATTTTCTAAGTGTTCTGCCAGTAAAATGAATTTTTTGGCTCGCCTTCTTCACAACATTTTCAATGTTGTTGTTCAGATGTTAAATTTTTTGCTGTTGTATCCCCAGGTACGTAGTAGTTGAATCAACAACCTTCAAATTTGTGTGGTTCATCATGTGACCAATGAAAATTTTTTAATACTCGAGTGGCGGACCTCACTTTTTTTATCATGTAGGGTCAGTTGCCACTTTTCACACCATGTAGATATTTTGAGTAAATCATCATGCAATTTGTTTTTAACTTCTAAAGACAATCTAAAAGGATTGCTCAGGTTGTCTCCTACGTCATTTACATAGATCAAGAATAACAGAGGGCCGATAATACTTCCTTGGAAACTCTAGGTATCACTTGCATTTCACTAGACGATATTCCATCAATTACTACAGTTTGTGACCTTTGTGGAAACCAGGAATGAAATCACACAGCTGAGATGATACTCCATAGGCAAACAATTTGGGTAGAAGCGACTTGTGAGGAACTGGGAAATGTGTCAAAAGCATTCTCAAAAATCTATAAGTGTGTACTTAATTCAATATTTCCTGTTGATAGCATTCATTGCTTCCTGTTAATAAAGAATCTGTTGTGTTTCACAAGAATAATATTTTCTGAATCCATGCTTGTTGTGTGTTGATAGTGTTTCCTTGGTAATGTTCCATCATGCTAGAACACATTATGCATTCCAGAATCCAAAAAAAATTGTTATCAGTGAAATGGGTTTATGATTCAACAGATTACTTCTGTTTCCTGTCTTGTGTACTGGTGTGACCTTGTACAGTTTTTCAGCCCTTAGGTTTGGATCTTTGCCCATGTAAGCGGTTGTATATGATTGCTAAAAATAGAGCTTTTTCATGAGAATACTTTGAAAGAAACCTAATTGGCATACCATTTGGTTGGAATACCTGCCTTTCTTACGTAATGTAAGTTGCTTTGCAACACCGAGAGTATCTTCTTCCAGAGTACTGAGGTAGGCAGCTATTCTTGATTCAAATTCTGGAATATTTATGTCACGTTCTTTGGTGAAGGAATTTTGGAAAATCATATTTAGTAATTCAGATTCAGTGGCATACATTGGTAACATTACCACTTCTACAGTGCAGTGAAGGTGTTGATTTTGTCATGCTGTTGGTATACTTTACACACAACCAGGATCTTGTGACGTTCGCCTGCTTTATTTTTTCATTTGGTGTCCTTGGTGTCAACATAGTGCGTTGCTACACTGGCTGAAAAATGGGGTTTGGGAGTTCAACACTGACTACATTAAATGATGTAGCCGACAGGTGCACATTTGTGTTCCACAGTTCTTTACTTTCACTGTTCACAACCCCCCCCCCCCCCCCCCCCCTCCCATATAAATATTTAATATGGCCAGTTAACTATTGTTTAACATTCGATAAGCCTCATTAATAGGTTGCAGGCAAACATCCACATACCGCTATAGTAGTTTACTGTTGAACATTCGCCTGCTTTATTTTTTCATTTGGTGTCCTTGGTGTCAACATAGTGCGTTGCTACAATGGCTGAAAAATGGGGTTTGGGAGTTCAACACTGACTACATTAAATGATGTAGCCGACAGGTGCACATTTGTGTTCCACAGTTTTTTACTTTCACTGTTCACAACCCCTCCCCCCCCCCCCCCCCCCCCCCATATAAATATTTAATATGGCCAGTTAACTATTGTTTAACATTCGATAAGCCTCATTAATAGGTTGCAGGCAAACATCCACATACCGCTATAGTAGTTTACTGTTGAACATCGAGCAGTAAGAGCCTAAGCACAAAGTTCACAGTTCAGGAACATAGTCACTGTTTTAACAAACAGCCTAATTGTGTTACACTTATTTCATAGTTCAGTTGAAGCATTGTTGTGGATCTAACCAACACAAGTTTCTTGTCTAAAACTCAGCCGTGGACTGATTGTCTCGGACCCATATATATGCTCACAATAATAGGCACTGAAACTATACATTGCTTGATGTTTAATTTACAGAAATTACAATTAAAACTTAACTCACTAAATTACCTGATACATCGAAAACATCCTTCTTTTTAACAGTTTCTTCTACTACAATAGTTAGGCTTAATTATTTGTTAAAACGATGAAATTGACAGATATCATTACGCAAACAATACTTTTGAGAAAACTGAAAATTAACTTCGGAATTGAGTGCTGGCTCTGCTAACATGTTTTCGAATAGAGCCAAATAGATCCTTTAAGAACACTATTAGTTGTTCCTCCAAAGGTGTATAATTAATACAGAATTTATGTGTGTTTATAAGTCAACAACAGAATTCAAGTTACGAAACAATTACTGATTTCACCCTATAACAAAAGTATTAACTAGGAATAGTCAAAATAAATTAGAAAATCAATTGCATACGTTAAACTAAGCACAAAATTAGATCTGGTGTTACATTCTTTAAAACTAAAGGCCAACCTTTTTCTTCTATGAAAATGCAGATTACACTCGCATTATGTTAATGACAATCAGTCAAAAATGAAATTTAAGGAGGCAGATGGCAAAACAAGAGGGGAAGTAAAAATATCCCAGCTTGCTTTGTCACAATCTCTCTTGATTTTCTGTCAGATTTCAAGACAGAGTTTCATAGTGAAAACTGTTAAAATCATCTCGCATTGAAATTAACATTACATTTTGAGCATCTGTAAACCATGACCCATCTTGGAGTTTTCATCATCTTTTAAATATGTTTTTTTCATTGCTTCTTAAACAGTGTCTTGACTTGTTTGTGTACAATGGGGAATATGTCCTGTCTCTTACCAATTCTCTTGGTAAAAAAACACATTTCCTGTTAACACTAATTCTCTGAAATTAAGCCATATTTGGTGATGCTTAGTTAGTATGGGAAGAATAGAGACTGTCTGATGGGAAAGCGTCAAGCGAATTTTTCTCTATCTTTTTTTTTTTAATGGCTATATTTTGCATATATTTTTGGTGGATTTGGATCTTGTTGTATTCAATCTTGCTATAATGACATTGTGAACAATAATTCCTGTACAGTATCTGACGTGATGCTTTCTATTTGTTCTGGATTGCTCATCACATCGAGGTCTGGTATGTTGTCAAACCATTTACACTTTTTTGGGGGCTCCTAAACTAATTCCTTTAAATAACTTTCAAAGAGAGCACTTACTACAATTTTGGATGACGTTTTATGAGTACCATTGGCTTTAAATTTGTATTTTCGCCAACACACTGAGGGAGCTTCAGGTACCAGCTACTATAATCATATGAACTGGATACCTATTTGAAATGATTCAAATTTTCTTTGAATCTTTCAGAAATTTTACTATCTTAGTTGGGTGGGTCAGTAAAAGGAACCAATTATTAATTTATTCCAGTTGTTGGGTGTAATTTCTAGCCATATTAATTCACAGTAACTATGTACTTCAGTTTCACTACAGAGTCAACTACTACTGATCCTGTCGCCACCAACAGAATTTAATTTGTCATTTCTGACTGCTGGTAGGTTCTTGGTAAAACGTTGGCTGAAATTATTTCCTGCTTTAGCCAGCTTAAAGTACTTTAAATGATTTCTGCTTTAGTGCTCTTTATGAATGTATGGGACTTTGGTTCTTTGTCAACACAGCTACAATAATTTACAACAATAATACTGATGTTTCCTAGGTCTATCCTCATCCTATATTTGAGCTGCTCCCTTTCAGATTGCACCCTTGTTTGTAATTTTCTGAGACCCTCTAACTTTTCCAGGGTTGTAAATTCTACATAATTCTACTGTTTCTGTTAACATTAAAACCATATATAGAGAAGGTGGTAACGTTGATTAAGTTACATAAATCCTTTGTTTGAAGTATTTGATAAAAACACCAGCAGCTTAGTAGTAGTAGTAGTAGTAGTAGTAGTAGTAGTAGAAGAGGACAAGCGTTGTTTTTTTTCTTGGTTTTGTTTTTTGTTGTTTTTTTTAATTAATTAAGCTTAAGGAGTAAAGGTAACACCTTCCATCAGAGGGCACATGTGGCGGAGGGGAGAACTGACTAAAAAATTTGGTTATTTGATAGGAAGTTTTCAGATCTTTAACACTTTCAAAATAGTGTCCAGCAAATGCAGTAAACTTGTCCTATCATTTTTTCCATTGGTGGAAACAGTTTTAAAACTCATTTGAAGTTATACTGTTTACTGCCTCCAGTAATTTATTTATTTTCAGTTACATATTTTAAATTTCTTTTTCCCATTCTACCTCTTAAAAATGGTTCTCTTTCAGGTTTCTTTTCATTCTTTGGAATAAAAATACGTAGGAGGCCATATTCATTGAGAAGGGTGGGTGAGAAACTGTTGTCATTTGGTTTTTGGCCAAAAATGGCCTGACACACAGTGCTGTGTGCACAGGGGCATTGTCATGGTGAAAAAGCCAAATTCGCATTTGCCACAAAGTGGGTCATTTTTTTCTCACTGGTTCACGTAGTCATTTTAGCATGGAAGGTCCTAATGTTGGTGAACTGTGGTACCCTGCGTAGCAAATTTGTGGTGGCTGATCCCCTTGATAACAAAAAACAAACCAACATTGTCTGTAGATTCTCAGCTGCCTTGCTTTCTTTGGTTTTGGTGATGGAGTCTTTCACTGTCCATTTACTGGATCATATCCATAACACCACAATTCCTTCCCTTTTGCCCCATGATCTGGATGAATTTTTGACTTTTCTTTAAATTCCTGGCACATGCACAAATGATTGGCTCCTTGGTCATCAGAAAACACACACAGAATGAATTTTACTTCAGAATGTTTTATCTTCAGATCTTCAGTCGAACTTCATTGTCATGGACTCCAGGATATTTCAGTAATTTCCAGAAATTCAGCGATTGTTCTATAATCGTAAGACATGATCACAATGTGTATTTTTTTCAATGTTCTCCTCCATTCCGGACCATCCCAGTAGTGATTCATCTTCAATTAACATTTGACCACTTGTGAAATCAAAGACCCACTTGTAAACCCATACCTGGCTCTAAGCTTCCTGCCCATAAGCCATCTGAAGCATTGCAGCAATTTCTGCTGATAATTTTCCTTACAGGAAACAGAATTTGATGTTAGAGTTTTGGTATTTAATGCATGCCATTGAAAGTTCGCAAAACATGTTAAACAACCCTTACATAAACATTCATACTGACCACAGTAATGTTTCCACAGCAATGTTGCTAGGGCATCTGATATAAGATGGTGTCTAGTGAAGGCACCTAGCAGGAATTTCAGAACTAGTGTTCTACCAACTGCCAGAGAAAAGTTTGCATTAATGTTGGGTCCTCCCTCATAAACAAGACTGATATCTTTGCTAGCTGTAAGACAGATCCCTTTCTGGGCTACAGTAAACCCTTTACTCCTTAACTTATAAACGTATTTAGAGTAATTGTAAGGTAATTACTCTAACTGATGGTGCAAGTAGGTTAGCGCTAGTCACAATTTCTTGTTAGCATACTTTAGAGAATTAGTTAGCAGTGCCTCTCGCTTCTGTCTGTTAATACATAACATGCCTTGTTCTGTATCCCTCAAGATACTCCTTTATCATGCATTTGCAGAGCACAATTTGTGAATGAATGATGAAATTAAAAGATTTTGTTGGCACTGGCTCATTGCAATGAAACTGCAGAACTGTAAAACTTTTATTCACTAGTTACGTGATGTTCTCTACCAAAAAGGACTCAATATTTGCTTGTTTCAGTGATGAAGTATACCAAGAAATTTTGAAGTGGCAAAGTCAGCTTCATTCTAAATCAGTTAATGAAGTTCAAGAATTTCTAAGCACTAACTTGGACCAGTTGGCAAAGGTAAAGAACAAATACTGTAAATTTTTCTAGCATTTGTTACCAAAGAGTAAATTAAATTAAATTAATCCTTCGTTTTGCAGGACCTAAATATAGCAAGGAAAATCATTTTATCATACAATCAAACAATGGAAAATCCAGGATGGAATGTAACAGTACCAGAGAAGGAAAGTTGCTACTCACCATATAGTGGAGATGCTGAGTCACAATAGGCACAACAAAGAGATTCACACAATTAATTAAAGCTTTTGGCCATTAAGGCCTTTGTCAGCAGTACACACACACACACACACACACACACACACACACACACACACACACACACACACACACGCGCGCGCGCAAACACAACTTGCACACGTCTACAGTCTCAGAGAGCTGTGGTTTCAGATCTTTGTTGTGCCTATCACGACTCAGCATCTCCGCTATATGGTGAGTAGCAACTTTCCTTCTCTGGTATTGTTACATTCCATCCAGGATTTTCCATGGTTTGTTTTTTGCCTGATGGCTTTTCTTTGATCCTAACCCTGTGCTATTTTCCTTTGTAACTACATTGTTTTGCATCCGCTATACTCAGTGGAGTGTGGTTTCAGCTCTCTGACACTGCAGACGTACGTACACACACACACGCGCGCGCGGAACGCGTTTGTTTGTTTGTTTGTTTGTGTGTGTGAGTGTGTGTGTGTGTGTGTGTGTGTGTGTGTGTGTGTGTGTGTTTACTGCTGACAAAGACCTTAATGGCCGAAAGCTTTAATTGTGTGAATCTTTTTGTTGTGCCTATCGCGACTCAGCAACTTTCCTTCTCTAATTTTGTTATAAAAAGTATTTATAAATTTACTTTTGTTTAAAAAAGGAAATATACCTTATAAGCAATTAAGTCCTCCCAGTTGAAATTCATTTTCAATCTGCATTTATACACAGTAAACCGCTGTAAAGTGCATGTGGCAGACGGCACTTCCTGTCGTATCATGTCGTCCCGTTCTTGTATTAAAGGCAAAAAGTTACTTAAATGCCTCTGTGTATGCTGTAATTGGTCTAATTTTAATGCATCCCCACAGAAACAACCCACAGGAGTTGTTTATTCATAGATTACTCTATTAGCACTGGTACTTCAAAGTTTGTAAATTGTTTTTAGAGGACGGTTGGCATCAGTTCAGGCTTTTGAGCATTTCTTTAACACTCTTCAATGGGCCAAACAAACCTGTTACCAATTGTTGCTCTTCTCTATATAAGATGAATATCCTCTGTTAGTCGTATTTGTTATGGCTCACATAGTTGAGCAGTAGTCTAAGATGGACCAGAGGAGTGTTTTGCGAGCAGTCTCATTGGTAGGCGAAGTGCATTTTACTGTATCCTCCAAATACATCAGTCTGCCACCCACTTTACATATGCCTTACTGAACTCATGTGGTCATTCAATTTTATATGGGTTAATAGATTCCAGTTGTGACTCGTTAATATTGTACTTCTAGGATACTTTATGTCTCTGTTTTGTGAACTGAATAATTTTGCATGTCTGAACATTCAAAGGACATTGATAATATTTGTACCACTTCACAATTTTATCAAGATGTGACTGACTATTTATGGAACATAACGTGACCAGCAAGTTCTCAGTAAACTTCCCTGGGGACACCCTAAGTTAGTTTTAGATCTTTCACTGACTTATCATCCATAAAAATATGCTTCTTCTTCACTACCAAGAAATCCTCATTCCAGTCCCTAATGTCATTTGATTTTGTTTAGACGCTGTTATCATATTCTTGGAGGCAG
The DNA here is from genome assembly GCF_023864345.2 of Schistocerca serialis cubense. Taxonomy (NCBI): domain Eukaryota; kingdom Metazoa; phylum Arthropoda; class Insecta; order Orthoptera; family Acrididae; genus Schistocerca; species Schistocerca serialis. The sequence goes on along the minus strand of NC_064644.1, from coordinate 599,309,935 downwards.
GTTTTATGTGAAATATGTATTTTGGTTCACTTACAGGTGCGTCAGTCACTGGAAGCTTTATCTTTACTAATAGTATCAGAGGGAGAACAATTACAGCAGTCGCAACAGCAGTCTCAAGAGCCAATGCATTCAGAGCCTGCTGGTAAGCAGCAGACTCCCACTCTTCCCCACGACAAGCATAGTTAGCAGAGGCTGTACCCCAACCATTCTGAGGCCACAGCATTGTCTGGGGTCTGATGATGGTGGTCGACATGATCTGCATGTTACTGTCTACTTGCCATGCTGTCTTGGTGTGTGTTTGTTCCTGATCTCAAGTTTGGGACATAACAAAATTAGTGCAAGTGCAAGTATATTAAATGTATAAGACTAGCCATTGTGTTTCATCCCACATTGCACTTATAGGATTGCAATATTCTGCCAATACATGAAGTCCTATTTGTGTTATTTACTGGTATCTGACGTTTTCTCATTAAGCTGTTCAGAAAAAGCTGGAAACACCTCAAGAGAACATGATAACAAACATTGTCTGTGATACAGGGATAAGTGAAAGATGTCGGAAAGTAGTTATGTTATTCGCTTACATGCGACTTCAACTACATATATCCTGGAACTTCTGTAACACAAAATAAAGTTCCTCTACAGTTACTTGTTTCAACTATTCAATATTGTGAAATTAAACTGTGTTTGTACTAGAAAGTTATGGATCTGTATGCAGGAAAAACAACTATAGATCTAATTTTGTGATGACCGCAAAATATTTATTTTAATTTTCTAAATTGTAGGCCTGAGATGCAGAGTATGTGTGGAAGAAGTTATGGGTACCACTTGTTAAAGCATTATTAGTACTTTTAACACACTAGTGCTACAGATATTTTCAATCATGGATTTCACTTAATTAGAACTGAGAATAGGAAAGGAAAAATTATAAACAGATCATGTAATTTTTTTATCTGTTTGAATATTGTGTGTATGCAGTTATACAAGAAAAAATTAATCATGATTGCCTTGTCTGAATTTGCACTTTCAAATTAAAGCAAACGTTTAAATTTACGGCTACTAAGTTGGCCTTCCAAATTTTATCTCACTGTCTATTGCATTCTTAGATGAAATATGTTTGATCATAATTACAAGATGGCACAAATGTATCAAAAGTGATATAGTGACTAACACCACCTTAAGTTTTACACATTAGTTTTTTTTCTGAAAACAGTATTTTAAAAATCTACAAAATAATCTTTGTGCTGTGTGCAACAAAAAGTAACATAAGTCAACATCAGTTGCAGCCTCATACAATTAAAATTTTTAAATGCAGTTCTCTTTATGTGAGAATACTTGTCTGTAGCGATTTTAAATTGGCTGCTGAAATTTGTATTTCTGCCACAGTATAATGCTATAGAAAGTATGTTTGGAGAAGTGAGAAATTAGCCTGAAATTTAAGCATGTTAAAAGTTCTAGAAACAGGTCAGTTGTTGAATGACTGCATGTTAGAAGCCGTATTAAATCTTGAAAGTTTCTTTTGTGCACTGAGATGTAGTTCATCATATGCAGCAATTCATGAGGTACTACTTGTCGTATACAAGTTTGTCTAGTAGTTTCCAATTATCCACATACAGGATATTTGTATCTTTGAGTTTCTAGATGAAAAACTTACTGTCCATTCATGGAGATACAGCTTAAGCCAGCATTCCATTCAGAATAGTATTATTTGTCTCAGAGGAAAAAGCAAAGTTAATTTGTTCATATTAAGTAAGTGCAGCTGGATACAAAATTTTGACTGAAATCACACTAGTGTGAAAACAACATAAACATCAGGCTCTTGAATTTGCCAATAATTGTATCCACACTAACTGTAACCTGTACCTAAAGATAACTTGAAAAATCTTACACAAGTACCAACACCTATTTATTCAGTGGAACATGAAATTTTGCACATTTGAGAAACTGCTATAAGCAATAGGAAATGTTCCTGTAACATGTGGAAAGACTAAAATGATAAGTCGTACTTACTGACTTCAGTACTATCAATCAAACATATTGTTATTCAAACTGTTGTTTGTAGTTCTCTTTGGAGGACACATTTGCCAAACAGAATATGAAAATGTGACTCTAAAAAGGTCTCATCAGTAAGATGAACTGAGTGAAATAATTTAATTTTATTGTTTGTATCATTGACTGTAGACACAGTGGATGTTTTTGTGTGTCTGTCTTATTTATTTATTTACTGTAAATAAATGTTAAACACTTGTGAATAAGAAAAAGTGGCACTGGTGCAAATATTTTTTGTTATGATTTTATGAATTTGAAATGTGTTGGGAAGGTTGATTGTGTATTGTGGCATAAATTTGTGCAAGATATGTCCCTTTATGTCATGACTATATATTCCTCATGTTTTCAAACAAATTTTATCTGTCATCAGCTATATATTTTCTGTGGTAAACTGGGGAAAGATTGTATTGTTTAATGTTTTGGACAGGAATTGAACTGTATGCCTTATGCTGTATTGCTCTACATAAGCAAATCTTTCCCCAGGTCCAGCAAAATTTAAAATATCCATAAAGAAATTAAATCAGGTTAGTACTTTGTATTCTGAGTACTCAGTCAAATGTTAATGTTTTTCTTCAGTGAATGTAAATCTCTAACAGGAAGTCATAATTACTTCTGTTATTGCTATCTTCATAATGATTCATAAGTAAGGAACTGCTCCATCCCATACATTTCTAATATAGGACAGTATTGTGTGATTTTGTGTGTGTGTGTGTGTGTGTGTGTGTGTGTGTGTGAGTGAGTGAGTGAGTGAGTGAGTGAGTGAGAGAGAGAGAGCAGTTTATATTGAAAATTCGTAATCAAGAGTAATAAACTGTATATACCAATGAATGCATGGTGCTGGAATTATAATAGACAAAATTCTTACAAGTGTCTGTGATAATCACAATTCATCCTGAGAATCATCTCAGGTATTGTGGAATTGTATAGTTATATTTGGATGGTATATAGAGAAAGGTGTGACTTCAGGTTTTTTCTGTGTAAAACGGTGCTTAGTTATTTAATATGGTTGTTTCAATTTTCACCTTCAAGTATAGGGAAATATAGATTCAGTATGATAAAAGTACAATCAATACAAAAAAAATTATATTTACTGAGTGAATTTTCCTGCAGTTCCCTTTCATAAGCTGATAAAGTGTGATAGTTATATTTTACAGTCAAATATTGTAAAATTAGATGCTGTGTGGTGGTGTTTACACCATTAAGAGAAAGAGACTTTAAATGTTTGTAAAGACCTGTAGGATGAAGATTTGTGCACCAAAAAGGCAAATAAAAAAGAAACAAACCAAATGTCACTAATGAAAGTGAATTTCTTAATATAATCTTCACATTTCAAGCACTGCAAGAAAGCTATAATTAGTGACTGTGCCCTGTGACGCTCAGTTTTTGCACGCAGTATATAAGGATATTTTAAATTTCATGGAATATTATATACTGAAATGAGGCATTCTGGATGTAATTTAAACAGTGCAATATGCACAGCAGACCTGTAAAGCACTCTAATTATTTATATTAATGTAATGCTAACTATCCATTACTACTTTTCCTGTCATATACATAAGATTTTATATGGAAGAGCATTAGACAAATCTCTGCTAAACAATATATTTCCCGTGGAAGTGATTGCTACTTAAGAGCATTTTTGTACAGTATTAGATTGCTATTTTACACTGTAGCATACCAAATGACAAGTATAATTTAATAAAGTACATATACGTCTTACAAAAATGAGGAAATTGTTTAAATTTTTTGCACAGCCTAACACTATTTCTACTGTTGAATATGATCTCAAACCTGATATCCACATGCTCCGACTTAAGTGTTAAAGATATATATTAAAGAAATACAGATCTTGGTAAATGTTTCGTGTGTATGCTGTCGTATTTACTCTGTAATTGTGTAGTTCAAGAGTCCGCAGCTTGTGGTCGTGCGGTAGCGTTCTCGCTTCCCGCGCCCGGGTTCCCGGGTTCGATTCTCGGCGGGGTCAGGGATTTTCTCTGCCTTGTGATGACTGGGTGTTGTGTGATGTCCTTAGGTTAGTTAGGTTTAAGTAGTTCTGAGTTCCAGGGGACTGATAACCATAGATGTTAAGTCCCATAGTGCTCAGAGCCATTTGAACCATTTGTAGTACAAGAGAAACAACTTTAAATGAACATGCTGTCATTATGGTTAAGGTGCCACTCATACTGGGAAAAAGGAGTGTTTTTGTAAACAGTTCCATTTTGTATAAGGCCTTTCAACTAAAAGTGGAGCTGGAGATTTCAATAATTTTTCAATAGTTTCAGTATTTTATGTTTTTAGCATTAAGATCATTTCAGTGTTTTAAGCCTCATTAGAGGATCAATACTTAACATATTTGCAAATTGCTGATTCATAAAATTTCTCTTCGAGAAAAGAATCACCAACCAATTCTCCAACATTTTTCGTTTTCATTGAAATTGAGAGTTTTTTTGAAAGCATTACAATTATTAGTCTTTCCTCTCTGGGTCCCGGAAAGACAACTACGTTTCCTCTTGATGTATACAAGACAGCCTAGGTTATGGTGTTCTTTTTAAGGAATGTGCATTTACTGTTTTGGTAATGAGGAAATAGCAGTACTTTCCAGCCCATCTCTTCTGTAAATAGCAAATTAAATCAGCCCATGTGCTATTTTTGTTAAATTGTATTCTTGAAATGTGCACCACAGGAATATCCCTATTCTTGTGTGATACAATACTGGAAAATCCTTATCTTATCTTTAGTATTTGCTTGATAATTTGATCCATAGTTACTACACCTTTGAGGGGAAAACAAATCTAAGACATGGTGTAGTGTATCAGTTTGGAATGAAATGCTTGATTCAGTGGACATTTAATATTATTTTGCTTTTAATTTTATTTTATTTGAGCAGTACATCGGATGCAGTAATAAGAGACTTTTTCTCGTTGATCAGTACAACTAATACTTTCCTTAGATAATTATGTAGAAATCTTTCCTATGTATCGTACCATACACAAAAATGGATTTGTTTTGTGCGTGCGTTCGTGTGTGCGTTCTACATGTCATCTTCATCTTCTCTTCAGGAATTAGGCAGGAATTGCCTGTTACGCTACCCATCTCTGTCAGGGTCTTCCTCTCTCTCTCTCCTCCCATGGCACTTATAATTTCTTGTATTTAAGGGAAGTCTCTCACTCTTCGTCGTTTGTAGATGTATGTTCCATTTTCTTCTGTAGTCTTGAATATTATCTTTGAGGCTAAAGGTTTGCAGTTCTTCTCTAATATCTTGATTTCTTGAGCCTGTCTTCTCTTGTGCAAACTTTAATGCCTCTGAGGAATTTCAATTCTTGTGCCTGAATCCTATTTTCTTGCTTCTTGGTAATCACCCAAGTCTCACTTCCATAGAGCAGTGTGGGAACTGCAAAAGTTATGTAAAATTTAATTTGAGTGTCTTTCCTGGTTTTCTTTTTAGGTTTCTTTTAATTGTTCCACATACTCAGCTGAATTTACTAAGCTTAATTTCAATATCTCTGCTGTAGCCATTTGTCATTTCACATCCGAGGTAATTGAAATAGTTTACTTGGTCGAAGATATTCTGATCTATCACTATTTTGCTTCTGATTGGTTCTTTCTCCATAAAGGCCATTATCATAGTATTTTCTTTTGAAATTTCCATGTTATATTTTGCACTTATTTGTTTTAGCAAGTAGATTCCTTTCTGAAGGTCATCTTCCTTATCTGCTAGGATCACTGCATCATCAGTATATAGTAAATTATTTCAAAGAATGTTCCTGTTTAGGTAGATGTCTAAATTCTGTTTTCCATATATGTATTATTTCGTTAATGTAGATGCTGAAAAAAAGTTAGAGAGATGCAGCAGCCTTGTCATACCCCTTTGTTAGTGGGTATCTCATTAGCTGTTTTACCATGGAGATCTAGAGTGATATTCATGTCTTGATATAAACTTTTTATCGCATTTACTAGATGCTTTGGATATCCGCAGTTCGTCATTATTTCAAAAAGTTTCTGTCTATTGACATTGTCAAAAGCTTTTTTAAAGACAACAAAAGCAATGTGTTTTTCTTTATTATACTCTCTCTGTTTTTCTATTATTTGCTGTAGAATAAAAACTGCATCTCTTATGGAGCATCCTTTCCTAAAACCCATTTGTTCCTCATGCAGTACTGCTTCTGCTATGTTTTTAAGTCTTGTATTTAAAATCTTGGCATACACCTTGTATGCTGCGTCCATTAAACTTATTCCTCTGTAATTACTGCATAGGGTTTTATCTCCCTTTTTAAAAATTGATAACACTCTAGCTGTCTTTGGGAATACTCTTCTTCTTCCAATATTCGTTGAAGAGATGTAGCAGTCATTGGTGTAGCACCATTCCTTCATATTTTAATAATTCAGCATTAATGCTGTCTTTTCTTGTTGCTTTTCTGTTCTTAAGTGGTGTTAGTGGAGATGTTAATTTTCAGACTCTATTCCAACCAATCCTTTCTCATCTAGCTGTTCAATTTCAGTTTCTTGTGCTATAAGATCATACCACAATTTGCTGTAATGGTTTATCCACTATTCTTCTTCGATACTATTTATTTGTATCTTCTACAAGTCTCCCTCTAAATCACTAGATCGATTTCAACTAAATTTGGTACACCTACTACATATTATTTAGGAACAAGTACTGTTGGAGTAAAAACCCTAGGTTCCATAGGGGTGGGTGGCACAGAAGGGCTGGTAACCTCTGACATCTAGGCTGACATGCATGACAGATCGCGGATGGGCACAACTGAGCAGGGAGATTGAGGTGGAGAAAGATGACGTGCTACAGACGCGAAATTTAACCGACAGGAAGAGGATGCTGTGATATGCAAATGATTAGCTTTTCAGAGCATTCACACAAGGTTGGCGCCGGTGGCGACACCTACAACGTGCTGACATAAGGAAATTTTCCAACCGATTTCTCATACACAAACAGCAGTTCACTGGTGTTGCCTGGTGAAACGTCGTTGTGTTGTTGTGATGCCTCATGTAAGGAGGAGAAATGCATACCATCACATTTCCGACTTTGATAAAGGTCGGATTGTAGCCTATCGCGATTGCGGTTTATCGTATCCCGACATTGCTGCTCACGTTGGTCGAGATCTAACGACTGTTAGCAGAATATGGAATTGGTGGGTTCAGGAGGGTAATACGGAATGCCGTGCTGGATCCCAACGGCTTCGTATCACTAGCAGTCGAGATGACAGGCATCTTATCTGCATGTCTGTAACGGATCGCGCTGGCACGTCTCTATCCCTGAGTCAATAGATGGGGACGTTTGCACGACAACAACCATCTGCACGAACAGTTCAACGACGTTTGCAGCAGCATGGACCATAAGCTCGGAGACCATGGCTGTGGGTACCCTTGACGCTGCATCACAGACAGGAGCACCTGCGATGGTGTACTCAACAATGAACCTGGGTGCACGAATGGCAAAAGTCTTTTTTTTTTTTTTTTTTTTTTTTTGGATAAATCCAGGTTCTGTTTACAGCATAATCATGGTCACATCCATGTTTGGCGACATCGCGGTGAACGCACATTGGAAGGGTGTATTCGTGATCGCCATACTGGCGTATCACCCGGCGTGATGGTATGGGGCGCCATTGGTTACATGTCTGTCACCTCTTGTTCACATTGACGGCACTTTGAACAGTGGATGTTACATTTCAGATGTGTTACGACCCGTGGCTCTACCCTTCATTTGATCCCTGCGAAACCCTACATTTCAGCAGGATAATGCACAACTGCATGTTGTAGGTCCTGTACGGGCCTTTCTGGATACAGAAAATGTTCAACTGCTGCCCTGGCTAGCACATTCTCCAGATCTCTCACCAACTGAAAACGTCTGGTCAACAGGGGCCGAGCAACTGGCTCGTCACAATACGTCAGTCACTACTCTTGATGAACTGTGGTATCTTGGTGAAGCTGCATGGGCAGCTATACCTGTACACACCATCCGAGCTCTGTTTGACTCAATGCCCAGGCATATCAAGGTCGTTATTACAGCCAGAGGTGGTTGTTCTGGGTACTGATTTCTCAGGATCTATGCACCCAAATTGCGTGAAAATGTAATCACATGTCAGTTCTAGTATAACATATTTGTCCAATGAATACCCGTTTATCATCTGCATTTCTTCTTGGTGTAGCAATTTTAATGGCCAGTAGTGTAGTATATTCCATATATTGTCCACAATCATCAAATTCCTAAGCAGAATATCTATCTCAAAACCAGTACATACAAGATTTTACATCAGAATGACCATTGAATAAAGAGGTCATTTGTTTCAGTAAAATTACTTCTATTGTGCTTGTTACATGCATGTACTCTGGGGACATCACATTACTACAATGTGGGTCAGCGATTTGAAGACCTCGTACGTAGCACCTGTGCAGCTACTTCATCGCTTGAAATAACTGCTATTGTCATCCGATCTTGAAGATGGCTGTTGCCCTTTGGCATGGTTCTCCACATGAAAATAAATCAATAAATTCACACAGTAATTATGGTCTCCTATATCATAACTTGTTTTATAGCTTTTTGTTCATGAGAATCATTTGTTAATAACGATAGGTAGGGATGAACATCACTCTTCTTCTCAGTGATGTGTAACACCACAATGGTCCTAGGGAATCGTGTTGAACCGTAGGATGCATTTTTTTTAGGAGTCCCTCTAGCAATCTTCCCTAGCCATAGAGAATCGTAAATCTTGCACCTAGTTCAGTTTCAATAGTTATGTTTCTGTGATCTACCTCCAGGGCCAAACCATTCTTCTCATTTCTCCACAGCCTGTACATTATCTCTCACCCATTTCATCTGCTTGTCTGCATGCTAACTGAGGGGAGGATACGGTTCCAATCCACATTCAACCATCCTGATTTAGATTTTAATTTGTCTAAATCACTCCAGGCAAATACAGGGACCATACCTTCAAAAGGGCACAGCCGATTTCCTTCCCCATACTTGAAACAATCAAAATTTGTGGTGCGGATCTAATGATCTCGGTGGTGATGTTAAACCCTAATTTTCCTTCTCCAGGTTAATAAACACCTGCACCCACATATAAGCCACACAGCACCAAGAGTGCCTCCATTTAGATAGCTGTCATCCCTCTCACTCCCCAAGTCTTGGTTGTAAAGTCTTGCCAGTCATAGACAGCCTGCAGTGATGATACACTCCTTACTCAGTATTTTGAAGACCTCTACAGGCACTATCACCTAAATCGGGGCCATCAGCAGACACTTTTGTCATTATCATTCTGGACTGGAATTTCTCAACCACCATTGCCCATCAGTTCTTTATTTACTTTCTTTGTGCCCCAAAGTGTGTAGTACCATTCCCAAAACTCCGCTACTTCCAAATTTTTATTGTGCTGCCTACTCAACTTGTACTCCAGTCTCCCCATTATTTCAAAGTCTGTCACACATGAGCCATACCTATGTGAAAGGCACAGGTAAAAGGATTATTCCATGTACCTATCCACGACATTGTATTACAGTCTCGCCATAGGTATGTCCTACCACACCAGTCAGTGCTACCAGTGAAAGCAGCCATATCATATGTCAAGCCTGCTACAACTACTGAAATTTATTATTATTATCATTATCATCATCATCATCATCATTATTATTATTATTATTATTATTATTATTATTATTATATCATCATCATCATCATCATTTGTGGCCACCAAATATTGTCTGCTTGGGTGTAAGACCACAACCCAATTGGGGAGAAGGGCAAAGTTGATCATATAGTGGCATAGCATGTCACTGAGCACAAGATGGTAGACTTCAACATGTGGGAAATGGCATCTCTAATGACACAATCAACTCTCATCAGCTTCTCTGAATTGCATATTTATAAACTGTGTTCACCACACACATTTCAGCTCTCTGTTTTCAGTAGTCCCACAATGCATATGCTTACTGCCTTGTCCCCGCCCTTCTTCCCTCATATTCATATCGGTTTCTTTCACATTACTGCTTCAGTCTGGTTCTCTCACATCAGTGAATTTGTGGGTCCGCACTGTTCCCCATCTATTCCATCCTGTAACCTCCCCAACCATCACCACCATGTCTGCCACCTCTTGTAATGTTAACACTTATGTAGGCAACTAGTTTCAGTTGCTTGAGGCTGCAGACGTGTGTGTGTGTGTGTGTGTGTGTGTGTGTGTGTGTGTGTGTGTGTGTGGAGGGGGGGGGGGGGGGGTTGACAAAGGCCATTGGCCAAAAGCTTTAAGTGTGTAAATCTGTGTTGTGCCTATCTGTGACTCACCATCTCTGCTATATGGCGAGTAGCAACCTTCCTGCTCATAATAGTAATAAATTTCCATCCTGGATTTTCCATTATTTGAACTTAAGAACAGTGTATTTGTGGTGGGGCAGTCATCAGCCAATGGAAAAGTAGACAGTAGTTGAAAACTATGCAAAGCAAGTGGAGACTGGGGCTTTTCAAATGAAGAGCTCAGGTGAATGATTCTGGACACTTGGATATTTGTTGTTGACAGAGACAGACCTGACTATGATAACAAGTGGTATTCGATCATGTAGGTGATTGATTCAGGGCAGTGAACTGCCCCTACCATACTTAAACTCCTGAAGGTATTTTATATATTCAGAGGTCTGTAAGTGATCCAGAGTAGGATAGACAGAATGAGAGTTTCTACTTGTCATCTCAGGTGTGTTAATTTGCAAATCATCTTGTTGAGATATGAAGTGTTTTGAGCTGGTGAATATTTAGAGTATTGCGATTACGAAATGGACTTAGTTTTTGCTTATATTTGATGACACTATTGTTTGGGGGTTTTGCTACCATTCTCGTAATGCTCCCAACATAACTTTATTGCATTTGGTAAGGGTATTTTGTGTCTGTATTTTAACTGAATATTGTAGAACCACTTCCCGTTTATTTGAAATGTCCTTTCTTGAATAAACATAATTAAATTTTATTATCTGCATCAGTTACAGATGTTAGAATAGAACTCTTGTTATTAAAATATTCATTTAACTTTTGTGTGTGTTTTATTAACTCACAATTCTAGCCAATGCATAGACTATTTGATCACAGCTGCAGGTTATTACTTGCAGCGAATTAGCTGCAGGGCACGAAAGCAGATGTGCATGGCTCGACCCTATGACTACATTGAGCAGTTCTTTTTAACAAATCTGTGCACAGCCTAAGTACCTAAAGTATGAACAAGCACAGATAAAGATGCAACTGGTTTGCTCTTATGGGATGCTGTTTAGAAGGGTTTTCTTGTCCTGAATATGAATCTAATCCCTTCAGAATTAAAATTGTAATTCTAATGTGTTACAATATTCTGTGGTCTGGATCCCAAATCTATTGCATGATAGGCAGTTTGCAGGGGGCTCCGAGCATAAGATTTTGCAGTAGTTGCCTGTGTGAGAACTGGTAGCAAAAGTTAGGTATGGGGAAGCTAGGCATGGAACTTATAGAAAAACAGAAGAGTGCTACACAGAGGTGTACGAAGTTAAAAGTCTGCTGTGGCCAGCACTGATGGAGACTAACAGCAGCACTGGCACCGAGGGCCACCAGTGATGACTTCATTAATCAGCATGTGCATCTGCAACATCTACACATTTGGTTACAGCAGAAGCAGCCAGCATGACCAATAAGATAAGTGCTTATGCCAATAATGTCAATATGTGTGAACCCACAGTGTTACCATGAGTGATGGAGCTTCCAAAGATTTAGCACTCACCCATCATGTGTGGTTCACATAATGTTAGTGGACTAGTTAGTCCAAAATCTGGACATAGTACTATTGATAGTGACAATATTACTGATGGGGCAGATAGTCCAAAATCAGAGAGGGATAGTAAACGTTCAGACAATACATCATCATAATTAACCCAAACTTTGCTAGATAAGCAATCTAGTATAGGGTCACTGAGTACAAAAATGGAACAGGGAAATTCTGGCCTTAGTTCAAATATTGAAAGTGTAAACACTGAAGCTGGAAAAAGTCAGATATTGGAGGGGTTATTGATACAGAGTTGGAAGTTTTAAGGACAGACATGAGCAACATTTCTCAGAAGGTTTGCATGGTAAACACCAGAGCTGATGCGGTAGCAAAGGATTTCAGGGAAAAGTTGGAAAAGATAAGAACAAGCTGGATGTGTCATTAAGAATTGTGTGCTGAGGCAAAATGCACTTGAGGAAGTAACCACTGAAAGCGTGAACAATTTGCCGGATAGAGTAGCAGAATGTGAAAAGGAGGTGCTTAAAAATAGAGTATTTTGAATCAACATTAAATAAAGAAGCTGTGCAGCATGAACACAAGTTTAAAAGACACGAGGGCATAATTAAATTCTTTTATCAGCTCCATGGGTTAATTCAGGAATGAGAAACTGTTTTGCAAATGATGAAAAATACCATCCAGTCGATTTTTCTTGCTGAGTGTAGAGAATAGGTTTGTGAGAGAAATGTCAGAAGAACCAAAAATTAAGTTAGCTAAAAGACATGTTGAGGGCAATGCACAGTCATTGGCAAATTTGATGAGTGCTTAATCTGCTACCTATGAAGATTTGTTACCCTATGAAGATTTGTTACCTGAACAAATTCTACAGTGAAGCAAAACAAACATGACTTCAGAATGAGTTCCTAAACAGACAAAGTTTTAAACACAGAAGTGGGTCGCTGTGATGGTAGCAGTATTTTCAAAGGAGAAAGGGAATTATTACAATGCAAATCAAAACTGGAAACAAGGATTTGAGGGGCGGGAGCCTCAAGAAATGTAACACGAATATGAGGTCGGGAAATTAGATATTGTCATATCTCGGGTCTGGAGATGGTGAAATAAACCAGTGTTGAAAAGGACGCAATACTTTAAAAATTCTGTGGATGTCAAAAATTCAACGAAGAAGCCATAAATGTTGGAGATGGAAATTGTAAGAAATTAAATTAAAATAAAATGCGGAGTACTTTTAAGCAGAAAACCATAAAGAGGGTGCAAGAAATATGATAAAATATGTTGAGAGATTTGATGATGAGGATATGGGGCTGGAAAATTTATTTGTGGAAAGGAAGTAAGTGATGGAATTAATGTGCGTTTTGTGGAAAATTCTGTGAAAACGAGCAGCAGAGGTGGATCTGAATTTGGTGGTGACAGAACATATGATGAATTCTAATGAGCACTAGTCAGTAGCAACAGTTATAGTGATGGCAGTGAAAGTGATATAGGTGATTTTTGTATCAACAGAAATAAGTGAAGATATCTGAAGGCAACGAAGCTGTAGTCTCATCAGCTGGAGATGAATTTTTTATTTGTTTGGGAGATGATGATAGTACTGAATGGTATGACAAGGAAGAATCTGACTACTCTATAAATGATTGGAAGTGGTATGGGAAAATTTTGAAGTCATTACTGTCTCATTGGTGGGTACAGGTCTTAAAGGGAGGAAATATGAAACCAGAGTGAAAGAGGTGTTTAATGAATTGTTTGAAAGTGATAATGAAGATGAAGGTTGGTCTGAGCTTTAATGTGTACAGTAGACATGAATAAAAAAAGGAACATATATTGAAAACTATCTTTTGAGGGAGAAGCGGTTAGAGTAGGAAGAAATAATCAATGTGCAATTGATATGAGTAATGGAAAAAGAAGTGCACTTTTAGATTCCATTAGTAATCTGTTGGCTGTATCAGAGCAATATGTAAATAGAAATAAGAATAAGAAATTTGTATTGTTTCCAGTCAACAGTGTTAGGATTAAGACGGCAGTTAGTGGGTGAGCTAAATAAGTGAAGAGTTTAAGTGTAGTGATTATTGTTTTAGTATGAGATGTTTGACCATGAATAGTTTAGTTAAAGATCTTGTGTTGAGTACGCATTTTCTGTTTAAATATAAAAATTCTTTGAATTGTTTTGAATAATACTTTGGATCTGAAGTAGAGGGTAAGAGAAGGGAAGTAAAATTCAAAAATCTGTTAACTGGAGACCAACAAATTGTTCACATAGTAATTATTGAAGGTTAGGGCAATTATAATTCTATATATCACCAAATAAAAGAAACTAGAGAAGCAGCTGAAGATATTTTGATTGCAAAAAGGAGGAATTGTGTAATTTGTTGAGTCATTATGAGAATATTTTCTCAGACAAGCGTGGTAGGGTGGTGAATTTTGAATATTCAATTACAGTGAGGCCACACAAGCCTATCATATCAAAACCATACATGACTGCTCTCGCTAATCTGGAAGCAGTGCAGGGTAGACAAATGTTGGCGTTCTAGGCACGCAGTCCGGAACCGCGCGATTGCTACGGTCGCAGGTTCGAATCCTGCCTCGGGCATGGATGTGTGTGATGTCGTTAGGTTAGTTAGGTTTAAGTAGTTCTAAGTTCTAGGGGACTGATGACCACAGATGTTAAGTCCCATAGTGCTCAGAGCCATTTGAACCAACAAATGTTAGCAAATGTTAGAATGGATACTGTGGAACAAGGTAGGAGTGATTACTGCAGTCTAACTGTAATTGTTAAAAGGAGGATAACTCAGTAACAACAGTTTAAAATATTCGCAGATTCAATAAGGTTACAGTAAGAGCACTAGATCAGCCAAGCAACATGGAAGAAGTTGTTCACAATATATAACTGATGTTGGGTGTTGATTTGACCTCTGGCTTTTGGTAAATTCTGTTGGCTTCAGGATGTAGGCAATACATTGCTTTCCTGTTCGATGGGCAAAGTTATCACTGCAGAGGGGTTGCCATTCAGATTAGCAATATTTGTTGCGGTTTTCATTAGAGCGCTAAGTCGTACTCGGAGATCGATTAATAAGCAAACTTCTTGTCTATGTGAATGATATTTTGATTGCCATGAAATCTTGGTGTGAATGTTGCAAGTTGTTTTAGGAAGTGCCCATGGCCTTAAAAAATGGAGGAATTACCATAAAACTCTGAGTGTGAATTTGTTGGAGTGGAAATTCAGTTTTCGGGTCATAAACTCTCATCTGGAGGTCTTTTGCCAGGAAGTGACAAACTTAAAGCAATTCCAGAGTACAAGAGGCCAACTACCAGAAAACAACTAAAATCATACCTGGAGTTGTTTGGTTTCTACTGAAAATTTCTGAGCAGCATGGGGTCGAATGCCCCAAACCTATGTGAACTATTAAAGAACAGTTCAACATGGATGTGGAGCAATGAGTGTGTAAGCAATAGCTGTAAAGAACAACTTGCACAGTAGTAAAGTATTATACTGCCCCAACATGCCTTTCTTTGTAGCTATGGACAGTTCAGATTATGGAATCGGAAGTGAGGTGTTCCAGGAAAAGTTCGTAGAAGGAGGGAAAGTAAGTCTGCCTCCATCAAAAACGACCATCTAAGTGTCCAGAATTCCTTCCTTGACATGTCATGACTCCCATAGCGTTCTTCTACTGAAGGCCAACCCACCAAAAATGCATCATTCTTTATTTCTACAGACACAATTTCACTACATCCCAGACTAAGCTAATATATTATAATTACATTTAAATAAAGATATGTTACAAATATTTAGTCACACTAAATTTTTTGCAATAATTACAAATACAGATTTGTTCATAAATAAATAAGCTAGTATTCTTGTGCAAGTGTGCTCATGTTAAATAACAATGAATTGTCATTAAATGTTGTTGAAACAATTATTTATGCCTTCTTGAAAGGAGAATGTTTTCATTCTCTTTGCAATTGAGATGTCTGCTAACACATGTGATTGACCACTTTTAGATTAGCACAGTTTTTTTAATAGCACTTGCAACCAACATTTATTTAAAGTTACTGGCAAAATAGTAAAATTCATTAAATAACTGAACAAGTATGTCAAGAAATGACATATTCATGTGGTATTCATATGCTGTGTAATTGTGGAGAATACAATGTTCTGACAAACATTTGTGTAATGAAAAAAAATATAAAAGAGGTCATAAGTCAATAAATAAATCAGATATAAATTAGTGCCTTTCTGGTATGATAGCTATCATGTGATGCCATCATCTGAGATATTGTTTGTTGAAATTGCACGAAGCATTTAAAAGGTGTTAATTCAGACATTCATGATGAGAATGTTTATTCACTATGAAATATTAACTTACATAGCTTTAAATATATTGAAAATATTGTTGTGTCACTGAATGTTTCTCATTTTTCTGAAGTCACAAATGTATTCAGATTTGCTTTAATACTTGACTGTAAATTTTTATAAATTCTCAGAGAGCTGCAAGAACCCATCTTTCAGCTTGTCTGACACACTGCCATTTTTGGTGCATCTCTTGCACAATGAGCATGTGAGTAACAGCTGTCCAAATTCCCAGATTTCCAGTGATGTTGCTCATATATTGTACCTGGTATTGCTCGTACCGTCATCTAGCCAGACCTGCTGCGCGGTGCATTCTGAGCCTCGGGCCCACTGGTGTTCGGCATACAATAATTTCACCTCCCCTCATACCACCTCCAGGTACCAAATCAGTTGCCTACACACACGTAATATTACACTCTCACACTGCTATGTGCGACACACCATTCATTGCACCTGCACTGTGCAGCGAGTGCCCTCTGGTCTCTCATTCTTACCCAGTCCCTCTGTCCCTCTGCCTTCCTTCTTCATCTCACCCACTCCAAGTAAGGCAAGCTCTCGGCCACGGTATTGTGCGCAACAGGAACAATGTAGCTAGTCTGCAGTGCCTGTGCACTCTGAAGAAGCATTATAGTGCTTAAACTGAGCTACCATCTACCAGTTTGCATGCTTTTCTGTCACGCAACACCCACATCATAAGGTGAGTGTTGCGTTTACTAATTTCATGTCTGCTATTACCAAATTCGTTTTTATATAAATAATTTTTGTATATTCTTGTTAACGAAGGAATAAAAATACTCATTTCACAATGCACATCTTTTGAAAATGCAGAGAGCCATGGGATTTGCATAATACTTAGGTTTCAAGCCGAGGTGCTCCCAGGAACAATATAGAGTGGGATTCACTGATACCCAAAATACAGACAGGCATTACAACACAATTATTTGCAAACTGCCTTTCATCAGGAGAGAGACATGGGAATAAGTTGTGGAATGTCATGCAAATGCTGGGGTGGTGGTGGTGGTGGTGGTGGTGGTGGTGGTGGTGTGTGTGTGTGTGTGTGTCAGCTGTTTTGATTCACAATATTAAGTTTGCAATCAGCTGATACATATTGGGCAGTATGGAGTGAGAACACAATATTTGTTAGTAAAAAAGGTGGAACAGGGCCCATAATGTGCTCATCACAAATTATGTCCACTGAATCTTGAATTGAAAGGATTAAGGCTATGATCAATGGTGCTTTTACATTGCAGTGTGAACCAATGAGATGCCAAATCTGCGAGTAGTGACACTTTAAATAATGGATAAAGTAAAAGTACTGAGGGACTGACAGGCACATAAATAAGATTCAAGTTGTTGCAAGGTTAATTTACGTACAGTATATCTGACATAATCATCCCAAGAGAATCAGGATCTGTACAGATATTTAAAAAAAATTGCCATTTATTCTTTAGTCTCAGTTGCACATTTTTAATTACATCACACGTTTTGATCACACTGGATCATCTGATCTAAGTAGGTGCATCAGTAAACCATCTTGTCTGTCCAAAAAATCGTTGTTGTTGTTGTTGTTGTTGTTGTGGTCTTCAGTCCAGAGACTAGTTTGATGCAGCTCTCCATTCTACTCTATCCTGTGCAAGCTTCTTCATCTCCCACTACCTACAGCAACCTACATCCTTCTGAATCCGCTTAGTGTATTCATCTCTTGGTCTCCCTCTACAATTTTTACCCTCCACGCTGTCCTCCAGTACTAAATTGGTGATCCCTTCATGCCTCATGTGTCCTACCAACCAATCCCTTCTTCAAGTCGAGTTGTGCCACAAATTTCTCGTTTCCCTGTAGCACCACATTTCGAAAGCTTCTATTCTCCTCTTGTCGAAACTATTTATCATCCACGTTTCACTTCCATACATGGCTACACTCTATACAAATACTTCCAGAAATGACTTCCTGACACTTAAATCTACACTCGATTTTAACAAACTTCTCTTCTTCAGAAACACTTTCCTTGCCATTGCCTGTCCAAATTTTATATTCTCTCTACTTCGACCATCATCAGTTATTTTGCTCCCTAAATAGCAAAACTCATTTATTAATTTAAGTGTCTCATTTCCTAATCTGATTCCCTCAGAATCACTTGATTTAATTCGACTACATTCCATTATCCTCATTTAGCTTTTGTTGATGTTCATTTTATTTCCTCCTTTCAAGACACTGTCCATTCCGTACAGCTGCTCTTCCAGGTCCTTAGCTGTCTCTGACAGAATTACAGTATCATCGGTGAACCTCAACGTTTTTATTTCTTCTCCATGGATTTTAATTCCTACTCTGAATTTTTCTTTTGTTTCCTTTACTGCTTGCTCAATATACAGATTGAATAACATCGGGGAGAGGCTACAACCCTGTATCACCCCCTTACCAACCAATGCTTCCGTTTCATGTCCCTAGACTCTTATAACTGCCATCTGGTTTCTGTACAAATTGTAAATAGCCTTTTGCTTCCTGTATTTTACCCCTACCACCTTCAGAATTTGGAAGGGTGTATTCCAGTCAACATTGTCGAAATTTTTCCCCAAGTCTACAAATGCTAGAAACATAGGTTTGCCTTTTCTTAATCTATTATCTAAGGTAAGTTGTAGGGTCAGCATTGCCTCACGTGTTCCAACATTTCTATGGAATCCAAACTGATCTTCCCCGAGGTCAGCTTCTGCCAATTTTTCCATTCGTCTGTAAAGAATTCGTGTTAGTATTAGGAGCCGTGACTTATTAAACTGGTAGTTCGGTGATTTTCACATCTGTCAACACCTGCTTTCTTTGTGATTGGAATTATTACATTCTTCTTGAAGTCTGAGGGTATTTCGCCTGTCTCATAGATTTTGCTCACCAGATGGTAGAGTTTTGCCAGGTCTGGCTCTCCCAAGGCTATCAGTAGTTCTAATGGAATGTTGACTACTCCCGGGGCCTTGTTTTGACTTAGGTCTTTCAGTGCTCTGTCAAACTCTTCACGCAGTATCATATCTCCCATTTCATCTTCATCTACATCTACATCCTCTGCCATTTCCATAATATTGTCTTCAAGTACATCACCCTTGTATAGACCCTACTCTATATGCCTCATCTGTACTTGACTGTTTCATAACATCTAACCAATTTTCATTTTCTAAGATACTTATGAACTGATGACAGCTGTCCACAGAGAAGTTTCTTTTGTAAATATTATTTACACCTTTATCTTCCTTTGACCTTAAAGGGATTTCAATTGTGAGAGCATTGTGGTAAATCTATGTTTGTTACCTCTATGTCAGTTGCTGACATATTTGAGAAAATGTTATCTATGAGGCTATTGGAGGTGTTTATTCTAGTTGAATTGTTTATGTGTGGTGACATGTTGGAACTCTTTAATATGTCCAAAAATTGCCTTTTTTGTTGACTTTCAACTAGAAGATTAATATTGAAATCACCACAAAGAATAATCACAGTTTCTTTTTTGTAAATAGTATTTAATAACAATTCTAATTTATCAAAAAAGGCTTGTATGTTTCCACATGGTGACCTATACACTGTTATGACTATGACTTTTTTCATCAGGCCATATAGCTGGACAGTACATGCTTCAAAAAACTTTTCAATACTTAAGTTCTCTGCTTCACATCTCTTTTTAAATTCTAACTCTTGTCTAAGGTAAATACTGACTCCACCACCTTTTGCAATTTTCCTACTATAATGATTTGCCAGTTTAAATGGATTAATATGAATACTATTTATTTCTTGGTCCTTACACCAATGTTCAGTAATACACAAGACATCAGGTTGGGTGTTACTTACTGCTATTTCAAGTTCACAATATTTGTTCTTGAGGCACTGCACATTTAGAGTCATAATCTTTAGAACAGGGCAGTGAGCACCGATGGTATTTCTCCTTTCGTTTAACACTGTTATCTTGGAGTTTTCATTATGGCTGGATACCAAAAATCCTGTTGTTCCACAGGTTTCTTGTTTCTGTTGCTTTTCCTACTTGAAGTGGATGATGCTGATTGATTGTTTATACTAGCTGTGGCAGCTGATGACGTTTTAATATTTCCTATAGCAGATGTTGATGTTTTTAGTGCTTCAGCAAATGTTGCTCTTGTTAAGATATTCATTTCTTCTGCTTCTGCCCTAATTTGGAGTGGGATTTTAGGGAACTTTTCTACTGTTATACGGATTATTTCTTCTAGTATCTTTTCACCCATCATCTTTTTTCCATAATAGTTCCTGTGCTGTCCATGCCTCGTGAAATGATTTCTCACTGAGCTGTCTGCATCCACAAAAGTTGCACACTTTGAAACAGATGTAAATAGAATGTTTGATAACTTTCATGGATCATATAAGTACTATTTTGACAGTCTTCCCACTAAAGCAATGTAAATTAAAACCAACCAGAAAGAAAAGTTGGATTACTAAGGGCATAAAAATCTCAAGTGAAAGGAAAAGATTTCTACATTTCTATAAAAAACAAAATAATATATCATTATAAATGCAAAATTATATCAAAGGATACAGTAATATCTACAACAAAGTTATTAAAGAGGCAAAGAAAAGGGGAAATGATGAATATATCTGCAAATCAGAAAAAAAAACACAGGCTGCATGGAACATCGTCAGCCGGCCGGTGTGGCCGTGCGGTTAAAGGCACTTCAGTCTGGAACCGCATGACCTCTGCGGTCGCAGGTTCGAATCCAGCCTCAGGCATGGATGTGTGTGATGTCATTAGGTTAGTTATGTTTAATTAGTTCTAAATTATAGGCGAGTGATGACCTCAGAAGTTAAGTCGCATAGTGCTCAGAGCCATTTGAACCATTTTTTTTCAACATCGTCAGATCTGAAACACACACAAAACCAGTGACAAAAAATATTAACTTAAAGCTGGAAAGCAAACAAGTATCTGTAGCTACCTCTGTAGCTAATATCTTCAATGAATACTTTGGCAGAGCTGCAAATGATCTTATCCAAAGCAACTTTCAGAATACTATTATGCACTACATTGAGAACTATAAACCTCCCATGGGGTCTATGTTTCTCAAGCAGGTCACACAGAGTGAGCTCATACTGGCAATGAGATCATTAAAGAAACTTTCATGTGGTTTTGATGAGATTCCAGATTGTATTATAAACCAAACAAGATATCATATTGTAGAACCTCTGAAGCATATTGTTAATCATTCCTTTTCCACAGGTACTTTTCCAAATCTTCTAAAGATTGCAAAAGCAGCCTTCTTGCACAAAAAGGGAGCCACAGACAATGATAACAATCACAGACCTGTAGCACAGCTTAGTGGATTCTCAAAGATCTTTGAGAAGCTCTTTTATAATATGTTGCTAGAGTTTGTTAACAAAAACTCATTGCTGTCAAATCATCAGCATGACTTCAGGCAATCTAGATCCACAACCACAGCAGTCGATGAATATTTGCACTCCATTGTAAAAGCTGTAGATGAAAAGGAAATGGCTACTGGAATATTCTTGGACCTATCCAAAGCATTTGACATTTTAGATCATGGTATCCTACTACGTAGAAAGGGAATTAGAGGTATTGCAAATGAATGGGTTAGATCATATCTTACTAGCAGGCAACAAAAAGTTGTTCTCAAACAAGACACAATAACTGAAAACATTTCAAGAAGAACAACGTACACATCAAAAAAACTACCATCAAATATGGTGTGCCACAAGGATCAACATTAGGTCCTATCCTCTTTCTTTTATATATTGATGACCTGAATGACACTGTCCATACCAAACAGAAAACTTTATTTGCAGATGATACCAGCATTTTGATTGCAGGGTTAGACCAAAAAGATCAATTAACTATAGATGAATCATTGCTGGAGCTAACACAATGGTTTGAAAAAAAATCTTATAATTAACACTGGGAAAACAGTGGCCATGAACTTTCATATAGCCCACGATAAACAACAAAATGAACACACACTGAAAGTAAACAACAAAATTGTAAAATTAGTTGATGATGTTAAGTTCCTAGGAATATATCTGCAGAGTGATCTCAAGTGGAATACACACATTAAAGCTCTTACAACCAAGCTATCGTCAATCTGTTACATGCTACAGATACTAAGCACAAGCTGTAATAGAGAAATAGTAATACAGGCATACCACGCACATTTCCAGTCAGCAATCCGATATGGAATAATATTTTGGGGGAATGCACCTTGTAGTCAATCTGTTTTCAAAACCCAGAAACGAGCTATCAGAATCATCTGCAAGGTTTGTGTCACTCTCTTTTTCCTACCCTAAAGATACTAAACCTTCCATGCCTATATCTATTTGAAACAATAGTCTTTGTAAGAGAATATTTCAGAATCTCCAATGCCTGTCAGCTGAACAGCTCTGTGCACAATTACACAACAAGCAATGGCAATAACATTCATGTCTCATATGCCAGAACATCAGCCTCCCAGAAGAGTGTCCTACATAGAGGCACAAAATTGTATAACCACCTTCCTAACATCATCAAGTTGGTAAAGCAACACAGCTTGTTAAAAAAAAAAAAAAAAAAGCTGAAATCATTTCTGATGGACCACAGTTTCTACTGTGTAAATGAATGCCTCTCAGACTGAAACAGAATTAAATTTTATAATGTTAAATTAATAAACAATTTATGGCGATTATTTGTTTATTAAAGTGTACTAGTTGTACATTTAATGTTGTATATATATATATATATATATATATATATGTGTGTGTGTGTGTGTGTGTGTGTGTGTGTGTGTGTGTGTGTGTGTGTGTGTGTGTGGTTATAATAGAGGGAAACATTCCACGTAGGAAATATATATCTAAAAACAAAGATGATGTGACTTACCAGATGAAAGTGCTGGCAGGTCGACAGACACACAAACATACACACAAAATTCAAGCTTTCGCAACAAACTGTTGCCTCATCAGGAAAGAGGGAAGGAGAGGGAAAGACGAAAGGATGTGGGTTTTAAGGGAGAGGGTAAGG
Source organism: Schistocerca serialis cubense (assembly GCF_023864345.2). Classification (NCBI taxonomy): domain Eukaryota; kingdom Metazoa; phylum Arthropoda; class Insecta; order Orthoptera; family Acrididae; genus Schistocerca; species Schistocerca serialis. Next base: position 599,286,807 of record NC_064644.1, on the reverse strand, counting down.
AGTCATTCCAATCCCGGGAGCGGAAAGACTTACCTTAGGGGGGGAAAAAAAGGACGGGTACATATATATATAGACACACACACACACACACACACACACACACACACACACACACACACACACACACACACACACACACACACAAGCAGACATATTTAAATATGTCTGCTTGTGTCTGTATATGTGTGGATGGATATGTGTGTGTGTGCGAGTGTATACCCGTCCTTTTTTCCCCCCCTAAGGTAAGTCTTTCCGCTCCCGGGATTGGAATGACTCCTTACCCTCTCCCTTAAAACCCACATCCTTTCGTCTTTCCCTCTCCTTCGCTCTTTCCTGATGAGGCAACAGTTTCTTGTGAAAGCTTGAATTTTGGGTGTATGTTTGTGTTTGTTTGTGTGTCTGTCGACTGCCAGCACTTTCATTTGGTAAGTCACATCATCTTTGTTTTTAGATTTTTTTTTTTTGTGTGTGTGTGTGTGTGTGTGTGTGTGTGTGTGTGTGTGTGTGTGAAACAGGCTCCAAGATGCAACGCAACTCCACAAGACGTGCACATTAAGTTTGTTGTTGTTCTTTTTTTGTTTTTGGAACATACAAGGCAGTTTCTTCGTTTTAGTTCCAGAAAGAATTATTAGTTGGTGTTACTTTATGTGACCGGGAAGTCTGTCAACCGGATAATGGTGAGACGTACGTGATGTAGTGGCAACCTCCAAGTTTTGCTAAGAAGCAGGTACATGGTCTTTTATCCACGAATGAGACACAATGAAAAATCGTGAAATCTGAGACTCTTGTATTTGTGTTGAAATATTGGTATGTACGGAATGCATTAAATAGTGCGCAATGAAAGAGGTACATGCAAATCTTTTTTGACCATTTTATTGTTATTCTGTATGTGGGGTAATAACTCAAATATTGATTCAAATGGCCCTGAGCACTATGGGACTTAACTTCTAAGGTCATCAATCCCCTAGAACTTAGAACTACTTAAACCTAACCAACCTAAGGACATCACACACATCCATGCCCGAGGCAGGATTCGAACCTGCGACTGTAGCGATTACGCGGTTCCAGAATATAGCACCTAGAACCGCACGGCCATCCCGGCTGGCCTCAAATATTGGTCTGCCCAATCCAATCTTTTCATGTATTTGTTGTAGTCTAATACACTTTTTTTTATTGTGTAATTGGTTTTTCTACATTTTCTTTGAGTGACAGTCAAAGTGGAATTATGTTTTGTAGAGATCATTCGTATCATTTTAGTTTTCGAAGCTCGCCATACATGTGTGAGTACCTCCCCTTTCCGTTGACGAGAAGTTTGAAACACATTGACTTCTGCGCGCTTTAATTTTTCGGGAAATCCTCTATTTTGCTGTATCGTTCCATAAAACTCGAATTTTATTTTCAAGTAACTTCTTAAAAGTTCTGCACTGTTATAATACTTATCCATGTAGACGTGATGTCACTTTCCATAAGAAGGTGTCAGTAGTTTCATCACTGTATTTGCTAAAGGCTGTCCAGTCTTGAACGAGGAAATGTATCCCGTACTCGAATCACAAAGCATCTGAATGAGTATGCCATATTTCGTAATTTTTGACGGATTGTAAACTTTAACCCTGCAGCGGGCGCATGGCGGCCCGAAACACAATGGTAGAGAAGCTAAAACTGAAATTGAAGGTTTTCTCAAATTGTTTGATCCTGAGATAATTGATTATGTCGTTGCAAACACAAACAAGTACATAAATAACAAGAGACCATCTGTGAATTACTCAAGGGCTAAAGATTGCAAAACTACTTCTGCTTCTGAAATAACGGCTCTTTTAGGAGCACTGTTTCTCATTGCTGTACATAAAGAAAGACGCACAAATTTATTAGAACTGTGGGTATCAAATGGAACAGGAATGAATATTCTAAGGGCAGCATTTAGCTAGAAGCGCTTTCTGTTCTTGCTCCGGTCACTCAGGTTTGATGATACTTCTACAAGAAAAGAATGACTGATAAACTTGCTGCCATCCACAATCTCCACTCAGCATTTCTGAACAACTGCAGAAATAACTACAGTCCAGGGGAGTTCACAATCATAGACGAAATGCTTGTCCCATTTCGTGAACGTTGTGGTTTTGTTCAGTACATGCCCAATAAGCCCGCTAAATATGGATTTAAGTTGTATGCATTGTGTGATAGCAAGACATTTTATACTTTTAATTTTGAAGTATACTGCAGCAAACAGAATCCTCGACCATATGTTGCATCTAATCAGTCAATGGATATTGTGAAGAGATTGATTGAGCCAATCAAGGGAACTCACAGGAATGTAACTACGGACAACTACTACAATAGGTACCCTGTAGCCCAACATATTTTAGAAAATGGTCTAACGTTCATTGGAAAATTGAAAAAGAACAAGAAGGAAGGAAATTCCTCCAGAATTTTTGCCCAACAGATCGCGAGAAATTGGAAACTGTCTTTTCGGATTTCAAGATGACTTCTGTCTTGTTTCATGCCAAACAAAAAGGAACAAGGCTGTGCTTTTCCCGTTGTCAATGCATGAAACTGCTGAAATCGACACCGCTACAGTCAAGTCTGTTGTAAATCTGGACTACAATGCAACAAAAGGTGGAGTCGATACTGTGGATTATATGTGTACATCCTACTCTACACAAAGGACCACAAGAAGATTGCCCTTAGCACTGTTTTTTCGTTATCTGGATATTGCTGGCATAAATTCCCAGGTCTTGTTTTTTGCAAACAATCCAGAGAAAAGATTCAGAAGCAGAACCTACCTAACAACCCTGGCTCTGGATCTGATGGACTGCCATTTGAAAGAAAGGGAGCTCTCTACTCTACCACGAGATATTCAAGGACTTCTGTCACCTCATCAATCAATTCTCGCCAATCATGATGAGACTGTAAGATGTTGCAGGTGTCATCTTTGTGGTGGTAAAACAAATAATAATAAAACTACTGTCACTTGGAATAGCTGCAAAAAATTCGTTTGCAAACAACATTGCCATAATTTTGTCACATGTAGTGATTGCAGAGCTTCTCCAGAGGAAGAAAGTGTGTGATTCTTGATATGTATTTACTGACTGCCTTGTTCTTTATTATTACTACAAAGTTTTTATACATATTACACATTTTTGTAAAACTTGCTTTAACAATGGTAAACAATTGAATCATATCTGTGGTTATAATTTATTTAGAATTTGTTATTAAAGTAGCGTTTAGGAAATATCCTGGAAACGTATGTCAGATATTCTGTAGCAATTTTAATTTTCCTATGCACTTTGGGTATAAGTATACACATCATATTAAAAGTTGCTGTTAAGAATGATGTTATAAACAATAAATAATTAATTCCACCAAAAAATTAAAAAAACTGCTTTTTTATGTACTTAAATGTAGGCGGCACTGAGTGCCGCATGCGCCCGCTGATGCAACAATCTTAAGCGCGCTTGCTACAGGGTTAAAATTTAACTGTCCACGCTACGGTATCATTCCGTCAGCTGTTGAGATGTTTTGATTTAGATTAAAAGTTACTTTAAACTTTTTGAACAAATAATTAATTAGGAATTGCACTTTGTAAAGCTGGTCTGCAATATCCGGTTTATTGTTGTCGGAAAAATGTAAAAATGATAATATTTGTCTGAATCTGTTGCGGGACATTGTTTTGCGAAATATCGGTGTGTGTATCAACGGATTTGCGGACCAGTAATCATCGATCCTTGCTTTTTTTTACAATTTCCATAAGGATAGCAATCTGAAACCATTTTCTAAGTTTGGGTCCTGTAACGTCGACAAATTTGGCATTTTTTTTTTTTTTTTTTTTTGGTCCAGTTTCCTAAAGCTGCAGTTTTTACTGTATTACATGCTGGTTTCGTTGCTAATAATTCAAATACATCGTTCCCAGTATATAATTCTACGATATCCTTGACGCTCTGTGTATCTTTGGGAAATATGTTTGGGCCCAGAGATCCTTCAAATTTGTTATTGGTCCTTGGTAAATCAAAGTCTGACTGCTGTGCACTGTCTTCTTTGTCTGATTGATGCGGATCAGTTGGCAACCGTAGCGTTTGCCGAATTCTTTTTGGACATATTCCACTATCTTCCGAAGATTTGGCTTCACTTTCATTTTTTTGATATCCATTGTCTTCTTCCCAATCGGCGAAGTCGTCCGGAAAGTCAGACAAGACATCCGAGTATTCATCGTAAGCAATCATATCATCTTTTTCGTGTGTCACAATGAAAGGGCATAAGTACTTATAAAAACAAAAAAACTTGTTGATGTCATGTTATTGTCACCTAAACAAAACACCAACAGAATGTAAAAAATACTAAAGTACTGTCGCCGGCCACTGAGCTATACCATGCACATGACACCACTGCGGTGTCGCCGGTCATTGACTGCTATTTTGCGCACGAAACCACTATAGTGTCGCCGGACGGCATATTGTTAAGAAAAAAGTCATCTTTATGATTATAAACAGCATAATGAGTGAGGGTGATGTTCATAAATGATGACAATTGAAATGAAAATTTTAACTTCAAGAACTTTATAGTGTACAAAAAAGAAATTGTTCAGACAGGTAACTATTTGGGTTTAATAAGTTTTTCATATAATTCATTCACTAAAAAAGCAAAATGGTGAAGACATAATTGAATGGTCATACTAAAGAAGAATTATTTCGAAATTTGAGAGCTGCTGTTAAGCTTTTGTGTCAGTGTACACAATACATTTGTATCCCAGGCGATAAGAGCTTTGCTTGTGAAGTAAAGGTTCCCAGTTTGAGTCTAAGGCCAGCACGCATTTTTAATATACCAGGAAGTCTTAAAACAGTGCACATTCCAGTGTAGAGTTAAAATGTAATTCTGGAAACAACTTCCTAGGCTGTGACTGAGCCATTTCTCTGCAATATCCATTCCTCCAGGAAAGACAGCCCCACAAGGTGTGCTAAACAACTCTGGTGGTATTTGGAAGAGAGGAGAGAATTAATGCATGTAGTAAACTGTTTAGTTCATGCAAGAAATGAAAGGTAGCATTGTGTATAATTGAAGCCAGACATCTGGATTCTGTTTGTAGCTAAAATATATCATAAATTCAGGCAGATTGTAGTGCAGTCGTTAGGCATTTGTTTTGTTTTGATATGTCAGTGGCACTTGTCTGTCTAGTAGGCTCTCAGAGACCAGTGTGGCCTGAGCTCCCAGTTGGTGCACATCGACAGCACAGAAAGATGTGTATATAGCTTCTTTTCTGTGTTTACTTCATAGATTCTTACTTAAATTGTGTGTGAGTTTCGTATAGGAGGTGTAATTTCGAGTTTTAGTTACTGTAATCGTAAATTCAGCCAGATTGTAGCACAGTTGTTAGGCATTTGTACAGGTTAGTTCATACATTCTTTGCGTGTTTCCCTTGTGTTATCTAGGCACGGACTCATGTTTCAGTAACTATTGTTCAACATCGATTAGAATGGACAGGGACTGTGATTGCTGTGTTCAGATGAGGGCTGAGTTGGCATCCCTTCGATCACAGCTGCAGGCGGCGCTGACTTCGATGGCCACCACTGTGGGGAGCCGGACTTGGGTATCACGGGGATGTCAACCTCTTCCCGTCTGTCCCCAGATCAGTCTGCCGCTGTGGTTGCCTCGGTTGCTGCCCGCAGTGGGGCTGAGTCCTCGCCTGTGGTTGATTGGGAGGTTGTTCCAAGGTGTGGCAGGCAGCGAAAGACGTCCCCGGAGGCTGATCAGAAAGCCTCCCCAGTGCGTCTGACAAACAGGTTTCAGGCACTGTCTCTGGCTGAGCCAGATGCAGCTGCCTGCCCTGTTTCAGAGGATGATTCTCAGCCTTCAAGGTCCGGGCAATCACAGAGGGTGGGCTTATTGGTAGTTGGGAGCTCCAATGTTAGGCGCGTAATGGGCCCCCTTAGGGATACGGCGGCTAAGGAGGGGAAGAAATCCAGTGTGCACTCCGTGTGCTTTCCAGGTGGAGTCATTCCTGATGTGGAAAGGGTCCTTCCGGATGCCATGAAGAGCACACAGTGCAGCCAGCTGCAGGTGGTGGCACATGTCGGCACTAATGACGTGTGTCGCTTTGGATCTGAGGAAATTCTCTCTAGATTCCAGCGGCTATCTGATTTGGTGAAGGCTGCCGGTCTTGCTTACGAGATGAAGTCAGAGCTCACCATCTGCAGCATCGTTGACAGAACCGACTGCGGACCTTTGGTGCAGAGCCGGGTGGAGGGTCTGAATCAGAGGCTCAGACGGTTTTGCGACCGTGTTGGCTGCAGATTCCTTGACTTGCGCCATAGGGTGGTGGGGTTTCGCGTTCCGCTGAATAGGTCAGGAGTTCACTACACTCAGCTGGCGACTACACAGGTAGCGGAGGCTGTGTAGCATGGACTGGGCGGTTTTTTAGGTTAGAAGGCCTCGGGAAAGTACGGGGTGGGCTGCAATCTCAAAGGGTGCATGGTAAATACAGGACATGCTTGGATCAAGGAACGGTCGGAATTGTAGTTGTAAATTGTTGTAGTTGTGCTGGGAAAGTCCCTGAGCTTCAAACGCTAATAGAAAGCACAGAAGCTGAAATCGTTATAGGTACAGAAAGCTGGCTAAAGCCTGAAATAAGTTCTGCAGACATTTTTACGAAGTCTCAGACGGTGTTCAGGAAAGATAGATTAGGCAGAATTGGTGGTGGAGTGTTTGTGTCTGTCAGTAATGGTTTATCTTGTAGTGAAGTCGAAGTAGATACTCCTTGCGAATTGGTATGGGTGGAGGTTATACTTAACAGCCGAACTAAGTTAATAATTGGCTCCTTCTACCGACCCCCAGACTCCGATGATATAGTTGCTGAACAGTTCAGAGAAAATTTGAGTCTCGTAACAAATAAATACCCCACTCATACGGTTATAGTTGGTGGGGACTTCAACCTTCCCTCGATATGTTCGCAAAAATACTTGTTCAAAACCGGTGGTAGGCAGAAAACATCTTCCGAGATTGTCCTAAATGCTTTCTCCGAAAATTATTTCGAGCAGTTAGTCCACGAACCCACGTGAATTGTAAACGGTTGCGAAAACACACTTGACCTCTTAGCCACAAACAATCCAGAGCTGATAGAGAGCATCATGACTGATACAGGGATTAGTGATCACAAGGTCGTTGTAGCTAGGCTCAATACCGTTTCTTCCAAATCCACCAGAAACAAACGTAAAATAATTTTATTTAATTTTATTTAAAAAAGCGGATAAAGTGTCACTAGAAGCCTTCCTAAGAGACAATCTCCATTCCTACTGACTATGCAAATGCAGACGAGATGTGGCTCAAATTTAAAGATATAGTAGCAACAGCAATTGAGAGATTCATACCTCATAAATTGGTAAGAGATGGAACTGATCCCCCATGGTACACAAAACAGGTCTGAATACCATTGCAGAGGCAACGGAAAAAGCATGCGAAGTTCAGAAGAACGCGAAATCCCGAAGATTGGCTAAAATTTACAGACACGTGAAATTTGGCACGGACGTCAATGCGAGATGCCCTTAATAGGTTCCACAACGAAACATTGTCTTGAAATTTGGTAGAAAATCCGAAGAAATTCTGGTCATATGTAAAGTACGCAAGCAGCAAGACGCAGTCAATACCTTCGCTGCGCAGTGCCGATGGTACTGTTACCGACAACTGTGCTGCTAAGGCGGAGTTATTGAATGCAGTTTTCCCAAATTCCTTTACCAGGGAAGACGAATGGAATATTCTAGAATTTGAAACACGAACAGCTGCTAGCATGAGTTTCTTAGAAGTAGATACCTTAGGGGTTGCGAAGCAACTCATATCGCTTGATACGGGCAAGTCTTCAGGTCCAGATTGTATACCGATTAGGTTCCTTTCAGATTACGCTGATACAATAGATCCCTACTTAGCAATCATATACAACCGCTTGCTCACCAATAGATCTGTACCTACAGATTGGAAAATTGTGCAGGTCGCACCAGTGTTTAAGAAGGGTAGTAGGAATAATCCATCGAACTACAGACCTATATCATTGACGTCGGTTTGCAGTAGGGTTTTGGAGCATATACTGTATTCAAACTTTATGAATCACCTCGAAGGGAATAATCTATTGATACGTAATCAGGATTGTTTCAGAAAACATCGTTCTTATGCAACACAGCTAGCTTTTTATTTGCACAAAGTAATGGCTGCTATCGACAGGGGATCTCTAGTTGATTCCATGTTTCTAGATTTCCAGAAAGCTTTTGACACTGTTCCTCACAAGCGACTTCTAATCAAGCTGCGGGCCTATGGGGTATCGTCTCAGTTGTGTAACTGGATTAATGATTTCCTGTCAGGAAGGTCGCAGTTCGTAGTAATAGACGGCAAATCATCGAGTAAAACTGAAGTGATATCAGGTGTTCCCCAGGGAATTGTCATGGGACCTCTGCTGTTCCTGATCTATATAAATGACCTGGGTGACAATCTGAGCAGTTCTCTTAGGTTGTCCGCAGATACTGCTGTAATTTACCATCTATTAAGGTCATCCGAAGACGAGTATCAGTTGAAAAGTGATTTAGAAAAATTGCTGTATGGTGTGGCAAATGGCAGTTGACACTAAATAACGAAAAGTGAGAGGTGATCCACATGAGTTCCAAAAGAAATCAGTTGGAATTTGATTACTCAATAAATAGTACAATTTTCAAGGCTGTCAATTCAACTAAGTACCTGGGTGTTCAAATTACGAACAACTTCAGTTGGAAAGACCACATAGATAATATTGTGGGGAAGGCGAGCCAAAAGTTGCATTTCATTGGCATGACATTTAGAAGATGCAACAAGTCCACTAAAGAGACAGCTTACACTACACTCGTTCATCCTCTGTCAGAATATTGCTGCACGGTGTGGGATCCTTACCAGGTGGGACTGACGGAGGACATCGAAAGGGTGCAAAAAAGGGCAGCTCATTTTGTATTATCATGTAATAGGGGAGAGGGTGTGGCAGATATGATACACGAGTTGGGATGGAAGTCATTAAAGCAAAGACGTTTTTCGTCATGGCGAGATCTATTTACAAAATTTCAGTCACCAACTTTCTCTTCCGAATGCGAAAATATTTTGTTGAGCCCAACCTACATAGGTAGGAATGATCATCAAAATAAAGTAAGAGAAATCAGAGCTCGAACAGAAAGGTTTAGGTGTTGGTTTTTCCCACGCGCTGTTCGGGAGTGGAATGGTAGAGAGATAGTATGATTATGGTTTGATGAACCCTCTGCCAAGCACTTAAATGTGAATTGCAGAGTAATCATGTAGATGTAGATATAAAGATTGGCACAGTTGTGGATGAAAGTGAAAGGTCTATCGTCAGCATGCTGTATCCAAAGAGCACTGTATCCTCCCACGGTACAGCAGTGATGACAAGATTACCTTCTCAGCAGTGTAACGATGACACAATTCTAGTCAGGCTCACACATAGTGCCAACATGGCCACACTAGCCTATACTGCCAGTCACTTACACTGAGATAGAGCGTAACAGCATCCTTCTGCTCACTGGGTATTTAGGGGCTGCAAAGCCCTACAACAGTAAGCTGTCTTGAGTTGTACGTGAGTGTCACTGAGAGCTCTACAGTGATCTAGGAGCATCTACATCCTGTACAGTGGCCTCAGACTCTAGGACAGTGAGACTACTTTGTTTGGAAGCTTGTGTCTAACTGATCGCTAGTGGAATTGTTTGTTTTACATTGATACTCTTCAACATTTAGAACTTATTTACTCCACGTATAATAAATTTGGTGTGTCTGATTCAGTTCCGCCAGTCAGAAGTCGTGCAGCCACCTTGATAAACTGAGACTAAAACTTTGCATCGAATACAGCACATTGTGTTGATCACAGCAAGATTGTTCCCCAATATGGTACTAGTCAAGCAAGAAATATATATCTGATCATTGTCTGATGAACATAGGTAGAGTTGATAACTTGAATTTTCAATTTACCTAATTCATTATTAAATGGTGAGGCTGATGCAGTTTTTGTTACTTATGACTTTGCTTCTAATGGAATAACTAAAGGCAACATCACCAACAAGTATGGGGAGGAGCGAACACTGGATAGTGGACACTATTAGTTGAACATAGTAGCTTAGGTTTCAGACTTTGTTTTCCTTCTGAGTACTACATATATACACACATTAAGGTATTGAGCCACATTCTCTGGAGCCATGATCAAACTGGGATTAGTGGTTCCCTTGGATGGTGAGGAGTGTAGAAGGTAAGGGGTAGACAGAGGTGAGAATAGGTCCTTGGAGTCAGAGAATATTTGTCCTGTTACTGTTGGACAATTTTGAACTGAAAGCCATTCTGCTGTTATTTTCTCCCAAATTCTCACACACAGTTCTTTATTAATTACTGACCACTTACAGCAGAGTAGGTTTAGTCATCAAACATACAATTGATAACAAGGGTATTTTACAGAAAATAACAAAATTTAATTCTGATAGTATTACAAAAAGGATAGATTGCCATTTACCGTATGGCAGAAATGTTGAGCCGAAGACAGACACACAACAAATAAACTGCTGACTAATTCCTTTTTTTTTTTTTTTTTTTTCAAACTTCACTACCCAGAGGAAAATTTTTATGGAACTGCTGATGAGTTATTTTACAGTGTTGCTTTAAATTCGCACTTGAAACAAGAGTGACTGTTCTGTTGCAACTGAGGCCTATAGCGCAGTGTAAAACAGTATTGTTCAGTCCACTCGATCAGAAACTTCCTATTTTCACTGTCAACTTTATGCTTTTTAGGATCAATGTCATTGCAAAATAAATGTTATAAGAGTCAATAACAACAAAAAGCTCATATGAGATTGCAACAGCTACTGATGAAGTAGCAATAATATCTGTGTACTTTATTTAGATATGTTGTTGTTGTGGTCTTCAGTCCTGAGACTGGTTTGATGCAGCTCTCCATGCTTACAGTAAAGCTGCATGCCCTCGGGAAAAATTACGGTTGTAGTTTCCCCTTGCTTTCAGCCGTTCGCAGTACCAGCACAGCAAGGCCATTTTGGTTAGTGTTACAAGGCCAGATCAGTCAATCATCCAGACTGTTGCCCCTGCAACTACTGAAAAGGCTGCTGCCCCTCTTCAGGAACCACACATTTGTCTGGCCTCTCAACAGATACCCCTCCGTTGCGGTTGCACCTACGGTACGGCTATCTGTATTGCTGAGGCACGCAAGCCTCCCCACCAACGGCAAGGTCCATGGTTCATGATATGTTATTTATAAAAATACTGGCACCCAGTACACAGTACATGCTGACGCACTACAAAGGAGCTACTTCTGTGTCAAAGTGTTTGCTGCTGCACACAAAGGAGCTGCACCACAAAGGGAATGCACTGCAAAGAAGGTGCATCATTGTCAAAAATCACCACAGCCGAGTGAAATCAGGTGAAGACTTGGACAGGATTTGTGATTGGTGTAAAGAATGGTAGCTAACTTTAAATATAGATAAATGTAAATTAATGCAGATGAATAGGAAAAATAATCCCGTAATGTTTGAATATTCCATTAGTAGTGTAGCGCTTGATTCAGTCATGTTGATTAAATATTTGGGCGTAACATTGCAGAGCGATATGAAGTGGAACAAGCATGTAATGGCAGTTGTGGGGAAGGCGGATAGTCGTCTTCAGTTCATTGGTAGAATTTTGGGAAGATGTGGATCATCCATAAAGGAGACCACTTATAAAACACTAATACGACCTATTCTTGAGTACTGCTCGAGCATTTCGAATCCCTATCAGGTCGGATTGAGGGAGGACGTAGAAGCAATTCAGAGGCAAGCTGCTAGATTTGTTACTGGTAGGTTTGATCATCATGCGAGTGTTATGGAAATGCTTCGGGAAATCGGGTGGGAGTCTATGGAGGAAAGGAGGCATTCTTTTCATGAATCGCTACTGAGGATATTTAGAGAACCAGCATTTGAGGCTGACTGCAGTACATTTTTACTGCTGCCAACTTACATTTTGCGGAAAGACCACAAAGATAAGATAAGAGAGATTAGGGCTCATACAGAGGAATATAGGCAGTCATTTTTCCCTCGTTCTGTTTGGGAGTGGAACAGGGAGAGAAGATGCTAGTTGTGGTATGAGTTACCGCCACACACCCTATGGTGGATTGCGGAGTATGTATGTAGATGTAGAAGTTTCATTAAGTAGCTTTAAGCTTTCGTTTGAGTTATGAGCGCAAAAAATAATGTTTACATAAATATGCCTTCTCCAGTTTAATAGAGGTTTCTGAGGTTGCCACAGTCTAAAATCAATTTATAAAATTTCCTCATTCATTAAATAAAATTCTTGTGTTGCAATCATGTGTACAGAGCTTTTTTTTTTTTTCGATTGACACAACACGCTGTACCAGGTGACCAGCTCACTCCCTTCCACCCCTGCTCTTCAGTGCACTCTCCTGCATTGCACATCATGGCAACTAGATATTTAATTTACCTATAGCTAACCATTAAGAATTCTAATTATTTAGCAGTTACTTGTACGATACTAGAACAAATGTCGAAAGTGCTGCTCAAATGAATTGTTATCCATAGAAAAATATTTTTTCGATAATTTGAGTATAAATATTTTTGGGAGCCCAGTTTTTAACCTTCTGCAGTCTGGACCTGATCGCAGTCCACCAGTTGCCGACCACTAATCTAGAATATTCTGGAGAGATGTGCCCACTGAGTACAGGCATACACTGCCTGAATATTTGAATAGTTTCACAGTAGCTGGTGGAGAGTTTAAATGTCAGCAGTATATGACGCATAACGTTGGGCTGAGGATATTCTTGTGGATCCACTGTCTCATTGCTCAATCAAATACATGCTCAGTGAATGTGATGCAGCCTGTAGATATCTATGATAAAGGTATCTGGTATTCCAAGAGCACAAAACATGTGTGTCACTATAAGAACTTGTACATTGTTTTATGCAGAAGAGATGTTGAAGAAGACTGCCATGAGGAAGGGGGCACTAGTAAAATGAGGCTAAGATGTGACTCATTATTGTTGTGTGACCGTCACACACCGTTGAGCCAAAACATTATGACTGCATGCTTAACAGCATGTTTGTCCACCTTTGTAACACAAAACAGCAATCTTTGTAAGTTTCTGGACTGATGTAGCAGCAGGTGTCTGTGCACTTGTCATGCAATACCTGCAAATTATGGGCCATGGATGTGAAGCTGGCACGAGATAGCATCCTAGATGTTTTTCATCCAGCTCTGATCAGGTGAATTTGATGGCCAAGACATCAATGGGAGTTCATTATCATGCTTGTCAAACTACTGTAGTATGATGTGGCCTTGCAACAAGGACATTTATACTGCTGGAAAGAGTCATCACCATCAGGGAAGACATCAAGTATGAAGGGATGCAGGTGATCTGCGACAATGCTCACATACTCAACATCTGTTGTGATTCCTTCAAAGGCCCCAAAGAGGCCCAGGTAAATATTCCCCATGGCATAATACTGTCCCAACTAGCCTGTATCAATAGTGTGGTGCACGTTTTGAGCAGCCATTCGTCTGGATGACAGTGTATCAGGATGTGACTGTGGACATGGTGTAAGGAGAAATACAATTCATCCGACCCAGCAAGATGTCCACTGCAATTGTAACAGTTAATGCCACTGGATCAACATGAGGATATGTAGGGATGATCTGCTGTGAAGTCCCATGTAGAACAACGAGCACTGAATGGTCAATTGATGTGCCACAGATCCTGCACTATGGAATGAGTAAGACTCTGACCTTCATGTTCTGTGATGAGGCATTTAAATCCAAAAACATCAGGTGGTTTATTGTTCAATGAAAACAGTATTCCTTAATATTTCTTCACATTTTATTGCACATTTGTTTAATCACCAAAGTAAAACACACAATAAATCCAAAATACTGTCAAGCACCTATAGTATCACCGCTGTTGACTAACTTTCTAAAGATGCTCATGACAGTAGTGTGCCAATAGCCAATCACTTTCATTGATTCCAAGATGCTCATTCCCAGGCACCAGGCCATAACAGTCTGCTCCATGTCAAAATCACTTATATCAATGGATTTCCTCATTTGTGACTCGTATCATCACTAGAATAATTTCCTGTTTCTCTCTGCTCATTTATATTATTTCCTTACTGTGAGATGCGCTCACAGCACTCTCAGGGAGTATATAATCTCATGGTTTCCAATGGTCATAATGTTTTGGCTCATCAGTATTTGTTCCCCTTCCTCTTTGAAGCCATTTTGGATTCTTGGCACTGAATACTTGTGTTCAAATCTTTTTCATTTCTTCTGTGTGGTCACAGTAATTTGTGCGACCTGTATTGTAGGGAACTGTTCCATAGGCGACATTTCATTGAGAACGCATAGCAGATGTAATGCCTGTGATAGCATATGTACAATCATCAGTTAACAAATGTTGTCAGTCACGGGGGTGATGGTAGGGGTTTGCTTAGCTGCCAGCTGAAGTTCCCCCATCTTAATGAAGTGCACAGCAAGTTATCTTCTTCTGTGAGATCAAGTAAGGTTGGCTGGTTAAGCTATACAGTGCATTCGTTGACATAAACATCTTTTTTTTTTCTATGTTCTTGTAAGACTATAATGAAATTCATTTAGTCAAACAGTTAATTCCCTTGCAGTGATAGCTCTTCAGGGAGTATCACAAAGTTTAGAGGGTCAGGTCATAGACTCTCTCAGTGACATGGTATTGTCTGTGAAAGATCATGTTTATCATCATCATCATCATTATGGAGGAACCTTTGAAAAGTTTTATCCATTTTATATTCAGAAAGCACTTGAACAGACCACTGGGACTTTGAAATTTGTATAAAAACTGTAAAATGGGACTTAAGTTGTTGAAACATTGAGTTGTTGCTGAAGTGTACAGCATTTTTCCTTAAGTTTGTTAAACACAACAGATACATGTAGCAGAGATTTGAGTCATCAGTTACATATTCTCCTTCAGTATATATAACAGTCTGCCAATGCTGGGGTACATGTTTTAAATGTACGTACAACAATTTCAATTATTGTTAATGTTAGGTGGCATTAATAATTTAAAATGGAATTGCAATTCAAGCAGTATTGTGAAATTTGTGAATGGAGAACAACAGTAAACAGCCACTTTCATGTCACATTTAGTTTGCCAGTGACGCCTGATTAAATCGAGGAAATATTCCACAATTTTAGTGTGACCAGCCATCCCTAATACATTAACTTGCTACAAATGACAATGAGCGGGGTGGCGCAGTGGTTAGACACTGGACTCGCATTCGGGAGGACGACGGTTCAATCCCGCGTCCGCCCATCCTGATTTAGGTTTTCCGTGATTTCCCTAAATCGCTCCAGGCAAATGCCGGGATGGTTCCTCTGAAAGGGCACGGCCGACTTCCTTCCCCATCCTTCCCTAATCCGATGAGACCGATGACCACGCTGCCTGGTCTCCTTCCTCAAACCAACCAACCAACCAACAAATGACAACACACTGATACGGTCTGTAATGGCGTGGCAACATTCAGAAATGTGGCTCCCAGGTGAGGGCACCATAAGTGCCACTTTCCTCCAACTGCGACAACAATGCACATGCGTATTGCCTACTCCCAGCCTGATAAATTTTGACGCCGCCATGCGATTATCATCTGTCGCACCTTGCAGCAGTGACACAGCAACTAACACTGTCTGAAGATGTCAAGCAGTTGCGTCGATGAAATATTGTGCAATTTACACAATATGATCCGACGGCAAACCCGAGAAGTGTATTTGCAGAAATATATCTTCTTGTGGTTACAAAAATCTAAGAATAAAAATAGTAATGAAAGAGTTTTTATATAGTTGTAAAACAGAATTTAAAATTCCAAGATATGCCACATCACAAGGTTTATTTACATTTTGCTATATGAAAACTTTATGCCAAAATAAATTTTTTATGAGGAAGTTAATCATGTTTTTCAAATAAAAATTGCTGAGCAATAAATCTCAGTTTGCCATTATGTAAATTAAAATTGGAAAATAAGCAAGGCAATGTGACATGTTATAAATCGTAAGGAAAAAACAAATTCAAATTAAGTCTCTTTATTGATGCAAAATCTTTTGATGAT
Source organism: Schistocerca serialis cubense (assembly GCF_023864345.2). Classification (NCBI taxonomy): domain Eukaryota; kingdom Metazoa; phylum Arthropoda; class Insecta; order Orthoptera; family Acrididae; genus Schistocerca; species Schistocerca serialis. The sequence continues at coordinate 599,270,695 of NC_064644.1, read as the reverse complement.
AGCTTTTTGTAAAGTAAGATTTATAAAATGACCAATTTTTGTAATGTTATTCTCCCACAAAGTAGTTCACAAAAAATGTGTTTTTAAGTTATGGGCAAATCTGGAAAAGGAATATAATTTTGTAAATACTTCAGGGTACAGCATATTTATATACAAATCATAAATCCATTACCTCAAGATTTAAATCTGAAAAAAAGACATTATGAAAAAGAGAGGAATCACAGTTATCAGTAAACTCAGGATGGTACCATAAGATTTCATTTATCTACAAACCCTTAAATTTGGTTTGTTTTCAAAATATTTGCTGTTTAACTCCTGTTTGTAGCTTAATATTTACTTGATCACAATATCTGTCAAGAAAAATAGTGATATGCATCTGTAAATTCAGAATGATGCTTACAACAAACTACTATTACCTGTGCAACGAGTATTGCTACTTGCCATTTAACTAACAGAAATATTCAGGCTATCAATCTAGATGTTTCCAGTGATGTTAAAAACCTATCACTACTAGTTACTGTAATAACAAGTGTGATGTAAGCACCAACACAAACAATTATAAGTTGAGCCACAGAGAAAGCTTAGCCACTACGTATTTAGTTTCCTTCAGGTAATCACCTAAGGTAGATGAAGTAATTGTTGTCCACACTCATTTTCATCCCAACAGTTTTGCATCTCAAAATCCAGCAACCCCTTCACAACATATACAAAGCAAATGCTCAGTACAACGATTTCACTCATTTTACTTCACTTTTTCATGTCTGGTAAATTTCTTTTAAGGTTTTTCAGTCAAATATGGTGCCACAACCAGTTCTTCTTTCCTGTCAATCTGTAGGTCACGGAGTCTACACCTTGAGGGATATCTGGGCCATTGTAGATAATTTTCCATGTCCTTCACTTCGACACAGCTACATTTGTTATCTGCTTCATCTTTGAGGCCCTATTTAATTAGAGTTTTTAAACCAGTGCTACACCCATTCTGACATGAGTCAGTGTGCTCCAAATCTTCCAGCTGGATGTATTGCCACAGGCATCTCTAGTGATGCAGAGCAGTCCTTCAGAGCTCTTTTAGTTTAGTACAAATGGATTATCTTGTGGGGTTTAAATCTGCTAGGTTTTCATGAAGCACCGTAAAGGGTGTAGTGGTCATTGAAAGTCTGTTTAAATTTTTTTGTATGCTGATGTACAATTCTCTGGGATTCAAGATCTGAGAATCCAGCTGTTTTATATAGCTTCTTATGTGATGTGGGTTTCATGCATCCTGTTGTTAACCTGCATGACTCATTTAGGCTTGTGTTGCCTTTTTTTGGCATGTGCAGATCTGGACCATATGGGGCAAGCATATGTGAAGTGCTGGGGCAGTTGTTCTTCATACAACTGGCTCCTCATTTACTACCTGCTAGTTTCCTCAAAATGTTGTTGATGGCCGCAAGCTTGATGATATTTGTATGTCAGTTATCTGTCCAGCATGACATCCAGGAGTGTTGGTTTCACTGTATATTCCATGTTGCTCCCACTCCATGTGATGTGCAGCTTTCTGTTTGTTTGTTTTGAGTGAAGGTGGCAAGCAGTAACTTGTGTCTTCCAGGGATTTGGAGTTCTCTTGGTAATATTTATGTATGATGCTTAATATGTTTTGCAGCTTCATTTCTAATTCCTCAAAACTCTTTCCTTGTGTGGTAATAGCCAGATTATTGGCATACATTAAATGGGTGGTATGGTCTGGTGTTGGATAATTATTTGTTTACAGATAAAGTAAAAGTTGGGCCAGGACACTATCTCGAATGAGACCATTCTTTTGTTGATGCCATTGACCTTTACTACTCTCCAGCTTTACATAAAATTGCACACTCTCATTACATAGTGCGGGTGTTGGCAACAAAATGGTGCAGCTATCCGAGTTGGATGTTGTTGTGTTGTGGCAGATGGTGTCAATGAAACTGCTTTTTGACATACATCTTGCATACCACAGAAACATTTGCTCAACAGCTGGAGGTAGGATGTTCATCTAATGACACAGATGGCTGCAGCAGTGGCACTGCTAAGGACTTAGAAGGCCATGAGGCTGACAGAGGGTAAATGTTTGTGACTGGCTTTGCTATGAATGATGACAGATGCGGTAGCTGTAGCATAGCTGCATAGGCAGGCAGTGGTTGAATTCCAGAGAAAAGTCGTCTGTTGAGCCATATACCTTAACGGTTGTGACTGCCAAAAGCTGCTCAGAGGCAACAGCCTCAGGTGTGGGCAGCGGTCCCTAACCATGAAGACGAGGTTAGTTTTGGCACTGTCAGTGGGTGCCTGTTATTCTGTGAATCATATAATGAGCTTGGCAAGCTATCTGAGTGACGATGGTGGAGTCCCAGTTGTGAGGTTTGTTATCAACTCTCTCCAGCCACAGGCCGAGGTGGAGCCATCAGGATCAGCAGACCACCATGTTGTCTTCCACCAGTGGCATCACTAGGTGCAGTATGGGGGGAGGGGGGGGGGCGCAGTGTCAGGATACCAGTCACCCCAGCCATGGTCTCTAGCTGCCACTACTCAGTCAAGTAGCTCCTCAATTGGCATCATGAGGCTGAGTGCATCCCGTTCCAGTCCTCCCATCAAGGAAAGATCCCAGACAGTGCTGGGAATTGAACATGGCTCCTCCAGAGGGCAGTCAGCCATGCTGACCACACAGCTGCAAGGATGGATTGAGTTTGTTATATGCGATTCAAAAAAACCTTTGCAAACTTCATGGTGCATGGAGCATACAACAAGGATCATTAATCACATCGGAACTGGGGGTCATGAATGCCATCTGGGGCTACTAAATGATGTTGCAGTTATTTAGTCACATGCTACAAAAGGACACCCACTAGTGTAGATGCTCAAAGTTTTGTCCACATGCATCGAGACATGCCTGACATCAGTGCTGCATTAAACAGGGCAACCTCTCAAAGGTATCTGGCATATCTTGAAGACGTCTTACTGCTGCAACAAACCTGCCCATCAGGTTCTTCAGTGGTCTAACAGATGTTACATCTACAAGGCTCTTCAGATACCCTCACAGGAAAAAATTTATTGGGGACAGATTGGGTGATTGTGGTGGCTACATCACCAGCCCACCATGATCAAAGGCTGTCTGGTGAAGTGCCCTCACTTGCTTGCTGAAAAGCACAGTGGCTCCATTGTGCTGAAATTGAATGCAGTGGCAAATAGCCAAGGGAACATCATTCAGCATGTCCAGCAGAACCTTTATCAGCAATATGAGATATATGCGACCATCAAGTCAGTTCGGGAGAATGTATGCCCCAATTAAACAGTCTCTGATGATTGTAGACCTCTCGTGTTCACAGTGCCCTCTCATGACATTTGTGACAACAGGTTCCTGTGTGATTATGGTACTGATCTGTGTCATATGCATGATATGCCATGTCAGTTTGTAAGCATTTCTTGAATCACACTGTACGCATGATAGAAAACTTTGTCATCCATGTGACTGTTTGCAAAGTTAGTTGTTGAAGCAGGGTGTTGAGGGTGAAATAAATGCTACAATGTGTGCAGACAACTGTATAACGATAATGCTGACAAAGTCTCATGCAAAGGCAAAGTGTGAAAGATACTTAGAAATAGGCATTTCCCTGATGTGTGAAGTATGAAGTTTGGACTTGTGAGATTTGAAAGTCTGAATGAAACATTTGGCTTCATCTTGTGATTGAAGAGAGAACAGAGACATCTTGATATGTTGAATCCGATTTTGTTGATAAAATTATTGGAAATTGAACAAAAGAACTGTGAACCATTGTCCATGAGGCAAACTTTCTAAACAAAAGGCAGAAGTGAGAGCTTTGATAATGCTAGTGCCAGTCATCTGACTCATTGGAATGATGAAAGAATGTTTACTGTATGCACTGACAAGAATTAACCAACATGTGTTCCAGAAAGAACAAACAAAATCAATATGCATGTGTTGCCAAGGACCTTTAAGTACAGACCAATTGAAAAATTCTTGGCAGAGGGCTGAATGTTTGTCCAAGTGTGCATGGCAATGGTTAGTCACTTGCTCAGTCAGCTTATCAAGACTGAGTCACATACAATGCTGGCACACTAGCTTCTTAGTTTTAATGACTCCCCAATGCCCTCTATGTAATAGCCACAAAACAGTTTGCTGCAAAAATGCAAGAATCATGACCATGTTTGCTCATTAGGAGTATGCAATAAAATCACGTCATTCTGAAGGGAAATGGCTGTTGTGGTGTACATGGTGTTTTCATACTAATGCTTCCGAAATTGATGTCAGATTTCGAGGCCAACCTCTCCTGAGATAGTAATTGAGCAACTTTAGTGACTGATCATGTTCAGTGGCTCTGACAATCAATAGGGAAAGTTTGCTGTGCTTGTGAATCAGATTGATCAATTTGAAGACAAGAAGCTTCTGATGCATCAGATTCTGAATCACTTTCTAATGCTGCTCTGCCCTGTCCTGCCTATAATTGAAATAGTGTTGAATAAGTGATGTAATAAAATAACAGTAACAATTTTGTCAGTGGCCACCAGACATAGAATTAAGATAGACTGTAGGGCATAGGTGCAAGAAATACCTCATTAATACTGAATGCTTTGAAAAGTCATTAGTTGAAAATAATACTCATCTCTTGATTCTCACTATAGTTTTTGTTGCTCATTGTCCAGGAAATAAATGGGTATAACTTCGCTAAGAGGGTGCCTGGACCCTGAAAGTGACTAAGTACAATATGCAAATCATATTCTTGCTCTCAGTGTTCAGGCATAATTCCTCCAGCAAAATCTTCAATAATGTAGTTCTGTCGTGATCTCAAAATAATGTAATCAGGTATAAATAAGTTTTCTTCAAAACAAAACATCAATTTAAATCACTATCTTGTATGTTCTCTCACTCTTGAAAAAGCACCAAATAAATTTTCACGTCTCATCATATAGCAACAATATATTTCATGTGGGTGCAATGGAGACAAGTTACACTCTTGCCTCCCCACATCTGATTATCAACACTGTCCACATCCAACTGCCCCCCCCCCCCCCCTCCTCACCCTTCCCAATGAGAGTAGCATCTACATCTACATCTGTACTCTGGTCCCATTGTACCAGTTATTAGGGTTTTATCCTGTTCCATTCACATTTGCAGTGCAGGAAGAAAGATCATTTGAATGCCTCTGTGGATGCTGCAATTATTCTAATCTTATCCTTATGATCCCTGTGTGATTAATACATAGGGTATTGTTGTATATTCTGAGGATCATCAGTTAAGGTGATTCTTTAAACTTTGTAAGTAGCCTTTCTCAGGATAGTTTACATCTAACTTCAAGAGTCTGCCAGTATAGTTCCTTCAGCTTCTCCATGACACTGTCCCATGTGTCAAGACGTGCTTTGTATACGTTCAATACCCCCTCTTAATCCAGTCTGGTATGGTTCCCACACATTTGAGCAATACTGTAGAATAGGTCCACAAGTGGTATGTAAGTAATCCCCTTTGTTGACTAATTGCAAATGTAAGTCTATCACCTGCATTACCTTGTAGAGAGCCTATGTGATCATTCCATATATTTGTATGAGTTTGCCAATTCCAACTGTGGCTCATTGATATTATAGTCATAGGATACTTCATTTTTTGTTTTAGTGAATCAAATAGAAGTGAAGTTCATTGTCTCATAACATACAATCCAAGACATTGATTTAATGTATTGGAGACTTGTCAAAACACAAAAACTCGTTTACTATTTTTCTTATAATTTAATTAATATAATATACTGTACTGGATAATTAATTAATTAAGCAATTAATTTTTTGTCAAAAGTAACAAACATTTACAAATTAACAGTCCTAAGTGCTTGTTCTCTCTTGCTCAAAATTTCAGCTTAAAATTCATGAATTCTTCTACTGAATAGTAACATTTCTGCTCTAGTTTCTCATACAAGATTATTTCAGTGTTTCTAAATTTATGCTGAGCACTTCTCTTCCTTTCAATTTGGTATGAATATTCATATCCATGCACTGTGGAGTTTGAGCATAAAGTTTTAAACAATGGTTGGGCAGCATAAAGTTATTTTGATTTTTGGTGTTGTAATCTTGTTGAAAATGATTTGCTACAAATAAATTTGGGTTACTGTGTACAAAATAATCAGCTCATAGGTGTATAGTGAGGGACCACTTAACATACTTATATTTTTTATGAGTAGGTGACATGACTTTCTTCACACTACATCGTGCATATTTCTAATGATGGTTTTCCGAAGTTTTAATATTCAACACATAAGGTTAGAGTTACCCCAGAATATAATTCTATGCTTTATTGCTGACTTGAAGTAGCTCTGATATATTACTTTTCTTATGTCCATACTGGTAGCACTGTACAATATTCTCATTGCAAATGCTAGGCTATTTAATTTATTTGCAAGGTATTGTATGTGTGTGTCCCATGATACATTTTTATCCAGTTGCACTGCTAGGAATTTCATGCAGCTAGCCTTCTGCAAATCCTGATTTCTGTGATTCATCTATCATTCAATTTTGCTTGTTTCGTTTTAAAGTACTTCCACATTTAATTTTAATCCATTTAAATCACACCAGGTATCTAATTTTTCTAAAGTATTTAATACAGTTTGGGAGATGTGGTCCCTTAAATGATTACAGCTGTGTTGCCTGCAAATAAAACTAAATGACACTCAATATTAAGTAGTAAATCATTAATGTAAAACAGAAAAGGACCTAAAACAGAAGCTTGGGGTACTGGTTGTGAAATAGTTTCCCATTTTGAGGTATAAGTTCCTCTCTCTGATGATATAACTGCACTTTGTCTTCACTTACTTAGGTAAGATGTAAACCATTCTAATACTGTTCCCCTAATTTCACACTTTGCCAGTTTATGGAGTAGCAAGGAGTGGTTCATGCTACCAAAGGCCTTTGGTATATCACAAAAATTCCTGTGGCATGCAGTGAGTTGTCTAAAGAGGAGCCAATTTGATATACAAAATGGTTTATAGCTGATGCTGTGGTTTTGCCTTTTTGAAATCCATACTGATTTTTTGAGTTTATTTTAAATTTTTCTATGAAATTGTAAATTTGTATGAAGACTACCTTTTTGAAATATTTTTGATAATGATGGAGGATGAGTCATTGGGCAATAGTTTCCCAATGTTCTTTTGTGCCTTTTTTTGAGTAGTGTCTTAACTGCTGCAGACTTTGGTGTGTCTGGGAAATAACCTTCTTGTAGTGGCTAGTTAACTACTGTGAATAGTTGCTGTGCAATTATTTTAGAGACCCTGTATAACACTTTTGTTGGTATTCCATCCTATTCTGCTGATGTTTTACATTTTAGTGATAGTATCACGTTTTCCATATCTTTTACAGTAGTTTTTGTAAATAAACTGAAAAGTTCATGTTCAAATTGTTCACTGTTAATTACCTTATCTGAGTAACTTTCTACATTGGTGTTTTATTTGTTTACATCTATAAAGAATTCATTAAATAGTTCTGAAATTTGAGCAGGATTTACAATAGTCTTGATTTCATAAATACCTTGGCATCTACCTGTGGTACCTGTTTCAACTTTGATCACTGACCATATTGCCTTTGATTTGTTTTTACTATCCAAAATAAATGCATTATTTGCCAGTTCTTTTGGCGCCTTTACAAAATTTTTAAAAATATTTTTGTAATTTTTTGCACAGGTAACAAAATCAAGACATTTGCTATGTTTTAGCTCCCTATGTAGCTGTATTTTTCTTGCACTGGAGATTTTTATTCCTTCAGTAATCCACTTACTTTATTTCCTACTGTTTAAGGTGCACAGTAAAGGGAAAATTTCATTAAAAACATGTAGGAAGTTTTCCAAGACAGTAGCAAAATTTTCGGAGCATTAAATGCTATGATCTGAAGCCTACTGCATCTTATTTAATCTATGATGGAATAAGTTCACATTTTCTTTGCTGAACTGCTTATTTGCCTCATTATAAGTATAATTGGTTAAAAGATTATCTATACATGTTGCTGACATTTCATTTACTTGAGTAAAATGAGCAAAATTAGTAATAATAATAATAATAATAATAATGTTTATTTGTCCATGTTAACTTTACAGTCTTGGACATCATCATTTTTTGTACAATTATATCAATATCATGTCATTCCAAGAATGAATATATACATCAAGTAGCACATTGTATATCATTCCATGCAATAAAGTTATAAACACGTTAGCACATTATATATCACTCCATACATATAATGATTATATACATCAATTAGCCAATTATGACAATACCACCACTAATATAATGCAGTATGTAAAAGAATAAACTAATAGTACTGCAGCTCAGAATTCTTTTAATGAGTATAAACATCTTTCTATTAACAAATATTTCAACTTGCCCTCGAAAAGATTGCCTTGGAGTTGCTTTTTATTTTCTGGCAACTTATTATAGAATTGTCTCCCAGTTACATATGGACTGTGGTCTGTAGCTTTCTTGTTAGTCCGTATCCTATGATAGTCACTTTTGGCTAGAGTATTGTAATTTTGGGTGTCACTGTTCTTTACACTATTTTCCTTGTTCTCTTGTACAGACATTATGGTCTTAAATACATACAATGAGTACACAGTCAGTAATTTATAATTTTTGAAATAGTCCCTACAGGACTGATGTTTGCTTATATTAGCAATTATCGTAACTGCTCTCTTTTGATGCCTGAAAATGCGATCCATATAGACAGTGGGTGCCCCACACCAGACCTCGATCCTATATTGCAGATGTGAGTGTATTAACCCATGATACGCTTGTTTAAGGACAATAGGAGCTATTATACTTGCAAGATTTTTAGTAAGTAAATATTACTAGAAACCTTTTTACAGGTGGAGCCGATATGCTCTTTCCAAGCGAGATGTTCATCAATCAATATGCCTAAAAACTTATGTTTGTCAGATGTTTCAACCGTAGAAAGTTATTGAGTATGAGTATTATTAAAATGTATCAAGAACTTTAGTACTACAGTCTTGTCCTTATTCAGTGTAAGCTTATTCACTGTTAGATATTCTGTGATCATTTTAAAGTTCTCTTTGTTGCTTTGGAATGTTGCCCACTCTGTACAGCTTCAGCTAATAAAAGATGTATCATCAGCGTAGTTCTCTAGTTTGGAGTTTTGTGGCTGTGTTATATCATTAATATATACTATAAACAAGAATGGTCCAAGTATACTTCCTTGGGGAACTCCACAATTGAGAGTTCTGTATGCTGACTTTACTGTTTGGATCTTTCTTTGATTCTTATAATTTAGTTTTGTGCACTGTCTTCTATCAAGGAGATGAGAACTTAGCAATTTAGAGCTACTCCTCTTATCCCGTAACTTCCAAACTTGGATAACAGTACTGCATGATTCACAGAATCGAATGCTTTAGACAGATCCAGGAAAGTTCCTATAACTTTGTTTCCATCATCCAGCCTGTTCAGTAGTTCATGGAAGAAAGTTGCTGATGCTGTTACTGTAGAGCGTCCTTTTCGAAACCCATGTTGTGTTTTGTTTAATAGTTTGTATTTACAGAAGAAGGATTCCATTTGATCCAGAATTATTCTTTCAAGCAGCTTGCCAAGTGTTGAAGTCAAAGAGATTGGCCAGTAGTTATTTATATCTGTGATAGCCCCCTTTTTATACACTGGTAGTATCTCAGTGATTTTTAAAAGCTCTGGAAAGGTCCCCTGGCCAATTGAACTGTTAATTAGATGTTTTATTGGTTTTATTAACTCATTTTTGCATTCTTTAAGTAGTGTGGACGATATGTCATCCCAGCCACTAGATGATTTTACTTTGAGTTTTGAGATTATATTCATGACCTCAAACTCTGTTACACTCCCTAGGAAAAATGAATTACTCATTTTAACTGTGTTTGTTTTCAGGGCTGATTCATCTTTTTCTTCTCTGCATGCCTTACTAAAATGTTTAATGAAGGCCTCCTCCCATACTGACTTTGGTTCATTCAACAGTATTCCATTTTCTTCTAATGCAATGTTGCTGCAGCCTGGTTTTTCTCTACGTTCACATTATTTGTTTACAATATGCCGGGCTGTTTTGCTAATGTTACTAGTTTTTCTTATCTGTTCAGCATAATGAAGTGCTTTTAGTCTCTTCAGGGATTCCCTGTATGTCTTTCTGGTGCTTTTGTACTTTGCTAGGAAGTACTGCAATTTTGTTTCTCGGAACAGCACATAAAGGTCCTTCATAATTTCCTTTAATTTATGCATTTCTGGGGGAATTTTAAGTTTCTTTGTGGGATCTGATTTCTTTAGTTCTTTTTTTGCTATTGGACATGCTTGATTAAAGCTATGGTTAAATTTTCATACAAAAGGCCCCACTTTTCATTAATACCATGTGATCTATATACCTTATCCCACTCTCTCAACAAGCTCCTTCCTAAGTATTATAATTAATCTTCCTTTTATAAGTGTGTAGGTCATTATGCAGAACTATTTTGCGGTCTGTATTAATTTCTATGGATAGAGCTGTATGGTCTGAGAGATATGTTTCAACAGCTCTTACCACTATATGTTTCCTATCTAGATTCGAAAGAACATGATCAATACAAGATTGTGAGTTAGGTGTTATTCTGGTTGGTTCATAATTTATTTTGTTATAGTTATAGCAATGCAATAAGTCAGAATATATAAGATAATTTACACTACCAGTATAGTTTAAAGAGTCTATGTTTACATCTCCTGTTATTATTACCTGTTTTTTGTTTGTTGCTAGTTTATTCAGAAGTTGTTCTAGCTGGCAAAAGAACTCTTCTACATCACTATTTGGTTATCTATACAGGCCTACAATTACGCTGTTTTTGCCTACCCTCATTTTTACAGCTGCTACTTCAAAGGCCAGCTCCATACCAAGATTGTCAACCCAGTCAATTTTTTCACAATGTGTATAATTTCTAATAAAAATGCCAACAACCCCACCCTTGTGTATCTTTCTGTAGTATGCACTCACAATTTTTTAGTTGTTTAACTTAAAACTATGAGCCTCTTCAGACTTGCATCTAAGTTCATTCACAATATATATGTGTGGTTTACATTCTCCTAGAATTTCGTCAATTTGCTCTATTTTGTTAGTAACGTACTGAACATTCTGAAACATTATTTTACATTTTTCATCTTTCTTGAGGCAGTCAGTAAAGCTTTTGTCTTCATGTGTGCACACTGAAGGCCGATTTATACTAAAAAAGGAATGTCAGTTTCACTCGAAAGCAAACTATTTTTATATATGCGGCTACTGAGTTCAATCTTTTCAGTGATCAATATGCTTACCTTTTTGCAAAGAAAACGCTTACTCTCATAGTTCAGATGCAGTCCGTCTTTAGTATGCATGCACTTATCTAGTGTGCTTATATCTAGAATTAAACATTTTTCGTAACTTGAACACAATAATTTAATCCTGGCATTTGTTTTTCTAATCTCTTCGTTTACAAAGAGTTGTACATTAAGTCGTGTCGGTAGGGATGGTAGCAACAATAGTGTTTTTTGATTTGTTTTGTTCCAGAAATTTAGACAAACCTCCAATACATGAATCGGCTTCATTACAAGCCACTCATTAGAACCTGCAATACGGGCAACGAAGTCATTGTCATGCGACATTTTGGCATCTAAAGATGTGTTTATTACAATGTTATTTGTTTTTGCACCTGGCTTCACCACACTACTTACTTGGATATTTTGATTAACACTTTGTAGAATCTCAGCCAGCTTTCTTCCATGTCTGTCAGCAAGCAAGAGTATGTTGCACTTTGTGGCGGAATTCAGAGTGGGGTTGCTGCTACCTTCACATTGTTTATTAAGTTTGTTAACAGACTTTTTTTCCATCTGATTCAACCCTTTCGCTGCTTTCACGATTTTTGAAGCGTATGTCACTACTTTTAGTCGGTGGCAGTCGTTTTCTGTTGCATTTGTCTTTCGCCCACTGGTTTGTTTTCTTGAACACACACTGTTTTCATAGTTCACCATCCTTATTGCAATCATCACTACTAATCGACAGAACACTATACCTTTTTTTATCTCTAATTATAATTTCATTTGCTGCATTTGAAGCCTGTCTATCGCTTCCTTTCTGCTTCTCATAACTCACCATGTTCCCATTTTGTGGCTTAATTGTTTTATCATACTGAAACCTGGTGTTTGAATGATATAAATGAATTGTGCTGGCTTGGTGACTTCACTGGCTAAATGTATGTTGAAATCAGCTGTAATTATGACTCTTTTCTTGGTTACTTTTTGAAGTTTTTGCAGTAGGTACTGGAATTATGACAAAAAATCTTTCATTATTTCTGCACCTGGAATTAATGCACAGATAAAATTACAATATTTGGCCCAACTCTATGCAACAGCTTACAAATGTACATTCCTCTTTAAGTGAAAAAATTAAATCGGATCTTCCTCTATATTCCACTGACCTTTCTACAACTATGCATGATCCCTCCTTGTGTTAAATTGCTTCTACAAAAGTTGCTGACAGTGGAAACATTATCAAGGCTATTTAATATTTTGATACTATCTTTTGTAAGCCAGTGTTCATTCAAGCATACAATCTTGATATTTGGTATTTCTGACAAACTGATTTGCAAGTCGTTAAGTTTTGTATACCTTGAAATTACCGCATTCACATTCAAGTGCATTACGAACGTATTGTTACTTTTTGGATATTCCTAATTGCATCTGTTTTGAAACATTGTTAGTATATTTTCGTTTCAGCTGCACAGTTTTACATTTCTGAACATTTAAAACAAGTTGCCAGTCTTTACATCAAATTGAAATCTTATCAAGATCTGACTGAATATTTATGCAGCGTCTTTCAGACAGTACTTCATCATAGATAACAACATCATAAGCGAAATGTCTGAAGTTAATATTAATGTTGTCTCCAAGGATATTAATATACAACATGAACAGCAAGGGTCCCAACGCACTTCTCTGGGGAATATCCAAAATTAGTTCAACATCTGATAATTACTCTGCATCCATGATAACATGCTGCATCCTTCCTTCCAAAAAGTCTTCAGTCCAATCACAAATTTCAATTGATACACTATATGATTGTATTTTTGACAATAAGCATGGGTACAGTACTCCATCACATGCTTTTTGGATATCAAGCAATAAAGTGCTTACATGATCACCTTCATCTAAAGCTTTTGGTATGTCGTGAGAAAAGTGTGTGTGTGTGTTTCACATGATTGATGTTTTTGGAATCCATGCTGGGAGGCATTTCTTTTGATCTTACACTGATACTTCTGGATTTCCCGCAGCTATTATTACTTTGGGTAGCAGCCTCTGATATGTAGTGCAGACCTTGTTGATTTAGGGTGGCTGTTACAGTTCTCAACACTATGGCATAAATCCGGGAAGTTGCAGTTTAACTTGTCATATAACCTTTGAAATCTCTTATTCAGTCCTTCCACTCAACTTAGAACTAAAGGGACAGTTGTGGGGACAATGCTGCAAATAAAACATAAGCCAAGGATATAAAAGTTTTACGTCAATAATTCATTGAATATGATTCGTATCTATATTTGTTCACAGATGACACATAAGTAGAATATTATTTTATTCATGGCTGTAATTTTGGCAACTGTAGTATATAATTTTTCAGGATAAAATTTAGTTATCAGCTGCAAATATATTTTTATTGTGCTCTACCAGTTTGGTCAACTACAGCTTATCTCCGTCTGCTGAAGAGTTACAACATAGTAGTCAAGCAATAACTTTTTATTTTACTAAAGCCTGAACACCAATCAACTGAAAAGTGTAATACAAAGAATACTTATAAAAATCAAAAAGTAAAGCAGATTGTCCATGCACTTGTTGCCACAGAATAATGCTGTGTTTCATTGTGCACTCACAGATGTTGTTCTGGCAACTCCCACACCGGTTTTGGCAAATTAATTTGTCATCTTCAGAAGCCTACACAATTAGCGATATTATAAATCTATTGAGCTTGGTTATACATTTAAGTGAAGTATAAAAAGTATATTACAGAAACTTACTTAATATTGGTTTAGGTATAAAATGAAACTTTTAGAAGAATTTGAATTATGTAAACTTTCCCACTTAAATTCAAATGATTTGTTGAGTGATCATGTATTTATTTTATTTATTTATTTTCATGTTCCATAGATTCTTGATGCAAGTGTATCACTAGGATGTAGAATGTGTCAGATTATTACAGTAATAACCATATCTAAATGGTCATGAGGTTACAAACCAAATTAAATACAAAGAGATACATGAGGTTCAAGTGTTTAAACAACAACACAGATTCTAGTAGTAATAATGAAATTATAAGTCTTACATTCTAATACATATGAAAAGCATTCTGTTATCAGCTGATATGCCAGGGCTACATAGCCAGTTCTTATAGGGATGCTTAAAATTAAACACATTGTACTAATTGTTACACACTGTCAAAAAGATCCTGTAAAGAACAGAAAGAACTACCAGTACTCAAAAGATAAAATTTCAGCTGCTTTCTGAATTTTGTCATATCCCCAATGACTGATTTAACATAAAATGGACGTTTATTGTATGCTTTTATGATTGAATAATGTACTCCTTTCTGTACCATGCTGAGAGTTTTCATGTCTTTGTGAAGATCATGTTTACTTCTTGCATAATGATCATGATATTCACTGTTTATTTTGTAAATTGTATGATTATTGTTCACAAAGCACGTTAGTGAAAAAAGTACTGATGGCATGTTGAGGATCCTGAGCGGTTTGAATAAGTTTCAGCAAGAGCATCTGGAGTGCACTCTAGCCATAATTCTGATGACTCTTTTCTGTCCAATAAAGACTTTGTTTGCTGGTGACTGGTTGCCCCAAAATATGATACCATATGTCATAAGTGAATGGAAATATCCTAGGTATAGCTTTAATTTTTTCCAAGCTACAAACAGATTAAATTTAGCAAAGGAAAAGTGCTGCTGAAATCAGTCTTTTGCAGAGGTTGTTGATGTTAAATGGCCAATTTAGATTGTTGTTTATGTGTAATCCTAGGAATTTGGAAGATTCAGCTCTCAATATTTCTTTGTCCTGTTTTTTTATTTGCGTTTTGAAACTGAATGAATTGAGTCTTGTTCACATTGAGTGACAGACCATTTGAAGTGAACCAATCTAGAGCTTCTTCCAATACAGAGCTCACAGTGTTCTCTAGACTGCAATTGTGTGTTTTGTGAGTCATAATGGTTGTGTCATCAGCAAATAGGGTGAAGTGTGCTTTTATTTATTTTTATTTATTTCATACAGCATGGCAGATCATTGATAAAGATGAGGAAAAGTAAGGGACCATGCACCAAGCTCTGTGGCACTCCACGTTTTACTGTGCCCCAGTCAGAGCAGGCAGGTGCCATTGCCGAATTGTTCAACACTACCTCCTGCCTTCTGTTGTCTAGATGTGACTTGAGCCACATCCACACTTCGCCATTTAATCCTGCTCAGACTTCGTAAGAAGAATTTTGTGATCCATGTAGTCAAATGCATTAGATAGATCACGAAGATTCCAACTGGTGACATTTTATTGTTTATGGCTACAAGGAGTTTGTTGACAAATGAGAAAATGGTGTGTTCAGTTGAAGTATCCTTTTGGAATCCAAACTGATTTTTACTAAGGATTTTATTTTTACTGGGATGATCCATGATTCTCTTGAACATTAGTTTCTCTAGGATTTTAGAGAGACTTGTTAACTATTAAATTGACCAATAGTTGGAAACATCAGCTTTATCACCTTTTTTGAACAGTGGTTTCACAGTTGCATATTTGAGTTTATTAGGGACAGTACCATGATTTATGGACTCAGTAAATATGTGACAGAGAAGTTCAAGAATAAATTTGCAGCAGTGCTTCAGTACTTTAATAGATATATTATCCACTCCAGTGAAATTTTTATTTTTCATTTGTCTTATTACCTTTGCAATCTCTTCAATTGTAATATAGGGTACATGCATCAGACTAATTTTGTCCTGCACTGCTTTATGTAGAAGACTGAACTCTAAACCCTTTACAACCAGTTTGATATGCTACTGTCAAAAAATGGTTGTTGTAGATATTGGCAACCTTCATCTACCATGCTTTCATTATGACACACTTTGATACTGTTTGTATTTTCTGTAATTTTTTCTGTCTCCCTTTTGGCCACCTTCCAAATAGTTTTTATTTAATTATTTGAATTTTTAATTTCAGATTTAATAAACATGCTCTTGGATTTTTTAATTACACTTTTTAGGGTGCTACAGTATAATTTGTAGCGCTCCATATCATTAGGTTTGTTAGAATTTCTGAGTGAGACATAAAGTATTTCCTTTGTTTCACAGGATGTTTTGGTTCCCTTAGTGAGCTGTTCTCCTGTAATCACCCAGATTGATGTTTTTTGAAATTTTCTTGGGAAATACAGCTTCAAAAATGGTAACAAATTCATTCAGGAATATGTTAAATTTATCATCAACATCTGTAGGCTGATATACTGTGTCCCATTCCAACTACTGCAAATGTCTGCTGAAGGTTTCTAGATTCTCATTATTGATTAGTCTAAAAGCTCTGTTGATAAAACTACTCTTGTTAGCTGGGCTTACATAATGCATTTTTAACAACTACACATCATGGTCGGAAAGGCCATTTAAGATTTGTGTTACACATGTGTTAAAAATTCTGTTATTGTCTACAAAATGTTAAAAATGTTGTCAGTCAGACATGTGCAGTTCTTAGTCACCCTTGTGGGAAAGTCAGCAGCTGCTCTCTGATTAAAAGAGCTTATTACATTCTCAAGATCTATTCTTTCATTATTACAGGTAAGGAAATTTACATTAAAATCAACAATCATGATTCTTTTTTTTTTTTTAGAACAGGTGAGTTAAAAGTGATTCTATTTGCTTGAGGTATGTACTAAGCTATCCTGAAGGTGCTCTGTAACCAGTAATCACATAAATAGGCAAAATATTAACTGGAGTTCAGTGCATCAAGCCTCAAAATGTTGATTGTCACAATAATTTTTTACATCTACAGACTTGTACACTATATTATTTCCAACATACATTATTATTCCACCTTTATTCATTGTGTTTCTAGTACAATAAGCTGCTGAGTTGTACTTCTATAGCTGCACCATTTCTTTCTGTCAAATGATGTTCAGTAAAACGTAATATGTGGGCATTGTTTATTGAATCAGTGTCATTAATGCAAACATACAGCTGGTCCAGTTTGTTTCTTAGACCCATTATATTCTGATGAAAAATAGAAAGTTTGTCGTTTCCTAAACTCTTTGTTCTGGTATGACTGTTGTTGTTGTAAATTGATATTAGAGATTATAGGCAGTGTACCTGCAGATTTTTTACTTAAGTTAGTCCTGGAACTGAGTCTGGATACCAAATATCCTGTAGAGATGTGTGTTTTCTGGCTCTTGTGCTTCTTCTGCTTGCCTCTGTTACTGCTGATGATGGGGAAGGCACATCAGATGAAACAGGGTCTTGTGCTGCTGCAGATTTTGGAGGGACTAAGACTGATGAAGCGTCTTGAGCCACTAATGGAATGTCAACAGTTGATGAAATTTCTACCACTGCTGCTGATGACTGCAGGAGGACAGCAGTTGCAGGTTTGATGGTTGCATTTTGAGATTCCACTGTTGTTGCACCTGAAGTATGTGGTAGTGTTCCTGTTCAGTAATCTGTTGTTTGCACAGGTTTGGTTGGATCTTCAATACTGTGGCTCTAGTTCGTGGTGGTAAAGTGGAGACTGTATCAGGGCTGGAGACTTTTATCATCTGTGAAGTTATTACTTATCGTACATTTCAGATTTGTGAAGTGTGTAACAGAGATCGTGGTTCATCTTACTATATGTCTACAATTCCGTTGCTTCTTAGGACAAGGAATCATCATAAAGTAAATGAATCAGAGTTTGTGTCCATATGGGTTAAAGGTGCACTGAATTGCGCCAAGTTTAAAGTTGTTGGTGATGTAACTCATTACTACAGAAACCGAAATAAAGAACTGAAATAAAGTACCTGTCCTTTTCTTGAGAAAATAAAAAATACTAGCAGGGGAGTTGAGATATGTTTATCTTACTTGTTGATAGAGGAGCTTTCATTATTTCAGCACACATGGCATCTTTATCCCTGCTATTTCAGTGCAGACCATGTTTTGTGGTCTCTCACTTAGCTGTCAACTGGTATAAAAGTTGCATTGGGAAATGATTTACAGATTTTTCATTGTTTCCTATCAGTGTTCATGTTTTCAATATTCACACATGATTTCTCTAATAAACCAAGCCTCCAGGGAATAGCAACAACAAAAAAGTTAATTTGGGTGTTGTTTCGAAGTTTGCCTTTCAAAATCCCCATTGCCCACCTACTTTCATTACAGTAGATGTCATTTGCTCCTCCTATCGCAATATACTTGCTTCCAGACTGAAAGGAGCTTTCACAATTTTTTAGAATATCAGATAAAGGTTCTCCAGGATTTACAGTGCCGGTTACATTAAGTCTTTGGTGAGCATTAGATAAAATTTCAGCGATTCTTCTACCATGGCTATCTGCAAGAACATGTATTTTGCTATTTATCTTTGGTACATGGGTATATGCATGATTTACATGATGTATGTTTTTGTTAACAGTATTTCACATTCATTTCATTATTATGTGCAATGGATGGTATGTACAGTTTCTCACTGCCACTTTTTTTCCTAATGCTAAATTTTGATGAGGTTTCACCATTCTGTTGACATAGTGGTTTTGAATGTTCATTTCCATTTACCAGTATTTGTTCAGTCTCTTCACTCATGGAAAGAGCTTGATATTTGTTTTTAAGCACTAGTTGTTTGATATTTTCTCTTTCTGGCAATTTTTTTGAGTTCAAACTTTTGTTTTTAATTCAGAGATATCACTATTCAGTGCACTAATGACTAAATGAAGGCTAGAAATACACACATTTAACCTCAGGGTTTTGGACCTACAATTTGTACACAGCTTGCTTTTACAATCATTTTTTTCATTTTTCGCAGGAACACTATTCATTAGCAGCAACACCATCATCTTGAAAACTTTGAGTTGCATTAAAGAACAGACACTATTTTAACTGCATATCATCTCTTATAAAACATGAAAATTAGCCCATTTCTTTTACATATTAGAACTGTGTGTCAGTATTACAAAAAAGATATATTGCTACTCACCATATAGCAAAGATATTGAATCACAGGTAGGCACAACAAAAAGACTGTTAAACAAGTAAGTTTTTGGTGAAATTTGACAGCATACACAAACACACATTCATACAAACTCAACTCACACACTCATGACCACTGTCTCTGGCTGGCGAGGCCAGACTATGAACAGCTGCATATGACAGGAGAAGGAGTGTGGGTAGTGGGAGTAATGAGGAGGCTGCAATAGACAGGGGGAGGGAGGATAGCAGAGTAGGGGTGGGGAACAGAAAAGTGCTGTCTGTGGGAATACACAGGGATGAGGTGGAGACAGGGTAGGGCAGCTAGATGCAATCAGGAGGTTGAACAGTATGCAGGGGGATGGGAAAGGAGAGAAGTATAAAGACTCTGGCTGAGCAGATGGAACAGAAGGCTGTGTAGTACTAGAGTGCCAACAGAAAAGGGGAAAGGTGAGTGGAGATCTATTACTAATGAAAGTTGAGTCTAGGAGGGTGATGGGAATGTGGGATATATTGCAGGGAGAGTTTCCACCTGCAGAATTCAGAAAAGCTGGTGTTGGTAGGAAGGATCGAGGTGGCATAGGCTGTGAAGCAGTCATTGAAATGCAGAGTGATGCATTGGGCAGCATGATTAGCAACACTGTGATCCATCTGTTATCAAAGTTATTAGAGGTGGTGGTCAGCAAAGCAACTGCGGCACAGCATGCCAACACAGACACTCTGTCTCACTTACCATGGGAAATTATAATGAGACTACACCTGTGTAATCTAGATGGTGATACAGCTGTAACTAATTGTACAACACAATACACCTTTTGATCTTATAATATTTTGTAACATAGTTAAACTGTATTTCCTCAATGTGTGTTTATTGGTTTATTTCGATGTTTGGGAATCCATATTTCATAAGACAGTTTATTTATTTTCATTCAATCAGAAAAACCTATGTCTTTGAATTTTTGAGTTTCTTCTGAAAACATTGACTACCATATGTGGCTAATTATATTTCCACATACCAGTTATCAGCAGAGAATTTTGATCTAAGGAATATATGAAATGTTAAAAACCTACTAAAATTTATTGTTTCCAAAAGCAATTGATTATTAAAAAAAATTGTGATCAGTATTTGATGTAAAATATTCTTCATATTTTTTCAGACAAAGTTGACATGACAGTTGCAAATATATTTTCATTATGCTTTACTGGTTTTGAGAAAGTAATTTGTGATCTTCAGAAGCCTACAAAATTAGTGATGACATAAATCTATAGACCTCGGCTATACATCTGTGTAAAGTATAAGAAGTATATTACAGATACTTACTTAATATTGTTTTAGCAGATGTCAATATCTTCTTCACAAAAGCATAATCCCATGGTATGTCCAGCAATGTACATATTGTATGTGATTATTGTAAACACAGATTAACAATTTACAGTTACTGAACCACATACAAAGTAGTCATACATAATACATTTGAAAAAACATGATACACAGTTTACAATGGGAAGTCCAGGATGAAATAATGACAATATTATGAAAAAATAAGTTCCTACTCACCATATAGCGGAGATGCTGAGATGCAGATATTCACAATGAAAAGACTGTTAAAAGAGGAAGTTTTTGGTGAATAGAGCTTTTATGAATTAGACAAAACACACACATATTCATGCAAACACAACATATACACACACATGACCACTGTCTCTGGCTGAAACGGTCAGACTGCGAGTACCAGTGCATGATGGGAATAGCAGTCTGAGTAGTGGGTTAAGTAGGAGACTGGGGCAGACAGGAGGATGGACAGTGGAGTAGGGGGGGGGGGGGGGGAGGATGGCAAAGTGCTGCATGTGGGAGCCAACAGGTACAAGATTGAGAGAGGGTAGGGCAGCTAGGTTGAGCAGATGGGGAGTGTGAGGGGGAGGGAGTGGGGGAAGAGTGGAAAAGGAATGAAGTAAAAAGACAGTGGGTGAACAGGTAGAGTGGGAGGCTGAGTAGTACTGGAGTGGGAACAAGGAAGGGGATAGATGAGTGAAATACAACAACTAATGAATGTTGAGGCCAGGCGGGTTACAGGAACATAGGATATATTGCATGGAGTATTTTCACCTGCATAGCTCAGTAAAGCTGGTGTTGTTAGGCAGGATCCAGGTGGCACAGGCTGTGGATCAGTCATTAAAGTGAAGAATGTTGTGTCGGGCAGCATGCTCAGTAACTGCATGGTCCAGCTGTTGCTTGGTAAGTCGGGGGGCCACCCACTCAGACAGACAGCTTGTTGGTTGTCATGCCCATGTAGAACACAGTACAGTTGTTGCAGCTTATCTCATAGATCACATGACTGATTTCACAGCTAGTGCTGCCCTTGGTGGTATAGATAATGCTTGTGACCAGACTGGAGTACGTGGTGGTTGGAGCATGTGTGGGAAAGGTCTTGCAGTTAGGTCTATTACAGGGATATGTTCCATGAGGCAAGGGATTGGGGGCAGGGGTTGTGTATAGATGGACAAGGATATTGGGGAGATTTTGTGGGCAGCAGAATACCAGTGTGGGAGGGGTGGGTAGTACATGCTAGTGACTAGGACATTTCTCATTCCAGAGCACAATGAGAGATAATCAAAATCCTGGTGGAGAATGTGATTCAGTTGCTCCAGTCCTGAGTGGTACTGAGTCGTGAGGCTCCTATGTGGCCAGACGGTGGGACTTAGGAAGGTGGTGGGAGACTTGAGAGATAGGGCATGGGAGATCTGTTTCTGTACAAGATCAAGAGATTAATAGGGGTCTGGGCAGGCCTCAGCGAGACCCTTGATATATTTCAAGAGGAATTGTTCATCACTATAGATGCTACGGCCCCAGGTGGCTTGACTGTATGGAAGGGAATTTTTGCTATGTAATGAGTGGCAGCTATTGATGTGAGGGTATTGCTGCTTGTCGGTTGGTTTGATACAGACAAAGATACTGATGTAGCCATCTTCGAGGTGGAGGTCAGCATCGAGGAAGGTCGCTTGTTACGTTTAGAAGCACCAGGTGAAGCAAATAAGGAGAAGGTGTTGAAGTTATGGATTACTGTAGATAGGGTATTCTCGCCTTTGATCCAGGTCACAAAGATGTCATCAATCAATCTGAACCAGAGGACAAGTTTGGGATTCTGAGTGGTTAGGTAGGATTCCTCTAGATGACCCATGAACAGGTTGACATAGGAAGGTGCGTTTCGGTTATCCATCCCCACCCCACCTGTAGCTGTTGCATCTCTAGTGACAAGCAATCTCTCTTGAAATATACCAAAGAGGTCTCACTGGTGCCTTCACAGACAATGATTACCCTCCCAAACTTGTACAGAAACAGATCTCTGACACCATATCTCTCCAGTCTCCCACCACCTTCCAAAGTCCCACTGTCTGGACCCTTAGGAGCATTCCCCTCATGACTCAGTACCACCAAGGACTGGAGCAACTGAATCACATCCTCCACCAGGGTTTTGACTTCCTCTCATTGTGTTCTGGAATGAGGAATGTCCTACCCATTACTGCATACTTCCCACCCCTCCCACAATGGTATGCTGCTGCCCATCAAACCTCTACAATATCCTTGCCCATCCCTACATGATTTATACCCCCACCCCTTGGCTCACGATTAAATCCCTGTAATAGACCTATATGCAAGACCTTTTCCATACATCCTCCTGCCACCATGTACTCCAGTCCGACCACAAAACTACCTATCCCATCAAAAGCAGGGAATCCTGTGAAACCAGTCATGTGATCTATGAGCTAAGCTGCAATCACTGTCCAGCATTCTACATGGGTGTGACAACCAACAAGCTGTGTGTGTGTGGTCACTGACAAACTGTGGCCAAGAAACAGCTGGACTACCCAGTTGCTGAGCATGCTGCATGCCACAATGTTCTCCATTTATTGACTTATTCACAGCCTGTGCTATCTGGATCCTTCCTACCAACACCAGCTTTTCTTAATTGCGCAGGTGAGAATGCTCCCTGCACTGTATCCTAGGTTCCTGTAACCCTCCTGGCCTAAACCTTCATTAGTCATTTTCCTTCACCCACCTATCCCCTTTCCTGTTCCCATTCCAGTATTGCACAGCCTTCTACTCTACCTATTCAGCCACTGTGTTTTTACTTCACTTGTTTTCCACTCCCCACTCCCCATCTGCTCAGCCTTCCTCCCAACTGCACCTAGCTGCCCTACCCTCTCTCAACCATGTCCCTGTTGGCTCCCACATGCAGCACTTTACCACCACCCCCCCCCCCCCCCCCCTCGCCCTGCTTTGCTATCCCTCCTCCTCTATGGCCCAGTCTCATACTTACCCCGTTACCCAGATTGCTTCTCTCTTCATGCACTGCTGCTCTCAGTCTGGTCTTGGCAGCCAGAGACAGTGGTCATGTGTGTGTAAGTTGTGTTTGTGTGAATGTATGTGAGTGTGATGGTGAGTAGCATTTTATCTTTTCATAATATTGTCATTATTTCATCCTGGATTTTCGATTGTAAAACTGTGTGTCATTTTTTTCAAATGAATGAGATAAAACTCCTTTGTATACCTTGATTATATTTTTTATATATGCTTTTACACATGTTCTTTGCTGCTAGCACAACAGAGACATATATGTGGCTCAGTTACTGTAAATTGTTAATCTGTGTTCACAATAATCACATACAGTCTGTACATTTCTGGATGTACCTTGGCATTATGATTGATTGATTGTTCTATAGGCCCATTTCATCATTTTTGTACATAGTTACATATTGATATTGTACGAGTCAATTTCTGTGAGGTGATGAGACGACAAAATGTGAATTTATGTGATGATTATTAATTTATATATAGTACAATATAAATAAGTTTACATACATAAAACTGTAAGTAAATGTATACATACAGATTAGTGACTGTCTTCATGCTCTTCTCAAGAACTTGTATCAGTTTCCTACATTTTTTTGAGAAAAAAACAAATTTACATTAAATCACGACACTTTTCTTATGACAATTACTCTTGCTAATTAAAAATTCAGAGTAATATTTACAGTTTCTGTGTCATCTTCATGACTATAACTTACAGCTTTCGCATTTCTACAACTGACACAAATTTAAAGACTAGAAAATAGTTACAATTTATATGACATACACTGACACCAATTATGCTGACTGAAGTATTCTACAGCTACTCATCCACATTTTAGAAAGTAATATATATTATTGAATAATCCGCGCTCTTGAATAATCCATGCACCCTAATTTTGAGGAAGAGGGGAAAAAATTTATTTTTTGCTTTAATTTTATTTACAAAAAAATTGTTCCAACGCTATGATGTGTTCTAAAGTATGTATAATAACTACTGGTTTGAAGCAACGCTGCTGTACAGCTTGATACATCGTTAAAACGCAACCGACTCAGCGGCGTGCAGCTGGCCAGCCGGCGGGCGGCCAGTGGCGTGCAGCTGGCCAGATGGCCGGCTGGCCCATTAGACGGGCGGGCAGCCGGGGAACATTATCACCGCCAGCCGGGACTCTACGTGTACCAACAATAGCAAAAAACGAAATGTGAATTATCTCGTTTACGAATTTGTTAATACGCTATGTGCAATAAAATATTTTAGTCAATACCGGTACGTTTCCTCCCTTACCACTCTATTCATCACTTTCATCGTCATCACTAGTGGGAGAATCATTGTCGTCTTCACCATCTTCCCATAGAGCATCGTCCTCTGTTCCATCCAGTGAATTTGTGATTCCTCATGTTTTGAAGGATTTTTCCACCAGTGGTTGAGGAATGGAGTCCCATGCACTTTTAACCCATTCACAAATCTGGGACAAATCCGGTCATTTGATTTTTCCACTAGGTGTGAACTTATGGTTTTCATCAGCCATCCATTGCGTATATCACTGTTTAAGTGCAGTTTTGAATGGCCAATTTATACACACATCTAGTGGTTGTAGGATGGATGTTAGGCCTCCAAGGATAATGACCAAGTCAGTTTTTCCTTTTTGTAATTTGTCTCACACTTCCTTAGTTGTATGTCTGCGAAGGCTGTCCAGGACAAACATGTTGCGTAAATTCAGTAACGCAGCAGGACGACGTTGCGAAACATGTGTCACCCAGTCACTTACAAGTTCATTGTCCATCCACCCTTTCTGATTCACTCTCACTAATACCGGTATGCCTTTTACTGATATTTTCGGAATGGTTTTCCTTTTAAATATCATGTAAGGTGGTAGCTTTCATCCATCGCCAGTTACACACAACATCACTGTACATCTTTGTTTCTCACTGCCCCCAGTTCGTATCATGATGCTGGATTCTCCTTTCCTGTTCACTGTGTTGTCGAGTAGCATCTCAAAATAGACTAGCGTTTGATCTGCATTACCAATTTGCGATAATATATAGGACTGTTTACGGCGCAGATTTATCACATAATAATGAAAATTCACTATTTTTTCCTCATACTCACCTGGAAGCCACTGAGCGATAGTAGTTTTCCTCTGGAATCCTAAACCATTTTGGTTGAAAAATCTTGATAGCCAGCCCCGGCTAGCTTTGAAACTGGTAATGCCTAGTTTTTTGGCTAAAGACAATGCTTTAAGTTGGCACATTTCACTCATCACCGTGCATCTGTATTGTCACTTCTCATCTACATAATCACAGAGCCTTTTCTCAAGGTCCGGATGCTTTGCTTTTTGGCCGCAAAATGCCCGGCAATTACTATTAGTTTCTTGAAGCTGCGTTTTATTTTTTTGCCATTCACGAATACAACTCTCACTCACGTCATACTTTCTTCCTGCTGCATGATTTCCAATATTCTCAGCTTCTTCAATAATTTTCACTTTTTCTTTAGCAATGTATGAACGATAACGAGAACTTGTAGCCATAATTAACAAGTTTCAAGACGTTAATACTTCACTCCTAACATGCTACTGATGCGTCATAGACTGAGGTTGCAACAATGCAATAGTATAATGGGAAGTATTGTTGGAGGTGGAGCAGACCAACAATGTTTTGAATAATCCACGCACCCCAGTTTTTCGCCTCAAAATTCGGTAAAAAAACATGCGCAGATTATTCGAGTATATACAGTAGATGGCTTCAGTAGCTTCTATATAGTTTAAAATTGTATATATGCATCAACAATATAATACAGTTATTTTAAAAGATACATTTTTAGAGCCTTTCAAAATTCCTTAAATTTTTTTGTGTCTGAATATGATGTGATAACTTGTTCTAATGTTTTTTCTCTGCTAATAGGGGCCCACCTTGTCTAAGTTTTGTTTTTGCATAATTCACTCTGCAGTCCCATTTTCTATCATATACTGCACTTACGGATTCTCTCATTTTTTTGCACTAGTTCATATTCAGTGTCCATTTTTTCTTAATGCAACATGTAACTTCCAAAATGTATAAGCAAGGTAGTGGAAGAATATGTAAATTCTTAAATAGTGGCCTGTATGAGGTTGTAGTAGTTACATTTTCTATGATCCTTGTAATTATTTTTTGGACAATAAAGCTACTTCTGCTGACAGGTGAGTTGCCCCTAAAAGTTATGTTGCATCTCAACAGTGATTCCACTTGTGTGTAATATTTTTTTTATCATCTGTTGTGTCATGCAGCCAGTAACAATTTTCATACAATAGCGGGTGGTACTTAATTTCTTTCTGATGAAGCTTTTGTGTTTGTTCCACTTTATGTATTCTTGGATCCATATTCCAAGAAATTTAGTGCTGTTTACAGTTTCTAATTGCTTGCCAGATAACATTAGGATAGGGCTTGAAGGGTGTATCCTGTGTGTTGTATGTAAATGCATAGTTAGTGTCTTTTCCTGCATCTATGATAAGACTGTTGATTTCATTCTCCAGTTCATCTACAGTAATATATCCGCCATCTGCGGATAGGAAAATCTCAGAGTGTGAGTTATAGCATTTTATTTAAAATAAAGTTTTTCTTCAAAAGTTACAAAACAATATTTGTGAGGTAGGACTAATCCCCCGAAGCCTACCAATAACTAAATCATAGATTCTTCCAAACATAAACTGTCTTTAGTAACCATACAACTTCACCAAACCAAGCCCTGGGCATCTAGTGAAGGGCGGCGTGGAGTCCACATTGCCGACACCTGAGTCCGAGGACGAGTAGAGGCCCTGTGGGGATGGCTCGGGTACTCGGGCGGCGGTGGACGATGACGCGGCGGCTACGACGACACCAGTGGGCTCGCTCGGCATGAACTGCCTCTCCAGGTTTGTTTTTTTTTTTTGCCTTTATTGAGTTTCGATTCCCCATGAAGGAGGCGGGCTGGCAGCAGCTTATTATGCCGCTCTTCAGCCGACAGAATTTGCTTTAAAAAGATGAAGATAATAAAAAAATAACAGTTGGCAATAAAATCAGTGACTTAAAGGTAAAATGGCAGAAAATTCTGGAACTTAAAACATAAAACACAGGATTTATGATGCTAATAAAATACACAGGAAGCAGAAAAATAATAGACAGACAATTAAAAAACATGGCGACAGTCTGGTTTCTGTTTGCAAGAGATATAAAATGCACACCCAGCGACAGCATGATTTCTGTTCGCAACACTGTGGAAAGACGCACAACACTGAACACTCACTTAAACACTGCACTAAAAAGTTGGCACAAATATGCCATACCACAGCCGAGAGCAGGTGGGGGGAAACTGGACAGATGATGGAGAAAAAGGTGGGAAAGAGAGGAAAAGTGAAGGGGGGAGGGGGAAAAGGAGCCAATGGAAGATGAGGATCCATAAGAGGGGTGGGGGGTGCTGAGCAGACGTGCCAGGGAGTGGGGAAGGCAGAGGAGGGGAATACAAAAGGACTCGGTGGGGGGGGGGGGGAGAAAGGAGATAGGGAGAGGTTAGGCGGGGAGAAAACACAGGATGGAAGGGGGGAGGAAGAGGGAGCCCAGGGAAAGGACGGAGGAAAGGAGGGGGGTGAGGATCAGAGTTGATAGGAGGGATAAATGGAGGGAGAGAGGGCATCATCCGGGAGGGGGAGTTGATGGAAGCCACCTTGGGAAAGGAGATTTAGGGTGTAGAGATGGAGGGAAGGGGGGATACAACAGTGAAGACATGGCAGGGGGCGGGGATGGGAGAGGAGAGGAGCAACCAGGGGGTGAGGGGGTTCAAGGCAGTGGGAGGTGTAGAGGATGCGGATATGTTTGAGGAATAGGAGCAGATGGGGGAAAGGAATGAGATCATAGAGGATCCGCGTGGGGGACGGGAGGCGTATACGGAAGGCGAGGCGGAGTGCATGACGCTCAAGGATCTGGAGGAACTTATAGAATTTGGGGGGGGGGGGGGCACATATCCAGGCAGGACTGGCATAACAGAGGATGGGACGGATTAAGGATTTGTAGGTGTGGAGTATGGTAGAGGGGTGCAACCCCCATGTCCGGTCAGAGAGGAGTTAGAGGAGTCGGAGGCGGTTGTGGGCTTTGGATTGGATGGAGCGGAGATGAGGGATCCAGGTGAGGTGATGATCAATGGTGAGGCCAAGGTAGGTGAGGGTGGGGGTGAGGCAGACAGGGCAGGCACAGACAGTAAGGGAGAAATCCAGGAGCCAGAAGGAGCGAGTGGTACGACCTACGATGATTGCCTGGGTCTTGGAAGGATTGATTTTCTGGAGCCACTGGTTACACCATGCAGCAAAAAGGTCAAGGTGATAATGGAGAAGGCATTGGGACCGTTGGAGGGTAGGAGCGAGGGCGAGGAATGCGGTGTCATCAGCATATTGCAAGAGGTGTACTGGGGGGGGGGGGGGGGGGTTGGGGCATATCTGCCGTGTACAGGAGGTAGAGGAGAGGGGAGAGGGCAGAGCCCTGTGGCACACCTGCAGAGGGGTAGAAGGTGTGGGAATTGGCATTATGGATGGTAACATAGGAAGGGCGGTGGGAGAGGAAGGAGGCCATCAGACAGATATAGTTGATAGGAAGGGTGTAGGTTTGGAGTTTAAACAAGAGACCGGGATGCCAGACACAGTCGTAGGCCTTTTCGAGGTCAAGGGAGACAAAAATGGCGGAGCGAGTGGGGGGGGGGGGGGTAAGCTGGAGGGGGAGGAGATGGGTGAGGTGGAGGAGTTGGTCATCAGCAGAGAAGGAAGGTCAAAAGCCACATTGGGTGTTGGGGAGGAGGTGGTTTTGGCGGAGGTGGTGATGGATGCGCCAGGAAAGGATGGATTCCAAGAGCTTGCTGAACACCGATGTGAGACACATAGGACGATAGGAAGAGGCATCAGATGGAGGCTTGTTGGGTTTGGAGAACATCAGGATACGGGAGGTTTTCCACAGGTCGGGATAGAAGCCAGTGGCAAGGATGACATTGTAGAGGGTGGCAAGGATTGAAAGGAAGGAGGGAGGGCAGTGTTTGAGGTGGCGGTAGGTAATGCAGTCGTGGCCGGGAGCAGTGTTGCGTTTAGTGCGGAGTGTGAGGCTGATGTCCTATGTAGTGATGGGAGTGTTAAGTTCAGATGGTGGTGTGTGGCCCAAGTACTGGAAGCTAGGAGCAAGGGGAGGAACAGAGGTATTCGTACGGTCCATGACGTCAGGGAAGAGGGAATAATCAAAGTGGGGATCATCTGGAATGGAAAAAACATCGGAGAGGTGAGAGGCAAAGTGGTTGGCCTTACTGAGGCTGTCAGGAAAGGGATGGTCATTAAGGAGGAGAGGGTACTGGGGGGTGGGGCGGGTCCCAGTAAGGCGGTGGAAAGCAGACCAATACTTGGAAGAGTTTATGGGGAGTGTGGTGTTGAGTTGTGTACATGTCTGGCGCCAGGCACGGCGTTTCTTCGCTGTAAGCAGGTTGCGGATGTGTCGTTGTAATTGCCGGTGGCGGGTAAGTGTATCCCGGTCCTGAGTGCGGGGAAATGAGCGGTAGAGGCGGCGGGACTCTCGAAGGAGGAGGACGGCCTGTGGAGGAAGGACGGGGTGGTGAGGGTGGATGGCTTTGGTGGGGATATGGGTGGCGACGGCGTCAGACAAGGTCTGGTGCAGTAAGGCAGCAGTGCGAGAGATGTCATCAGGAGATTGGAAGGTAAGGTCGTGGCTGGCAGCCTGGGTGTGAATGGAGTCCCGGTAGGCATCCCAGTTGGTACGGGAGTAATCATGGACAAGTTTAGGAGGGACGTCAGGGCGAGGAGCATTGCGGGGATGGCAACCTTTAGAGATAGTGAGGAGAACAGGAGCATGGTCACTGCCAATGAGGTCAAGGACATCTGCGGTGATGCGCCCAAGGAGGTTGGGAGGGGCAAGGACCACATCGGGAGTGGTGTTGGATTCGGGTCGGGTGTGCTGAGGCAGGGGAACCAGGTCTCCCTGGAGGGTGGTAAGAAACTGATGCCACCGCTGGAGGTTGGCAGGATCACGGCTGTGGATATGGAGGTCGGTGGCAATCACGTAGGTGGAGAAGGTGTGGTCAATGTGGGCCAGGAAATCGTACGGGATGGGGGTGTGAGGGCGGACATAAATGGTGGCACAGGTGATGGTAAGGGTGAGGAAGAAGAGGCTGAGGGTGAGAAGCATGGCAGGATTGTTAAGGAAAGGTTGGGGCTGGACAGGGAGTTGCTTGAGGTGGCCTATAGCAACTCCACCACGCGCCAGAGGGTACGGGTTATCGGTGCGGTGAAGGGTGTAAGGAGCTGCGGAGATGGAGATACGGGGTTGAAGGAAGGTTTCATTTAGGACGAAGGCATCCACGTGGTGCTGATGGAGGGTGTGGAGGAAGAGGAGTTTGTGGGTGGGCAGGGAGCGAATGTTGTGGTACAGGATACGGTAGGGTTGGTGTACCATGGGAGGGGAGAGTTAAACGAGGGTAGTGAGGGGGGTGAAGGTGAAGTTGGCCTGGTTGTGGGAGTATGTGGCATAGGTGGCAAGATGGAAGATGGAACAGGCAGCGAGGGCGATTTGGGAAAGGGTGTGGGAGCGCTGGAAGGGGTGGATGTTTTGGAGCACAATGGTGATGAAACGGATGATGTCCTCTGCAGTAGGTGGAGAGCAGAGCGAGTTGTTGGGGTGGATGGGGTCATCAACATGACGGACAGCGACAGTGAGCTCAGGGGTGACTGGAGGAGGTTTCGCTTTACACTTCGAGGAGTAGGTAGGATGTGGTTCGTTGCAAGTGTTGCAGGAGGGGGGAGAGGTGATGCTCGGGCAATTCTTGAGGAAGTGTGAAGCTTTGCAGAGGGGACAAGTAGGGGGGTTCTTGAAGGCAGAGGTCGTTGTACGTGAGACAGCGTTGGCAGTGGTCGGATTGGACTGAGGAACGGGAGGGGTCCACCTTCTGACGGCGATTGTAGATGAGGGCTCCCTCGGTGAGGAGGTGGTCAATGGAGGAGGAGGATTCGGTGAATATCCACATGAGAAAAGTCGGCTCGGCATCATTGAAGATGCGACGGGCTGAGCGGATTTCAATGTTGGAGTTGAGTTCTGCCAACACCTCAGCCTCTGTGATCACGGGGCTAAGCTTCGTGATTACAGCGGTGAAGGTTGGCAGACGTCGGGGAGGTTGAGGCTGACGGGGAGAGGACGGGATGTGGTAGGAGGTGAGGGTTGCACGTCGGCCAAATTGGATACGGGGGATGCGAGAGAGGAGATCGGTGTGGAAGGAAGCATTGGGGGATTTAATGAGGACTGAGTCCTTGCGAGGAATCAGAAGGGAGATGGGGGCATTGGGGTAGTATTTCCAGATGGTGAGGGTGGGGGAGCAGGCATCAAGGAATTGAGGGTCAGGAATGGAGAGGACAAAGGTGTGGGTGGCAGGTTTGGCAGGGGCGGGGGTCGGGGTCACGTCCATGAGGGTGGGTGGGTCACAGGGATCGGGGGTTTTTTTGGAGGAGATTTCGGGGGAAGGGTCAACATTCGGGCGCTTTGAAGGTTTCGTGGTCACGACCGGGTGGAGAGGGGGCTAGGGGACGAGTTGCTGGGGGAGACGGCGGGGGGCAGGACCACTCTGAGCAGCGGATGACACAGAGGGAGCGGGCGTGGGTGTCACAGAGACAGTGGAACGTCGAGCCGAAATCCGCGCTGGCTTGGAGCCCATCGGAGGCGGTGCAGGGAGTGGCAGAAAGTCAGTAGCTGTCGATGGGGCGACAGCGATAGGGGAGGGGGAGTTGGGGGTGGTTACAGCCGAAAGTGGTGCAGGGGGGGGGGCAGGGAGAGAAGGAAGGACGGGAAGAGGGGTGGAGGATGAGCTCCATGTGATGGTTGTCGGAGCAGTGGAGGGAGAGGTGAAAAGGATAGTGGTGGTGGGTTGGGACATGGTGGCGGCGCGCGAGAAGTGCGGTGGTGGCGGCGGCGGCAGGAGACGGCAGACGGCGGTGGCAGATGGCGGTGGCGTTGGCAGCGGCGGCGAGCACTGGTAGGCGGCGACCGAGCGGTGGTGGTGGCGGCGGCGGCGCAGAGGCAGGCGGCAGCGGTGACGACGACGGCGGCGGCAGCGGCGACGGCGACGGCTGTGACCAGGCGGCGGCAGCAGGCAGCGACCGAACGGCGGCGGCGAACAGGTGGCGGCGAGCACCGGCAGGCGGCGGCGGCGGCGGCGGCGGCGGCGGCGGCGGCGGTGGTGGTGGCGAGCACCGGCAGGCGGCGGCGGCGGCGGCGGCGGCGGCGGCGGCGGCGGCGGTGGTGGTGGCGAGCACCGGCAGGCGGCGACCGAGCGGCGGCGGCGAGGCGGCGGCTAGGCGGCGGCGACGGCTGCGACCAGGCAGCGGCAGCAGGCAGGGACCGAATGGCGGCGGCGACCAGGCGGTGGCGAGCACTGGCAGGAGGCGGCGGCGGTGGCGGCAGCAGCGGCGGCACCGGCGAGCACCGGCAGGCGGCGACCGAGCGGTGGCGGTGGTGGCGCGGCGGCATGCAGCGACCAAATGGTGGTGGCGACCAGGCGGCAGCAGCAGGCAGCGACCAAATGGCGGTGGCGAACAGGTGGCGGCGAGCACTGGAAGGAGGCGGCGGCGGCAGCGGCGGCTAGGAGGACCAGACGGTGAGCAGTAGTGACGGCGAGCAGACGACACGGCAAGGAAATGGTGAGGCTCTTCCACATCGAAGATACACCCGGAGAGTAGCCCAGGCAGTGCGAGTCCTCGATGAAGAAGTGTGGGAATCCAACCCTCGAATGCCTCTCCAGGCTCCTGTGCCAGCCTAAATACTGCTCGGTGCATGGATATGGCTGGCTCTATTTGCAACCATGTGTCGAGCGGAAGGAAAGAGACCCGTGGCTGTAGCAACCTCTTGTGGCACCGTGGATGCCTCCTGGTGGTCTCTGTGAAGCGTCTTTGTTTTTGGAACGACTGGCCAGGCTGACTCCTACTCGGTCTGGGGCCCGCTGTACCGGTCTGCTTCGCGGGAAGTGACAGTTGCAGGCGCTTTGTCTGGACACAGTGTACAGTTTCCCTTTTATCAGGATATTGGTGTTGTCTGCAAATTTTATACATGCCTGGGAAGGGGTTGCTAACTCTAAGTCATTTATAAACAGCAGGAACAAGATTGAACCTAGAATGGAACCTTGGGCACATCATATGTATTATTTTGTTTTCCTGGCTGATACAAATGCATGCTGTTTCCTTCTTGATACTTAAGTTCCACTATTTGTTGTCTGTTGTTCAGTTGTGATTGTTTACATTTGTGTCCCAGTCCCTTGACACCTACATGTTCCAACTTGGAGAGTAGTAGCTTATGGTTAACGACATCAAAAGATTTGTGAGGTCCAAAAAAAATAGCAGATATGTGTTGTTTATACTCTATGGAGGTCAGGGCTTCATTTATAAAACTAAAGATGATAGTTTCTGTGTACCCACATTTACAGAAACTGTGCTGTGGTTTTTAGCAGAGGTTATTTTCTTTTGTAAAATGAACTAGCCTTTTATAACATATTTTTTTCTAATATTTTAGAAAAAACCCAGACAGTAGAAAGCTGTCTGTATTCTTTTAACCTCTTCTCTTTGATCCTTTATAAATAGAGGTCTCACTTTTGCTATTTTTAACTTTTCAGGAAAAATCCATGTAGCCAGAGAGGAATAACAAACATCTGCAAAGGATTTTGTTATTACTGCTGAGCAGGTCTTTAAAATACCATCATGGAAGTTGTCAGTGCCAAATAAGAATTTTGATTTTAGTCCTATAGTGGCATTTGATACTTCTTTCTCATCCACTGGATATAAAAAAGACACTTGTTTAAATAGTTTGTTACTTGTCCTTTCCTTGCATTTGCTGGATGCATTTTGATAAGATTTTCTGCTACTTCTGTAAAGTAAGTGTTGAATTTATTTGCAAATTTTTGGATCTGATATTTTTGTTGAGTTTTCCAGTAAGTCAATATTGTGGTATTCTTCACATTTTTTTCCTGTTTCTTTCCTTGCTACATCCCATATAGCCTTTGTTTTGTTTGAGACTCTTTCTACTGAATTCTCATTAGTCAGTTTCTTGGAAAATTTAATGGCTTAGTTTATGATATATGTATATCTACTAAAATAAACACCAAAATCTGGTGGTTTTTCTGTTTCTTTTGATACTTCATATTGAAATCTCTTTTTCTTAAGTGATATCAGTATGCCTGGTGAAAGCCAATTACCTTTCTTATTTTTCTGTATTATTTTCTTTCATTTTTCAGGGGGGGGGGGGGGCGGGGAGGGGATGAAAATGTAGTTCGAAGTAATAGCAAAAGATGTTACTGAGAGCATCAAACTTTTCATGTGCTTGCAATGCTGTAAGCTTCTTTCCATTTTTCCCTGGTTGGGAAATGCGGAACAGAATTAATATTTTATTCAATGTAGCTCCTAACAACAGCTCATACAGACTGTTTCGAAAGTTGAAAATGACTTTTTAGCTCTACAGAAATTATTTGCATGTTGTGAACCCCAAAGCCTGTGTTGTATTTACATGGCATATTTGGTTAAAAATTTTAGTTCAGTTTCTTGAAGAAATTGGAGTTCACTCATTTTATTTGTCAGTGACTGCACATTTTGATGAAGCACCGAGAAATTTCCAAATAACTTTGGGGTTTAAAACTTACTTGTTACATAGTGTGGTGGTTTTGGTTCTATAATTTACCTTTCCTCTATTAAGAAGATGTTGACATCTGCTAAACCAATACTAAGTACATTTCTTATACCAGGCACGTGGAGGTAGGGGTTTGTTAGTCATTGGGAGCTCCAATGTTAGGCGTGTCATGGAGCCCCTCAGGAACATAGCAGCTAGGGCGGGGAAGAAGTCCAACGTTCACTCGGTATGCTTGCCGGGGGAGAGCGGGGGTGGGGGGTGGGGGGGGGGGGGCTTGTGCAGGATGTGGAAGAGGCTCTTCCAGCAGCTATCAAGCATGCGGGGTGCAGCCAGCTGCAGACTGTTGCGCATGTCGGCACCTGTCATTGGGGTTCCAAGGAAATCCTTGGGTGCTTTCGACGGCTGGCTAAATTGGTGAAGGTGGCCTCCATCTCTCGAGGAGTGGGAGCTAAGCTGACGATCTGCAGCATCTTACCCAGGGTGGACTGGGGCCCTCTGGTTTAGAGTCGAGTGGAGAATCTAAACCAGGGGCTATGTCGACTCCGTGACGAAAATGGTTGTAGATTCCTTGACCTACGCTATGGGATGGAAGGTTGTGGGGCACCCCTCGATAGATCAGGGGTGCGCTACACACAGGAAGCAGCTACATGGGTAGCACAGTACTTGTGGTGTGCACATGGGGGCTTCTTAGATTAGGTTCCTCTCCATGGGAAACAAACCACTGGCCCGCAAAATTACCAGTTCATGACACTGGTGTGGGTGCGGCAACTGTAAAAATTGTTAGTTCGCCTAAACAGGTCATTCCAAAGAATTTAAAT
Organism: Schistocerca serialis cubense; assembly: GCF_023864345.2. Taxonomy (NCBI): domain Eukaryota; kingdom Metazoa; phylum Arthropoda; class Insecta; order Orthoptera; family Acrididae; genus Schistocerca; species Schistocerca serialis. The sequence continues at coordinate 599,234,685 of NC_064644.1, read as the reverse complement.
ATGCTTAATCTCATCTAAGTAAATTGTCGAAGTGTCTGTAGCAAGACCCCCGAGTTAATCTCTGAAATGAACAGTAGCAATGCCAATATTGTATTAGGTACCAAAAGCTGGTTGAAACCAGACATAAAAAGCAGTGAAATTTTGAACTTGGATTGGACAATGTTTAGGAAGGATAGGACTGATGCTATGGGAGGTGGTGTGTTCATTGCAGTTAAAAGCTGTTTAAACACAGTTGAGATCAATACTGTGTCGGACTGTGAAATAGTCTGGATAAAGCTGTCCATCAGACAAGGATTGACCATTGTATTAGGATGTTTTTATAGACCACCAGCATCCGCAACAAACGTCGCACAACATTTCAGGGTAAGTATTGAGTACATAGGAAGTAAATATCCAATTATCCATTAGTTATAGGTGGAGACTTTAATCTAGAAACGATTGACTGGGAAAATTACACTTTTATCATAGGGGGCAGAGGCAAAGATTCGTGAGAAGTTATTCTAGGAGTGCTCTAAACATACAACCTTGAGCAATTGATTAGAAAACCAACTCGAGATGGGAACATATTAGATATCTTGGTGACAAACAGACCTGATCTTTTTGAGGAAGTTAATCTAGAAGAAGGTATTAGTGACCATAATGTCATTGTGGCTTCTATGTCAGAAAAGAAAAAAAAAAAAAAAAAAATTAGATAATGAATATCTTCATAGTCAGCTCCAAGCATTCACCGCGGCACACAAAGATATTGAGCATCTTTGGTCGGAATTTAAAGGTATTGTCCACCATGTGCTAGAGAGGTATCTGCCTAGATAAAGTATAGGGGAGGGAAAGGATCCACCTTGGTACAGCAAACATATTAGGAAGTTGCTGAGAAGGCAGAGAATTTTGCACAGTCATTTTAAACTTAGTCACTGTCCCACTAACAAACAGAAATTATGCGAAATGAAAGCAGCTGCCAGAAGGACTACGAGAGACTCTGTTAACGGATTTGAAAGCAATGTTTTATCTGCAGATTCTAAAAATAACCCCCAAAAGTTTTGGTCATACGTAAAATCTATGAACGTTACAAATAATTCAATACCTTCTCTTGCTGACAGTATGGGTAATGTAACTGATGATGATAAACAGTAGGCCGAAATTCTAAACCTAGCTTTCAAAAACTCATTTACGATAGAGGACTGCAGCACCATTCCCCCTTTGAATTATCAAACAAACGAAAGGATGGCTGACATAGTGTTTAGTGTATCTGAGATTTTAAAACAGTTAAGATCCTTATACGCCAGAAAGGCACCTGGCCCAGACGGTATCCCCGTAAGATTTTATGTTGACTGTGCTACAAATATAGCTCCATTCTTATCTGTCATCTATCAGAGATCATTGGAACAGTGGAAAGTTCCACGGGACTGGAAGAAGGCTCAGGACATAGCAATCTATAAAAAGGGTAGAAAATCGGATGCACATAATTACCGGCCAATTTCACTGACATCAATTTGTTGTAGAATCACGGAACATATTTTGTGTTCAGACATAATGACCTTTCTAGACTCTGAGAAGCTCATCTGCAGAAACCAGCATGGTTTTAGGAAACAGCGGTCATGCAAGACACAGCTGGCCCTCTTTGTGCATGGTATACAACAGGCTCTAGATACTGGCTCCCAGGTTGATGCCATAAATCTCAACTTTCGAAAGCTGTTCAACTCAGTTCCACACTGTCACTTGCTACAAAAAGTGTGCACTCACAGTCTATCCAATGACATATGCGATTGGATAGAAAGTTTTCTAACGGGCAGGGAGCAGTATGTCGTCCTGAATGGGGTAACTTCCACAGAAACAAGAGTAACATCAGGTGTGCCCAGGGCAGCGTAGTAGGTCCTCTGCTTTTTACAATTTACATAAATGATCTGGTTGATGGTATTGACAGCGGCCTTAGACTGGTTGCCGATGATGCTGTAGTCTATAGGAAAGTAGTATCACACGAAAGTTGTGAACAAATCAGTGAGGATTTGCAGAAAATAAATGCGTGGTGTAATGACTGGCAGTTATCTCTAAATATTAGTGAGTGTAACCTACTACGTATAAGAAGGAGAAAATCCCCATTAATGTATGAGTTCAAAATAAATGATCAGTCTTTGGAAGCGGTAACATCCGTCAAGTATCTGGGTGTGACTATTCAAAATGATCTCAAATGGAATGATTAGATTACGCAAGTAACAGGTAAGGCAAACTCTAGATTGCGGTTTATTGGCAGAATCCTGAAGCGATGCAGTCCTTCTACAAAGGAAATAGCTTACAATATGTCAGTTCATCCAGTCTTAGAGTATTGTTCGTCTGTGTGGGACCCTTACCAGTTGGGTCTGATTAAAGAGATTGAGAAGGTCCAAAGAAGAGCAGCAAGATATGTGACTGGTACATTTAGCCATCGTGAGAGTGTTACAAATCTCATAGAAAGTTTGAAGTGGGACACACTTGCAGATAGACGACGAGCTAAACAGAAGGGGCTGCTCACTAAATTCCGAAATCCAATCTTCACCAAGGATGTAGAGCATATATTATTACCACCAACTTATTCAAAGATAAGGGAAATAAGAGCTCGTACTGAGGCGTTCAGACAGTCGTTTTTCTCTTGCGCGATCCACGAGTGGAGCACAGGGGGAGGGGGGGGGGGGGGGGGGGAATATGGCTTAGGTACTAATTGTGCCCGCCGCCACACACTGCTTCATAGCTAGTGGAGTATATATGTAGATGTAGATGTACCATACTTCAAATGTATAGCCAAGGTCTATAGATTTATAATTTTGTAGGCTTCAGAAAATGACAGATTAACTTGTCAAAACTGGTAAAGCTTAATAAAAAAATATATTTGGAACTGACAACTGAATTTTATCCTAAAAGTGTGTAGAACACTTTACATCAAATGCTGATTGTATGTTTTTTTTATTTCAATAATCAATTTGGTTTGGAAATGATAAATTTTAATAGGTTTCAATTTTATATATTCTTAAGATCAAAATTCTCTGATGATAACTGTTAAATTTAAATATAATTAGCCACATATGGTAGTCAATGTTTTCAGAAGAAACTCAAAAGTTCAAAGACATAGGTTTTCCTGACTGAATGAAAATAGATAAACTGTCTTATGAAATATGGGTCCCCAAACATCGAAATAAACCAATAAACTCACATTGAGGAAACACAGTTTACCTATGTTACAAAATATTATAAGATTGTACATTGTATATATAAGATTGTATATTGTGTTGTACAGTTAGTTACGGCTGTATCACCATCTAGAGTTACACAGGCGTAGTCTCATTATAATTTCCCATGGTAAGTGAGACAGAGTGTCTGTGTTGGCATTCTGAGATGCAGTTACTTTGCTGACCACCGCCTCTAATAACTTTGATAACAGATGGATCACGCAGTTGCTGATCATGTTGCCCAATGCAGCGTTCTGCATTTTAATGACTGTTTCACAGCCTGTGCCATCTATATCCTTCCTACTAACACCAGCTTTACTGAATTCTGCATGTGGAAACTCTCCAAGCAATATATTCTATGTTCCCATAGCCCTGCTGGACTCAACTTTCATTAGTAATAGACCTTCATTCACCTTTCCCCTTTTCTGTTGGCCCTCTAGTACTACACAGCCTTCTGTTCCATCTGCACAGCCAGAGTCTTTATACTTCTATCCTTTCCCATCCCCCTGCATACTGTTCAACCTCCCGATTGCATCTAGCGGCCCTGCCCTGTCTCCATCTCATCCCTGTATGTTCCCACAGACAGCACTTTTCTGTTCTGCTATCCTCCCTCACCCTGTCTATTGCAGCCTCCTCATTACTTCCACTACCGACACTGCTTCTCCTGTCATATGCGGCTGCTCTTAATCTGACCACAGCAGCCAGAGACAGTGGTCATGTGTGTGTGAGTTGAGTTTGTATGAATGTGTGTTGTGTATGCTGTGTAATTTTGAAGAAGCCCTTTCACCAAAAATGTACTTGTTTAACATTCTTTTTGTTGTGCCTATCTGTGACTCAATATCTTCACTATATGGTGAGTAACTGTATATCCTTTTCAGACAATGGAAAATCCAGGATATTATGTAACAGTATTATTAAAAGGAAAGTTGCTACTCACCATATAGTAGAGATGCTGAATTGCAGATACGGACAACAAAAATACTGTCATGAATAAAGCTTTCAGCTGGTGAGGCCTTTGTCAAACATAGGTGACAGACTCTCTCTCTTTCTCTCTCTCTCTATCTCTCTCTCTATCTCTCTCTCTCTCTCTGTCTCTCTCTCTCTCTCTCTCTCTCTCTCTCTCTCTCTCTCTCTCTCTCTCTCTCTCTCACACACCCACACCCACACACACACACACACACACACACACACACACACACACACACACACACACACATATGCATGTATGTCCAAAGGAACTGTGCATCATAATCAAAGTGGCAAGATGGTTAACTATGGAATGTCCCACTCAAAATATACACTGTGCCTGTGTTATAGTTCAATTCTTTTATCTTGGCAGTTCACGCATGCCCGCCCAGACGCGGGAGATTGCTGCGTTGCCAGTTGTATGCGCCAAGAGAAGCAGCGCCATAGTATAGTTTGCAAACTTACGTTTAGGGGGGAGCGCACAGTTTATGAAGTAAAGCTACCACGGCCACATTAACCTCCTCACTGCTACGGAGACGTGCTCCCCGCATTCCACGATATGCGCGATTTTGTCATCATTGCATTGCTCGCCTGTGCGACCAGTTCGAAAAATTTGAATACTACTTATGAAATAAGTGAGGAAGCGTGGAATAAACCGTGTTCCTGTAACAAAACAGCAAGAAAAGGCATGTGTTGTGTAAAGTGTAACAGGAAATTCCATTACTCATGTGTAAATTCAACGAATAGAGTGAAAAGCTGGAAATGCAGTGATTGTTTTCGTACTGATGGTGACGATATGGACGAAATCAAAACAGACCTGTTAAAAATGTGTGTGTGCTAAAAGTTACAGAATGAACTCAGAATAGTAAGAAAGGAACTTAAGTATTCGAAAACAATTATATGTTTGCTAACAAACGAACTACAGAAGCGAGAATCAGGCAAGAAAGAAATGTGCAAAAACTACAGATTTGATGCACCCAACATAAATCACGATTCACAACACAGTGTGCATACCACAACACAGAACGCAGTTCAAAAAGGAAATCAATCTATGGGTGCAGCAATGAAAATGCAAACCTTTGCTCCTGAGAGTCAGTCAGTGAATAGGAGACCCAAAATATTCATTGCGTCAGATAGCCATGGCAGAGACTGTGCAAGAAACATTTTAAACTTAGCTTCAAATAAATATGATGTTGAAGGGAAGGTGATACCAGGTGCCCCCACTAGCGTAATACTAAAAAAATGCAATGACCTCCATAAGTTGACAAGTGAAGATTTTGCAGTTATCTGGGCAGGGGCTAATGATGTAGCAAAGAATGAAACCAAGTTGGCAATTCATTCACTACATAAAGCCTTGTCAGCATTACAAAATACAAATGCAAAGGTAAATGTAGTTGGTGTACCACATAGACATGACCTGCCTGAATGGTCTTGTGTAAACCAAGAAATTCAATCTGCAAACAGAAAACTAAAAAAAATAGTGAAATGCTTCCATAACACTTGTTTTATTGATACTCCTAGTAACAAGGAGCTTTATACAGCACATGGACAACACCTTAATGCAACTGGTAAAGAACTAATTCTGTGCGGCTGGTCCCGGCGGAGGTTCGAGTCCTCCCTTGGGCATGGGTGTGTGTGTTTGTCCTTAGGATAATTTAAGTTAAGTAGTGTGTAAGCTTAGGGACTGATGACCTTAGCAGTTAAGTCCCATAAGATTTCACACACACACAAAGAACTAATTGCCACAAGGATTTATGAATCAGTGGAAACAAACAGGAAAGTTTACAAAACAGCAATAGAACTTAAATGGAAGGATACTGAAGTCTCAGATAAAGAATCAGTGAGAATTGTTACTGACACAACTCCAGCACAAATAACAACAGAATCCTTAAAAGTGAACTCTGTTTGTGGGGAGAAGACAATTACTCAAGCAATAAACTTACCCAAGAGGACAGTGCAAAAGTTTGAAGACGCAGCAAATGAGGTGGCAGGAAAGAAGGCACCATATAAGAAGAGAGACCTACTTGCAAAAAGAAGAACAGCAAATCAAGCTCAAGGGATGAGAATACCAACACGTGGAGTACAGCAGTCAACCCGAAAAAAGAAACCACAACCGAGGGACCAGGATTTTTGGTGGGATCAGCAGGGGTTTTACAGACAAAAGCAGTTAACAAAGTGAATCATCACGTGGATGAACAGGTATGTGACTATCATAACACATATGATCACAGTGCATCAAGATTAAAGACATTAACGGAACCTACAACTTCAAATATAAAGTCGAATTGCTCTCAGAGGAATACAGACAGAGACAAACTACTTACTTTTCTACAAGTTAACATACGTTGCATTAGAAATAAAATTTTAGAATTAGAACATTTATGTAACACTGAGCATGTAGATGTTATATGTGTATCTGAGCACTGGTTAACACAAGAACAAGTAAATATGTTCATTCCCCAAGGGTATGTTGTGGGAGACATGATATGTAGAAAACAGAGAAAGAATGGTGGGGCGGGAATTTTTGTCAAAGAAAGAATAATGTTTTCCAGAAATGATGTATCTACATACTCCTCAGAGCTAGATGGGGAGTTTAGTTGTGTAAAACTAATGAATGAAAATATAGTGGTAGTTAGTCTATATAGGTCGCCGGATGGTGATGTAAATTTGTTTATTCAAAAATGTGAATTAATAATTAAAAAAATATTGAAGAGTAAAACCAGAATTGCTATATGTGGTCATTTCAACACAGAAATAGTAAACACATGGAGACCAATTGCTAGGACATTTTTGAATATGCTAAGATCATTAGACCTTTATTGTACAAATAACTGTGCCACACATAAGAATGCCTGTATAGACAATATTATTGTGAATTTCCATAGGGAGAATTTTACAGTTAGACTTGCAGGAAGTGGACTTGCAGATCATGAGCCACTACTCCTTACACTCTGTAAGAGGCAGCCAGTTAAAACTGAAGAATCTAAAGTAGTAGTGGTACATAGACAGAAGGAAGAGTACATAAATATGTTTGTTGAGAGATTAGGAAGTGCAGATTGAGAATTTATATATAATTGTCAATCTGGAAAAAGGGAAGCTGAAATTAGCTTTGGTAACTTCTTTAAAAAGTACACAGATTTATGGTATTCTTGCTCACCAGTAAAAAAAATTAGATGTCCAAATGAAATGAAAAAGCAAAGTCTGAACTGGTTCACACAAGAGCTAGTAGAAATTAGAGGAAACTTGCATATGCTGTACCAGATGCATAAACAAGCCTCTGACCAAGGGGCAGAACAGAGTGTGAACATTCATAGGTCGTATCTGAAATGCAAAAAGTACTATAAAGCTAAACTTCTTCTGGCAAAAAAGCAAGAAGTGGAGAACTATATAGAAAGAGCTCCCAATAAACGCAAGACAGCCTGGCAAATAATAAAACAAGAGAATACACCGAAACGCACAGAAACAGCTCTGCTTGATCCTGAAGAATTAAATGAGTACTTTTTAAACTCAGTTAAAGAAATAAGTAACAGTATCAAAGCAACAAATTCATCTGCAATGAACCTTGTTGGAACACCACTGCCTGTTAACCTGGCATTTCAATGGAGGGCTGTCACACCTGCTGATGTTATAAAAGCTGTATCCAAATCTTCAGGTATTTAAAGTATGGACTGTTATTGGTTATCAAATAACATAATTAAAAAGACTATACACTCAATCGCCAAACCATTAGCTTATATTTTTAATAAATGTGTAGAATTTGGAGTTTTTCCGGATGCACTCAAGGTATCAAAAGTTGTCCCAGTTTTTAAAAAAGGAGACAAACATCTCCACCAAAGCCACAGACCAGTCTCCATTGTTCCAATATTCTCAAAGGTATTTGAGGCACTGATACACACACAAATAAGCAACTTCTTTGAAAAACACAATATCCTATGTAACAATCAGTTTGGCTTTCGAAAGGGGAAGAACACAACAAGGGCCATCTTGGAAATCATTGACCAAACCTTAACAGCTTTTGAAAATAATAACATGGTATCACTGGTATTATGTGACCTAAGCAAAGCTTTCGATTGCATTCCTGTTGACATACTACTGGGGAAACTAGAGTTTTATGGGGTGAGAGGAAGCACTTTATCTGTGATAAATTCGTATTTAAGTAACCGAAAACAATTCGTTTCAGTCAGAAATTTAAATTCTTCCATCATGGAAATCAGTGCAGGTGTACCACAAGGGTCTATCCTTTAACCCCTCTTCTTCATTGTCGTTATTGATGATTTACCTAAAAATATAGCTCACCCTGTTGTGTGTTATGCTGACGATACAACACTACTTACCACACATCAGAACATTTCAGATCTGAATAACCTAACAAAAGAAACACTAGATAAGGCCCTGGACTGGTTTGCAGCCAATAAGCTCCTATGCAACCCTGACAAAACACAACAACTTTTAATGGGAACATCAAATGAAGTAGGCAATAAGTTGGTAAAACTCTTAGGTATTCATATTGACTCAAAACTATATTGGGAGGAACATGTCAATCATGTATGTGAAAAAATATCTCGGGTGGCATACCTTCTCTTGAAACCAAGGGAGGTAGTGAGCTTGGAGTACCTCAGGGTGACATACTTTGGGCTATTCCAGTCACATATTTCATATGGTCTGACTGTATGGGGGCACTCCCCTCACATCAAAAACGTATTGAAATTACAAAAAAAAGTCATACATATAATATGTAAAAGAGGTCATAGGGAGCACAGTCATCCTCTTTTTTCCAGACTCAGAATAGTTACAATTATAAATCTATACATCTATGTGTCTGTACTCTATATTAAAAATAATATTTCAGAATTTATTGCCAGAAGGGAAATACATGAACACAACACCAGGGCTAACAGTAATTTAGACATACCGCGCCACAGATTAGCGAGAACAGGAAATTCCCACAAAGTTAACCCACTCAAAATGTTCAATAAACTGCCAGTTCATGTACAGTCTATGGATACAAATTCTTTTAAAATTAAGTGGTACAGCTGGCTGTCAGATCATCCATTCTATGACATTAAAGAATTCTTTGAGATGCCTGAGGAGAATATAAGCATTTAAAAGTTGTCTGCAGTTAAACATATTATTTTGTGCTGTGGTTAATTGTGTGTAATTACAAAGTTTATACTATAAACAATAAAATACCATATTATATTAGATTATAAGATAGCTTGTTGCGTTAACTTTTAAAAGCTATCCTTTGTAATTTGGTACACTGCCATACTTCAAATGTATTCTATAATGTATCAACAGAAGTTTATTTTATTATTCTGTATGTACTAGTACATCTTGTATGACAAAGCCAATAGCATTGTAAAATGATCTATGGTGAATAAAATTCTTGATTCTTGATACATGGTGTTTCGACTGCTTTAACATACTTTATTATTCGATTTCATAAAAACTATTTGGCCTAAAAATTTGATTTTTACACATCTTCTTGACTGGTACCTTCCCCCCATAAATGACTTAATTTTGTTTCGATGTTCAATGCAGTTATTGTGCAGCATTAGAAGTAATAAACCATTGCATGAAATTTTGAAGAGTTTGCAGAGGTATACTTTCCATATGGTCGATTTTAGTTGCCACTAGAAATTAAAAAAAATTACTTTCAAACGAATAAAATTCATGAAGTAAGACACTTCGATATTGTTTTTAAATAAAGAAAATATTAAGCACTGAACAAGGTTTGAATTCAGAACCTTTCACGTAACAGCCATACACTATAACCATTACGCTAGTGCAGCTCGTCATTCAATGCTCCTCCCGGAGGACTTTAAAATATCACGCAAAATACCGACAAACACTGTTGGTATGACTATGAATTACTCACGTTTCATCAAAGTACAATAGGAAATAAACAATTACCACTGTTCTTTAGTGCGAAAAAGCCATTAGTGAGAATGATACAAACACCTATCCATGCTATCGCCTGAATTAGGAGGCTTATTGCTTGTTTGGTTTAATTAATTAATAGAATATGAAGCAATTGGTATAAAGAATGTTTTTTCCAAACTTTCTATAAAAGAAAGTCTGCTATCAAGACATTGCTTTTGTTCAATTACTTTATTTATGACTGAACATTTCTAAAACTGAAGACACTCGTCCATGCTCTGCACTGCAGTCGAGCTCTAGCAACATCGTTCTCTGTTCATTGGCTGACTACGTTTTGTGATGTCAGATGCACAGAACGAACCTAAACTCGGCCGCCATCATAAATGAGGCGCACTTTAGTAAATTGTGAGACTCGAGCCATCATACCAGCGGGGCATGAATCATATGTTACATCACTTTGCAAACACTGCTGCTGAGAGAAATGGGTTGCCAGCTGGAAGGAAGGTGCTTGTCCTTATTGGTATTAGGTATGGGTATGACATTGGCTTCATGCCAGCATCTGGGAAATGTGCCCTCTGACCAGATGTGATTGTATGTATGAAGCAGAAAGTGCTTGTCCGCAACAGAAAAATTCTGCAAAACCTGAATGTGAACATTTTCTGGCCCTGGGATGGAGGATCAAGATGAAGTGAGAGCATGGTGTAGCTCCCTCACAGTAAAGGTGGCATTTTAGTACTCACAATTCTGAGAAGAAAACGGTATCGCCTAAGCCTCCTCCACTCATTTCTGATGAGGAAGGCAGGGTGATGATGGGAGGAGCTCGAAATGTCCCCAAAATGGCAGCCCGAGGTGTCGGAGATAGCAATAGGGTCCACAATGACATCGTATGCTACTGTCAGGCCAGAAATTGGGGAATGGATCTCAGTCCCAGAGAGCTGTCGGATATTGGCCCACACAATGGAAGAGGGGCTGGAACTGTTAAAAGAACTAGGGAATGAAATTCATCTAGATTTTTTGCTATCTCAAATAATGGGATGACACTGAGCATGCAACTGTTTATAATGAATGCAGTTTGACATCATAGGCTGACGTTTAAATATGGGGAGAGCATGTCTTCATGCATGAATTGCCTAATGGCACACCTCAGTCCACCAAGGGATCAGAACACAGCAGGGTAAAGAGGAAATGCAAGGAATGGAATGTTCTACAGTGGTAAGAATAACATTTGTAAGGCATTCTACCTGGTCATAACAACTGGGGAAATGTTGTTCATCAAAAGTCACCAGGGAGGAGTAAAGCCTCCAGTTGGCCTTATTAAGCTGTCATCTGGGTCTGCACGTAGGCAGGGTAGGTGTCAGCAAGTGGATAGCACACAGGAAATTGTCACTTGAGTATGTGTCAGAGAGAATGGACCACTCGAGACAATAGGCAAGTTGGACAGTGCAGAAATAGAGGTCCAAATGGGAATGGGTGAGAGTGGAGTGTGAAAGGAATGTGGGTGCTCCTGTGTTAAGGCAGAGGAGGTTAAGTTGATTGAGAAGAGCAGACAAGAAGGCACCTTTCCGAGAGGTTCTGCGAGAACCCCCAAGGGTATGGTGCATATTAAAGTCACTGAGCAGCAAAAAGCAGGGAGGTAGCTGCCCAATAAGCTGGAGAAAGTCTCCCCTGGTGACATCAAATGACAGAGGGATGCAAATGGTACAGAGGGAAAAGGTCAAGTGCGGGAGGAAAAGGCAAACTGCAACAGCTTGAAGGTGGTAGTCAGGTAGATGGATTGACTGTGAACTTCATCCCATATGAGGAGCATGACTGCCCCATGAGATGGAATGTTGTCCTCATGGATATGGCCAAAATGGACTGGGCAGGAATGAGAGAGCTCAAAGTGGTTGTGAGGATGCAATTTTGTTTCTTGAAGGCAGAGAACAAGAAGAACCTGCACTTCTATGAGCAGCTATAAATCTTCTTTGTTGGACTGAAGACCATGAACATTTCATTGGAGGAGAGTCATGACAAGGAAAAATGGAGGGGTGTCACCTCGGTGGCTGCTGAGTGCCAGCCTTTGAAGCCTTGCTGCTATAGGGCACAGAGACAGGATGATCCTGCGCCTTGATCTCTACAGAAACATCAGCATTCTTCTGTTGGCCTGCAGAGTCTAGGGCAGAAAAATGGCTGGTGGTGTGCACCGACAACATGGAGGTCGACAGGGTGAGGGTATCATGTGGCGACACTGTTGAAGAGGTTCTTGGAGTCAGTGAAGTAGAAGACCATTTGCCTTTGTTTGACTTCATAGAGTCTTTCTGGTTGGCAGAGGAGGATTCAGATGTTGTTTGGCTGGAGGGATGGAGGAAGTCTTCATGGGAGTATTCCTTCTGTCCTTTCCAGCCTGCCAGTTGTGTAGCTGGTGACTTCGCCTTGTGAGGTGAAAGTTTGGGGCATGTTGCACAGCTGGAGGAGAATACGGGTATGCTACCATAACGCTGGGCAATTTCTCAACTATGGTGCTAAATTTGAGGTCACATGTCTGAGTGGTCATGCCTTTCATGTAGCGAGATGTAGCAAGAACAGAACAGTAGGTTCCAGATGGTAGAATGCAGGGTTTACGACTAGCCAACAATTTGCTAGCGACTAGGTAAGGCACTTTTTCCTTCACCCAGATCTCCTGAACAGTCTGCTCATCAAGATACATGGGATAATTGTGAGAGGAGGCGGCATGATCACCATTGCAGTTGATTGAGTGGGGAGAAGGAGACAGACAATTGCCTGTGTGAGCATCCATACTACAGGTTACACATTTGGCTGAGTGTCAACATGACTCTCAAGTATGGTTGTAATGATGGCAGTGGTAGCAGCACGTCAAGTTCGGTATATATGGTCTGACTGTGATAACTTCATAACCTGCTTTGATCTTTGTTGGAAGAACTGCTCTATCAAAAATGAGAAAGAGAGTGCATGTGGGCACTAAGGAGGCACCTACTTTTTTTTCATCACCTGATGGACTGCAATGACACCCTGATCAGAGAGATACATTAGGATTTCTGCCTTGGTCAGACCATTGAGCAGCCTTTTGTAAATAACACCATGGAAAGAATTCAGTGTTCGATGGGTCTCAACATGAACAGGATAGCCATGGAGGAGCAAAGCTGCAAGCAGTTGTTGTGCTTGAGAATCATAAGGTAGTCTCTAAAAGCCCCTTGGGAGGGGGAGGGGGGGGGAGGGGGGAGGTTTGGTGAGTGGCAGAATACCACTGTGGGAAATACATGGTAGTGCGTAGGACATTCCTCATTCCAGGACACAATGAGAGGTTGTTGAAACCCTGGCGGAGGATGTGATTCAGTTGTTCCATTCCTGGGTGGTACTGAGTCATGAGGGAAATGCTGCTATTTTGCCGGATGGTGGGACTTTGGAAGGTGGTGGGAGACTTGAGAGATATGATATCAGGGAACTGTTTCTGTATAAATTTGGAAGGATAATTATGGTCTGCGAAGTTGTCAGTGAGACTTTTGATATATTTCAAGAGGGACTGCTTGTCACCAGAGATGCAACAGCTACGGATGGGGTGGGGATGGGCAAATGTGTGGCATCAGTATATGCCAACCTATTGATGGGCCATTTATAAGAACCCTTCCTAATCATTCAGAATCCCAAACCCATTCCCTGATTCAGATTATTGATGACATCTTTGTGATCTGGATCAAGAGTGAGGATATCCTACCTACATTCCTTCAGAACTTCAACAGCTTCTCCCCCATTTGCTTCTCCTGGTCCTCCAGCTGGCTGTACTTGACTTGGGCCTTGTTCAGCACCTTAGAAGTGAATTCTATGGGGGGTTTTCAGTGTTGCTGAGCCTGTGAAGAACTGCCCCTATTTCATATGAAGGTACATCAACTGCAAGCACTACTAGTTTCCATAGACCGTAATCAGTAAGATATGGGTGACTACCCAATTCATTTTTTGACCTTTGAAATGACCATTCACATTCTCCAGTCTTTTGCAAAGGAACACTTTTACACTGTGGATGATGCAAATGAGCAGCTGTTTGCACTGTGTTAAAAATAAATTTAATGTAATGGGTATGTCTACAAAGAACTGCCTGTAGTTCCAATACATTTTTTAGGCCTCTGAATGTTTAGTTGGGGAATGAACACTATAGGTGTCAATGGGGAGGACCAAATATTTAATTTTTGGAATTGAAGAATAAACTTTTCTGTGGATTGCATGCATTAAAACTTGAAAAAGAGATCTCAGTTTATTGAGATACTGTTCCTGTATTTTTCCAGACACAGTGATTTCATCAAAATAATTTGAACAGGATGGAACTCTCAATGTTACTTGTTTCAGTAAGCATTGAAACAATGCAGGAGCTGATGCTCTTCCAAAGGGAAGACACTGGTATTGATAATAGCTGACTTGTGTATTGATCACTGTCAATTTCTTCATACCCTCATCCAGGGAAATTTGAAGTTCAGCAATTGATAAATCAGTTTAGGAAAAGAATCATCCTCATGCTAGGTGAGTGATAAGCTCCTCTTTACAGGATAGTGGGAAAGGATCAGTAACTGTGCAAGTGTTAACTCTTGTTTTAGAGTCTCCACAAAGTTGGATTTTTTCTGTTTGACTTGTGGGTGATAGTTAGAGGAAATGTCCACTGGATTGGTGAAATATGTTTTAAAGTGGTGATTTGTTCCAATTTGTCAAGTTCAGAACCAACTTCATCATGAATAGTGTGAGATATCTGGATGAGTGTGGTAAAACTTCAGTTGAGCGTTGTTGTTGAGTATAACATGCACTTGAAAATTCATTGCATGTCCAAATATGGCATCAAAATAATGTCCATATTCGAGTACTAATAGCATGCCCATTGACTTAAAAAAAATCAAACAGGTCCCAAATTGAGACTAGAGCATGGCTGAGCTACTGTGAATGGCAATCATGAAGTCAATTTTTAAAATTTTGTTGGAAAGTGCAAGTCTCATAAATTGAAATACTTTTGCCAATTTAGGACCTAAGGTGCAGATGTGATCTACATCTACATCTACATTTATACTCCACAAGCCACCCAACGCTGTGTGGCGGAGGGCACTTTACATCATGAAGCATGGGGAGACCTAATTGCTTATATGTATTTTGATTAATTAATATGACTTTAGTACCAGTTTGTAAATGGTACAACAGTTTGATTACAAATCTGTAAAGACATCGACAGTTGCAGTTAGTTCTCTGAATGTGATTATCAGTTCTGACTTTCAGAAGACTGCCTTTGTCTGATTTGTGAGTCTGTTTGAGGAGAGCTGATCTGAATGAGCAAAGTTTTGTGTTGTGTGTATAACTTTGTGATTCTTGCACTTGTGTTTATAATTCCCAAGAATATTGCCTGGAAGAGTGCATGTGGATTCAAAATGAGAGATCATATTGATTTACATTTTTCTCATATCTACATTTATGTGAAACATAATTTACTTTATGATTCTTTCACAGACCCACTTGTTGTGCATGTCCTGTCTTATTGCAGTATCAGCATTCAGCTTGGTGGAAACAGCAGTGTTTGTGATCATGTGTCACATAGCACTTAAAACAAGACTTTGGAGTACGTGAACTAGCAGGAAAACTTAGCTGGACACCTTGAGCACCACTTATGCCACTGCTTGCAGCTAATGTCAAAGTGTACCACGTGCTGCTCAGACAACTTAGAACTACCTGCAATCAGCATTGCAACAATGGGCATGTGGAAGTCTAGTTTCTGAGTTTTGGTCACTTTGAGCATGTCACTGAGACAAGGACAGCAATTTTTTTTTAAATTTCAGACCCTGTTCTGTTGTCAGAAATGTTCTGAATAATCACATCATGAAGCATTTTGTCATGAAGTGAAGCTCTATTAGTGCAGTTAAACTTAGAGTTCCTCGTCATGCCCTTGAGTTCAGCAATCCATTTGTGAGACTGTGTACTGTGAGGGTATGCACAAAAGAATTTGAAATGAGCAGCAGCTACATGGAACTGTGTTTAAAAAAAAATGACTTCCTTCTAATAAAATGTTTGGGGATTCTACTTGGGGGGGGGGGGGGGGGGGTATAATTTGTGCCACATACAAAAAAGTCCAAACCTGCCCAAGGGGGGGGGGGTATAACTTGTGCCACATACAAAAAAGTAAAAACCTGCCCAAGGGGGGGGGGGGGGGGGGGGAGAACTTCATGAGACAAGTGAGATTTGCTGCTCAAGTTGAAGTTTTAACTCTGTCCAATCTCCTTGTTTTGCATCAAAAGAATGGAAGGGATGGGGCAGCACCTGTTGCTAGAATCCTGTGACTCAGTTGTAGCTGGCCACTGGTATTATTGTGCTACTGTCAGTTGGGTAGCGCATAACAGTAATTCCTGAATTTGTTGGCTCTGAAACTGAATAAAACCATTTGAGTCAAAAATTAAGAACACTTCAATACAAAATAAGTGCAAAAAAAGAAATTTCAGTTACTTTGCTGACCACTGCATGAAATAAAAGACTTCTGATTAATTTGATAACAGATGATGTTTGTAGAAGAATCCAGTTCAATCTCAGCTATCCCATTCTCAACGTCAGAAATGTCTGTTGTGTTCGTAATTGGTAGGGGGTGACATGGCTAAATTGAACACTCCAAATGTTTAGTAAATGAGTACAACATCAGTACTTTTATTTACAAAATTTATTTAAATGTTATGCCTTCTGTGGAGATGTAGACAGCACACAACACACCATTTACAGTCTACATAGACAATGTCAATACCACAAGCCAAAACAGTCTGACCTTACCACACTGGTCCTATTTAAGAGATGAACTAATTACCTTCAACTTAACCTATGGAACATGAAACCTCCCTGAGGGAACCAAAAGGTATCATCATCGCATCCCTTACAAGCACAACTGAGTGTGGTGGTTGAATGATTCATGAGGATTGCAGTTCAAATCCTCATTAAGATGTAGTTTTCTGGTGGTTTTCCTAAATTGCTTAAGCATGCATGGTTTCTTCAGAAAGAACATGGTCAGTTTCCTTCTCCATCCTTACCCAACAGAGGGTTAATCTTAATTTCTAATGCTGTATCTTCAACAGAATGTTGACTCATAATCTTCCTTCCTAGCAAAAACACAGTAAGCAAAGGAGATAAGACAAATGAGAACCTCAAGCAGAGCCTTAATGGGATCAGGATTCATGCGGAGAAAGTAAAATTCCTGGCACAAGGAAGGTCACTTCTGTTCTTTAATTTATGGAGTCTACAGAACAAGATTGTATGTATGTGTGTGCTTTTGATGGTAGGAGAAACATTTCAAGCAGCTGGAGGCTCCTATTCTTCTCAGTAACATTTCTGCAGACAGGACCAAGGTGAAGTAATCATGTTTCTAAATTACATATTTAGCTACACCTGACCCCACCACTACACATTCAGTGCCACTATTTTCAGAAATTATCTCCTAAACATAAAGAGTGCAACAACTTACTGGGAAGCTGGAACTTCACAGGTATTAGAAGCTTTAATGCTTCAAACTACTGCTTTAGCATTATTCACCTGCTGAGTATTGGTCTCTGTAGGGCAGGTTAGCTTCCTCATTTGACTGGATGATGATCTGCTCTAGAGTATGTTGTTCTCTACTGTGACCAATGACTACACACTCTATGTATCTTTCAGCAGTCACATCAGACCTCAAAATGTTTTTTCCAGATTATGATCCAGGATATAGAACAACTGGCCTTTTCTCATCTATTATGAAACAAAAGAAACAGCTACAACAATACTGAAACCTCATAAAAATGCCTGGAAGATGTGCAGAGAATGAGATGACATGTCTGTTATTCTTGATGAAGTGAGGAGAAAAGAATGAGCTCAGTCACATTCTCATGGTCTTATCAACATCTGTGATAGCTGTGCAAAACTGGCTGGCCTCAAATGTTCTTTGCTCCACCTGGACCAATCATAACAGGATATGCTGCAGTTTCAAATTTGCTTCTGCTCTGTGTCAATGGGTTTGGTTATGGTGTTGTCCTTGTAGCTGCAGTGCTGAAGTGAAAATCATTGTGCACATCATAACAGACCATCCTGTGACAGCATTCACTTGTTCAATAGGAAGTATAAATTAAATATCCCTGAGATGTTTCTTGACTGGAAGAACTGGATGTTTGCCTGTAGAAGGCCAACAGAGAGCCTCTGTATGTAGAGTATTTAATTTTCTACACAATAAATACAAACATATCGGAAGAACCTGTGACAACTGCCTTATTATCATGTTGGTTCATCTTTGGAATGCAATACATCAGTGTTTCTGCATGACATGAATTTGCACATCTTTGGTAGGCTTCTGGGGGTACATGACACCAAAAGTTTATGGAGAGACCATGAAATTCCCATAAATTAAGGATCCACTGGTTTGTGGGCAAGAAGCTGACATGCAGTAGTTTCCCAAATGTGTTCTATCAGGTACAGGTCAAGTGAATCTGGTGGTCAAGGCATCACATGATTTCACTGTCAAGCTCCTCAAGCCATTGTAGCAAGGCTCTGGTTGTGTGACGAAGATAGCTGTTCTGCTGAAATATGCCAATGCTGTTGGGGAAGATATCAAGTGTGAAGGTATGCAATAAGTCTGCAGTAACCTAGCACAGGTCCTGTGAAAGACCAGGTGAATATTCCCCATAGTGTAATATTGCTCCCATTGGCCCATGCCCATGACATGGTGGGTGTTCTGAGCAGCCATTTGCCTGGATCACGACATACCCAAACATGGTCATCAACATGGCATAACAAAAACACAAGTCATCTGATCGGACAAGATATTTTTTATCTCATATACAATCACAATGATCCTGTGCCCATGGCAGCCATAGCTGACAATGCCATGTGGTCAGTGTGGCAAAATGCAGGGGTCATCTGCCATGGAGCCTCATGTTCAACACTGTGTACTGAACAGTGTTCTCCAAAACACTTCTACCTGCAACAACAGTGCACTCTGTCATCAGATGCCCTAGAATGCTACCTATTACGCCTCCAATCTCCACAATCTGTGATGAGGCATTGACACTCGACACCTTGTTGCCTGCTTGTGGTTTCACTGTCATTCAACCACTACCTTCATGACAGTAGCACCAAAGCATTCACTATCTTTGCCCATTCTGAATTGCTTATTCCTCTGTGCTGATCCATAACACCCAACCCTTCGTCAGAGTCACTTATGTCAATGGATTTTCCCATTTGCAGCCCATAGTATTGTTAGAATGAATCACTGTTTGACTATGCTTATATACTTTCTTGACTATCCATAACGGTTGATTTGTAGGAATGTAGTCATTTATTGTAATAATGAGCCATGAAATAGTGTCAGGACGCACGGATGGTTTTATAACTTTTTTATTCCACTGTCAACTTTGAGACTTCATGTCCCATTTTCAGATGTACTTGTAAACACAGTAAATATTTAACTATGAATTACACATGTCAATACATGTACATGATAACAGTATTTCTCATAAAGTGTATGTTGTAGGTATCCACTCTGTCAGTCATTTTAATATGCCCAGACTCTGATTAAATTATGTTTTATATTTCTTTGAAAATATGTTAATATTTCAGTTTGTTATTATTATGTCAATTAACTATTGTTGTTATTATTTCAGTGAAATTGTCTGTATGTGTCATAATATTGTTACAATTGATAAAACAGTAAAAACAATTTAGTAATGCTGTACAGATTCTAAGCCACATATGATCATATGAACATATTAAAACACAGCCAAACATACCATGACAATTGTTCATGAAAATAAAGTTGTTTTTAGCTGTCACTTTACTTTTCAACCTGCTAGGTCAAATATAATGTCACTTTTTGTAATAAAAGTTATCATCCTTTAGATGTGAGTCATAATTCCACACAATACTTTAAACTGACTGGCGAGTTCACCATTAAACTGCCTGGTCAAGATCTCCAGTTATGATGAAAGAAAAATTATTAAATAATCTGTGCTGTAAAACAATAATGTAAATCTTAAATGTACCGCATAATGGTGGCAGACTGCAGTGCTCCAGTGATGTTCTTTTCTCTCCGCTGCAGACAATGCTATAATTCTGAAAACTGGGATACCTTTACATTTATAAATCAGTTGAAGGCTGCAGATGAACCCTTAACAGTACAATGATATTGTTTATTTTTCAAATGCATCATTATTGTCTTTTTTAAGCTAATATTTTTGTAATTGTTCATATAAAACACACTCTTTATGTGTTTCATAGATATTAGTTTTTTTCATGGTTTTTCTACACCTCTCTTCACTTGCAAAAGTATAATTAATAGATACTGGTTTAGGGACGCAATATTGTGCTGTGAATGTTGATACCATGGGTAAAACTACAAGGTACATTCAAATGAAAATCAAACACGTGTCACAACAGGACCACAGAATGATTTGTTTCAGAAGTCTGCAGCATATTTGATGCACATAAGTTTTGCTGGTTTCTTATTACACAGGTGGCACATCTGATAACAAAGTTAAAATAGGCTGGTCCTGGCGGAGTTTTGAGTCCTCCCTCAGGCATGGGTGTGTGTGTTTGTCCTTAGGACAATTTAGGTTAAGTAGTGTGTAAGCTTAGGGACTGATGACCTTAGCAGTTAAGTCCCATAAGATTTCACACACATTTGAACATTTTGAACAAAGTTAAAATAGTATACAAGGCATACAGACAACTAACTGATCGTGGTAGGGCAAAAAATATAATTTGTTTTGATTACTGAGGTAGAGTACCTGAAATGCACTCTTTTTTCCAAAATTTGAATGGCTTACATATGGTAAAGATTAAACAACACATATTCATGGCACTCCATGGGATGGTACAAAAGCTTTCTTTGGGAATACATACTTAATACATCATCTCCCATTGGTCTCTTGTTATTCTCATCTTCCATTGGTGACACTATTCAGAGTCAAGAAGCTACCAATTTGCAGAGACCACATCCTGATCTATATACACCTATGAATCTGAGCAGTATTTGAAAGGAAGCTATCAAAATGAGTGCTCAGTAAATAGAAGCAAATGCTGTACAACCAACTGGTTGAATTCTAACATAGTGACAGCATCCAGTATGGGTTGATGACAAATGTAATCCACAATGCTGCTAGTGCCTTCACTCAACAGATTTTGTGGTATCTACAAAGACTTGAACCCCTCACTTCACTTATAAACAAGGACTCTGCTGTCATAGAAAATAACGTAACTCTGAAAATGTTCAAATGTTGATAATTTCATAGCCTTTCGTCTAATAGTAGCAAAATGACAATGAATTGTTAAGGGAAGCAAAAAGAGATCGTAGAGTGAATTCTTTGATTTGGCTATTTACCATCACGGAGAGGCCACCAAAAGAGGCAAATGGCAGTCACTGTTATCTGGTCTAAAAAAAGAACAGCTATATCATAATGAAGCACCTCACAGGGAAAGCTACAACAATTGTCTTCATCCTATTCAAACAAACTTTGGAGACTGGAAACATTCCTGATCCACAGAAGGTACAGACAGTGTTGTAGCTAGTTGCTGACTAAGCAAGCAGCTGCAAGGGATGCAACCCTGAGAAGAGCACACTTTCAAATTAGGTGGGTTGTTTCTTTTCCTAGAAAATAAGCCTTAGGAGACACGAATTCCAATGTTGCCAAGAGCACTCATAACCCTAGCCATGACTCTAGGTATGAATCTTAATACCTTTTTTGAAACCTAGAAGGGTTTTATATGCCCATCTAGAGTTGCCAACACTGGCTGATTAGGAAATTCTAGAAGCAAAAGGGTAACTGCTGCTTTGTCTGGATTCATGAATTTACTATTATAATCCAACCATGCTGGAAGCAGTTATACAACTGGTACATCATAGGTTACCTTTCCAACACTCAGGTGGCATGCAAAGAAATAATACTATTAGATATCTCCACCAATGTAGCTTTCGGGGCAGTTTTCCCACTAGATGTGATTCACCTTTTGCTTGGCTATTTATTATATTGACTTGGACTAGTTCTTTGGCAGGCTTTTATAAATGAAGTTCCTAAAGGTTACCACCTTTACAACAGAAATTAGAGCATAGGGCTAAGAGACCAAGTAAGTACCCCTTAATTAATGAAGAATTTTGCTGTATTTTGTTCCTTTTATTCATTCCTCCCAACTCTGCATCAGCAACAGGTAGTTACACAGCCCATCAAGCGATTGTAGAACTGGATGGTACACACAACTGTAAAATTTTCAATAGCCAACACTGTGGTCAACAATTTTCACTCATCTGGGCCCACAGTGTTGTACATGTCATCTAAGAATATTATATATTATGCTAAGAGACCAAGACACGGCTGTGTTCAATTGTATTGTTTAGTGCAAGTGGCCTGTTTCAGCATTACTGCCATCTTCAGGTTATATCAGGTGGTCCTGATGTAACCTGAAGATGGTAATCATGCCAAAATAGGCCTGTTGTAATAAACAGCATACTCAAACACAGCAGTGTTTTGGTCTCTTAGCATGATGCATACAACAGTGTGTACACTGATTTACAGTGCACACAGTCTGTGTTAAATCCATCTGCAGTGATAATAAAGAACATAATCCTGAGTGTGAAAGATTAGGCAATGTTCAGTGATCTCTTATTTGTGCGCAAGCTGATATTATTGCTGGGCAATAGCTATCGAAGGAGAGACCAAAAGGAAGCTTATAGAGCATAGCTCTAAATTTAGGTGTAAGGACACACTAAAATCTATGGTTTTTAATAATTTTAAATTTTTTGTGAAGTTTATAGCTTTATGGAATTGATATTATTACCAAGAAAAGAGAGCAGTTATAGACTCAACACTTATGTAAAAGTTCTGCAGAAATATCTGTTTCACCTTTCAATAATGGATTTTGTGTCAAAATTTGCTTAATGTTGCATTTTAATTTGGTAGACAGAGGCATTGTGATGGTTATAGGTAGTTGATTGGCTGACCTCAGGCCAACGTGTAATATTTTCAATATAATGCCATTCTATTACTGCTTAGGTTGTATTTTGATCTTTTGCAAGTATTGGATTGGTGTAGGTTACAGTTTAAATTTTGTTTCACTCCTTTAGCAAACAATATTACTTTTTGGATGTACATGTTTATAAGCATCCAATTTATGAAACAAATTACTTAGTAACTTTCTTTGTTTGGCACCAAAAAGAAATCTAGCAATTTTTTTCTGACCTGTGTAAATACTCTTGTGTTTTTGCATTCTACATTTCTACAGAACAGATAAACTCTGATGACAACAATGCAAGATACACAGTTCTTGATACATACCTATCCTTCCAGTGTTTATTAATCATATCACAGACAAATGTTTCTAAATAACTTAGAGGCTACAATATTTATATTCATATCTCACCTCAGATTGTCCTGATGTGATACTTAACAAGTTCACCCAATTTTCATTTTTAACAGTCTCATTTCTATGCATAATTACGTATTCCAATCCATTTTTTTTTCTATCTTAGTGATGAAGTCCTTTACTGTAAACTTTTTAGCATTTACATTCAAATAGATTTCATTGAAATACTACACTATTTCATTATAACACTGTACAGTAAAATTCTCAGTACACCAAACATTTTGTGTTTGCACACAATGGACGTATCATCTGCATACAATACTTCCTTAGAGCTGGGACAATAGTGTATCATATCATACCATTAACATAAATCATATCTAAAAACAAAGATGATGTGCCTTACCAAACGAAAGCGCTGGCACGTCTTTCCTGACGAAGCAACCGTTGGTTGCGAAAGCTAGAATTTTGTGTGTGTATTTGTGTTTGTTTGTGTGTCTATCGACGTGCCAGCACTTTCATTTGGTAAGTCACATCATCTTTGTTTTTAGATATATATTTCCCACGTGGAATGTTTCCCTCTATTATATTCATATCATTAACATAAATCAGCAAGAGAAGAGGTCCTAAGGCAGAACCTTCAGGCATTCCATATTTGAAGAGTGTGTTTGCAATTATTAAGCATCAGTTAGCAATTAATACAAATAATTCCTGAGGACAACAAAGACAAGTGCTGTATTAAGGTAAAAATATCAATATTTTATGAAGACCAGTTACAAATTTTTCATCAATTTAGAGGACACACCTCCCCCTCTTCCCATAATATTGTAGCTTAATACAATATCATTCCTTCCTGCAGAGTTAGTTACCTTGTCACATCCAGTATATATATTTTTCATCAATAAATATTTAACCTGATGTTTAGTTAAATAAATGATGTTAATAAATTATATATCTGTATTTTTCATAAAATATCATAAACTAGTCATTTTTGGGTAAGTAGAATATAGAAAAGGCCACAACTTTTAATCGAACAGTTAGCATTAAATAATATGTCAAGACAAAATGAATATTGTCACAATGGGCAAGTTTCCATACTAATGCAGAATAGTGAGAAATGATTAACAATGTAACAATTATTTAAGGTTTTTTTTAATTTAAAATGTAGGATGCTGCAAAGCAATCTGCATGAAAGAAGATTTGGCTGACCTTTTGTGCTGTAATAAATGTGCATAACTCCATGATTATGGATGACCAACAGCTGATCTAGAACATTGCAGATGGTATCAGTAAGGTTATGATTGAGTAAATTCCAGGACCATTCTCAAACCAAATACTGGTGAAGAGATGCTATGAGCCTGCTAGTTTTAGTGCAGGCATCTATGATAACTTCAGTGGTATGGGGACTAGGCAATGTTTTGGAGACAGCTTATAGAGTTCAACAAAAGTCTGTCAAAATAGAAATATAAAGTTTAACAGTAGGAAGACGGTCAAAAGGCCAAGAAGGTGTTTCTCCTAGGGAGCAGTTTATGAGAGGAAATTTATTTTAATCATGTAAGACACAATGTAGATAATGCTCTTACCAATAATATGAAGGCAATACTAATCTTTGAGTGATACATCAAGTGTTGGATGAAGTGTTCTATTGGACGTGTAAATGCAAAGCATTAAGAGGATGGGGCGATCATACACCACTCACACAGTCATATCAAAATTGATGTGATGTACGCCTTAGAGGGTTTTTTTTTTTTTCTTGGAAAGAGTTTACTTTATGACTAATTTCAGAAGCATTAATTGCAGCCAGAACACACTCTGTCCAGTAGCTGTCATTACATGTGTTTTCATTAGGCCATTTTTGTTTCAGAGGAAATATTTTTGAAAGACAGAGCCATTAGTGAGAATAAGTGCAGCTTGGATAGCATAAATGGTAACAATCAAAAGAATATTTGGATTTTTTATCAATACCTAATAAGCTTGCTAAATAAGAATGTCCAGCTTTTCATGTCACTACAGGAAATTGAAATGTGGTAAGACTAACAAAGCATTATCTGGAAATCACAGAAACTGAATGATGTTCCAAGATAGTTACTACTCTGTATCGCATTACTGAAGACTTATTCTATTCCTTCCTTCCTCCCTTCCTTCGTTCCATCCTTTCACACCATGTTCCATATTTCCCATAATTCAATGGAACCTTCAGTGATGTACATAGCATCAAGTTGTAAAATAAAAGGCAGGAGTAATAACTGTGGGTTACTTCCATAAAATCTACAAAAAAAACTTTACATAATCATAGAGATACTAGAGGAAAAGTAGCTATTTTGAAAAAAATATTTTCATGTATCCTCAACCTAATCTGCCTCCTATGAACTGTGAAACTTTGGTAATGAGTGTAGCCTAGTGGTCTGGTTTAGTTTTTCATGTAATCCTATAACTAAACATATACATCAACACAGAGCTGATGGATGACTACTAATGATTGACTGAAACATTGTGCTACACAGCTACTTACAGATGTACATAAGAATAATAATCAAAATTTGTTATTATATTTTTATTTACAACAGGAAAGAGAGCAAAATTGTAGGATATAAATTTATGATAAGCAAAAAACAAGTCTGTTTAGCTATGATCTGGATAACAAGAAAATTACCAAAATTACAGGAACTACCCATCAAAAATAATTTCAACTTTCACTGTAATTCAGAGTGCACCAAAAACGGCTTAAAAATGAAATTTTCCTGACAGAGCAATTGGCAAACTAAGAAGACTTTGTAGTGAAAAACAGACATTTATGAAATCCAAAAAAATCTGCACTGCAAAGCTATTGTAGTGGATTCTGGAAATAAACAATAGTTATGAGTCTGTTCTTGAACTTCGATTAAGAATCATTTTTGAAATAAAATGTTTATGGAAAAATTAAGATGTTAGAATGATGCTAATGGTTTCTGTAACTAACTTGAACATTTCTCTCTCTTACTTGCTGCTGTCTTATGAAAAAAAAAAAAAAAAAAAAACAGAAAACAGCTGTCCACTCTACACTCTCTAACCAATGTCTTACTGAATCAGATACCAAGTGCTCTTTGCTTCCGTATCTGATACACACACAACACTTGTAATTACCCTTCTTATATCTGTTCAGTTGGTAACCACATGCACTGATGAGCAAAACTTTTCCATTACTGTGATGTCTCACATCTCTCCATTGACAACAGGCATACACACTCACATACACCAACTCATACCATAAAACAAAAATATAAATTACAATAATGATAATTGCTTAAGTAAATGATATAGTATGTGCTAATTGGTAGATGTTGTCTCTGTTTAAGTTCAAGCAGAACCACAAAACATTGACATTACAGCACAGAATTCCATAACATGAATTTACCAAGCTTAATCTGTTTTTAATCTTCCAAAATTGTCATAAATAACCTGAACTTATCTAACTGTACATACAAAGAAGTTGTGTGTCAAATATCTGTGCAAGGGATTACTATTACCATGCACTCTAAGGCAGGCTGAATACTGATGACGTGATTCATTTTCTATAGTTTTGAAATGTGAGTCTAATTTAACTTTTGTTGCCCATTTCCTGTTTTAAAGAATTGTTTCTGATAATTCATTAAGTAACTAAATTGCACTGACATATCAGTGTTTGCATCATAGGGCATTGATGTATAATAATCTCTTTGTCATTGATTCGCATGGAGTTGCTGGGAGTGGAATCTGGATGATGTGATTCACTGACCACATCAGTGCTACTGGACCGAGATGGTGACAAGATAGCATCTGCTCCTGCTTCAGACTAAATTCGCAAATAAATACTTCCTTTGAAATTGAGGCACTAGTACTCCACTCAGTGACAATGAATGTAATCTCTCCAGGGAAAATGTCTGAATGGGAGTTAGATGTGGAATATGAGTAAAACACAGTCTGTCTTTAGCAACAATGTACTTGCGCAATAGACCCATTTGATGAGTGTAGTCCACTTTTATTTAAAATTCCACACAATGTACTTTGCACTCTTAGCAAATTAAGCTGATCCAGTTTACCTTGTGAATACAAAAGGCCACATAAAGTTCAACTTTTACCAAAGCACAGTCTGTAATTTTGTTGCAATTCTTCTTCATTGCACACTTCACTCTGAAAAATAAAGTTCATGTAACTAGAAACTACATAAAACACAGTCACTCACTTTCTGCTAGTCAGGTTTGAGTCAGGGTCCAGTTAGCTACTGAGCTCTTCAAACACACCACATCTGTCATCTGCTCTTGAACTGTTCTTGACCTCTTTTCTTCTTCCTATGTCTCGAATTAAAAGCTTGCCAACACATTCCACCGACACACGTTACTCAGTCTCTGTCATTACTCATTGAAAGCTTGCCAACACATTCCACCAACACACATTACTCAGTCTCTGACATTACTCTTTGTTACGTCTGCAGTTTCTCCAGAACTGCTTCACTTTGATTTTTTCTCATAATAGTGCCTTGTTCTCCCTCTTCTCCACACATTTCAGGCAAAACTTTGTCTCAAAATAGTGCTTTTTATCCTCACCATATGAACAATTCCTCCCTTAATGTACTTTTAATTTCCCTCACCATCTTCCCACTCTCAACTGTCTTATTTTCCATTACTGGCATAGATGTTCATTTTGTCCTAACAGTCATTGTACTTCATTTACATAAATCACAACTATCTAAATTAATATTACATAAAAGCACAACAACAGAATACATTTGCAAATAAATATTCAAATATAGTCCATTTGCATTTGGCATTAATAAAAATCACTAATAAAACATAAAATATTTCAACACTGAAAGCAAAGATAACTAATGAAAATGTATAATCCTCTCAACTGGATACATACACTATGTAATCAAAAGCATCTGGACACCCCCACAAACTTACATTTTTCATATTAGGTGCATTGTGCTGCCACCCACTGCCAGGCACTCCACATCAGCGACCTCAGTAGTCATTAGACATCGTGAGAGAGCATAATTGGGCGCTAGGAAGAACTCACAGACTTTGAACGTGGTCAGGTGATTGGGTGTCACTTGCGTCATATGTCTGTATGTGAGATTTTCACACTCCTAAGCATCCCTATGTTCACTGTTTCCGATGTGATAGTGAAGAGGAAACGTGAAGGGAGACATGCAGAACAAAATCCTACAGGCTGACCTCATCTGTTGACTGACCAGAGGCTGCTGACAGTTGAAGAGGATTGTAATGTGTAATAGGCAGACATTTATCTAGACCATCACACAGGAATCCCAAACTGCATCAGGATCCACTGCAAGTGCTATGACAGTAGGGCAGTAGGTGAGAAAACTAGGATTTCGTGGTCAAGCAGCTGCTCATGCGCCACCATCACACTGGTAAAACGCAAATGACGCCTCGCTTGGTGTAAGGCTCATAAACATTGGACAACTGGACAGAGGAAAAACATTGTGTGGAGCAACGAATTACGGTACACAATGTGGCAATCCAATGACAGGGTTTGGGTATGGCGAATACCCGGTGAACATTATCTACCAGCGTGTGTAGTGCCAACAGTAATATTTGGTGGCGGTGGTGTTATAGTGTGGTCATGTATTTCATGGAGGGGGCTTGCACCCCTTGTTGTTTTGCATGGCACTATCACAGCACAGGCCTACATTGATCTTCTAAGCACCTTTTTGCTTCCCGCTGTTGAAGAGCGATTTTGGGATGGCAACTACATCTTTCAACATGATGGAGCACCTGTTCATAATGCATGGCCTGTGGTGGAGTGGTTGCACAACAATAACATCCCTGTGATCGACTGGCCTGAACAGTGTCCTGACTTGAATCCTATAGAACACCTTTGGGATGTTTTTTAACACCGTCTCCGTGCCAGGCCTCACCGATCACCACCGATACTTCTCCTCAGTGCAGCACCCCATGAAGAATAGGCTGCCATTCCCCAAGAAACCTTCTAGCACCTGATTGAACATATGCCTCTGAGAGTGGGAGCTGTCATCAAGGCTAAGGGTGGCCCAACACCATATTGAATTCCAGCATTACCGATGGAGGGTGCCACGAACTTGTATCTCATTTTCAGCCAGGCTTCTGGGTACTTTTGATCACATAGTATATTAGTTACATAAGAGAAAAAAAGCTTGAGCATAATGTTTACAGAAAGA
This sequence comes from Schistocerca serialis cubense, assembly GCF_023864345.2. NCBI lineage: Eukaryota > Metazoa > Arthropoda > Insecta > Orthoptera > Acrididae > Schistocerca > Schistocerca serialis. Next base: position 599,205,153 of record NC_064644.1, on the reverse strand, counting down.
GCAGAATGAGGGTTTCCAAATGAGGTATATCAATTCATAAACAAACAACTGTTTGCTTATGAAAAATTTCAATTCCATGTGTTTCTTATGAATTTTAAATTATGGATATCTCTCTGTAAAAATTACTTTCAGTTAAGCTAACTAGACTACTATTATAAGTAATTAAGGAATTAGACACTAAATAATAAACCTTTATAAATCCCTGCTTGAATGAGGAAGTAGCTAATTTCTGTAACTGTTGTATAAATGCCTTTCACAAAATAAGACCAAATAAGGAAAAAAACTATATTACTGTCAGGAGTGGTACAAGAAGAAGTAGGATAGTACCACTATTCTCTGTTACATTACACACACCCCTCCCCCATAATAATAACAGCAGAAATTATGATACACGGTATGTAAAATGTGTTTTTACAAAACAGACAATGCGAAAGGTGAACTGTGAACATGTGTTTTAAATTGTAGGTGCTGACATCAGTATTTAAGTGTTTGGTGCATGAGGCGAGGTATAACAAACCACCACGCAGCCCAAGCCAATCTGAAACACTTCAGATTGTTGATCCACATGATTATCATGTAAAAAAAGTTCAAGAACAAATTAAAAATTTCTTACAGTTGTTTCTCACATTTTAATTATTTGCACTTTCTCCTTTTCCTAGGAGTTTTTTCTTAACTTGACCTACAGCATTCGATAGCTATTGAGGAGACTTCTTTGTAGTCCACTATGCACTTTCATCACACTACACAGAGTCCATATTTGCAGACACAAAGAAAATAAATTAAAAAACCCAGATAGTCTCAGGACCAAAGTATAATACTTAATTTCTCAAATTATCTTTTATTGTTACTGAAACCTGTTGCTAAATTCTGTCAAGTTTCTTTCCTATTTAATCAAATTAATTATCAATAAACACTTTTTCATAGAACATCACAACCTGCAATCCCTGCAATCATTAGTGCAAAAAAAAAACATTAATGGCAGTTTCACATCATAAGGGAGGTAAGAACATCATTTTCTTGAGGAAAGATCTGCAGCACCACTATTGTTGTTGTAGTCATTGTTGTAATTTTTGTTACTCCAAAAAGTGGCAGAAAATGGGGCTCTGGTGAAGCTGTGATAGGCCTAGCCGACCAACAGTGGATCAACAATCTGAAGTGTTTCAGGTTGGCTTGGGCTGCGTGGTGGTTTGTTATACCTCACCTCATGCACCAAACACTTAAATACTGATGTCAGCACCTACAATTTAAATGCATCCCAACAGTCGGGTGCTCACCACTTATCGAATACTCTCAGTCACAAACAGCTTTTCTCTGGTATATGTATTTAAGGCCATGGTGCCTCTCATTTAAGGAATGGGATGCATCAGTACAAACCAGCTTTCAACAAGGGAACTAACCTCAGAAAGGATGGATATAAAAGCCAACAACCTGGCGAGGCAAATGGGCTGCACATTATAACTTTGAACACTGTAACACTGTCAGGAAAAAAATGGTTCAAATGGCTCTGAGTACTATGGGACTCAACTGCTGAGGTCATTAGTCCCCTAGAACTTAGAACTAGTTAAACCTAACTAACCTAAGGACACCACAAACATCCATGCCCGAGGCAGGATTCGAACCTGCGACCGTAGCGGTCTTGCGGTTCCAGACTGCAGCGCCTTTAACCGCACGGCCACTTCGGCCGGCTACTGTCAGGAAAGGTAAAGAAGATACGGGATATGATACAATTGAGGAAGATAGATATATTAGATATGGGAGAGACAAAATGGAATGGAGAAGGCAGTAGGGAACCAAGGAAAGGTGACAGGTCATAATGGAGTGGAAACGATGAAGGAAGACGAAAGGGAATGGAAGTAGTTGCGAGGGATGGTCTAAACGAAGAGGTACAAAAAATAATTAATGAAGATCAGAATAATCACAAAGGGAAAAAGTATGGAGGTGGTTCAGGTGTACGCCCCTCAAGTTGGCTGTACATTTCAAGAGGAGAGGGATTTCAAGAGAGAACTACAAAAACAGTTGAATGGACAGGATAATAGTCACGGGAGAGCTGAATACACATGTAGGAAATCACAGACAAGGGTATGAAAATGTACTGGGAGCATGGGTATGGGAAAGCTGAAATGAAGAAGGAAAGAGTGTGCCAGAATTCTGAAAGAGAGATGGTTTAGTGACAGCTGGTTTCGGAAGAAAGTGATCCACAAAATAATGGGGAACAGCAATAATCAATCAAAAAAGTATTTGGTGGATTGCATGCTCTATGGCTGGGAAATGAAGAGGACTATAACTGATAAACAGGTACTACCATCTGAGGCATTGGATAGTGTCCACTGGCTACTGGTGATGAGCATGAGAATCCTGAAAAAATGGAAAAAGGCAGAGAACCAGGAAAGAAGAATTAGAATATGGAAACTGAGGGAAGAGGAAGTCAAGGAGAGTACCAGGAGATAATAAGGGAAAGGTTAGCAAAGGATGAACCAATAACAGGAGAAAAGTAATGGGGGCAATTTAAAAGTGCTATGGTAGAAGCTGCAGTAGCTGTATGTAGAAGTACAAGTGACAGAAAATGGTGGAAGGAGACACCATGGTGGAATGAAAGAGTCAAGGAGATAGTGAGAAGAAAGAACAAGGCCTTCACACCATAGTTCCAAGAAAGCATGAGATTAGCAAGAAAGGCATATAAGAAAAAGAAGAAAGAGGCAAATAAGAAAATGGCTGAGAAGAGAAGAAAGTGGATGGAAGAATGGACAAAGATAATGAATTAAGGTAGAGGAGGATGTAAGAAAGTGCTATATTGAATGTCCAAAAGTAACAGGAGAGGTCTGTGAGAGGATGCAGTGATGAAGGATAAAAATGGGAAAGAGGTTATTAACAATGTGAGAGTGAAAATAGTGGGGAAGGAGTACTTTGTGCACTTGTTATATTTGAACAGATATGAAGATGAGGATGGTAGGAGGGAAGATACCAGGTATGGATGAAGTAAGCATCAAAATGGTTAAGGCAGCAGGGGAGGTTAGGAAATGGTGGCTGTATCAGGTGGTGAAGATGTTGTGGAATAAGAAGACCCCATAAGATTGGAAGAGATCACTAACTGTACCTATATTCAAGAAAAGTAGTAGAAAGGATCGTAGAAACTACAGGGGCCACACTGATACCACACTGTGCAAAGACATATGGAAAGATCCTGTGTTGCAGAATCTGAACAAGGAACAGCACAGCTTCAGTCCTGTGAAGTCAATTCTTGATCTTATATTTGCGGTGTAAACAACAAGCAGAGTGGAGGAGATGTACAGTGGAAGTCTGAGTTCCATGAAAGTGGGAAATGAAATGACAGGTTTCAGAAAACAAATTATGTGAAACAGGGCAGTGTGTTGTCACCTCTGTTCTTCATTGTGGTCTTGGATGAGATAATGACTAATGTGACAGAAAAAACTCGAGAAAGCAAGACAAAAGCAGTGGTGGTCGCAGATAACTTAATGATCTGGGGAAAAAAGGAATAGGGGATGATTCAGAAATAGCTGGATGCTTGGGAAGAAACTGTGAGATAGTATGGAATGAAATTTCATGTAAATGAATGTGAGAAGCATCAAGTAGAGATGGGGTGAGGAATGAGAGGGTAAGGGAAATAGTTAAAGAGAAACCTTGCAGAATGTGATGGAACCACCAAGGCTAAGGTGGCATGGACACTTAAAGAGAATGGAAAATAATAGGATTCCCAATAGGATGCATTAAGTGGAGATGCAAAGGAAATTACCAAGAGGGGGATAGGTGACTGAAAGGTGTGGAGGTGTTTGTTGAAACAAGAAGCAAATATTGGGCAGGGACAAGACAGAAAGATGGTAGGAAAGCAGGACTTGATAGCAAGGCTTATGTTCCAAAAATATCCAGCCTGGTCCTGAAAACTATTTAGGATGATGATAACTATCATGTCCTATTTAACTGTTAAATAATTACTTTATCACTTTTGCATTTTCAGATAACTTACCTGGACTCTTTCAATAGCAGACCTATCTCTACTTTTCAGAAATTACTAAACTGTTTTAATCATATTGCCATAAATCTCACATTTATTAGCAAAAGTGTTCTAACCATTGCTGCATCATGTAATACCTCCCATAATTTCCATTAATAACTTCCTCATAATTTCATTATTATATGTACTTCATATTATTTTTTAAAACAGCATGATTTCATATACTTTATTATATCTCATCACTTCCTATACCTTGATGTTTCATCAACTTCTTCATTAATTCATTTACTTCATAATTAAAGTTTAAATCTCTGCTTTGTCTTACTTACAAATTGAGTCTAAAGAATGACACTTCACAGCAACAAACAAGAATAACTCACACTGGCAACCAATAACTTCTCTTTACCTAACAGGAATACGCAAGTTAATTCAAGTAATATTTCACTTTAAACTATCTGTTTCCGTTTACCTGAGCCCCAAATGTTAAACTGTCAGGCATTTTACTGGAAACACACTTTCATTTAGACAACTGAACTTAATTTCACTTCAATTTGAATACTACTTATGCAGTATTCCTAAATACTTGCAACAAATGGCAGTGAATTTATTTCTATTGTTTCCTTATAATTGCAGTTCTCTTTATTTTTTTCACTACTACTTTTGACATTTTTGTATTCTTTCATATTTTTGGCTTACCTCAAATTATTGCATTATTTGCATTATTTTCAGATGAAAGAGATTTGTTATATATTTCATTATTATTATTATTACTATTATTAGACCAAAGAAAAAACAAAGCATTTTTCACATAATTTAGCTGACTTCACTGAAATATTCCTTTGCTTCCATTTTCTTAAACATAGTTCATAATCACTGACAGAAAATTTTATTTTCATTTGAATTGAGCATCTTAGAAGATTATTACATTTCTTTTGCACTTTAAAGACAGGATAGAAGAAGGGAGTTAACTTGAACATGAAGAATGCATTTACCCAGCTTGGGAGGCTTTACTGAGTTAATGAAAACCAGCCTCACAAATTACTTAGATGCTTACAAACTTCTGAACTGCAATCAACATGGCTTTCGCTCAGGCCAGAGCACAGAATCAGCTGAAGAGACTGTCAGGAATCTCAACACTAAAAAATGTGTAGTGGGAATTAACTTAGATCTATCTAAAGCTTTCAATACAGTAAACATAACACACAATTCTCCAAGAACTCATTTTAGGCCCCTTTTAAAACAACTACAAATACTCACAATACCATAGTTGTATATATTTAAAAGCACATATGAAAAATCTATTTAAAAATGATAGATACAAAGCCCATGCCTACCACAGTAGTACAAGTTTATATGCCAACTAGCTCCGCAGATGATGAAATGTATGATGAGATAAAAGAAATTATTCAGGAAGTGAAGGGAGATGAAAATTTAATAGTCATGGGTGACTGGAACTCAATAGCAGGAAAAGGAAGAGAAGTAGTAGTAGGTGAATATGGAATGGGAGGAAGGAATGAAAGAGGAAGCCGTCTGGTAGAATTTTGCACAGAGCATAACTTAATCATAGCTAACACTTGACTCAAGAATCATGAAAGAAGGCTTTATACATGGATGAAGCCTGGAGATACTAGAAGGTTTCACATAGATTATATAATGGTAAGGCAGAGATTCAGGAACCAGGTTTTAAATTGTAAGACATTTCCAGGGATAGGTGTGGACTCTGACCACAATCTATTGGTTATGAACTGTAGATTAAAACTGAATAAACTGCAAAAAGGTGGGGATTTGAAGAGAAGGAACCTGAATAAACTGAAAGAACTAGAGGTTGTACAGAGTTTCAGGGAGAGCATTAGGGAACGATTGACAAGAATGGGTGTGTGGGGATCGAGATGTTACGTACGGTAATATCAGACCCAACATTAAGTATTTGCTCATTTATAATGAATTAACTTTATTTTGATCATGTCAGTACAAACACATCCGTTCGAATACAGAGTTCGGAACACACAGAGATCAACAGTTTTCAAATAAGTTCATTCTCAAAGATGAGGCGGTCGACTCTTGCAGTTGATAACCACCACAGAGCCCCTGCCGGTAGTGTGGAGCAAGGAGTAAGGATGATGAGAGGCATGTGTGTACCCGGCCAGCTGCTGGTGCAGGTGCGCATGACCGATCGTGTCGTGGCAGGCATTAGTGCGAGGCGCGATTGGACCGTTTCTCGATGTCTTGGTAGGCACAACCAGTGGAGGGAAGGAGGCATGGAAGGCGTCCACAGGTTGACCGTGCCATGCGCAGAGTGCGTCGAAGATGTGATACGATATATTGTCAAAGTATTTGCCAGCGAGCACCGTGGTAAGTGCAACGTGTCCGATAACAGTTTGTTACTGGCTGTATGACATAAAGGAGCAAGCATGCTGTGGCTTAACAGGTTGTGTAAGAGATGCTGGATGAGCAACACTTGCGGTAATGATGGAGTTATAGAGGCGCTTGATGTCGCAGCAGGGGAGGGAACAGCAAGCTGCACATGACTGACCTTCACGGCGGATGACTTCGGTGTAGACAGAAGCGTCACCTCAGAGTCCGTGGACGGTGGGTGTGTTACAGCGGTAGATGGTAGGATGTTCCAAGTGGAGTTGACAGTGTCGTTGTTTTGATGTGTGAAACAGCCATGATTGAAGGTTGGTGGGCATGGCCGTGAGCCCTGTGCATGAGGCATGGTGATGGCAAGAGGTGGTGGAAGGCAGACATGGTCGGCAAAACCATGGTCGGAGCAGGAAGGCAGTGAGATGTAATGTGAACGTGAAGAAGTCGAATCGGCGGATGAACTATTGGTCCATAGCAGAGAGGCAACACAGTTCGATGGAACTGGAGCTGCGTGTGTGCTGTCACTGTTGGTGCTGCAGTCGAGTCGTAAGGCTGCAAGCTGCTCACATGAAACTGCTGCACGGTCATGTGTCGGAGCTGAAAGATGCTCACTCATCGAAGCAGAAACGGCAGATGTGTCAGTCGTACATTGCAGAGGTAGTGAAGAGGGTGGCAAAGCAAGCGGCACTGTAATGCCACTGGTTATGCCACGGTACAGAAATGAAGAGTCTGGAACTACCAAGGAAAGGTGGCAGTGGCGTAAATAAGTCGCTTGTATCACATCAGCAACGTAGAATTTCCACTTGAGGCGGCGTGATGATGACAGTTGTGACATTTGGGACATGGCTCCATGTAGCGTGATCGTCAAGGTATTAGTTGTAGCTGGTAGTAACAGCGAAGGATCATCAGCAGTTGTAGGTGGAACAATGACAGGAGCATTTCGTTGCATGTCGTGTTCGGTCGGTGTCAGCTGCACATGTGTAACTGATCTTGTACCAACAAGTTGTACGTCGCAATTTGCTCATGTAGCTGTTGCAGTTGTTCAGGCTAAAATGTATGTCGTGGAGCAGTCTGCTGTGTGTCACTGAGTAAGATGGGGTTGAAATCAGAATCTGTCTCTATCAAAGGGTAACCTGGCGTACAAGACAAGGTCAGCGGCACAGTATTGACGTAACAGTTCAAGTAGAAGAGATCATGTGTGCGATCACGAATGTGAAGCTCAGTACTCAGCGGCAGAGGGAGAACACATTCACTGCTGTATGAAGCATTGATACAGCTGAAATCATCTTCTAGGGTGGGTGAACAAGTTGCGAGCGCGATCGAGTAGTGAACAGCCGGGCGGTAAGCGCGTGTAGTGTCGGCAAGTTGTTGACAAGATGCGGGTGCAGTAGCCGTGGCAGGATCATATGTCGCACAGCTGTTTGTTTTGACTGGGTCAAGGTCAGTGAGCCAGCAGGCGGCGGCTGTGATGTCGCTGTCGGTAGCGGTCAAGCAGAGTCAGTGTGGTTTGGGTGCTGCGTAGAGGGAGGCGTGGCATGTGCAGTGTTGCACTGAGAAACAGGAGGCATAGTCATCAGTGTAATCGGTGCATTGTCACTGATTGATAGGATGTCTTTGATGAAATTTTTCCTGTGATGTTGGTGACAGGCACTGAATTAAAGCAGGTTTTGGTCTGGTGTACTTGTCACTCAAATTGTCATAGATAATGTCCATAATTATATAATGATAGTCCTTTAGGTGCCTGAAGAGTATGAGGCATTTTTCACTTTCGTCGGTGATGCCATAAGAGGAGAATATGTACTCTGCGGCCATGAACCACATTGGAAGTTGGTCCGAGAGAAATGTTGGTAGTTGAATGCTGCAAATGAGGGACAAGCACGGAGAAGCAGTGGAAAAGTTGGTGTGAACATTCGAACTATGGAAGACGGGATCAAATGAATTTGCACGCGGTGTAGAAGACGTGCTAGCCGTGACGAGTGTTTGTGAATTCGACCAGGCATGCAATTTAGCCGTAGTTCGGAGCTCGTGCAAACTGGGATTTGCAACGTAGTCCTCGTTTGTTGCAGTCCATTGTTTGGCATGATTGTCCAATGTTGAAGCACTGCACAAAGTTAATTCATTACACAAAAGCAAGTCAAAATTGTCCAAATTAATCAGCGAAGGAACACTGCGGCGTGATGCGAAGTCGATGGACATAGAAATCCGACAAAGGGTTGCTGCATTGTTTGCCCATGGTGATGTTCCGTACACATTTCTGGCATCGTAAGCAGCGTTCATGAGCATCAGGGTCACCAGTGTGGCGATCGAGATGTTACGTATGGTAATATCGAACCCAACATTAAGTGTCCTCTCGTTTATAATGAATTAACTTTATTGTGATCATGTCGGTACAAACACATCTGCTCAAATACAGAGTTCAGAACACACAGAGATCAACAGTTTTCAAAGAAGTTCGTTCTCAAAAATGAGGCAGTCGGCTCTTGCAGTCAATAACTGCCACAGGGGAAAGAAATACAGTAGAAGAAGAATGGGTAGCTTTGAGACATGAAATAGTGAAGGCAGCAGAAGATCATGTAGGTAAAAAGACGAGGGCTAATAAAGATCCTGGGGTAACAGAAGAAATATTCAATATAATTGAAGAAAGGAGAAAATACAAAAATGCAATAAATGAAGCAGGCAAAAAGGAATACAAGCGTCTCAAAAATGAGATCGACAGGAAGTGCAAATTGGCTAAACAGGGATGGCTAGAGGACAAATGTAAGGATGTAGAGGCGCATATCACTAGGGGTAAGATAGATACTGCCTACAGGAAATTTAAAGACACCTTTGGAGAATAGAGAACAACTTGCATGAATATCAAGAGCTCAGATGGAAACCCAGTTCTAAGCAAAGAAGGGAAAGCAGAAAGGTGGAAGGAGTATATAGAGGGTCTATACAAGGGCGATGTTCTTGAGGACAATATAATGGAAATGGAAGAGAATGTAGATGAAAATGAAATAGGAGATATGATACTGCGTGAAGAGTTTGACAGAGCACTGAAAGACCTAAGTCGAAACAAGGCCCCGGGAGTAGACAACATTCCATTAGAACTATTAACAGCCTTGGGAGAGCCAGGCCTAACAAAACTCTATCATCTAGTGAGCAAGATGTATGAGACAGTCAAAATACCCTCAGACTTCAAGAAGAATAGGGCTATAATAATTCCAGTCCCAAAGAAAGCAGGTGTTGACAGGTGTGAAAATTACTGAAGCATCAGTTTAATAAGCCATGGCTGCAAAATATTAACATGAATTCTTTACAAACGAATGGAAAAACTGGTAGAAGCCGACCTCGGGGAAGATCAGTTTGGATTCCATAGAAATGTTGGAACACGTGAGGCAATACTGACCCTACGACTTATCTGAGAAAATAGATTAAGGACAAGCAAACCCACATTTCTAGCATTTGTAGACTTAGAGAAAGTTTTTGACAATGTTGAATGGAATACTCTCTTTCAAATTCTGAAGGTGACATGGGTAAAATTTAGGGAACAAAAGGCTATTTACAATTTGTACAGAAACCAGAAGGCAGTTATAAGACTAGAGGGGCATGAAAGGGAAGCAGTGGTTGAGAAGGGAGTGAAACAGGGTTGTAGCCTATCCCTGATGTTATTCAATCTGTATATTGAGCAAGCAGTAAAGGAAACAAAAGAAAAATTCAGAGTAGGAATTAAAATCCATGGAGAAGAAATAAAATCTTTGAGGTCTGCTGATGACATTATAATTCTGTCAGACACAGCAAAGGACTTGGAAGAGCAGCTGAACGGAATGGACAGTGTCTTGAAAGGAGTATATAAGATGAACATCAAAGATAATGTAGATTATAAGAGTATATCATCTGTTTGCAAATTTGATTGTGAAAGAGACTTTGAAATCTAAGCTGCTGAGTTAATGTCTGTAAAAACTATTATTTTATGTATGTATAGATCTCCTATTAGCAACATAAGTGTTTTTTTTTCAAAAAATTGAACCTTGCTTCAGGCAAACTTAAGATAACTGGGAAAACAGTGGTACTATGTAGTGACTTTAATATTGACTTTCTGAGCCATAGCCCTCACAGGCAAACGTTTTTATATATTATAAAAGCTTACAATCTTTGTCTGACTGTTAGCTCCCCAACACATGTAACAAAAACCGGTGTCACTTTCATTGATCAGGTATGTGTAAACATGGACAAGTGTACATCAGAAAACTTTGATATCGGCTATAGTGACCACCTTTCACAATTACTGACCATACCTGTAAATCACATTTCGACCAGTATAGAAAAGTCATCCATAAAACAATTTACAGTGGGAAAAATATTGAATACTTCCAGTACCTAATCAGTTAACAACCTTGGAGAGAAGTATATGATACCTCTATTACCAATGAAAAGGTGGAAAATTTTTTGAACATTTTCAAGCATAACTTTGACAAAGGAAAGTGATTTCCAAAAGCAGAGATAGATTCAAAAACTGGATTACATAAGGCATTAGAGTATCTTGTAAAAGGAAGTGGGAACTTTTTCTGCACTCAAAAACTCACAGCAGTCCAGAATTTATTAATTATTTCAAAAATACAAGTTAGTTTTGAAATGGGTCATAAAAGAGGCAAAAATTAAGGAAAATGACAAATATATTATGAAGTCATCCAATAAAACTAAGTCCATGTGGAAAGCTGTGCAGGATCTTATGGGGAAGAAGACAACTCACAAAAATATTGTGATATCACTTGATGGCAAGAATGTCTCTGACCCTAGGGCAGTTGCAAACAGTTTCAGTTCTTATTATGCAACTGTTGCTGGAAAATAGTGAAGGAACAATTTGGAAATCCACCTAATACAACATGGAAAGAACTTTCATCTATCGAAATAAATACTATATCCATGTTCCTCAGTCCAGTAAGCCCAACAGAGCTCCTAAATACCATTAATTCACTGAAGAGTAAGTATTCAACTGGTATTGATGATATTCCAGATTATAGTATAAAAATAACAGCAAGACAAATACTTTCACCTTTATTGGACATATGCAATTCATCTTTATCATGTGGTGTCTTCCCTCAGCAACTCAAAATGGCAAAAGTAATACCCCTATATAAAAAAGGTGATCACCAATGTATGGGTAACCATAGGCCTGAGTCTCTGTTGTCAGGGTTTTCGAAAATTATTGACAAAGTGTTCCTTTCAAAACTAATAACATTCTTCGACAAGAAAAATACAATTTCTGGATGTGAACATGGCTTCAGACCACAGCAATCAATTGAAACAGTCACTTTCAATCTGATAAACCATGTCTTAAATGCAGTGGACAACCACAGAAATATTTCAGGTTTATTCTTGGTCTTAACACAAGCCTTTGATGTGATTGATAATTCTATACTCCTGAGGAAGCTTGAATGGTATGGTGTAAGTGGTGTGCCAAATCAGTGGATTAAATCATATTTGGAATATCGCTCTCAGGTAACTGAAATTAAGTACATGGAAGGAAATGAACTCCAGGTACACCTTTCAGAACCATGTGGACTAAGTGGTGGTGTTCCACAGGGCTCCATTTTAGGTCCCTTTCTTTTTCTGGTCTACATTAATGATTTCCCATCACACGTTAGGGATTCTGAACCAGTACTGTTTGCAGATGAGATCAGTCTATTGATTGAAGGGAATAAAGAAGAAAATCTTACTGCATCTGCAAAAGATATAACAAAAAGCGTGTCTGAATGGTTTACCAGAAACAGGCTAACAGTTAATCCCCAAAAAACCGTACTCGTGTATTTCCACACTGATCCAAATAAAAATCCAGCACAACCTGTAATATGTATAGATAACGAAACCATTAGTGCTGTCAATGAAACTAAATTTCTTGGGATTCATATCCAGGAAAATCTTAAATGCAGCATTCATATCACATCCCTAAATTCAAAACTAGCAAAAATGAGTTATGTAGTAAGAATTATCTGCAACAATACTAGTGCAGAAACAGTTAGGGCTGTATACTTTGCTTGTGTACATTTAATACTAAAGTACGGTATCATTTTCTGGGGAAATGTACACCAGGCCATAACAGTTTTCAGGAAACAAAAGGCAATTATAAGAATAATGAAATGAATGAGTGCAGAAAACCATGCAAACCTTTCTATAACGATCTAAAGATCCTACCCCTTCCCTGCATTTATATACTGGAAGTCATCATGCATGTCAAAAAAAGCATATTGAGAAAAGAAAATCTGTTTCCTCAAAACAAAAGTGTCCATGTTTACAGCACCAGGTCAGACAGTGACATACATTTTAATCATTGTGACACCACATTATGTCAAAAAGGTGTATATCATGCAGGAACAAAACTTTACAACAGATTACCAAGACATATAAAATCTCTTCCTGAACTATAAAGCTTTAAAAAGTCTGTGACAGCCTACCTTCTGGAAAACTGCTACTATTCAATCTCACAGTACCTTATCCACAAAAAAATGTAATTTGTATGTTTAATTGTAGAAATATGTTATAAATATACAGTATTTCAAAAATTTGTAATTATTAACTGTGTAGATCAAATCTGTCATAAAATTTTCAAATAATGTATGTTTGACATTTGAAAAGCCAATAGCTAAAAAGGTTTTCTGTCCAATATCCTGCGTACAATATATGTACTGAGAAAGAGATTTATATGGACAAATAAATAAATAAACAAAAACAAAATGAAGATAATGGAATGTAGTCCAATTAAATTGGATGATGCTGTGGGAATTAGATTAGGAAATGACACCCTTAAAGTAGTAAATGAGTTTTGCTATTTGAGGAGCAAAATAACTGATGATGGTTGAAGTAAAGAGGATATAAAATGTAGACTGGCAATGGCAAGGAAAGCGTTTCTGAAGAAGAGAAATTTGTTAACATATAAGTATAGATTTAAGTGTCAGGAAATTCTTTCTGAAAGTATTTGTACGGAGTGTAGCCATGTATGGAAGTGAAATGTGGACGATAAATAGTTTAGACAAGAAGAGAATAGAAACTTTCAAAATGTGGTGCTACAGAAGAATGCTGAAGATTAGATGGGTAGATCACATAACAAATGAGGAAGTATTGAATAGAATTGGAGAGAAGAGAAATTTGTGGCACAACTTGACTACAAGAACGGATCGGTTGGTAGGGCATATTCTGAGGCATCAAGGGATCACCAGGTTAGTATTGGAGGGCAGTGTGGAAGGTAAAAATCATAGAGGGAGACCAAGAGATGAATACACTAAGTGTATTCAGAAGGATGTAGATTGCAGTAGGTACTGGGAGATGAAGAAGCTTGCACAGGATAGAGTAGCATGGAGAGCTGCATCAAACCAGTCTCTGGACTGAAGACCACAACAACAACATGTACAAATGAGGACTGCCACAATTATAATACAAGAAGTCATAAGAATTTGTATGTAGAAAGGGTAAGGACAACACAAACCCAAAAGCATGTAAGTTATTTTGGAATAAAACTTTACAATGCTCTGCCAGTGTACATGAAGGAAATAACAGATGAAGTAAAATTTAAAAATGAGCTTAAAAATTACCTTTTAGGAAAAACTTTCTATGACATAGATGAGTATTTTGATTGTGTCTAAATTTATTGCCAAAAATTTTAATTTATATGTTTAAATTTGTACTTTTAAAAAATGCCTTAAAAGTGATATTCCATTATTATGTTTGTAGTACTTGTATGATAACCTTGTTGTGACAATTCCTACATCACTGATGATTTACAGGTAGATAATAAAATGGAAATTAAATGAAATGCTCACCAAGTAGCATTGATCACTAAGGAACAGTGTGTCGATTCATTTATTCATAGTTCATCTGACCTCCACCTACCCAGGCTTGTCTTACAGCATTGGATGAAATCTAACATTTTCCAGCCAAATCAATTGCAAATCTAACCATATCCAAATCAAACTCTTTGAACCTATTACAATTTATACAGGGTTTGTATCAAAAGTAATGTGACTGAACTTGTGAATAAAAATTTATTGTAGATGTTACTACAACCACTTAATACTCTTCAATATATGACCCTTGAGAGTCAATCTGTATATTGAGCAAGCAGTAAAGGAAACAAAAGAAAAATTTGGAGTAGGAATTAAAATCCACGGAGAAGAAATTAAAACTTTGAGGTTTGCCAATGACATTGTAATTCTGTCAGAGACAGCAAAGGACCTGGAAGAGCAGCTGAACGGAATGGACAATGTCTTGAAAGAAGGACATAAGATGAACATCAACAAAATCAAAATGAGGATCATGGAATGTAGTCAAAATAAGTTGGGTGATGCTGCAGGAATTTGATTAGGAAATGAAATGCTTAAAGTAGTAAACGAGTTTTGATGTTTGGGGAGCAAAATTACTGATGATGGTCGAAGTAGAGAGGATATAAATTGTAGACTGGCAATGGCATGGAAAGCGTTTCTGAAGAAGAAAAATTTGTTAACATCGAGTATAGATTTAAGTGTCGGGAAGTCGTTTATTGAAAGTATTTGTATGGAGTGTAGCCATGTATGGAAGTGATAAATAGTTTAGAAAAAAAGAGAATAGAAGCTTTCAAAATGTGGTGCTACAGAAGGATGCTGAAGATTAGATGAGTAGATCACATAACTAATGAGGAGGTATTGAACAGAATTGGGGAGAAGAGAAATTTGTGGCACAACTTGACTACAAGAATGGATGGGTTGGTAGGACATATTCTGAGGCATAAAGGGATCACCAATTTAGTATTGGAGGGCACCACAGAGGGTAAAAATCGTAGAGGGAGACCAAGAGATGAATACACTAAGCAGATTCAGAAGGATGTAGGCTGCAGTAGGTACTAGGAGATGAAGAAGCTTGCACAGGATAGAGTAGCATGGAGAGTTGCGTCAAACCAGTCTCTGGACTGAGGACCACAGCAACAACAACGAGAGTCAACAACCAACTGCGTGTGAGATTTCCACACTTCAAATGCTGCCACAAATGCTGAGTCTGGGATGGCCTTCAAAGCCCTCATCATGGCAGCTTGGAACTCCACCAGGGTCCCATGACGGTGTCCTTTCATGGAAATTTTTAGTTTGGGAAACAAAACAGATGTCTGCTGGGGTCACATCAGGATTCTAGGGGGACTGGGGAATCATTGAAATGCCTTTCTTGGCCAGCTACCTGACCAAGAAAGGGATTGTCATGATGCAGCTTCCAATCATCAGTGATGGCTGGCCTCATGTGATGGACCCTGGCTTTACCCTGGCTTTCAGTCTTTTGAGCACTTTGAAATAAAATCACCCTTGACAGTTTGTCCTTGGGGCACAAACTCATGATGAACCATGCCCCTGTGCCCCTGATGTGGAAAAGCTTAATTGGCATGGCTTTCACCTTTGATTTGCTCATGCGAGCCTTTTTGGGATGTGAGGACGCTGTGGTGTGCCATTCAGCACTCATGCACTTTGTCTCCGGGTCGTACTGACACACCCAGGTTTTATCTCCGGTGGTAATGTTATCTAAACATTCCAGACCAAATTCAAGGCTCTGGAGATTGTCTTGACAGGCACCCACACGTGCTTGCTTTTGAATGTCTGACAAAATCTTTGGGACCATCTTGGTGCAGATCTTCCTCATTGACAATTCCTTGGTGATGATGTTGTCCTCTGTTGTCATTTTATCATGTTCCAGGTCATCTGCTATCATCCTGACACGGTCGATGTTTTCATTAGTTTTGACGGTTGACGGGCGTCCAGATTGGTCTTCGTTCTCAGCGCTGTCCTGGCCCTCTTTAAAGCTCTTCACCTACCTGAAAACCTGGTTTTTTGACAGGTAATCATTGCTGTAGGCTTGCTGACACATATCTAATGTATCCGTACCAGATTTTCCTAGTTTCACACAAAACTTGATTGCGTAATGTTGCTCTATCGTTTATTGCATGTTGTGCCACAACCGACGACTTTGTGATGTGCCCAGACAATGCTGCCAAGACAATAACCCACAGGTGCCTGGCATGCCATGCATTTTTGGCCAAACAGCCCCCACCATCAACCCCCCGGGTGAGCACACGCTGTGAAGTACAGTCGTGTCAGCAAAAAATCAGTCTCAAACTCTGCAAATACAATTCCATTAAAAACACTGTCCTCACAGTGAAAGCTACATAACCCACACTGATTACTTTGCTGTTACTTTCAAAAATATTTACTGATGGTAATTTTGTGACATTTTCATTGACTTTATCAACATTCTCATTTCCTATATACATACATTTCATTAGAACTTTACGTACATTATCTTCAGTAACTTGCAGCTTATTTAACTTATTGAAAATTTCAAGTGTTGTATACATCTCTTCAACCTGGCATTCTGTCACAAGATTATCAAATGTATTAATCTTTTTGTTAACTAATTCATCAGCTCCCTCCACATTCTTTACGTCAACAGTATGTATTGGCTCTGTCTAGAAAATAATTTCATTACTGTTATTACAGAACATGACTATTTCTGAATTAAACTGATGAGAATTAATAGCAACTTCCATTTGCTAATTGCAACAGTTCCCAATTTCATTTTTACTAGATAACCTATCCATACCAAAAAAATTGTCTTGTACATCTTCTGTTTTCCCCTCCTAACAAAATTGCACTGAATCTAAGTTGTTATTTACTTTGAAATTTAATGAATCCATTTACTAAACCAATTCAGTTTTAAGTCGAGCAATATCACTGCTCAAATCTGACTTTAAACTACAAAATTAACTTCTGCAATCACTACTATTTTGATCTAATTCTTCATTTCAAATACAAAAGGTTTCGATTTCCACTCTAAAACTGTCAGTGTCACTTTCAAGACCACAACTATTGTTGTCCAAGTTTTAAATTTAAACTATTGACACCATTTCTGATGTTACTAAATATCTACTTCACACACTTTTTCATTACTTCAGATTTATCCTCACGGGTCAACTGTTGGTTAAACATACCCCACCAACATGAGTGAAATTCCTTTTTACTCACAATGTGATTCTGAACTTTGTTAATCAATTTGGCAATATGTACTGAACAATTAATAAATCAAACACTTTCACAATATCATATTTTCTGTATGGTTTGCTACCACAAATTATTTCATTTCCTATCACAAAATTGATTTGTTGATCTCAATCTGGCTACTTATTGTCTGATAGCCATTTCAATATGGTGACAACATGCCCAACTTTCCATAGGCTAATTGCTACCAATATGGCAGCCATCTCCTCATTTTCCATTGGCTGGTTTTCAACATGACACTGTACTTGTGTAGGTCATCTGCAATGCATTGAATTTACCCTTGTTTCCTTTCAAATGGTTCAAATGGCTCTGAGCACTATGGGACTTAACTTCTGATGTCATCAGTCCCCTAGAACTTAGAACTAATTAAACCTAACTAACCTAAGGACATCACACACATCCATGCCCGAGGCAGGATTCGAACCTGCGACCGTAGCGGTCGCGCGGTTCCAGATTGTAGCACCCAGAACTGCTCAGCCACTCTGGCCGGCCTTTGTTTCCTTTATTATATTTGTTGGTGCACTGTTAAATCTTATCACTATGTAAAGTTACTACGTGTCATCAAACACTGAAATAATCTTAAGTTGTTTTCACTGTCAGTATGCTGAGTCTCTAAATAATAGTTATTCACTTTGACACCTGCAGTTAGGTCTACATAAAAGTCTAATGACATTGTCCCTCTATATTTGACTGCCGCTTGAAAACTTAACCAATTTTATGATCATGAGTTCTTTTCAAAGTGCCAGATGGGAAACTTGTGCTCAGCAAAGTTGCCCAATTTGCAACTTACAGTACCTGATATGCTTACTGATCTTCAGTTGTCTCAATCTGTAGTCTTGAATTACTCACCTGCTGGGTTTGACTGATATTTGTTAACCAACATACACTATACTATAGTAAACACTTTTCTTTTTATTTATATTTGTTGCAGCACAGTATTGTTCCAACAATGACCAGCTTTTTAACAGTCAAGACTGAAAATATTTCAACCACATCAGTAAGAGATTTGCTGTAACCGACTACATGATGCTGTTCACATAATGGAAGATATTCTCTGACTGTTCTTTAATATAGACACATGACATTACACATGACGATTTCTGATGACATTACACATGACAATTTCTGATGATTTTCTCGGTATTCATGGGAACTGCCAAAAATTGGCTAGAAAATGAAATTTCTGCACCAAATAATTGGCAAGTTGACTGTTGTAGAACATGATAACTTTGATTATGTATAATTTATGAAACAGAAAATTTTTTGGAAAAAAAAAAGTTTATGGAGAAGAGGAAAATGAGGATTTTTGGATGCAGTATATCGCCAAACAAGTATTTGATCATCTAGAATTTCAACTCCATGCATTCCTTATGAATCTTAAGTTACCGACATCTCTTTCTAAAAATAAAGTATTATTGTCATTAGTAACTGAAAAAGCACACAGTGAGTACAAAACTTCATGAATTTCTGATTGAGTAAGAAAGTGACTAATTTGGGCCATTCATAGAACTAGATAAAATAAAGAAAAACGTTATATCACTGTTAGGAGTGATACAATAAGAAGTAAGATGGTTCCAACTTGCTATGGCATACAATCTGTCTGCCTGTTACCATCATGCAGATTGCTGTTAAAGTACTGGATATTCTTTTTATTTTTTGTCCCTGTTGATGTTACACCACATAACCTACCAGACTAATTTGGGACCATTCCATCAAATGCTCACATAAAATTCACCTTTTAGAAGCATTCATTTTGTAATCTACATCTACATCTACATAGATACTCTGCAAATCACATTTAAGTGCCTGGCAGAGGGTTCATCGAACCACCTTCACAAATCTCTATTATTCCAATCTCGTACAGCACGCGGAAAGAATGAACACCTATATCTTTCCGTTTGAACTATGATTTCCCTTATTTTATCGTGGTGATCATTCCACCCTATGTAGGTTGGTGTCAACAAAATATTTTCGCATTCAGAAGAGAAAGCTGGTGATTGGAATTTCGTGAGAAGATTCCGTCGCAATGAAAAATGCTTTTCTTTTAATGATTTCCAGCCCAAATCCTGTATCATTTCTGTGACACTCTCTCCCAAATTTCGTGATAATACAAAACACGCTGCCTTTCTTTGAACTTTTTCAATGTACTACCTGGTAAGAATCCCACACCGCGTAGCAGTGTTCTAAAAGAGGACGGACAAGTGTAGTGTAGGCAGTCTCCTTAGTAGGTCTGTTACATTTTCTAAGTGTCCTGCCAATAAAACACAGCCTTTGGTTAGCCTTCCCCACAAGCTGCGATTTTTCACCAACATGGGCATCATATGAAACATGTGATTAGCAGTATTTCTTTGTGCCTGTGGGAATAGTGCCCTGCAAAATAACATCACTGGCAGTCGACCTGAGTCCTGTGCATGAAAATCAGTGACCTGTAGTCAGTCTGATGAATTTGTCACATTTAGTTTTTCATACAGTGCATGTTTATATAATCTGTAAAAGTGTCATACAGAGTATATGGTTCAAGTGATTATCTATTGCAATTGTGTCCTGTACCCTGTAGATTTACATTGGTAACTCCTGATGGTTATGGTTGCTTAAAAAGTCAACATTCTGGACAGCAGTGCAACAACAATACTGCCAGTGTGCCCACTTTGTGTGGTGTAATTTTCCCAAGCCACAACATCAGCCTTTACAGGTAACACTCCACGTGCAGGTCATATGGTGAGAAGTGACAGTAACAGTCTCCTTGACAGTGCTAAGTTAATATGTAGCACTGCCAAACAATGACGGACAACAAAAAGCAGCATACTTTGCAGTCTCATGAAGGTCCCGTTCTCTTACCAAATGAGGCTACTCTTGAGCCACAACAATCCAGGTGGCTGGATTCATGCTTAATTAATTTTGAAGAAACAACTGTGCAACACATGGACAGGATCACTGCGGAATGCATGCAGCTGGCTGCATCGTCCCTGCACATCACATCGTGGTGTTTGTGGACAATACTTGCTGAGCTGTTCTTCCACTGCAAACACTGCCCTTTCAATCTTCCAGCCACATTACATACCTCAAACTATTGCCTTCTGGGCAGACCAACCTACTTTATCATCCTCATGCCCCTCAACCCCTCCCCCCCCCCCCTTCCGACCTCCAGCACACAACAAATTTGATATGGTGAAAGCTACTTTACTCCACTGCCTCACCAGCTGACTTTAGATTAGATTAGATTCAGTTTTCGTTCCATAGATCCAAAAAATGAGATGATTCTTGTGGGTGCGGAACATGTCAGAAAGTATGACATGAAAACATAAAACATTTGAATTTAATACTTACTATGCTGATCATTTGTCAGGAGGTATTTGAAAATAAGTTAATACAATGCAGTAAACTGGGACAGCTAATATTTACAGAATTAACAAACTGTCAGAATGAAACACTGTTATCCACTATTAATAAATTTATCATATGCAAAATACCTAATCTTGATTGTTGTGACCAAGTGCTCTCAAAACTGAAATCTAACAGACATTTTTACTTAAGCTGACTTAACAGTCTCTGTTAAGATATTCATCTATGGAGTAGAAGGAGTGGCCTATCAAAAAGTCTTTCAAACTCTGTTTAAACCATGCTTTATCTGAAACCAAATTTTTAATGGTTGCTGGCAATTTATTAAAAATGTGTGTTCCTGAATATTTGACCCCTCTTTGGACCACAGTAAGTGATTTTAGGCCTTTATGTAGATTCTTCTAATTCCTAGTATTGATACTGTGTACTGAGCTATTGGTTGGAAGTAGAGATGTATTACTTGCAACAAATTTCATTAAGGAATAAATATACTGAGAAGCAGTGGTTAGAATCCAAAGGTCCTTGAACAGATTTCTACAAGATGTTCTTGAATTTACACCACAAATGATTCTTATCACATGGTTTTGCCCCCTAAAAACTTTTGCTCGGTTTGGTGAGTTGCCCCAGAATATGATCCCATATGACATAATAGGACGAAAGTAAGCAAAATATGCAAGTTTATTTATATTTATATCTCCTACATCTGTCATCATTCCCACAGCAAATACAAACTTGTTTAGGCGCTTAAGCAATTCTGTGGTATGCACTTTCCAACTGAATTTATTATCGAGTTGTAATCCCAGAAAAACACTGTCAACCTCTTCGATCTGCATGTCTTCATGCGTTATACTCATGCTGGAGGGAAATCTCTTACAGGTTCTGAACTGCATATAGTGGGTCTTCTCAAAGTTTAATGACAAAGAATTAGCTTTAAACCATTTATTAATGTCAGTGAAAATTTGATTAGCAGCTATTTCTAAATCTGTACTTGACTTGCTACTTATTGCAATGTTTGTATCATCTGCAAACAAAACAAACTTAGCATCTGGAAATGTAACTGATGAGAGGTCATTAATATATACAAGAAAAAGCAATGGACCCAAAATGGAACCTTGAGGAACACCACATGTAATTAATTCCTAGTCAGATGAAGACTGACTGCTTACTGCAGAGGTATTTCACAATGACACCCTTTGTTTCCTGTTAGATAGACAAGAGTCAAATCATTTCGCAGCTGCTGGTGACACCATAATACTCTAATTTACTTAGGAGAATGCT
Source organism: Schistocerca serialis cubense (assembly GCF_023864345.2). NCBI lineage: Eukaryota > Metazoa > Arthropoda > Insecta > Orthoptera > Acrididae > Schistocerca > Schistocerca serialis. Next base: position 599,183,160 of record NC_064644.1, on the reverse strand, counting down.
GTGGTTCACACAGTCAAAGTCTTTTGACAGGTCACAGAAAATGCCAGCAGCCTGTAATTTATTATCTAATAAATTAAGTAGATTCTCACTGTAAGTGTAAATAGCTTTCTCTATAGCAGGACCCTTCAGAAATATAAACTGTGACTTGGACAATATATCATTTACAGTCAGATGCTTAAGTAGACGCCTTGAACACAACCTTTTCAAATATTTTTGAGAAAGCCAGCAAAAGTGAAATTGGTCAATAGTTTTATGGTATCACTTTATCCCCCTTCTTGTAAAGAGGCTTAACTTCAGCATATTTTAGCCATTCTGGAAATGTTCTCCTGATAAGATATTGATTACACAAATAACTTAATATAGAAAGATTACAATTCTAATCTCAGAGCTGTTCCTAGATAGTAGATAGAGTCTCCTTTTTGTCCACATGATATCTTTATTCCTTGTGTAATCCACAGTTTATTTTTTGTTTTGTATGTGATTTGAGTAACCTTTAGGAGAAAACAATTCTCAAAAGTGGAGGCAACTTTATTAATGAATGCTTTGTATTTTACATTTGAGTCAGATGTATTGTAAACAAATATTCAGTCCATGTCTTTGAGCAATTTCCTGAATTTCTCAATTTTGACTTATTTATTACCCTCTTGTACTCAGATTTAATAGATTTTTTTATCCTGACAAGTTTAAACATTTAACATGAGATGCTGCATGTCATGATCAGATAGTCCATTTACTATTTATTTTGTGATATGACTTTTTTCCCTAGATTTGTCTGCAAAGATATTATCTACAGCAGTCTCAGAGCATTTACATATCCCAGTATCAAAGTTCACAGTAGGAACTAAATTGAATGACAGTGTTACTGAGTGAAATAATTGTTCACTGACAGAGCTTTTCAATAAATCCACATTAAAATCTCCAGCAAACACTATTTCCTTGTTTTTTGCTATGAGGTGGGACAGCAGAGCTTCCAGATTTTTTTGAAGAGGTTAAAATTTCCTGAAGGAGATCTGTATATATCTACTATTATAAAGGACTTATTATGAAATACTACTTCTGTTACACAAGCTTCTAGGTGCTGTTCTGAGCAAAATTTATTAATATCAATATTCTTGAAATCAAAATAGTTTCTGACAAATATGGCAACTCCTCCTTTTTCCATATTTCCTCTACAGAAATAAGAAGCTAACTTGAATCCTATAACATTTAACATATCTATACCAGTGGTCACATGATGTTCAGAGAGGCAGATTATATCAACTGGTTTGCTCAACTCTAATTCTTCAACACAAATAAGCAACTCATAAAGCTTACCCCTTAGCCCTCGGATATTCTGATGCAATATTAATAACTGATTTTGTGCACTGGCTGCATTACAACTGGATGAACCTAATTTTCCTGCCAATTTTTGAGTATCTTTAGTTTCAATCGGAGGCTGTCTGCGTGAATTGTGTACATTAACATTTGCTTTCTGGCTGCCTGTTTTATAAATGTGAATGTCATTTTCAGCCTGTCTCTGAACAACATTTGTTTCTGCCCTTCCTACCCTGAAAAAACTGCTGATCTGTCACATGTAACCACTGGTACTTTACCACTTGTGACAGTGCTACCCCCCCCCCCCCCCCCCCACCCTCCCCCTTATTTGCTATTAGCCCAGACGGTTTTCCCTTCCCTTTCCTGTTGAGGTGAAGGCCATGCCTAGATAGAGTCAACAGGAACCACAACGATATGAGACCCCATGCCCAATCCAAGCAGCCGTTCCACCTCTAAATTAACTCTCCTAACAGAAGAGTTTAAATGAGGCCGGTCATGGTGACTTAGAACAGACACAAGCCCAACACCAGTGTGTCTCGTTGCTGAACCTATCTTTACCAGGTCACTCTCAATTGAATAATTTCGGTTCCTATCTATGCTGTTGCCTGCCCCACCCACTATTACCACAGTGTCTTCCTCTGTGAAGTGTTTACAAAGTGAACCTACATCTTCTATCACCTGACCTAGACTTGCATTGGGTTTAAAAAAGCTTGTGACCTGGTAATCTGGCCCTAGTTCATCCTGCAACAGTTGGCCAACACCTCTACCAGGTGAACTACCTAACAACAAAACTTTCTTCTTCTTTGCAGCTTTTTCTGACTTCTTACTTTTCAAACACTTTCGTTGTGTCCTGTCTACTCCTACATCTATTTGTGGCTCATCAGTTTCCAACTGTGAGAACAGATCAAACCTGTTTTCCACATTCACAACCACACTGTCTGAAAACATCCTATTCCTATTTCTTCTATAACCTGTTGTCACTTCCCACCTCTCTTTTCCCTTCTCCCCTCTTAACCTTTCCAGATCTAGTTTTGCTTTATCTAGTTCTGCCTGAAGGGCAGCAATCTTCTCCTCCTGTTCCACTATCTTCCTATCTCTACAGCAAATCCTGCACAACCAATGAGCCTTGTTTATTTCCCCAATTCCCATGCCGCTACAGTCACCCATATGAAAGAAACTACAACAACCCTCACACCACACCCCAGAACTAACAATCCTACAGCAAGTCATACACTTCTCACTCATGGCAAACAAATATTAGCTTTAGTCTGAGTTAAAACAAGAATAATTTCATAGACTACTCAATTAATATATTAAATGTCTTAGAAAGTTTAGGTCTAAAGTTTGGAAACTAATTCAAAACTTATGGAGAAACAAAAACGATATAACCTGTATTGTTTACATGACAAAACGAAAAGTAAACCAAGAACTAAGCCTACACTGTATAAAGTTTCCAATTATTTTGGTATTTTTCACTTCGACTACCTACTAGAGAAACAAATGGATAGCGTATAAGAATTCACTAACAACACAACTTTACTTTAGTGAAATAATCATGTAACTGACTGGATGAATAAATACATCACTTCATTTATTGTGAAGTTTTAAGTGACAAGACCCCATCATAACTATACCACCCACAGAATGACAACCATCTTATGCCCAAACATATGTTACACACTCTGTAATTTGTGAAATTCTCCATGCATGTTCAACTGGCAATAGTTGCCTGTGAACAGGAAACATCCCTTAAGCTCGCTGATTGTATATATTCAATCATACAACACAGACAGTACCTCAGTTGTGACAGCAACAACAGTACAAGCAATGGGCAACCAGCTATATGCTGAGAAGACCCTGTCTGACTTCTGTCAATGCTAACATCACTGGCCCTGTTAGAGCAATGATAACACAGTCAACTGTGTTCAGTCCATGACTCCACAACATACTGCTGATCATGCTGCACCTGTGTATGATTGACTTTTTTCTCCACAGCTGCCATCCTCTATGCAATTTCCCGAACTATGTGCACTGTTCACCAGAGGGGCATTGGACCATGTAGGATTTTTAAGTCACCTTGATCCTCATGATGACAAAGATGGATAACATCTGCCCCACCACCTCCTCCATAAGACTTTTTGTTATATGTAAATTGAAGCTGGAGGAGGGGAGAAAGGAAAGAAAAGGAAAGGTTGATTGGTTGATGAATGATTGATTTGGGGGAAGGGACCAAACAGCAAGGCCATTGGTCCCTTCAGGTTAGGGAAGTCTTCAGGTTAGGGAAGGAAGTCAGCCATGCCCTTTCAGAGGAACTATCTTGGCATTTGCCTGAAGTGATTTAGGGAAATCATGGAAAAGCTAAATCAGGATGGCCAGACATGGGTTTGAATCATCATCTTCCTGAGTGTGAGTCCAGTGTGCTAACCACTGCACACCTTGCTCAATGAAAGGGAAGGGAAGGGATTACTGATGTCAGCTGCATTGGGACATTATGCAGAATCAGTGACAACGAGTGAAAATGTGTACCAGACCAGGATTCAAAACTGGGATCTCCAGCTTATTAGGTAGATGCACTAACCATGGGACTGTGGGTTGGCTGGAGGCATGCTGAGATAGGCTGTGCAATTGCGATAACAATGTGTCCCAGATGGCACAATGGTTAATGCTCCTGCCTAGTAAGCAGGAGATCCTGGGTTCAAATCCAAGTCCAGTACATATTTTCAGTTGTTGCTGTTGATTCTGTGTAATGTGCTGATGCAGCTGATACCAGTAATCCCTTCCCTTTACTTTCTCCTCCCTTCCACCTTCAATTTACATATAATATACCACCAGATGCGGATTTCACACGGTATCTTCTTTCAGTAACATTCAAAAGAATGGATATGACACATTCATGTAAGACTTTTTGTACTTGACCACTTCAGTAGTGGATTATACCTTGCTGACACAGGTTCAGAGGTCAGGACCTTGCCTCCCACCTCGACAGATCAAGCACCATCCCATGCATTAGTTCAACTCTGTGCAGCCAATAATGCTAAAATCCAAGTCTATGGCTCACAAGTCTGCACACTAGACCTCGGCCTCAATGCAGAATCCTCTCAGCCATTGATCATCGAGGCTGTAGCAGAACCAGTTACCAGTGCGAGCACTTCCACTTGGTTCCAGACGTGAAAAATGGTTAACTCATACTGCCAGCACCTGCATTACTGCAGATTCTGTCAGCCACACCCCTTCAGTGGCCTAACATAACAGCATGGCCTACTCCTTGTGCCAACACCTGCTCCTTGTTGACACATCTTATGGACAATGGTTCCTTAAGAAACAGTTCAACATCATCCACTATATTCAACACATTCAACAACTCTACCCTAACAAGCATTAAACAAACTTTCACTTTTGAACACATTATCTGAAAACTGTCTTGAGCATCTAAATCAACAGCCAATGCGTAATGGAAATACACTCCTGGAAATGGAAAAAAGAACACATTGACACTGGTGTGCCAGACCCACCATACTTACTCCGGACACTGCGAGAGGGCTGTACAAGCAATGATCACACGCACGGCACAGCGGACACACCAGGAACCGCGGTGTTGGGCGTCGAATGGCGCTAGCTGCGCAGCATTTGTGCACCGCCGCCATCAGTGTCAGCCAGTTTGCCGTGGCATACGGAGCTCCATCGCAGTCTTTAACACTGGTAGCATGCAGCGACAGTGTGGACGTGAACCGTATGTGCAGTTGACGGACTTTGAGCGAGGACGTATAGTGGGCATGCGGGAGGCCGGGTGGACGAACCGCCGAATTGCTCAACACGTGGGGCGTGAGGTCTCCACAGTACATCGATGTTGTCGCCAGTGGTCGGCGGAAGGTGCACGTGCCCGTCGACCTGGGACCGGACCGCAGCGACGCACGGATGCACGCCAAGACCGTAGGATCCTACGCAGTGCCGTAGGGGACCGCACCGCCACTTCCCAGCAAATTAGGGACACTGTTGCTCCTGGGATATCAGCGAGGACCATTCGCAACCGTCTCCATGAAGCTGGGCTACAGTCCCGCACACCGTTAGGCCGTCTTCCGCTCACGCCCCAACATCGTGCAGCCCGCCTCCAGTGGTGTCGCGACAGGCGTGAATGGAGGGACGAATGGAGACGTGTCGTCTTCAGCGATAAGAGTCGCTTCTGCCTTGGTGCCAATGATGGTCGTATGCGTGTTTGGCGCCGTGCAGGTGAGCACCACAATCAGGACTGCATATGACCGAGGCACACAGGGCCAACACCCGGCATCATGGTGTGGGGAGCGATCTCCTACACTGGCCGTACACCACTGGTGATCGTCGAGGGGACACTGAATAGTGCACGGTACATCCAAACCGTCATCGAACCCATCGTTCTACCATTCCTAGACCGGCAAGGGAATTTGCTGTTCCAACAGGACAATGCACGTCCGCATGTATCACGTGCAACCCAACGTGATCTAGAAGGTGTAAGTCAACTACCCTGGCCAGCAAGATCTCCGGATCTGTCCCCCATTGAGCATGTTTGGGACTGGATGAAGCGTCGTCTCACGCGGTCTGCACGTCCAGCACGAACGCTGGTCCAACTGAGGCGCCAGGTGGAAATGGCATGGCAAGCCATTCCACAGGACTACATCCAGCATCTCTACGATCGTCTCCATGGGAGAATAGCAGCCTGCATTGCTGCGAAAGGTGGATATACACTGTACTAGTGCCAACATTGTGCATGCTCTGTTGCCTGTGTCTATGTGCCTGCGGTTCTGTCAGTGTGATCATGTGATGTATCTGACCCCAGGAATGTGTCAATAAAGTTTCCCCTTCCTGGGACAATGAATTCACGGTGTTCTTATTTCAATTTCCAGGAGTGTATTTTGGAACTGGTAGCCACGAACAGACCAGACCTCATCGATGGTGTCAGTGTTGAGACAGGGATTAGTGATCATGATGTTGTCATTACGACTATGGTTACAAAAGTTAAAATGTTGGTCAAGAAGGCTAGGAGAGTATTCTTACTAAAAGAGCAGATAAGCAGTTGTTAGCATCCTACTTAGTAAATGAATCGACCTCATTTACTTCCGGTACGATGGACGTGGAAGAATTATGGGCAAATTTTAAACGCATTGTAAATCACCCACTGGAGAAGTATGTGCTGAAAAAGTGGGTTACGGATGGAAAAGACCCACAGTGGTTTAACAGCACAATTTGGAAAATGCTCAGGAAGCAAAGAAAGTTGTACTCGCGATACAAGAAAAATCGGGACAATGAGACAGGAAAAAGTTAGTAGAGATTCGTGCTGCTGTAAAAAGAGCGATGCACGAAGCATTCAACCACTACCACCGTCATACCTTAGCAAAAGATCTTGCTGAAAACCCAAGGAAATTCTGGTCTTACATAAAATCGGTAAGCTGGTCGAAGGCTTCCATCCAGTCACTCACTGATCAGTCTGGCCTGGCAACGGAAGACAGCAAAACGAAAGCTGAAATTTTACATTTAGCATTTGATAAATCTTTCACACAGGAGGATCGTACAAACATACCGCCGTTTGAGTCTTGTACAGATTCCCGTATGGAGGACATATTGATAGACATCCCTGGGTTTGTGAAGCAGCTGAATGGGTTGAAATCACCAGGTCCCGATGGGATTCCAATTCAGTTTTACAGAGAGTACTCTACTGCATTGGCTCCTTACTTAGCTTGCATTTATCGTGAATCTCTTGCCCAACGTAACGTCCCGAGTGACTGGAAAAAAGCGCAGGTGACGCCTCTATATAAGAAGGGTAGAAGGAAGGATCCTCAAATTTACAGACCAATATCCTTAACATTGGTTTGTTGCAGTATTCTTGAACATATTCTCAGTTTGAATATAATGAATTTCCTTGAGACAGAGAAGTTGCTGTCCATGCATCAGCACGGCATTAGAAAGCATTGCTCCTGCGAAATGCAACTCGCCCTTTTTTCACATGATACCTTGCGAACCATAGATGAAGGGTATCAGACGGATGCCATATTCCTTGACTTCCGGAAAGTGTTTGACTCGGTGCCCCACTGCAGACTCTTAACTAAGGTATGAGCATATGGGATTGGTTCCCAAACATGTGAGTGGCTCAAAGACTTCTTAAGTAATAGAACCCAGTACGTTGTCCTCGGTGGGTGAGTGTTCATCGGAGGTGAGGGTATAATCTGGAGTGCCCCAGAGAAGTGTGGTAGGTCCACTGTTGTTTTCTATCTACATAAATGATCTTTTGGATAGGGTGGATAGCAAAGTGTGGCTGTTTGCTGATGACGCTGTGGTGCACGGGAAGGTGTCATCGTTGAGTGACTGTAGGAGGATACAAGATGACTTGGACAGGATTTGTGATTGGTGTAAATAATGGCAGCGAACTCTAAATATAGATAAATGTAAATTAATGCAGATGAATCGGAAAAAGAATCCCATAATGTTTGAATACTCCATTAGTAGTGTAGCGGTTGATACAGTCATGTCGATTAAATATTTGGGCGTAACATTGCAGAGTGATATGAAGTGGGACAAGCATGTAATGGCAGTTGTGGGGAAGACAGACAGTCGTCTTTGGTTCATTGGTAGAATTTTGGAAAGGTGTGGTTCATCTGTAAAGGAGACTGCTTATAAAACACTAATACAACCTATTCTTGAGTACTGCTCGAGCGTTTGGGATCCCTATCAGGTCAGACTGAGGGAGGACATAGAAGCAATTCAGAAGCAGGCTGCTATATTTGTTACTGGTGGGTTTGATCATTATGTGAGTGTTACGGAAATGCTTCAGGAACTCGGGTGGGAGTCTCTGGAGGAAAGGAGGCATTCTTTTCATGAATCACTACTGAGGCAATTTAGAGAACCAGCATTTGAGGCTGACTGCAGTATAATTTTACTGCCGCCAACTTATATTTTGTGGAAAGACCACAAAGATAAGATAAGAGAGATTAGGGCTCATACAGAGGCATATAGGCAGTCATTTTTCCCTCATTCTGTTTGGGAGTGGAACAGGGAGAGAAGATGCTAGTTGTGGTATGAGGTACCCTCCGCCACGCACCGTATGGTGGATTGTGGAGTATGTATGTACATGTAGATGTAGATGTACTATGGAGGATGTCATTGGATGTGAGGGTAAGGAGGAAGGGTATTAAGAGTTCATTTTATTTTTCTTCGCATTGCGTATTGTAATTGGCGGAAATGGGCATTTTCCATTGGAGTTTCCTTTACTGCTTGCCATTGGTGGAAATCGGTGAATAGAAGACTGAGCAGCGACTACAGCATAGCGTTGTTTACTAACTGCCTAGTACCGACTAGGCTGCGTCGGCGCTCTGTGTACCCTACGCCGCTGTGGCCCACCGCGCGCCTGTTGCTCTGCGAGAGCTATCCTTCCGCAAAGCTGTCACAGTTGACAGTCAAGACACTGGAAGTCCGTACCTGTCTTCTCTATTCATATTGTCGGGTCACTTGGCTATTGCTATAGCTATTTCTATGGCTATTTCTCCTCAAACTAAACAGCTGTTTTGCCAGTACATGGGCCTCTCAAAATACGATGGTCATCCTGCACTGTTCCTGATGTTCTACCACCGCTGATTTGTTGTATTGTTTGAGGCAGATATATCTTTCATGTTAAGTTAATTTTGTGCTTATTGGATGCCCAGTCTCACCTACATGCAGCAGTCCACATTCGCAACCGATTTCATAAATTCCGGCGGCACGAAACTTGTCAATTGCATCTTTCGTCGAGCCCAGAATGTCATTTATTTTGTTGTTGCTACAAAAAATTGGCTTAATGCCTGCCTGACAGAGAATTTTGCCCAGACCTTCAGTAACCCCTTGTACATATGGTAGCATGATGGTGTTTTGTGCTTTGTTCTGCATTTCCCTGTTGCCCTCCTCCTTTGGTGCCATGGTTTTGTGTATCATCCTCATGTCATAGCCATTAGCTCCAAAAATGGACCTGAGGTTCTCTAGTTCAGCTTGCAGGTTGTGTTCATCACTGATCCTGTAGGCTCTCTTAGTTAAAGTTTGCAGGGACAAATCCTTTTGCGTAGGATAGTGGTGGGAAGATGCATGCAGGTTCCTGTCTGTGTTGGTGGGCTTCCTATAAACTCTGTATCCGAGCTTCCCCTCTGGCTTACGGTAAACTTCCGTGTCGAGAAAAGGCAATACCCCATTCTTTTCTATCTCCATGGTAAAGTGAATTTTGCTGCGCTGCTGGTTGAGATGTTCGTGAAAGTTCTGAAGCTCTTCTTCTTCGTGTGGCCAGGTAACAAAGGTGCCATCAACATATCGTAGCCAGCATTCTGGGCATAATGGTGCGAACTGGAGAGCTGTTTCCTCGAATGCTTGCTTAAAAATGTCTGCTGTGGCCGGCAAAAGAGGGGAACCCATAGCTACACCATCTGTCTGTTCATAAAAATCCCCTTTCCACCTGATATAGGTGCTCATCAAACAGTGGTGCACTAGATCGCAGATATCTGGTGCCATGTGTTCCTCTAAGACGTTCAAGGTGACCGTCACGGGTACATTCATGAACAAAGACTTCATGTCAAAACTGACCATCAGATCCATCTCTGATACACGCTTTTCTTTCAAAAGTGCTATAAAATGGGTGGAGTCCTTGACATATGAATCTGTATGGCTCACTAAACATCTAAGCTTTGGAGCCAATTCTTTCACTAATTTGTAGGTTGGTGAGTTAATACTACTCACTGTCAGCCATAAAGAAAAGGCTTCTTTGTGGATCTTTGATACACCATATATTCTTGGTGCCTGTGGCACTTGTGGAATGAGTCTTCAGGCTGTGTCAAAATTCACCCTGGTTTGCTTCAGCAGTGCTTGCGTCGATTTCATTATCTTGGCTGTCGGATCTCCCTTAAGTTTATGGTAAATGGGTTCATTCAAAAGATCCTCCATCCACTTGTCATAATCTACTGTGTCCAGCACTATGGTTTCATTTCCCTTGTCCGCCTGTATTACCACTATCTGAGAGTTGTTCTTCAGCTCCTTGATGGCATGACGTTCCTCCTTACTGATGTTTTGCTTCGGAGGCTTTGCATGAGCCAAGACTCATACTGTTTCTTGTCGGATCTTCTCTGCTTCTGGTTGTGGTAGATGGCAAACCGATGCCTCCACTGATTCAATAATGTCTTCTTTTGGTACTAGTTTTGGTGCGATTGCGTAGTTCATCCCTTTGGCCAAAATTTTTGTGGCTGCATCACTCAAGGTGTGGCTATAGAGGTTCACTACTGTTCGTCGCATGTCCAGAATTGGTCCTTCATCTGTTGTTTCCCATTTCAATTTGTTGAACTTCATCACCTGGTGACTAGCGGTACTTTCACTTGACCTTGTGGCTTTTTGGAAGGTTAACCTGTTCACCTTCTGCCAGTCATCCTTATCCAGTTTCCCATTCAGAAAGATGTGCAGTTCACACAGTTTTATGTTGTTTGCATCGAGACTACCAAGAATGTGGCAGATCCCTGTCCCGCAACAAAGCTTTGCTAGCCTGTGCACAGATATTCCTGGCCTTGTACAATTTTATGTGGGACATTAGCCGCATAATGTTGGTACTACATTGGCATCCCTACATCTCTTCAGGAATGCAAGATCATTCAGCAGTGTACCTCTTTTCAGTCTCAGTGATTCGAGCTGCCTGATGTTTGTGTAGATCTCCTGCCCATGCAGGTTCATTAAATGTGAATGTTGGCTTCTGTGGCCATTGTCACAATCAATAAAATTTTCTGGGTTTGAGGCCACATTGTCATCTGTGTTCTGACATTTTGGTGACTATTGCAAGGTGCCTTCCTCAGGGTGTATTGCTAACTGCTGAATGAGTACTAGTTTGGATTCTTATATACTATGGAGCTGTCACAAGCATGGCTGGTTTGCTCCTCTGACAGTTCCTGGGCTTCCCCCATAAAATTGGTCTGTCAGGTTGTGCAGTTAATAAAGAATCCACAACATGCATACCATTATCAACAGCCACCTTGTATCAAACATACAGGACTTCACAAATTATTTAGCAAACACCACTGTTTTTAGTGTCACTGCCTGTAATATCGTGTACATATAAATAACCTCGTGTCCAGGTGACACTAAAACAATGGCTGTTATGATGCCTTTTGGTCTGTTTGAATTTATGTTCATGCTGTACAGACTTAAGAGCATGGCACAAACATAGCAATGCTTTATTGATGGTTTTCTCTACTGTTACACATATCTCCATGACATTTTAATTTTATTCTCAGATGAGAAATCTCACAATGGCCACTTCAGACAAGTTTTTGTTGCCCTCTCTCATGCTGGCATTGTAATCAATGAAGCCAAATGTCCACTTCAACTCAAAGTAGTTGTCATTCTCAGAAACAGTGTCAATGCATTGGATATCTGTCCTACACCTCAGGGTATTGAAACTATCCAACAACTGCCTCAACCTCAATACTATCAAGAACTACATTGGTTCTTAGGCATGATAAACTTCTACATAGGACACCTTGTATGGGCAGCCTCCCTGCAAACACCCCTAATGCAAACCCTCACCAGCAATAATACCGCCAGCAACACAAACTCACATGGACAAACAAGATGAAGTCTGCTTTTGAAAGCATTAAGGACTGCCTTACCGAGGCCATCATCTTGGCAAATTCACTCTCTCGTGCACAGCTCAACATAACAGTAGATGTGAGAGTAACCATCAATGGAGCTGTGCTGCACCAAAAGGTGGGGGATGGGCAGCAGCTGTTCCATTTCTTTTCATGCAAGCTCATGTCAACACATGGTCTGCATATGACAGGGAGTTATGGCGCTCTATGAATCAGTACACTATTTCAGACAGAATTTAGTGTTCATTATCTACATGATCATCACTCACTTGCTGACTCTATTCAAAATCTAACCAAGGACACCTGTTCTGATGGTTTTGATAATTAGATTATGTTGCTCAGTTTACTGCAGGCCACCTCAAAGGCATGGAGAACATTGTGGCAGCTTATTTTTCATGCACCAGCGCATTGTCATCTATCCTCAACTACGATCAGTTCGCTGAGGCACAATAACATGATGAACAGTTACAAGTCGTCATTCATGAACCACCCATGAACCTGCAGACTGAATCCCATCCTATCCTGTGGTAGTGCACTCTATGGTTCTATTATGTCTCACAAAACTGGACATGCCCCATCGTACTTCAACAAGTCTGCCACATCATATTCAACCAGCCCCACAATTTGGTACACATGTGCATTTGACCGACCACTTGACTGTGGATGGGCAGGTTCTTGTGACCTAATGTAAAGAAGGGCTTTACACTTTGGGCTCATGCCTGCATCATGTGTCAAAGGAACAAAATCACATCACGTGCAACCTCCCATTGGCCGTTTCCAAATCCTGAACGGGCACTTTCAACATGTACATACTAATATTGTCAGCCCACTACCTCCCTCTGACAGCTACTGCTACATTCTCTCACTGATCGACTGCATCACATTATGGGTTGAAGCAACACCACTAAAAGAGATAATGGCCAAATCTACTGCCAAAGCATTTACTCATGTTTCAGCTGTCCCATGTCCATCACAATAGGCCTGGCCAAGCAGTTCAGATCTGCTGTCTTCCTCAAACTGTTCAATATGGCAGGCACTCAGCACTTCATAACTACAACATATCATTTTCAAAGCAGTGGTTTGTTCAAGTGGTGGCACTGCACATTAAAAGTGGCCTTGTTTCACAGAGGAACATGCACTGAGGTGCTACCTTAGGTTCTGCTGGGAGTTTGCATAACACAGTGAGACGCTGTGTCTTCCACCAGACTTCATGCTCAAAGAATTGTCACCTACACTTCCAGACCTACCAGATTTAGTTATGTATTTTAAGAGTCACACAGAACACCTCCAGATATCACTATCGCTCCCACACTCAGTGCCTACTGTCATTGTTCACAAAGCACTCACAGACTGTGACATCATGTTACCTAAAAACCTACGCCAGTCAATGTCAACTAACTCCAACCCACAAGGACACTTCAAGATGCCTCACCAGACCACAACCCGTACCAAGCACTCACCTCTCAGTCACTAGCTGACTCTCCCCCTGTTGACAATGTACCATCAACATTCATATTATGACTGGACATCTGTGACTTCCTTCCCAAGGACCTCCACGTCAACCTCCTTATTAAAGGTCTGGATGCCAACCACCAGACTGCAGATGGATCCATCACAGTGCACTTCCGAAAGACCATCAAACAACATTGACACCACTTCCTTCACATCCCACATTTCCAGTGAAGCTATCATCACAATCACAGTGCCATACTTACTTCTGATGAACCCTGTACCATCACCGGCACCACCCAACACTGGCAACACACACTCTGCTCTATCTACCTCCTGATATCACAATAAACTCATGTTATAACTGGTCCCACTGCCTACTGGCCTGCCTCCACAATTATTACCTGTGCGTCATCAAGTGTACTTCATCGTCTGACATCCTCATCAAGCAGATGAAAATGCATCAAGGCCTACCCAGCCCCATGCAATCTCTCTACATTTACACTTTGTGGAGCATCCCTCACTGTGCTCTGCATGGGGTGATGGGTGGGGAACGAGGGGGGTATAGTGAGGGGATGCCCCACAAAGTAATATCACTGGTGGTCAACGGGGGCCCCGCACAGGAAACTCTTTGACTGGCAGTTGGTCTGATGGCTTTGTCGCATTTGGTTGCTTGTACAGTGTATGCTTGTATCATCTATAAAAGCATACACGGATTGAGTGATTATTCATTGTAATCGTCTCCTAGACCCTGTGGATCTACAGGCTCCTTACAACCAAACATTGCCATTACGAGAGTGCAAATACCCACTGTGTTGGACAACTCCTAGGAGAAACATCCTTTATACAGTAAACAAGAAGTACCATAATTATCAATGTGAGTAAAAAAGCACTAGCAATGCTTGACTTAACTTGCCAGACATAGCCTGCAGTAACTGTTTCTACCCATTAATGTATGACTTGGTGCCTTGCACTTCCCTGAGATATCTATTTAATGATGGGCTTTATGGAACACTGTGTAACTGAATGAATCAATGAAAAATAAATGATATCAATAATTTTATATTGGAAATAGTTACTGTCAGTTTTGAGCAACAAAAATTGTTTCGTTTTGTTCATATAAAATTTTATAAACATGTAACCAGTTCCTACAATCTCCAGATCCATAGATTATGAAGCAATATGATTATGTTTACTGCTGTGCCATTCTGAGTCTGAAATATCTAACTGTGTTTACTTAAAAATGCCATTAACTTTCTCATCCATCTTAGAAAACAAAGGTAAAATGAAATTGGCAAATAGTTTTAAAGTCTATGTTTTTCACCTTCCTTTTAAATTTGGGTTACTGGAACTACTGCTGTAACTACAGCATTAGACATATATTCTGTGTGTTTTATCTTCTTGATGTTACTTAGTGCTAATCATACTCAGCATTTAATTCTAATACCCTTATTCATTGGATATAGCTAATTTGATGCTACTCATACTCTGCATTTAATTCTAATGCCCTTATTCATAGGAGATAGCTAATTTGGTCACTGATAGATTTTTCAACAGAAAAACTTAATCATATGACTGTTGTGATTGATGATATGGTTACTAGATGATTTATGCTTATCATCTTTTAAGCTATTTGTTACTTTCTGTTCATGAATACCAGTGTTAACTGGATCCCTTGACACTGTATCTATATATTTACACCTAGTTTTTAATAATAAGTCTTTGTAATATTAATTTTGAGTCTTAAGTTCTACCTTTAGTCTGTGGCTATTGCCATTCTTCCACAAGAAACAGCTTTAATAAGGTTTGGTAGGCTTAAAGGGAAAGGAAATCATTGTTTGTGGAGATTTTAATGTTGAATTTCTGTCAGTTAGTACTGACCAACAGAACCAAGAGTTGTTAATATGCAGCTCTGGATTATTTTCTATAGTAAAATTCCCTATGAGGATTTAAGCACATACTGCAAAAGCATGTTGACAGCTTGTTTTTTGATCCAACAACATGCAGTGATTTAGCTGTAAAGTCAACAGTCATTGATTTATCTGATCATGACATATAAATGTTAAGAATAAAATTTACTGCCCAATTAGTATAGTATCAATAAATCATAAACAATGACTCAGTCACTGTGTATAGAGAGATATTACGAGAGCACTGAGGAGCAATTTAGAAAGGAGACACTGTTGGTGGAAAATTTAGCTCTTCTTAATCATATTCATACACCACTTTGAAGATGGACAGAGTTGAACAGAAGCAAGGATAAGATGTGGGTAGGCCTGGGATTAAAGGAACTTGTGCTAGGTTGAGAGAGCTACAAGTACTTCAGAAAAGCAACCAAGCAGTAGTTAAGTTTTGAATTCCATAATCACAAGTATAGTTGAGTCCTTCATTCTGTTATTAAAAAAACTGAAATAATGCACTATGCACTGTGCTCAAAAAAAAAAAAAAAAAAAAAAAAAAAAAAAAAAAAAAAAAAACAATACTCGAAGAATAAGAAAGAAACTATTCGGAAAATTATTAAACAAGAATAAAATAATAAAACTAGTATTCCACACTAAACTGGGCCTCCAGAAAACAATTATAGCAGAAATAATGACAATTTTACAGAAACACTGCAAGCAGTAATAAACAACAAAGTACAGCTATGTCATATTTACTTGTATATGCACTGCATGTACCACCAAAAGACATTAGTTTGAAAAACACAACCCCTAATGAGATTAAAGAATTTGTACGGTCACCAAATAATAGTTTTTTGCTGGTTATGGTGGTGTTTCTAGTAAAATATTAAAATACTGAACTAACCTGAAGGATTACCATTAAGTGATCTTCATAATGAATCAATGACTTGAGGAACATTTCCTAACAAGCTTAAATATTCTGTAGTAGCTCCCATTTACAAAACTGGAGATGAGCTAATGAAGTGTAATTATAGACCTATATCACTTCAACTCTTTCCAAAAGTATTCAAGGAAGTGGCCTATGATAGCATTTAACTGAGCAGAACCTGATAATCAACTCTCAGTTTGGCTTTCATAAAGGATTCTCCCCACAGAAAGCACTACAAGACCTTACAAATGAAATACTAGCAGGTCTAAACAAGAAAAATTAACCTCTTGGTGTATTCTGTGACTTTGCCAAAGCCTTTGATTGTGTTGGTCACAAAGTTCTACTTAGCAACTGAAATATTATGGCATTAATGGCACTGCTGGAAAGTTACCTACTTAACAGAAAGCAGATGGTCAAATTAACAAACTGTTCCTCAGGCATGAAAACAACCCAAGAATGGGGGAACAAAATATATAGAGCACTACATGGATTAGTACTGGATGCACTCCTATTTCTAACCCACATGAATGAACCTTCAGTGATTTTAAAGGGCAGACCAAAAACTATGTTTGCTGATGATACATGCATACTAATCGAGAGTCCAGACTCAACAACAAGAGATACACATAAGAGGATTGTGGAACAGGCGTACAAGTGGTTCCAAGCTAACAATTTAAATTTTAATCTCACAGTCACTCATAATAAGAAATTTCAAACAATCAGTAATGAATGACCTTTTAGCACCAGAGGCAGACATTAACCATAATATACTGAATTAAGCATAGTGTGTAAAACTCCTTGGGATCCAGCTGAATTGCAAGTTACAATGGACTTAACACATGGATAAACTAACCAAGAAGTCAGTTCAGCTTGAGAAGCATTTCCCATTCTGCTGACACAAAGACAAGTGTGTTGCATATTTTCACTCTCTGTTGCCTTATGGGTCAGTACATGTGAAGTAAATAAAGTGTTTCTTCAGCAGAAGTGAGCAATAAGACAATTGTTTAAAATAGATAATCATATATCTTGCAGAAGCCTTTTTATGACACTTTGAATTCTTACACTCACTTTCCAATACATTTACTACTTAATGGCTTTTGGTGCTGATGATATGAATCAGTTTCAATTGAACTGTGGTAGGCACAGTCACAATACACAACACAAAAACCATTTTCATGTGGCCTTTGCTTCCTTGTTCAGGGTTCAGAGTGGAGTCATGTACTTTGGTGGGAAGATATTCAATAAGCTATCATCTAAAAAAGCAAGAAATTGACATTCCTACCAATTAAAAAGAAAATTAAAACCGTACTCATTCACGACTTTCTACAAATAAAATGAATATCTAGATTCAGGGACTGAAATTTTTTAACTACATTGCAAGTAGCAGTGTTTGCAGTGGTAGCTGGTGCCTAAAATGACAAGGGGTTCACTACTTTTACTGCATTGTGCAATTTACCTTTCCATATAAATTTAATTTTTTAAATTGCTTAAAATATTTCTGTAGCTCCAAAATTACCTTAAAATAAAGCCTGATGACATTTATGGGGTTTAATCTCTTGTAGAGGCATATTTATGGAGAAAGTCCATCCTCCTTTCCTTTTTCATGACAGATCTGTCTGTGACACTCTTGTTGAAATCTGGAAACCTGTGGATCAGTGGCCTTCCCATGCTGTCTTCATCCATAGTGCTTCTAAGAAATGTTTTGATCCATGACACAGTGGAGAAACATCTTGTTCTTCACATGTTGTCATTGAGATAGTAGCTTCTAATGTCAACAATTTCATGTCACCAAAAGGTTCTTGCAGGATATTTTCAAGTAAAAACTTCAGAAGAGCTATTCCACATTACATTTCTCAAAAATCATAATGAGAATAAATGATCTGTTGTTCTGTTTTTAGCTTAGCTTTATTTAAAAATGAGCATGACTGTACAAAAAATTTTCAGGAATTTTATTTTTCTGTGATAGGAAGTTGTGCTAGTCAACTAAATAAGAGGCTAATAAGTGGCTGAAGAATTCAAACTTCTGTTTACTCTGCTGAATTTTTATGTTGCATACTTTCTTTGCTGCTACATTCCTTGTTGTATATATGCTCTCACATCATCTCATTGCTATGTTTTATTCTTCCTCAATTACAAAATGAATTACTTTGTCTCTCATTTACAAAATTTCATTTCGAATGATGCTATTACCCAGTTCGGGATGGGGACAGTGGTGCCATTTTGTAATTGGCTGTACAAGATATCCACATGGGGAATTATTTTATAAAATACCTCTAACTAAAACGAAAATTTTGCAGTTTCAACCTTAGACCATATGCTTGATTTGTAGTTGCTGTCTGGTTGATGGTATCTTCAGTGTGTTGATAACATTCTAGAATGATCTCTATTCTCATCAACTGTAAGGGCTGTTCTTATTTTTAAGTTGTGGATGATGCATGAGGGACTTTTCATTTCACAAATGCACCTATAACAGCCTCTCTTTGAGCTGAATGAGAGAAGAATATTGGAACCTCTGCAATAGTACTGAAAAAACAGTATTGCTTGTTTATTTTGACTTATAGCTTGGGCAGAAATTAAGTTCAGTTGGCATGCATAATAATACACATTCTCTTACAATTGTTTGGACCCCTGCATATTGCCTGCACATGATGCAACCACCATAATAACTTTGAAACGTTACATTTTCTTTCTGTTGTTGGACAACATTCATGAGGACTTTTTAATGAAAGCTGTTAAGGAGGAGGCCTCGTTACCAGAGGGATTTAAAAATGTCCAAAATCTTTCAATGAGCTCTCTAGTAGATAACAGACAACTGAAATTTACAAGATACTCAGAAGTTTTATCAGCTAACAGATGCAAAATATGCCTTAGCTATTTCTACATTAATTTTCCACAACACACATGTAACAGACGCTCTAGTAAATCATTCTGTATATCCTTGAATGTACCCTTAAAGACTCTAGCACTGTTCCTCTGCTCTTTTACAACTGCATCTAAAGCTTAAGAGAAATTTATTATCAATGTGAATATTCCAGCCTTGTTAGATACTGCTCTTTTTCCTCATACATGTGAGTCAAGTTCAAACTCACAACAGATCTTATTACAGTCAACTATTCTGGAGCAAACATTGTGATTTTTCCTTACATTGTCATTGTCTCTATATTCTGTCTGAAGGCTGAGCTAAGCTGCTGCCTAATTTCTTTTTTACCAAGGACTGATAAATCTAAATAAGCTTTCTTACATGCAATAGATTCTTCATGCTTCTTAAAGGTCTGTGTTAGATGACGTAGATCTGACACACCAGTGTTTGTTTAGCTCATATCTTTCTGAGCAAGCAGCAAGCATGAAAAATGATGTAGTGCATTAGTAGAAATGCAGGTGCAGAAGCCAGCAATTTCTTTTATATATATTTGCATTGAAAGCCCTGCAAAATGTCTTAACTCAGCTTTTTTGCCCTTATTTTACTTTGAGTTGATGCATTGACCTTCCAAACTGCTTTATTTTGCACTACTTGTCCAATTTTGAAGCTGAGCAATTCTGAAAGACATTGAATACTGTTTTTTATTCTTCGAAAGCAACTCCAATGACAGATGAATATGCATATGAACATTAAGCACAATAAATAACCGACTACACCATTAAAACAATTGTAAGAAAATCATTCCATTAAAATGAAGACACGCTTGCTAACTGCTTCGGTTGTGTGCTGCAGCCTTTCTGTTTGGGTCAACTTGTGCAGTTCCATCAGAGTTTGACTTTCATTCAAGCTGGTTCTTCCACTAGTGGAAATGCACATATTACTAGCAATGCTTCCTCTTGCCCCTCCCTGCTGAAGGAACACCCATAATCTTGCTCATGGAGATTATGAAGAGAGATTGAACCATGGCAATGCCTA
Organism: Schistocerca serialis cubense; assembly: GCF_023864345.2. Lineage (NCBI taxonomy): Eukaryota > Metazoa > Arthropoda > Insecta > Orthoptera > Acrididae > Schistocerca > Schistocerca serialis. Next base: position 599,163,063 of record NC_064644.1, on the reverse strand, counting down.
GGCAACACTTCAGCACATGTGTGTGCTATCTGAACAACTTGAAAGTTCTTCGTATCATAAAAGTATTTTGTAAATGAAGAGAAAATAATCTAGTGCGAGAAAGAAACAAAGAGTAACTGGTTAAATGTATACATTTATAATTTGCCCAGTCACATTTTTGCCAGGTCTTCACTGAACCATTGAAAATAGCATGAGCTGCCACTAAATGTTTGTTATAAAGCTGTATGGCAAGTAATAACATATTATAAGGAAGATACTGACAGGTTTCAGATAGATTATATAATGGTAAGACAGAGATTTAGGAACCAGGTTATAAATTGTAAGACATTTCCAGGGGCAGATGTGGACTCTGACCACAATCTACTGGTTATGAACTGTTTACAATATACATAAATGACTTAGTTGACAACATCGGTAGCTCCGTGAGGCTATTTGCAGATGACACGGTTGTCTACAAGAAAGTAGCAACATCAGAAGACTCGTACGTACTCCAGGAGGACCTGCAGAGGATTAATGCATGGTGCGACAGCTGGCAGCTTTCCCTAAACGTAGATAAATGTAATATAATGCGCATACATAGGGGCAGAAATCCATTCCAGTACGATTATGCCATAGGTGGTAAATCATTGGAAGCGGTAACGACCGTAAAATACTTAGGAGTTACTATCCGGAGCGATCTGAAGTGGAATGATCACATAAAACAAATAGTGGGAAAAGCAGGCGCCAGGTTGAGATTCATAGGAAGAATTCTAAGAAAATGTGACTCATCGACGAAAGAAGTAGCTTACAAAACGCTTGTTCGTCCGATTCTTGAGTATTGCTCATCAGTATGGGACCCTTACCAGGTTGGATTAATAGAAGAGATAGACATGATCCAGCGAAAAGCAGCGCGATTCGTCATGGTGACATTTAGTCAGCGCGAGAGCGTTACGGAGATGCTGAACAAGCTCCAGTGGCGGACACTTCAAGAAAGGCGTTACGCAATACGGAGAGGTTTATTATCGAAATTACGAGAGAGCACATTCCGGGAAGAGATGGGCAACATATTACTACCGCCCACATATATCTCGCGTAATGATCACAACGAAAAGATCCGAGAAATTAGAGCAAATACGGAGACTTACAAGCAGTCGTTCTTTCCACGCACAATTCATGAATGGAACAGGAAAGGGGGGATCAGATAGTGGTACAATAAGTACCCTCCGCCACACACCGTAAGGTGGCTCGCGGAGTATAGATGTAGATGTAGATGTAGATTAAAACTGAAGAAACTGCAAAAAGGTGGGAATTTAAGGAGCTGGGACCTGGATAAACTGACTAAACCAGAGGTTGTAAGAGTTTCAGGGAGAGCATAAGGGAACAATTGCCAGGAATGGGGGAAAGAAATACAGTAGAAGAAGAATGGGTAGCTTTGAGAGATGAAGTAGTGAAGGCAGCAGAGGATCTAGTAGGTAAAAAGACGAGGGCTAGTAGAAATCATTGGGTAACAGAAGAAATATTGAATTTAATTGATGAAAGGAGAAAATATAAAAATGCAGTAAATGAAGCAGACAAAAAGGAATACAAACGTCTCAAAAATGAGATCGACAGGAAGTGCAAAAGGCTAAGCAGGGATCGCTAGAGGATAAATGTAACGATATAGAGGCTTATCTCACTAGGGGTAAGATAGACACTGCCTACAGGAAAATTAAAGAGACCTTTGGAGAAAGGAGAACCACTTGCATGAATATCAAGAGCTTTGAGGGAAACCCAGTTCTAAGCAAAGAAGGAAAAGCAGAAAGGTGGAAGGAGTATATAGAGGGTCTATACAAGGGCGATGTACTTGAGGACAATATTATGGAAGTGGAAGAGGATGTAGATGAAGATGAAATGGGAGATACGATACTGCGTGAAGAGTTTCATAGAGCACTGAAAGACCTGAGTCGAAACAAGGCCCCGAGACTAGACAACATTCCATTAGAATTACTGACGGCCTTGGGAGAGCCAGTCCTGACAAAACTCTACCATCTGGTGAGCAAGATGCATGAGACAGGTGAAATACCCTCAGACTTCAAGAAGTATATAATAATTCCAATCTCAAAGAAAGCAGGTGTTGACAGGTATGAAAATTACCAAACTATCAGTTTAATAAGTCACGGATACAAAATATTAACACGAATTCTTTACAGACAAATGGGAAAACTGGTAGAAGCCGTCCTCGGGGAAGGTAAGTTTGGATTCCGTAGAAATATTGGAACACGTGAGGCAATACTGACTCTACGACTTATCTTAGAAGCTAGATTAAGGAAAGGCAGACCTATGTTTCTAGCATTTGTGGACTTGGAGAAGGCTTTTTATAATGTTGACTGGAATACTCTCTTCCAAATTCTGAAGGTGGCAGGGGTAAAATACAGGGAGCGAAAGGCTATTTACAATTTGTACAGAAACCAGATGGCAGTTATAAGAGTCGAGGGGCATGATAGGGAAGCAGCGGTTGGGAAGGGCGTGAGGCAGGGTTGTAGCCTATCCCCGATGTTATTCAATCTGTATATTGAGCAAGCAGTGAAGGAAACAAAAGAAAAATTCGGAGTAGATATTAAAATCCATGGAGAAGAAATTAAAACTTTGAGGTTCGCCGATGACATTGTAATTCTGTCAGAGACAGCAAAGGACTTAGAAGAGCAGTTGAACGAAATGGATAGTGTCTTGAAAGGAGGATATAAGATGAACATCAACAAAGGCAAAATGAGGATAATGGAATGTAGTCGAATTAAGTCAGGTGAGGCTGAGGGAATTAGATTAGGGAATGACACACTTAAATGAGTAAAGGAGTTTTGCTATTTGGGGAGCAAAATAACTGATGATGGTCGAAGTAGAGACGATATAAAATGTAGACTGGCAATGGCAAGGAAAGCGTTTCTGAAGAGAAATTTGATAACATCGAGTATAGATTTAAGTGTCAGGAAGTCATTTCTGAAAGTATTTGTATGGAGTGTAGCCATGTATGGAAGTGAAACATGGACGATAACTAGTTGGGAGAAGAAGAGAATAGAAGCTTTTGAAATGTGGTGCTACAGAAGAATGTGAAGGTTATATGGGTAGATCATATAACTAATGAGGTGGTATTGAATAGGATTGGGGAGAAGAGAAGTTTGTGGCACAACTTGACTAGAAGAAGGGATCAATTGGTAGGACATGTTCTGAGGCATCAAGGGATCACCAATTTAGTGTTGGAGGGCAGTGTGGAGGATAAAAATCATAGAGGGAGACCAAGAGATGAATACACTAAACAGATTCAGAAGGGTGTAGGTTGCAGTAGGCACTGGGAGATGAAGAAGCTTGCACAGGATAGAGTAGCATGGAGAGCTGCATCAAACCTGTCTCAGGACTGAAGACCACAACAACAACAAGGAAAATAGATTTTTTATAGATATCAGAACTGAGGAGATAGCAGCTTTCTTAAGTTGCAAGATACTGAAGCAACAGTAAACTTCAGATGAAAATTCAATGAAACATAGTGTTCTGATTTTCGTATTAGTCTCTCTTGTAGGCTCTTATTGATAAATCAAAACGTACATTTACTTACTATTACTGTCACTTTTTTTTATTTTTTGTTTTTTTATCATTCGTGATGGGTCTAATTGATATACTGTTTATACAGCCATTTTTGTTTTACAATTTACAACAAACACATCATTACAATTTTTGAAGGAAATGTCTAGGCCTGTGCAAGGTAATCTATAATTATTTTATTCTCTTTTTTCTACCTGTGATTAGTTTATAGCTGTAATTTCTATAATACCCTCAAAAACAACAATTACTTACTTCTTCTATCATGTAGTTGTTACCCTTTAAACAAAAATTTCTACCCGCTACTATTTTCTCTTTATTTCTTAAGGTAAAAGTATAGATCTTGGGGAGTAGTGTATCCACGCTATCTCATTTATATACCAATGTTCACTTATAAATGTCACAGCAGGGGCCGTCTGGTCCAAAGGTGAGCTGCACAAAACACTCAATGTTACTCCTAGATGCTGCATTCTTCGTCCATCCAAAAGTCCTGAGACATTTTATTCCTGGAGTGTAAGTAGCATCAGTGCTGCAACTACAGTGGCAGTTTGGACTAACAACTGTAAGCAACACACAGTATATGCATTCAACCAGTCAGTTAACGAGTAGGCAGCGTCCAGCAGTGTAAGTGTGACTCAAGTGCATCGACATCGTCGAGTCACAAAACACAATCCAGCAACAAACTGAACTTTTCTAAATCAAGTGTTTGAGACATTCTCCAGGAAGTTTTGAAGAAAAGGAAAGTGCTTTAAAGTCTGTCCCACACAAATTTACTCCCAAACAAAAATGACAATGTGCGAGTGGTTGTCACGACTCCAGAGAAAAATAAATAAGGGGTAATTCTTTTCTGGAAAAAATCATCATGGGTGACAAGACTATATGTTATCTATACAAATCTACTGCAAATCAACAAAGTTCAGAATGGATCTATGATGGTCCGCCAAGACGCGAATGTGAAGTGTAAGTAACAACATACCAAAGCAGGGTTTTTCTTACAGCTTCGCACAGTTGCATGAGCATTCTATATGTTGCACTCAAGTGGACACTATGTAGAACTTCTAAAGCATTAAAACCATCATGTTAATTTTTCTCTATTATTCCAGTCTCTAAACTTTTTGGACTAACAGGATATGGTGGTAGACACTGTATCTAACTGGTATTGGAGACAGGTGTGTGTTGAACATGGCAGCGTGTCACCCATTAACAGGCTTTGTTCATGGTATGATAACTGACACAAGACACACAGGACATATCAGATTTATATAAGAATTTGAGTTTGTGATGTCAAAAGTGCCTGCAATGGATTTTCAATATCCCAGAGACTTTTCCACATGTGTAAACTGCTGCACAGGACTGGTCAGAATGATATCTCCACAAAGCCATATGCGTCAACATCAATCTGTGATTCAGAGACCCACCAATTTGGATATGGGGCACTCAATCCATTTCAACCACTGCATGAAGACAAATGCACTGCGTAGGTTCCAGCAACCAACTTGAGTCCCTCTGTTGACAAGACACAGAGCTCAATGACACACAGACCAGCAAACGCTGACAGTGGACCATGGAACAGTGACAGAATGCAGCGCAGTCTGATGACTCCCAGTTTAAGTTGTATCGAGCTGATGGGTGTGTGAAAGAGGCCTATGCCCCATGAAGCTACGGGTCCCGCCTATTAACGAGGTTCTGTCCAGGCAGGTGGCCGCTCAGTTACGGTCTGGGCTGTCTTCACAGTGTTGTAATTAGGGTCCACTGCCTGGAAGCAGTGACTAATGTATACTGCTAATATCCATACAGATCGTAATGTATTTTGGTAAGCATTGTTGATTGTTGTAATTACTACCAGCAATATTCAGACCTATTATGTATTTGACATTTGCAAAAGCAGTCATATTTATAGTACTGACTTCACCAGCATTCCAACAGCTCTGCATACAAGCATTATGACCAGGATACTATCCCAGAAGCCAAACATGCCCTGCAGCAGGTCCACAATGCCTTAGGTCCATCCTATTTCCCTCCTCACAGTAGCAACAAGCCTACTCCCTAAACCCGAAGGTCTCCCTTGTCATTAGCTACGATGCTTCCAGAGTGCAAACACCTGCCTCTGCTAAGCAACAACTTCTAATTATTGCCCAAACCATCCTACATTCAATACACTTTTCACTTTCTTCCCCGCCCCTCTACAGTTCCTGTCGCATTACCACCAGATTGCTTACTAACGAATGTGAATGTAACGACTCAATTTTAGAGACTTTACTGGTCTCACACAGGTATAATTGTTATTTATATCGACTGAAATGGAGAGTGAAAATTTGTACTAAAGCCGGGAATCAAAGTTGGGTCTCCTGTATACCAGGCAGGTGAGTTAGCCACTAAGCTACCTTGGCAGTTGTGTGAACTGCTGTGCCAAAGTGGCTAACATACCTGCCTAGTAAGCAGGAGACTCGATTCTCGACCTTGGTACAAATTTTCACCCACTACTTCGGTCCATATACATAAAAAACAATGTGAATGTGAAGGCCTCGTACTGCAACATCCCTCATGCCCAAGACCTTGGCACCATGAAACATTACCTTTCCCAACATCTTACTGATACCAAACCCCCCTCCCACCACTTACCTAGTCCTCCAAGCCAATCACATTCTAATCCACAATTATTGCACTTTTGAAGGCCAAACCTATAGTACTGCTGTGGGTACTCACATGGCACAGTTCTATGCCAACTTATTTATGGGCCTTCTGGAATAATCCTCCTCATCTAGGGAAGACTAAATCCCTTGTCTAGTTCAGATTCACTGACCCACATATGTTTCACCTGGCCCTTCTGAACTCAGCAAGCCACCATTCTCCACCTCTCAGATGGCTCCCTAAATACATCTGTTCATATCAAGTGCACTAACCGCCAACAGTACCTCCACACTGATAGCTGTCACCTGTGCCATGTGAAAAAGTCCCTTCCTTATAGCTTCACCACCTCTTCATGCCGCATCTGAGTGGAAAGCAGGAGTTGTCGATAATACAGGTAACCTTACCAGAGACTTTATCCATCCGTGAACAGATCTACCATGCAATCTCCTCTGACACCAGTAAATCTGTTAACCAGCCAATGACCAGCACGCCTCTGATCACCTAGTATCACCCTGACCTAGAAAAGCTCAGCCACATCTATCACCAGGGCTTCAACTCCCACTTGTCATTATCCAAAATGAGGGATATCCTTCCCAAAATCTTACACTTATGACCCAATGTAGCGTTCCACTGCTCACCCAACAATCCTGCACACCATGGGCCATTCCCTTGTGATTCGAACAGCTGAAAGACCTCACCCATATACTCACCGACCACATCCCATCACAGTCCCATCAGAGAAGTTCCCTACTCAATAAAAGACGGGTCCATGTGTGAAAGCAAACATGTTAGATAACAGCTATGCTGCAATTACTGTACAGCTTTCTCAGTGGGCATAACAAATAATTAACTACCTTCTCAAATGAATGGCTACCACGAAACTGTGGCAAACTGCAAACTTGACCATCCAGTTGCTGAATATTCTGCACACCACAAATGACTTCACCAGCTGCTTCACTACATGGACCATTTCGATACTCCCTTCCAGCACCAGTTTCTCTGAACTACACAGGTGAGAATTCTCTCTCCAGAATATCATACACTGTCACAATCCACCTTTCCCCATCCATATTACGTACTGCCTTCTTCCCCCTATGTGAGCATGCATGCACTCCCTCCTCTCTTTTCGTCTTGCTGTCCACCCACTGGGCACTTTAGTGGCAGATCTGCCTTTCTTGCAGCACCTCCTCCAATCTTGATCAGCCATAGGTTGAATGGTTGGCTTTTCTTTATTTTACATTTTGTTCCATCCAGAAATTTACAGTAGTGTAATAAATAAAGGTGCAGATAATGTGAGGCGTTCTTGCAGATCATGTGCTTCCCTTTCTAGCAGAAGAGTGTATCCTGATAAACATATGTTTCAACAGGACAATGCAATATGTCATCACACAATGGTTACATGAGGGTGACGAACCTTCCAGTAAATTCATGAGCATTGCTTGAACCACTCCCCCCCAAAAATCTTAATTTGACCAAACATCTATGGAAATCTGTCAATATCAGCATACGCTCAATGAACACAGAACAAAGTTCACAAAAACAACTGTAGGCAACATTCTACGATTTGTGGACTAATCTCACTCCATAACATTTCCAACACATCATAGAGTTGATGTCTCAATGTGTTACTGCAACTTTGAACTTTGAGGGCTTGAGAAGGAGCAACTTGTTATCACATTCCTTCTCACCACAATTTTTGGCCACTCAGTGTAACTAAAACATTATGGTGTTGTCTGGTGACTAACAGCTAAATGGGATAAATGTCTGAATCAGATATTGTGTTCTGACTGGTGGCCATAATTCTCACAGCCACAGGGACCATAAAGACTGGTCTTTTTCAATAGTCTCCGTATTTACAGCATCAGGTCAGAGCCAGAAGAACAGTTTTCTAAAGCAGTGCAATACATTTCTCATAAAAACTGAATGAATTTCCTTTGAATATTTCTGAGTGCTTCAGAGCAGAAATATTTTGAGTATTTTGTGAGAGCCACAAGTAGTTAAGTGTGTAGTGCACTATTCTTACAGTGCGTAATTCTTATACTTGTAAAGTTGCTCGTTTGACTCTTACTGGTGTACTTTTTTTTACCTTAATTTCGATTATATAAAACAAAATTTGTTAATTAACAAATACAGAATCTCAATTGTTGTTGTTGTTGTTGTTGTTGTTGTGGTCTTCAGTCCTGAGACTGGTTTGATGCAGCTCTCCATGCTACTCTATCCTGTGCAAGCTTTTTCATCTCCCAGGACCTACTGCAGCCTACATCCTTCTGAATCTGCTTAGTGTATTCATCTCTTGGTCTCCCTCTACGATTTTTACCCTCCACGCTGCCCTCCAATACTAAATTGGTGATCCCTTGATGCCTCAGAACATGTCCTACCAACCGATCCCTTCTTCTGGTCAAGTTGTGCCACAAACTTCTCTTCTCCCCAATCCTATTCAATACTTCCTCATTAGTTATGTAATCTACCCACCTAATCTTCAGCATTCTTCTGTAGCACCACATTTCGAAAGCTTCTATTCTCTTCTTGTCCAAACTATTTATCGTCCATGTTTCACTTCCATACATGGCTACACTCCATACAAATATTTTCAGAAATGACTTCCTGACACTTAAATCAATACTGGATGTTAACAAATTTCTCTTCTTCAGAAACGCTTTCCTTGCCATTGCCAGCCTACATTTTATATCCTCTCTACTTCGACCATCATCAGTTATTTTGCTCCCCAAATAGCAAAACTCCTTTACTACTTTAAGTGCCTCATTTCCTAATCTAATTCCCTCAGCATCACCCAACTTAATTAGACTACATTCCATTATCCTTGTTTTGCTTTTGTTGATGTTCATCTTATATCCTCCTTTCAAGACACTGTCCATTCCATTCAACTGCTCTTCCAAGTCCTTTGCTGTCTCTGACAGAATTACAATGTCATCGGCGAACCTCAAAGTTTTTATTTCTTCTCCATGAATTTTAATACCTACTCCGAATTTTTCTTTTGTTTCCTTTACTGCTTGCTCAATATACAGATTGAACAACATCGGGGAGAGGCTACAACCCTGTCTTACTCCCTTCCCAACCACTGCTTCCCTTTCATGTCCGTCGACTCTTATAACTGCCATCTGGTTTCTGTACAAATTGTAAATAGCCTTTCGCTCCCTGTATTTTACCCCTGCCACCTTTAGAATTTGAAAGAGAGTATTCCAGTCAACATTGTCAAAAGCTTTCTCTAAGTCTACAAATGCTAGAAACGTAGGTTTGCCTTTCCTTAATCTTTCTTCTAAGGTAAGTCGTAAGGTCAGTATTGCCTCACGTGTTCCAGTGTTTCTACGGAATCCAAACTGATCTTCCCCGAGGTTGGCTTCTACTAGTTTTTCTATTCGTCTGTGAAGAATTCGTGTTAGTATTTTGCAGCTGTGACTTATTAAACTGATAGTTCGGTAATTTTCACATCTGTCAACACCTGCTTTCTTTGGGATTGGAATTATTATATTCTTCTTGAAGTCTGAGGGTATTTCGCCTGTTTCATACATCTTGCTCACCAGATGGTAGAGTTTTGTCAGGACTGCCTCTCCCACGGCCGTCAGTAGTTCCAATGGAATATTGTCTACTCCGGGGGCCTTGTTTCGACTCAGGTCTTTCAGTGCTCTGTCAAACTCTTCACGCAGTATCATATCTCACATTTCATCTTCATCCTCTTCCATTTCCATAATATTGTCCTCAAGTACATCGCCCTTGTATAGACCCTCTATATACTCCTTCCACCATTCTGCTTTTCCTTCTTTGCTTAGAACTGGGTTTCCATCTGAGCTCTTGATGTTCATACAAGTCGTTCTCTTATCTCCAAAGGTCTCAATTAAGTAACTTTTTATTTTTAAATGCTAATAAATAATGTAACTACTAATTACTAATAACATGCGAGATCAAATAAAATCTGCCCGATCTGACAAAATTCGATAATTACCTGTGACAACTGGCAAAAATTTCATGAGCATATAGGTAGAGTGGTGGTTGAAGGCTACTACAGAAGTTCGTACTCTCAAAACCTGACACTTCTCGAAAGCATAAAACAAGGTTGTCTTTGTTGCCACAATTGCTGGGCGGAGGTGAGATGATGGGCTGGCAGGAAATTAGGGTTTGTTGTTTAGGGATATCTTTAGTTGCTTCCTCCACGAACCCATTCCACCCAGGAGTACCTGGCAGCTGACTGACTGTGGCATACTACCATAGCATGTCTGCTAAGGAAGGAATAACAATATCCACTGACATCGATGATGACTGCAAGCAGTCTTGAATAATGTTAATTTTCATGGCTCCCAAACCTGTAGCATTATTTTTTCTCAAAATGTTTCAATTTTACGGAGCTGAAGCGGCCAGTCACCTCTGCTGAAAGTATTTTTACTAAATGTGGAATAGGGTCCTGCGGAAATGGGACACACTGGTGTGGTACATTGGATTCCCTAATTATATGGAAAATCTTTTTTTCATTAAAAGTTCAGGTGTTTTAGTCAGCTTCGTTGGAGAAACTGAAATGAATGAATGATCGCATTCCACTTCCTTTGACAACATTGCCGAAACATCAAAACATACAGGTTCTGTATAAGAGGCACTGCATCCTCCACCAGACATCACATCAACTAGCTTCAGAGAGTCATCATTCTTGTGGACGGGTGAGGCCAGGCCACCAACTTGCAATGGTAACAAAGCAGTGTGTGTGACAGCTGCCAACAAGCTGTGTGCTATAGCCATACTTTTGGTTTTCCATTTATTCAAGTTTCCTCGTGTATTTATCATTAATCAATTAATTAAATTTGGGAAAGTATCAGGGATGATTTACTGTCTTCCTAACTGTACTTGCAATTATTTTAAGCAAAGTCTGTAATTGTATGGTAAGACAAAATATTAAAGAATTAATTGCAGATATTCACATTCGCTTGAAAAAGAGAGATTGTGAATCAGTCAGCAGGCTCTGCGTAGTGCTATATGGACCAGGTATCTGAGCTCTTACCTTGTTGTGAAAGCTATAACTTGTTGCAGAGGCTATAATCATGCAGAGACTCCATAGAAAAGACTAACATGGTGTTCAAGCTCCTTACCACTCCGTCCCTATGTACTGCAATCCATTACAGATGACTAAGGGAATAAAAAGCAAGAGAATTCATGTTGCCTCACCATGAGTTTCGTGGGTCTGGCTTTTTATTCTAAACTTCCCAGTACACCAAGTATTGCTTGTCACGGCATACAATAAAGACATAATGATTTTTCTCAATAATTAACAACTTATTAATCATCTATTGGTACTGGATACTCTACTATATAATGACTTTACTAAAATACACTCAGAGTGATACTTCTCTACAGAGTTAATAAATCACAATAGACAAGGAGTAAATGCATAGCGCATATCAAAGCTACTTGTAGTAACATATGAGGCACTACCCAAGATATTTGAGCATTTCACAGTAGTGGTCAAACCAGTAGCAGTGTGACATTCTGCTGACAGATAGTTCAAGGTTCGTGTCTTGGCTACTGCAGTGCAAAGTGTGCACTGTCCTTGGCGCCTGCAGTTGTTAGGTTTAGTGGTGCATGTCAGGATGTGTCTCACAAGGGGAAGGCCTCAGACACGGCCAACTGATTCGGCTCAAATTGGGCAGGTCGCTTGTGTACAACCTAAAACGAAGGACTAAGATATTTTGGGTCAACACCCCCGCGTTTTTGAGAAAATCATCCCTAAAGGTTACGACGAGCAATAGACTCAAAATTGGAGGGGTCGATAGATAATTGTAAATAGAACATTTTTCATCATAAGGTATGGGATCCGCAAATGCATACTTTTCCAGAAATCGAGGAAAGAAACTTTTATATCTGCCTCTCCTGCACCCACATGGTAAACGCTTAGCGCCGATAGTGCAACAGCCACGGTAACTGGTTGGGATTCAGAAAACCCGTGTTCGAATCTGGAAGAAACATAGCGGATGTTATTCTTTTCGTTTGTGTTTTTCCATATCTCAATTGACAAGGATAGGAGGGTTAATAAGGTAAGTAAATCAATAAGGAATGATAATAATAAGGTAGGCAAACTTATTTCCCAAACGCAGTGAGTTAGTAAAGTATTAAACTTTTAAGCCTTGTCACATGAAAACAACTCCGAATAAGAGTATTGCGAATTCCTCACGAGGGAGCACAGATAGCCAACCACGCAATGCTTGTTTACAGCGAGGCACGGGACAGAATGCACGCGGGGAAAGTTATGTTGTCCCGGTTGCCTCTTCGTCATATCATAGTTGGGAACCTGGAAGAATGGTGTCCACCACGAGCCTTACAGAAGTCAATCGGAAATTGTTTTCTGTCATTAGGCTGCCGTGAACATCGCCGATACATGTAGTGATTTTTGCATCGTTAATGCGCCGAATTAAGTATGTTTTGTGAATGAATACAGTGTACTTCCATAAGTAACGTATGACGAGTACTGTATGTAGTTTGTAGTAATTAGCTCATCTGTTTATGCCGTGTTAACTACTTACTGTTTGTTGTGTCATATCTTTCAGGTGCATAATCTGAATAATGGAGGATGTACACCCTTCGACTAGCACTGTAATGTATAGTTGGGAGCCTGTCACAGACAAGCGGGAAGTTAGTGACGCTGTGTTTTGGTTTGTAAAAGTGTTGCAAGACAGATGCATTATCAATACACTACCGGAAGCAGGCAGTTCTGTTTCTCGGCGTTCCAGATTGATAGGAACGGCTATCGTCGAGCGATTTTTGGAGCTGACTTTTGTTGATACTGAAGTACTATACCACGAAGACAAAGCAGAAGGTGATTCAGTGGAAGATATCCCAACTAGTGACTCGCAGACTGGTCATAACACTTTGGAAACCTCCACGTCACTGGGAATATATGCTTCATCTGTTCCCGATGAGTATTACGAACTGGTTACTGAATGATTGAACTACGGCGCTGTACCCCTTGAAGTAAAAGTAAAGGCGGTAGTGCTAGCCAGGAATCATCTAAATTGGAACTTACAAACACTGCAAAAGAATGGAGCAACAACATCCTCGAAAAGGAAGGAGGACTTTAAATTGTGGGGAAGTGATATCAAAGGAGGGACAAGCTACGGCAAATACCAGGTGATAAATAAGTGGACATATGACCAATTTGTCGAATCTCGTAACGAGAATGTAACATCAAGAATACTTCAGGAGTGGGCTGCAGGTGCAGCGCTTCAATATACGGCCAACAAGGATTTTACGTTTGCTGCATCATTATCTTCGGAAATTAATTTTAAATCGGAGTATAAAATTCGTCAACGGCACGTCACTAAATATGTCTCTCATAAGGAGGTATAAAATATAGAAGATATACAGAAAGTGGCAGCTCTTTTCAGCATGCAAACGGTGTCACTTATGACCAGTTTAAATCGTGATTACGTGATCGACACCGATCAAACAGGATGCGAGTATCGGGTGAACATTCGACGCACTTTATCGCATAAGGGAGAAAAACGAACTCTTGCCCCAGTTGGTAGTAAAAACAAAGTAACACATTCTTACACGGCGCAATATTGCCATCACGGTCTCTGGAAAAGTGTTGCCTAAGGTTTTCCTGTTTACAAGAAACAAATGTTACATTTGATCATCGGGTTATAGAAGAGGTCAATCATTTAACCAACTCGTTGAAAAATGTTTACGTTACCTGCTCCAAATTCGGGACACTGACGAATGCGATTTACAGAACATTTCTTGAGAATGTTTTAAAACCATACGTTTCTGATAACAAGTTTTGTCTAATACTGGATTCCTGGTTCAAAATGGCTCTGAGCACTATGAGACTAACTTCTGAGGTCATCAGTCCCCTAGAATTTAGAACTACTTAAACCTAACTAACCTAAGGACATCACACACATCCATGCCCAAGCCAGGATTTGAACCTGCGACCATAGCGGTCGCACGGTTACAGACTGTAGTGCCTAGAACCGCTCGGTCACTCTGGCTGGCTGGATTCCTGGAGTGGACAAATTAATACTACAATGTATGACACACTGTTCATAGATGGCGAGGGTCAGCCGACGTGCACAGTAAAAGTAATACCGCCAAACTGCACACCTGTGTGCCAGCCGTGTAATGTTTATTTCTATCGCCAAGTTAAAAACTATTTCCAGGCTTCAGAATTGCAGTGTGCTTCTGGAAACCCAGCGGGAATTGCACAACCGCACAGATGCAATAACTATTCACAGCATAATTCATAACCAACTTTCAGCACCGATTTTTCGGGCAATGATACCATATGCGTTGTACACATCAAAATTAATTCCCGAAAAAGACGTATTTTTAAATGTAAACCAAGTTTGTTTTCCGCCGACTCTTCGGAAGGAACAGTGTAGCTGTCGAAAGATTGCATTCATTAGATGTTCTTGGTGCCGTGAGTATATTTGTTTCGAATGGTTATATGAAAAGTGCCATCCATCTAGTTGTTCGAAGAAAAATGAGGACACGTAACAGTGACTGGAAGAGCCATTGTAAAGTGAGCTAGAGACACATTTTAGTTGTTTACTATACCAAGAGGTTTCAGAAATTAATTGCCTGTCTTATTATTAACATTCCTTATTGATTTACTTACGTTATTAACTTTCCTATCCCTTTCAATTGAGATATCGAAAAATACAAAGGAAAAGAAGAACATCCGCTAGGTTTCTTCGAGATTCGAACCCGGGTTCTACAATTCCCAGCCAGTTACCTTAGCCGTTGCGCTGTCGGTGCTATCGGCGATATGCGTTTACCATGTGGGTACAGAAGTGGCACTTCTGAAAGTATCTTTCCTCGATTTCTGGAAAAGTATGCATTTCCGGACCCCATACCTGACGATGAAAAATGTTCTATTTACAATTATCTATCAATCCCGCCAGTTTTGAGTCGATTGCTCGTCGTAACCTTTAGGGGTGATTTTCTCAAAGTCGCGGGGGTGTTGACCCAAAATATCTTAGGTTGTACACAAGTGACCTGCCCAATTTGAGCCAAATCGGTTTGCCGTGTCTGAGGCCTTCCCCTTGTCAGTGCTGCTGGGAACTGTGAAATGTATAACATGAAGGAGCAACAGATTTGCATCAAATTCTGTTTAAAGATGAAGAAAACTGCAGTCAAAACCCACCACATTCTGACACAGACATTTGATGAGAGTGCACCGAGTCAAGCAAGAAAATTTGAGTGACAAGTATTTCAAGGAAGGTCAAGAATGTGTGGAAGATGACAAACATTCTGGTTGACCATCAACATACACAATACTGGAAATTATCACTTAAGTGTGTGACGTTATTCACACAGACTGAAGGCAGACAAATCATGATGTTTGTAAGAGACTTGGGCTTTCATATAGTACATGTCAACAAATTGTAGTTGATGTACTGAACATGAGATAAACTGCAGTGAAGCTTTTTCCTCACCTTCTCAACATCGACCAATGAAACCTCAGGATTCAGGTGTGCACTGAGCTGCAACAAAGAGTTGCAAAGTGTCCAAAATTCTTAACCAGAGTAATAATAGGTGATGAATCTTGGCTCTACAGATATGACCTTGAAACAAAGCAGCAATCATCACAATGGAAAATATCTTCTCCAAGGCCTATAAAAGATTGACAAGTTTGCAGCAGCATGAAGTCAATTTCATTTTTCGCAACATCCAAGAAATAGTTCACACCTGGTCAGACTGTCAATGGGCAGTTTTGCTGCGAGGTTTTGAAGCGACTGAGGGAAAATGGTTGGCACAAATTCCCAGAGTTGTGGAAAATGAAAGACTGGTTGGTGCACCACGACAACGCAACCGCACACGCCTCACTCGTTGTAAAGGAGTTCCTGGCCAAAAACAACATGGCAACAGTCCTCCATCCTAACTACTCACCAGGCCTAGCTCATGAGACTACTACCTGTTCCCAAAGATGAAAATTGATGTTTTGACTCTATTAAAGACATTCACGTGGGATTGCAACAGTTCTTGAACACTCATCACCCTATGGACTTTCAGCAGTGCTTCCAAAAATGGAAGCCATGCTGGGATCATTACATTCATGCCTGATGTGACACTTTGAAGGTGACAGAGGACTTTGGGATGTAAGTATAATTTTCTGATTTTTACAATGAAAATCTCGGATGTTTTGGGTAGCACCTCGTACAGTCTTATGTCTACACAGTAGCGTGTCTAAAACTACATTTAATTAAAGGGTGTAGTCACTTCTCACACTCAGGACCAACATCTTATCAGTTCATAAATCTTTTACTACAATGAGGACCTCATTCCCTGTAAGAAACTGCTTTGACGGGGACTACTATGTTGCACTGTAAACCTGCAGTTGATCTTCAGGAAGTATGTCTGCAGCTGTTTCAACTACACGTCGGCACACTTCTGGAGATGGCCTTTTTGACTGACAATAACCATCTGTAAGCATCTTTTGCAATGTTTTTGAAGTAAATAACAGTGGATTTCTTCATAGGTAGGCAATCACTGTATCTTCCATGTTTCTTCAACAATTTAGAATCTGCAGTCATGATATCAGGATGGTTTTCACTGTCTGGTCTATTAACTACTGAAGTGAAAATTGACATTTTCCTTGAGGTAGTTGAAAATTTGCTGCATAGTACCCGTTTCAGTGGCAGAAGGACCTAGTTTCTTTTTTCTACCTGCTTTGGACCGCCATGTGGGACCTTCATGCATTTGATGTGGAACTGGGCATCTCCTCCACCCATGTCAGAAACTGGTCCAATTTGATGTATTACTGAACACCCTAGTTGATTTTTTAATTCTCAAAAAGGTTCAGCAGTCTCTCTCAGCCAAAGCTTATGTGAACGATACACTAGGTACCATCAATTAATTGGCTGGGAGCTTGTTTTCTTGAGCCAGAAATTGTGGTATGACAGCTGACCCATACAAAAAAACAGTTGGTCTTGAAATAAACATCCAGCTCAGCAGATCAAGTTTCTTTTCTGCTGCAACCAGTCACCACCTCTTAGCCTCCACAGCAGAAATTTTTTGCTGAAGTAGGTTTTTCAACATGGTTCACCAATCTTTACAACTCTTTTCCCATCCAAAACAGCAGCCATCCCACCCTTGCATCTTTGGTTCCCGTTTGCTAGTTGCCCGCTAGGTTGCAAAGCACACCTAATATATAGCAGGTCATTGTGCGAAAACTATGTCTACATGGCCACAACAGCCAGAGGCAGTGACCACATGTGTGCAAGTTGTGTTTGTGAGGTTTCCTATCTCTGAAGAAGGAATTTGCCCAAAAGCTTAAGCGTTTTGCAGTCTTTTTGTTGTGTTTGCATGGTTCAACACCACCCCTACATAGTTAGTAGTACTCTATCTTTTTCATAATGTTGTTATTGCATCATGGGCTTTCCATTGTTTGATTTCACCACTGATAGTGGAAGTTATTACAGAGGATCATTCTGTTTATAGCAGTTTGGTGCATTATACCATACCAGATTCACAATGGTCTGCAATTTGATATGCAACTTATAATGTATCAGTAGACATGCGGCAGCACATACTGCTTAACATATTCCAAAATATGGAATTCTTTCAAGGCACATACCTTGGGTTCTATTGAAGATGGTAAGGTGGCGTCAAGTGTTTTGAGTAGCACTTGGGCTACAACCCATTTGTATAGCTGACAGAGGGACTGTCCCATTGTCACTATCCTATAGTACAGAGTCAAAGTATGGATAATACACACATCCTCCTGCTTAGGCAATTTGATTCTTTTTGCATCTGATGTGGTCTACAGTGGGCCTTACGATACTTGTGGAGGCATCATTGGTTTATGAGGCTTTCCTTAGAAAACCTACAAGCTGCCAATTCCAAGACAGGTGAGCACCCTAGTTTCCACGATATAGTCCGAAGATCCCGATCTCTAACGACCTTGAAAATTTTACTAATTTCTTTATCTATTTCCAAGATATGTACGTTAAAGTTACACTACTCGTACACTGCCTGCATTATCATCAGATGGGTTCTGGGAACCTGATGTAATACTGAAGGTCATAAAAAATGTTAGTGCACCTAAGAACTGGCTTCAGGTGTAAGTTAGTTCTGTGTTTTTTCAATTTCACGTAAGTAAACTATCAAAACTTTACTTACCCATAAAGTTCTTTTCATGTAAGTGACTTGCCTTGCTGCAGCAGGGAAAATAAGGGAACTAGCAGAAAAATGCTATCTGAGCACAAAAAAGACAAATATGCTCCAGTTTAAAAGACACTGAAAATTGGGATACCAGCTGCCTCATTCTAATGTCCTTGGCTCCTTTAAAAACTTTCCCAAAAATTTTGGCATGTAAATATACTTTGACTTTTTTATGAGAGGAGAGGAGACACGAAAGTAATAAATACTGGAAGATAGTAGACAGTGGTTATGGTACAAAAAGAATGAAGAACAATGACAGTGTGAGAAAATGAGGACACAGTGGCAGTGGAACACAGCCGACAGTGACGGGAAAGTGGAGTGTGGAGAGGAATAAAAAGGAGAAAGTGGAAGTGAGTGAGGGCCAGTGATAATGAGAGTCTATGACAATGACAGGAGAGAGGGAGAGAGAGAGAGAGAGAGAGAGAGAGAGAGAGAGAGCAGCAGCAGCAGCTGTGGGAAGGAATAAATTTGACAGTTGCAGTAAGAGAGAGAAAAAGGGAGACAGTGACAGTGAGACAAGACAGTAGTAATAGTAGTAGGACAGAATAAAGGAGCCTGTGGCTGTGAGAGAGGAGACAGTGACAGACAAAGAGATAATGACTTTGAACTGGGCTGAATGAGAATTGACAAGTGGGAGTGGATGCATATGAGCAACTTCCATTGACACACTAGTGGGTGTGAGCAGTTTACAGCACAAACGTTTGTGAATGCCAAAATTTTTGGGAATTTTTTCAAAGGTGCTGAGGAAGCAGAATGAGGCAGCTGGTACCAAACATTTCAGTCAGAGTCTTATGTAAACAGGAACATACATTCTTTGTACTCTGATAGGAGCATTTTTCTGCTGGTAATGTGACAATTGCTCAAAAGAGCGTGTCTCATTTAGTTGCATTATACAGTGTGTCCCAGTTCTGTTAGGACTGTGGCTATGAAAAATAGAAGTTACAGATTATGCTCACAAAATCATGTATTTATTGAAAAGTCTCCCCCTGAAATGTTTACTGTAGTCCCTTTCATGCAGTTGCATTCAGTACCACAGTACAATTTTCTTAGATGTTCATAATTGCAACACAACTGTTCTTTCATTGCCAGCTTCACAGTGATATATATTGATAAAATTCTCTTGTAGATTGGCTATATCTGTAAGTAAAACGAAAGTAATGGAAGTATATTAACATGAGCAACAACAGTGTTAAACAATAAGATAATAGGTAAGTCAAGTCGTTAAAACAGCTCAGAACAGATGTCACTCACCATATAGCAGAGACGCTGAGTTGCAGAAAGTTAGCTCTCAGCCAAAAAGGCCTTTGTCAAAATTACACTCTCTCTCTCTCTCTCTCTCTCTCTCTCTCTGGCTGCTGGAGCCAGCTGCCAGACTGAAATCATGTATTTGTGAGAGTTGCATTTACATGTGCGTGCTGGTGTGTGTGTGTGTGTGTGTGTGTGTGTGTGTGTGTGTGTGTGTGTGTGTGTGTGTGTGTGTCCCCTATGTTTTGCAAAAGCCTTGTTGGCTGCAAGCTAACTTTCCGACAGTCTTTTTGTTGTGCCTTTCTGTGACTCAGCTACTCCACTATATGGTGAGTAGCAACTATCCTTTTCATTATATTGTTAAATTCCATCCTGGATTCTCCATTGTTTAATCAGGACAGATGGCAATACACAAAATTAATTCAATGTGATCAAAAAATAAACATGCATTACAAATAATTGTATAAGGAGATACCTTGGTAGAACTACAAGGAAAGAACACAGATTGGATATTATAATGGCTAGGCCTGCTCTCATGTACAGCAGTTGAGGTCCCTTTTTGGATTAACATTAAGAAACAGATTGCAAAGTGAAGACAAGACAGCAAGTAGACTTGAAAACAGCACCTGCCATGGCAGGCATGTTACGTTTTAACCAAACTGGATGGCAGTACATGGGATAACCAATTAAGAGATGGAGGAAACAGTCCTGTTAAATGCCTTTGGTTTCAGAAGTGGGCTACACACACTCCCTTGAAATACAGAAGAAGAAGAAGACCTACTGGCACCACCATGAAGCTTAGTACTTTTAACAGAGAAAGACAAAAAAGTCCGTATGGCACAAACAATGCCTAACTCTCAAAGCTGTGAAATAACCTCTAAAAACCACACCACCACAAATGCTGCTGGAACAAAAGACACTGTCCTTTGTGTACATTAAAAGTACACAATGGTATCTGAAAATTATGCTGCTCCTTCTCGTTGAAGATTAGTGTATGCTAAAAACAGACACCGTCAAAAGAATGATTAGACAGACACATTTAGCATCACATCTGACAATTAGTAACTCTTAATTTTTAGTACAGAGTTTACTACCAGAAAAGTAAAAAAGGTAACTATTTAAAAAATAATAATATTTATTCACACAACTCTGGGCTTTATTCAACATAGTTTGTCTTCAATGCCATCACTGTGGCACAGGACATGACTAACAGTTTTTGGCATTAATGTCTTACAATTATAAAAGACAGACTAGTAATTAAATAAATAACACTTGAGAATTTGCAGTTTCCTACAACAATAAATAAATATTACTAAACTGTTCATTTCCAATTCAAACTCTTTACAAACTATCAACAATATAGTTGATTAACAAGTGGGTTTTATTGTCTTGGTTAACATTTTCTAGTGTGAAGCTTCAATTTTGCGACAGATTTCATTAGTAAATTCCGAGCACTTTGCTGGACCGCCCAAATCCCCTGTGCGGTACTTTTCTTCTTTGATAGTATCAAAGCAAGCTTGCTCTATTCGTGCTGCATAGTCATTGAGTTCCATGTAGCGTAACATCATAACAGCAGAAAGCAGGAGTGCAGTAGGATTGGCTTTGTCTTGTCCTGCTATGTCTGGAGCAGTACCGTGCACCTACGAGACAAACATTTTCATAAATATCTGAATTTTACAAACAACTTGTGAAAACAATGCACATAATTTTCAAATAAATTTATGAGTGAAGTTCTCTTTCAAACACTCTCCATTCAATTAAAAATACAGGAAAAAGTTGATATCACTTTTCGAAAGACATGGCCACAAAGCCTTGTGAAATTTAAGAAAAATACGAATTTGGTGGTCAGAAATTGTCAGTAAATGCTCACAGATGGAACAGGTGACTGGAAGAAAATGGCATGCAGCACAAGCACTGAGATTAGTATGAAGGGAAAGGTTCAACCAATGTAATTTAATCACACCTATGAATATCATCATCATCAGCAGCAGCAGCAGCAGCAGCAGAAGAAGAAGAAGAAGAAGAAGAAGTGGTTATGGTCAGTAATTTTCGTATCATAAGAAGGAGATAAATTACTACTTAAAATTCAATAACATAGATTAATCAGTAAGCGTTGGATTTGACTTCTAGTACCAAATACATTAAGATATTCTTCTCCACAGAGACAACTCCATGAAGATTGTATACCCACTTAAATGGATAATGTCCACATACTGATGTATGGCTGACCTCAATTCGACATGGTTATCTGCTGCAGAAATGCCATGTTACCTAAAAGCAAATATTCGATTCTAAAGAAAATTACTACCAAGATCCTCTCATATACTCCCTCTTTTCCTAATAAAGTCTATTCTTTTAAGAAAGATATTTCCCTCAGGCTTCTTAACGGGTTAATTTGTACCCAGTACTTCTAGCAGTACATATGAACATGACAGAGCCAAACTCTCACTGTTCACTGCCAAGGTCATATCACCACAGGCAGGTGACCCTATTTGAGAATTACACTTATGGAAAATCTGAAAAGTATAGACTGCCACTCGTCACACAGAGGAGGCACTGAGTGACTGATGGGCACAGTGAAAAGAAGAGGTGTGGGGGCAAGGAATTGGGGGTGGGGGGTGGGTGGGGGGGGTGGGGGGGGTGGGGGGGGGGGTGGAGGTGGGGGGGGGGGGGGGGAGAGAGAGAGAGAGAGAGAGAGAGAGAGAGAGAGAGAGTGCGGTAAGGGTGGGGCTGGAAATGGGGAAGATTTTAATGATGCCTGTGGTAACGTGCAGGGGTGTGGTGGGAACGGGCTTTGGGCTTCATGCAACATCAATAGGCTGTGCTGGGGGAGGTGAGGAGCAGCAAAGGCGAGAGGAGACTACAGAGAAGGGGAAAGGACTACGCACATTTGCTGGTGGGACGAACAGCTTGTGTAAGGGTGGAGTCGGATTGTAACACGGAAAGGATACAGAGTGGAGCAGGATAGGTGGACTAAAGGGACTAGCAAAGGATGAGGCTCAGGGGAAGGGGGGTGGGGGTGGGAGAATCCAGGTTGTGAAGCAGTCTACATCAAGCAATGATGTTTGATGGATAGATGGATGGATTAACGGAGTTAAAGGAACCAAATTACGAGGTCTTTGGTCCTTTAATCTTCCCGATTCATTTTTGGACTATGTCCAATATTACCCGCTTCTGCTATGACATTTCCATTACTGTGCTTTCCATTCACATCATTGTTGCAATTCACTAGGTGCAGGGCAGCACTTAGCACGTAGACCTGACAACTCAAAGCATGTTGCGTTCACGTGTTTCTAGTAGGATAATGGCTGGTACAAAAACGTGTTACGTTGTCATGATACTGCCATGTGGCTTCTTGAAGACACCGAAGACATAGGGGAATTTGTTGATGAAAGTGACCTAGAAGATACTTCCACTGTGTGCAGTGAATCAAAATCTACTGATGGAGTGGACAGTGATGAACTGAGAACCTGTAGCAAATACATGGAAAGTTTATTGCAATAATGATGGTGATCTCATTAGGTTTTCTTGTTCTGTCACACAATAGGGTTTCACCATTTCTCATAGTATCTGACCAAAATCTAAACTTGAATATTTACAATTCCTCTTCACTGACTTTTTTATTAGTGAAACTGTGAATGCTACGAATATTCTAAGGAACAGATACAGATAGTTACTCCACTTTCAAAACACTTAATGCGGCACTTGTGGAGGGATGTTTAATTAGAAGACCTGAAGGCTTTTTTTGTGTGTAAAATGGAACATGGCCTTTAATTTGAAGGTAGAATTAGTTAATTTTACAGAAGACTGGCACGAACAAACTCCATTTTTCAAGCATGTTTTTCTCATCTCTATTCTTTTCTCAAATATTCTGGATACTGCATTCAGTTCCACTTGTCACAGCTCAGGGATGTGAATGTACGAGAGAGAGCGAGGTGAAGGACATTGGTTAATATATTTACAGTGAATGCAAAGAACTTTATGTACCAAAATGAAATGTGGCTCTGGACGAGAGCACAGTAGGATTCAAAGGAAGAATTCAATTCATATGCTACGCTCTAAAAGAAGCCTTAAAAGTGAGGTTTACGAGTTTTCTGTCTGTGTCATTCAGAAAATGTGTGTGTTTTTTCTCACATCCCATTTTATAAAAAGACAACTACAGAGACTCTCACGGATGAAAATGGGAAAGCAAAGCATCCGCTTTGGTGTCATCCACTAGCACCAGAGTTAGCATGTCTGCAAGTTTAAGATTTCACTGTAGGCGGCCAAATCGGGAAGTCCAGTAGGAAATGGCCCATGGAGAGATGGGCACCACACCTGACAGTGGGTTGGATCCTCGCATTGGAGGATGTGGCCTTGGGTCAGCCAAGAGTGGCCAATGAGAAGCCAACAGAGGACAGCTGATTCACTGCAAGATGCCACACAGTCAAGAGTCTCCTTTATGGTTTGCAGTTTATTTCGAGCAACCAGGGCACAACAATCCATGTTTCAGGTCTCCAACAATTGTCTGTGTAGAGTCAACCAATGGTCCAATTCCAGTACCCTAATTCCAAAGTCGGCATCCTGGTAGCGAACTTTGCCAACTGGTCAGCGTATTTTTCCCCAAGATCCCAATGTGATAAAGAGTCCATACAGAGACAACCAACCAAGCATCCGGAATGGTGAAGGTCATCCAAGAGATAGTGGGTCATTGAAACCAATGGGTGTCTAGGGGGTCTTAGATAGCACTGGTTGACAGTCTGAAGAGTACTTAAGGAGTCAATGCCAATTAAGAATGACTCACCAGTACAAAAATGAAGGTGGCTGAGGGATTGAGCAACACCAGCCAATTCTGCAGTGAATATACTGCATCTGTCTGGCAGGGAGTGTAGTTCACTGCATCTTGCATGTGTGTAGAGAAAACCAGCTCGTCCATCAACAGAGCCTTCAGTGCATACCACTTCTGAGCCCAGGAATGCATCATGGACGTTCAGGCACAGGCTGCACAAAAATCCGTAAGGTTTACTAGTCTTTCAGTCTACAGGTGAAGTCGAGGCCAATCTGGGGGTGGGGTAAACACCGTAGGGGTCATCTGTCTGCAGACTGCGATCATACCTTCAGATCATGTCCACTGTTGTTGGAGGCAGATCTCCCTACAAGTAAAAAAGGATGTGGTAGTTTGGATGCTCAGGAGACCAGTGAATGTGTATGCACAGATGAAAAATAGTTATCACCTGATCTGTAGGGGAGGGACACCAGCCTCCGCAAGTGTAGAGGGGACTGTACCCCAGCTGGTGTTATTGTGACAGCAAAGAGAATGACCAGCATTTTTGTTTAAGTTGGAGAAGATAGGGACGCCATGTCGTGGGTGTCAAACACCAACCCCAGGAAACGATAAGGCCCCACTAGAATGAGCATATGTTGTCTAGGTAGAGTTCTGGTTAGGGATGGGCAGTACAACAGTGACAGAGGTGCATGACATGTCTAGGCGGCAGAAAACCAGAAGCAATGAGTGAGAGCCTGGGACTGCCCCTTTTATATGGCATCCTGCGGTCAGTGTTCAGCAACACACACACACACACACACACACACACACACACACACACACACACACACACTAGAAGAGCACTAGTAAAAGCAAAACTAGTCAGCATTCAGGGAGACTGTACAGCTGCAGCTAGATCATTGACAGTCACTTTAACAAGAGGCACATTCATTCAATACAAAGCCCTGTGGGTACCCATTCTGCTGTATATTATGGGCATTACTGTGGGAAGCACCAACTCAAACCCAGAAAGTACAGCAGGACAAGAAGTTGCAGACAAAAATCAAGAATTGTCCCCATAGACCCCACTCACAGAAGGTAACGAGGATCAGACACCATGTGCTGTCATAAGCCATATGCAAACTGAAGAAGATTGTGATCAGATGTTGACATCGAGCAAAATCTGACTGAATAGAGACTCCAGGCAGATCAGATTACCTGCAGCGGAATGGCCTTAGTGAAAACCACCCTGGGACATGTACTAAAACAGCCATGAGCTCACCCATGCATTCGAGCAATTTGCAGAGAACATTAGTGAGGCCAATAGGGTGATAGCGGTCATTTCCAGGGGGTGTTTATCTGGTTTCAGTACTGGGATGACCAAGCCTTCTCACCACTGAGATGGAAACTCGCCC
This sequence comes from Schistocerca serialis cubense, assembly GCF_023864345.2. Classification (NCBI taxonomy): domain Eukaryota; kingdom Metazoa; phylum Arthropoda; class Insecta; order Orthoptera; family Acrididae; genus Schistocerca; species Schistocerca serialis. The sequence goes on along the minus strand of NC_064644.1, from coordinate 599,137,317 downwards.
TCTCTCCTGATATGGTGGAAAATTATTGGCAACCATATGATGTTGGCAATCCACTGATAAGGGTTTTGAATATTTGGCTCTGGATGCAGTCTGGCCCTGGAGCTGTGCCAGTGCAAAGGGCTGGGGCTCTGAGGAATTCCCACTCACCGAATGGAGCATTATAAGGTAGCAGGTGACGCATAGTAAACAGTAAATGATGTCCCTCTACCCACTGTTTGATAACACAAAATGCATGCTGATAATCCTCTGATGCAGAAGCTGGAGCATAGTGAAAAGCAAAATGTTCGGCAACCGTTTCCAGATCAATGTAAACATAAGCATTTACAGATACCCGTTACAAGTGCAGGGTACTGGTGTCTGTAGAGGCTTTGAGTCTGCCTCGAAACCTGCAATGGAATGGTATGTGGTGCAATAGCAGCAACATATCACTCCCAGCATTCTCGTTTCTGTTGTTTTATATGTTGTGGGACCAGGCATGGAGCTTTTTAAAGGCAATAGTCGAAAGCTAACTCCAGGTGGCAGCAGAAAAGAGAGACATGCCCAATACTGGCAGTCAAAGGAGTCATCGGAAAAGGAGGCACAGAATGGATGGCAAGGCACGTGTATCTGCTGAGAAGAGCATCAAGCCAGTATGACAGCAGTAATTCATCAGCTTCTGCATACAGACTCACAACCAGGCTAGCGTAAAGGCGCCAGTGACCAAACAGATTCTACGATGGTGGATTGTATTTAGACGGCATAAAATGGACGGACGTGCTGATGCGTAAATGAAACCCCCCCTCAACTAGTTTCGAACAGACAAGAGGTTGGTACAAACGAAGGAGAGTGGTCCGATATGCTACCCAGGAGGTACCATTGAGGATACGCAGGAGACTGAGGGACTGGGTGCACTGGGAAGCCAGGTAAGACACATGGGAGAATCAAGAAAGTGCTCAATCAAGCACGAGCCCCAGGAATTTTGTAGTTTCAGCGAACAGAAGAGCAACAAGCCCAAGATGTAAAGATGGAGGAAGAAACCAAATGTGCTGCCAGAAATTCATACAAGGGGTTTTGTCAGTGGAAAATTAAGCCACTGTTGATGATCCACAAGTGAAGACAATCGAAAAGTCGCTGGAGACACTGCTCTAGGAGACAAGTCTGTGGGGAACTGCAATAGACAGCAAAATTGTCAATGAAAAGGGAGTGGGAGATACCCGGCAGGAGACGGACCATAATAGGGTTCATGGCTATAGCAAAGAGGACGACACTCAGGATGGAGCCCCGAGGTACCCCGTTTTCCTGGATAAAGGTGTCCGACACGGAAGAACCCACCTTACCTTAAAAACTTTGTCTTAAAAATTCCTGAAGGAAGCAGGGCAGGTGACATCAGACATGTAGAAGGTATGGAGAATACAAGTCCTCCAGCATGTGTTGCAGACTTTTCCCAAATCAAGAAACACGTCCACAGTCCGGTATTAAGAAAAAAAGTTCATGACATGGGTTGACGAGACGGTCAACCACATTGTGCAGTGGTTGGTAAATTGCGAGACTGGAGCCAGCATACCAGCCGGGCACGTATCATACATCAATCCTCTAAATCCTCACACAAACGAAAAAATGGCTGACATCGAAATAAGTGTCCAAGGAATAGAAAAGCAACTGGAATCACTCAACAGAGGAAAGTCCACTGGACCTGACGGGATACCAATTTGATTCTACACGAGTACGCGAAAGAATTTGCCCCCCTTCTAATAGCCGCATACCGCAAGTCTCTAGAGGAACGGAAGGTTCCAAATGATTGGAAAAGAGCACAGGTAGTCCCAGTCTTCAAGAAGGGTGATCGAGCAGATGCGCAAAACTGTAGACCTATATCTCTGATGTCAATCTGTTGTAGAATTTTAGAACATGTTTTTTGCTCGCGCGTCATGTCGTTTTTGGAAGCCCAGAATCTACTCTGTAGGAGTCAACATGGATTCCGGAAACAGCGATCATGTGAGACCCAACTCGCTTTATTTGTTCATGAGACCCAGAAAATATTAGATACAGGCTCCCAGGGAGATGCTATTTTCCTTGACTTCCGGAAGGCGTTCGATACAGTTCAGCACTGTCGCCTGATAAACAAAGTAAGAGCCTACGGAATATCAGACCAGCTGTGTGGTTGGATTGAAGAGTTTTTAGCAAACAGAACACAGCATGTTGTTATCAATGGAGAGACGACTACAGACGTTAAAGTAACCTCTGGCGTACCACAGGGGAGTGTTATGGGACCATTGCTTTTCACAAAAAAAAATAATAATTATATATATATATATATATATATATATATATATATATATATATATAAAACAAAGATGTAGTGACTTACCAAATGAAAGTGCTGGCAGGTCGACAGACACACAAACATACACACAAAATTCAAGCTTTCGCAACAAACTGTTGCCTCATCAGGAAAGAGGGAAGGAGAGGGAAAGACGAAAGGAAGTGGGTTTTAAGGGAGAGGGTAAGGAGTCATTCCAATCCCGGGAGCGGAAAGACTTACCTTAGGGGGAAAAAAGGACAGGTATACACTTGCATACACACACATATCCATCCACACATACACAGACACAAGCAGACATGTGTAAAGGCAAAGAGTTTGGGCAGAGATGTCAGTTAAGGCGGAAGTACAGAGGAAAAGATGTTGTTGAATGACAGGTGAGGTATGAGCGGCGGCAACTTGAAATTAGTAGAGGTTGAGGCCTGGTGGATAACGGGAAGAGAGGATATATTGAAGAGCAAGTTCCCAACTCCGGAGTTCGAATAGGTTGGTGTTAGTGGGAAGTATCCAGATAACCCAGACGGTGTAACACTTTGCCAAGATGTGCTGGCCGTGCACCAAGGCATGTTTAGCCACAGGGTGATCCTCATTACCAACAAACACTGTTTGCCTGTGTCCATTCATGTGAATGGACAGTTTGTTGCCGGTCATTCCCACATAGAATGCGTCACAGTGTAGGCAGGTCAGTTGGTAGATCACATGGGTGCTTTAACACGTGGCTCTGCCTTTGATCGTGTACACCTTCCGGGTTACAGGACTGGAGTGGTGGGAGGGTGCATGGGACAGGTTTCACACCGGGGTCGGTTACAAGGGTAGGAGCCAGAGGGTAGGGAAGGTGGTTTGGGGATTTCATAGGGATGAACTAAGAGGTTACGAAGGTTAGGTGGACGGCGGAAAGACACTCTTGGTGGAGTGGGGAGGATTTCATGAAGGATGGATCTCATTTCAGGGCAGGATTTGAGGAAGTCGTATCCCTGCTGGAGAGCCACATTCAGAATCCGATCCAGTCCCGGAAAGTATCCTGTCACAAGTGGGGCACTTTTGTGGTTCTTCTGTGGGAGGTTCTGGGTTTGAGAGGATGAGGAAGTGGCTCTGGTTATTTGCTTCTGTACCAGGTCGGGAGGGTAGTAGCGGGTTGCGAAAGCTGTTGTCAGGTTGTTGGTGTAATGCTTCAGGGATTCCGGACTGGAGCAGATTCGTTTCCCACGAAGACCTAGGCTGTAGGAAAGGGACCGTTTGATGTGGAATGGGTGGCAGCTGTCGTAATGGAGGTACTGTTGCTTGTTGGTGGGTTTGATGTGGACGGACGTGTGAAGCTGGCCATTGGACAGGTGGAGGTCATCATCAAGGAAAGTGGCATGGGATTTGGAGTACGACCAGGTGAATCTGATGGAACCAAAGGAGTTGGCCTGGGTAACCAAGAATGCTTCCTCTAAGCGACCCATGAATAGGTTGGCGTACGAAGGGGCCATCCTGGTACCCATGGCTGTTCCCTTTAATTGTTGGTATGTCTGGCCTTCAAAAGTGAAGACGTTGTGGGTCAGGATGAAGCTGGCTAAGGTAATGAGGAAAGAGGTTTTAGGTAGGGTGGCAGGTGATTGGCGTGAAAGGAAGTGCTCCATTGCAGCGAGACCCTGGATGTGCGGGATATTTGTGTATAAGGAAGTGGCATCAATGGTTACAAGGATGGTTTCTGGGGGTAACGGATTGGGTAAGGATTCCAGGCGTTCGAGAAAGTGGTTGGTGTCTTTGATGAAGGATGGGAGACTGCACGTAATGGGTTGAAGGTGTTGATCTACGTAGGCAGAGATACGTTCTGTGGGGGCTTGGTAACCAGCTACAATGGGGTTGCCGGGATGATTGGGTTTGTGAATTTTAGGAAGAAGGTAGAAGGTAGGGGTGCAGGGTGTCGGTGGGGTCAGGAGGTTGATGGAGTCAGGTGAAAGGTTTTGTAGGGGGCCTAAGGTTCTGAGGATTCCTTGAAGCTCCGCCTGGACATCAGGAATGGGATTACCTTGGCAAACTTTGTATGTGGTGTTGTCTGGAAGCTGACGCAGTCCCTCAGCCACATACTCCCGACGATCAAGTACCACGGTCGTGGAACCCTTGTCCGCCGGAAGAATGATGATGGACCGGTCAGCCTTTCGATCACGGATAGCCTGGGCTTCAGCAGTGGTGATGTTGGGAGTAGGATTAAGGTTTTTTAAGAAGGACTGAGAGGCAAGGCTGGAAGTCAGAAATTCCTGGAAGGTTTGGAGAGGGTGATTTTGAGGAAGAGGAGGTGGGTCCCGCTGTGACGGAGAACGGAACTGTTCCAGGCAGGGTTCAATTTGGATAGTGTCTTGGGGAGTTGGATCATTAGGGGTAGGATTAGGACACCAACCACTTTCTCGAACGCCTGGAATCCTTACCCAATCCGTTACCCCCAGAAACCATCCTTGTAACCATTGATGCCACTTCCTTATACACAAATATCCCGCACATCCAGGGCCTCGCTGCGATGGAGCACTTCCTTTCACGCCAATCACCTGCCACCCTACCTAAAACCTCTTTCCTCATTACCTTAGCCAGCTTCATCCTGACCCACAACGTCTTCACTTTTGAAGGCCAGACATACCAACAATTAAAGGGAACAGCCATGGGTACCAGGATGGCCCCTTCGTACGCCAACCTATTCATGGGTCGCTTAGAGGAAGCCTTCTTGGTTACCCAGGCCTGCCAACCCAAAGTTTGTTACAGATTTATTGATGACATCTTCATGATCTGGACTCACAGTGAAGAAGAACTCCAGAATTTCCCCTCCATCCTCAACTCCTTTGGTTCCATCAGATTCACCTGGTCGTACTCCAAATCCCATGCCACTTTCCTTGATGTTGACCTCCACCTGTCCAATGGCCAGCTTCACACGTCCGTCCACATCAAACCCACCAACAAGCAACAGTACCTCCATTACGACAGCTGCCACCCATTCCACATCAAACGGTCCCTTCCCTACAGCCTAGGTCTTCGTGGCAAACGAATCTGCTCCAGTCCGGAATCCCTGAAGCATTACACCAACAACCTGAAAACAGCTTTCGCATCTCGCAACTACCCTCCGGACCTGGTACAGAAGCAAATAACCAGAGCCACTTCCTCATCCCCTCAAACCCAGAACCTTCCACAGAACAACCCCAAAAGTGCCCCACTTGTGACAGGATACTTTCCGGGACTGGATCGGATTCTGAATGTGGCTCTCCAGCAGGGATACGACTTCCTCAAATCCTGCCCTGAAAGAGATCCATCCTTCATGAAATCCTCCCCACTCCACCAAGAGTGTCTTTCCGCCGTCCACCTAACCTTCGTAACCTCTTAGTTCATCCCTATGAAATCCCCAAACCACCTTCCCTACCCTCTGGCTCCTACCCTTGTAACCGCCCCCGGTGTAAAACCTGTCCCATGCACCCTCCCACCACCACCACCTACTCCAGTCCTGTAACCCGGAAGGTGTACACGATCAAAGGCAGAGCCACGTGTGAAAGCACCCATGTGATCTACCAACTGACCTGCCTACACTGTGACGCATTCTATGTGGGAATGACCAGCAACAAACTGTCCATTCACATGAATGGACACAGGCAAACAGTGTTTGTTGGTAATGAGGATCACCCTGTGGCTAAACATGCCTTGGTGCACGGCCAGCACATCTTGGCAAAGTGTTACACCGTCCGGGTTATCTGGATACTTCCCACCAACACCAACCTATCCGAACTCCGGAGATGGGAACTTGCTCTTCAATATATCCTCTCTTCCCGTTATCCACCAGGCCTCAATCTCCGCTAATTTCAAAATTTCAAAATTTCAAGTTGCCGCCACTCATACCTCACCTGTCATTCAACATCTTTGCCTCTGCACTTCTGCCTCGACTGACATCTCTGCCCAAACTCTTTGTCTTTAAATATGTCTGCTTGTGTCTGTATATGTGTGGATGGATGTGTGTGTGTGTGTGCGCGCGCGCGCGCGCGCGCGCGCGCGCGCGCGAGCGAGTGTATACCCGTCCTTTTTTCCCCCTAAGGTAAGTCTTTCCGCTCCCGGGATTGGAATGACTCCTTACCCTCTCCCTTAAAACCCACTTCCTTTCGTCTTTCCCTCTCCTTCCCTCTTTCCTGATGAGGCAACAGTTTGTTGCGAAAGCTTGAATTTTGTGTGTATGTTTGTGGTTGTTTGTGTGTCTGTCGACCTGCCAGCACTTTCATTTGGTAAGTCAAATCATCTTTGTTTTTAGATATTTATTTCCTACGTGGAATGTTTCCCTCTACGGAAATGGAAATGTCGTGTGGCTAGGGCCTCCCGTCTTTATATATATATATATATATATATATATAAAAACAAAGATGAGGTGACTTACCGAACGAAAGCGCTGGCTGGTCGATAGACACACAAACAAACACAAACATACACACAAAATTCAAGCTTTCGCAACAAACTGTTGCCTCATCAGGAAAGAGGGAAGGGGAGGGAAAGACGAAAGGAAGTGGGTTTTAAGGGAGAGGGTAAGGAGTCATTCCAATCCCGGGAGCGGAAAGACCTTACGGGGAAAAAAGGACAGGTATACACTCGCACACACGCACATATCCATCCACACATACAGACACAAGCAGATATATTTAAAGACAAAGAGTTTGGGCAGAGATGTCAGTCGAGGCAGAAGTGTAGAGGCAAAGAAGTTGTTGAAAGACAGGTGAGGTATGAGTGGCGGCAACTTGAAATTAGCGGAGATTGAGGCCTGGCGGATGACGAGAAGAGAGGATATACTGAAGGGAGTTCGGATAGGTTGGTGTTGGTGGGAAGTATCCAGATAACCCGGACGGTGTGGATATACTGAAGGGAGTTCGGATAGGTTGGTGTTGGTGGGAAGTATCCAGATAACCCGGACGGTGTAACACTGTGCCAAGATGCGCTGGCTGTGCACCAAGGCATGTATAGCCACAGGGTGATCCTCATTACCAACAAACACTGTCTGCCTGTGTCCATTCATGCGAATGGACAGTTTGTTGCTGGTCATTCCCACATAGAATGCATCACAGTGTAGGCAGGTCAGTTGGTAAATCACGAGGGTGCTTTCACACGTGGCTCCGCCTATGATCGTGTACACCTTCCGGGTTACAGGACTGGTGTAGGTGGTGGTGGGAGGGTGCATGGGACAGGTTTTGCATCGGGGGCGGTTACAAGGATAGGAGCCAGAGGGTAGGGAAGGTGGTTTGGGGACTTCTAGGGACGAACTAACAGGTTACGAAGGTTAGGTAGACGGCGGAAAGACACTCTTGGCGGAGTGGGGAGGATTTCATGAAGGATGGATCTCATTTCAGGGCAGGATTTGAGGAAGTCGTATCCCTGCTGGAGGGCCACATTCAGAGTCTGGTCCAGTCCCGGAAAGTATCCTGTCACAAGTGGAGCACTTTTGTGGTTCTTCTGTGGGGGATTCTGGGTTTGAGGGGACGAGGAAGTGGCTCTGGTTATTTGCTTCTGTACCAGGTCGGGAGGGTAGTTGCGGGATGCGAAAGCTGTTTTCAGGCTGTTGGTGTAATGATTCAGGAATTCCGGACTGGAGCAGATTCGTTTGCCATGAAGACCTAGGCTGTAGGGAAGGGACCGTTTGATGTGGAATGGGTGGCAGCTGTCATAATGGAGGTACTGTTGCTTGTTGGTGGGTTTGATGTGGACGGACGTGTGAAGTTGGCCATTGGACAGGTGGAGGTCAACGTCAAGGAAAGTGGGATGGGATTTGGAGTAGGACCAGGTCAATCTGATGGAACCAAAGGAGTTGAGGTTGGAGAGGAAATTCTGGAGTTCTTCTTCACTGTGAGTCCAGATCATGAAGATGTCATCAATAAATCTGTACCAAACTTTGGGTTGGCAGGCCTGGGTAACCAAGAAGGCTTCCTCTAAGGTACCCATGAATCGGTTGGCGTACGAGGGGGCCATCCTGGTACCCATGGCTGTTCCCTTTAATTGTTGGTATGTCTGGCCTTCGAAAGTGAAGTTGTGGGTCAGGATGAAGCTGGCTAAGGTAATGAGGAAAGAGGTTTTAGGTAGGGTGGCAGGTGATCGGCGTGAAAGGAAATGCTCCATCGCAGCGAGGCCCTGGAACCTACACCAGTCCTGTAACCCGGAAGGTGTACACGATCAAAGGCAGAGCCACGTGTGAAAGCACCCACGTGATTTACCAACTGACCTGCCTACACTGTGATGCATTCTATGTGGGAATGACCAGCAACAAACTGTCCATTCGCATGAATGGACACAGGCAGACAGTGTTTGTTGGTAATGAGGATCACCCTGTGGCTAAACATGCCTTGGTGCACAGCCAGCACATCTTGGCACAGTGTTCCACCGTCCGGGTTATCTGGATACTTCCCACCAACACCAACCTATCCGAACTCCGGAGATGGGAACTTGCCCTTCAGTATATCCTCTCTTCTCGTCATCCGCCAGGCCTCAATCTCCGCTAATTTCAAGTTGCCGCCACTCATACCTCACCTGTCTTTCAACAACTTCTTTGCCTCTACACTTCTGCCTCGACTGACATCTCTGCCCAAACTCTTTGTCTTTAAATATGTCTGCTTGTGTCTGTATGTTTGGATGGATATGTGCGTGTGTGCGAGTGTATACCTGTCCTTATTTCCCCCTAAGGTAAGTCTTTCCGCTCCCGGGATTGGAATGACTCCTTACCCTCTCCCTTAAAACCCACATCCTTTCGTCTTTCCCTCTCCTTCCCTCTTTCCTGATGAGGCAACAGTTTGTTGCGAAAGCTTGAATTTTGTGTGTATGTTTGTGTGTCTGTCGACCTGCCAGCACTTTCATTTGGTAAGTCACTACATCTTTGTGTATATATATATATATATATATATATATATATATATATATATACAAAGATGAGGTGACTTACCGAACAAAAGCGCTGGCAGGTCGATAGACACAGGTTGTTTGTGTGTCTATCGACCTGCCAGCGCTTTTGTTCGGTAAGTCATCTCATCTTTGTTTTTATATATAATTTTTCCCACGTGGAATGTTTCCTTCCATTTTATATATATATATATATATATATATATATATATGTCTGCTTGTGTCTGTGTATGTGTGGATGGATATGTGTGTGTGTGCGCGAGTGTATACCTGTCCTTTTTTCCCCCTAAGGTAAGTCTTTCCGCTCCCGGGATTGGAATGACTCCTTACCCTCTCCCTTAAAACCCATATCCTTTTGTCTTTCCTTCTCCTTCCCTCTTTCCTGACGAGGCAACCATTGGTTGCGAAAGCTAGAATTTTGTGTGTATGTTTGTGTTTGTTTGTGTGTCTATCGACCTGCCAGCGCTTTTGTTTGGTAAGTTTCATCATCTTTCTTTTTAGATATATATATATATATATATATATATATATATATCGGCTTTTCGCAGATGATGCTGTAGTATACAGAGAAGTTGCAGCATTAGAAAATTGTAGCGAAATGCAGGAAGATCTGCAGCAGATAGGCACTAGGCGCAGGGAGTGGCAACTGACCCTTAACATAGACAAATGTGATGTATTGTGAATACATAGAAAGAAGGATCCTTTATTGTATGATTATATGATAGCGGAACAAACACTGGTAGCAGTTACTTCTGTAAAATATCTGGGAGTATGCGTGCGGAACGATTTGAAGTGGAGTGATCATATAAAATTAATTGTTGGTAGGGCGGGTACCAGGTTGAGAGATTCATTGGGAGAGTCCTTAGGAAATTTAGTCCATCAACAAAGGAGGTGGCTTACAAAACACTCGTTCGACCTATACTTGAGTATTGCTCATCAGTGTGGGATTCGTACCAGATCGGGTTGACGGAGCAGATGGAGAAGATCCAAAGGAGAGCGACGCGTTTCGTCACAGGGTTATTTGGTAAGCGTGATAGCGTTACGGAGATGTTTAGCAAACTCAAGTGGCAGACTCTGCAAGAGAGGCGCTCTGCATCGCGGTGTAGCTTGCTGTCCAGGTCTCGAGAGGGTGCGTTTCTGGATGAGGTATTGAATATATTGCTTCCCCCTACTTATACCTCCCGAGGAGATCACGAATGTAAAATTAGAGATTCGAGCGCGCACGGAGGCTTTCCGACAGTCGTTCTTCCCGCGAACCATACGCGACTGGAACAGAAAAGGGAGGTACTGACATTGGCACGTAAAGTGCCCTCCACCACACACCGTTGGGTGGCTTGCGGAGTATAAATGTAGATGTAGATACATTCTGGAGAAAGTGCTTGCCTGCAAGACAAAGATGTTGCAACATCTGAATGAGGTGGAAGATAGGGATGAAGTGAGCACATGATCTAGCTCCCTCATAGTAAAGGCAGCATTGTAACATTCAATATTCCGAAAGGAGAAGGGTATTACCCAAGCTGCCTCCAGTCATTTCCTATGGAGGAAGGTAGGGTGATAGCGGGTGGAGCTCGAAACCTCCACAAAATAGGGGCCTAAGTTGTTGGAGATAGCAATGGAGTCCACAATAACATCATCTGCTATGGTCAAGGTTGGAAACTGGAGAATGGACCTCGGTCCCAGAGAGCCATAGAACGTTGGTCCACACAACAGAAGGAGTGGAACTGTCAAAAGAACTAATAAATGAAATCCAGCTAGCTTCTTTGCTATCCTAAAGAATGCAAAAACACTGTGCACACAATTGTTTATACCAAATCCAGTTCGTCATTGTAGGACGACGGTTAAACCTGTGGAGAGCAGTTCTCCACACACGAACTGCGTAGTGGCTGGCACGCTTCAGTCCACCAAGGGACTGTGACAAGATGCACTAAAATGAAGTGCGAGGTATGGAACATACTGCGGTGGTAATGATAATGTTTGCAAGGCATTCTACCTGGTCATCACAATTGGGGAAATGTTCATCGAAGGTTGCAAGGGAAGAGTAAAGCCTCCAGTTGGCCTGAAAAAACTGCCAGTTGGGTTTACGTGTAGATGAGGTAGGAGTCAGCAATCTGACAGCACATGGGAAAGGGTCGCTTGAGTACGTGCCACAGAGGACGGAACATTCTACCGTATTTACTCGAATCTAAGCCGCACTCCAATCTAAGCCGCACCTGAAAAATGAGACTCGAAATCAAGGAAAAAATATTTTCCCGAATCTAAGCCGCACCTGAAATTTGAGACTCAAAATTCAAGGGGAGAGAAAAATTATAGGCCGCATCTCCAAATCAAAACAAAGTTGGTCCATTGTAATATGAGACACAATTTAGGTCGAATGAATGACTATACAGCTACAGTAGTTTGGTTCGAGTCTTAAGTTAGCAGTTAAGCTTTACCAGGTAGCCATTGCTATGCGTCAGTATTTATACGGGTACCCTTCCTTTTCCACGTGCTTCGTCTGGTTTGAATTGATAGCCTATTTTTCTTTGATCTGATACACGCAGTTTTCTTTGTTAAAGGTGTTTACGTCACTCTAAGCTGCAAATGCGTTACTGTACTGTGTCATGCATTGTTTGTCGCTTTCTGATAGTGCGTGTTTACGGCCTGTCGCTGCTCGCGGCATGGCTTGCTTTTGTGCTTGCTACTGCCGCCCCTTTTACAAAAAAAAAAAAAAAATCGTCTCATTAGCGAAACAATGGCAAGAAACTGCTATTTGTTGTTACTTACACTGCTGCTTTCTTTGATAATGATCAACAAGAACCAAATAATAGACTGCGTATGATAGAAGATGTTCTGAACGAGAGTTTAGCGAAAAATTTTCTCCGTTTGAAAATCTTTGCAGGCGCCTCTTTAGTACATTACATTCTACACAGAAATTAGTGAGATCTTAGATTTAAAAATCTAGTCAATTGTCGTGCTTCGTTTCTGACTATATCACTATTAAGCATAATAATAATATGAATATAAACATGACATGATATGTATATTCTTCCGTGTTTGCTGTTGTCTCACTCTAGTTTCGTAGTTTATTAGGCAGACCGGATTTAAATGAGATAGCAGCAAACATGAAACAATACATGGCAAAATGTTTATATGCGTATTATTCTTATGGTGACGAGAATACTGCACGTGATTCACAATTTATAAAAGTTCCTATTACAACTACCATCTCTTCTCACAAATAGGAAAAAATTCAGAACGCAGAGCTGGCCATATTGACAAACATCCCTAACAGTCTTGCCAGTCGGATTTTCGTAGTACATTGGAAATAGCTCGTCTTCCACCTTTTTTTTACTGACGCAGAGGTTTTGGCGCCAGTATTTATCTTTGTGTCTACAAAGCATGCCTGTGTAGCGCTACATATATTCGATGGCAGAAGTAAGTTGTGGCGGCACCCACCAACTTTTTTCAGAATTTCCGCTGGCTTTGCACTCGATTCTAAGCCGCAGGTGGTTTTTTGGATTACAAAAACCGGAAAAAAAGTGCGGCTTAGATTCGAGTAAATACGGTAAGTGATGGGCAAGCTGGGCAGTGCAGAACAAGAGATCAAAATGGGAATAGGTGTATCCTGAGTCTAAAAGGAACATGGTGCTCCAGTGTTAAGGCAGATGAGGTTGAGCTGACTGAGGTCGGCCAAGACGATACCTATTGGAGAGGTTCTAGAAAAGCCCAAAGGGGATGGTGTGCATTAAAGTCACCATGCAACCAGAAAAAGAGGGGGGCGGGGGTGAGGGAGTTGCCCAATAAGATGGAGGAAAGTCTGCTCTGGTGACACTGAATGACAAAGGGAGGTAAGTGTTGCAAAGAGAAAAGGTGAAATGAAGAAGGATAATGCAGACTGCAATGTCAGGGGTGTGGGCTGGTCATCGGGAGTGCACTGGGAGGAAGAAGGGAAAGAGGAACCTCAAATGCTGAAGTGGAGGAAGGTTAGGCGAAAGAGAGAAGAGGAGGAAGAGGAGATTTGCAGCATGGAAAAGGAAAAGGTGCTGCAAGGCTGGAGCTCCATGGTAGCCAAACCCCAACTCACCAAAGAATGGTGAGCCCCCTGAGGGGGTCCCACTAAGGGTTGTGGGCACTCAAGTCACCCTGTACTTAGAAAGATGGGGGCAGTTGAGAAAATAGTGCAGACAATGCATTCTGGGACACTTCAGAGATGTCTTGACAAGAACAGCCTCCAAATAACAATTCAGTGGCATGTGTTTGCTGTAGAGTCCAGAACATATGTGCAAACACCGCCCAGTGCTCTTTCATAGTCAGTGCAATTTTTAAAATAGCCCAGACAGCTGCAGAGGACAGGAGTCTGCACTGCTGGGAAATAAGTTTCCCGGAGGGCAATGCAAGAAACAAGGGAAATGCATAAAAGATGCCACAGCTCAGTCAAGTGGGAAAAAAACCACTACAGCTCCTCTGGAGGATTGTGCTATTAGTATCCTCCTGGGGTATGAAGGGACCAAGAAGGCAGGCCATGCCTCAGGGCTACCTGCTGTCAATAATTTTGGAGATACACCCATCAACAAACTTTTTCACCAAATCAAGGTGCATTGGGAGGTCAAGGACAATAGGGGCCGCCAGGAACACTGCCTTGGATACAGCAAACATCTGGCAGCATGGAGACTACCAGAATCTACCTCTTTTTGGAGTACAACTATTTGTTTTCATACAATTTAGACTTCTGTGAGGGCTTATCTGCCTGAGATTCTGGGACAGAGGTGGAACACTAATTCCTATGACCTGCAAACTGCTGCACCTTCAGCCATTGGCTGGCATCCTATTGCATGCCAGCAGAGTCCTGGCAACAGAGTGATCTGGTAAGGTGTGCTGGAGGATGGAGCTGCTTCTCTGGCTGAGTGTTTGGGACTGACATCCCCAGTGGATAGGGAATCAACATTTCCAAAAAGAGGAGTGGGGGAAACAGCAGGAGGAGGACATATACCACCAAGGGATCTGCTCGAACAGAGCAGCCCTGACAGCCCAACACAGAAGAGACAGTGGGCGATGGCACAATAATTAAAGATGACGACGTCATCATAGCAGTAGCATATGTAATCATCACAAGTGTATGATGCAGGCGGTTGTATTCCTTCTTGGCCTCTTGATATATGAGGTGTTGAAGGGTCTTGTATTCCTGGATTTTCTTTTCTCATCTGAAAATGGTGCAGTCTGGTGAACAGGGGCAATGGTGCTCCCTGCAGCTGACATAGATGGGGGAGGGCACAAGGAATGTTGGTATGCAACCAACTGCCACAATCCCTACAGATGGAGTTGGCGTTGCAACACGAAGAGGTGTCCAAATCACATGTGTTTGTGGCAAAGCATGGGAGGAGGAATATACGGCTTGACATCACAGTGACGTACCATCACCTTGGCCTCTTCGGGCACAGGACATCTCCAAGACAAAGATGAAACCTCCAGTATCCATTCTGTTACCTATCTAGACACGACAGACAAAATGCTTATCTCATAGCTCCACGTTAGCATGCAACTTGTCCTCAGTCTGTAAAAGGAGGTCTCTGTGGCAAATGATATCCTGTACCATATTCATGACTTCCGGAGGGTTTATATTGACAAACGTCACCCAGTTTGTCAGTGGTGAGCAGCCCCCATGACTGAACAGGTGAGGCCATTATAAGCAGAACAGAGATACTTTTCGTTTTCTAAATCACTGCCACTTCTCCAAACCTGTCCTCGAGGTATTCATCGAAGAATGATGGTTTTGTAGTAAAAACAATCTCCATCTGTCCTACAACAAACCAAGTACTGTGAGGAGTATTTTTTTGCCTTGCCTGAGAGTCTTAAGTTTCTCTCATTACTTAGCCAGGGAAGGGGACTTTTGGGGTAGTATCTCACCACATTGTAATCTCCTCATCATAATACACCAGCTTTAGAAGAGACTGGGGCTATGCGGCCACCAGCAGAAGAAAATTTAATTTTGCTTCACTGCAAATCTTCCACATGGTATCACCCAGTCTGAACAGGGGCTCCCTCCATAGGTGCCACCCAGTGACAACAATGGTTACCTGGCCCACACCCCAGCCATGTGGGTACATGCTCCTTGGCTTGCCTGGTGAGTTTCCACCTGAGGCACGAACAGTGCAATCACAGTACTACAACCGGACTTACTTCCCCACCCCACCCACAATGACAGAATGGCTACTGTGCTAAGTTTTGGGTATAGCACCGTTGCAAGGAAGAAGAGTGCAAAGAAAGAAACATACAAAATGTGGAATGTACACCATGCTGAGTGACTTTCCCTGCATGATCTACACTTCTGTAAAATTTAGAAAAGTAGCAAGACAAACCCAACAAAAGCTGTAGAAGGCCAGAAGGTCAAAAAACAAGTGTCCAAAACACAAACCAGATACAAGCACAATCGGCATCAAGAAGACCATCCAAAGAAAAGGCAGAGAGGGGAAAAAATAGGAGAAAGATAGATTTGCAGCAGAGAAAGGGCTGGGGTCCCACAGTGGCCAAGCATGTACTCACAAAAGAGATGTGAGCTCCATGGAGGGCACATGGGCAGCACAGTGAGCAGCTGGGTGATCCAGCTGTCTCTGTCACTATTCGGCAGTGGTCATTCTTCTGTACAGATAGCCTGACAGTTGCCATGCCCATAAAGAACGTGGCTCAGTGGTTGCAGCATAGTTGGTAGGTCACATGGCTGGCTGCTTTCACAGGCCTTTTGATGATTATGGCGAGACTGTAGTAGGCGGTGTTGGGAGGATATAAGGGACAAATTTGCACCTACGTCTACTGTTGGGACAATGGGCAAGGAGCAGGCATGGAGTAGGGGAAGGCAAGGATAATCCATATTCAATCATTTTTCAGCAGTGTGAACATTATATTATTAATTCTTATACTGATATTTCAGCTGACAACTTTTCAGCCATTCTCAAGGCAAATCACTTGCAAGATTTTAAAAGTACTTTACACTGTTGAGTAAACATGCATATGTCAGAGATAACACTGTTGGTCACAAGCGCGTCGGTCATAGATAAAACTTAATGCATTATCCTTGTTTGGTTTCACTCTTAGATACACAATTTGGAAAGGCAATCGAAAGCATGAGGGTAGAGGTGAAAAGGATGTGGTGGTGGTGGTGGTGGTGGGGGGGATATTTCTCATTCCAGGGCATAATGAGAGAGTCTACACCCTGGCAGAGAATATGTTGCTGCTATAGTTCTGGATGGCACTGAGTCACAAAGGGCATTCTTTTCTGGCGGGACAGTGGATATATGGGGGCTGGTAGGTGACCGGGAAGGACAGGTGTGAGATATCTGTTTCTGGACTAAGTATAGAGCATAATCTTGGGTGTGAAGGCCACCGAGCCTCTTAGCCATATTCGGAGGACATCTCATCACTATAAATGTGACAACCATGAGTGGTTAGGCTGTACAGAAAGAAATCTACGGTGCAGATTGTGTAGCAGCTATCGAAGTGGAGGTTTTATTGGTGGTAAGTTTGATGTGGACAAAAGTACTGATACAGACATTCTTGAAGAGGAGGTTGACATCAAAGAAGGTGGCTTGTTGGGTTGATGATGACAAAATGAAATGAATGGTGGATATACTGTTCAAGGTCTGGAGGTTTGTGGATAAGGTATCCTCATACTCAGTCCAGATCATGAAGATTTCATCAACAAATTTTAACCAGGTGTGGGGTTTGGAATTCTGGGTGGTTAAGTATGGATTTCTTTTGACAGCCCATGAACAGATTGGCACAGGATGGTGTCATGCTTCCTACTCACTTCACCTGGCCCTCCTCAGCCCAACAAGCCCCCTTCCTTGATGTCAAGCTCCATCTCAAAGATGGCTGTATCAGTACCTCCATTCATATCAAACATACTAACCAACAACAATACCTTCAATCAACCCACTGCCATTCATTCCACACCACAAAGTATCTTTCATACAGCCTAGCAATATATTGTGGTCCCATCTGTAGTGACCAGTAGTCATCCTCCAAATATGCCAAGAGTGTCAGTGAGGACTTTACATAATTACTTCTCCCACATTGTCCAGAAACGGATTTCTAGTCACCTACACTCACTCACTAAACCACTCCAGCCAGAAAGTAGCATCCCCTCATGTCTGACAATCACATTCTCTGCCAGGGTTTCTATTACTACTTGTTGTGCCCTGCAGCGAGTAATATTCTCCCACCACTCTCTTCACCCCTCCCATTGTGGTATTCCACCACCCATCCAAACTACACACTATCCTGGCCTGTCCCTATTCCTTTTTTTTTTTTTTTTTTTTCCTTCACAGCACTGTCGTATTTTGTTACTAAAATTTTAAATGTGAAGAACATATTTTACAGTAAATCTCAGATGAGAGCTTCACAAAATTATATGGAGGATACAGTCATTGTGTCTTGAAATATGGGATACAAAAGAATAATTCTTTTTTGCGATATTGATTTTAATCGAGTAGTATCAGGTTTAATCCCCACAGTCCTAGAAGGCTTATCTGTCAATTCTTTCAACTCTGGCAATATTTGTTAATGTTAGAAATGCAGAATCATGGTTCAGAGCCGATGTCACAGTGTAGGTCCCCACAACAGGCTGGATTAAGTCTGTTCAAAGACAAGATGAAGGCAACAACATGCAACTTCCAACTGGGGCATGCCTCACAAAACACTGTGGTGTTCAAGCCAAAATCTTTAAAATCATTTGAGAAAGACTGCACATCGGCTGGCTTGTGTGACTTGCTTTTCATGCAGTCAACCTAGCCCAACAGGTTCTACACCAAGTAGGCATGGTGTTATCATCACCTGATAGTGTGCTCAGCACATGCTGACAACAAGGCTTTCCTTCACACTGTACCAAACTAATTTTAAAAGTGCTATAGTCGTCATGAGAGCATTACAGAAATACTCAACGAGCTCCAGTGGTAGATGCAACAAAAGAGGCGTTGTGCATCATGGAGTGGTTTACTGTTGACATTTTGAGGTAGTACATTTCGGGAGGACTCAGAAAACTTAATTTCTCCCATATATGTCTCAGGAAATGACCACGAGAAAATACGAGGAATTAGATACATAGGTTTACCAATAATCATTCTTCTCACATGCCATTAGTGAACAGAACAGGGAAGGGGGGATCAAAAAGTGGTACCAGAAATACCCTCCACCACACACCATCAGCTGCCTTGCAGAATATAAGATGAAGATGATGATGTGAATTTTTACAAATTTAATTTTCCTGCAAACTATACTTGTTCAATCTGAACTGGTGACAAATCATTTTATGTCGAATTAGGAATATTACAGATATATAAACTCACCGATTCAAAAAGAGCACCGTTCAGGCCAATATTTCCACTTGGTGTAAGGCCAAGTCCACCGACCAAACCTGCACACATATCTGACAAGATATCACCATACAGATTGGGCATCACCAGAACATCATATTTATTGGGATCCTGAACCATTGTCAGGCATACCGTGTCCAAATATTTCTCTTCAAATTTTACGTCAGGGTGATTTTCAGCTGCTTCACGGCAACAACGCAGGAAAAGACCATCTGACATCCGCCTGCAACACAATACTAACAGCTAAGCTTTAATACTTTAATTAGAAACCTTACAAGATAAAAATGTATAACAGCTAGCAAGAACAGTAATTATCAAATACATTACAATCTAAAATCTACTCTTGACATAGCACTTGAACGGCAATTTGTTTTGACTGATTATGGTGCATTCAAAGGGAATTTATAAAGTAAGAATTTTTTCATTAAGGAATTATAAAATTTTATATTTGCAAGTAAATGGTGGACTACTCATTTGAAAAGTAAGCATTTTCTGACACACACACACACACACACACACACACACACACACACACACACACACAAGAGGGAGAGAGGAGAGAGAGAGAGAGAGAGAGGGAGGAGAGAGGAGAGAGAGAGAGAGAGAGAGAGAGAGAGAGAGAGAGAGAGAGAGGGGGGGGGGGGCAGGATGGGAGGGAGGAGGAGCTGGAGTTTTGACACTGCCGGCTAACCATACAACAGAAATATGAAGGTCATTTGAGACTTACAAATGAAATGGAATGGTGTTTTAGGAAGCTATTTGAACATCACATTTTGTTGGCCTGAAAACTTTGTGTGTTGTGCAAAATAGAGGAGCTGTAATAATTAGCAGGTTCTGCACCTTCTACACAAAATAAATTGCCTTTACTTTCTGATACTTGATAATATGTTACATACACCAAGTCAGCAATTTTTGTTACTCAGCTTGTTAGCATCAGCCTATTAAATTAATTTGTAACGGTATGTACAGAAGGTATTCGTTCTTCATTTTCTGTATGCCTTGTTATACAGCCAATAAGATTTCATACACCAAGGAGCTAATTTATACATGGTCTTAAACTACATGTGCTTCAAATTTTTATTCACATGCATATACACTGTGCTATGATATCTGATAACGGAATACATACAAATACTAAAACCATAGAATATTTAGGGGTCGGTCCATGTGACATCAACCAATGGTCTGATTCTTGACACCAAAGACTTTTGATAATTTTTTGCACATTTGTAGCAATAGTAGCAGCAGCAGTTTACATGAAAAATTCCAATTTAAATTTTTTGGACCTCTCATTTTAAAATTATTTTTAAGATCTCCAAAACTGTGATTTTTTAGGTTCTTAAACACTAAAGCCCCCTCATCTTAGAAACTATTTGACTTACAAACCTAAAATTTGTACCATTTCATTCAGTTCCTCCTAAGCTTTGAAAAAAAGTGTCCCTTTGATATTCACAGAAATGCCAAATTTAAATTATTTTTTAATTTTGAAAATTTCAAAATCTGATTTTTGTTTAAAAAAGAAAAGACATTGTGTGTATGCAATACACATTATTTGTTAATGGGTGCAGCAAATTTCATCATTGTTTTGAAGTGGGAATCTATTAAATTTTATTTAATTCGTAAGCACAGTACCTGTGCATAGTTTTTATGGCTCTGAACTTGTTACTAACAAGGGAAACTCCCCATCGCAATTCCTCAGATTTAGTAGTAAAATGGCCTAGTGATAGCCTGTCAAAAACTGAACACAGATCAAGCACGGAAACAGGAAGAAGTTGTACTGAACTGTGAAAAAGGAAGCCAAATATAAACAGTTAACAGTCCAAACTCAAGATGTGCAACACAGCGCGAACTGCATGAGCCACGGCCTTGTAATTATGTGGTAACAGTGTTGGAATACAGAGTGGAAGATCCGTGTTCATCTCCCTCGTGCCCCCTTCCCCCTCCCCACAAAATTATGATCTTTTCATCTGGTCATTGACATGTCTGTTCTCCTCCTGTAGTCTTGTCAATAGCCATACTACACATTGGCTGCAGAATGTGAGTTGTGTTGGTACGAATATATTATCGTTGCAAGTAAATGTGATGAATTGTGAGAATAGGCGAGAGGCTGCAAAGACCTCTTACAGAAATGAAAACAACAAACTGGTGTGAAGTACATTGTTACAATGGAGGAATTCAAGAGTCAAAACTTCCAAAACTGAATGCAAGGGTCTTAACATGTGGTACTTATGTAGAACAAGTAGGAGGAACACACAACTGGAGGCTCCTTCTTTACACCTTGCTGTTGCAAACATATTGTACACCCCAACACAAGCACAAATTTAAATACAATGAACAGACATGTCAATGACTGGATAGACAGTTCATAATTTTGTGGGAAAAAAAGGGGGGGGGGGGGGCACAAATGAAATCTGAGCACGGATCTCCCCCTCACAGTTCAACACCATGACCACACAACCATGATACAGAGATGACTCGAATTCGCTCTATGTTGCACATCATCAGCTTGGACCATTCACTGTTTCTATTTTGCTTCTTTTTTTGTAGTTCAGTACACCTTCTTCCCATTTTCATGCTTAATCTGTATTCAGTTTTTGATGGACTGTCCACTGGGATATCTTACGAGTAAATCTGAGGGAGGTGCGATGGGGAATTTCCCTTTTAATGTGAAAAAAAAAATAAAAAAAATTATATATATCTCAGCAACGGTTGGTTGCGAAAGCTTGAATTTTGTGTGTATGTTTGTGTTTGTTTGTTTTTGTGTCTATCAACCTGCCAGCGCTTTCGTTTGGTAAGTCACATCATCTTTGTTTTTAGATATATTTTTCCCACGTGGAATGTTTCCCTCTATTTTATATATAATATATATAAAATAGAGGGAAACAATCCACGCTGGAAAAATATATTTAAAAACAAAGATGATGTGACTTACCATACGAAAGCGCTGGCAGGCCGATAGAAAAACAGACAGACACATACATACACACAAAATTTAAGCTTTCGCAACAAACTGTTGCCTCATCAGGAAAGAGGGAAGGAGAGGGAAAGACGAAAGAAAGTGGGTTTTAAGGGAGAGGGTAAGGAGTCATTCGAATCCCGGGAGCGGAAAGACTTACCTTAGAGGGAAAAAAGGGACGGGTACACACACACACTATATATATATATATATATATATATATATATATATATATATATATATATATATATATATATATATATATATATATAAAAATTCTTTACAAATGTCTGCTTGTGTCTGTGTATGTGCGCATGGATGTGTGCGCGCGCGTATACCTGTCCTTTTTTCCCCCCCCTAAGGTAAGTCTTTCCGCTCCCAGGATTGGAATGACTCCTTACCCTCTCCCTAAAACCCACATCCTTTTGTCTTTCCCTCTCCGTCCCTCTGTCCCGATGAAGCAACCATTGGTTGCGAAAGCTTGAATTTTGTGTGTATGTTTGTGTTTGTTTGTGTGTCTATCAACCTGCACTGCCAGCACATTCGTTTGGTAAGTCACATCATCTTTGTTTTTAGATATATATATGGGTTCCAGGATGGACCCCTCGTACGCCAACCGATTCATGGGTCCTTTAGAGGAAGCCTTCTTGGTTACCCAGGCCTGCCAACCCAAAGTTTGGTACAGATTTATTGATGACATCTTCATGATCTGGACTCACGGTGAAGAACAACTCCAGAATTTCCTCTCCAACCTCAACTCCTTTGGTTCCATCAGATTCACCTGGTCCTACTCCAAATCCCATGCCACTTTCCTTGACGTTGACCTCCATCTGTCCAATAGCCAGCTTCACACGTCTGTCCACATCAAACCCACCAACAAGCAACAGTACCTCCATTACGACAGCTGCCACCCATTCCACATCAAACGGTACCTTCCCTATAGCCTAGGTCTTCGTGGCAAACAAATCTGCTCCAGTCCGGAACCCCTGAACCATTACACCAACAACCTGAAAACAGCTTTCGCATCCCGCAACTACCCTCCGGACCTGGTACAGAAGCAAATAACCAGAGCCACTTCCTCATCCCCTCAAACCCAGAACCTCCCACAGAAGAACCACAAAACTGCCCCGCTTGTGACAGGATACTTTCCGGGACTGGATCAGACTCTGAATGTGGCTCTCCAGCAGGGATACGACTTCCTCAAATCCTGCCCTGAAATGAGATCCATCCTTCATGAAATCCTCCCCACTCCACCAAGAGTGTCTTTCCGTCGTCCATCTAACCTTCGTAACCTCTTAGTTCATCCCTATGAAATCAGCAAACCACATTCCCTACCCTCTGGCTCCTACCCTTGTAACTGCCCCCAGTGTAAAACCTGTACCATGCACCCTCCCACTACCACCTTCTCCAGTCCTGTACCTCAGAAGGTGTACACGATCAAAGGCAGAGCCACATGTGAAAGCACCCACGTGATTTACCAACTGACCTGCCTACACTGTGGAGCTTTCTATGTGGGAATGACCAGCAACAAACTGTCCATTCGCATGAATGGACACAGGCAGACAGTGTTTGTTGGTAATGAGGATCACCCTGTGGCTAAACATGCCTTGGTGCACGGCCAGCACATCTTGGCACAGTGTTACACCGTCCGGGTCATCTGGATACTTCCCACTAACACCAACCTGTCAGAACTCTGGAGATGGGAACTTGCCCTTCAGTATATCCTCTCTTCTTGTTATCTGCCAGGCCTCAACCTCCGCTAATTTCAAGTTGCCGTCGCTCCTACCTCACCTGTCTTTCCACAATATCTTTGCCTCTGTACTTCCGCCTCCACTGACATCTCTGCCCAAACTCTTTGCCTTTACAAATGTCTTCTTGTGTCTGCTTATGTGCGGATGGATATGTGTGTGTGCGCGCGCGAGTGTATACCTGTCCTTTTTTCCCCCTAAGGTAAGTCTTTCCGCTCCCGGGATTGGAATGACTCCTTACCCTCTCCCTTAAAACCCACATCCTTTCGTATTGCCCTCTCCTTCCCTCTTTCCTGATGAAGCAACCATTGGTTGCAAAAGCTTGAATTTTGTGCGTATGTTTGTGTCACAATCAACCTGCCAGTGCTTTCGTTTGGTAAGTCACATCATCTTTGTTTTTAGATATATTTTTCCCACGTGGAATGTTTCCCGCTGGCAGGTCGATAGACACACAAACAAACACAAACATACACACAAAATTCAAGCTTTCGCAACAAACGGTTGCTTCATCAAGAAAGAGGGAAGGAGAGGGAAAGATGAAAGGATGTGGGTTTTAAGGGAGAGCGTAAGAAGTCATTCCAATCCCGAGAGCGGAAAGACTTACCTTAGGGGGAAAAAAGGACAGGTATACACTCGCACTCACACACACATCCATTCGCACATACACAGACACAAGCAGACATTTGTAAAGGCAAAGAGTTTGGGCAGAGACGTCAGTCGAGGCGGAAGTACAGAGGAAAAGATGTTGAATGACAGGTGAGGTATGAGCGGCGGCGAATTGAAATTAGCGGAGATTGAGGCCTGGCGGATAACGAGAAGAGAGGATATACTGAAGGGCAAGTTCCCATCTCCGGAGTTCTGACAGGTTGGTGTTAGTGGGAACTATCCAGATAACCCGGACGGTGGAACACTGTGCCAAGATGTGCTGGCCCTGTACCAAGGCATGTTTAGCCACAGGGTGATCCTCATTACCAACAAACACTGTCTGCCTGTGTCCATTCAAGTGAATGGACAGTTTGTTGCTGGTCATTCCCACATAGAAAGCTTCACAGTGTAGGCAGGTCAGTTGGTAAATCACATGGGTGCTTTCACACGTGGCTCTGCCTTTGATTGTGTACACCTTCCGGGTTACAGGACTGGAGTAGGTGGTGGTGGTGGTGGTGGGAGGGTGCATGGGACAGGTTTTACACTGGGGGCAGTTACAAGGGTAGGAGCCAGAGGGTAGGGAAGGTGGTTTGGGGATTTCATAGGGACGAACTAAGAGGTTATGAAGGTTAGGTGGACGGCAGAAAGACACTCTTGGTGGAGTGGGGAGGATTTCATGAAGGATGGATCTCATTTCAGGGCAGGATTTGAGGAAGTCATATCCCTGCTGGAGAGCCACATTCAGAGTCTGATCCAGTCCCGGAAAGTATCCTGTCACAAGTGGGGCACTTTTGGGGTTGTTCTGTGGAAGGTTCTGGGTTTGAGGGGATGAGGAAGTGGCTCTGGTTATTTGCTTCTGTACCAGGTCCGGAGGGTAGTTGCAGGATGCAAAAGCTGTTTTCAGGTTGTTGGTGTAATGGTTCAGGGATTCCGGACTGGAGCAGATTTGTTTGCCACGAAGACCTAGGCTGTAAGGAAGGGACCGTTTGATGTGGAATGGGTGGCAGCTGTCATAATGGAGGTACTGTTGCTTGTTGGTGGGTTTGATGTGGATGGACGTGTGAATCTGGCCATTGGACAGGTGGAGGTCAACGTCAAGGAAAGTGGCATGGGATTTGGAGTAGGACCAGGTGAATCTGATAGAACCAAAGGAGTTGAGGTTGGAGAGGAAATTCTGGAGTTCTTCTTCACTGTGAGTCCAGATCATGAAGATGTCATCAATAAATCTGTACCAAACTTTGGGTTGGCAGGCCTGGGTAACCAAGAAGGCTTCCTCTAAGGGACCCATGAATAGGTTGGCGTACGAGGGGGCCATCCTGGTACCCATGGCTGTTCCCTTTAATTGTTGGTATGTCTGGCCTTCGAAAGTGAAGTTGTGGGTCAGGATGAAGCTGGCTAAGGTAACGAGGAAAGAGGTTTTAGGTAGGGTCGCAGGTGTGTGTGTCCTGCTGTCACAGGGTGAGTAGATTTTTTATCTATCAATTAAATTATTTTGTCAAAATTGATTGTTTTTGTTATTGTTATAGCAATAGTTTTATGAACCAGCTTCCAAACCAAATGCAGCTGAGATACAGTTGGCAAGAAGAATAGCAGTCAACATTTATTGTACCCTTTGGAATACCTTCATGGAATTTGACACACACATTAATAAACAATGCATGACTAACATACCTTTTTTCTAAAAAGATCAGATATTGAAATTTTCAAAATTTAAAAAACTTTTGGTTCGGGAAAATTTTTACATTTTAACGAATTCAGTCAAGCAGTACATACTTTCAAATCCTACAATAAATTGAATAAAATGCTATAAATTTCAAGTCTGAACATCAAATATTTTAGAGATATGGCCATATCAAGGTTTCGTAACTTGGTGAAAATCATACTATTTCAGAATGTTAAAATTAAATGACCAAAGAACCTTTACTTTTTGATTTTATCTTTATTTGATAGAATAAAATGACAAGAAATTACAAAATTGAAAATCATCAAGGCTCATTTATTTTCTATATTGCTGATTTCACCTGCAATGACTCTTAGACATAATCAAACTCAACATTGTAAAGAGAGACAAATAAATGATTACACCATTAAAGTACATACATGATGTTAGCTTTATGTACTGCAGTAACCTTCTTGCGGCCATTCTCTTTTGCGTACTGGAAGGCAAATTCCGCTACTCGTCGAGATGCTTCCTCTGTAATAAGCTTTATACTTTGTACAACCCCATCCACAATTTCATGTTCAATACCAGAGTATTCACCCTCTGTATTTTCACGAATGGTAATAACATTAACATCATCATAAAGTGTCCGATAGCCTTCCAGCGACCTACAAGGCCGCACATTTGCATACAAGTTAAATTCTCTGGAAATAAGAATGTGCAAGTAATCAAAATTTAATTAATAAAATATTATAACACTTTTAAAGTAATACAGTATAAAATGAAATGCATAAAAAATAAAAACACCTTTAATTAATGTGCTACATTGTTACACATCACCACTGTATTAAATAGGTATAATAATATTGCTCAATGAAATAAATAGGAAGTTTACTGCAAGTACTGCACATTAAAAAGAAATCTGATGTGATGCAGAAAAAGAAAACTGCTTCCATGGTTCTTGGGAGTACTGCCAAGATCCAATCACCAAAATATCCAAAAGTGAACTTTTAACAACTCGATTTGGCAATACACTCGAGAACTGTGGAAGCAGCGCACATGCTGAGAAAGTCTCAGATCGCAAAAAAAGAAAACTGTTCCAATGGAAATTACTGTACCAAGTTGACCAGCAAGATACAGACAGGTGAACTGTTTCATTACGGAAATCAGTATCCCATATTCAACTCCACAATGAAAAATTGACACTTTTCAGAATAACTACAAAGTCCACTAATTCACCCCACCACCAGTTTTCAAAATGGATGGGTTATTATCAATCATTTTTCTTTCATGAAACACTATTCATAGTTACTGGCAAACACAGAACTGAAATGGTTGTAACACACTAAGGCAAATTATCTATGGGTGAATGGAGCAACATGTTGAAACCAGCTTGTATGAGGACTTGGATTCCAGAGAAATTTTCCGTGGAGTGGTTGCAAAACCACTCACAGATGCCAGGCACACTATTTCCTAACTACTGTTCGACAAATACACCAGTGGACTTGCGCTGTATGTACCTTCCAGTTAACTAGATGCAAACACACCTTATTCATTGACATCACATTGGTTTAAATACAGTGTTGGAGGGAAGAGGTAGTTTCCAACACTGCATCACAGGATTCTACCAGACACCGCACAGCCTTTGCCATTACTGAAGATAAATATTTTATTTTTTATTTACTCTAGCAGTTTTAAATATCTGTTAGTAACAGTGTTGCTAAAAGACAAATAATCATTATCAGATCCTATTTGACCTTACAAGGGTTCTGCAATCTAGTAAATGCACTTTACAGCAAACTGTACTCTGGCTGCAGGGCAATGACGACGAATCGGGTAATGACTTTTGTATTTACAGTGATATGGAAACAGGCAGCGTGTAAACAAGAGAAGAAAATACTGATACTGAGCAAGAAGGGTACTCCAGTGATAGTGATAATTATGTTGGTGAATGTTTGCTACAGGTGAAAACTGATACGATATGGTCAAAACGTGTCCACCAAAAGATGTTCAAACTTAACAAAAAAACGTTATCATTTACTGGGAGTGAAACTTGCCACGAAGAATTGCAGAACAACAATGGAATGTTGGGAACACTTTTTCGACAATTAGCTGCTTCCTAGCATTGTTGAGTACACAAATAATGAGAGATCTGGCATACAGGGTCATTATTTGAGAGAAAGGAATGCTCATCTGACAGATGTAACTC
Organism: Schistocerca serialis cubense; assembly: GCF_023864345.2. NCBI lineage: Eukaryota > Metazoa > Arthropoda > Insecta > Orthoptera > Acrididae > Schistocerca > Schistocerca serialis. Next base: position 599,109,577 of record NC_064644.1, on the reverse strand, counting down.
AAATAAAGGCTTTATTAGAAATACTGTATTTGTGTGCGACAATAAAAGACAACCGTACACACACCCATGATATATGGGTCACCAATAAAATGCGAACTGGGTTACACCATCTGATAAAAGACTCAAAGACAATTTAGGTACCTCTCATTCTGATTGAGGTTCAACAAAAGGGATACGCAAGAGGAAGGAAAGAAGGTTGATAATTTAGCACCTATGCATGAACTGTTTGTTTACTTTGTGGAAAATGGTAAAAATGCTTATTCAGTACTGCACTATTGATGAAAAGCTAGGAGCTTTCAGAGGCAAGTCTTTCTTCAGGCAGTACGTCCCTAACAAACCAAATAAATATGGGCTAAAAATATTTGCTTTGGTGGATGGTAGGATATATTCATCGCCAACCTGGAAATATATGCTGGTAAATAGCCTGCAGGGTCATTTGTCATTATCAACAAACCAACAAATGTTGTAAAATACCTCACTTCCTCAGGAACTTGGCATCAACACCATGTGGATTTCAGAAAAACAACTCTAATACCAATGTCACTAAGAGAACCAAGGCAGTTTTTATAGCCTCCATAACGCATCATGATAATGCAAATGATGCTACGTCTGGTGGTAAGAAGAAAACAAAAATTACAATCTTTTATAATGCAACCAAATTAGGAGCAGATTCTATCAGCTGTGCACTATGTATAATGTATCCAGAAAGACCTACAGATGGCCTACAGCGATTTTTATAGCATGATAAACACTGCAGCAATAAATGCACAAATAATATATCATGCACATAATACTGATGCTAACAACAAGTGTAGCGAATTTCTGAAACTCCTAGCAAGTAATCTAACAGACGATTATTTGCATCAATGTTCCCAGTGTTCATCATTGACAAGAAATCTCACACAAGGTATACAGTCTTCTTCCAAATGATGACGCAAGTGCATTCCAGATAAGAGCACCGTGGTCAAAGAGAAATGGTGGTGCTTCAAAAAACCAATACATTAAGTCAACATTCTGCAACTGTAAGAAATTTCTCTGTTTACATCATGTGCAGCAAATATGCACTGACTGCTAATTATACAGCTTACTAAATGTGATATTTTTGTTACAGATTATGTAATGATTTAAACAGGAATGCTTCCATGTAAGGAATGTAACACAATTTTCAGAAAAATGTGTGATAATAGTTTTTCACCTTTATGATGACAGATTAAAAACTGTGTAATGTAAAAATCAACAGTTTAGTGGTTTACATTTATACTTAAAAATCACAAAAAATACAATACATTACATTGGTTAGAATGTCTATATCTTTCATTTCAATGAATTAGTACACTTACACTCTTACATTTGCACAGATTGAACTAATTCCACATATTTAATGCAATAACACTGTTGGCATCTGTGGGACTGTGTGTGAAATACAACGAAACAGTATCCCACACGGCAACATGCTATTTATATCATTTATAAAATTACAACTTTTGATAATGCTGAGAAACATTCTGAAGTTATCAAATACAAAACAACTGAGTGAAAGGTTACCTATAACTTCTACACTAAGGTGTTCATAACAGGTAGTAAGATGAACATAAAAGTTAAACAATGATAATGAAATGCAGTTAAGTAAATGAGGTGGTGGGGGCAGCAGATTACAAAATGGCACACTAAAACTAGGTGAGTCCTGTGCTTTGGGCAGCAAAATAACTGAAGGTGGCCAAAATCCAGAGAAAATAAATTGTAGATGCAATAAACATGGAGCTTTTCTCAAAGTATTTGAAATGTTGCATTATATAGAAACCAAACCCATGGAACATTTTTAAATTCCCTCCAATGATATTTTATGCCAATCATAATGAAAACTACCTTATTTATACATCAGTTGACATCAATGGAAAATAAAAGCTGAATCCATAACCTGCAACGTAATATTATACAAACTAACAGACACAGTAATCAGAGGATTAAAAGAGGTGCATCATACAGCTACAAAACAAACGTATGTTCTGGTGCTGTGTACTTCAAGTCCAATCGCACATTCACAGCCTGTTAGCTTCACCTGTAGTTACCTGTTATGCAGATGTTCATGCACTGTGCTCCCATATGTGAGATCTGATTCCACTTTAACACAACAACACTCCAGGAGAGGACGGTACACCATCAAATATGAGACTAACTAATCTGGTAAAATAGTGATATCTTGTTGAGCCCTAGTGTCCTCCAATTTGACTAGTGTACATGGGTTAAAGCCATTACGGGAAGTTAACACTGCATTAATCAGAATTTCTGAAGATTATGCACCCAGAAACTACTCCCAATTGCGTCAGCCCTTCCACTTCCAACGTAGTAGTTAAACACACAGAAAATATGGCTGCACAAGTGTGTGCCGTACAGTTTCTGCTACCTGCCTCACAAGCTCTACTCTGTGGCACACTGGACTTAGAAATGAGACATCAGGATAGTTTTGGATCTGCTCACAATAAGTCACGTTCTCCGACCAAAATAATCTGAATCCACATTCGCTACCAGAAAGCCATCAGTGACATTATTGACAACACTTAGGTAGTCTAGAACTAAATAAGCAACTTCGCGCAACTTACTGACAGTAGCCTGAGCAATGGCATATTATGCAACATGAGCTTTGTATACCACACTATCTTTGTTCAAGTCTGCCAAATATTCTCACTATCAAAACACAATTCCATCAACAACAATTAAAAGCACTTCTTACTTATATACATTTTATCAGACAATTTATAATGAGCAAAGAAAATGCTTGTTACGCAAGTGAGGTGGAACTGCCAGATGTCAGCCAACATGCATTACCAGGGTGTATACATGGACAAGGAAAAAAAAAATTCCCGGATTTTTCCCAGATTTCCCGGTTAAAAATACACTTTCTCCGGGGTGACAGTATTCAATCCACACGCGTACAATTTCCCGGCACTTTAGAAAACGAAAATCAGGGAAAAAGATACGGATTGGAAATATCTTTGATGTGCAGCAACATGTACACTGCATATTTTCGTATTACGAAAGTATACATTGGAATTCCACCAAACACCGCATGCTAATTTCCGAGTCATTGAAATCGAGATTTCGATGCGCTTTTGTAAGCCGTTCGTAGCTCATATCACGTGATCTCGCCAGCCGATGACAGCGGATATTCATAGCATAGGACACGTGATTTAGTCAGCCAACAGCAACATCACTGTTAAGTTGCACGAACACACAAACAGGGAAGTTAATAGTTTAAATTAATATTCATAGTGTTGCTACAAGAAAAGCAAAGCTTTCACATGTAATATTGGTCTCAAGCTGCAAGAGAAGATAAGCTTTCACATATACTGTTGATCTTTTTTGCGCGTGTTACACTTTAAGATATATCTCACAAATGTGCAAGTAAAATTTTTAATTATGACATAAATGTCTGATCTTCAGGGTTCGAAATTCTAAATGGGTCTTCATCAAAGAGGTGATTTTTAAATGAGAGTCTAACACTCTGTGATTTAATAAATTCGTGGTACATTCTTGCACATAGTTCAACTTAAGTAAAAGGATATTTACTTTGAAAGTAACGCTTTTCAAACTACTATTCGCAATATTTTTCCGCGACCTGTTAGAAATAGGTTCGTTTCAGCAGTTGCCAGCGAGCGCAGATAACAGGTGACACCAGGCTTGGGTAGCTATCATGATGTAGGAAGCCCGTTTGTACGTACGTTTTAAACATTGAAAGATCATACATTATGTCATAAAAGAAACAAGACATCAGAGGATACTGCAAGAGCATTGGAATTTCATGAACCATATTAAAATGTGCACACTCGCATGTCCAGATTCCCAATGAAGTAGACCTTGACCTGATATTAAGCTTTTCAGTGTGGGTTCCGGGATGTAAATTTTCTTGGAGCACCAGTACTGCATTATATCATGTTCGTTTCTTTATTATGACATAATGCCATACGTGCTAGAAAATGAAAACGTGCCCTTGAAATGCAGCGAACAGTTGAAACTAGCCAGTACTGTGGAATTAAACATTTCGTTTCAAATACATTGACTGCCTCTGCGGAAAAGGTTAACAGAAGTCAAATTTGAAACATGGAAATAAAATAAAATCTGAAAATAATGACATATTTTAGCCTTCCGTAATTATGTGAATGTGTTTTAATTCACTTGATAGCTCCCGACCACAGATATCAATTTTGATTTTATTTTATGTGAGAGTAAATGAAGGGGAAACAGCAAAATCACTAAATGTAAACACGGGTCACGTGGAGACTACCCTCTATAACTCAAACTGCTCTGCGCATCAGCCCCGGATCTATGACATTTGCGAACCGGGTCAATACTAAAAAAAATCAAATTTTCAAAATATGTTCATCTTGTAGGGCACATCTTTCTGAAAAGTGTGAAACATAAAACATATGTATTCGAGGAAATGTAAGACATATTATTTGGTCTTAAGTATGCCAAAGTGCAGTGCCACGCCTCTTCACAAAGCATTTTTCTACCGCATGTCCAAACTATATTCAGGAGAGTGGAAATTGAAATGTCCTGTAGAGCCTCTCCTGCTCCCAATCGGCCGGTTTGACAGCCTGCCTGCCTGCCTCTCTCTCTCTCTCTCTCTCTCTCTCTCTCTCTCTCTCTCTCTCTCTAAAAGAATCTCACAATTAATAGTGGATGGGATTATTTGTAACCGATAGAACACGAACTCTTCAGAAAATCTGAGCTCTTTATTGCCTATTAGTTAATAACTTGCTGTTTTGGGTGACATAAAATTAAATATAGGATATATAAAAACAATACTGACAAGAGATAAGCAAGAAATTAACCATTTCTTCAAACATTAGCTCCTAGCATTTCTCCTCTCTAATCTTGCCACAGCTTTATGGCGTGCTTTCCTTTCTGCAAAAGAATCTATTACCTCATCAAAGTTCGTCAAACATTTTGCTACATGAAAAATCTAAATGACGTTATCTAATACTGAAAAAGCTGTTAATACAAATAAATACCCAATACTGGTGTGGTTTCTCGATCTGATTACGTCTATTTTGTCATTGTCTGCTAGACAAAACAAAATAGGCCTTTCTAATATGGCAGCAATTTTCTTACACACCAAATAAACGAGACTGTTTTGGCACAAATGGCCATTTTATAACACGACAGAATATTATCCATGAAGTACCAGTATCAAATGCCAATTAGGCCTACTACAAGCAAAAAGCATTATGTTAGGAAATAGTTTCACATTTCATTCATACACACCAGCTTCTCAAGCATGAGATCCAAAAGTAGTGTTACGAAATTTTTATATAAATTTGGAATTGTCTTATTCTTCCATAATTTGTGCGATGTCCCCGTTTCTTCTCCTTCCTCGTTCTAACAAACAATCTTGCCATCACCAATTCTGTAGCTATTGCTGCCATTGTCAAAATTTGCTCGCTGATTAACTTCACTAACCCAGCCAGAATCACAGGTTTAGTTATCCTGCAATTATTTTCCGGTTAGGCGTTATTATGTGTTCGAACAACAAGTTTTCCGCGTTACTTCCAGAATAGAAATTCTGCGGCTGCTAGCCGGGGACTGTACTGCTTGGTCCTTACTAGTGTAACAATCTGGCCAAAAATTTTCTGTCAAAATCTCATTTTCTTGTATACACCGAGAAGATATGTGTGTGAAATCTTATGAGACTTAACTGCTAAGGCCATCAGTCCCTAAGCTTACACACTACTTTAACCTAAATTATCCTAAGGACAAAAACACACACCCATGCCCGAGGGAGGACTCGAACCCCCGCCGAGAAGATAATACGTAATCTTTCTCACCTGTTATTCCTGTCGTCGTTTATTTCCAATTCGGGTAGTCTGAATCTATGGATTTCGCAAGTAATTATAACAATGCTGATCATTCATAAACCCGATCAACCACATAGACAGCAATTGGCGTTCCTCTGTGGCTTTACTCCCTCAGCTCGTATAGCCCCGTCCCCTTTTGTCTGCGGAAAGTTACTTATGATTCATTCAGAAATCAACTTAAAATGTGTTCAAAAATGTTCAAAAACCAACAGGGAAGCGTTTAAAAATCATGTGAATAATCGATAGACAAAAGTGCGCTGGATGCTAGGCGCTTTGCGAAACAAGTTTTTTTTCTTCAAGAATATGAATTAGGGCCCCCCCCCTCCCCTTTTGTCGGTAGCATCTAGCTGCTTGCTGCCACTGCTTGCACAGCCAACAGCCACATTCCTGTAGCCAGACACGGGAGAATCTACTCCTCAAACGTGACTCAACTGCGCATGTACATGAGCCCGCGCATAACAGCTAAAACAAATCTAATGTGAACAGTTGCGACTTCATGCTCATTGGAGACAATTTGTCATTATGAAGCACTGCACAGTCTTCCTAAAGCCTTTGACACATTTTCAATTGGCAGACGCTTGCATGAGCACTGTGTGTCGTCGTCGTATATGGCGTATTTCCTTTGCAAATTAAGTTATTTTCGTTTTTTCTCTCATTTATGTTTTATAGTTGAAGTATTACTCTGCAGTAGCGGGATACAGTAATATCCTTTCTTAGCATATCGTTTCTTACCAGTCAAAATTACGAAAATTTAACTGAAAACTAAAACAATGAAAAATTTCCGGAATTCTAAAAATATCCCATGTTTTTCCCGGTTTTCTCCCGGATGAAAAAATTCCCAGGTTTTTCCCGGATCTCCTGGGTCGTATACACCCTGATTACAGATATTTTCCCTTTTGGTGAATATAGAACCTGTATTGGTTCCTCCAGTGGAGACAATAATATTTGGAATAATATTTCATCCAAGTTACCATTTATATTACTAATTTTCTGAGGACTATTTTTTCCTTTCCTGACCTGCACAGCCTGGGAGGGGTCCACCTGTTCATTGTGAAGAGGTGTCTGCCCCTGCAAACTGTGTCGAAATTTTAGTTCTTGTTTCTTTTGTATTCTTACGTCAGTCTTGCAACATCATGTTCCAACACCACCATATTCACACACTATTTTCACACACTCTGTCATCCCACAATGTGGCAATGACTGCATGGGGGCACTGCCCACTACTATCCATTCCGATAAGACGCAATCAAAATTCAAAATCTTGTGATCCCAAGTTCAGATCACAATGCAGTTTGCACAACTCTCTCTTAAATAAAAACCTGTACCCAAACAGCTTACATTTGTAAACTGTTTATCTTAATTAACTGCTGTAATTCCAAAACATAGAAGCTTTAAAATGAGTGGGTGAGTGAGAGGACATCACTGTAGCATCTCACATGGACAAACTGTACAGACCAGAGAACAAAGTTTTAGAAAAATGGCATTACAGAAAAATATTGAAAATTAGAAAGGGAGATCATAACCAGTGAAGAAGGGTTGAACCAAATTTGTGAGAAATGGCACATCTACACCAATAGAATAGTATTTCAAACAGGCACTCACTACATTGTTTGTTATAGCAATTACTTGCTATCGTCATTTCAACAGATGAGCAATTTTTTCTTGTTTCAGCATGATCATAATGTGGATTCATTTCAAAAGGCTAGACAGTAAAATGTAACTACATTCTGTTTTCACTGTTGATGATAACTCAGACCGCCTACAGAGCCGCATTAAGAAAATTGCCTGTGGGCAGAAACTGACACACAATCTTCAAGTTTTCTTCTTTAAAAATACCAAGCAGTAAACATATCTACCACACACTATCCTGTAACAGGATGAATGTATATGGTTAACAGACAAATACAGAAGTGGTGAACAGAGTTGAATTGCTGAATGCTATTTTGCTTGTCTTGATTGGTTCCAATTTCTTTTGGGCCTAGATACATTCATTTGTTGACACAATATAGATTAACACTGCAGTGGATGGTTGCTATACATTTCAATTCAGTTTACATAGCTCTGAGGCACTTCCAAAGCCTCAAGCCATGTAGTCATGAAAAAGTCTGTGCCTACAAGGTTTGACTCCAGGAATGATAGCACTAGGACAGCAAACAACAGTGCTGATTACCATTAGACAGTTCTGCATTGCTGCTCTGGGGTCAAATGGCATGAGTATTTGGAGTGACACTAAAGAACAATCATTACTGGTTTATCAGACAGTCTGGTTGAGTCTTGCTCTGATAAAACACTGCCATCTCAGCTTGACAGATTATGTCACAGTCAAATGGGCCAGAGCAGGAAAATAAGGGAGGAATTACCTTATCACCCCCACACATCACACGAACACACGAGTACACACAGTTGCAACTCCAACTAATCATCATACACCCACTGTCTCAATTTAAATCACCAATTAGGTTAGTAAACTAATACTTACTTCCTAAGAGCTAGATTGAGAGACCTATGGCCCTTGCCAACAGGTGTCATGAGTGGGCCTTTGAGGCCCACTTTGTTTCTATTGACAGAATCAATAGCTGCTTGTGGAATGCCAAATTTCCCATCAGGACCTCTAACAGGTGTCACATCAACTGACTCCCATTCAATAGGAACCTGCACAAAAACAATATAAATTAGGTAAGAAACTGTATTACCATAATCTTATTTCCTACTTATTACACTACACATGGGGACCTGGGTGGGATGGTCAAACACCCTTCATATGGACATGTGCCCTAATCCAAATGGTTTTCAAGATAAAAAAATTTAAAGTATTACTTGCAAACCATAACTTGGTATCTCGAGAGGGGATACAGAAGGGGGAAGGGGGGGCAGTTAGCTGAGGGGAGAAGCAGGGTATGAAGAGGAATGGGCTCTGCAACCCTACACTGTCAACAAACAGTGCAGGCAACACAAACCTGTGTTTTGAGCTTCCACAAAAGCAGCTGTATGTACGATGGAACTAATAAGTTACGTACTTTGCAGTATAGAAATTGAGATCACTGTACTGACAAGTTAAATAAAGGCATTAACTTCTGAAAATTACATGTCAGTTACAAAATACAAAATTAGAAGTAGAAGAAAGTACAACTTATGACACAAGCAATGAAAGACTACTTACTGCTTTTCTAATTTACTGGATGCCCCACAATTTAACAAAAATACAATAATATTAAATATGGATGAAGAAATAAAAAAAGAATGAAACAGTCCAGTTTTCTGAAGCTTCTGCTGCACTAGCAGTTTCACTATTGTACCAAAGTGTTTTCAGAATTGTCACTGGTATCTGAAATGCTGATGTCGACAGTGAGATTTTCGATGGCTATTTCCATGACACTGTCATGCCTCCAGTACTTCTGCTCAAGCAGTAGCCCCTTTCTGCAACAGCTTTTCCAGTCTTCCTCAGTAACAGCCTAGAAACAAGTGCTTGCAAGATTCAACAAATTTTCAGATGATACATCACCCGCAATGTTGTGATCCCCCAATAAGTCTTTATTTTTGTCTATTTTAATTACAATTTTGTAGCAGCAAACAAATTACTCTGTGGCCCTTGCTTGTCACCAATCTGTCAACTACAAATGACTTCGCAGATCTGTTCTCCCAAGTCAGTGAGTCATAGATACTTTCCTATCACATTTCGGGGGCAGTTTCTTGGCTTGCCTGTTGTGATAAGGTGCATTGTCCATGATTATTACAGAGTGAAGAGGATGATCTGGGAGTACTTTCAACCATTTTTCAAATTAGTGAAATTCATCTGCCAATGATAGGCTTCCTGGGTTGATATGGCCCAGAACTTCAGTTCTTGCATAACAAATCCATTTTTGGAATCCAAACTTCCAACTATTAGTATTCTCAAGATACTTTTACACACAGTAACACCCACATCTTTTTCTTACAGCATTTGCTGCATGTTAAATTACTGTTCCTTCAAGATTTGTCAAAATAAAATATTTCTGTGACAGCCTACCCAATATTTTTCATCTCGGTAAGAAACCAGTACCAATCCACAATCCTGCCACATACCTTCTCATTTCCAAACTTTCTCCACACAAACCAATGGACTTTAACACTTTTCTCAGGAAGATACTTCTCTGTGTCTAGCCAATCTCCTGTTCAAGAACTGGCAAAAGTTGTCACACACCAGGCACTACCTTTTCACTTTGTACTATTGTGTTCCTGATGACGCATGTGCAGAAACGAAGTGCTCCGCCAGTAATAGAGCATACAATTTAAAGTAAATAGGGCCAAATGCAGAGGTATTCTGAATTACTCTCTAATAGAATTAGACCTGAAGCTTAACCCTTGCCCCTGGAGGGACGTCTGGGTAATTCCTGGCAAACACTAATTCTAGCAATGCTATGCCATCTCTTTCCGGTGTATGTCACAATCCTGAGGGGAAACTGCATACTCGGATGCAACAGTTTTTTTTAGTTTTGTCCGCATTGCAGCACTTCATCACATCTAAGATCACTTTATTCCACTCACTCCTGATAACTGACTTTTCCGAACTGGAGTAGAATGTAACTCCCGCATGGGCCATCTACAATAATTTTTGAAAAATTCACTATGAAAACAACACAAAAAACACAGACTGCAACAGCTCTGCTAAGTGACAAGGTAGAAAACAATGGAGTCAACACCAACTAATAGTAAGCTGCACAGTTGGCAACATAAATCTGCAAATCGCTACAGAATGAAATCTTCCAACTGCTGCTTAGAACCACTAATCAGGAACTGGGAGCCCATGTGCCAAGTTATAGGTCCCACATAGAACATTGTTATTTATTTTCTATATTATATGCATTGTCAGGTTTACACAGGTACAACAGTTGGTAACTATTACAATATGCATTTTACAAAGCATTAATTGAAAAATATTTTTAACACATTCACCTCTAAGCATTGTCATTGTCATACATGTCACATTACGGATGTTATATAGTTCACAGTAAATGTTCGAATATCCCATCATCAACTTCAATGCATTTGTGCACTCTTAGGACAACCTGTTTCAATGCTTGTCTGCCTCTGAACATTCTCCTAATGAGTGCAGCAGTGTCCACGATGTGGCCAAAGCAATTCATCTATCTGTTCACTTTTCATTTGTACCCTTCAGACATCATCCAACCCCACCAACAGAATTCGAATGGTGTAAGGTCTGCCAATCTTAATGGTCAGTTAATTGTATTATCAAGACCAATCCAACAAATAAGGGCAGCAGAGATGTTCCCTCACATGTCTGGCTAAATGTGGAGCAGCTCCTGCATGCTACAAGTACACTGCACTCCATGTTCAAATGAACATTCTCAAGGTGCCCAACAACAGAATTTTGCAAAAAATATAAGTAATTCTGTAAATCACTACTCTTCTAAAATGACCGGATCTATCAACATGTTACCTTTGTTACACTTGTTGCTCTTTACATTCTGTATAAACATGGCTTCATCAGTAATTAGTATTAATGGAAGAGAATGTACATTAAATGTATTCCATCTCTGAAATCATTCGGAATAGGGCATATGTCCACATGAAGTTTTTGATTCATGTCAGCATTCCTGTCATACTCCTTTCCTCCCGTGCCATCCGTATATAAAGCACACAGCATATAGCTCTGCTGTTAGATAAATTTCTAAGAGCAATAATAAAATGTGGTAAAACATCTGCACATTGCATGTTACTTTGGTCCTTATAAGAATAAACAGTTAAACAAAATTATTGTTGTTAAATCAGCATAGCAGATTGATCCACTAAAGTTCGAAGTGATAATTTTGGCAACTATATCAGTTACCTAAAATAATATGTTTTATAATGTTTCCAATTGAACACATTCAAATCTGTTCATTGTAAATATGAAAATAAGGCATGACACAGCACATGTCCATCGTAACCTCACAGCTACAGCACGCCACAGCGTATGTTTGTCAAAAAGTTAACACTACACTGGAGTGACTGCTTTTCAATTATTTTTTCTTGAAATTCGTTTCATCCTGGGTACTGACATGATACTGAACAACCATTAGCACATGTGTCTATCAACGTAAACATTACTGTTGTAGTCCATCTAAAACACTCTGGAAACACTTATCTTTGGGCTATAAGCTGACTGACAGAATTCGAAACTTAGTAAAAACAGACCTGGAGGCTATCATTAAAGTATCCATCTAGCTTCCAGTGCCCCAAGAATATCATTCATGAGAGTGACTCAATTTACTAAACTTGATGCTAGAAACACAGCATGAAGAACAATCATAGTCAACTGGAGTACATTTTGGTGATTATTTGAAGCTCAGTATCAATTAGGGCCAATTAGGTTACAAACTGGTGTCCCAGACCAACACCCCCCAATAAAAAAGAAAAAAATCAGATCTATAAAACATTTTGCACATATAGCTAAAAGCCATAAAAATATAAACAACCATTTTACTATTCACCAATAACAGACTCTTCCATTAACTATATCAGATACAGGGGTGATACTGCCAAGCTCCTACATGGATAAATGTTTGGAATCAGGAATTGTTCTACTGAAGATAGTAGTCTTTTGTGTGTTATTGCCCACATCAAAAGTTCCAACTGCTTGTGGCAGCAATCAAAAATAGTGTACTTAAGCTTTGAAACCACTGTTTTCTTACCTTGAGAGATAAATGGACAACATAAGCAGAACAATGAAGACAATTTGGGGGGGAAGGAAATAATGGGAGAGACCTTTTCAAATCCTACTGTCACAACTGCACACTTCCATACTGGAACAGCAGATTTGCTGGCCTTTAAAGTCTTCACCAAAGTGTTCTACAGCAATGTTTTACAGTATCATATAAAAGATATTTTATCTGAAATTAATGGAAACTGTTACTTTCTCCACTGTAAAATGAATGCCCTAAATTTATTTTATTTCAGTAGTTGTACCATCTGTATGTAAAGTTAACAAGTTCATCATCTTTGTCGTCTACATCCAGCCCCTGGCTTCTCCATGTTTTCCTATACTCCCATCATATTTCTCTCTCCATTCTATCCTAGTCTTCTTTCACCACACATTCTTTCACTCCAATGATCCAACTATCTCAATCTTCCTCTAGGTCACTTGACTCCTATTGTCAGCCCATCTCCCAGACTCAGTATCCTGCCAACCCTCATTTCTTTGAAATGCTCATACCATTTTAATCTTGCCCCTTTCCTATGGCCTCTAGTATCAGCTTCTCTCACTACATCTTACACTGTCTCATTCCCTGCTCTATCACGGCAGGAAGTCCTATTCTGCTTTTTTGAAATTTCATCTCACCAGTCTGTATCCTGTTCACCTGCCTTTTCTTCATTATCTGTGAGAAAGCCATTACTAGATAAAAAAAAAAAAGATGCCTCGAAACATGGAGCAAGCACTGGAGCATAATATGCTCAGAATAAAACTACTTTCATTTTGGTGGCACACCTTTGCTCCACACCCGGCTGCTTACACTCTGCAGGAAACCATATGCTTGCTTTCCCCTTTCATTAATCGGCACATTGTTCCTCTCTTTGTATTCCATTATGCTTCCCAGGCATTTGAAACTTTTCACTTTCTTTAGCACTTTGCCTCTAAACTTTTATTTTATTCCTTGTTGTAACCATCACTTTAACCTTTTTTCTATCCATACTGTTCCATCATTTCCTCCCATACATTTAGACTTTCTTGTCCCTCTCCTCCTCCTCCTTTTCTCCACACCACTGAATCATTGCAAACACCATTGCTTTCATATTTTAACCTCCTAATCTGCACTGCCAGCCTGTCATTATCTCATCCTTAAAGGCAATGAAAGGTAGAGGAAATAATGTAGTCCCTTGCTTCAATCAGTTTTCTCCTCCAACTTTTACACAACTCATACTTCCTTGATACATTTTCTTTACTCTTCTAGTAATCAACCTTCCAATCCCCCTTTTCTGCAGGGTTACTACATCTTGCTTTTTTTCTCACTACTACATACATTTTCAATGTCCAGGTACACCATTACTAAATCTTTACCATATATGTAGTACGTCTCTTGGACCTATCTTACACAGAGAATTAGATCCATGGTTTACCTTTCTGGTGTAAACCCATATTGCTCCCATCTTTGTCCCCCTCCAACTATCTTCTGTGCTATTTTCCACGATCTTCTCAAATACCTTGGCAGCATGACACATCAAAGTAACTCCTTTATAATTATGACAGTTTCCTGCAACCTTGCTTGAAAATTGGTACTATGATGCCCTTTTTCCAGTCTTCAGGTGTCATTCCTTTCCGTACTATTCACATGACTTGATAGAGCCACTGCATTCTAGCAACGTGAGCGGCTTTTCCCAATTTCATGGTCATTATCCCTTCCTCTACTGTCCAGGTTACGTTCATGCGACATCCTCTACATTCCCTGGCTTCTCATTATCCTCTTTCTTATCTCCAACATAGTTTTAATAACTCTTTCAAAATATTCCTACTCAGAGGAGCCTTACCCCTATAGAGTGCATCCCCAGGTGCCGGACTTGCAAATGCTCGCCAGCAGCTCCTGGCTGTTTAAGGGTAGGAGTGAAATAAAATACCCCCTGTGGACTAAAAGTCCAGAGGGAAAATTCTGCTAAATCTAGCTATGATAGGCCAAGAAAACCAATAGTAAATAAAGAACATGCTTTAAAACACGGAACAAGCCTTGGAAAACTTTGTTCAATGCTTTAAAACTGTTTTGTTTTTTCCAGCAATATTTCCTGTATTTTATTTTCCCAATCTATTGAAAGCACAGAAAACACAAGAGGACGGAAGTGCTTGCTGTATTTGCATCAATATAGAATATTTTGCTGCACAACTGTAGCTGCTCAATAGTGTAAAAACTGACAACGGCATCAACAGATTGGAACTATTTAGGCAAATGTTGCAGTTCATTCAATAAATGTATAGAGCAAAGAGGTTCAAATGGCAAATAATTCTAATTTTCCACTATTTGTAGGAAATTCTGTGCATTTAAACAGGTAAAGAAATTGAAAATCTGTTAACTTAGATTCAAGCTGAAATGTGTGTGTCCAAAAGAAATTGGACATTTATTTAACATCAGTTTTGTCTGAGAAACAACTCTCCTTCAAGTATCTCTCTACTGACAGTTCCAGTTTCACTGAAAACCATGGACATTGTACCAATTGAGAAGAATATAGGTTGACATAAAATCAAATAAAGCTGTTGACCTGCATTCCATTGTCATAAAATTTTCTTTTTCAACAATTTTACAATGATGTTATTTTGCAACAAAGAATCCAAAACTGACATGTAATTTCTGTTGGTATGTACGAGTTGCGTTTTCAGTAAAATTAATTGACAATACTGCTGATCATCTATGCGATAATTATATTATCTCACAGCAAGCCACACACAAAATTAACACAAGACAATGAATAACTGATAGAATTTTATCACAAATAGCTGTGCAGTGTCACAGTCTGAATGAAATAACTGAGAAATAATGCATAAGGAAGAGTTTGACAATGTTTTACTGCTACAATGCCCTAATGCTCTTGCAAATGCTGCAGTAACTGATGACATACTGGAAAACTTAGGTCTGTCAAGCAAACCAGTTGACACATGGAAGATTCTTGGCGTGCACAGATAGTCTTGACCCAGTTGTTCATCCAGTCATCAGATCGGGCTTTGTCAAATAGCCTTTTGCAGGCCTCCACCAAATACATCTTATGAATTAGAAGACCCAGATGATGAGTCTTTGACACACACTACTGATGACCCATTTGACCTTTCTGAATTCAGTCCCTAGCCACTTAGCCTACACAATGTAATACAGAATTTCAACACTATGGGTTAGTCAAACCTATTGATTAAAACATGTATTGATGACTTCAGCATGTAGTGCATTGAAGCAAAGCACTCTAACCACCTGTGAAGTATATTTACACAATTACGAGAACATGGATCGGTGATCAATCCCTGCAACTAAATCTTTGGAGCAACAGATGTGCATTTACGCATATATGTTAAATTTATCACAATAAGACAACACAGAAGTGACCTTTGCACTACTGAAATCCCAGCATACAAACTGTGGTAATATTTAGGCTTAGAAATTTTGATGACACCTTCATTAAATCATGCTCTCTTAGTACAAGTGTGTGTGTGTGTGTGTGTGTGTGTGTGTGTGTGTGTGTGTGTGTGTGTGTGTGTGTGCGCGCGCGTACCCACTAAGGAGGACATTAAAGTGGATCACAGAAAGATATTGCCTTAATGAAAAGGGCCTGTTGCGGAAATGACACTTATCTGACTCCACACTGCTGACACCTACAGAGCTTATGGCAAATGATCTATTTATTTTGACTGGAACGGCTTCCCAGCAATGTGCAATTCGTCAGTGGCAGCCCTTTGCATTCTTTACTTGGAAATTGTCACCCATACACAGAAACTTTGTCGACACACAACAGCACTGTAAGTTGCTTACACTTCCATCAAAAGTTTCAATATGTAATGCACTTTTCACTGCCCACAAGCGGTAACATCTGGTCTATACCAGAAGCTATAGAGAGGGTCACTGTGTCAAGTATACCTCGACTTCTTCAATCTGTTTCTCATGGACATAAAACCAACCAATAGTGATAAAAATGTGCTGGCAGCAATGGTGCCACACCACTTGGTTGATTCATTAGAGGGGACCAAATGGTGAGGTCATCTGCCCCATCAGATTAGGGAAGGAAGTCAGAGGGGCCCTTTCAAAGGGACCATCCCAGCACTCGCCTTGTGTGATTTAGGGAAATTAAGATAACTTAAATCAGGATGGCCAGATGCGGGTTTGAACCGCCGTGCTTCCGAATGCGAGTCCAGTGTGCTAACCACTGCACCACCTCGCTCAGTGCCACACCAATGATACAGCTGAAAAAGTATATTTTGAAGCTGTTTGAAATACTCATTACGTAAATGAAGAACTAAAAGAATATCTCGCTAATATCTTGCCTGCATAGATGTCCCACATAAAAATTCAGATCTGTAAAGGGCAGTTTCAACATATGTTGTACATCGCAAAGGTAAGTCCCATAAACCTATTGGTCAACAACAATATCCCTTCGAAAAAGTGTATCTTCATCTCTAATAATAAAAATTTATGAACAACTTTTGAATAATTCATTGTGTTTGACATTTCAAATCTTTAACCTCAATGGTGACTGTTGTGTCTAGACAAGACAGCCTAGACACAATGAGAGGAAGCCGAAAGGCACGCGCTACGCTCACGTAGATGGGCATGATGTCTGAAACAGGATACGTAATGAATGCTATAAAGAAAAGTACGTAGCTTCTGGAATACTTAACTTTAATCCATCCTGTTGGTACATCTGGAGATTGTGGTGACACAAGTGAGACTCTTTAGATACATGCAATGTTACTAATGGCGCCTTGCTAGGTCGTAGCCATTGACTTAGCTGAAGGCTATTCTAACTATCTGCTCTGCAAATGAGCGAGGCTTCGTCAGTGTGCATCGCTAGCTACGTCGTCCGTACAACTGGGGCGAGTGCTAGTCCGTATCTCGAGACCTGCCTTGTGGTGGCGCTCGGTCTGCGATCCCTGACAGTGGCGACACGCGGGTCCGACATGTACTAATGGACCGCGGCCGATTTAAAGCTACCACCTAGCAAGTGTGGTGTCTGGCGGTGACACCACAGTCATAATTACTTGAAACTGAGTATCTGAAGATGGTTGGTTGCTTGTGGTTAAGGGACTTAACAGGAAGATCATTAGTCTCTCAGTCCAGGGATAGCTTATCCGGAGTTTACAATGTCACCAGGAACGTGTTCTGATGATGAAAGTACATAGCAGCAGTAAAATCGAGGCATTTAAGGCAATCCAGATGTCGGAGCTGAGAAACAATTTACGCAGAAGTAACTGGATCAAGCCAAATAGGTAGGTCAGAGCAGATGAGGGGTTTCCCATGGCTCATTGAGGGGTTTCCCATGGCTCATTCATGGTGAGAAAAACATGACTGACATCAGACTCTCAACAATGCCTTGTGTGCAAAGACAATTTTGGAGCAAAATAAGCCTTCTAGTTGGGAGATTCAGAACAATCAAAGTTAAAAGTCTAAAAACATAATGGCCATCAGTTGGACCGTCAGCAATAAAAACAAGATGAGAGAAATACGTGAGGTAGCAGGTGGGTGATCTTGGGGCTCCGCATACGATGAGAGCCATCCTCCTGACCCATTATAGTCAAGGCATTAAAGAGCACCCACTAAGCAATCCCTACCATGGAAAATATGGTGTGGCAGAAAAAGAGGCAAATGCTTCTGAAAGCTATTAAAATTTAAAACAGAGTAAAAGAGATACAAAACTGGTAGGAAAGAGGCAACTGGAAAAGCATATAGGGCTGCGGATCCCCAAACCCAGCATGAAGTAGATGTCCCAAACCCATTCACCCCACCATGAATGTACTTTAAAGCCTTGTAACCGAGAATAAAAACCAATTTCACGGAGAAAGTGAAGAACCACGTCAACTGTTCATGAATCATCAATCAACACCAGAGGCAATGATTTGGAAGAAAATGCTTAACATGGAGGACCGGAAGAGGGGACGTACCACCAGGATCTGAGCTTCTGTCTGTAAGGCTCCGTAACCGCAATGTGGAAGAGACTCAGTATACAAAATGAATTAAACTAGGGTAAGTCTGGTACCACTGATACAGAGATGACATGGACAGGTGATTGCTTCTGGGTTAAACGGGAGGAGGAGTGCCATGCAGCAGTAATCTCCTCCATAGTTCAGATTTTCTTAGAGGGGCAGGAGCTTACCATACGTTGTTCCATCTGAAAGTGAGGAGAGGCATTATTTGCACCAGCAAATCCACACCCTGGGATTGTCAAAGCAAATGTGGGATAAGTAATTGCTCCTCTAGCCAAACGGTTGGCCAGTTCATTTCCTGGGATACCCACAAGCCCTGGGACCTAGAGGAAATTGTGCAAGTTGTCACGAATAGCATATATCACAGGACGAGAAGAGTAACAGCGATCAGAGGGCTGGGAGACTGCTCTTTGACTCACTGCAAATTAAAACGCAGTCAAGGGAAGCTCTAATAAAATGTACAGCTATGTTAATGGCCATTAGCTACATGTTCCTGGCAACAAATGTTGTTCCTGACTAGTGTGACTTGATAGCTGTTGCAAAGATTCGCAACCTGCTTTAGCTGTTCAGAAATGTAAAATAGTAAACCTCAGAAAACGAAAACTGTTGTATCCTATTACTACAATATCAATGAGTCACTATCTGACTCAGCAAACTCATACAAATATCTAGGTGTAACACTTTGTAGGGATATGAAATGATCACTTAGGCTCAGTTGTGGGTAAAGCACATGGTAAACTTCGGTTTACTGGTAGAATACTGGAGAAGTGTAATCAGTCAACAAAGGAGATTGCTTGCAAATCACTCGTGCGAATGTTTCTAGAAGATAACTCAAATGTGTGCGACACGTACCAAACAGGACTAACAGGGATACTGAATATATACAGAGAAGGGCAGCACAATTGGTCACAGGTTCGTTTGATCCATGAGAAAGTGTCACAAAGACACTGACGGAACTGAACTGGTAACCTCTTTAAGACAAACAAACGATCATGTGAAGTCTGTTAAAGGTTCAAGGATTGGTTTTAAATGACGACTCTAGGAATATACTACAACCTTCTACATATCACTCACTCACATATGGATCACGAGGATAAGATTAGAATGATCACTACCCCTCTCCCCACTAACTAACACACACACACACACACACACACACACACACACACACAAATCACTCTTCCCAAGCTCCATATGTGAACGGAATGGAAAGAAACTCTAATAACTGGTACAATGGGATGTATCCTATGCTATGCACCTCACAATGGTTTGCAGAACATAGATGCAGATGCGGAAGACACCAGCCATGGAGGGTACATAAAATGTGACGAGACCAAGTGAAGTTTTATGCCTTATGTAGGTAAAAAAAAAGGCAGAAATGAGGCGCTGACATTTAGAAAAATGCCTACTGGATTGCCACTTCGAACTTAATCAGATGGTCAGTTTGTATTATTCCTTGGAAATCACATTAATAGAGAGACAAAAGGCCGCAAGATTCGAGAATCCAGTATAATTTGCCAGCAACCATCCTCGTTTCTGCATCAGAAAAGTAAGCAGGTAAGATGAGGATACAATCGCTGTTGCGGAGTGGGTCACAACATATTCAGTTGCAAAGCATGTTGGTGAGGTTCATCAGTCAGCACATGTCAAAAGACGATGTTTTGACTGGCTTAAGGATTGTGTCAATGACACTATCTCGCCATTACAAAGGGAAAACACCTTCGAGGCAAATACAGTTCAATATTCTGAGCAGATGTAGACTTCTGAATAACACTTTGATATTGCATTATCTGACTATGGATTGGGGCCGTACCTTACAACAAGGCAAGATGCTAAAGCAGTTCCCTGTAAGTGAAAGGTTCATTCTATCATCCTTTGTAGGAGGAGTGGGGGTGCAACATAGACGCATGCCTTCAACTTCTTTTCACATTAGAATGGTAGCCAGGTAAGATGCGGACACCATTGCTGTTGCAAAGTGAGTCACAAGCTATTCTGAGGTCCAGTCATGTCCCAGTACCACTGGCATGGGTGCGGGTGGGATAACATCAATTAACAATGGCTTGGAATCCGACGGCGTGGGGGGTATCGAGTGCTTCCAGGGTCACCAGAGTAGTATTCTCCTCTTTCACATCTTTTAGTGCCCAAGATTCTTGGAAGGGCATATATATAGGGACAGGTAAATTTTGTAAAAGCAACAACATGAATAATGAAAAATTGGTAGATTTTAACAAAATAACATGAACTTTACGAATTTCACAAAATACAATGAAAATTTATCATCTTTTTGTATTGAAAATGTTATAAATCTGAGGACAATTTTTGTAAATATTCGGAACTGAAGTTGCGTTTTGCCTTCTTTTTCCACAAGGCTGAGGTTCGTGTATAATCTTAAAATGAAAGTTTGTTTCCTTTTGTGAGTTTCTAGGAAGACTTGTCCTGAAAAGGTTCCCTACCACCAGCTGATGCTGGAAGAGGAAGCTGCTTCTCCAGCTGAGTGGGGGAACTGCTTCACAAAGACGGTGTTGGAGGAACCATGAATGAGGAGAGCAGTGGTAGGTGCCATCCAAAATATTACCAAAAACCATGAATCACTAAAATTGCAAAATAATAGCAAATTTGGCAATAGACATACTGATATAAGAAAAAAAAACACTACCAGCAAAAGTGGCAAAAAACACCAAATGTTGCAAAAATTGCACCACATATGGAACAAAAGGTAACACCGAATCTTTAAAAAACAGTTGCAAGCTTGGCAGAAAAAGACGCCACAATCGCAAAAAATCATTACACTAATATTGATTAAAACATGTAAAAGGAAACAAACAACATCAAAATCGGCAAAAAACAGTAACAGGGAAGTTCACAACAAACTAATTTGACAACAAAATAGAACTGAATTTGGCAAAAATAGTACCAACATTGGCAATAAATAACACCAAAACTAGCAAAGTAACACTGAAATTGGAAAAAAAGCACAGACTTTGGCCAAAACTAACACCAATTTTAACCATGAAATAAACTACTTTTTCTCATATCTACTTATCTGCTGTAGGCCAGCAGATGGCTGAAGGGTGGGTAGTGCTGGGACCCACAGGCCACAGCTCCTTCAGCCATGGCTGGTGTCAGGACTTTGATATGTGGGTTTCCAGGAAGATGGGTCCCAGAAGGGAGCCCTGATATCAATTGATGCTGGAAGAGGAAGCCACTACTCCAGTTGGGTGGGCGAAGTGTTTCCCAAAAATGTAGTTACAGGAACCACGAGTGTGGAGAGCAGTGGTAGATATGGTTTGGAAAAAACTGAAATATGGGTGTGACAGCAATGACTTGGGTAACTCACACCAACATGATGGAGGTGTTTATATTTTTTGTTGCCTCAGTACATGGCAGATATAGAAGGCAATCAAATGATTTATATTCTGGTATGGAAATACGGAACCGTCTGATCCCACCCGTCTGCTTTGACCCATGACGTCACAAATATGGCGGAAACAAAAACAAACACACACACTTTCCACAAGAAGCCTAATGACACTAACGGGACAAGCGTGGGAAATGGGATGTTTTGCGCGGGGGGGCAAAATAAATATAAACAAATTTAGACACCTTGCGTAGCTACAACGTGTAAGTGAAGACAACCATGCATGAATACCCACCCACCTCCCCAGGGGTCATAACCCCTGCAACCCATAGAAGATAAAGATGCTTCAGTAGCTGATTAGTGTTTTTTGTATTTAAAAAAAAAATCTCACGGGATAGAACGAACAGATCAGAAAGATAAATATAATAAACTAAAACAGAAATTCGAGGAAACAGATAACTAAAATAAATAATAAGTGTTTTTAAATTAAAAAAAAAAAATCTCACGAGATAGATCAGAAAAGTAAATAAAATAAGATAAAACAGAACTGGAGACAGCCACACTCAAACCAAACTCCGCGCCGTCATGACGTCACACACGACAACACCCTTACGTCACGGGTCAAAGCTTCGGACGCTTCTGTCGACCCTCTTGTATTTCTTTTTTTTTTTTTCAAATACTGTGCAAACCAGAGAAAGTGGTGAATGCTGTTCAGTACAACTGATACACAAAAGGTGGTTGTCCATAAGGATGACCTTCATGGAGTCGATCGTCCACAGATTCTGCTGTGCAGTGGGGTGACATTACCACAATTTACACATTGGAGACATGACCAAAGTGTACACATCAGAGATCACATTTCGTATCACACTTCTATACCATAACTCCAACTTTTTCTGGGAGAAAATGTCCTTCAATGGAAAAGATTAAAGTACCTGTTCAGTTATTGTTGGGGTCTTCTTGCATAAGCCTTGTCATTCAAGATCAGCTCATATCGTCTTTTCTGTCTGGAGTTAAACATCTCTGTCAAAGATAACTCTTTACACTATATTCAAAGTTTTACTTGACAGAATAGTCACTGGTATGTAACCCAGTCATTCAAATGCCTGAATAGCTTGAGAATGTGCAGCACATGAGGTTTTAATCAATAGTGAACCACATAAAATTTTTCCCAATGAGTCAACTTCTCCATATTTGTCTTCTGTGTGTTCCTCAAAAAATAACTGTTTTGTCACCACAAACATAGCTCCATTTGTTCTAGTACAAACCATGAACTGAGAAAATTGCTTCAGTCCCAGTATGGCTTGTCCCTCTTCCCATGCACTAATCGACTCTGTATAAAATGAAGTAAAGAAACCTATTAACCATCTAACATAGGTGCTTCTCACAGAGCCTTTCCAAGCAAGTATTCCACATGAAGAATTAATTTTGCATTCTCAGACTGGTTTATGAAGGCCAGTGTTACCATGGCCAGAACAAAGCATTGCCATTAAGGTACTCAAATACAATATCAACAAACCATCTAGCACTAAATATTTCCATAAAAAAATTGTGCCCCAACTGCAACTTTTGTCAAAAAACATTAAAAGTTTTATGGATGGATAAGGAGAAAACTTATTTACTCAATTTATTATCGGCATAAGCACTCTTGTATACCTACATTCAATTTTCTTCTTAGTTCCTAGATTTTAATTTTCGCAAATATCTTGTGCACCAACACTTGAGGTAAAGCAAATACGCTTCAAATGTTAAGCACTGTGGTGAAGTTTCAAAACTCCAGTTTGGGCACTGACAGCTTATTCAAATTAGTAAAAGACAGATATTAATTCTATTGTGAAAGCTTCCATGGTATATTGTTAATTATATACTTACGCCAATAATACCATCATGCAGTCTCAGTGAAACTGAGCACTGTGCGTGTTCCTGTGAGCACATACAGGATAACTATCAGACAAAAGTTTGTAAGTGGCCCCAACTGATATGTACATGGCATTGCAACTGCAGAGTTTGCCATACATATTTCTGGTTCAAGTATGTGTACACAAATCCAACTTTAATACTAGTGTACACTTTTCAGAACATTAAAATACTCAATACCTATTAAGTACAGATAATTATCTTATCCAGAATCATTTTTATATATGATATTTGTGTGTCATGCATTACATGTGCTTCCGTCTTGGTGACTGAAAATGTGTCAGGTTTTTAAAGCACTTTCAGTACACGAGTATGAAACTGCAAACATAGGGTTAGAGCGAGATAGTGTTATCGAGCAAGATACTGATTGTGGTGTCAGACTTATTTCTAGCATGACCTGAAGTATAGGACAGGTTCAAAGTGACAATTCGGTTATAAGTTCATGAAGCCAATGAATGTGAGTACAAAATAAATGTTGTAGTAACAGACTAATATGAGCATAGCCCAAGATCTATGTTCAATCTTTATATGAGTTTTCAATAAAAACAAGTCACAAGGTAAATTCAAGAAACCTGCATTATACAATACACACAATCTCCAATGAATATTTTTGTGAATATTAGGTAGACAACTAAGCAACTGTTGATGCAAACAGGGCTCTTTCATGGTGTCACCAATTTCACATATATTAATTTGAGTTACTATAGACAGAGAACCTTAAGCCATACAAACTGTTGAGAACTTTCTCTTGTTAAAACAATATTCTTTAAAAGTGATACAGGTGGCTTGGCAACAGATTCCCCAAGTCTATGAACTGTAGGTAATGCAAAGTTCAGAACAAACTCTGCCCAAGTTCATATATCTTTCCAACATTTGCATGACAAATTCTAGCATATTAACACCATACAATAATAAATTGTGAACAATAACTGATCACGTTGCATATGGTATAGTGTTTCACTGATAAGCACATCCAAAAGTGAATAGTGTCATACTGTGTGTGTGTGTGTGTGTGTGTGTGTGTGTGTGTGTGTGTCTTACAGAGAACTGACAGACGCTAAGATATACATACGCAAACCATCCCATGAAAGCCTACTTACTATGTTTCAAGAACCAGTGGTAAACAAGGAATAAACTACACCACCTATGTATGGCCCCCGTAGGAATTATGGAGATGTTTATGCAATATCCTGGACTATAAAAATGCACCTCACAATTGTTTGCAAAGTAGGGGCTACAGATATCTTATGTATACACTGACCTAATGTTCTATTCTCCCTACCATGATTTAAACCTTCCTGTTTTTCCACTACATTTTATAACCATGCCTAAATGAATACATAGTCCAGCTTTGCTAATTTCTTTTGTGTTAGCATGTATCCTTCACGATTATTACCATGACATTTGCGACCAATAAAGGTAATGACACACCTTCTCAACTATTATTACTAGTAGTGATTTTGATGAGAAAGAATACTGAGTCTATACTTCAACTGTTCATAACTACCAAACCGCTGATCCCCTAAAACAAAGTTCTGGACCAAGGTATTTAAATAACATAATGGAAGGTCTGCTGGTAAGATCAACATTACTACTACATGGGTAATCCACAGACAACATACACATACGAATTTTTAAAGCACAGAAATGTCTACTCAAACCCACCATTTAACTATATCAACATACAATGAAAAACTGGTTTTTTTGGCTTTCATGTGCATGATAGTTTTTCTTAAACGAATGTAATGAAATAGCATGAATTCAAATTAACACATTAAGCACCAATAAGGTTGGGTTGTTAAAATGACCAACAGTTCTTGCTTCAAGAGTTCAAGCAAGAAAAATTCACACTGTTCCAAAAAACCTCTTTTTTAGAATCCTGCACTGTAAATCAAATGGCATTAAATTAACCAAAATTTAGTACATAGCAGATTCAATTAAAAGAAATTTGATCTGGGGGGGGGGGGGGGGGGGAATAAAATAAATGCAGCTCATCTGGGCGACGATTTGTGCGAAGAAAGTGGCCAGTGAGCCCAGAATACAGACAGAATAGCGTGTGATTAGAAATCCAAAATTTTAAGGAGTAGGCCCTACAGCAGAATCTACCACAAAATTAGTAAAAGATGCACAGGTAACACCAGATCTGAAACAGGCACCAAGCCAGTGGCAAAAAGCATAAGCCTAAACCTGGAAAATGGAGACGTATCTTATATAATCTCAGTAACTAACACAATTAAGAAGTATTTTTAACAGAATAGCAAATGATCTTATCCAAAGCAACTTTCAGACTCCTAATGTGCATTACATTAAAAATGACACGTCTCACTTCAAAAACAAAATGAAACTAACGGGATAATTGCAGAAAACTGGAGGTTTAAGATGGGGGACAAGCTAGACTTACAACAATAAAAAAACCAACCCAAAACAAACAGTTAAAAAATTAAATTACAGCATTCTGCTACACCAACAAAACCACAAGAACTGGACATTTCCCTTGACCTACAGAGCTCAACCACAGCTACTGATACCAAAAAAACACCACCTACAACTCCATAAAGTGGAACCAATCCCCCCCCCCCTTCCTATCACAACTCAAGAACCCAAATACCTCATATTCACTACATCAATTAAAACACAATCAACCTACCACAAATATACAACACAAAACATCACAATAATTATACAATAAAACCAACAAACACACACACACACACACACACACACACACACACACACACACACACACACACACGTGCACCAACAATGCCACGCCACAAATGTGACACCTAACATACTCAGCAATAAGACCGAACATCTGCAGAAACTGTAATCATCACCCATCTCAGAACGTAATGATACACTTGTGAACTTCACTGTCAAATCCACAGCTAATGAAATAGCAATAAAAAAAATTGACTATTTCCACAGGACAGCCTCATCAGACCTAGCAAAAATACCAAAGATACAAACAAAAAAGAACCTTAATAACTCACTGAAAACACAAACAACCCACATCTGCACCAACTACCTAAACTTAAAACCACCTTAGCACAATGACAACCAAAACCCAAATGAATGCAATACCACAAGTTAAACTATCAGAATTGTAAGCAACATAAGCAGACAAGATTTGTGCTGCCCTCCTTTTCCTGACACTAAAGATAAGGACTTTCCATGCCTGTAAATATTTGAAACAATAGTCTTTACAAGAGAATATTTAGGAACCTCCTGTGTATACCATAAAAACATCTCAGTGCACAGCACAGAACAAGAAATGGCAATAACATCCATGTCTCCTATGTGAGAACCTCAACCTACCAGAAAAGTGTTCATAACATACACAGTTACACAATCACATCCGTAACATCGAATTATTAAAGGAAGAAAGCTAGCTCAAAAAACAGGTTAAGTCATTTCTCACTGGCCAAAGTTTCTACTCTGTAAATGAATTATTTACCAATTAACATGGAATCTTATAAAGTAAAATTACCAAACACATTACAGCAATCATGTGTGGTAAATTGCACAAAGCAGTCACTTGTGAAAAATTCTATTATGGTTGTTATATACACATAATCTATATCCATTCAGTATTTTTTAAATTGACATTGTGACTGTGCTATCTCACTACCTACTATGGGTGGGAGAAAAATGATATGTCCGACAACTTTACTCTCACGTACTTCCCGGAAAAAAAGAACTCCTAGCTTCCAGCGGCTAGTAAATTAATTAAAACGAAACTATACCATAAGGCCACTTGGAGAGAGTGATTAAGTTTTCGTCGAGCCGTTACACATACTATGCGAAATTTTTTCCCGTACTTGAACTTACTTGAGCAGCAGCAAATATCTTCTGTACCGACGCTGAAATTTCTGGTCCAATACCGTCACCAGGAATGAGGGTCACTTTTTTCGGCCCTGAGCTACTGTATCGTCGCAAAGGAGCCGCCACCACTCCGTTAACCTGAAAATCAAATTGCTACATAGTACTTGCACATTGACACCGATTCGCCGGTACTTGCTAACTACAGTGTATCTGCGTTTTCATACGTCATAATGAAGATAACTCGTTTTACCAACACAAATCCCTATACCTATTAAGGATGTGAATTAACACGCCACAAGATATGTACCAAAACTGAATTTTACAGGTAAACTCGAATTCTTATGCTATAGAATGAACGAAACAAATTGCAATAACGTTGAAAAACAATGTAATTCATAAAACTTCACGACCTTACCAAGTGCCTTAGTACTCTGCCAGCCATTTTCCTTGTGGAGGCAGATCTTCACCGAAACCTCGGTGAAAATAGATTGCAACATCTAATAGGTCTCGCAAGATGCCAAGTTCTTTGGAAGAGGCCGCGCGACGTCGTCTGCAAGCAATAGGCGCCAACTTGAAAGTCCGGTGTACACCATTATCAACTGTAAACAAAGCAGGGCGAGGATTCATAGCAACTAAAATTTTCCATTGCTGTGCTCGAATTTGGATGAACCAAAAATATGTCTCCATCGTTTGTTGCTAAGACTAAGGAGAAAGGGAAACAACGGACGCGCAGTAAACAGATTAATTGAAATTACTGCAAGAGATACGTCTGGAAGAAGGTATTTCACATACATAATAACTCTCGCGTGAAGGTCAGTGTTTGAATAGAGACACCTAATACAATTTTTGCACGAAGTGATAAGGTAAGCAGAGGGACTGTAGCATCGGCGCCATTATGAGACGTTGACATTTTTATTCGTTTTAACAGTTACTGCTTGGAGGAAAAGATTTGCTCCTATTTTCAAGATGCTATTGACAGAAGAGAGGAGAAATATATATGCTTCTACAAAAACTAGTTTAGTTGGGTAATGACGGAAAACAAATGTATTTGGCCTTATCAATGGCATGACCCTTTCATTCACCTTAACTGATTTCCGTAAATTGGGGAAACCAAAGTCAAATTAGTCGGAACGATAAGCTGAACCAAGCCTGGTACTTTATATGCTGCATTTAAACCAATTAATGGGCACACACAGACTTGGAGCGCGCCTATATACATATTGGTCAATGTATATATCAGTAATAGTACTTCCGTCTACATGATTGATACCTTGTTCGCTTATTAAATAATACGGAAGTTGACTTTAAAGAGATGCTCGATACACTACAATAGCAGCCGACAGGAACCTTGTCTCGTGGCTCATTAGTAAAGATGAGTGGAACGTAGTGCTATTTCTTACTTGCAAACCAGATAGACACACAGATTATAAAAATAACAGAAGTTATACGACAAACCGAACGAACCAACTTACAATCACTTCACGTAACAATTACATCCAAGTAACAATCACTGAACTCCTTTCTTCGGCGTGTGAAAGCACTTGACACTAAATTCTCAAATAGTCAGTAGCCCTGTCTGCTGTAAAGCAAATGGTGAAACTGAAGGTACATCCACTCACATTGTTGTAAGACTGGCGATAGTTGTCTCCGTTGAGTGAAGTGAGGGCTTGACATAGCGACACTATAATAGAAAAATTGTGCCTGAAGTCCAATATCACACTGGCTAAGTACTGTATATATTTTGTCTATGTACATTTTTTCTCATATAATCTTACGATCCGCGAAGTCTCTTTAGGTTTCTTAGCCATTATTTGAACCTCAGTTGCGGTAAGTGAATGGATTCTTTCAAAATGAATTGAAACACACTTCTGCGAGGAATCATTCTTCTCAGCAGATTTCGTAAGTTGGTTATATGCCAGTAAAATAATTCAAGCATATTACTCGCGCAAAGTTGACACTCGGCGCTGTGGCTGATGGGGGCGACTGTAAATGGGAAATGCCTTTAATAGTTATCCCAAATTAATCTGTTTCTATATACACAAATGATGCAGGGGATCAATAAAATAATACAATGTACTCTACCTCTACATCATCTTGCCAATCTCTGAGTTTAATTCTCCTGTAATAAATTGCGAATCTTGACTATTTTTTACCATGTATCGCATTTGCAAGTACAGAACGCCATTAAGCATTAAAGGGGACAAGTAACGTGATGCAGACTTCACTTTTTTCATTATTATTATCGCTGACAAGTAAATATCTACAAATCGCAGTTCTGTTGTATCACCACATTCTAATACGTATGTCTGTCCAAAGAAACTTAACATCGTAATTCGGGATAACACAGGCACTGCAATATCGTATTTATCCGCCGCCACCGAGCAAACTACTTTCAAGTACTCGTAAAATGTCTCACCTTTACTGGAATGGAAGTTTGGATCTGGCCGTGGATCGTTCACGGCTAGCCAAATGATAAGGATACCGCTCGGTAGAAGCGGTAAATCCAGGTTCGAGTCCCGGTCGGGCTCAAATTGTCATTGTCGTCACCCCAATCTACAGCTGTATTTTCCAATAGGCGAAGTGACTCTCACATGCTCAGTTTGGGTTTCAGTGGAACACACCACCTCGAACTCGTTGGTTAGGGGGATGGGTGTAACATAATAAGTTCTTCCTGCTCCCTTTCTTCTTTGTATAGGACGCCTAGGCCTACCACTGACATAACGCTCGCAGGTAAGCGGATGAATACTGATAAGTCTCTTTACTTCCTGCAGAAGAGACACTATTCACAGGAGAGAATAGTACTTGCGATTTCCTTGCTATCCTTGATACATGGCTCTCGGTTGTCCTCCCAATACACCAGTTCGCAGCAGCTTCAGATCGCTTGGCAGTAGTCAGGACGATTTGCAGCTGCTTTCAAAGAGCAAATAACTCGTCCAGCTTTCAAAGAGCAAATAACTTATCCGGTGCATGAGACCTCAGCATACCCACGGGCTGCAATGTGCTTGGCGCAGTATTTTACAGAACAGTAAATAAATAACGTTAAAATAAGCTTGTCCATTATCTTTTAATTTAAAGGTCTGATACACTATAAATATTACCAGCGCCCTATTAGAACTGAAGAGATACTAATTGCTAATTGTTTACTCATTACGGACTATTTTTACAAAACTAATTTCACGTACAGAGCTTGTGGCGTGTGAGACTGTCACAGGATGTACAAAACCACGGCGACAATGATGGATTTTTATGGGTTTCCATCTGCATGAACCACAGAAATGATGTTTGTCCGTCAGCCATTAGCAAACGATGGCTTTCCCTGAACACTTGGCTTTGGGAGAAGTTACAAGCGTTGTCAGCATACAAATAAAAGTGTGTCTGGGGTAGCCTAAAAGCCAGAGGGATTTCTGTGGCGTACAAAAAAGGCAATTAGTGGAAAAGGGACCACAGCTAAGGGGAAGGAGTGTTACTGACATAAAAGGCTTTCTTTGAGCAATAGCGTTTTCCAGAAAGGCTGAACGTTGAACAGCCGTTTTCTGGGAATTCAACTGAAATAAACTCACGCGCAGATATTCTTCAGATATAATTGTTAGTTTTGCACATCAGCGAAAATTTGTTACATAGATTTTTACCAATAACGAACGACATTGATAAGTAATCATAATATTTGAAACAAACACGAATAGAAAAACGAAAATTGTGCTTATCTTATTAAGTAGTCTGTGGTCATATCTATATTTCAATGTTACTACCTACCAGCCCAATGGGTTTTGTAGCATACGTTCAGAATTATTGGAAGATACGATAATTTTAATGTCAAATTTTTGAGATTGGCTAAACATTTGTTGCATACTGCACAAAGAATAATAATTTGGAAACAGTCCTGACATTTATAATTGCGTAGCTATCTGCTGCCAGCATCAGTTCAGAGATAGGTTTCCTGAGTATCGTCCCGCGTCACAATGTAAAAAAAACCATACCGGAGAGACCAACATTTGGGCCACAGTTATAGTGGCCTTCCACTGGGTCTACTGATCAGTAGACCCAGAAGACGACCACTACAACTGTGGCCGAAACGTTGGTCTTTCCGGTATGGTTTTTTACATTATGATGTGGAATGATGCTCAGAGAAAACTTTCCTCTCAGAGATTCCTTGTGCGTTTTATGGCACTTAGCAGAATTGGTGCCATACATTGATAGATATTTTAGTAGCAGTTTCTCTCGCGAGACAATATTTAAGGTCATTAATTTTACATATATTGTGCTTGTTGCAAAAGTGAGTGGGAACATAACAAATGCAATCATAATCTTTTCTGAGTAACTACAATCTAAGTGTTCAAACTAGCGTACAGGGATCTAATTGTTTCAAAATTACTATCCAGCCCTTTACGTGGTTAATACAGAATCGAAATTAAGCTTCTGACACCTGTATTTGACAGTTCAGACTCAAGTCTGAGTTTGTGAGTGGAAGGACATTTAAGATACATTATTAGACTGTCAGCGACTTTAAGGATGGTTGAAAATGCGAAACTTTGGTATTGGGTCCGTGGTAACGAACGAACTGTGTTACAAAGAAGGGATACATTACATAACTCGTCATCGAAAAATTGTAACTCATCTTTTCACTGGCAAAAAGATTCCGGATGAGTCCCTCCTTCGGATTTCCGGTTGGGGACTGTTGGCAGGGTGGTGACCATAAGAGAAGTACTGAATAGCCGACGAAAGGGTAACATTATACGGATCAGATCGTGGAATGTCAGAAATATGGATGTAGTAGGAAGGGCACACAATCTGAAAATGAAAATGCAAATGCTCAGTCTAGGTATAATGGGGGTCATTGAAGTACAATGGAAAGAAGATAGAGATCTTTGGTCAGACGAATATAGCGTAATATCAACAGCAGCAGAAAACAGTGCAACGGGAGTAGAAGTCGTCAAGAACAGTAAAGTAGATCAGAGAATAAGTTACTGTGAACGGTTCAGTTATACGATTATTCTCACCGGAACCGACGGTAAACCAGTGCCAACAACAGTCAATCAGAAGTCGAAGAGAGGGGGAAAGTACAATCATAAGGAAAAAAAAAGACGCACCACGAAGGAATTACCCAAGTGGGACGGAAATCGCTAGACATGACGTCCTCGCATAGATAAACAAATGATTAAAACTTCAGAAAAAGTGCATGTTTTATCCAAGAGAAAGCGCTTCACGAACTGAACAGATCAATAATGCGTTGGTCCACCTCTGGCTCTTATGGATGCATGGTTGGTTGGTTCGTTTGAGGGAGGGGACCGAACAGCAAGGTAATCGGTCCCATCGGACTGGGGAAGGATTTGCCTGTAGCGATTTAGGGAGATTACGTAAAACCTAAATCAGAACGGGGGGACGTGGGTTTGAACTGTCGTTCTCCCGAATGCGAGTCCAGTGTACTAACAACTGCGGTACCTCACTAGGTGCAGTTATTTGGTTTGGCGTTGATTGATCGAGTTGTTAGATATCCACCTGAGGGATAGAGTGCCAAATTGTGTCCAATTGGCACGTTAGATCGTCAAATCCCGAGACGGTAGTTGGGTCCTTCCCATAATACTCCAGACGTTCTCAATAGGAGAGGGACCTGGAGACCTTGCTGGGCAAGGAAGGGTTTGGCATGCACGAAGACAAGCAGTAGAAACTCCCGAAGTGTGCGAGTGGGCGTTATCTTGCTGAAACGTAAGCACAGGATGGCTTGCCGTGGAGGGTAACAAAACAGGACGCGGAATATCGTCGATGTACTGCTGTGCTGTAAGGGCACTTTGCATGACACAACCAAAGCGGTCCTGTTATGAACAGAAATTGCACCCCAGACCACCACTCCTGGTTGTCGGGCCGTATGGCGAACGACAGTCACGTCGATATCCTGCTGATGCCTGGGATGTCTCCAGACACATCTTCGCTGCTCATCTTCGCACAGTTCGTAGAGAGACTCACATCTGAAGACAATGCTACTGCAGTTATTGAGACTCCAGGCTCCGATGACCGGTGAAGACGTGTCTGGAGACCCCCGGACAGTGATGGAGTACCACCATAACTGTCGCCCGCCAATGACCTGAGAACCAGGAGTGATGGTCTGGGGTGCCAGGACACCTTTGGTTGTCATCCTCAGCACCCTTACAGCACAGCAGTACATCGACGATATGCTACGCCCCTTTTTGTTGCCCTTTAAGGAAAGGTATCCTGGGTTTATATTTCAGCAAGATAATGACCGCCCGCATACGGCGACAGTTTCCACTGGTTGTGTTCGTGCTTGTCAAACCCTACCTTGGCCAGCAAGATCGTCAGATCTCTCCCCTATTGAGAACGTTTGGAGTTTTATGGGCAGCGCCCTCTAACCAGCTCGAGGTTTTGACTATCTAACGCTCCAGTTGCACAGAGTTTGGCATGAATATCGCTCAGGAGAACAGCTTACAACTCTGTCAATCGATATCAATTGATTGCGTAAGGGGCAGAGGAGGAGCAACACATTATTGACTTGCTCACTCTGTGAAGCTCTTTCCTTTGAATAAATCATCCAGTTTTTCTGAAATTGTAATTATTTGTTGGTCTGTACACGTTCGTCCAATCTAGCGATTTCCGTCCTATTCGGGTAATTCCTTTGAGCCATGCTGTGGCTCGCATTGGTGCTGTTTGTAGGTTTCCGTCGTCTGTTGGAAGCCAGACCATATCATTTAGTTGACATGGTTGCAGGTGTTTGTCTTCTTCTCGTGTTGACTGGCGCCACTTGGTTTCGCAAGAGTTGCCTGTCCACTAGTGGCTGCAGCAGCAATTATCGATATGTAGTAACTGTGGCCCTATCTTTGGGGAGACGTCGTGCTTCTTCTGGGTCGTGTCAGTGTGCACTTCGCTTGGGGACTCACGAGGAGCCAGGTCCATGCAGTGCGAGAGCATGTCGAGACCGCTGGCAGCGCGCATGGGCTGCCGGATTGAAGGCCTGTGGTCACGAGGGTGCACGACCTCCTCGTAAACTGGATCCTGCAAGCTTTAAGGTGAGTTCATTTGTA
Organism: Schistocerca serialis cubense; assembly: GCF_023864345.2. Classification (NCBI taxonomy): domain Eukaryota; kingdom Metazoa; phylum Arthropoda; class Insecta; order Orthoptera; family Acrididae; genus Schistocerca; species Schistocerca serialis. The sequence continues at coordinate 599,074,948 of NC_064644.1, read as the reverse complement.
TTCAAGTAGAGAAACCTCCACCATGGTGAGAACTTGCGATTCTCCAGTGACTTGGATTCGTGTTGCTACTCGTAGTGTTGCTAAGGTGAAGAGCAGTGAGTGGAGTGCTTGGGGAAGGTGGATCTGATTAGCTTCCCTGGACTTCTAATTACTATTTATTGCGTTCAGTTTGTTACTATTTGTTAAGTTCAACCAGCAGAATGTTTCCCACCTCGTGGCCTCTAACGCCCCAGTTACCTGCCCTGGGGGTCAATGTATGTAACGGAAGTGTACGTTTCCTCGCCTTGCCGCTGCTATCCGGTGAGACGTGTGGTTTTGGCAGCTTTCTTAATTGTAGGTTGGTTGGCGATTCTTCTACTTTGGTGGTAGTGATTCCATTCTCGTTCCGGGCGCTCTAGCACAGTACATTCTGCAGGCGGAGTCCAGACCGCCAGTTCCGTCTTTGGCGTATTTTTACATCTTTTCATTTGGTTTATTGGACGTCAGGTAGCCTCAGCAAGATTATCATTATCATTCGTTAGACTGCCACTAGCCTGAGTTTCCATCTTGTGAAGCGAATGCAACTCTTGGCTGCCTATCTCATCGCTCGCGAAACTGTTTTTGACGGACCTACTCAGAGGTCGATTCCTGGTGCACCGTCTGTGACTGGCCCTTTTGTTTTATTATTGTATTTGCTGTTTTACTGTATGTTTCTAAAAGTTTTGTATAATTGCCATTCTTGGCGTTACAACATGTTTAAATGTTTGTGCTACCAAGTTTCGAATCATTTTGTCTCACTCGTTTGGTCAACAGTTGCCTGTCTTTTTAAATTAACCTTTGCTATTGCATTGCTGTCTTACAGTGTGTTTGTTAATTTTTTTTATAATTGCCATTCTTGGCGGTAAAGACCTTCAGCCGTGACAGTGGTTACTTACCTTAAAATTCTAACTGGGATCACAGTGACTTGCTTTTAAAACATTGTTTGCTGAGTCTGTATTTTATGCTCATTTGGTAACACACTGAAAGCATTATTAAGTACACAGTTGTTTATTCTTTCAGTAATAACGTGTGGTATCTTTATTTATTGCTGAGTCCTGAATTACCGTTTTAAAATAAATGTGTATAATTGCAAAAGGGATCCGATAGTAACCGATTACGACCCCGTCCACAATCGTAACCGAATCCTACCTTCCTTGACTACCAGGTTTCATCCTTTGTGGTGCGTGTTTTTTTTCGTTTGTTTTGTCTTAGAGTGTATATGAGGAAATTGAAAGTGTAATTCAGTATGTTAAGGGAGGTAAAAACCTTATAATCATGGAAGATTGGAACGTGGTTGTAAGGTATAGAAGAAAGAGTTATGGGAGAATATGGACTTGCAGTAGGAATGAAAGAGCGGAAAGACTGTTTGAGTTCTGCAATAATATTCAGCTAGTAACAGCAAATTCACAGTTCGCAAATCGCAAGGAAAGGAAGTGTACTTGGAAAGGGCTTGGAGATCCGGGGAGATTAAAGCTGGATTACATTAGGATCAGAGAGAGATTCCGAAATCAGATGTTGGATTGTAAGGCGTATACAGGAGCAGATATAGACTCAGATCAAAATTTAGTAATTATGAAGACTAGACTGGAGTTTAAGAGCATCATCACGAAAAACCAATCTAATTTGAAGTAAGATACTACAATAATGAATACCGCATTAGTGAGTTCAATCGAATAGGACTGGATATATCTAAAAAGTGCAGTCACGTAATTTGGGTAGGTAAATATAGATACAAGAAAGCTAACTGCAGAGAAATACTGGGAAACAGAAGAAATATCTTGTGGTGTCACCGCCAGACACCACACTTGCTAGGTGGTAGCCTTTAAATCGGCCGCGGTCCATTAGTATACGCCGGATCCGCGTGTCGCCACTGTCAGTAATTGCAGACCGAGCGCCACCACACGGCAGGTCTAGAGAGACGTCCTGGCACTCGCCCCAGTTGTACAGCCGACGTTCATAGCAATGGTTCACTGACAAATACGCTCTCATTTGCAGAGACGATAGTTAGCATAGCCTTCAGCTACATTTGCTATGACCTAGCAAGGCGCCGTATTCAATTGATATTTATTATGTGAAGCATGTGCCATAAAGAGAGATGTTCTACAATTGTGGATTAAAGTTAAGTATTACATCATCTACGTACTTTATTTGAAATTCTCAAGATATTGTCCTGTTCCAGACCTCACGCCAGTCAGCGTGTAATTAAACGCGTGCATTTCGGCCTCCTCTAGTAAAACAGTGTTGGTTCTTCTGCCAACACTACAAATTGGCGACGAGTCTCAAAAGGGTCTTCTTTTTTCTACTTGCTTAATTTACTTGTGTCATGGCTTCGCCACAATCTCCAGATGTACTGTCCGAATTTTATCGCTTGCAGAATCAGCAGACGCAGGCCTTATTGGATGCCCTTGGACAGCTCGTCCAGGGTCAACATGCAATGCAAAACGATGCGGCAGCCGCCGCTCCACAGCTGCCGCAGCCACAACATGCAGCTGCACCACCTTTCCGTCCATTTGATGCGGCACTGGAAAGCTGGACGGAGTGGTCACGCCAATTTGGATTCCATCTCGCCGCCTACAGAATTCAAGGTAACGAGCGGCAGCCTCACTTATTGGCGTGTGTAGGGGTGCAGACGTACCGTGTGATAGTGAAATTATTTCCCCGCCGCGACGCAGCAACTCTGTCCTACGAAGAAATTTTGTCTGCATTAGATGCATATTTCAAGGAATCAGTCAATGTAGTTGCAAAAAGGTATATGTTCTTTCGTACAAAACGTACGGCCGGTCAAACTAATCGGGAGTGGGTTGCAACTTTGCAAGGCCTTACTAGGGATTGTGCTTTTGAGTGTGAATGTGGACTCCCTTATTCAGATACTATGGTACATGATGCAATTGCACAGAACGTTTCTGATGTTCGTATACGGGAGCAAATTTTGAAACTAGTCAATCCCTCCATTCAACAAGTGATAGACATATTGGATAGGCAGGACACACTTGACTTTGCTCAGGAATCATTTGAAACTTCGCCAGCTGTGTGTCACGTTAACCGGCCCGCCAGGCGAGCTGCACGGAACAGTAAACAGCCCTCGGGCTCGTCCGCGCAGCTGCCGCCAAGCTCTCAACCACGTGTCCCGCAGCAGCAAGCAAATGCAGTGCTAAAATCATGCCCGCGGTGTGCTACTAGACATTCGCGTGAGAATTGCCCGTCACGCCAGGCTATTTGCTTTTTCTGTAATAAAAAAGGACATGTTCAGAATGTTTGCCAGAAAAAGCTCAGATCGGACACACACAACCATTCCAGGCCCTTTGCTTCGCGCCAGATTCGAACCAAGAATACTCAGGCTCGTGAACCTTCGCCCATGGAAATTCATGTAGTTAATACCACTCCACCCAGTGCCCCTCTCTCTAACAGTGACTGTGTTCGTCCCACAAATAGTGTGCGCTGACATCGACGGAAATCCCGTCAAGTCGCTAGTGCTTCTGTACCAGTGTCTGTTCACGTTGCACGAGACAGTCGCTCTTGTCGTCAGCAGGACAATAAACTTTTTGTAGATTTGGACATTCATGGCAACGTGATCCCATTCCAGCTCGATACCGGAGCTGCGGTTTCATTGATCAATAAAGACATGTACAAACAACTGGGCACACCTCCGTTGCGTGCCGCAAATGTTACGTTAAATAGTTATTCAGGTCAGAATATCCCCGTGTTAGGACAGTGCAGCCTTCTTGCAACATACAAGGGACAAACAAAACTTGTGTCATTTTACGTTCTTTGTTCTTCTTCTGCAGTGAACTTGTTTGATTTATATTTATTTCAGTTGTTTAACTTGTCTATAGTAAATCAGGTCCTATCAGTGAACCAGACTGTGCCTTCAGCCAGTGTTTCTAGTCTATGTGAAGAATTTGCAGACATTTTTGCACTGGGCCTTGGTTGCGCTAAGAACTATAAAGCACATTTGGAACTGAAAGTAAACGCGCAACCGAAATTTTTCAGAGTGCGCAATGTTCCCCACGCATTGCGTGATGAGGTCGCAAGAACATTAAACGATTTGGAATCACAAGGTGTGATTGAACGTGTGCAGGCTTCTCTCTGGGCATCACCCTTAGTAATTTTGCCAAAACCTTCCGGAAAATTGAGACTTTGTGTGGACTTCAAGGCAACAGTGAATCCACAATTAGTGATTGCAACTTTTCCTTTACCCCGCCCGGAAGATCTTTTTGACAAACTGTGCCCGGGTAAATATTTTTCGAAGTTGGACCTAGCAGATGCGTACTTGCAAATACCGGTGGACGAAGAATCCCAGCGAGTTTTGGTGGTTAACACGCATCTTGGTTTGTATCGATTCAAAAGACTACCATTCGGGTGTGCATCCGCCCCTGCATTGTTTCAGCAATATCTGCAAACTGTTTGTGCCTCGGTCCCTACTGCAGCAAACTATCTGGACGATATTGTGATCTCCAGAAAGACGGAAGAAGAACATTTAGCCAACCTCCGAACATTATTTCAGGTCTTGCGACAAAATGGTCTTCGCTTGCGGAAGGACAAATGTGTGTTTTTTGCTCGTGACATGTAATCAATGCCCAAGGCATACATCCCAGTCCCGAGCACCTCCGTGCCATACAAGACTTGCCTTCGCCGCAGAATTTGAAGCAGCTACAGAGTGTGCTGGGTAAAATGAATTATTACCATCGCTATGTTCCCCATGCCTCTTCCATTTCAGCTCCGCTTCATCGCTTATGCCGTAAAGGTGTTCCGTTTGTCTGGACGACGGAATGCGAACGTGCCTTTCGCCAGTTGAAATCGGCGTTGCTTTCAAATACTTGCCTTACGCCATTCGATCCCCAGAAACCCCTTTTGTTGATGGTAGATGCGTCGGATTTCGGGATAGGTGCTGTGCTTGCGCACAAGGATGGATCGCACGATCGCCCTATTGCCTTTGCGTCCAAATTGCTCTCGTCTGCGCAAAGAAGTTATTCCCAGTTTGAGAAGGAAGCCTTGGCTTTCGTATTTGGTGTTACTAAGTTTCACGATTTCTTGTATGGTCGTCACTTTACCATCATCACAGACCACAAACCTTTGACATCACTTTTTCATCCGAACAAGCCTGTACCTCCACGTACAGCGCAGAAATTCATTCGCTGGTCTATTTTCCTCTCGCAGTACCGCTACGATAACTTGTATCGGTCCACTGCTAAGCACGGAAACGCCGATGCGTTGTCCCGTTTGCCTGTTGCTGAGGATAGAGCATTCGATTCTTCCGAACTTGTTTGCATGTTCATTGATTCGGAAACCGATGAAGTGGTCGAATCGCTTCCGATTGATTTTCGTCGTGTAGCTACGGCCACAGCTGCTGACCCTGTCCTTGCTACCGTTTTGCGTTTTGTTGCTACGCAATGGCCCTTGTCAAAGTCACGGATCGCGGATCCGTTGGTTCGCCGATTTTTTGGTCACAAGGAGAGACTTTTTGTTCGACGTGGTCTTTTGCTATTGCGTTCTGATAATGATCAGTCCAGGGTCGTGGTCCCACGTTCGTTACAGTCCTCTGTCTTACGGCTTCTCCACCAAGGACATTGGGGTATAGTGCGAACAAAACAACTTGCTCGTCAGCACTGTACTTGGTTCGGAATCGATGCTGCGATTACGAATATGTGCTCTTCTTGCATGGCGTGTGCCGAACAACACTCCGCACCGCCGCGGAAATTCTTTGCATGGCCGAGTGCCACTTCCCATTGGCAACGCTTGCACATCGATTTTGCTGGTCCATTTTGGAATGCTCGATGGTTGGTTGTGGTCGATTCTTTCAGTAATTTTCCTTTTGTTGTCCGGATGTCTGCCACGACGTCATCTGCCACCATCCAAGCGTTATCCACTATCTTTTGCATAGAAGGTCTTCCACAGACTATTGTTTCCGACAATGGCCCACAATTCATGTCCGCAGAATTTCAGTCATTCTGCAAGACCAATGGTATTCAACATCTGACATCCGCGCCGTTTTCGCCTCAGTCAAACGGTGCTGCTGAACGATTGGTCCGGACTTTCAAGTTACAGATGTTGAAATTGAAAGAGTCGCATTCTCGGGAGGACGCATTGTTGCTCTTTTTGTCTTCGTCTCGCTCTCAGCCCCGAGATGGTCGCTCGCCGGCTGAGTTGCTCCACGGTCGTCCTCATCGAACCTTGATGTCTTTGCTGCATCCGCCGCATCAGGTTCCTGTGCAGCGGCAGACTCCTGCTTTTGCTCCAGGCGACGTTGTATTTTATCGCAACTATCGAGGTTCACGGCGTTGGCTCGCAGGGCACATTCTTCGCTGCCTCGGCCGCGCTATGTATCTGGTTTTGGGGGCCTCTGGTGAGGTGCGTCGGCATCTCAATCAGCTGCGCCTCTGTCGTCGCACGGGTTCTGCCGCTCCCCATCTGCTTTCAGCGACGGTGCCTTCCGGTCAGCGCCCTGGGGACCCATCTACTGGCTCGCCTCATCCCCAGGTGTAACCGACGCTGCCTTCCATTTTGCCCCATGGCGACGCGCCGCCGCCGCCGCCGCCTGTTCTCCCGCCGGCGACGCCCGCAGTGGACGCTTCGCTGCAGCCGCCAAACGCCTCCCTGGGTCACGCGCCGCCGATCGCTTCCCGTGACCAGCTGTCCTCCGACATGGACCTCGTGCCCGCTCCGGACCAGATGTCGTCTTCGCCCGTCGGCTGCCCCGCCCCGATGGAGGTCGAATCTTCGGCCCCTCCTGTCTCTTTACGGGCGCGTACACCGCATGTTGGCGTGCACCCTGGAATAGGTTTTCAGGCGTTTCCTAGCTCCCCTCGGACCGAATGGCAGGGTGCGGGTGGCACAGCCTCGCCTGTTGTTCGGCTCCCCACCTCGTCGCATACGTCAACATGGGGTCCTCCCCACGGCGGGCGGAAGCCTTATAACACAACCGTACGCCGATTTGCGGGGGAGGAATGTGGTGTCACCGCCAGACACCACACTTGCTAGGTGGTAGCCTTTAAATCGGCCGCGGTCCATTAGTATACGCCGGACCCGCGTGTCGCCACTGTCAGTAATTGCAGACCGAGCGCCACCACACGGCAGGTCTAGAGAGACGTCCTGGCACTCGCCCCAGTTGTACAGCCGACGTTCATAGCAATGGTTCACTGACAAATACGTTCTCATTTGCCGAGACGATAGTTAGCATAGCCTTCAGCTACATTTGCTACGACCTAGCAAGGCGCCGTATTCAATTGATATTTATTATGTGAAACATGTGCCGTAAAGAGAGATGTTCTACAATTGTGGATTAAAGTTAAGTATTACATCATCTACGTACTTTATTTGAAATTCTCAAGATATTATCCTGTTCCAGACCTCACGCCAGTCAGCGTGTAATTAAACGCGTGCATTTCGGCCTCCTCTAGTAAAACAGTGTTGGCTCTTCTGCCAACACTACATATTTCATTTCATCGGAGAATGGAGGAGGTACAAAAATGTTCACGGAAAGACGGGAATGAAGCGTCACTTAGCAATGAAATAAACAAGAAATGCAGGCAAGCCGAGACGAAATGGCTGCAGGAAAAATGCTAGGAAATCGAAAAAGAAATGGTTATTGGAAGGACTGATTAGCATATGGACAGTCAAAACAACCTTCCGTATAATTAAAAGAAAAAGCTTTATCATTAAGCACGCAAGAAGAATTCCGCTGTTAAAGGCATGGGAGAGTGCAGATAGGTGGGAAGAGTACACTGAAGGCCTCTACGAGGGATGGGAACTGTCTCATGACGAGATAGCAGAACGAGTGGGCGGCGATGTCGGAAATATAGGGGAATCAGTATTAGAGGTATATTTAATGGAGCTTTGGAAGATGCGATGAAATAAGCCAGCACACATAAAATTACTCCACAATTTCTAAAATAAATGCAGAAAGTAGCTGCCAAAAGACTATTCAAGTAGGTTTGTAGAGTGTACTAGTCTGGAGTGATACCATCAGGCTTTAGAAAAATACCATTCAAACAATACCAGAAAATAGCAATGTTATATAAATGCGAGAACTATCGCACAATCTGCTTAACATATCATGCTGGCAAGAATAACTTACGGAAAAATAGTGAAGACAGTTGAGGATCTTTTAGTTGACGATCAATTTGGCTTTAGGAAATGTGACGGCACCAGAGAGGCAATTCTGACGTTGTGCTAATAATGGAAACAAGGCTTAAGAAAAATCAAGATCCGTTCATGCTGTTTGTTGACCTAGGAAAAGCGTTCGACAGTGTAAACTGGTGCTAGAATTTGGCACAGGACCGACCGCACAAAATCAGTCAGAAGACACAAAAAAAGTAAAAAATAGAGAATCACGAAAGAAGCAATACAGAATGATGAAAATGACGATCGAGGCTGTAATAAAGTAGAATGTCAAAGTTTTGGTTTTTCTAGAAACAATGTGACGATTATTTACTACGTCATTTCTGAACCTGCGTATGGTACTGTTGTATATCTCAGTATTTGGCAATTGCCATTCTTCCCTGATATGTACACGATTTTCCTCTACGGCATTTAGTTAAACAGCAGTGTACATTAAGGTATATAGCACTCAGATAGTCCAAATACAAATTCGGTATGAGAAAAAGGGTATGTAAATGAACAGTTGTTCACCTGCTGTCAACTTGCTTTCACATACCACTTCGTTTCCAGTCGTATGGTATACGCAGTGATTGCTGTCTTGCAGCCACTGTGTTTGTTCTCCCTGTCTGTTACACGTGTATGTTTTATTCCCCTGAAAATGTATTAACACTAGTTGAATACCCGGCGTTGCCTGGATATGCATTTATTACAACTCTATTAGTCATCTCCCCCTTCCCCGTCGATCTCCTCCGCCCCCTCTCCGTCCATCTCCTTCATCCCCCACTCTCTGTCCATCTCCTTCATTCCCCACTCTCTGTCCATCTCCTTCATTCCCCACTCTCTGTCCATCTTCTCCTTCCCCTCTCTCTATCTGCTACTCCCCACTTGCCCATCTGCTCCTTTCCTTCTGTACATCTTCTCTTCTTCTAAGTCCATCTCATCATGTCCCCCTATTTCCTCCTCACTCCTCTATCCCCCCTCCTCCTCCTCTACTCCCCCCTCCCCTCTCTCCATCTCCTCCTCTTTCCTCCCTCTGTCCATCTCCTTCTCCCCCTCTCTCTGTCAATCGTTTCCTCTGTCCTTTCTCTGCGCATTTTTTCCTCCTCTACTACATCTGTGTCCATTTCCTCATTCCCCCTCTGTCTACCCATCTCTTCCTCCCCCCATTCTCTTTCCACGTTATCACTCCCACATCAGTAGGAGGGTAGCTGTCTCTTACCCCCACAGTATTTTTTTCCAGATAGTAAGTAATACACTATGTGCTCAAAAAAATCTGGACACCTAGCTGAAAATGACTTACAAGTCCGTAGCGCCCTCCATCATGCCCGATCCTTAGCCTTGATGACAGCTTCCCCTCTCGCAAGCATACGTTCAGTCAGGTGCTGACAGGTTTCTTGGGGAATGGCAGCCCATTCTTCACGGAGTGCTGCACTGAGGAGAGGTATCGATGTCGGTCGGTGAGGCCTGGCACGAAGTCGGTGTTCCAAAACATCCCAAAGGTGTTCTGTAGGATTCAGGCCAGGACTCTGTGCAGACCAGTCCATTACAGGGATGTTGTTGTCGTGAAACGACTCCACCACAGCCTGTGCATTATGAACAGGTGCTCGATCGTGTTGAAAGATGTAATCGCCATCCCCGAATTGATCTTCAACAGTGGGAGCAAGAATGTGCTTAAAACATCGGTGTAGGCCTGTGCTGTGATAGTTCCACGCAAAACAACAAGGGGCGCAAGCCCACTTCATGAAAAACACGGCCACACCCTAACACCATCGCCTCCGAATTTTACTGTTGGCACTGCACAAGCTGGTAGATGACGTTCACTGGGCATTCGCCATACCCACACTCTGCCATCGGATCGCCACATTGTGTAACGTGATTCGTCACTCCACACAACGTTTTTCCACCGTTCAATCGTCCAATGCTTACGCTCCTTACACCAAGCGATGGGTCGTCGGTATTTACCGGCGTGGTGTGTGGTTTATGAGCAGCTGCTCGATTATGAAATCCAAGTTTTCTCACCTCCCACCTAACTGTCATGCTGTTTGGAATAGCTGTGTGATGATAGATGTCTGCCTGTTACACATTACGACCCTCTTCAACTGTCGGCAGTCTCCGTCAGTCAACAGATGACGGCGGCCTGTACGCTTTTGTGCTTTACGTGTCTCTTCACGTTCCCATTTTACTATCATATTGGAAACAGTGGACCCAGGGATGTTTAGGAGTGTGGAAATCTCGCATACATATGTATGACACAAGTGACACCCAGTCACCTGACCACGTTCGAAGTCCGTGAGTTCCGCCGAACACCCTATTCTACTCCCTCACGATGTCTAATGACAACTGAGGTCGCTGATATGGAGTACCTGGCAGTAGGTGGCAGCACAATGCACCTAATATGAAAAACGTATGTTTTTGTGGGTGTCCGGATACTTTTGATCACATAGTGTATGTGTACCAAGCTTGGTTGAAATCGATCCAGGGGTTTAGCAGGAGTCTTTTATCAGTGGCTTTGCCACATATGCAGATACCAGATACATTTCATATTTATATAACATCTTTCACAGATGTTTGTACACATATTAACATGTATCTCTATCGAATTTCACCCTGCTGTTCCGTTTTGACACAGCTCATTGTTTATGACGCCATATCCCCTGAAGTATGTGTTGTACAATGATATAATTTTGTAGGTACATTCAGCGGTGTATATGAATACTGTCTGCAAAGTGCGTCTCGAATGAGTTCAATAGTAAAGAAATAATCAATTAAAACGTCGCGCTGTTGCGGCAGTTTAACTGCATGAACAGCGAAAATGTAGAAAGTGGTAAACTCTTTTCCTTTCATTGTTTCATAAAAGTTTCAGATTGTGTGTGGAGTTTGTTGCAAGTCACTAAGTGTTCTCATTGTACAATATTGGACAAATAAAATCTGAGAATTTGCCCGTTGTAGGCTACACTCTATTTTCCTCCCTACCACCACCCCTTTGATAGGTATGAGGTTATTACCCTCATGGCAATTCTTTCCAGATGGCAAGTGATATGTGAATAGTGCAACAAAGCCGCTAGGGCCCCACTCTGCATTGTTGCCAAATTTATACAAGAAGGCGGATTCAAGATGTCGACCATAGATGCGGGAATCTCGCACTGACATCAAGGCGAGAAGTTCAAGTTTTGGTGGAAAATAGGTCAATTGCACTACCTCCAATGACCTAATTCCCTCCCCCTCCCCATTCTCCTCCCTCCCCCATCTGGAAATTAGTGGGAACAGGACTCAGTCTCTGCTGGGCTGCCAGAGGGGATGGACGTAAGTCTTTATTTTGTGTGCATTGCAGTGTATTGTTTATTTCAGCAATTTGATTTGTCATAGACTGTAGGTCCATCCAGTATGTTCATCTTGAGGTTCGTAGTCCAACAGCTAGTTCACAACACACCACCAGAGCGCACTGTTGGCCCTCTCCTTTCCCCTCCTCATACCTCTCCTGTGACGTAATCCAACATGGTGGGATATTCGCACAGTATCTGTTGAGCTTCCCAAGAAGAAGGATGTAATTGTTTACTGTGTACCATGTGTTAAATGGATGAGATGTCTGTTCTGGAGAAGGAGGACTTTAACAGGTATGTTAGCTGTAATCATGCAGCTGAGGACTGTGTCCATAGCCACCTGCACAATGTTTAGAAAGAAATTATATTTGGTAAATGTATGAAGAAGGCAAATATGATTCATCAAATAATAAATATGCAGAAGGATTGGGCTAAGCTGCTCTTCACAACTCACGCTAATCAATGCGTGTGCAGTAATTGTAGATCATTCAGTAAAAGTCCAGTCAGTCTTCCGAAGTGCAAGAGGTAAGACGTTCACCCACTTCAGTGTGTGGCCTCTTCCAGGGGGCGCGAATACTCTGGGGGGAGGGAGTGCGCTGGTCTCATAGCACCGGCAAGTGGTAGCTGCAGGGCAGCCGCGCACTAAGTACTCCCTGTTGCCTTGGAAATACCTGCATCATTCCACCTCACTTCTGACCCACGGATACCCTCTGTTGATTAGCATGCAGTGCTTCAGGAGTTATTAAATCTGGTGTATAAGCATTGTGCGGAATATTGCCACATACATAATGTGAAGATGTCACAGGAACTAAATGTACCCCTGCACAAAGAAAGAGAGAGCTTTCCAAATGATGCAAGAATATTTAAACGATCTGCTATGTAATTACACGTTTCATTCTGAGGAATACCACCATCGCACTTGAACATGGATTCTAAAAAAAGATTGCTGCACACTTGTGAAACCATCCCTGAGACACTCCGTGCGTTTTTGTGGGAAATACCATATCCTTTCCTTGTCTTTGAGCATGAGCTGAGTCAGGAGTTACTAAATTCAATTGAATATGTCTCTAAATACACTTTCAGAAAGATCGCTGCACAGTAGTTTGCTTCAATTTTGCGGTGTATACCGCAACACTTGAACACAGACTCTAAAAGGATTGCGGCACACTTGTGAAAACTCCCTGGGATGCTTCACGCACGTTTCTATGAAATAGATCCCGAAACTGACATCGGCTGCAATATCCGATTTTACACGCCAAAACGGCGATATCTGGAAGTCGAAATTTGCGGTGTATACCGCAACGCTTGAACACAGACTCTAAAAGGATTGCGGCACACTTGTGAAAACTCCCTGGAATACTTCACACACGTTTCTATGAAATAGATCCCGAAACTGATATCGGCTGCAATATCCGATTTTACACGCGAAAACGGCGATATCTGGAAGTCGAAATGAATATCTCGGTAACTCTAAACAGGACTCTAACCACTTTTCGAGTTTTAGCTGCTTGTTTGAAGGAACTGCCAACGAGAGCAAAATTTGTGAGTCCTACAGCTGCTACTGTCTCCATTATTTTTCTGAAACGCTGACTGGGCTTAGTTTATATTTGTTGCTGGAGTCAGGAACGTTGTTTTCCTCACTTCTCGAAGCACAATTCATGACATATTTCTAATCCCACAACAAACCGTGAAAAAAAACACAAGCAGAATTCGAAGCACTGTCCTACAGACGAGAAAAATTGTTGGAATTTTCGGTGAACTTTCGATGTCCCACAATGGCGGGCAGGCGACAGAGAAGGATGGTCTGCTCGGATTTGGCTCTGAACTCTCGAACAAAGAAGACATCACATGACAGTCAGATGTCACAGAAATTTCTGTAGATACCTTTTCCCACCTTGTTTGAACTAGTGTGTAGAGGTTCCTATGCCCCGTAGAAAGGATGTCTTTTGACTCTGACGTAGTGGAACTTTCTGTGAATGGAGCATTCTGATTGGTTCATACTGAATTTACCTGCCAAACTGCTGCTGATGCTGGTGTTCGAGCACTGTCCGCCATTTACTGTAGGCAGACAAATTACGAGACATACAGCGGCAAAACTATTTTGTACAGATCCAAAGGACATAGAGCAGTAGTATTACACTGACACTTAAACCCTACAAAAGTGATCTACACATCATGAGATACTGAAATAACAGCTAAAGGCATTTCATCAATTACACTGCTCTGCTCCTGTCGAGGAAAGCTTGAATTTTTTGGCTTGAAACCGATCTCCAACCGGTCTATATCACCACAAACGGTTACACCATATCGATGTAGTAAACATATTTCATATCCTGCGCCACACAAAATCACCACTTTTGCATCCTGCGTGTAGCTATCGACCTCCAGACACTCGTAGATATACCGCAACGACAGACAGATCCCAAAAAACATAATCACATGCACCATATATATGGTCGCAGCACTAGATACTTCCCACGAGTTTAGTCCATCAGCCACCATGGCCAACCGTGATGAGTCGTCCGCCCACGGTACACAATGGCCTGATGCGTGATCAGAGCCCCCTCCACAGCAGTCACTGTCTGAACTGGTGTGCAAAGACTGGGCTGTTTTTCCCTGCACAAAGGCGTTATTGTTTCTGGCACCGACCTGGTTGCTTTCTGCCATGCTTTCTACAGCCATCTCAAGACACTGGGTTTACAAGAAAATTAAGTACTTTCACATGGTTTGCCAGAATATCATCCATTTACACGATAGTTCTCGATATCAGCTATATACTGTAGCTGTCTGATACTGATCACTTGGACAGTATAGTTCCAGAGATGAAGTGTGGAAACTATATCTCTAGAAACCCGAAAGTTTTGCGAGGTGGGACATGCTGCAAACCACTGAGTAACTAGAAACTTACCTCGTCTGCAAAGATCTTTACTTGAAAACTCGAAAAAATAGAGGAAACTGATAGTTCCACTACTGATGTCAATGATATAACAGATTCCAAATCATGCTTGTACTTTATAAAGTCAACTAAGGTGTATCTCATGTCTATAGAACCAGCAACCATCTCTTTCACCTGTTTTTCATCATCTAGATGCACACAAAACACACCACAATCGATGTTCTCTCAACCAAATGAAGATGGGATATGTGTAGAAGCAGTCAACCAGGCAATTTACATGGGAGGGAGTAATTGTCCAACACAAATACACCTCAATATTGAATCTTCTCAAATTTCCACAGAGAACACACATGATCACGATGGCTGCTCAATGCATACTGAGCATTAGTTCGCTATTCAACCGTCTAGAGGGCGACACAGTTAGGCCCACTGCATGCATTCTTGTGCTCCACCCTGTCCAATTCGGACAGCTCCCACCGTAAGCCGGAGATGTCAATCGTTCTGGCCACAGGCTACTGCCGCCACGTGTCCTCCACTCCAGACAGAATCGTCATAGGAAACCAGACATATATATTTTATCACTGTAGTTACAATTAAATATTACGATTGCAGCCTCAAGCTGATGACATTGGACAATAAGCAAAGTATCATAAATACCCCCTCCCGACAACTGTGGCTCTGGAAATATCAATATCTGTAGCATTCTTATGCCTGGACATAATCTTCCACATACAAAAATCTTTCAACCCTCCCCCTCCCCTTGCGGTTATCACAATTTTCCACATCAGAGCCATAGCTCTCCTTATGGCAGAGCATAGTCTTCTTCTATGCACTTGCCGGAACACTGACCATAGTACACACATTTTATAATCCTGCTGATCACATCGGAACATTGACCATAGTACACATATTTTATAAACCTGCTGATCACAGCGAATCTATCATATGTCCCCTACTACTAACTATAATACTTCACCAATAACTGAATGCTCGTGATACCAAACAATACTGAGCAAAAATCCGCTATGGATGGACATGCCCCATTTGTTTTTCTTGCGTGTGCTACCCGAGTGACTTAGGAAGAGAGATGTAATCGTCTTATACGCGACCAGGTATCTAAAAAAAAAAAAAAAAAAAAAAACTGTCGCCATGCATAAGTAGCGGTCTTGGTTCTAGTAGCAGCGCACCAAGTGTCGCTAACGATACCCATGTTAAAAACTATACAAGCTTTATAAATGGTGATACGGTATTGCCTCAGAATGAACTGGTTTTCCACACAAATACCGCGACATTGAATATAAACAGTGATCGCCAGGGTGTGTATTAACAGACCGAAAGCGCGGGTATACGTCGCTGGCGGTGTAAGCTCGTAATAAAATCTCCGAATTTGGAAAATGATTCGGCTAAGGAACGTGGTATGAAACTGGTATTTGTAATTCCCTCACGTCGCTGCTAGATATTTCTCACTCTAACAGTATTTGTAACGCATTCTATCCCAGTGCCATGTCAGAGGCTCTGCAATATATCCAGTGGGTTATAGGCAAGGGAGAGTGATGGTTTATTGAAAGTGGTCACATAGAGTAGATGGTGTGTTATGTGAGGAATCCAGATGGGGGAGTGGATGAGAGGGAGGGAGGGGGCTAGAATTACGTTAGTGGAGGTGGCCCAATTGACCTGTTTTCCCGCCAAAATTTGAACTTCCCGCCATGGCGTCAGTGCAACATGCCACATCTATGGCCGCCATCTCCGATCCGCCATCTCCAATAAATTTGGCAACAATGCAGAGTGGGGCTATAGCGGCTTTGTCCCACTAGTTATGTGTACCAAGTTTGGTTGAAATCGGTCCAGTGCTTTAGGGGGAGTTGTGGAACGAACTTTCGTCCAATTGTACATCCATTTTTATACTATGTATAAACTAACAGGTACCACCACACTCTTTCCTACTGCTGATGAATCCATGTGGCTATAATCAAGGTAATGTGATGGCTGCACAGTACTGGTCTCATAAATTATTAAAATAGTGGGTGCAACTCTCTTAGCATGTTGTATGAAAGCTCTTACCTAGACAATCGATACATCTATAAGGAATTTACAGCAGAACTGCGGGTTAAAATGACCATGACAGATAGCGATGCAGCTCATGTGGATAAACCGCATCTGAAAGAAAGAGACCCTTGCAGTGTTTTAACAAGGAATCATACAAATTCGTTTAGGAGAAGATACTATGAACTGGCGTTTGGAGCAGAGCTAAGTGCAAGGGACCGCAGTTCCAGCATGTCTACAGAGATGCGTGGTTATAGCAGGAGGAAGAACACTTGCACCCTGTATTTAAACACGCTATGTGATGACTCGTATTCCTGGCTCAGCGGGGTGATGTGCGGTGTCGTGTAGAGGGTGGATCTGAGCAAGCATTCTGGGAGAAACGCGCGTACTCTGCAGGAGCGTCTGTGTCCTGCTGAAGACGTTTTCATTGCGCTGGAACTTGCATCGGAGCGGCTACACAGAACTACTGAATGGCCAGAAGTTGTCGCTGGGCAATCACCGTAACGAAGGGAGAAAGGAAGAAGTAAATGCAGGGGAAAAAAACAGGAAGAAAGAAAGGAGGATTAGCGCTCAGCGTTCCGTCACTACAAACGGAGCATAAGCTCGGATTGGGGAAGGAACCACCCCGCGCCCTTTTCAAAATGCCCATCTCGAGAACGATGAAAACCCTGGTCCTGATGGACGGACAGGATCTCGAATCTCCATCTTCAGGATCGCGGGTTCATCATCCAAACCATCTCGCCACTTCGCTTGTTCATCTTAACAAGGAACTTAACGTTAGTAGCCGTGACGACTCCACTCATCACGAGAAGGCTGTGATTTATAGGCATGATAAACGCTGAAAATTAATCACATATCCCGTAGATCCCTAGAACATGAGCCGTTGGAAGAACGCACAGATCACACCCGTCTACGGGAAAGGTAACAGAAGTGTCCCCCAAAACTACCATCCAGTAACATCGACATCCTGCTGTCGCAGAAGCTTAGAACATAACCCGAGATATCTCGAAGCGAAGGATCTCTAAGATGACAACCATAATAGACAAGCGAGCGAGGTGGCGCAGTGGTTAGCACACTGGACACGCATTCGGGAGGACGACGGTTCAATCCCGCGTCCGGCCATCCAGATTTAGGTTTTCCGTGATTTCCCTAAATCGCCTCAGGCAAATGCCGGGATGGTTCCTTTGAAAGGGCACGGCCGACTTCCTTCCCCACCCTTCCCTATCCGATGAGACCGATGACCTCGCAGTTTGGTCTCCTCCGCCGAAATCAGCCCAACCATAATGGGCTCCGAAAGCAACGGTCACGCGAAACCCAGTTCGAGGTTCTGTCACACGACATCGTGAAAGTCATGGACCACTGCAGTAAATGTGGACGCAGTATCTCTTAACTTCCGAAAATAATTTGAATCAGTACGACACTAACGGTTCCTAATGAAATTAAGACCATACAGGGCATCAAACGACATTTATGACAAAATGGAAGATTTCTTGCTAGGGAGATGCAACAAGTTATTTTGGAGCTAGAGTCATTAACAGATGTAGAAGTAAGTTGAAACGTGCGACAGAGACGTGTGTTGTCAGTTTACTATTCAAAGCATACCTTGGGCGTCTGTGGAAGTTCATGAAGGGGGGACAAG
This sequence comes from Schistocerca serialis cubense, assembly GCF_023864345.2. NCBI lineage: Eukaryota > Metazoa > Arthropoda > Insecta > Orthoptera > Acrididae > Schistocerca > Schistocerca serialis. The sequence continues at coordinate 599,056,935 of NC_064644.1, read as the reverse complement.
ATTCGAAAATTATCAGGTTTTGTATCAGAGGACTTAATTGCTGTGATTATTAAGAAAATAACTAGCAAAAATGTCAGTGATTAATCCTGCTTAGAGTGAAGAAACAGGAAAAACCTTTTAAAACACTAATTTAACTTATGCCACCTGTTTGCTTACAAAATTTCACATCAGATCATGTTAATGCATTTTATTGCGATATTTTCATACCTTCTAGTTTTTAAAGTTAACTGGCATGAATAAAGGTTAATAAAATATGGTTTGAAAGTTATATTTCTTAAGTAATTTGGACAAAGGCCAGTATTCGACAAAATGAGTGTGGGCAACTTTCCAAAACAATCACGAGTTGTCTGGTACAATCGACCCTTAACAACCTAGCCGCCTTGAACTGAACCAAGATGACTGTGAGACTTCTTCCTTTGACCCCTCCCCCCTCCTCCCCCACCAGTTTGACAGTTTGACAAGTTATTGTGTAGCCACGCCAAGTGGACTCCTGCATTCATAATTCTGTGATTGTGGCCGGCCTGTGTTGCCGAGCTGTTCTAGGCCCTTCAGTCTGGAACCGCGCGACCGCTACGGTCACAAGTTCAAATCCTGCCTCGGGCATGGATGTGTGTGATGTCCTTAGGTTAGTTAAGTTTAAGTAGTCCTAAGTTCTAGGGGACTGATGACCTCAGATGTTAAGTCCCATAGTGCTCAGAACCATTTGAAGCATTTGTCATTGTGTTTAGTAGATCGAACTTTTCGAAACGGAGAATTGGAGATCTTTTCGATCTAGGAGGAGAAGAGAGTGTCATTATTGGAGCCAGGGAAGGATACTGGACAGCTATATTGCAAATGCGTCTATTTATGCTAAGAATAGGCGTACAAATTCGCACGCCGGCGTCTTGGGAAGGCCCATTTTTGGAGCTCGATAAAAAGAGTGCAAGGAGGGGACAGAGAGTATTTGTGGACTATACTTTTCCAATGTTCTGTAAAACGTCACATGTGCCTTGAAACCATCACCACATCGAAGGAAAATCATAACTCCCGATGAACAGCCTGTGTTACAATTCTGTACCACAAATTCCTGAAGGGGGCAACTGACCCCTCTCGCGGATGTCTATGTGCTGTACACTGGTGAGCAAAACTAATTGACACAAGTATCTTTCGCATGAGGCGTTACTGTCGAGTAACATAGCTCGATGAAACTTGGACCATACATAGTAAGAACTGCTGTAGTACAATACAGAAAGTAACTGAAAGTTATACATCACGAAGAGAATAAAACAGACACATTTATTCAAAGACAATAATTACATTCCAGTCGCCGCGATTGATATCGTCACCTGTACGTTACAAAAGGCGAAAGATGGTTCGTCATACGGCATGTGATCAGCACGGACGGCATTGCATGCTCTGCAACGCGCTCCCACGCTGACCAAAAAGTTGGTAAGGAGTTGTTGTCGTAGGGCGTCTCTTACCTTCACCAGCACGGTTGACAACTGTTATAGCTGGTTGATGTGGATGCCCTGCTGTACGTATCCCCTACGCACCTCACAAGTGCTCGTTGGGATTTAAGCTGGGGAACGGGCAGTCCAGTCCATTCGCCGAAATCCTCTCGTTCCAACAGTTCCTCCACCTGCACTGTTCGATGCGGTCGCGCACTGTCATCCATAAGAAAACGGCCGAATGCAACCCTGAAAAGACGTAAAGAGGGAAAAAATGCACTGCCACAACAACGTGGAACAGTGAGTGTAGCGTGATCAAAGATCTGGAGTCAGTACGCCTATGAAACAATATGCAACACAATGCTGCTCGAACCCTCATATGCCGATAGGCGGGAACACCCAAAAATGGTTCGAATGGCTCTGAGCACTATGGGACTTAACTTCTGAGGTCATCAGTCCCCTAGAACTTAGAACTACTTAAACCTAACTAACCTAAGGACATCACACACACCCATGCCCGAAGCAGGATTCGAACCTGCGCCCGTAGCGGTCGCGCGGTTCCAGACTGTAGCGCCTAGAACTGCTCGGGCAATCCCGCCGGCTTGGTGCACCAAGGAACAGTGTCGGATGTGATCGTTTTGGTGGTGCAGGTGTTATGGTGTGAGAGGGATAATGTTGCATAGGCGTTCAGACCTCCAAATCTTTGAACACGGTACACTCACTGCTCAAAGTTTTTGTGGCACTGCACTTCTTTCCCACGTGCGTCTTTTCTGGAGTGCATTAGGCCCTGATTTCATTTTTGTGGATGACGATGCGCGTCGTAATCGAACAGTGGAGATGGAGGGGCTCTTTAACGAGAGGATATTCGGCTAATGGACTGGTCTGCCCCAGCGAGGACGTGTGGGATGCGTCGGAGGGACGCACTGCAGCACGCCCACACCACATGTGCAACGACGATTCAGCAGCTGTAAACGGCGCTGGTGGAGGAATGAACGCCCTACCACAAGAACTCCTCACCAACGTTGTCATCAGCATGGCAGCACGTTGTAGAGCATGTATTGCCGTCAGTACTGGTCACACACCCTATTAAGAACCATGTCCCATCTTTTACTATGTCCAGGTGTACTTGAGTGTAATAATTGTCTTTCTTCGAGCGAAAGTGTAATTTCTGTTCGTCTTATTGCATATTTCTTCCAGTTACTTTCTGTACAATACTGTAAGCATTCTTTGGATGTAAGCTCCAAGCTTCATCGGGCTAGGTTACTTGGAGTGACACATCGTCGAAAGTTACTTTCCTCCTTAAGTTTTGCACAGTAATGTACACTATGTGACCAAAAGTATACGGACACCTGGCTGAAAATGACTTACAAGTTCGTGGCGCCCTCCATCGGTAATGCTGGAATTCAATATGGTGTTGGCCCACCCTTAGTCTTGATGACAGCTTCCACTCCCGCAGGCATACGTACAATCAGGTGCGGTAAGGTTTCTTGGGGAATGGCAGCCCATTCTTCACGGAGTGCTGCACTGAGGAGCGGTGTCGAAGTCGGTCGGAGAGGTCTGGCACTAAGTCAGGGTACCAAAACATCCCAAAGGTGTTCCGTAGGATTCAGGTCAGGACTCTGTGCAGGACAGTCCATTACAGGGATGTTATTGTCGTGTAACAACTCAGCCTCAGGCCGTGCATTATGAACCGAAGATCGATCGTGTTGAAAGGTGCAATCGCCATCCACGAATTTCTCTTCAACAGTTGGAAGCAAGAAGGTGCTTAAAACATCAATGTAGGCCTGTGCTGTGATAGTGCCACAAAAACAACAAGGGATGCAAGTCCCCTCCATGAAAAATACGTCCACACCATAACACCCCCCGCCTTCGAATTTTACTGTTGGCGCTACACGCGCTGGCAGATGACGTTCACTGGGCATTCGCCATACCCACATCCTGCCATCGGATCGCCACATTGTGTAACGTGATTCCTCACTCCACACAACGTTCTTCCACTGTTCAATCGTCCAATGTTTATGCTCTTTACACCAAGAGAGATGTCGTTTGGCATTTACCGGCGTGATGTGTGGCCTACGAGCAGCCGCTCGACCATGAAATGCAAGTTTTCTCACCCCCGGCTAACTATCATAGTACTTGCAGTGGATCCTGATGCAATTTGGAATTCCTGTGTGATGGTCTGGATAGATGTCTGCCTTTTAGACATCACTACCCTATTCAACTGTCGGCGGTCTCTGTCAGTCAACAGACGAGGTCAGCCCGTACGCTTTTGTGCTGTACATGTCCCTTCACGTTTCCACATCACTACCACGTCAGAAACAGTGGACCTAGGGATGTTTAGGAGTGTGAAAAACCCGCGTACATACGTAGGACACAAGTGACACCCAACCACCTGACCACATTCCAAGTCCGTGAGTTCCGCGGGGCGCTCTATTCTGCTCTCTCACGATGTCTAATGACTACTGAGGTCGCTTACATGAAGTACCTGGCAGTAGGTGGCAGCACAATGCACCTAATATGAAAAACGTATGTTTTTGTGAGTGTCCGGATACTTTTGATCACATAGTGTATATGAATGACCACAGCCTTTTGTAGATGATAAATTTGCTGTAATACAGTGCTGTCTCGAAAAGGCTACATAAATATTTAGTTAGATTTTTTTATTTTATTTTATTTTCCACGTCTAGTTCCGTGGTAACAAACTGAGGAGCAAATCTCCAAGTTTGTGAAACGTGTCAGTACATGAAATTACCTCATAAAAGTGATAACAGATAAAATAAAATGTTTATGAATCCACAAAAAGGCAAGCCATAAGTTTAAGTAAATGCAATCAAGAGTGTAAGATAGGAATCAGCTTAATTTTTCAAGGAACTCCTCGACAGAATAGAAGGTGTGACCCATGAGGAAACTCTTCAGTTTAGATTTCAAAGCTCGTGTATTACTGCGAAGATTTTTGAATTCTTGTGGCAGCTTATTGAAAATGGATGCAGCAGTATACTACACGCTTCTCTGCATAAGAGTAAAGGAAGTGCGAACCAAATGCAAATTTGATTTCTAATTAGTGTTAATTCTTGAGAATAATCTGATACTGTTTACAAGAAACGACAGTAAAGAATACGTATATTGAGAGGCCAATGTCTGAATACCCAGACTACTGAACAGGGATCGACAAGAGGTTCACAAACTAACCCCACTTATTGCCTAAATTCCTCGTTTCTAAGCCAAAAATATCGTTTGAGAATGGGAAGAGTTACCCCAATATATAATACCATCCGACATAACCGAATGAAAATAAGCAAATTAGACTACTTTTCATGTCGGACTACCACTTACTTCAGATACCGTTCGAACAGTAAAAAATGGAAGCATTAAATCTTTGAACAAAATCCAGAACGTGCGCTTTCCACGACAGTTTACTATCTATCTCAACACCCAGAAATTTGAACTGTTCAGTCTCACTAATCATGTGCCCATTTTGTGAAATTAAAACTTCGGCTTTTGTAGAATTATCTGTTAGAAACTGTAAAAACTGTGTCTTTCTGTGATTTAGTGTTAGTTTATTTTCTACAAGCCATGTGCTTGTGTCATGAACTGCACTATTTGAAACAGAGCTATTGTTGCGCACAACATCCTTCACTATCAAGCTAGTGTCATCATAATTTTAGAATTAGCTGTAGTACTAGAGGGCATGTCATTTGTATAAATAAAGAACAGGAGTGGCCTGAGCACTGATCCCTGGGGCACCCCCTCCCCCCCCCCCCCCCCCCATTTGACCATGCTCCTCTCAGACCCCACATCGCAGCCATTCCCAACATTGTGAATAATGAACTTCTGCTGTCTGTTGTTAAAGTAAGATCTTGATAAGGTTTCAATATGGCTCAGAGGGTAGCATCTTACGTTAATTGTTCACTAGTGTAAAATTGTGCGCTTCACAAAATGTAGGATTCTATTGTTACAACATCAGTGAGTCAGTGATCATTGCAGAACACTTGAAACCAAAGACATGTTTCTCTTGTGACTTTTACCACAGTGAGGTAATCACGAAAAAAAAAACACACACACACACAAATGCAGTGTAAGAAAAAGCGGTTCCATGAAAGGCGACAAAATTGCGATAAGTGAATGTGCAGTCAAGGTTTTTCGGTTTGAACCTCGGCTAAGAACGATGGATAAAGTACACTTAAATAACAGACAAAAGCGCCAATGACCACTGAAGAAGCTTTACAGTTAAAAGCAACGAAAAAACTATCGAAATTGATCAGTGAGTCATAGTATGAATCAGTTAACTCCTATAAATACATGGTCGTAATAGTTAATATCGAGTCAGAATGGAATGATCATACGGGCTCGGTTGTATATACAGCTCACTGAATTCAGCTGACGACGGGCAACAATTTCTATCGCGAGATTTTATATCTGAAGATGCCCTACAGTGGCTGAAACCGGTTAGGAAGATATAGTAGAAATTGTCATCTAGACTGTCTCATTCGGACAATTAAAATTTACAAATCAGAGTGGCTCCGTCACGACAGCGTAATGCCGTATTTTGTGAATACAAGATTAAACTAATTACAGAATTCACATGGTAAAAAAGCAAGTCTCAGTTAGGACATATCCAAAATGGAGTTAAGCATATTGATGAGTTCCTGGAGGGTAGCTGCATCTTTTAATCCTAGAAGACACTCAGTTACATGTTCGGTTACGGTAAGAAAGATGCTACAGAAATCATATTCTTTGCAGTAAGGACTTCAGTCAGTGACTGGGGCTCTCCTAGCATGCCAGGGGAGCCCTTCCAGCGGAAACAAGAGAAGCTGTCCGGCAACACATGGAAAGTTTTCCACTAAAAGAAAGTCGTTATCCTGGCAAGTCGTATTTAGATGCCATACTTAACATTATAGTAATCTACAAGTCGCTTGAGAAGGAAAATACCCACATATAAGTCGAAAGGTCAACTTGTGTAACATTTTTCAACGAAAATTTCCATTTGCATTTCGGACGCCTTCGAATAGAATGCCACTACACATGTGAAGAGCTAACTGTGAAAATGAGAAGCCTTCACCTTAACAATGTTGCAAAGTGATGTGACACAGGAAAGCTAATGGTTCACAAAAGAAGGGCCCAAAAGTTTTATTCTAAGCTTACAGAAGAAGCTAAAAGGACAGACGAGCAGCTTGTTTTTCCTATTAATTTTGACTATATACAAAATGTGCAAATTCCACAGAATCAAGTCCAAGACGCATTTTACCTGCGACGTTTGGCAACTGAAATAGTTTGTACTCATGATATTCCAAAAAAGTAATGCACATATGTATATACACTGAAGCGCCAAAGTCACTTGTATAGGCATGCGTATTCAAATACAGAGGTATTAAACAGGCATAATACAGCACTGCCATCGACAACACCTATATAAAACAAGTGTCTAGAGCAGTTGTTAGATCAGTTACTGTTGCTACAATGACAGCTTATCTAAATTTAAGTGAGTCTGAACGTGGCGTTACATTCGGCGCACGAGCGATGGGACACAGCATGTCCGAGGTAACGTTGAAGTGGGAATTTTCCGGTACGACCATTTCACGAGTGTACCGTGAACATCAGCAATCCGTGAAACATCAAATCTCCGACATCGCTGCGGCCTGGAAAAGATCCTGCAAGAACGGGACCAACGACGAGTGAAGAGAATCATTCAACGTGACAGAAGTGCAACCCTTCCGAAAATTGCTGCAGATTTCAATTCTGAACCGTCAACAAATGTCAGCATGCGAACCATTCAAGGCAACATCATCGATATGGGCTTTCGGAGCCGAAGGCCCACTTGTGTACCCTCGATGACTGCACGACACAAAGCTTTACGCCTCGCCTCGGCCAGTCAACACGGACATTGGACTGCTGATGACCAGCATGTTGCTGGTCGGACGAGTTTCGTTTCAAATTGTATCGAGTGGATGGAAGTGTAGGGGTACAGAGACAACCCCATGAATCCATGGACCCAGCATTATCAGCAGGGGACTGTTCAAGCTGATGGAGGCACTGTAATGGTGTGGGGCGTGTGCAGTTGGAATGATATGGAATCCCTGATACGACTCTGACAGCTGCCACGTACGTAAGCATCCTGTCTGATCACCTGCATCCATTCATGTTCATTGTGCATTCCGACGGACTTGGGCAATTCCAGGAGGACAATGCGACACTCCACGCATCCAGAATTGCTACAGAGTGGGTCCAGGAACACTTTTTTGAGTTTAAACACTTCCGCTGGCCACTAAACTCCCCAGACAATAACATTATTCAGCATATCTGGGATGCCTTGCAACGTGCTGTTCAGAAGAGATCTCCATCGCTTCATACTCTTACGGGTTTACGGGCAGCCCTGTAGGATTCATAGTGTCAGTTCCCTCCGGCACTATTTCAGACGTTAGTAGACTCCATGCCAAGTCGTGTTGCAATTCTTCTGTGTGTTCGCCAGGGGCCTACACGATATTAGGGAGGCATAGCAGCTTCTTTGCCTTTTCAGACATTAATCATGTCATTACAGTTACTGAATACAGTAAATCACTCCCTGTATATAAAATGGCCCTGTCATTTTGTCTTCCTTCTGTCAATGAATTACTCTACAGACACTTGAAAAGGGCGCGATTAAAAAAAATTTCAAAATAATTTACACATTAGGAAAAACTGATTTTCCGTCTGATGTTTTCTGCTTGTCTTGTTACTTGACTGCTTCCCATCTGCATCTAAAAATCTGTTATAGAGATGAGGTAATCCTCGGAACTGGCCAACAAAAGAGCGAGATTCGTTGTAGCCTGAACTTGGTAAGGCGCTGTACGCATCGTACATAAGATGCCCCAGTCGCTCCTTCCACCACATCTCACTCACGTCTACCAAACTAGATGGTTGCCGCCTACAACGTCTGGTGCACTTTTAACGAGATAGCGGAATGTGGTTGGGGAATACGTAGCCAGCTGTTCCGCCCGTCTCGAGGGAACAGTTTCCCCCCGACCCCAGGGCGGCGCCTTCCAGTGACGTTTGTATCGAAAAAGCCAGTGCTGGACAGGCAAGAAACCTATACCACCCGCTATTCCTCGAGAGGAGGGACATTTTGAGACGGAAAGTGTAACCGCAGGATCCAACCACGGCGCGAAATCACGAGTCCTAAAACTAAGTAATCTGCGCAGTGACTGATCCGGTTTAATAAGTAAAAATAAAAAAGGAAAAAGGGAAACACATGTGGCGATTTAAAAATGATAGTCCCGGCTTGTGGTGGGGGATTTGGCGGTCTCCTGTTGGCTCAGTTCGAAATCAAGCAGTTCAGAACAGTACGGACGACAGCCTGCTATAAACCATGGTACAGCACTTTGCTCTTGGCTGCACCTCGATAGACAACGGACGTGCCCCAGGTGCTACACAATACTGACTGGGTAATACAGGGGCTGCACAAACATATCGAAACATCAAAACACAACACATTACCATGCCTTATATAGTGCAGGAAAACCGTTGGCATTGAAAACGGCTTCTAGTCTTCTCGGAATGGATAAATACAGGTCCTGTACGGTTTTCAGCGGAATCGTACATCATTCTTCCTGCAGAATAGTGGCAGCTTCGGGCAATGACAGTGGAAGACGACATCGATCACGCACCCTTCTCTCCAAAGTGGACTGCAGTGTGTCTATAATAGTGAGCTCTGGTGACTTTGTGACCAGAGGAGACGTGATAATCCATCCTCGTGTGCTCAAAGCCTGTCCTAGACGACGCGAACTGTGGTAGACGGGAGTCCTGCCGTTGTGGTGCACAGCATCTTCATTGAGGAACAAATGTTGTGCCAAGGGATGTATGTGATCAGCCAAAACGGTCTCATAATCCATGGCAAAAATGTGACCTTGCACAGTAGTCGTACAGCTCATGGAACACCACGATATGCCTGTTAAATTATCACCGAACCCCTGCCATATTTCAATCTTGGGACGTAAATAATACAGCAAAGCCGATTCTACGCAACCTTTGACATCAAACTGATGCCAGATTAATTAATTAAACTAATCAATTAATTACCCCCTTCTACCTTTGGGGGATCCCCAGCTCATCAGTGGATCCCGACCCCTCCCCCTCTGAGAAATCCCCAGCCCTCCCCTCTGCGGGGTCAGACCTGTGAGGCAGTCCAAAATTCGAACCTGGGAACTTTGGCAGATAAAAGTAGAGGTTCTGGCACAATTTTGATGCCGAATTAACTGAATAATTACTTAAACTGACCATTTGATAACCCTTCCTCCCCACCTGGAAAACGGCAGGAAATACAAAGTCAGTGAAAAATTCAAACGTTCGTGGTAAATTCGAATTTTCGTGGTAAATTCTAATGCTAACTACATTGCATTGCATTGCAGATATGATAATAATAATGATAATAATAATATAGTCATTATTCACAAAAATTCAATTGTCATATTGCTGGTGGGGAACGATGTAGGGTACTCTTTATTTCATTATCTTTGGAATACTGGCCCAATCTAATTCCCATCCTCTTATTGGCGGGAAATTCACAAATCGCTGGGAAAATTCGGGCATGGATGTGTGTGATGTCCTTAGGTTAGTTAGGTTTAAGTAGTTCTAGGTTCTACGGGACTGATGACCTCCGATGTTGGGTCCCAAAGTGCTCAGAGCCATTTGAACCATCTAAATACACGAACAGTGCTGGCATTGATATTAGGAGGGAAATTCACAAATCGCTGGGAAAATTCGGGCATGGATGTGTGTGATGTCCTTAGGTTAGTTAAGTTTAAGTAGTTCTAGGTTCTACGGGACTGATGACCTCCGACGTTGGGTCCCAAAGTGCTCAGAGCCATTTGAACCATCTAAATACGCGAACAGTGCTGGCATTGATATTCGGGGATATGAAGCGTGGGAGTTGGGGCGCAGGTAGTTGCCACTGATCGAGCGCTGGAGAGGAGCTCCAGCCATTCTACGTGGGAAGCATGGGCAGTAATAACACGACAGCAAGCTATCACTGAAGTACAGGGGGTAGCCTCCTGCCAGTCTACAAGTAAATAGCAGCTGGGAGGGAAATGGATGGATAATACTATTCTGCCAGCGACTCACTGTCCTAGTGCTGCTATAAATCCATGCTCCCTATGTACAAGAGTTATGTAGCAATAGTATTGGCCAATGAAACACTTATACCTATTTACCGAATACAAGTCGCATCCTAGCTGGTAGAAACATGGGAAATACTTAGTCCGATATTTTTGTCTTACTTGAACATGGCGTCTCAAGACGAAAAAACTGGCCAGTCCACTCCAGTCTAGTCCAGCTCCACCTACCAACTGTACTGTGTAACTGAAGAACCTTACTTTCTACCTGCCCAGTCGCAACAGGCTAAACCACGGCTTCCAGTCGGCCAAGCCTTCATGACCTAAATTGCTGCTGGCCGCAGACCGGTGTCGCTAACTCCTAGCACACTACGAGACAAGCAGGTGCGGCTCCGACATAGAATTCTAACTGCAGTTCCATGCCCGACATAGAATCCTTAGTTTAAAAAATCCATTTTACCTAGTCGAGTTCATACACCCGAATTACTCTCCCTTTTATATGCATTATTTTTGAAGACAGAAGAAATCAGTGCATACACGAGTCATCAAGTCGCTTAACAATCGTTACTTGTTGATTCTTAGTGTGAAATCCTGTACAACAGTATGGCATAGGCTATGGTCCCTCTAAGTATTCTCTCATCTGTTCTTATCAGCTTAATACCTGTTACGTCATGCATCATAGGACTAGAATATTGAACTCATTCGTGGCTCATGACGGACTGCTAAGAACATGCTCTACCTCTCTGATGGGATGCCTCTTCACTTTCGAAAATCTGTTAAGGAAGCCAAATAGCAGCACAGAGGAGTCCTCTACCCCATGCCCCTCCTCGCAATCCCCTCGCCTTCTGTCTCCTCCCAGCCCCTGCATCCCCACGTGTATGCTGCTCCTGCACCTGCACCTGCTCCTGCCCCTCCCCCTGCTCCTGCTCCTGTCCCCCCACACGCCGTTACCCCCCGCCCCCACTCCCCACTCGCCCAGCTACAACTGCTCCTTCTTCCCCCACCAGAGTCACTGCCCACCACGCCATAGTCACCTGGCTCCCACCACCTCCCAATCCACCAAGTCCCTCAGCATTCCTCCCAGGCCACTCCTGCCAAAAAACCTCCCAAGTACCCAAGTGTCCACCATGCCTCCACCCCCCCCCCTCCAAAAAATCACTGCCCACTTTGCTTCCTTCTAATCCCTCCATGGACAACACCCGTCCTCCCCCACCCCCAGCCCCCTCCTGTGTACCCTTATCCTTGCAAACCCCGATCGTAAAATCGTAGCTGTCCATCTCCTTTACCTAAACATTCGCTCCCTCACTGCCAACAAATACCTCTTCACGCATCATCCTTAATGAAACCTTCCTCCAACCTCAGCATGTTGTCCACACTTCTCCCTATCTCCTTCACCCCTCGTATGAGGGGGGTTGCTATTGGCCACCTCAAGCATATCCCTCTCCGGCCACAACCACTGCTCAGTGACCGAGCTGAACAGCTTCTCCTCAGTGTCTTTTTTCCCTCCCTCCCCGTTACCTTTACCACTATCTATGTCTGTCCCATAGCTATTCTCCCATATGACTTCATTTCCAATATTGACTGCACCTTCTCCACCTGTCTGATTGCTGCTGCCATCAGCATCCACAGCCATGACCCTGCCACTCTTTCCTTACTACCCTCCACCATGACCTACTTCCCCTTTCACAGCACACCTGTCCCAAAAGTAACTCGATCGCAGATGTTGTCCTCGCTTCCCACAAACTCCTTGGTCATATCGCCACAGACGTCCTCGACCCCATTGGTAGCAACCACCTCCCAGGCCGTCTCACCTTCTCCTCAGCCTGCCGGCCCCCTCCTGCTCCCCATCCTGCTGCCCCTCCAAAGTCCATCCATGAATACTGCCACACCGACTGGGATACCTACCGGGGATCCATTGCCTCACACATCAGAAGCCATCACCTTACCTCTCACCATCCCACTGACGTCACCCATGCCTTTTCCATCCTCCAGAAGACCATCACTGATACCATGGAGGACGATGTTCCTACCAAACTCATCCACCCTCACTACCTGAGCCGTGTACTGACTCGTGCTACACCTTGTGTTTAGATTGCATTGGTTTTCCTTTTCTTCCCCTGACATGTTTGTTTGATATGTTGTCTGTCATTAAGTGGCTACTTGGTTGTCTTTTCCCTCTGCTATCTATATCTGCGTTTTGCTTCCGGGAAACTGCTATGGAGGAAGTGAGATCTTCGATCGGTTGTAACCTCGTGTGGTGCCGCGGAAGTAGGGGCGCTGCGAGCTGAGAGTGTGGTGGACACGGGAGGGTAGTGTGGCTCTCCAGCGCGAAGCAGCCGTGGTCGGTTGTGCCGAGTCGCCACGTGATGTATGTCGGTTGTGTGTAACGAGTGGGTCAAGTTGACGGAAGAGCTCCCCGCGTGTTGGTTGTATACAGAATCGCTCCACGAGTAGTTGCTGTTCATTTCGCCTTGGTGGGACGTTAACAAGCTTCTTTAAATCCTCCATTTCAACACTGGAGTTTAAAAGGAGACACCTACATGAAGGAGCGGTCACTACTCGTCAACGTTGCAGAGAAGACGTGAACTCCGGCGACAGAGCGTGTTGTCGCGTGGCCGTGGCGTGTTGGGTACGCTGGCGACGCGTGCACGGTCGGATGTGTGGATCCTTGCCATCGGAGGTCATGTACTGCCTGTTCGAGCATAATCGCAAGTTAAGTTCGTGGAAGGTTTAATCATTAAATGATAATTTTGTGTAACCAGCGTCTCTTCTGCCTTGTGGCCTCAGGCGACCGGGTTTCCTGTCCCTGGCACCGGTGTACTTGAAGACAGTGGTTTTTGCTCCTCCTCTCGTTACTGTGCGATGGGAGGTGTAGTTTTGGCAGTTTAATTGTTTCGCTATTCTGTCGTGGGTTATGAGTAAATTCATGCTTCTTGTTGGTTGATCATGTGGTCGCTCATTCAGGAACTTGTGGTGTAATGTTTCCTTGCACGGGGTTAGCTCTAATTCTGTCAGCAAGTTAAGCCACCTTATAACAAGTTTTCGCTGGCTAAAAGTTGGCGCAGTGACCAGCCTGAGAGTGACGATTGTGTTTACGGGCGTATTTAAATTAGTCAGTATTCTGTCTAGCCTGAGCATTCCTGAGTGGGTGATTTGTGGCCGCTTTACACGGGTCCGTCATAGCTGTTACGTTCTAATGATATTCAAGGACGCTTTTGTTTAAAAAAATTTTAAATTCATCCAAATTCGTAAATTCCTTTTATTGCCATTAATCGTGTGTTTGCTGAGACCTGTTTATTTTCTTTTTTAATGGCGGTGTTGGTAGCTTCACTACCTCACCGTACTTTATTAACCAAGTTCTGTATTTACTTTAGTAGCCTGTTTACTAATGTTCTTTAAATTTTTTAAAATTGTTGTATTGCTATAAATTACTTTGATTGGCGTTAGCGGCGTGTTCTAAGAGGTAGTTTATTGCCGTACTTCTAGCTTCTGTGTTTTTTAAAAATTTTTTTAACTGTTGTATTGCTATAAATTACTTGATTGCCGTTAGTGGCGTGTTTTAAAAGGTTGTTTATTGCCGTACTACTAGCTTCTGTGTTTTTAAATAAAAATCTATTTTAAATTGTTTTATTGCTATAAATTAATTGATTGCTGTTAGTGGCGTGTTTAAAAGGCTGTTCATTACCGTACTGCTAGTTTCTGTAAGATACGAATAAAACATTTGTGAAAATCTCAACTCGACAGTAAACTGCTAGAAATTTGACCCCGTTTCCCATCTTGTGGTGTGGCTTGTAGTAACCGTAACCAATATGTGTGTCACTACCCTTCTGGTACCACGTGCCGTGGAATTTGAATCCTCGCCAGACGTCATGGACGTTGAAGACCCCTAGAGGTCTCTGCAACATGCACCGTAAGCTGTGGCGGCGCACGCCCCCTGGCCCGCGTTTAGTGTGAGGGCGCCACAGTGGAACACGTGGTTCCAGCGGCCAATAGCGGCGCCCCCGATAGAGTATTTAAACGCCTGCCACTCGCTCAACCAGCCCCCCCCCCCCCCCCAAATTCTATAAGTCCCTCCAGATCCTTGAGCGTCATGCACTCCGCCTCGCCTTCCGTATACGCCTCCTGTCCCCCACAAAGATCCTCTATGATCTCATTCCTTTCCCCCATCTGCTCCTATTCCTCGAACATACCCGCATCCTCTACACCTCCCGCTGCCTTGACCCCCCTCACCCCCTGGTTGCTCCTCTCCTCTCCCATCCCCACCCCCTGCCCCCTCTTCACTGTTGTGTCCCCCCTACCCTTCATCTCTACACCCTTCATCTCCTTTCCCAAGGTGGCTTCCCTCAACTCCCCCTCCCGGATGATGCCCTCTCTCCCTCCATTTATCCCTCCTATCAACTGATCCCCCTCCTTTCCTCCGTCCTTTCCCTGGGCTCCCTCTTCCTCCCTCCTTCCATCCTGTGTTTTTTCCCCACCTAACCTCTCCCTATCTCCTTTCTCCCCCCCCCCAAATCCTTTTGTATTCTCCTCCTCTGCCTTCCCCACTCCCTGGCACGTCTGCTCAGCACCCCCCATCCCTCTTATGGATCTTCATCTTCCATTGGCTCCTTTCCCCCCTCCCCCCTTCACTTTTCCTCTCCTTCCGCCCTTTCTTTTTTCCGTCATCTGTCCAGTTTCCCCCACCTGCTCTCGGCTGTGGTATGCCATATTTGTGCCAACTTTTTAGTGCAGTGTTTAAGTGAGTGTTCAGTGTTGTGCGTCTTTCCACAGTGTTGCGAACAGAAATCATGCTGTCACTGGGTGTGCATTTTATATCTCTTGCGAACAGAAACCAGACTGTCGCCGTGTTTTTTAATTGTCTATTATTTTTCTGCTCCCTGTGTATTTTATTAGCATCATCAACCCTGTGTTTTATGTTTTAAGTTCCAGAATTTTCTGCCATTTTACCTTTAAGTCACCGTTTTTATCGCCAACTGTTATTTTTTTATTATCTTCCTCTTTTTAAAACAAATTCTGTAGGCTGCAGAGCACATAATAAGCTGCTGCCAGCCCGGCCTCTTCAGGGGGAATCGAAACACAATAAAGGAAAAAAAACAAAAAAAAAAAAAAAAAGCTCAGCCAGCGAGTCTAATCTTTGCGTGAGTCTTCACCTATCGCCTCGACAACCGACGGTGTGTTTACCATTCTTTGTTTTCATTATTAGTGGACGTCTTGGAATCGTTTGGTTGTCTCTCTCTCTCCGTTGCTTCTTGCGTGTTGTCGTCGTAAGGTCTCTATCCATCGTCCATCGTTGTTTCATGTCCGTCCTTTCCGTTCGTCTGTTTCTTCGCGGGCCACTCACCGTTTGGTCCCGTCGTGCTTTCTCGGCCATCCCGCGACCGTTCTGGTCGCGGTTACAACAGGTTACAACAACCCTACTCTTCCTCCATAGGCTGTCCTTCTCTGTGAATCCCGCAAGCTCTGCCGCTCCTTCCTCTGAATCCTGACTAGGATACACTCCTTCACCATTGGCAGTTACAAGGACACATCTGAAACCTCCTCACAGCAAAAAAAAATGCCGGTACTGGCGCCAGACACTTACATGCCTCAACTCCACTCTCCCTGTCAACTCCTCCAAGTATTGGTCTGCCTTCCACTGCCTGTCTGGTAGCCATCCCACCCCACATCATCCTCTTATCCATGACAGCTGCCCCTTCACTGACAACCTCAATAAGGCTAACTATTTTGCTTTTCACTTCTCCGAGATCTTCTCCTTTCCCGATGAGCCCCATTGTGATTACTCTCTCTTTCTCATAGTCCTCGAACACACCAATACCTCTGTTCTGCCATTCGCCCTCATTTTCTGGTACTTGAATCAGTTACACCTTTCAGACATAAACAATCCCATTACTGCAAACGACACCAAACTCGTCCTCTTCTCGAAATGCACCACCAGCCCTGGTCATGGCAGTGTCACCTGCCACCTCAAAGAATCCCTCCCTCCTTCCTGGATGCCCTTCCCTCTCCAACAGCTTTTACTCTGACCTGTGGAAGACTTCCCATGTTCTGCTGTTCCCTAAACCTAACAAACCTGACACCTCATCCTATCGTCCTATCTGCCTCACCTCTGTGTTCAGTAAGGCCTTCTTGTCCATTCTCTCCTGCTGTATTCACCATTTCAGCCGAATACCGGCTCCTTAACGTTACCAGTCTTCTTCCCCTCCTGTCACTCCGGTATCTTTGTTTCCCCTGACCTCCAGAAACCATACGACCTTGTTTGGCATCCCGGGTTCTTCTTTAAACTTTGGACCTATGCTCTTCCCATCAATTTCGTCTGTCTCGTGGCTTCCTTCCTCTCCCATCATCCCTGCTATGTCACTATCCACAATGCCAACTCCAATATTTTCTATCCCACTGCCAACGTGCCCAAAGGGTTCCTTTCCCCTCTCCTCTATCTCCTCCATAATGCAAATATTCCCAAACTTCCCCCACCTGTTCACCTCCTCCAATTTTCTGATGACACCACCTTCCTGGCCTTTATCCTACATTTCAACAGTCCCAACGTACCTTTCAAACCCACTTCAACCAGTTCACTGTGTGGTGCAACCAGTGGCTCCTTCACATCAACCCTTCCACGCATTCCTCACCTTTTATGGTTGTCCTATCCACCTCACTCCTACCCTGAAATATCTTGTCCATACCCTCGACTGTCACCTCACCTGGACTCCCCATATCCTTACGATCCAACATAAAACCCACAACAGACTCTGTATCCTGAAACTCCTGTCCGGATGGACATGGAGACTGCATCCTTCCACCATCCTTCACACCTACTTGATCTGCTCCACTCTTTGTTATGGCAGTGTCACCTGAATTTTTCACCCCTCCCAGATCCTTGAACGCCATTCACTCCACTTTGTACCCACCTCCCATCCCCACACAGGTCCTCTAAAACCTCATCGCCTTCCCACATCTCCTTTTCCTCAAACACATCTCCACCCTGTACATTGTCTGCAGACTCGATTCCCCCCCGCCCACCCCCTGGTGCCTTCTATCCGCTCTACACGCAGCTCATTGCCACACCTTCACCGTGGAGTCCTGCCCTCTCTCCATCTCCACACACTCCAATTCCTTTCCCAACACAACTTCCAGCACCTACTCCTCACAGATGATGAGCTTTGCCCTGATATCTACCCCTCCTACCAACTCTAATCCTACCTTCCCCCTTCCCACCCCCCAGATCTCCCTCACCCCTTCTCCTGAGTGATTTTCCTCTTCCTTCATCTCCCTACCATTCCAGTGCACACCTTCTGTGTCTCTGCATTCCCTCTTGACTTGCTTTCCCTCTCCCATGCCACCTGTCCCCTGCCCCTTGGTGCGCCCCCAACCCCTTTTTCCTTTTCATCCCACCCCCTCCAGCCCCTCTCCCCTGCTGCACCTTCCTCTGCCCTCTATTTTCCTCCTCTCAGGCCTCCTCCCCCTCGGCAGGTCTCTCCCAGCAGCTTTTATTCTTCATTGTGTGTGCTCCATCTCTTACAGTGGTTTCAAAGTGTCTTCGTTATGGAGTGTTTTAGTACTGTGGCCAACTTCTATCTTGTGTGGGTGACTTCAGAGTATTTTATGTGCTCCACGAATCGCCAACTGTGTTTTTTAACTTTGTCAAAATTTTTGACTGTCCCCACAATAAACATCCCCATGTCAGTGTATATCTTAACCCCCATTTTCTTCACCTGCCTGTCGGGGAGTTGTAATGTGGCACTAGTGCAGTCGGGTGGAGCAGCAGTGAGGTCTGCGTCGACATGGCTCGCCCAACCATTGCCGCCGCGCATCACTTGAGCCGGGCCACGGACTTGGTGGATCGTCGGTCGGTCTTGCTCGCCGATCGTTCATGAGTCGGTTGTGTGTGTGTGTGTGTGTGTGTGTGTGTGTGTGTGTGTGTGTGTGTGCATCGACTCCCGATTTGTCTTCGTCTGTTGCATCTTGCGTATGTTGCTTTTTTTGGGTTTCAAATTATTTTATTATCTTAATTGAATTTTTGATTTTTTTAAGATTTCTTGTCGACCTTCTGCCTTTAAAGGTCTATGGTCATATACTCTAAAATTTTGGAATTTAATTGTGGCCCTCAGCCATTTATATTGCACTTTGCGGATGTTGTTTTTTGAATTATTCTATTGCTATCTTAATTGGATTTTTAGCTTGTTAAGATTTCTTGTTGGGGGGCCTTCAGCTGTGAAAGAGTTCCACTTGGTAAAGATTCGGCTATGTGCCGCTTTGGTTGTAAAGGTTATTAAATTACAATAAATGACAATTACAAGCAGAAACTGACCTCAACCCTTGGCCCTTTCCACAATCCTGTTACCTGTTCTGCCCAGCGGGTTTAGCGGGTGTACCAAGCCTGCTCATGTGAATGCCACGGCCAGGTCCAAATGGTCCAAATGGCTCTGAGCACTATGCGACTTAACATCTGAGGTCATCAGTCGCCTAGAACTTAGAACTAATTAAACCTAACTAACCTCAGGACATCACACACACCCATGCCCGAGGCAGGATTCGAACTGCGACCGTAGCGGTCGCTCGGCTCGAGACTGTAGCGCCTAGAACTGCACGGCCACTCCGGCTGGCGCCACAGCCAGCACAACCACTGCTTGCTACCAAGTTCCGCTGTATGACCTTGGTGTGGACGAAAGGATTTGGCCAGTAACCAGCCTGGATTCAGGTTTTCAGGGTGCAGCTTCCAGATCGGGAGGTGCTGCGACATGTCAGTCACTTTGTCCCTGACTAGTTTCCCAACAGTTTTTTCTATACTGATCTCTACATCACCATTACCACTCAGCTAGTTCCCATCCTATCCCAAGCCACCCAGCCAGAGTAACACTAGACTTATACATGTCTTTTGTCCACACCCAAGTAACCAACACCAACTCCCAACAAGAGTGACTTACACCAGAAGCCGCCCAGCCACAGAGGGTGCCCTTCCTTGACTATGAGATGTTGGCCAGTCACCAATCACGAGTAATTCCGGATGAAGATGAAGACATACCGCTGTCTACTCCCACTCCATAGGCTGCACTGCAGAGATCCTCAGTATACAACCGTCGCCCCCTGGGCAAGGCATTTTCGTCCATATGCTCCTTTGTCCTGAGTCACCAACGCCGCTGAGGACTCTGAGGAGAGCCCCGTGGACAAGATGCTCCCTGTTTCACCAAAGGGGAAGGGGTGTGGTATCCACGACTATTACATCTACGCACCGAGCAGAGGCACACTCCATTACATGCGGCCAAGAAATTCATTCGTTGCCCACACTTCTCCGGATGCTGCCTGCTGCTAACATCGCAGGCCGCATTCGCACATGCCCTTCGAAACACAGCGACTGGCTACCCATAACACACAGCGATTGGCTGCACAGAATATACAGAGACCCCAACTGCCGGCTCTGTTAACTATGGAGCCTTATTGAACGTCGCTAGTGACGCCTACAAGTCAGTTCTCATCATGCTATGTTTCTACTCCAGAACTCGGAAGTGCTACGATGCAGTGGACCTGCTGTTTGATGTTGATGCGGCTGCACTCTGGACTTAAAGTCCGAATGCTATACTGGAACTTGGACTTCAACGTTTACTAGGCTTAGTATGTCAATGGACTTGTGGTTTCCGCCAGAATTCTGCATTTCCCTTGCACTCCCTGGATATTGGCATAACCATAATAAGTTTGTATAATTTTCCATAAAGTGTTCATCTACAACTTGGCGCTTGGCAATAGAATTTTTTCTATCAGTGCTGTGTTAATAAACCATAGAATTGTGATATATTTATTGTGTTATTCCTTGTTACAGCAACGGCGTTTCACAAAAATAAACGTTTTGTACAATAAAAAGACAGATCGTCGGTTTCATGAGTTAATATATAAAAGGATGATACTGTGATTAATTAAAATATAGACAGAGATGAATGGAAAATGAATGTACCACATGTACAAAAACAGATAGACATTTGCATAAAGTAATATGGCAAGGCCGATGTGTGATTTATTAAAAGTGTTAGATAGATGAGTGAAGAGAGGAGTGGAAATACACTGCCAGGGAGAAGGGTATCAGGGGAATATAGCGTTTAATGGTAGCGCTTAATGGGGTGTTTCTAGGTGGACATTTGGAGAAGGGATGGGGGAAGTGTAGAGAGGTATGCAGTTCCAAACCAAGACTTAGAAAGTAAGTGGAGATCATTGGGAAGGAAGGGAGCCTGACTAGGGGTAGGAGGGGTAGGTGGTAGGGATCTCCTAGATCTGGTAGGATGGGTATATATCAGGGCAGATTTCATGGTTGAGTAATGGAAGATGATTAAAGTTTCGTTGGGAGAGGATGTGGACAGCATGGAGATGTAGTGTTTGGGGAATGTGGTAGTAGAGGCGTGGAAGAATGCCAGGATTAGTGAGCAGTGGGCAGTCCATGCCACATTCACATAGCAAAGGATGGGTCGGATTAGGGCCCTATAGGTGTGGAGCAATGTGCAATGCCTGTGTTCAACCGGTCAGTAATTTTAGACTATTGTGAGCTTTCTGTTGAATGGCTAGTGGATGAGGCTTCCATGTTAGCTGGCAATCAAGTGTTAGTCCAAGGTCTTTTAGTGAGTTAATTAACTGGACAACAATTAGGTAAAAATCGTGGGAATCGAAGTTGTGGGTGGTTCAACTTATAATTATTGCCTGAATTTTGGTAGTGTTGATTTTGAGGTGCCACTGGTTACACAAGGAGGTAAACTGATTGAGATAGAGCTGGAGGGATCGTTGGGGTTTCAGGAGCGTAGCGGAAAAGGCGAGGAAGGTAGTATCTTTGGCGTACTGGAGGAAAGGAACAGGAGGAAGATATCGTAATTGGTATTGTAGATGGTGACATAAGATGGGCGGCTAGAGAGAAAGGAGGTGATGAGGCGCACATAATTTAAGTGCATAGCCCTGGAGGTTAAAGAGGAACTCGGTATTCCACACATGGTCATAAGCTTCCTCATGATCTAGGTAGGTAAAAAAGGCGGATTTGTGGTTGTTGATTAGGTGAGATACAAGATGAGTAAGGTACAGGAGTTGATTATCAGAGAAACAGTTGGGGTGGAAGCCACTTTAGTGGACAGGAATGAGTAGATGTTGTTGTAGGTGATTATGGAATGTCAGGATAGACTGGACTCAAAGACAGAGATGAGTCAGATGGGACAGGTGGAGGAGGTAGTAACAGGTTTGTTAGGTTTGAGGAAGAGGAAGATTTAAGAAGTTTTCCATGGCTCTGGATAGAAACCTGTGTGTGGGATTACATTGTAAATTATGGCTAGGATTTCCAGGAAGGAGAGGGGGCAGTCTTTCGGGTGTATCTAGGTGATACAATTGTGACCACGAGCTATGGTGCATTTGTGATGGAGCACCTGTTGAATGTCTTGTTCACTCATAGTAGTATTGCGTCCATCTGTGGGATATTTCAGAGATATTGGAAGCTAGTAGCGAGGGGTGAGATGGTGGTATTGGTAAGACTGTGGACTGTTGGGAATAAAGAATAATCGAAGTGGGAGTGTGAAGGTGTCAGAGAGGTTGGATGTAAAGTGATGGCTTTGATTAGGTTGTCAGGGAGAGGGTGATCATCGTGCAGAATGGAGTAGGAGGGAGCAGGATTGTTGCCAGTATGGCAGTAAAATGCCTTCCAGTTTCTGAAAGAGTTTATGGGCAGTGTGACATTGAGGTTTGTGCATGTTTGGCGCCAAACGCGGCGTTTCTTTGCATTCAGTAGATTTCGGATGTGTTGTTGGAGTTGTCGGTGGTGGGTGTGTCTTGGTCATGAGACTGGAGGAAAGAGTGGTAGAGATGGGATTCATGGAGTAGGAGAGCATGTGGAGGGAGTTTGGGACAGCGTGGATAGACGGTTTTCGTCGAGATGTGGTGGGTTAAGGCGTTTGGGAACGTGTTCTGTAGGAAGATGGATGTCATGGGGGTCTTGGAAGGATAAGGGATGGCATCCGAGTTTGGCAGTAATGAATTCCATGTAGGTATCCCAGTTAGTACAGGAGTAGTCCTGGATGTGTTTGGGAGAGGCAGTAATCAGTGCACAGGTGAGGTGTGTGGTGTAGGGGATGTTGAGTAGGACAGGGAGATGGTCGCTTCCGCTGGGATCAAAGATTGCTGCAGTAAAGCTCCCAAAGAGGTCAGGAGAGATAAGGAGAACACCAGGAGTGAAATTGCTTTCAGTGTGGGCACGTAATGGGAGAACTATATCACAATGGAGAGAGTCTGTAGACCATGTCACCACTGAAGTTTAGTATGGAGGTGATGGTGATGGATGGCGACTGAGGTGGATATAAGAGGATGACAGCTGCAAAAGTCACTCCACAACTAAATGTCGCAACTGTGAACCCTCTCGCCACTAAAACAACACGAATGGTGCTCCATAAGCAGAGAATTGCAGAGTGAGCTAGAATTACAGAACCACTCATCAGTGATGCAAATTCCCATAACAGGAAAACGTGGTGCCGAGTCCATAGAACCTGGGCTATGGAACAATAGCGGAAAGTCATTTGGTCAAATGCGTCCCAAGCCCATCGGTCAATCCCTCCTCCTACCCATCTGGCAAATCTCTACCCTCCCCTCTGGGAGATCAAACATGTATGCCAGACCAGGAGCCTTTGAAGTTTCGAAGGTAAAAGAAGAGGTTCTGGCGCAATTTTGATATCAAATTAATTGACCAATTAATTAAATTAACCAATTAATTACCCTCTCCCTCCCCCCCTTGGAAAAATGTAGAGAAATTCAAAATCGGCAGAAAATTCAAATTTTCATGGTAAATTCGAGTTTTTGTGGTAATTCCTAATGCTAATTACGTTGCGTTGTGTAGGACATAATAATAATGTATTCATTAGCTATAAAAACTTAATTTGCACATCGCTGATGTGGAAGGATGTAGAGTACTCTCTACATCATTGTCTTTGGAATAGTGGTGCAGTCTGACTCGCTCAATTCAAAAATTGGTAGGAAATTTAAAAAACAGTGGGAAAAATCAAATTTTTTCCCTCTGAATGTGAAACATGGGAGCTGGGGCAGGGGAAGTTGCCATTGACCAAGCAGTAGAGGGTAGTTCTAGCCATAGCTGTCAATAACAGCTGGATGTAGAGAGGATATTTTCGCTACTAGTCTAGCACTAGAGAGTTGCTCCAGCCAGTGTAGCCAGCAGCCCTATGGGGGAAGAATGGTTAATAATAACAGGACAGCAAATTGTCATCAGTATGTAGGGGAGCAGCCTTCTGCCCATCTACTAGTAAACAGTTGCTGGAATGGGCATAACGATGATAATACTATTAGGAGAGCGACTCACCGTCCCAGTGATACTATTTTTTCTTTATCGTGATTTCATTCCCCTGCCCCATATGGATAGGGCACCGCTGGCAGTGGCACACTCTGCCACTCTACAGCCGATTGACATTAGAGTTAAAAAAGGAGGCCTTCTCCCCCTCGGCAGGTCTCTCCCAGCAGCTTTTATTCTTCATTGTGTGTGCTCCATCTCTTACAGTGGTTTCAAAGTGTCTTCGTTATGGAGTGTTTTAGTACTGTGGCCAACTTCTATCTTGTGTGGGTGACTTCAGAGTATTTTATGTGCTCCACGAATCGCCAACTGTGTTTTTTAACTTTGTCAAAATTTTTGACTGTCCCCACAATAAACATCCCCATGTCAGTGTATATCTTAACCCCCATTAGGTGAAGAAAATGGGGGTTAAGATATACACTGACATGGGGATGTTTATTGTGGGGACAGTCAAAAATTTTGACAAAGTTAAAAAACACAGTTGGCGATTCGTGGAGCAAATAAAATACTCTGAAGTCACCCACACAAGATAGAAGTTGGCCACAGTACTAAAACACTCCATAACGAAGACACTTTGAAACCACTGTAAGAGATGGAGCACACACAATGAAGAATAAAAGTTGCTGGGAGAGACCTGCCGAGGGGGAGGAGGCCTGAGAGGAGGAAAATAGAGGGCAGAGGAAGGTGCAGCAGGGGAGAGGGGATGGAGGGGGTGGGATGAAAAGGAAAAAGGGGTTGGGGGCGCACCAAGGGGCAGGGGACAGGTGGCATGGGAGAGGGAAAGCAAGTCAAGAGGGAATGCAGAGACACAGAAGGTGTGCACTGGAATGGTAGGGAGATGAAGGAAGAGGAAAATCACTCAGGAGAAGGGGTGAGGGAGATCTGGGGGGTGGGAAGGGGGAAGGTAGGATTAGAGTTGGTAGGAGGGGTAGATATCAGGGCAAAGCTCATCATCTGTGAGGAGTAGGTGCTGGAAGTTGTGTTGGGAAAGGAATTGGAGTGTGTGGAGATGGAGAGAGGGCAGGACTCCACGGTGAAGGTGTGGCAATGAGCTGCGTGTAGAGCGGATAGAAGGCACCAGGGGGTGGGCGGGGGGGAATCGAGTCTGCAGACAATGTACAGGGTGGAGATGTGTTTGAGGAAAAGGAGATGTGGGAAGGCGATGAGGTTTTAGAGGACCTGTGTGGGGATGGGAGGTGGGTACAAAGTGGAGTGAATGGCGTTCAAGGATCTGGGAGGGGTGAAAAATTCAGGTGACACTGCCATAACAAAGAGTGGAGCAGATCAAGTAGGTGTGAAGGATGGTGGAAGGATGCAGTCTCCATGTCCATCCGGACAGGAGTTTCAGGATACAGAGTCTGTTGTGGGTTTTATGTTGGATCGTAAGGATATGGGGAGTCCAGGTGAGGTGACAGTCGAGGGTATGGACAAGATATTTCAGGGTAGGAGTGAGGTGGATAGGACAACCATAAATGGTGAGTAATGCGTGGAAGGGTTGATGTGAAGGAGCCACTGGTTGCACCACACAGTGAACTGGTTGAAGTGGGTTTGAAAGATACGTTGGGACTGTTGAAATGTAGGATAAAGGCCAGGAAGGTGGTGTCATCAGAAAATTGGAGGAGGTGAACAGGTGGGGGAAGTTTGGGAATATTTGCATTATGGAGGAGATAGAGGAGAGGGGAAAGGAACCCTTTGGGCACGTTGGCAGTGGGATAGAAAATATTGGAGTTGGCATTGTGGATAGTGACATAGCAGGGATGATGGGAGAGGAAGGAAGCCACGAGACAGACGAAATTGATGGGAAGAGCATAGGTCCAAAGTTTAAAGAAGAACCCGGGATGCCAAACAAGGTCGTATGGTTTCTGGAGGTCAGGGGAAACAAAGATACCGGAGTGACAGGAGGGGAAGAAGACTGGTAATGTTAAGGAGCCGGTCTTCGGCTGAAATGGTGAATACAGCAGGAGAGAATGGACAAGAAGGCCTTACTGAACACAGAGGTGAGGCAGATAGGACGATAGGAAGAGGTGTCAGGTTTGTTAGGTTTAGGGAACAGCAGAACATGGGAAGTCTTCCACAGGTCAGAGTAAAAGCTGTTGGAGAGGGAAGGGCATCCAGGAAAGAGGGAGGGATTCTTTGAGGTGGCAGGTGACACTGCCATGACCAGGGCTGGTGGTGCATTTCGAGAAGAGGACGAGTTTGGTGTTGTTTGCAGTAATGGGATTGTTTATGTCTGAAAGGTGTAACTGATTCAAGTACCAGAAAATGAGGGCGAGTGGCGGAACAGAGGTATTGGTGTGTTCGAGGACTATGAGAAAGAGAGATAATCACAATGGGGCTCATCGGGAAAGGAGAAGATCTCGGAGAAGTGAAAAGCAAAATAGTTAGCCTTATTGAGGTTGTCAGTGAAGGGGCAGCTGTCATGGATAAGAGGATGATGTGGGGTGGGATGGCTACCAGAAAGGCAGTGGAAGGCAGACCAATACTTGGAGGAGTTGACAGGGAGAGTGGAGTTGAGGCATGTACGAGTCTGGCGCCAGTACCGGCATTTTTTTTGCTGTGAGGAGGTTTCAGATGTGTCCTTGTAACTGCCAATGGTGAAGGAGTGTATCCTAGTCAGGATTCAGAGGAAGGAGCGGCAGAGCTTGCGGGATTCACAGAGAAGGACAGCCTATGGAGGAAGAGTAGGGTTGTTGTAACCTGTTGTAACCGCGACCAGAACGGTCGCGGGATGGCCGAGAAAGCACGACGGGACCAAACGGTGAGTGGCCCGCGAACAAACAAACGAACGGAAAGGACGGACATGAAACAACGATGGATGATGGATAGAGACCGTACCAGGTCGGGTTGACGGAGGAGATAGAAAAGATCCAAAGAAGAGCGGCGCGTTTCGTCACCGGGTTATTTGGTAACCGTGATAGCGTTACGGAGATGTTTAATAAACTCAAGTGGCAGACTCTGCAAGAGACCCGCTCTGCATCGCGGTGTAGCTTGCTCGCCAGGTTTCGAGAGGGTGCGTTTCTGGATGAGGTATCGAATATATTGCTTCCCCCTACTTATACCTCCCGAGGAGATCACGAATGTAAAATTAGAGAGATTAGAGCGCGCACGGAGGCTTTCAGACAGTCGTTCTTCCCGCGAACCATACGCGACTGGAACAGGAAAGGGAGGTAATGACAGTGGCACGTAAAGTGCCCTCCGCCACACACCGTTGGGTGGCTTGCGGAGTATCAATGTAGATGTAGATGTAGATGTAGACGACAACACGCTAGAAGCAACGGAGAGAGAGAGACAACCAAACGATTCCAAGACGTCCACTAATAATGAAAACAAGGAACGGTAAACACACCGTCGGTTGTCGAGGCGATAGGTCAAGACTCACGCAAAGATTAGACTCGCTGGCTGAGCTTTTTTTTTTGTTTTTTTTTTTCCTTTATTGTGTTTCGATTCCCCCTGAAGAGGCCGTGCTGGCAGCAGCTTATTATGTGCTCTGCAGCCTACAGAATTTGTTTTAAAAAGAGGAAGATAATAAAAAAATAACAGTTGGCGATAAAAACGGTGACTTAAAGGTAAAATGGCAGAAAATTCTGGAACTTAAAACATAAAACACAGGGTTGATGATGCTAATAAAATACACAGGGAGCAGGAAAATAATAGACAATTAAAAAACACGGCGACAGTCTGGTTTCTGTTCGCAAGAGATATAAAATGCACACCCAGTGACAGCATGATTTCTGTTCGCAACACTGTGGAAAGACGCACAACACTGAACACTCACTTAAACACTGCACTAAAAAGTTGGCACAAATATGGCATACCACAGCCGAGAGCAGGTGGGGGAAACTGGACAGATGACGGAAAAAAGAAAGGGCGGAAGGAGATGAAAAGTGAAGGGGGGAGGGGGGAAAGGAGCCAATGGAAGATGAAGATCCATAAGAGGGATGGGGGGTGCTGAGCAGACGTGCCAGGGAGTGGGGAAGGCAGAGTAGGAGAATACAAAAGGAATTGGGGGGGGGGGGAGAAAGGAGATAGGGAGAGGTTAGGTGGGGAAAAAACACAGGATGGAAGGGGGGAGGAAGAGGGAGCCCAGGGAAAGGACGGAGGAAAGGAGGGGGATCAGTTGATAGGAGGGATAAATGGAGGGAGAGAGGGCATCATCCGGGAGGGGGAGTTGAGGGAAGCCACCTTGGGAAAGGAGATGAAGGGTAGGGGGGACACAACAGTGAAGAGGGGGCAGGGGGTGGGGATGGGAGAGGAGAGGTGCAACCAGGGGGTGAGGGGGGTCAAGGCAGCGGGAGGTGTAGAGGATGCGGGTATGTTCGAGGAATAGGAGCAGATGGGGGAAAGGAATGAGATCATAGAGGATCTGTGTGGGGGACAGGAGGCGTATACGGAAGGCGAGGCGGAGTGCATGACGCTCAAGGATCTGGAGGGACTTATAGAATTTGGGGGGGTGGCTGGCTGAGCGAGTGGCAGGCGTTTAAATACTCTATCGGGGGCGCCGATATTGGCCGCTGGAACCACGTGTTCCACTGTGGCGCCCTCACACTAAACGCGGGCCAGGGGGCGTGCGCCGCCACAGCTTACGGTGCATGTTGCAGAGACCTCTAGGGGTCTTCAACGTCCATGACGTCTGGCGAGGATTCAAATTCCACGGCACGTGGTACCAGAAGGGTAGTGACACACATATTGGTTATGGTTACTACAAGCCACACCACAAGATGGGAAACGGGGTCAAATTTCTAGCAGTTTACTGTCGAGTTGAGATTTTCACAAATGTTTTATTCGTATCTTACAGAAACTAGCAGTACAGTAATGAACAGCCTTTTAAACACGCCACTAACGGCAATCAAGTAATTTATAGCAATAAAACAATTTAAAATAGATTTTTATTTAAAAACACAGAAGCTAGTAGTACGGCAATAAACAACCTTTTAAAAGACGCCGCTAACGGCAATCAAGTAATTTATAGCAATACAACAGTTAAAAAAATTTTAAAAAAACACAGAAGCTAGCAGTACGGCAATAAACTACCTCTTAGAACACGCCGCTAACGCCAATCAAAGTAATTTATAGCAATACAACAATTTTAAAAAATTTAAAGAACATTAGTAAACAGGCTACTAAAGTAAATACAGAACTTGGTTAATAAAGTACGGTGAGGTAGTGAAGCTACCAACACCGCCATTAAAAAAAAATAAACAGGTCTCAGCAAACACTCGATTAATGGCAATAAAAGGAATTTACGAATTTGGATGAATTTAAAATTTTTTTAAACAAAAGCGTCCTTGAATATCATTAGAACGTAACAGCTATGACGGACCCGTGTAAAGCGGCCACAAATCACCCACTCAGGAATGCTCAGGCTAGACAGAATACTGACTAATTTAAATACGCCCGTAAACACAATCGTCACTCTCAGGCTGGTCACTGCGCCAACTTTTAGCCAGCGAAAACTTGTTATAAGATGGCTTAACTTGCTGACAGAATTAGAGCTAACCCCGTGCAAGGAAACATTACACCACAAGTTCCTGAATGAGCGACCACATGATCAACCAACAAGAAGCATGAATTTACTCATAACCCACGACAGAATAGCGAAACAATTAAACTGCCAAAACTACACCTCCCATCGCACAGTAACGAGAGGAGGAGCAAAAACCACTGTCTTCAAGTACACCGGTGCCAGGGACAGGAAACCCGGTCGCCTGAGGCCACAAGGCAGAAGAGACGCTGGTTACACAAAATTATCATTTAATGATTAAACCTTCCACGAACTTAACTTGCGATTATGCTCGAACAGGCAGTACATGACCTCCGATGGCAAGGATCCACACATCCGACCGTGCACGCGTCGCCAGCGTACCCAACACGCCACGGCCACGCGACAACACGCTCTGTCGCCGGAGTTCACGTCTTCTCTGCAACGTTGACGAGTAGTGACCGCTCCTTCATGTAGGTGTCTCCTTTTAAACTCCAGTGTTGAAATGGAGGATTTAAAGAAGCTTGTTAACGTCCCACCAAGGCGAAATGAACAGCAACTACTCGTGGAGCGATTCTGTATACAACCAACACGCGGGGAGCTCTTCCGTCAACTCGACCCACTCGTTACACACAACCGACATACATCACGTGGCGACTCGGCACAACCGACCACGGCTGCTTCGCGCTGGAGAGCCACACTACCCTCCCGTGTCCACCACACTCTCAGCTCGCAGCGCCCCTACTTCCGCGCCACCACACGAGGTTACAACCGGTCAAAGATCTCACTTCCTCCATAGCAGTTTCCCGGAAGCAAAACGCAGATATAGATAGCAGAGGGAAAAGACAACCAAGTAGCCACTTAATGACAGACAACATATCAAACAAACATGTCAGGGGAAGAAAAGGAAAACCAATGCAATCTAAACACAAGGTGTAGCACGAGTCAGTACACGGCTCAGGTAGTGAGGGTGGATGAGTTTGGTAGGAACATCGTCCTCCATGGTATCAGTGATGGTCTTCTGGAGGATGGAAAAGGCATGGGTGACGTCAGTGGGATGGTGAGAGGTAAGGTGATGGCTTCTGATGTGTGAGGCAATGGATCCCCGGTAAGTATCCCAGTCGGTGTGGCAATATTCATGGATGGACTTTGGAGGGGCAGCAGGATGGGGAGCAGGAGGGGGGCGGCAGGCTGAGGAGAAGGTGAGACGGCCTGGGAGGTGGTTGCTACCAATGGGGTCGAGGACGTCTGTGGTGATATGACCAAGGAGTTTGTGGGAAGCGAGGACAACATCTGCGATCGAGTTACTTTTGGGACAGGTGTGCTGTGAAAGGGGAAGTAGGTCATGGTGGAGGGTAGTAAGGAAAGAGTGGCAGGGTCATGGCTGTGGATGCTGATGGCAGCAGCAATCAGACAGGTGGAGAAGGTGCAGTCAATATTGGAAATGAAGTCATATGGGAGAATAGCTATGGGACAGACATAGATAGTGGTAAAGGTAACGGGGAGGGAGGGAAAAAAGACACTGAGGAGAAGCTGTTCAGCTCGGTCACTGAGCAGTGGTTGTGGCCGGAGAGGGATATGCTTGAGGTGGCCAATAGCAACCCCCCTCATACGAGGGGTGAAGGAGATAGGGAGAAGTGTGGACAACATGCTGAGGTTGGAGGAAGGTTTCATTAAGGATGATGCGTGAAGAGGTATTTGTTGGCAGTGAGGGAGCGAATGTTTAGGTAAAGGAGATGGACAGCTACGATTTTACGATCGGGGTTTGCAAGGATAAGGGTACACAGGAGGGGGCTGGGGGTGGGGGAGGACGGGTGTTGTCCATGGAGGGATTAGAAGGAAGCAAAGTGGGCAGTGATTTTTTGGAGGGGGGGGGGTGGAGGCATGGTGGACACTTGGGTACTTGGGAGGTTTTTTGGCAGGAGTGGCCTGGGAGGAATGCTGAGGGACTTGGTGGATTGGGAGGTGGTGGGAGCCAGGTGACTATGGCGTGGTGGGCAGTGACTCTGGTGGGGGAAGAAGGAGCAGTTGTAGCTGGGGAGTGGGGGAAAGTCTTACCAACGGGGCGGGGGGTAACGGCGTGTGGGGGGACAGGAGCAGGAGCAGGGGGAGGGGCAGGAGCAGGTGCAGGTGCAGGAGCAGCATACACGTGGGGATGCAGGGGCTGGGAGGAGACAGAAGACGAGGGGATTGCGAGGAGGGGCATGGGGTAGAGGACTCCTCTGTGCTGCTATTTGGCTTCCTTAACAGATTTTCGAAAGTGAAGAGGCATCCCATCAGAGAGGTAGAGCATGTTCTTAGCAGTCCGTCATGAGCCACGAATGAGTTCAATATTCTAGTCCTGTGATGCATGACGTAACAGGTATTAAGCTGATAAGAACAGATGAGAGAATACTTAGAGGGACCATAGCCTATGCCATACTGTTGTACAGGATTTCACACTAAGAATCAACAAGTAACGATTGTTAAGCGACTTGATGACTCGTGTATGCACTGATTTCTTCTGTCTTCAAAAATAATGCATATAAAAGGGAGAGTAATTCGGGTGTATGAACTCGACTAGGTAAAATGGATTTTTTAAACTAAGGATTCTATGTCGGGCATGGAACTGCAGTTAGAATTCTATGTCGGAGCCGCACCTGCTTGTCTCGTAGTGTGCTAGGAGTTAGCGACACCGGTCTGCGGCCAGCAGCAATTTAGGTCATGAAGGCTTGGCCGAATGGAAGCCGTGGTTTAGCCTGTTGCGACTGGGCAGGTAGAAAGTAAGGTTCTTCAGTTACACAGTACAGTTGGTAGGTGGAGCTGGACTAGACTGGAGTGGACTGGCCAGTTTTTTCGTCTTGAGACGCCATGTTCAAGTAAGACAAAAATATCGGACTAAGTATTTCCCATGTTTCTACCAGCTAGGATGCGACTTGTATTCGGTAAATAGGTATAAGTGTTTCATTGGCCAATACTATTGCTACATAACTCTTGTACATAGGGAGCATGGATTTATAGCAGCACTAGGACAGTGAGTCGCTGGCAGAATAGTATTATCCATCCATTTCCCTCCCAGCTGCTATTTACTTGTAGACTGGCAGGAGGCTACCCCCTGTACTTCAGTGATAGCTTGCTGTCGTGTTATTACTGCCCATGCTTCCCACGTAGAATGGCTGGAGCTCCTCTCCAGCGCTCGATCAGTGGCAACTACCTGCGCCCCAACTCCCACGCTTCATATCCCCGAATATCAATGCCAGCACTGTTCGCGTATTTAGATGGTTCAAATGGCTCTGAGCACTTTGGGACCCAACGTCGGATGTCATCAGTCCCGTAGAACCTAGAACTACTTAAACTTAACTAACCTAAGGACATCACACACATCCATGCCCGAATTTTCCCAGCGATTTGTGAATTTCCCTCCGAATATCAATGCCAGCACTGTTCGTGTATTTAGATGGTTCAAATGGCTCTGAGCACTTTGGGACCCAACATCGGAGGTCATCAGTCCCGTAGAACCTAGAACTACTTAAACCTAACTAACCTAAGGAATTTTCCCAGCGATTTGTGAATTTCTCGCCAATAAGAGGATGGGAATTAGATTGGGCCAATATTCCAAAGATAATGAAATAAAGAGTACCCTACATCGTTCCCCACCAGCGATATGACAATTGAATTTTTGTGAATAATGACTATATTATTATTATCATTATTATTATCATATCTGCAATGCAATGCAATGTAGTTAGCATTAGAATTTACCACGAAAATTCGAATTTACCACGAACGTTTGAATTTTCCACTGACTTTGTATTTCCTGCCGTTTTCCAGGTGGGGAGGAAGGGTTATCAAATGGTCAATTTAAGTAATTATTCAGTTAATTCGGTATCAAAATTGTGCCAGAACCTCTACTTTTATCTGCCAAAGTTCCCAGGTTCGAATTTTGGACTGCCTCACAGGTCTGACCCCGCAGAGGGGAGGGCTGGGGATTTCTCAGAGGGGGAAGGGTCGGGATCCACTGATGGGCTGGGGATCCCCCAAAGGTAGAAGGGGGTAATTAATTGATTAGTTTAATTAATTAATCTGACATCAGTTTGATGTCAAAGGTTGCGTAGAATCGGCTTTGCTGTATTATTTAAGTCCCAAGATTGAAATATGGCAGGGGTTCGGTGATAATGTAACAGGCATATCGTGGTGTTCCATGAGCTGTATGACTACTGTGCAAGGTCACATTTTTGCCATGGATTATGAGACCGTTTTGGCTGATCACATACATCCCTTGGCACAACATTTGTTCCCCAATGAAGATGCTGTGCACCACAACGGCAGGACTCCCGTCTACCACAGATCGCGTCGTCTAGGACAGGCTTTGAGCACACGAGGATGGATTATCACGTCTCCTCTGGTCACAAAGTCACCAGAGCTCACTATTATTGACACACTGCAGTCCACTTTGGAGAGAAGGGTGCGTGATCGATGTCGTCTTCCACTGTCATTGCCCGAAGCTGCCACTATTTTGTAGGAAGAATGATGTACGATTCCGCTGAAAACCGTACAGGACCTGTATTTATCCATTCCGAGAAGACTAGAAGCCGTTTTCAATGCCAACGGTTTTCCTGCACTTTATAAGGCATGGTAATGTGTTGTGTTTTGATGTTTCGATATGTTTGTGCAGCCCCTGTATTACACAGTCAGTATTGTGTAGCACCTGGGGCACGTCCGTTGTCTATTGAGGTGCAGCCAAGAGCAAAGTGCTGTACCATAGTTTATAGCAGGCTGTCGTCCGTACTGTTCTGAACTGCTTGATTTCGAACTGAGCCAACAGGAGACCGCCAAATCCCCCACCACAAGCCGGGACTGTTGTTGTTGTTGTTGTGGTCTTCAGTCCTGAGACTGGTTTGATGCAGCTCTCCATGCTACTCTATCCTGTGCAAGCTTTTTCATCTCCCAGTACCTACTGCAACCTACATCCTTCTGAATCTGCTTAGTGTATTCATCTCTTGGTCTCCCTCTACGATTTTTACCCTCCACGCTGCCCTCCAATACTAAATTGGTAATCCCTTGATGCCTCAGAACATGTCCTACCAACCGATCCCTTCTTCTGGTCAAGTTGTGCCACAAACTTCTCTTCTCCCCAATCCTATTCAATACTTCCTCATTAGTTATGTGATCTACCCATCTAATCTTCAGCATTCTTCTGTAGCACCACATTTCGAAAGCTTCTATTCTCTTCTTGTCCAAACTATTTATCGTCCATGTTTCACTTCCATACATGGCTACACTCCATACGAATACTTTCAGAAATGACTTCCTGACACTTAAATCAATACTGGATGTTAACAAATTTCTCTTCTTCAGCCGGGACTATCATTTTTAAATCGCCACATGTGTTTCCCTTTTTCGTTTTTTATTTTTACTTATTAAACCGGCTCAGTCACTGCGCAGATTACTTAGTTTTAGGACTCGTGATTTCGCGCCATGGTTGGATCCTGCGGTTACACTTTCCGTCTCAAAATGTCCCTCCTCTCGAGGAATAGCGGGTGGTATAGGTTTCTTGCCTGTCTAGCATTGGCTTTTTCGATACAAACGTCACTGGAAGGCGCCGCCCTGGGGTCGGGGGGAAACTGTTCCCTCGAGACGGGCGGAACAGCTGGCTACGTATTCCCCAACCACATTCCGCTATCTCGTTAAAAGTGCACCAGACGTTGTAGGCGGCAACCATCTAGTTTGGTAGACGTGAGTGAGATGTGGTGGAAGGAGCGACTGGGGCATCTTATGTACGATGCGTACAGCGCCTTACCAAGTTCAGGCTACAACGAATCTCGCTCTTTTGTTGGCCAGTTCCGAGGATTACCTCATCTCTATAACAGATTTTTAGATGCAGATGGGAAGCAGTCAAGTAACAAGACAAGCAGAAAACATCAGACGGAAAATCAGTTTTTCCTAATGTGTAAATTATTTTGAAATTTTTTTTAATCGCGCCCTTTTCAAGTGTCTGTATTGTAATTCATTGACAGAAGGAAGACAAAATGACAGGGCCATTTTATATACAGGGAGTGATTTACTGTATTCAGTAGCTGTAATGACGTGATTAATGTCTGAAAATAAAAAGCAAGAAGGAAATTTCATTTTTGAGTCGTTTGTTTACCTTTTTGCCTGCTTCATTTACTGCATTTTTATTTTTTCTCCTTTCGTCAATTAAATTTAATATTTCTTCTGTTACCCAAGGATTTCTACTAGCCTTCGTCTTTTTACTTACATGATCCTCTGCTGCCTTCACTATTTCATCCCTCAAAGCTACCCACTCTTCTTCTACTGTACCTCTTTTCCCCATTCTTCCCTATGCTCGCCCTGAAACTCTCTACAACTTCTGATTCTGTCAATTTATCCAGGTCCCATCTGCTTAAATTCCCACCTTTTTGCAGTTTCTTCAGTTTTAATCTACAATTCATGACCAATAGACTGTGGTCAGAGTCCAGACCAGGCCCTGGAAAGGTCTTAAAATTTAAAACCTGGTTCCTAAATCTCTGTCTTCCCATTATATGATCTATCTGAAACCATCCAGTATCTCCAGGCCTCTTCCACGAATACAGTCTTCTTTCATGATTCTTGAACCAAGTGTTAGCTGTGATTAATGTATGCTCTGTGCAAAATTCTACCAGGTGGCTTCCTCTTTCATTTCTCACCCCCATTCCATATTCACCTATTACGTTTACGTTACCTTCTCTTCCTTTCCCTACTATCGAATTCCAATCAGCCAT
Organism: Schistocerca serialis cubense; assembly: GCF_023864345.2. NCBI lineage: Eukaryota > Metazoa > Arthropoda > Insecta > Orthoptera > Acrididae > Schistocerca > Schistocerca serialis. The sequence goes on along the minus strand of NC_064644.1, from coordinate 599,020,900 downwards.
GACTATTAAATTTTCGTCTCCCGTCACTGTCTGAATAATTTCTTTTATCTCATCATCATCTGCGGAGCTAGTTGGCATATAAACTTGTACTACTGTGGTAGGCGTGGGCTTCGTGTCTATCTTGGGCACAATAATGCGTTCACTATGCTGTTTGTAGTAGCTTACCCGCTCTCCTATTCTTTTATTCATTATTAAACCTACTCCTGCATTACCCCTGTTTGATTTTGTATTTATAACCCTGTATTCACCTGACCAAAAGTCTTGTTCCTCCTGCCACCGAACTTCACTAATTCCCACTATATCTAACTTTAACCTATCCATTTCCTTTTTTAAATTTTCTAACCTACCTGCTCGATTAGGGAATCTAACATTCCACGCTCCGATCGGTAGAACACCAGTTTTCTTTCTCCTGATAACGACGTCCTCCTGAGTAGTACCCGTCTGAAAATCCGAATGGGGGACTAATCAAATGGTTCAAATGGCTCTGAGCACTATGGGACTTAACGTCTATGGTCATCAGTCCACAAGAACTTAGAACTACTTAAACCTAACTAACCTAAGGACATCACACAATACCCAGTCATCACGAGGCAGAGGAAATCCCTGACCCCGCCGGTAATCGAACCCGGGAACCCGGGCGTGGGATGCGAGAACGCTACCGCAAGACCACGAGCTGCGGACTATCGCTGAGGCACGCAAGCCTCCCCAACCAACGCCAAGGTCCGTGGTTCATGGGGGGGCGGGGGGGGGGGATAGAAGAGTAAAATTGAAATTTATGTCACATGCTGATGTCTATGGTCACTCAGTTGTAAAAAAAAAATTAAGCTTCTTACTAAGCGTAATAAAACGAAGTGGCCATTTTATGATACTAGCGAACTCGCTCATCAAAATCTGTAAGACACATAACGTTGACCTAGAACGATGGAATTTGACAAGAGGCGAAGTTTCACCGTAGAAGTAAAGGAAAAAATTATAAAAATGTTAATTATCAATTATATCACAAAAAAAAATATTTTTTGCGGTGACAAACTTATATTGTATTCATCATCCGTCAAAAATCTCAGGAACTACTGTAGGTGTTTTGATCTGGTTTTCTGTGAGAGGTAGAGTCATTCACGAGGAAGCTTTCTGTACATAATTTACAAATATTTCTTGCCAACTGGCTGAGCTACGATGAAGTTAGGTTTCTGCCGCTTGGTTGGTGTATAACTTCGTAGCGTTTCTGTTTTGCCTGTTGGTATTCTGGTTTATTTGCGGACCGTCGTTGTTTATTTGTCGTTCACTGTTGCTATCTGAGTTTACATATTGTAATTTTGCCAACTGGAGATAGCGAGTGGAGCTGTGGACGCTAGAAAATGGAGTGGCAAGTGGAGAAATTGGAACGTTTCCGACATCTTTTTCTGTTTCAGGCAGCCAGAATCATTTGCGCCACGTATGAGGATAATGCCATTGGACAAAACAAGGCAAGAAAATGGTTTTCTCGTTTTAAGGAGGATCGTTTAGACATTAGTGACTCTCCACGTTCAGGAAGACTTTTGGGGTTTGATGGAGATCGCTTAAACGCATTAATCCACAACGATCCGTGTCATTGTACTCGAGAAATGGCAAACGTGTTGAAGTGTGAGCATGCCACCATCGTGCGACATTTGCATGAAGTGGGGAAGGTTCAGAAATCGAGTATATGTGTATCGGATGCCCTAAGCCAAAATCACAATAATCTGCGGGTGACCATTTTGCATCTCTGCTTGCTCGTCATCAATTGGCTAGTGAACAACGCCAACCATTCCCGTTCTGTATCGTTACTGGTGACGAGAAATGGACCTTTATGCTAGCACAAGGGGAAAAAGGAATGGTTGAACACAGACAAAGCGGGAACTCCCTTTACAAAGATAATGTTATGCATCTGGTGAAACAGCGCCGATGTGGTGCACTACGAACTGCTTCCAAGACGACCATCGCTAACGATATTAACTTTCAAAAAGTGAGACGTCTTGCAGACGCAATCCAGGAACAACTTCCAGGAACATTGCGTGAAGTGATGCTATTACAGGATACCGCCCGCCCGCGTTCTACTAGACTAACTCTATGCAGGAGCTGGGTTGGAAAGTTATACCGCACCCATCTTATTCTCCTCATATTGCGACCTCACACTTTCACCTTTTCCATTCTCTATGGCACAACATTTAAGGAATGTGCGCTCTGAACATGGATCGACAGGTTCTTCACCTCAAAACAGCGTTATTTCTACAGTCATTGAATCTAAAAGTTAACCTAGCGTTGGAAGACAGGAAGTGAAGGAGAATATAAGGAGAATATATTATTGATTATTAAAGCCTCTGTTATGTGTATCTGTTGCGTTTAATAAACTTGTCGCAAAATTCTCCGAACTTATGCACCAACCTAATACAAATTAAGAGCTTCTGTTTCGTAAAAAGTGGATCTGACGGATTTTGGAACCCTGTGCATTTATGTTTAGTTATTACTTCATAGGTTTGTAACTATTATCATGTCTTTATTAATTGTTTCAATTAAGAAAGCGCTGACATGTCACAGCACTGAATGATATACTTGTGTGGACGTGCTGGCTCAAGATGTAAAAAAAAACTGTGGAATATGAAAGCCAACCAGAAAAAAATCTCACCTTGTTCTGAAGTGGGACCGACGTTTGGAAGAAAACTAAATTATAAACATACAAAATTAAAATTTGGTTCCAGATAAAATATTTTAATCAACTAAATTGGAATCCACTGGATACCTGTGGTGGACAGCGACCGTTGGATATTCAGATGTAAAGGAAGACAGCAGTCAGTCGTAGAATCCGTAGTTTATTGAAGATCTGGGTTTCGACTGTAACATAGTCGTCATCAGTGCATTACCAGAAGAGACATATAGGCATAAATACGTCGGAATATAAACATAGAAAATAGAAACAAAATTGAAGCCGTTGCCCTTGGTGGATACGGTAGACACCATCAGAAATACAGATTGATACAGTAAACGAACATACTTCGATTTGCCCCACCGAACGTGGAAAATAGCAAATAGAATCCACAAGAACTATGGAGTTGTGGTGACTTCATTTTAAAGTGGTAAAAAGTAAGCAATGGCTTCAGTTCTTCCTCTGCCATTGTTACTATGTTTGGATTTTTTTTTATTTTTTTTTAATTTTTTTTTTTTTTTACCATCAAACATCTGACATGTTTGATGCGACCACCACGACGTCTTCTCCTATGGCAACCGATGTTCTCTGTTATTTGTTTGGTACATTACAGTGTCAGTAGTCTCCAAACGCTTTTATGCTCTTCAGCTCCCTCTTGTAGAGTGTTGTGTCTAGACAAGACAGTCTAGACACAATGAGAGGAAGCCGAAAGGCACGCGCTTAAACTCACGCAGGCTGGCATGAGATCTGAAACAGGATATGTAATGAATGCTATAAAGAAAAGTACGTAGCTGTTGGAATACTTAACTTTAATCCAAATTTGTAGAACATCGCTCTTGATGATACATGCTTCATAATATTAATTAGCAATTGAATACGGCGCCTTGCTAGGTCGTAGCAAATGTAGTTGAAGGCTATGGTAAACTGTCGTCTTGGCAAATGAGAGCGTAGTTGTCAGTAAACCGTTCCTTGCAAAGTCGGCTGTACAACTGGGGCGAGTGCCAGTACGTCTCTCTAGACCTGCCGTGTGGTGGCGCTCGGTCTGCGATCACTGACAGTGGCGACACGCGGGTCCGGCGTATACTAATGGACCGCGGCCGATTTAAAGGCTACCACCTAGCAAGTGTGGTGTCTGGCGGTGACACCACATATAGGTTATTCGCTAATGACTCAGTACATGTTCTGTCTTTTACGTCCTCGTCGACACTGTAGAGTCCTGTAACAGGGGAAGCAAGGGAGAAGATGTTGTTTATTCACAAGAACAAGAAGCTACTTAAGTAAGTCCATGTTGACCTCACTGTTGGTGAAGTACAAGTCCCACCATAAACCCTACATTCTGGTAGCCGGTGACATGAACTGACAGATGCCAACTAGAATAGTGTGTGAGCTAGTAACTGAGCTGACTGCGACTGCGACTGACTTTGTCTGCGACTGGCTGGAACTGACTGGGCTCTCTGGTCCATAGTGGCGATCTAAATACTTGCGGTCGAGAGGGCGTTGGTGGCGCAATGTGTGCGAGTGTGTCTTTGGCCTCTCTACTGATAGGGGCGTTTGCTCCAGCGGCTACTATCGATCTCCTCGTCCTTGCCGACCAGTGTGCTGGCGGCAGCTTACGCCCGCACAGTATCCATTCATCTTGTGATTGTTTTCCATATATTCCTTTCCTTACTGATTCTATGAGGAACTTCCTCATTTTGCATTACAACTTTTAAAATCCTTCTACAACACTACATCTCAGACACTTCGATTCTCTTCTTTTCCCATTTCCCCACAGTTCATGATTCACTTCCATATAATTCTGTGCTCCAAACGTACATTCTCAGAAATGTCTTCCTCAAATTAACGCCAATGTTTGATGACAGTAGACTTATTTTGATCATCATTGCTCTCTTTACGTGTGGTTGTCTGCTTTCTATATCCTCCTTGCTCTGTTTGTCTTGCGTTATTTTGCTTCTACAGTACCAGAATTCCTTCACCTCATTTACTTCGTGTTCCCCAGTTTTGATGTTAAGTTTACCACTAACCCCATTTCTAGCACTACTCGTTATATTCGTCTCTCTTCAGTTGGCTCTCAACCCATATTCTATATTCTGTAGGCTGTCCAGTCCATTCAACAGGTCCTGCTGTTCTCCAGTATCACAGACGGTAGCAATTATCACTGATATCCTTTCAACCTGAATTTTAATCCCACTCCTGACACTTTCTTTTAGTTCCGATATTACTTCTTTTATGTACAGACTGACCGCAGTGGCGAAAAACTCCATCCCTGTCCTACACCATTACGAGTCCGAGTACTTCGCTCCTGGTCTTTCATCCCTATTGCCCTCTCTTGGTTCTTGTACATATTATATATTACCCCTCTTTCTCTATAACGTTGAAGTATTTTTCTGAGAATTTCGAATATCTTGTTTCATGTTACATTGTCGACACATTTTATATTTACTTTTATTTGTTTGGTGAGGGGTGAGGAAGGGAGGTGGTATAATTACTGCTGCCCTTATGGCACCGAACTACCAAATGCGCCGCTCTCTGTGAGCTATATCACAGTTTCTCAGTGATTGAACTGAATAACAGATCCTCTTGGAATAACGGTTTTCTTACTGGCAGCAGGTTTGCTAACGAAGACTGGAGTATTATCAGGCAGGTCTTAAGGCCTTTGTGAAATAAAGTTGTGTGGCTTAAGATAAAGCAGGTCGTGCTCTGCAATCTGTCAGGCGCCCTACGTGGCAATGAAAGCCGTCAGCTGACATTCTGTAACTACACCGTTCCATAACATCGATGTCTTTTTCGATCTTGTGAGTACAGTCGTTTGCTTGTGCAACTAGTCTGAAGTTGATTAAAATGGGGTGCTTGTACACGCTGTGCATGCTGTACACCCGCCATGCTGTACACCACTGGCATAAAAAAGCTTCGATGAGACCTGCAACTTCGTTTACTCGTCTGCCGAAGATGGGCGCGCCAGCATACAGAAGACAGCGTTCAAGGTTCGCTCATTTAAGACATCGCATAGCGTCGCCTTTGAACATCGCCGCAATATCTGAGTGAGAAGTTCTAGATTGCCGCTACTGCCGCTGCTACTACTCGAGCTGTATGAATTTCTAAAGACTGGACCAGTAACGCGGAGCCAGTTAAAAACTTCGAACATACTGAACATTTCACTACGATTATTTTAAAATATTGTGTTTAGAACTTATTGGTGTCCCGAAGGATAAAATCAATTACTCTGTATTGCATCAACTACTACTCTATAAAACAGAAAGTTTTGAAGGAGGTCGGCGATCTTAGTGCATTTGTACAGCGAGAATACTGCCCCTAGGTTGCACTTTATTTAGACAAATGAATTGTAAATTATACCTTTCGGCAGGCTGCCATCGTCAAATCCTAGGAGAAAGATTATTAATACAGAATACACTGAGGTGGTAAAAGTCGTGGGTTAGGGGTATGTACAAACAAACTGAAATATAGTAGAGTGATTAAATTAGTGCCACATTTTAATTCTACAAATTATTAGTTTAATAAGATTTAGAATTTTTTTGCGATAACCACTTTGTAAAGCATGTTTTTCGCTCATCATTTTTTTGCTTTTGCGGATTGTGCATTGTAATGTTCTCCTTTATAATACTGATATTATTTTCATGTTTTTTTAAATTGCTGTGGCACCTTTGCTATTTTCATAAATTTTACTTGTTAATAAACAGTCATTAATTTTCCTGTGATCAGTTGGCTCTTGCAATGAGCAAATACTGGTGAACTCCAAAAGGGTAACAACCAGAAATTGTTTCCATATTAATGACACAGGGACCATTGTTTTTGGCCGGCCGAAGTGGCCGTGCGGTTAAGGGCGCTGCAGTCTGGAACCGCAAGACCGCTATGGTCGCAGGTTCGAATCCTGCCTCGGGCATGGATGTTTGTGATGCCCTTAGGTTAGTTAGGTTTAACTAGTTCTAAGTTCTAGGTGACTAATGACCTCAGCAGTTGAGTCCCATAGTGCTCAGAGCCATTTTTTTTTGAACCATTGTTTTTACTTGCTGACCGAATTAGGTCCACACTATATTTCAAATAGGTGTCACAGATTGTTTTTTTTCTCTTTGGAATTGGTAGATTCTAAAGATGTGTTGAAATTATTGTGTTTTAGCGAATAACTGGTGACCTTTTGCTTTTTCTTTACATTCTTTTGGTTTAAGTTGGGTGTGAGAAGCCTGCTTGGGAATGTCCTAGCATGGCCAGAAAATTTCCTGCACAGTCTTTTCCCAGAGCGTTGGGGTTATGAAAGGTCTCTGTTGGATTCCTTGCATGTTAATTTCTTAAAACTGTTGTCGTTTACGGCATACATTCCACTTCTAAATTTACTGTGGTGTTTCTGACTATCTGGGAGGAGTCTGGGCAGTGGAACGTGTTGCTTTTACACATAATCAAGAACAATCTGTCACACTACTACACTTTAAAACACGGTTTACATGTAATTCATGTCACACAGTCTCATACGGAACCTACATCCACTTTCTTTTATATACTGTATATGATAAGATACTGTGATCCCCCTTTCCTTCTGTGTGAGAGGACGAATGAGCAAATGTATTTCTAGTTGCATGCTTGATGGTAGCAGACAAGCCTGTCTGCTAGAGAACAGTGGGACCAATGTTGGAATAGGTAGCTACGCTTTCTAAAAGCAGAGATTGCTTATATTCTTACTATGGTCCTGCCCGTCCCTTGTCATGTTGGTATAGGAAGCTGCCTCTCTGGTCACTTCCGTTTGTATCTGTTAAGCACGCTCAGTAGGGGCCCAGGTCAGTCTGTCCACGGCGAGCGTCTGAAGTGGTAAGATCTCCGGCTAAGCGCGTGTCTGCTAAGTCCGTAGGACAATGGATTTCTTAAGTTCAGCCTAACTGAAAATTTAATCACCTTTATTTCAGGTTTAGCTCTAAAATATCTAATGTTATCTTAAATTGCAACGCAGTGTAATTCGAGCGTGAAGTTCAGAATATCTTCCGGTAGTTGCTTTGTCACTACTTTGTGAGTAAAGTGGAACCACGTGTTGATCATCAATCTTAAATACGAATGTGCGTGAGATTATAACGTCTCGTCTTGACAATATTTTTCAATATAGCAGCTTTTCTTTATGTTCAACCCACGTGGGGTGTACTTTGTGAGACCAGTACCACGTGCTTATACAATTGTTTGACCCATCAGGTTAATAGTAAGACAATAGTAACCAGTTCGAGGTTTTTCTTTTGTAAATTGCGTTTCGATGTAATTTATTTCAATTATCAAAATTATTGTGGAGTTACACTTTTTGTGTAAACCAAGTTGACAACGTGAAGCATGTGGTGTAAGCGTCAAAGTAGCCCTCAGCTATTCTTTTCAGGAAGATTTCACAGAGAGTTAATATGAATTTAGTATACCAGTGTGTGGTAATTTCATTACGGACAGGATTGCGCTACGAACGTAACTTCTTTGGGTGGAAACTGAATCGGTTGGTTGTGGTTAATTTCCTCTTGGATATGTTTCAACGTTCTTCATGTGTTATTTTATGAATGCAGTGTTGTATGTAGTCTCCCAATCTTGGCTCCATATCTGATGTGTTCCGTAAGATTACAAACTCACATTTTCACAATCCTAAATAAGGCACCAGTTTAGTTATGAATCAAGTTTGATATGCTGAAATTTTAACAGAACAATGATCAATGTTAAAATAAATGTCCAAATATAAACTGATTTATTTCTTTTTATTTAAATTCTCTTTTTTATATATATCACCGGTTATCGTAATATGAGTACTAAAAGATTATAATTAATGTTAGTCTGGCTGGGAATTTGGTAAGCTAGACTGTATATCTGGTGAAACAGTTGCCCAGTAATGCAAGGTTAACTTCCTCAGACAGCTCACAGCTTTTAACCCACTTTTATGGTCTTGAATATCAGCACCGCTTTCAGAGCAAATTAATGCAACAACATTACAATAATGCTCAGGCGAATTTAGAGTATGTATCAATGACCGTTTGAAATATATTTGAATCCATTATTCACATTTGAATACTCACTCATATCTACAAGATTGGCCTGCCATAAGTCATCCAGATCTTTAACCATAACATGCCTACGAAGGTATGTTTTGTGTGCCGCTTTGTGCAGTTCTCGAACTACTGTCTCCTTTCTAATTCAGTAACACCTCTCTCTCTCTCTCTCTCTCTCTCTCTCTCTAAGCTCTGAAATTATTGAAACAACCTCTTTCGAGTGAGCAGTAAAATCAGCAGCAGCTGATGACATGAGCAGTCGCAGTCGATCTGTTAGCTCATTGGGATCATCATACCATATATATTGCGGAGGTCAATTGCTGATACTTTTATGCTGGATGCCAATACCATCAATGATGCTATAGAGAGCATCTAATATAAGTTTAATAACAGCTCTGTAGTTTGCACTGTTGCACGGTTTCCCACTTTGCTATGTGCATTGGTCATTTGCAGTATTTCACCGTACTTCTCCAGATCTTTGGGCGAATAATTTACAAATTTTGCTGGAATTAGGAAAATGAGATTTATTAGACCAGGTATTCTTAAATTCTCTATCACCTAAACATATTTCTTTTCTTTTAAACTTATAGGCTGCTTGCCCAGTATGTATGGTTTTTCACCACTGACACGAATACTTCGTCTATCTTATCGTGGCTGTGATGGTTCACGAAATCAGAAAGCTAAGCGTCATTGTGTAATTTCATTGGGAGTTGATCGAAATATTCAGTAACTGGTTTAAAAGATTCTCTCAGTGTTTTTTCTTGATCCAAATGTCCCACCTTTAACAGTCATAGCTTTTCTCGAACAGCTTTCCATGCCGCAATGACCTTATGCATAGTCGACATCTTGTTGTATACTAAGCAAACTCCTTTGCAATATGTGCCTTATATACATCCTGCCGAATTCTCTCAGCCTTTAAATGTGAGTCTTTTACATTCTATGCAAGTGGAAACACCTATTTGGTTGGTAAGTCTCAGAAGTTGTAGGGAATCGTCTCTAGGTCCTTCACTTTACGTTCGACAGGTTGAAATTTTCCATCACTGTATAAACACATCTATGCACATCTATCCTCTTGGTTGGAGGGCCTGACACGTGTGTGAACTTGTCCATGGTGTGATGTATACTATGTACCTCCTGGAAGTTGCATCTGTACCTATGATCATTCAGTTTTCTTGTTTTATCAATAACAAGAAAACAGCACTATGTGCGATTCCAACAATCTCTACCTACTTTTATAAATTCATTGAACAACGTATTGCTCCCTACATGCCCTTGGTAAATGTGTTTCAAATTCAAACTGTCTTGTTTGAAGGCTATTACGAGGTTTTGCATTATCCCTCACCAACTGTTTTGTGATTTTCGGATATGTCTGACCCAAATAAAATACAACACCCATATGACGACCAGAACATAAATATCGTAGATTTGGTCTTGTTTTTTCCACAGCAAAACCATCAAATATGAACACTGTGTTAGGCTTTACTTTGTCTGGTGGAGGGATTTCACTGCTTTGACTGAATGTCGTGTATGTTGTATCTCTTGCAGCAGCTGGTATTTGGGCTGAAACAGAGTTTTCGAGAACATGCATACCTGCTCAAATCGGACTCCATCAGGATGTGGACATGAGCACATTTGTCTCGCCGCAACTGAATGGACCTACAATTATTGCTCGCATATTATGAGGGAGTTGTACCTCATTTCTCTTCTTCTTCTTCCACAGAGAACCAGACACTTACATCAAAGTTCTGATGCTTTACTTCACTCACACTGCCGTGATACCGAATACATCAGGTATTGGTGTGCAATGGACTTTTACAGAAAAAAATATCATCAACTAAGCTACAGGGTATATATACACCTGAAAGTGTTGTCTGTCATACAGTTCAACAATGGGTAAAGACGATGGTGTGATTCATGATTCATACAGGTTGCTGCTGGTGCAGTTACATTGAAATTACAGATAACAGTGACATTATTATAATTATTATGATGGGCACAGAGAAAAATAAAACACAGTTTGTCGTATATACATATTGTTTTTGTTATTTAATAACCATAAATTGGATGCAATAGATCTAAAAAAAAAATCAACAGGCTCTTTCTTCACTTTCACTCCTGTGCAGAATTTACCAAATAAAGTTTCCTTGTACGCCCGGAATTTAGTTTGAATTTCTTTCAGACTTATTGGTTGTCCTTTAGATTCTTTGGGCACCGTATTGATAAGCTGTTGTAAATCGTCAGCATGCACACTGTTCACTTGGATATAGGCTACAATGTCTTTATATTTGCTTTGAACATGAGGCAACCATCCATTGAGTCTTTCCATCACAACAGACATTACCATTTGTAGATCAAACAACCATCCAATCTCAGCATGAGTGCCACTCCGGCGACAGCAATGTTATTGATAGCATCAGTCCAGCACAAAAAATCAACAGGGAGGGTGGGGCGGATCATACTCTGCGGTCATCTGCCAATTAATGTAGGGCTCTGCATTACACAGTTCATCCAATTCCAACTCCATAGACCTCATTTTAACATCTCTCGATGTATTTTCAATCTCTGGCACAACACGCTAGTCACCATTCACTGATGCTTCTATATTGATACTTTAGCGCTTTGAGGCGCTGTCACATTATAACTTGAACTGAATAGCATCAGAGCTCTGGGAGGAACTGGTAGTTTCTCATCCACCAAGTCTACACACGCCCTTGCAGTAACACTGGAATGTTCTGGGATGGCACGTATGCCGGATTCCAGTACTGAGCTGCACTGACCACCAGCACACTTCTTCAGAGACTCAGGGGCTGGCTGGGTGTCTTCCTTACACAAATCGACAAGCCGATGGATAACAGAAACTCATTGTCCTGCTCCAAAACGCTGGCCAGGTGCACTACAGGATCCCACACTGGTGCAGATGCTGGCAAGCTGGTGGCTATTGCTGCTGCTGGTCTGGACAATCTGGAGGTCACTGTAGGTTCCGATAAGATGGTGGGTGCTGCAGGTCACAACAAGCTGTAGGTCACTGCTTGTCCAGACTTGCAGTAACCACTTGAACAAAGAAGTAGAAGAAACAATAAGCATCCACAGACAAAGACATGGAGTTGAACGAGGATCTCGACTGCAGTTGCTTCATCATGGCTAGTATTTCTCCACTGACTGGGACTAGTGAATGCTCTGTTCACCTTATATCACCCCTGGTGTCAAGATCACGTGACCTGGTATAATATTCCTGCATTCATATTGGCCCATTCCAATTTTCAGGTAAGGTGGAGGGAAAGTTGGGTTCCTATTGACGCCCTGGTAAGGAGTAAGTCCCACTTCAGTCACCTCCTGCAGCAGTTTTGTGAACTAGCTCAGTCGGTAGGGGATAGTTGGTGAAGAACACACATTCATCTCTTAGACAAAAAGAGGCAGACCATTCCGGCACACCCATTTTCATGGGTTGCAAAATGCACCTTCAACTATCATGACACATCACCATCATTTGCAAAAAGTATCTTTCTTACATTCACCCATTATGTTTCCTTTCCAATCCTCATGTAGGGAGCTAGGGTGCAGTCCTCAGATCCATACTTGCATATAGTAGGCCTATTAAAATCCTCCCTGCTTGTCACCAGCATCTCCTCAACTGTACACATCCTGAACAAGATAACTAAACTGGAGCAGATGACCATCCAGTCTCTTTCACTTTGGAAGACTGAATGGAATTTTCACAAAGGGTCTACAGTTCCAGAACAAGCATCTATTAGCATGAGTTGCAAAATGTAGCTTCAATACATCCCACTCCATCTTCATTATTTCATGAAAGGTATCCTATGCTCATCCAATATCTGCAGTCTCCAAGCATCATGCAGTGAGCCATGGATGCAATCCTCAGTTGCATGATTGAAACTAGTATAGTGAAAGAGATTTAGGTGTCAGAGAAGAAACTCTTCCTTGTCTGACACCGACATCTTGTCCACTCAAAATAGTGCACAAAGTAAAGACTTATGTCCATCCTGTCCGGCAGGTCGGCACGGATTCAAGCTTCTCACTAGTGGAACAGGAGAGGGGGGGATGTGGAGAGGGAAGTGGGGGAGGTGTGGCGGAGGGTTGCGGGAGGCAAGAAGTGCCTCCTGGTGGATGTAGTGTGAACTAGCTCAGTCAGACCCTGCACGTCAAGGCGAACACTCACGAATCTCCGAGTGAGGTTAATGGAGGTGGCCCAATTGAGGCACAAATAAAAAACGTAAATAAGTAAATTAAATATCCTGCCTTCCTCTCCAGCACAGAATTACCGTTTCACACAAAATATAAATAAAGTACACCAACCTAAATTTCCTCTGTGGCAGCTAGACAGAGACTGGACGTTTCCTGCCATTTCCAGGGGTGTGGTGTATGTTGGAGGAGGGAGGGGGGCTGACATCATAGGAGTGGAGAGTTAGGTTAGCGGCAGTGGCCCAATTAACCTGTTTGCCGCCAAAATTTGAATTTCCTGCCATGATGTCAGTGCAATGTTGCCACATCTAGGGGCGCCATCTTGGACCCACCAATATGAATCCATTTGGCAGCAATGGAAGCGGCATCAGAAACCCCTAGCCCCACTAGTAGCATCCCCACTTACCATTTAAAGTACCTGCAGAATGATATCAATGTATGATTATAATAATGTAGTTATAGGTATAGAAAGCTGGCTAAAGCCAGAAACAAGTTCAGTTGAAATTTTTTCAAACCACCTAACAGTGTTCAGAAAGGATAGATTAAATACAGTTGGTGGTGGAATATTTATTGCTGTCAGAAGCAGTTTACCTTGTAGTCAAATTGAGGAAGATAGTTCCTGTGAAATAGTATGGGTAGAGGTTATACTTGGCAATCGGACAAAACTATTAATGGGATCCTTTTACCGACCCCCCCCCCCCCCCCGACTCAAAAGATTTAGTTGCTGAACAGTTCAAAGAAAATTTGAGTCTTATTTCAAATAGGTACCCCACTCACACAATTATAGTCGATGGTACTTCTATCTACCCTCGATATGCTGGAAAAATTATACGTTTAAAGCCGGCGGTTTCATCCGAAATTGTATTAAATGAAATTATTTTGAACAATTAGTTCATGAGCCCACCCGAAGCGTAAATGGTTGCAAAAGTATATTTGACCTCTTAGCAACACATAATCCTAGACAAATAGGAAGTATCATGACGAATACAGGGATTAGCGACCACAAGGCAGTTACTGCTGGGCTGAATACCGTAACACGTACAACCATAAAAAAGAAACGCAAAGTACATCTATTTAAAGAAGCTGATAAAAATGCTCTTAACACCTTTTTAAGAGAGAGTCTCCACTCCAAATGTTCAAATGTGTCTGAATTTCTAAGGGATCAAACTGCTTAGGTCATTGGCCCCTAGACTTACACACTACTTAAAGTAACTTATGGTAAGAACAACACACACACCGACGCCCGAGGGAGGACTCGGACCTCCGGCGTGAGGGCGGGAGGGGCCGCGCAGTCCGTGACATTGCGCCTCTAACCGCGCGGCCACTCCGCGCGGCGGTCTCCACTCCTTCCGATCTGATCACGTAAGGGTAGAAAAGATGTAGATTGATTTTAAAGAGATAGTGTCGACGGCAATTGAGAGATATACCACATAAATTAATAAGTGGTGGTACTGACCCCCCATGGTACACAATACGGGTCAGATCACTGTTGCAGAAGCAACGAGAAAAGCATGCCAAATTTAAAAGGACACAGAATACCCAATATTGGCTAAGTTTTGCAGCAGCTCGAAATACAGCGCGTACTTCAATGCAAGATGTTTTAATAATTTCCACGACGAAACTCTGTCTCGGAATCTGACAGAAAACCCAAAGAGATTCTGGTCATACATAAAGCACACCAGTGGCAAGACGCACTCAATACCTTCGCTTCGCGATAACAACGGTGAAGTTGCTGATGACAGTGCCACTAAATCAGAGTTATTAAACAGGGTTTTCCGAAACTCCTTCATCAAAGAAGACTAAGTAAATAATCCTGAATTCCAATCAAGAACAACTGCCAAGATGAGGAACATAGAAGTAGATATCCTCGATGTAGCAAAGTACCTTAAATCACTTGATAAAGGCAAGGCCTCCCGTCCAAATTGTATACCAGTCAAGTTCCTTTCAGAGCATGCTGATACAATAGTTACATATTTAGCAATTATATACAACCGCTCGCTCACAGAAAGTCCCGTACCTAACGACTGGTAAATTGCTCAAGTCACACCAATACCCAAAAAGAGAAATATGAGTAATCCGTTGAATTACAGGCCCGTATCACTAACGTCGATTTGCAGTAGGGTTTTGGAACATATACTGTGTTCGAACATTATGAATTACCTGGAAGAAAACGATTTATTGACACACAGTCAGCACGGATTCAGAAAATATCGTTTTTGTGATACACAACTAGCTCTTTGTACTCGTGAAGTAATGAGTGCTATCCACAGGGGATGTCAAATTGATTCCATATTTTTAGATTTCCAGAAGGCTTTCGACACCGTTTCTCACAAGCGTCTTCTAACCAAACTGCGTGCCTACGGAGTATCGCCTCAGTTGTGCGACTGTATTCGTGATTTCCTGTCAGAAAGATCACAGTGCTTAGTAATAGACGGAAAGTCATCGAGTAAAACAGCATGAAACTTATCAACAGAAAATTGAAAGGTTATGCTATGGAAGAGAACCTGGATTCGTGCCTAAATTACAAACCACATACTGACTAGACTTATTCAAACTTTCCAAGAGGATGTGAGGCTACTGTTCGCAGTGTTCGTCATTTATTGCCATATTTAATTTTATGGGTGCCTTTTAATTCAATTATGTCATCAAATAATATCTTTAATAACAATAAGTACTAGCTGAGTACACAGCAGTGGTCTATTACACCATCTCCTCCTTTCACACCCTTCTGTACTCCTCTCCCATCCCCCCACCCCCTGAACCATCTGTTCTCCTCCTCCTCTTCTGCCCAAATGTCTGTCCTCTTCTTCCTCCGCCCAACTGTCTGCCCACTTTCTCCTCCGCCCTCCCAACCCTCAGTGCACCTCTTGAACTCTTTGTCTTCCTTTTCCTCTCCCCAACTCTCTTCCCACCTTCCCATCCTCCGCTAAGCCTCTGTCCACCTTCTCCTCCTATCCTTCTTTCTGTCCACCTTCTCCTCCTCAAACTCTCTCTCTCTCTCTCTCTCTCTCTCTCTCTCTCCATCAGCATGTTATCATCCTCATCATAATAGGAAGTACATGATTCTTACCCACATTGTATTTCTTCCCAGGTAGTGTGTAAATCTGTACAAAATATGATTTAAATTGTTCCAGGTTTTTTAGAAGGATCGTTTTACCCACGGCAGTGCCTGGGTTAGCTCATGTCATACATATATGGCACCTACGAGTATATTTAACATATCTCACCCATATTTGTACGCATGTTTCACCTGTATGTCTAGCAAATTTCGCCCTGCAGTTTCGTTCTCACGCAGCTTAATATTTATGACTTCATTCCCCTGAAATATGTGTCATACAATGATAAAATTTTGCAGGTTCATTGAATGATGTATTTACAAACTTTCTGCGAAATGTGTTCCTAATACAGCTAGTAGAAAAGAATTTATGTCTGATGTGGGAGTTTCACTGCATGAACAGTGGAGAGCGAGAAATTATTTCCCTTTCATCATTTTGTTCGTGTTGTCAGCGATAAAGTTAGTTTAAAGCCACTAAGAGCTCTCATTTTCATGTACTGTCGCTATTTGCGTGTGGTGAGCTACGATTATTTCCCCCCTCCCCCCCCCCCCACCCTCACCCCTTTGAGAGGTAGGCGGTCTTTACCCCATGGCGGTTCTTTACAGACAATAAGTAATGTGTATCAAGTTTGGCTGAAATCGATCCAGTGGTCCAGGAGGAAATGTGGAAAATACATACACATATTTTTGTAATGTGTAAGGATGGTATGGAGTTTAATTGAACGTACCTATAGTTTAACACAGACTTAAAACTTTACATAAAAGTTCATTTTTGGGAGTGCTGCTGAGCGAAGGAAGTTGTAGTGTCGAGTACCGAGAAACGTATGTTGAAATGTTTTGGAGATGGGGAGATGATGAACGAAAGGAGATGGACGAAACAATTATACAAAACAACTGTGGATGGGGGGATTGGAAAGGGTCATTCTCAGCGAACTTAGTGAGAGTGATAACGTTCTTAGCATAGGTCAGCTTAGGAATATCCTAATCAGTATCTATAACTACATACACTGAAGCGCCAAAGAGACTGGTATATGCATATGTATTCAAATAGAGATATGTAAACAAGCAGAATACGACGCTGCGATCGCCAACGCCTATATAAGACAAGTGTCTGGCGCAGTGGTTAGAACGGTTGCTGCCGCTACAATGCAAGGCTATCAAGATTTAAGTGAATTTGAACGTGGTGTTACAGTCGGCGCACGAGCGATGGGGCACATCTCAGAGGTAGCGATGTTGTGGGGGTTTTCCTGTACGACCATTTCACGAGTGTACTGTGAATATCAGGAATCGGGTAAAACATCAAATCTCCGACATCGCTGAGGCCGAAAAATATCCTGCAAGACGGGGACCAAAGACGACTGAAGAGAATCGTTCAACGTGACGGAAGTGCAACCATTCTGCAAACTGCTGCATATTTCAATGCTGGGTGATCAACAAGTGTCAGCGTGCGAACCATTCAACGAAACATCATTGATATGGGTTTTCGGAGCCGAAGGCCCATTCGCGTACCATTGATGACTGCACGACGCAGAGCTTTACACGTCGCCCGGGTCCGTCAACACCGACATGGATGGATGTGTGGGGTATGGAGACAACCTGATGAATCCATCTACCCTGCATGTCAGCATGGGACTGTTCAAGTTGGTGAAGGCTCTGTAACGCTGTGGGGCGTGTGCAGTTGGAACGATATGGGGCCCCTGATGCGCCTAGATACGACTCTGATAGGTGACACATACGTAACTACCCTGTCTGATGATCTGCATCCACTCATGTCCATTGTGCTTTCCGACGGACTTAGGCAATTCCAACAGAACAATGCGACACCCAACAGGTCCATAATTGCTACAGAGTGGCTTTTAGAACACTCTTCTCAGTTTAAATACTTCCACTGGCCACCAAATTCCCCAGACATGAACATTATTCAGCTTATCTGGGATGCCTTGCAACGCGCTGTTCAGAAGAGATCTCCACCCCCTCTTACTCTTTAGGATTCGTGGCGTCAGTTTCCTCCAGATCTACTTCAGACGTCGTGTTGTGGCACTTCTGCGCGCTCGCTGGGGTGCTACATGATATTAGGCGGGTGTAACGGTTTATTTGACTCTTCAGTGTAATTTGAGCCGATAAAATATGTGTCAAGAGAAATTTCAATCGTTGTATTGTTTGCGTTTGTCGCTACTGACCAAGGAGTTTGCCACCCACTGTCCTATCTGACCAATACCAACCACTTAACGAGGGAGGTGCAAGTTAGTATCTTGCAGTGTGTCCTGGCGAGCCTCTTTGCCGTTAACGCTATTATTTCGCTGCGACTGTCTGAGAACACCTGTTTTGAATAATATTTAATCACCATTTCACCTTAGAGATGATTATTCCTTACAGGTGTCAATAGTGGCGTTAGATATGATGTCTTTAAGATCATTGAACTAAATTTCCTAATTTAAATCGTAAGTTGTGTTAAAGGTGTGTCACCAATTTTGCTCGCTGAGGGAGAAGACATGAATATTTCCATAAATATTTTGAGTAGGTATTGAATTCGCCAGTTCATGCAAATACAGTGTTACCAGACCTTCATGTGCCCTCTGTTTGCTGAGGAATGTTACCTTAATCTAAATCAAAGTTCAGAACAATTCAAAATGAATATGGCGATTACAAACAGTGATAGCTATTTAATGAACAGCAATGCTTCGATAAGAATTACAGAAAATGTAAAAGAAAGGTCAAAATTTATTACATATTTCATAGGTGTTCTATGCGACTCCTGATCGTCACAAGGACAACATATAAGCGATAATCCACTTTACGTCATACATTCTGAAGTCATTGACACGAGCAGATTGCTGATGCGCATTTGAAGTTACGGAATTCATTTCGGAAAAGGAGAAACATAACCACATGAAAAAAAGTCCACGCGCGTCGGGTCCGGAGACCCAAGTGGGGAAGGGCACAAAATGGCCATGTCATGTCGAACGCGCTCCATCCAACGGTTTGGAAAATGTTGATTTAAAAATGTGCGAACCTCCATACCCAATGTGTGGGCGCTCGATCGAGCTGAAAAATGTAATCCGCTGAATCAGTACTAACCTGTGGCAACGCCCATTGCTCAGGCTCGTTCCAGTAAATCTTATTGAATCATTTATCTGAATGAAGAAAAACTGAGCGCACAGTTTTTTTGCTGGAAACACTTGCGCCGACTTTCGATTTACTGCGCTTGCACGACGATTGGCGTTTTGAATTTTATTTTAATTGCTCTGTATTTATAATATTAATTACTATTATCGATGTATCTTTAGGGATCAAACAGATATGGCCATTCGTGGCCGCAATATTCATTCTGAATTGCCATTTAACAGGTCACGAGCACAGACAACGTAATTGAAAATGTTTGCTTACCGCATGGCTTGTATATTCCTCGGCAGTCAGCTATCTCGGTAAGACCGACAGTGCCGTCCACAATGGCTGCAAAAACTTCACATTCAGTACTTCGCTTCAGTGTAAGAAAGATAACGGGTACATTCAAAGAATATATCCAAAGAAACGCAACAGGGACGGCGCATCCTAAGCAGGCGTTACGAGTGAAGTTGGTATAAAAAAAAATTGCATCATGTGAAAGCTGACGCAGAATCATGATACTTTTTAAACTGGAGTCTTAAAAAGGAAAAAAAACGTGTTGTCGAGGCTTGGAGCAGGTGCGCTGAACAAAAAATGGCTCTGAGCACTATGGGACTCAACTGCTGTGGTCATAAGTCCCCTAGAACTTAGAACTACTTAAACCTAACTAACCTAAGGACAGCACACAACACCCAGCCATCACGAGGCAGAGAAAATCCCTGACCCCGCCGGGAATCGAACCCGGGAACCCGGGCGTGGGAAGCGAGAACGCTACCGCACGACCACGAGATGCGGGCTGCGCTGAACAAAACATAGGTGCTTAAACACAGACGTAAATATACGATGGAGGACAAAAAGTTGCAAATCTAAAAAATCTACCCTCGGTTTTAAATACTCTTGCTTGTTTCGAAACTAAAGGTGAAAAGGAAACTGGTGGAAATCAGAACTTATGGAGCACAGTAACAAACGTGTACCTATCGTGACACTGCTGATGTTTTGTCATTGTTATTTTTAAACGTCGCCCAGATGTTTCCGACTGTAGAAGCAGTACCTCCGTGCAGAGCTAAGATAAATGACACAGCTGGTTGCGTTATGCTGGTCGCTGGGTGTGGCTGAGGGCCGCGATCAAACG
Source organism: Schistocerca serialis cubense (assembly GCF_023864345.2). Classification (NCBI taxonomy): domain Eukaryota; kingdom Metazoa; phylum Arthropoda; class Insecta; order Orthoptera; family Acrididae; genus Schistocerca; species Schistocerca serialis. The sequence goes on along the minus strand of NC_064644.1, from coordinate 599,000,735 downwards.
CGAAAAAACTCAATGTATCTAAGAATTTAGGCGCGATGATACCAACCTAGAATAAGACAGATTTCACTTTCCCCCTATATTTCGAAAAATATCTTCCTCTCTTGATCTCAAAACGTGATTTAAAGCCTTTACCGTCAGGCAGGTGACATCGATCACAAAAAGTAAAAAGATCCTTTTAAAGATTAAGAAGCATGTAATGAAGTTTAATGCAAGGTATTCATACTGATGTCCTTTAGTTATATAATGTTACTTTTCAGGCTTCCGCGCCTCAGTGTGTATAGAAGGAACCCTTATAGAATCGCTTTGTTGCCCATATTCTCTTTGGCCGACTGTTATGAATCTTTTTTTAAGGAAATGGTAGACGTATCATGTTCAGATTTTTGTCGCAATTTAAGATCTATGGTCTCTTGGCAGAGTAAAAATTTTAAGCTACTAAGCCACTTGAGTCAAAAGATACGGCCATTTATGTCATATATTTTGACACCCGAAAACTCAGTCATCGAAATCTACGGGGTACTTTCCATTGAAATGGAATCACAAAATTTGGCAGGAAGCAACGTTTCACAGTACAAGTAAAGTAAAAAAATCTATAATTACTTAAATCGTAATTATATCACATAAAACAAATCTTTTTGCCATTACAATAAACGTTGCACTTACCATCCGTCAAAAGCGTAATAGAACGAAAATTATGGCGTGCAAATATAGAATGTAAGCTGTAGTCACGTTTTAGTATATGCTCTTTAAAATTAAAAATCCATAGGAGCACCGCGCCACGGTAACAACAAGGGCTTTCTGCATGCTACATAGAGAAATGAAAGTGGAAAGATTAAACTGACATAGTCTTCAGGAAATTCAGACAAATCGTGGGGTGATTACGGTTTATTGAAAAAAATCTGCAATTTTAGTTATTAATATTACAATTTTCTGTAAGTGTCGTGCAGACAAACAACAGACGCGCATGCGTTTTTTTAAAACTAGTAGTGCTCATCAGAAATTAACATCTTCAGATCTGTGAAATTTAAAGTGTATAACAACAGTGTCAGATAAAGTTAATCTCTGGAACTAGACTTACAACATCGTAGCTGCCGCCCACGCGAATGCGCTGTGTCATAACCACTTCCCCGCCTCAATCAGTTTGAATACTTAGTTATTTAGTTGCGGCAATTAATAACTCTTCAGTCACTGTAGCAAGGGACTGTCCCTGCAACCAGTCGTTGCTTGAAGATAACGTTGAGCTGATAGAACCATTGCTTTCGATGACTGTTACATACAATAGTTTCATTAGTTGCTGCAGCCTTTTAATATCTCTCTGTTTTATTAGTTCAAAGGTGGAGATGGTTTAATTGCTGTCTGTGTATCAACTGTTCGTGGTCAAGTTTTTAAATTCCAATGCATATCGGGGTATGACAAAGAAGCGATAGCAATTCGCAGCAACCGCTCGGCAGATGAGTGGCACATATTGACGCGAATACTAACTCAGGAACAGATGAGCAGATGTTTGTATCAAGAACACGTGCTGCATAATCATACTAGTACCGGGAAGTGTAATTGGTTCAAATGGTTCAAACGGCTCTGAGCGCTATGGGACTCAACATCTGAGGTCATCAGTCCCAAAGAACTTAGAACTACTTAAACCTAACTAACCTAAAGACATTACACACATCCATGCCCCGAGGCAGGATTCGAACCTGCGACCGTAGCGGTCGCGAAGTTCCAGACTGAAGCGCCTAGAACCCCCAACGATGAGCAACAACAAAGTACATGAAAGAAAATTTGAAAAGCATGCATAGAAAGTAGGAGCAAATTAATAAAGCAATTAAAATACATGATAAGAAGATTAGGCTAACTATTGGAGGAAATTAGGAAAGTAGTGGAAAAATTTTACTATTTCCGCATCAAAGTAATTGACGACGGCAAAACTAAAGAGAATATAAAATGCAATACACAGAAAATCTTGCCTGAAAAAGAAGAATCGGACAATATCGATTATAAATTTAAGGTTTGGTAACACATTTCTGGAAATAATTTGTTTGGAGTGTAGCTTGGAATGCAGTGAAACGTGGCCGATGGACAGTACACACAAATGTTCGAAATGTGGTGCTGCAGAAGAACATTGAACATTATGTGGGTAGATCGAAGAACTAACGGATAGGTACTGAACTGAACTGAGGAGTAAAGAGCACTGTGATACAATTAAAAGAAGAGCTAGCTTGATAGAAGACAACTAGGGATATCAAGGTATACTTCATTTAGCAATGGAGAGAATTGTGGAGAGCAAAAATTCTAAGAAGACGAAGGTTTGCATACAGTAGGCAAGCACACCAGGTAGCAGATACGGAAAGATTTGCACAACGTAGACAGCACAAAACTCGTCTTTGGACTGGTGACTACAGCACGTTGCAGCAAACTGAATGCTAAACATGAAAATGCGTCAGTGTTTAAGCTGTGACCTAACAAAGTATACAGACAACGAGATCTGATGTCCTCAAATATTGTATCGTTACTGTACAAAGAGGACCTGAGGTGTACGTTCGTCCACATAATCCTTTCTTCCCGCTGACATCGTTCCTTCCTGAATTACTAGTGATGCATCTAGGGCCTGTCAGTTGCAGGCAATTCTCTGTTTCCGTAGAGTCGGCGAAAGAAGGTCCCGGACAGTTGCAGCGGGCTCGGCATGGTTGCATCGCGTCGTCTGTCTCAGACAGTCACGTAACGCGATTTTGTACACTGATCATCCAGAGCATTACGACCACGCAGCTAATAGCCGGAGCACAGCGGCGTCACGTCTTGCAACTAATGAGGCCTTGGTAGGCCGCTGGAGGGAGTTGGCACCACACAAGTCACCAAATTCCCCTAAATTCCGGGGAGGAGGGCGATGAGCTCTGACGCCAGGTTCAACCACATCCCAGATGTGTTCGATCGGGTTCAGATATGGCGAGTTGGGGGGCCAGCACATCAACTGGAATTCGCCACTGTGTTCTCGAACCACTCCATGACATTCGAGGCCTTGTGAAAAATGCCACTGTCGTCGAGAAAGATGATCGTCACGAGGGGGTGTACGTGAGATGCAACCGGTGTACGTGACATTTCTTGGCCGTCATGGTGCCTTGCACTAGCTACACTGGACCCATGGATGCCCACGTGGAAGTTGGCCGTAGCATGATGGAGCCGCTGCCAGCATGTCTTCGTCCCGCAGTACAGGTGTCAAGGAGCTAGCTGTTCCTGCGGAAGGTGAAGGATTCGCGCCCTCCCATCGGCATGATGAAGAAGGTATCGGGATTCATCAGACCGTCCAATGCTCTGCCATTGCGTCAAGGTCCAGTACCGATGGTCACGTGCTCATTTCAGCAGTATTTGCCGATGTCGCGGTGTTGACATTGGAACATGCATGGATCGTCGGCTGCGGAGGCCCAGCGTTAGGAGTGTTTGGTGCACTGTGTGTTCAGGCACACTTGTAGCCTGCCCAGCATTAGAGTATGATGTTACTTCGACCACAGTTCGCTGCCTGTCCTGTTTTACCAGTCTGCCCAGCCTAAGACGTCTGGCATCTGTAATGAGGCGTGGCCGTCCTACCCCACCACGTCTAGACATCGTTCCACCTTGTTTTCGCCATATGTTGAAGGCACTCACCACAGCCCTCCTCGAACACTCGACAAGTCGTGCAGTTTCCGATATGCTCGTGCCAGGGCCTTCGGGCCATCACGACTTTACCTCGGTCAAACTCACTCAGATAACGCGCCTTCAGCATTCTACACACGGGCAGCTCGCACACTGATACTACGTGCACCGTGCGTGTGTCTAACTGGCAATCATTCCTGGCCAGGAGAGGCAGCTAGAGCCTGGACGGGTCTGTATCGGTAGCAGGTCGGTGGCCATAAACTTCTGGCTGATCAGTGTCTCTAAGGCAACGCACCGAGCGAGGTGACCATGGCAATGGTCAGCGCACTGGACTCGGTGTCGGGAGGACGATGGTTCCAGTCTGCACCCAGTCATCCAGATTTAGGTTTCTCGTGACTTCCCTAAATCGCACCAGGCAGATGGTAGTTTGGTTAGCACGGCCAATTTCCTTCCCCATCGTTGAAACAATCCGAGTTTGTGCTCCGTCTCTGATGATCTCAATGTCGAAGGGACGTTAAACCCCAACCTTCATTCCTTTTCTAAGGCAACACCTCACTGTTGGAACAGCTCTGCAGACGACCACTGTTTTCCCCTGCAGCCGTTCGTGCTTCACACTTAAAACCGGCAACAGTGCTGTTAGGTGTCGTGGATCATCTTTCGCTGATTCTGCTACAGGCAATTATTGGCTTATTTTAGGGAAGTATCGTCATGGGAGAGGAACAAATCAAATGTGCGTCAAGTGTGTATCCCTTGAAGAATTGTCTGCCACGTGGGAGATGCCATCACAAGAGTGTACCCAGAGCACGGGCAGCCGTCAACTGCAGATCGGCTCTCATATCGTCACCAAAGATGGCTGTTTTCACCGGAGACTGCAGGAAGCGGTAGAGACTCATCAATTGGCTCTCTCTACAGCATTCGGTTTTCAACACTATTCCGATGACAGGTCTGGGACGTCTGGTCGGGAGCCGAGTCGAAGGTCTGAATCAGATTCTGTGAACAGCCTCGACCTATTCTACGGGCGGAGATTTGTAAAGTCGTCGTAGATAGCTATGCACCGAAAAGGGCCACTCCAGTGATTAGAGTACATGAAGCGTGTACATGAGGATGTTTAACTTAAGAGAAACTCCAAGATCTACTATAGAAAAACCAACATTGGATAATCACATTACTTCAATAAATCTGACAGCCAGTGCTCAGAGGCAGAATCTGAAAATAGTAGCTGATAGCTAGTTCCCAAAACTGAAGTATTTCTTAGAAAACAGTCGCTCCTACGTGATATCTGGGACTGAAAACGAATTGAAATCGAATCAGAGAGTTTGGAAATTTTCGGAAACAAGTCGACCGTATACCAGAAAGATGATTAGACACTCCAGCAGGTGAGTGTTTACAACAAAAGCAAATCTACGAGGTCAGGAATGATTACGACTGCGAACTCATACGGATGAAAGAAACCGGTTACCTGTCAAATGTTCAGACACAGCAATCACAGGTACGTTAAACGTGATCCTGCAATATTTAGAAATTTTGAGGCACGAAATCGTGCAATCTCATCACAAAAGGTACGTGATACAGAAAACGAATACTCTCAAGAAACTTTGGTTTAAAGTAGCCAATCTATCGTACGTTTTTATTTGGTCTTATATTTTTCTGTCCTTTCATAACAGATACGTCATAAAGAACTGTGTAAGAAATTGAAAAACATCCTGTACCTGTTCTGATTAGTATGCTGGAAGTAGCAAGAAAATTATAGTCTTTGACAGTATTCTTGTTTCTCTAGTGAATGTTATCTATCGAGTAGAATTACTTTAAACTAATGTCTTTGATCACATGACATTTAGTTTCAGTCTCTTGGTATTTCTGTTCTCTATGACACGTGGGCAGTGAAAACCAAACAACTTAAAGGAATTTCGTCTTGGATGACCAGTGAAGCAAACTCTCGCAGTATGTGGGTGATCTACAGCGCTGTAGATTTTTTTACTAGCTGTCTTATGTTCTTTTTTATGTTTACACCACAACATAACCTCCATTAGGTACGACTGCTTCACCATATCGTGAGAAAGTATGCAAGTGCGTTTGAAACCACGATAATTGAGCTTTCGCTCTGTAATATGTATCGGAAATAAAAATCGAATACAAACAGTCGGAGTTCCATTCACAAACTGTATTACAGGACACATCGCAATAATTCAGAGACGCGCTGCAATGATTGTAACAAGTCGGTATAGGCCATACGAAAGTGTAACAGAAATGCTCGGGTAACCACATGTCTCAGTTTTGAAGGACGATTCCAGTTTCAGATTAAGAAAATCTGATGTCCCAGAGATATGTTCGGGACGGAAGTTCGTCCCGGATTTGGGAATTCAGAGAAATATTCACATACGATCACTTTTTTACTCCAAATTGTTCAACTCCATCTGTTAAGCTAAATAACGAAAGTCTTTAATATCGCAGCTGAGTGAGTCCCTCGAGGAGTATTTTTGCGCGGCAACGCTGCTGAGTTCCCAGTATTGTCACTTATCTGTTTCTCGGTTTGAGTCGTATCACAATTAAGTACTTAAGTGTTTGATTGATTCAAGTGAACTCGGAGTAGCAAAGAAGAAGTGTGCATTCCAAGAAAAATATTCAGAAGACTGCTTGTCCATAATACGATGCAGAAATCACTATGAAGTAGAATGTGTAATTTGTAAGTGTTAAGTTTTCATTACACATTGGGGAAGACCAGATATTAAGAATGATTTAGCTAACGTAAAACATAAATAAATCAAACACGGTGCAAGTACTTAAAAAAAAGGACAGCTTTTTTTCAAATTCATTTAAACCGGCCAAATTAGTACCAGCAGCGGAATTACCAATAAGCTGTCATACCGTTAAACATAATACGTCTTTGAAATCAGTGGACTATACTTCTAAGTTAAGCTCTAAACCTTTTAATGACTCCGAAACAACAAAAATGGTGAGTTGGGCAGGAAAAGGGCAACAGCAATTGTGAAATCGGTATTAGCGCCCGACACTATCATCAGATATGCAAGGATTGATCTTTGAAAGGTTCGTTATTTTGTTATAGCCGCAGATGCTAGTAATCACAAAGCCGAGAAAATATTTCCATTAATTGTTCAGTATTTTACACCGAAAAATGGCTTTCGAATGAAAGTACTTAACTTCTTTCCCACATGAAACTGCCTTTGTAATAAGTACGTTTTACGTCACTGCCTTAGAGGAAAACAAAATTGATAAAAAAATAAGTGCATAGTGTGTTCCTATGACTGCCAGTACTAATTTTGGAGGAGTACGAGCTGGTACAAACAATGAGATCGCGAAATGGAAAAGTGAAGTGCAGAAAATCTTGCAGGAGTTGGATGCCCCGCTCACATATCAATTGATGCTGCGAAGACAGTCGCTGACGTGAAGAATGTCGATGTGGAAAGATTTGTAAATAAATTTTTCAGTTATTTCTCCTTATACACGGTTCGAGGGGTGCACCTAAAAGAATTTTGTAAGTTTGTTGACACAGATTGTCATGCATAGTTGTGACAGACAAAGTCAAGGCAATAAAGAGAATGTGATGCTCTAAAGTCATTCTTCTCGTCAAAGGAGAAGGCACTCACATTTCTGACAACTCTTCCACATCCGCTGACTGACGTTTTTGCAGTCAGATGACTGTGTTTCATAGACAAATATTTAAACTCGAGAAAGCAGATGGTAGTATTATAGAAGTAGCTGCGATTTTGGAAGATGCTGTCGAATTGATAGGACGGCGTAAAGAAGAAAAACTTGTACCATTCAAAGTGACGTCTATAACGCAGAAAATGAAGTTTGCGTCAGGTAGAGATAGTCAGAAATTTCATTGTGATATTGAACAGCTTTACGAAACATGCGTGGATTATTTTTAAAAAAATGGTAAACGAACTTGTCTCTTCATTTTCAAATGGACGTTGCTTGACTGAGAGCCTGTTCGGAATGGAGTGACAAGGGTAGTAATATTTCTGCAAGGTAAAGGATTATCAGTAGGCGATAGTGCTTTGTTTGACCAATTTTGCTTTCTCGACCAGTTCAGAGTTTCCTAAGACTCGGAATTTCAACAAAATTAAACATTTAAATTTTGTGTTTCTTATTGCAAAAATGTTGAGAAAAGTAGTTGGATGATTTATTATGTTGTCACGATTATTGTTATTATAATGTTCTTACTTTGGTTTTATTAAATTAATTGTATGTAAAACTGGCTGTGATTTATTTACTTTACTAATGTAGCTTCGGGTCTTTCACGCAGGAGAATGCGGGCCAGCTGCAGTTAGCTAAAGCGATCCGTCAGTCAAATGAGAGCGTGCATCAGGCAGAGCCACGGCTCAGCAGCTGACTGGTCAACTTGTACAGCGGATCGCCTGCTACTCACATTACGCACCACGAACGAACTTCGAGTGGAGTGCTCACAAGTTGCAATGTTGAGTATCTACCGTGTGAGCGAGTCCACTAACGTGAGTGCGATAATTCTAACAATAAAGGAGTAGTGCCAGTTCTGAATTGCGTACTGTTGGGGTAAAAGATAACAGTTTGCACTGCTTCTAGACAACCACAATGGAAACTTAAGTTTTGTCTGTCTCCTGTTTTTGTTTTGAAAAGGAACTGAAAAGTGCACCGAGGTCTACAAGTTAACGAAAATTTTAAACTTGCGCACCGTGAATTTAAGTACTTCCGAGTGCAGCTGACCGGCAAAACAACAGCTGTGCAAATGCACCTTTGCATTACATCTTGTATTCAGCTACATCCTCTAGTAACTTATAATAGTAACGTGGAGACTCCGCAACTCTTTTCCTACCCTTTCGTATATACAGCGGCTACTCTTTCCCCCTCGATCACAGCTTGATCACTGGTTGAAGGGCAGTTGTTACTAGAGGCTGCTAGGCAGAGGACCCGCTGTGTGTCACTTCTCTCCTACAGTGGGCGGCTCGCAACAGCGGCTCGCGAATTCCCGACTTAAGGGCAACTTTCTTGCATCTTTCACATTTTTTAAGCTTAAGAGAGGTGACCCGGTTTTCTGTATCCCAAAGTACAGCCAATTCAAACAGGTTAAAATGGCTCACATGGCTCTAAGCACTATGGGACTTAACATCAGAGGTCATCAGTCCCCTAGACGTAGAACTACTTAAACCTAACTGACCTAAGGACATCACACACATCCATGCCCGAGGCAGGATTCGAACCTGCGACCGTAGCAGCAGCGCGGTTCCGTATTGAAGCGCCTGTGTGATGTCCTTAGGTTAGTTAGGTTTAAGTAGTTCTAAGTTCTAGGGACTGAAGACCTCAGAAGTTAAGTCCCATAGTGCTCAGAGCCATTTGAACCATTTTTTGCGCGTACACTGGCATATACGAGAGGTTTTCATAAAATAAGTTCCAAATTATTATCACACCACAACTAACTTTTACTGATTTGCTGCACTGCACTTGAAAGTGACACAATACATGACTCTACTTTTCAACATCGTCACCGAGTCTCTGTAAGCAACCGTTCTGCCAATCATTCCATTCGTCGACGACAAAAATGTGCTCCTTGGTCACGTAGGCACTCAAAAACCGCTGCTGAATCTCTATTCCCTCCCGTGCCCCCACCTCCTCTCAATATGATCTTTCAGCTTGCTGAAAGGATGGAAATCGTATGATGCAAGTTATGGACTTCCCGATCAGTGTCGCCTATGTCTGTGCGAATTTGGTCAAATCGTTGGCACCATTTCACTACAGCTAGCCGTGACACGGTGAATTTGTTAGAAATCTAGACTTTTCCCCACAAGAATCGTACTCTGGAGTACGTTCCCAGATTCCGCGCCACTCCAGTCGTACGCTGTCTGATGCACCCGTTATCGGTAACTTAGCAGAACTGCGCAGCAAGGCGGGGACACACTCTCTTCTCAGAATGCGCCATTGCCTTTGTGCAATCGCCTTCTTGTTGGACGATATGCGTACCTTGCTCTTTCAAATCTCGCCTTGGGATCATGAGGATAAAGGAAGAAAGATTACAACGTTTACAGAGGCTCAATAGGCGAATGAAAGAAGAGGTGAAATCGCTAGTATTGGTACCAAGTAACGAGACGCTCTACAGTGGTTTGTGGAGTATTTAAACACATGTAGAAACTGTTTACGGTAGATGATTGTCATGTGTGTGTGGAGCGTATTCTTGTGCTAGTGCTGCTGTTCATGAGACATAAGGAAAAAAGTTGATACAAGTAAAAATTTTCCCATTTCATCGTGGCATACAGTTTAAAAGTTTTTCAGAAAAAAAAACAGTCTCGATGGCGAAATTATTTAATGTCAATGACGCGTTTCACCCTTTCGGGATATCAGATTGTGTAAAAGTAGCTGGATACGTGACCTACCAGTCGTAAAACCACATATAATGTAAAATCAACAAGGTAATTGGATACATAATCCATCCGTCATGAAATATGTAAACTATGAGGTAGACCTTAAGCATACCAGCCTGCTCCGGTGTAGCAGTGTAAGATGGGACCACGCTTTGAAAACCGCGGTACAAGCCGCACACGGCACAATGTCTGCATTGACACAAACATTACTGTGACAAACTGAGATGCAGGTGCCGCGTATAGCGCGGCAAGAATCTGTCGCGTCACCAGGATCTGAACCAGCAAGTTGAGCACTATCGCACTTTAGTGACCTCGGTGGCAGAGATAGAAACCATTATCACATCACTTATGTACACATATTTCTTGTTCATGGGTGTACTTCCGGGGAAAAATGAAACGGATAAATACGTAATGCTACGATTTTAATATATTTATCCATAGTACAGAAATACGCCATTCTGTTACGGCGATGGGGTGCTGAGAGAAGCAGCTGCCCGTTCAGACGACCGGCCTGTACAGATTGGCCTTCATCTCCATGACGAGGACGCCGTCTGCACGCGAGCCCGGAGGCGCTGCCGGGGGAATGTCCATCTGCGAACAAAGACGGGACGGCGGTTCAAGGTCAGCGCAGTAATGGGCCAGCCGCGCAGCGCGAGGCAAAGACACGCCGAAGTCCCAGCTGCCGGCGCAGGCGCTACCTGCCGCAATGATGCTAGCACAAGACTATCTACACTGCTGGCCAGTGTAACGCCAAACAAAAAGAAACAAAAGATAACAGAATTTTACTTATTGCATATACACTGCGTGAGAAAAAAAGAACTCTACAGAATGAGCCCACTTACCAGTATGACGTTGCACCCCCTGTGGCTAGGATACATGCTCTGACCCGGTTGGGAAGAGTGCCGTTAAGCCGTTGTATCTTCTCCTGAAGCAAGCTGGTCCACACCTGTTTCGGCTGGTCCTTGATGCCCTGGATAGTGGCGCTCGGACGGAGCTCACGGCCGTGTTGGTTCGACGCGTGCCATTCGGGACAGATCTGGGAATCTTGATAGCCGCAGTAGTACATTATCACCGTAGGGACAATTCAGGTATATGTGCTTTGCGTGGAAGAACTCAAGAGGACACAGGATGTCTGTGACATTTCGTTGTGCCACCAGAACCCCATCAATAACTACCAGCCGTGATGGTTTCCCACACCGTGACACCAAGTGTAACACTGGTGCGCCTCTCCAAAACGCTGGAAGAATGGAACTGCTGTCCAGGTCACCACAGTACTCCAGGACGACCGCCAGCTGCGCCAGTGCAGAACCGTGACGCTCCAGCAGTTGTTTGCGTTGCTGCGTTAACTGCAGCCCACGGAAGGCCCAGTTGCTGCTAGCCTCCGACCAATAGTACGGCCTGACACAGAATGTTGCAGAAAGTTCGTTACTTATAGGACGGGAGGGGCAGATGTGAAAGGTTCATGACGGCCCCGCTGCACAGTGCTGCGATCCTGCCTTGTCTTGGTCAGACTCGGTCGAGCGGAACCTTAATTCCTGCACTCGAGTTCCCATGCAGACCAGAGTCCAACCTCGGGCGACCGCCACTTCTGAATGGCCCACCAGTCGGGGTATTGCACAATTCGGTCAGAGGGTCGAGACCTGCAACGAGGCCCTTCCAAAACCCTGTAGGTACTGGTAACGCTGGCTTACGCGAGTATGTGGCATCTACGTGTAGTTCACAGCGATTATTCTACATTATTCTACATCTGACGCTGTTCGTGCCCTTTATGTATCCTACCAAGCCTGGTAGCAATAAACACAAACGACTATAATGTTCTCTGGTGGCCGTTCTACCAGTCACAGGGAGTTGCAGCTTACGCATTTACATGTGCGCCTAAACCAACGTGTGCGTAGTTACATTGACGTCTGACAATTTCTTCTGGGTGATACACTTTTTTGATCTGGCACTGTATATACATTAACCCGCCAGGGTAGCCGAGCGCGCTAACGCGCTGCTTCCTGGACTCGGGTAAGCGCCGGCCCCGGATCGAATCCGCCCGGCGGATTAACGACGTGGGCCGGTGTGCCGGCCAGCCTGGATGTGGTTTTCAGGCGGTTTTCCACATCCCGCTAGGTGAATACCGAGCTGGTCCCCACATTCCGCTTCAGTTACACACCTCACAGACATTTGAACACTTTCGCACTATTCCATGGATTACACTAATCGCAGACAGTTGGGCTATGAGCGTTTGAAGCCAAACGTCTCGGCGTTACAGAACCGGTTCCGTGCTCACGCCATCACCCCTCTTTATACTGATTTGAGTAAACCTCATTTGCTGGAGCGTTGTTTGAAAGGTTTTACTCAAAATGTGAGCTAAAGTTTCAATAGTCTCATTTGGATATACGCTCGAAAAATAACATCCAGCAGAAGCGAAACTGTCAACATTGCTTCAAATTGGCTGTATGTCCATTCAGTTTAGGCCATACTGCATTAATAAACGTGAAAAATGACCTTCCAATCAAAATCGGCGGTGAAATGCGCCGATCCTGTAAAGACAGAGACGCCAGCGGCGATGCGCTCAGTGACGAAAAGGGCTTTCAGGACCAAAATGTGGGTGTATCAGCTGAGAGTAGCAGAACGCGGCCATCCGCTAGCCGGGCCGATAGTTACATCTGTAACGATCAGGCTGATGTGTAAATTTCATATCTCAGACGACCACAACCGGAGTTACAGCGACAACCGTCGATATCCCGTTAAGTTTCAATTTTTGCCCCTTTTTGTATGTAATGAACACCTGTCAAACATTAAACGCGTTTTTGTCAAAATCATGTTTTTCAGCATGGTTGTCATCGCCCACGCCACAATTTTCATCCGATTTTAATGACTTATGGTCTTCCTTGAAGCACACTGAATTCTCTTCAGTTCTCGTAGCCAATTTTTTTCTGTTGATGTTAGTATTTTTCCGCCCAAAACAGGGGTCCAAAAATGGCTGTTTTTTCAGGTATCTATAATTACGTCAATTTTTTTAATCCCTACCATGAATTGAAATTACACCTTTAAGGATCAGGCTCATATGTTAATTTCGTGTTTCAGATAACCACAACCGGGGTTACCTCCTTTCAGAGACGCCTCGGGAAAAATCCCGATTACACACTGCAGATGTTAATATTTTTCAATAAAAAATACCAATAACATTTTCAATCCATGCTTTATTCGTTGCAGCAAACCCCATTCGCTACTGCATTCCAAGCACAGAGAAAAAAATCCTGAATTTGAGCAATGTTTTCATCCGTCACACTGTCGTTCTCCCTTAAGCCGTCAGAAGTGTAACGGCTGCTGTCCAAATAACCGACAGCGCGAGCCAGATGTGCTCGTGTTCTGCACTGAGTGAAGCTCGCAACATCACGCCATGTGCTCATCCCCCCTGACGATCTTTTGAATTGCGTCAGTCCAGCGTTGTCGCTGGCCGTACCTTAGCTCTGCCGGCGTGCAAAAATGGTTCAAATGGCTCTGAGCACTATGGGACTTAACTTCTGAGGTCATCAGTCCCCTAGAACTTAGAACTACTTAAACCTAACTAACCTAAGGACATCACACACATCCATGCCCGAGGTAGGATTCGAACCTGCGACCGTAGCGGTCGCGCGGTTCCATACTGTAGCGCCTACAACCGCTCGGTCACCTCGGCCGGCCTGCCGGCGTGCCGCCCCCTTCGCTGCCGTGTCCGGGAAAACCGCGGCAGCGGTCTTCGTGCGGACAGACAGCTGTGTTCCAGGAGTCGCGGGAGCTCGCCTTGCTGCAGACAAACCCGTTTCCAGACCAGACGCACGCTATGCGGCTGTAAAAACATGCGCTGCTGAAAGAGGGGCGTGCGAACCTCCCCACACCGATGTCATTCGTACTGACGGGGTGCGTAGGGTGCGACTATGACTTCAGCAGAGGTAAATAGGTAGACACAACTCTCAGCCGTTTTCGAGATCGCGTGTGAAAATTTTAGGCGCGCTTATATGCTTTGTATGGTCGCCAATATTCAAGCAGCCCGAGGTCGCTTATGCGGGAGGTCTCTGTATCGAATCTCGTGACAGGTGCTTTTTTTCTTTCCCAGAACAACAGATTTAATATGACCCTGTAAATTATCAATATTTGATGATTTACTTGTTATTTACATGGCGCAATATTTATCATGAAAAAAGGGCAAAATCTTTTTTGGAATGACATTCGAATCAAAAAAAAAAAAAAAAGGCGCACCAGAACTTCCAAACAAATCATTTCATTCGTATTTTTGTATGTACATTAGTGACGAGTATAATATGTACCCTATAAACACTGCACGAATCAAGATTATACTGATCGTAGAAACATAATAATTGTTGCTGTGGTGTCACCGCCAGACACCACACTTGCTAGGTGGTAGCCTTTAAATCGGCCGCGGTCCGTTAGTAAACGGCGGACCCGCGTGTCGCCACTATAAGTGATTGCAGACCGAGCGCCGCCACACGGCAGGTCTAGTCTAGAGAGACTCCCTAGCACTCGCCCCAGTTGGACAGCCGACTTTGCTAGCGATGGTCTACTGTCTACATACGCTCTCATTTGCCGAGACGACAGTCTAGCATAGCCTTCAGCTACGTCATTTGTTACGACCTAGCAAGACGCCATATTCAGTTACTATTCTGAACAGAAAATATTGTGAATCATGTACCGTCAAGAGCGACGTTCATCATTGATGGATTAAAGTTAAGTATCAAACTAATTATGTCCGCTTTCTGAATTCTAATTCCTTGTCTTGTTCCAGACCTCACGTCAGTATAGTTCTTCCCTCCTCACGCCAGCCTGCGTGAGCTAAAACGCGTGCATTTCGGCCTCCTCTAGTAATACGGTGTTGGCTCTTCTGCCAACACAACAGTTGCGACTTACAGCACCTGTGACGAAGGCCGATTTCTTGCATCTGTATCGTTTTTTCAGTGTGTCTAATGCAAAACAAACATGGTTTACATTCATAACCGGTTTTCGCTCATCGCATAGTTTAGGGGCTAGCATGCATATCCAAGCATATCATCGAATATTGGTACGGATGACTGATGCTGCACGATTGATTGAATTTTTATGCACTGTTCTCTAAAAGTTATTTCTCTACGATGCACACGCAATTTTGTAGTTATTTGTAAGGTTGATAGGAGTACAGTTCAGACGGATTACTGTAATACTGCACACTGGCAGAATAACGTGGGAATGAAAACAAAATACCGCTAGCCAGATGCGATCCAGGGACATCGACCGCATGAAACTAACCGCTTACGCGCTCAGTTGCGGAAGTCATGACTGCTGCCGACCGTACAAAGTATATAAGCAGGCCTAATATTTTCAAACTCGGTCTTCTGTAAACGGGTTGACAGTTACGTATCCCTGTTTATACACACTCTTAAGAAAATTAAAAAGCCGACATGCAACAAAGGAATTATCGCAATGGGACGGAAATCAGAAGATATGACGTACACGTACAGACAAACAAATGATTACAATTTCAGAAAAAATAGCATAATTTATTCAAGAGATAGAGCTTAGCAAACCGAACAAGTCTGTAAACGCGCTGGTGCACCTCAGGCCCCTTATGAAAGCACCTGTTTGGTTTGGCATTGATTGATAGTTGTTTGATATCCTCCTGGATGATATCGTGAAAATTCTGTCCAATTGGCGCCTTAGATCATCGAAGTTCCGACCTGGATCGAGGGCCCTACCCATTATGCTACTGATGTACTGAGTTCGGGAGAGATTCGGCGACTCTGCTGCCCAAGGAAGAGTTTAGCAAGCACGGAAACAAGCAGTGGAAACACTTGCCGTGTCCGGGCGGGCATTATCTTGCTGAAATGTCAGCCCAGAATGGCTTGCGATGAATGGCAACAAAACGGAGCGTATAACATCGTCCAGGCTGTGCTGTAAGGATGACGCGGATGACAACCAAAGGGGACCTGCTATTTCTCTGTCCCCAGTTTTCTCACCTGGGGGCCAACCTCTCCATTTCACAGCAGCACTTGCAACTATATCCTCAGTTATTTGCTGGATGTATTCTAAACTCTATCTACCTCTACAGTTTATACCCTCTGCAGCTCCTTCTAGTATCACAGAACTTATTCCGCGATGTCTTAACAGATGCCCTGCCATCCTGTCCCCTCTTCAGTGTCAGTGTTTTCCACATATTCCTTTCCTCGCCGATTCTCTGGAGAACCTCCTGACCTTATCAGTCCGCCTGATTTTCAACATTCTTCTGCAGCGCCACGTCTCAAATTCTTCTGTTCTCTTCTGTTAAGGTTTTCCCACAGCCCGTGTTTCACTGCCATACAGTGCTGTGCTCCGAACGTACATTCTCAGAAATTTCTTCCTCAAATTAAGGCCTACGTTTGATACTAGTAGACTTCTCATGGCCATGAATGCTCTTTAAGTCACTGTCAGTTTGTTTTATATGTCCTCCTTGCTGCATCCGTCATGGATTATTCTACTGCCTAGGTAGCACAATTCCTTAACTTCATCTACTGCGTGATCATCAATCTTGAAGCTAAGTTTCTCGCTTTTCTGATTACTGCTACTTCCCGTTACTTTCGCCTTTCTTCGATTTACTCTCAAACCATTCTCTGTACTCATCAAACTGTTCATTCCATTCAGCACATCCTGTAATTGTTCTTCAGTTTCACTCACGACAGCAATGTCATCAGCGAATCGTATCATTGGTGTCCTTTCATTTTGAATTTTAATTCCACTCTTATTATTTCCTCTTGGTTCTTGTAAAGAATTGTATGTTACCCGCCTTTTCCTATAGACCACCCCTATTTTTCGCAGAATTTCGAACACATTGCACCATTTCACATTGACTAACGCTTTTTCCAGGACTTTTCCCCGAACGTGAGAACTGCCTCTCTGACGCCTTTACCTTTCTGTTACGGATTAAAGTCAAGCGCCGGCACGCGAGTCGGGAACGACAGGGAAGAGAAGGCTGTGAGGATAAGTCAGCCAGTCGCACACTGACCGACCTCTGTCCAGGACGACAACGCGACAGCAGCGGCTGCTACGTGAAGAGGGCATAAGCGCCGTGCCCGTATGGTGACGGCCCACTTGGATGGCAACTTCAATGTTAAGCCACTTGGATAGCAGCGTCAACGTTAGGCGCTTCGTCTGCAGTTCAGGACAGGCTTATTTCAGTTAGAGATCAGCAGTCACTGCAAAGACTGATTATTTCGTATATCGCTTTTGCTTCAGACACATCTGTGTAATTGCCAAAGTCAAGTATCTGTAATTGTCTTTTTGTAATAAACTCATTAGTACGAGTTGTTTGTTTGATTGTCTAGCGAATCGAGTGCGCAGGATTCCTAGACATAACACTTCCCTAAAGCCAAACTGATCATCATCTAACAGATCCTCAACTTTCTTTTCCATTCTTCTGTATATTTCTTGTCGGCAAGAGCTGTTAAGCTGATTTTGTTATAGTTATCGTTCTTGTCGGCTCTTGCAGTCTTCGGAAGTGTGTGGATGATGTTCTTCCGAAGTCTGATGGTATATCGCCCATCTCATACAGTCAACACATCAACGTGAATAGCCATTTCGTTGCCACTTCCCCCAACGATTTTAGAAATTCCGGCGGAATGTTACCTACACCCTCTGCCTTATTGGATCTTAAGTCTTCCAAAGCTCTTAAATTATGATTCTAATACTGGACCCCAATCTCTTCCCTGTCGGCTCCTGCTTCTTCTATCAGGTAATCAGACAAGTCTTCCCGCCCTTTCCACCTCTCCGCTCTCTATCTCCCGCATTTAACACTGGAGTTCCCAATGAACTCTTATTGTCATTGCCCTTGGTTTTAATTTCACCGAAGACTGTTTTGACTTTCCTGTATGCTGAATCCGTCCTTCCGACAATCATTTCTTTTTCGATTTCTTCGCATTTTTCATGCGCACATTTTGTCTTAGCTCCCCTGCACTTCCTATTTATTTGGTTCCTAAGTAACTTATATTTCTGTACTTCTCAATTTCCCTGAACATTTTTGTACTACCTTCTTTCGTCGATCAGCTGAAGCATTCCATATCTTGTCCATGGTTTCTTCGCAGTTGTTTTCCTTGTACCTACGGTTCTTTCTAACTTTTGTGACTGCCGTCTTTAGAGATGTCCTTTCTTTAGCTGTGCCGTGCGGAGTGGCCGCGCGGTCTTAGGCGCCATATTACGGACTGCGCGGCCCCTCCCGCCAGAGGTTCGAGTCCTCCCTCGGGCGTGGGTGTGTGTGTTGTTCTTAATGTAAGTTAGATTAAGTAGTGTGTAAGTCTAGGGACCGATGACCTCAGCGTTTTGGTCCCTTAGGAATTTACACACACACACACACACACACACACACACATTTTCTTCAACTGTACTGCCTACTGAGCCGGCAAGGTAGCTCAGCGTGTTCGGTCAGAGAGTTAGCTACCCTCTGTAATAAAAAAACTGAGTGAACGATCAACGAAGAACCTGAACGGGTGTCATCGGACGTCCACCCCGAACAAATTAAACGAACAATATGGAACAAAATGAGATCACCTAAAAAAAAAAAAAGCTACCAATTATCGCATTCTCTATAGCCACGGAGAACTTCAAACGTATCTCTTCATTTCTTAGTACTTCCCTATACCACTTCTGAGCATTCTGATTCTTTGTGACAAGTCTCGTAAACTCTTCAGCCTATTCTTCATCTTTACTACATTCAGATCGTAGTATATTTGGTCCTGGATACGCCTTGGAGTCCAGTATCTGATTTCGGAATCTCTCTGTGACCATGATGTAATCCAACTGAAATAATCCCTTATCTTCCGGCCTTTTCCAAGTGTACCACCTCCTCTCGTGATTCTTGATCAGACTATTCGCTATTATTAGCTGAAATTTGTTACAGAACTCAATTAGTCCCTCTCCTCTCTCATTCCTTGGCCCAAGCGCATATTCCCCTGTAACCTTTTCTTCTGCTCCTTCCCCTACAACTGCAATCCAGTCATCCATAACTATTAGATTTTCGCCTGCCTTTACGTATTGTATTATCCTTTCAGTATCCTCACATACTTTATCTCTTCATCTTCAGCTTGCGACGTCGGCAGGTTTACCTGAACTATCGTTGTCGATGTTGGTTTGCTGTCGATTCTGACAAGAACAGCCCTATCACTGAACTGTTCACAGTAACACTCCCTGCTCTG
Organism: Schistocerca serialis cubense; assembly: GCF_023864345.2. NCBI lineage: Eukaryota > Metazoa > Arthropoda > Insecta > Orthoptera > Acrididae > Schistocerca > Schistocerca serialis. The sequence continues at coordinate 598,981,579 of NC_064644.1, read as the reverse complement.
CCTTCTAATTCATAACGAATCCTTCTCCAGTTATACCGTTTTCTGCTGCTGTTTATATTACCCTATATTTATCTGCCCAGAAATCCTGGTCTTCTTTCCATTTCACTTTACTGACCCCCACTATATTTAGATTGAGCCTTAGCCTTTTCAGATTTTCTAGCTTCCCTACCTTGTTCAAGATTCTGACATTCCATGCCCCGACTCGTAGGACGTTATTATTTCGTTGTTTATTCGACCGTTCTCATGGTCATCTCCCCCTCCCAGAGTCCCCTCCCAGAGGTCCGAACGAGGGAGTATTCCGGAATTTTTTGCCAATAGAGAGATCATCATGAAACTTTTTCAGTTATAGGCGACAGGTCCTGTGAATACGCACTGTGTCTTTAATGCAGTGGTTTCCATTGCCTTCTGCATCCTCATGCCATTGATCATTGCTGATTCTTCCGCTTTTGGGGGCAGTCTCCCACCCCAAAGGCAAGCGAGTGCCCTGAAACTTTGACAAGGTAATTGGATGAATGAGGATGACTTAATATGCCGGAAGTCTTCGACGCCATTGTTGGTGATTTTATCCAAAATATAGACAGCAGTGTATTTCGCAACCGGGACCGAGGACGTTTGGTTACTAACGAAAATGCTACGGGCTTTTTTCTTTTACTTGAACCCTAATTTCCCACTTAAAAGAAGCGGTTGCCTTACTTCTTTTATTTTTATTTACTTTTTTTTTAAGGAAGGTTACTTTCCTGGCGCCGAAAGTGAGGGATAGGAGCAGAGTGGGCAGGGGTCGCAACCCGAGGCCTGGCAGCTATGTGCTGTTCCCTCTGTCCAGGACTCAAGAAAAGTGTAGGGAACCGGAAGCGGTGGTACAAAGAACATCAGTGGTATCCCTGGACCACGGGTTACCTTTCTATGAAATGAAATGACACCACAGACCATCACTTCTGATTGTCAGGCCGCATGGAGGCGACAGCGGTGCTGATAATCCGCTTCTGTCCAGGAAGACTCCAGACACGTCTTCAGCCTAGAATGTCATTGACTGCAGTGGATTTGTCTTCACTTAACAGCGCCGCTCCGGTTTGAGCGCCAATGAGCAACGAAATCGTGTCTGGAGACGCCACAGGCCGTAGTGGGATACCAACCCGACTGTCGCTCGCCATGCTTCCCAACAATCAGGAGTGCTGGTCTGTGGAGCCATTTTATTTCATAGCAGGACCCATTTGGTTGTCATCTGCGGCACCCTTACAGCACAGCAGTACGCGCCCTTTCGTTGTCATTCATTCCAGGGCTTACACTTCAGCAAAATAACGTCCGCCTGTAGAGGGAAATAATTGCTACTGTTTGTCTTTGTGCTTGCCAAACCCTTCCTTGGACAATGAGTTCGTCGGATCTCTCCCCAATTGAGAACATTTGGAACATTAAGGGAAGGGCCCTCCATCCAGCTCAGGATTTTGACGGTGTAAGGCGCCAGTTGGACAGAATCTGAAGCGATATCCCTAAAGACCTCATGCAACAACTATATCAATGAGTGCCTAGGCGAACAAGTGCTTTCGTAAGGGTCAGAGGTGGACGAACGTGTTACTGACTCGCTCAATTTGTCAGGCTCTTTCTCTTGAATAAATCATCCAGTGTTTCTGAAATTATAATCACATGTTGGTCTGCAAATGTACGTCAGATCTACCGATTTCCATCTCATTTGGATAATCCCTTTGTGGTGTGTCTTTTTTTTTTTTTTGTCTTAGAGTGTTTCTTGAAGTTGTAGACGTGCCCTAGATATCCTGCCGATAGGAATCAAATAGGTGAGGGAAAGATCGTACAGTCCCTGTGTGTCCGTCCTCTCAGTTGCTTGTCGTAGGGGGGGACTGACATCCAGAATGATGTTGAGTACGGTCTTCCATTACCGATCGATTCCATATCAGCAGGACAGTCAGAGATCCCAACCAATGCGAGCTGCATCGCGGAGAGAAACTGTAACTTACCAGCATGTCGGTGCATGGGGGGTATTCTTACACGAGGTGTAAGACAGTCTCCTCAGAAACAACCAACACTGAAAGGCAACTTCTGAACGAGGAACCCACAGTGTGAACTTTCCTTACATATAGAATGTATGTAGCATTACTCCCACCTGGTTTGTGCGATTGCACTGAAATTGTAAACACTGTCACATGTAGTTTTCGTTGTACATACACTGTATGCGAATTTGGCGTTTGTTGCAAGGCGCCTTCACCGTGTCGCAGTTTTGCTGGCCAGCAGTGCAGTAGCTGGGTGCGGCTGGGGCGGGCTTTGTGTGTCTCACCGTGAGCTGGTAGCCGCGGTCGGCCCGCAGGCGGAAGGCCCCGACGCGGCGGTCGCCGTAGGGCCCCACCAGGCTGAGGGGGCGCCCGCCCACCACCTGTGACGCCTCCACTGCCTCCTCTGGCGGCGGCGGGGGCGGCCTGTACCACCTGAAACACGCCGGCGGGGGAGCTGCCCTTAGTACGGCAAACGACTAGTAGTTTGCTTAATCACTGTGATTGAGATTAAACTAGTAGTGAAAATTAAGGACCCATGTGGGTTTACGATGCTACATAAATAAGAGCTCTACACAGATGCTAACAAACAGACATGCTATGTATCCGGGCGCCCATACATAATGGGGATTTGACCACCAGATGTTGTGAGAGGGGGCCTGTCAGTATAAAAGGAGGCGGCCACTGGAGAAGCAGTAAGAACACAATAGACTTGCCTTTCGAGTGTGCACTAGACACTAGAAGACACCCGAGTAACAAATCCATCAATGGTATTGCAACCCTTCTAAAGCTGCACAAGTCGATTACTCGTGATGTGGTTGTGAAGGGAAAACGCAAAGGAACAATCACGGTCAAAGCTAGACCACACAGACATCACACAATAGCGGTCGAGAAGAGCCGAGCATTGCTGGAGGGGGGGGGGGGGGCGCTTGTAAAAAGTCGAATGAAGTGAGCGGAACTAATCACTCGTGTGTTCCAAAGTGCTGCCAGCGCTCCACATTGTACAATTACTGTGTGCAGGAAATTACTGAGAATGGGGTACAATGGTTGGGCAGGTCCTCATGAGCCACACATTTCTGTGCTAAGACAACGCTTGAACTGGTATAGAGAGCGACAGTGATGGATCGCACTATACCCTGTTGCACTCCTGTAGAACAGTTTCGGTTTGGTGGATGCCTGCCATCATGTGTAGTGCCAGCAGTGAAGGGCAGATGAGGTGCTGTTACAGTACAGGGGTGTTTCTCGTGGTTAGGGTATAGCCCTCTTACTGCGCTTAACAAAATGCTAAATGAGGGAGAATATGAACACTTCTTATGTCACTCTGTCCTGCGTACAGGAGGGGAACAGCCAGGAGACGGTGGTCGATTGTGTCAGCATGACACCGCAGCCTGTTGGAAATCAGCGTCTGTGAGGTCACCGTTTATGGACAACAGCGTTCCTGAAATAGACTGGCTTATCTAGAGTCTCATCCTCAACCGTGTGGAACACCTTTGGGGTGAGTTAGAATGTCAGAGTCCTTCCAGACCCCAGGGTCCTACGTCACTGCCCTCTCTGGATTCGGCTCTCATGAAAGAATGGGCTGCAATTTCTCCACAGGCTTTCAGGCAGGTCGCTGAAAGTGTCTGCAGCAGACTTCAGGCCGTCACAAAAGCAAAGGGTGGACACTTCCCATATTAATGTCCACCAATAAGTGTCCAGACACGTTTGACCAGATACGGTAGTGTATATTTAATGAAGCCCTCAATTACAGACACAAGAAGCCACGTAATCAGCTACTATTTCAGCAGTGAAATGAGTGACAAAGCGTGCTCAAACTGCTCGAGTTTACAAATTACTGGACTAACGGTACCTGCTCGGTAAACAGCAGAAAATCACACACTATCAGTGTTTAAATACACAAGACGAAGGTCTGCGAGAGAGAGATTCTACCAAATAATCATCCAATGGAAACATAACATTTAGCGTTACCTGAGCGACAGCATATGTGGCTTTGTCGATAGCCTGTTGCGATATTTTCAAGTTATCGTTATAACATTTGTTAATCAAGTTGTCACGAACAGCCAGCAACAAGATGCTCAAGAAGTTTGTTCGTAGGAAGCCGGCATTCTTGACCAAATCTCTGAGTCTTCAGCATCCAGGAACAGAATGCCGCCTAAGCTGTTGATCTATCTGGCGTGGGGGCTCACTGTAGCTATCGCTGTTCGTTTCCTCATGTAGGTCCATAAAATGAGAACCACAGTTCGCCTTAGATGTTATTTGAAAACTCTGCGTACATATAAAACAACCAAGCAAAGTGGCACTTTTTTTTTATTGGCAACAGCTGCATATAAGTATTTTCTTTTAAAGGATGTCGCCGTCTTGCCGATATTAGTAACTTTTTAATGCAACCAGATATCGCCTCACAAAAATGAGGGAAAAATACCTCTGTGCCAATGTGTTATCGTCTATTTAACATCCCTCGGCCACCCTCGCACAACACAAAAACTGTTGTCCAAATTTTTACACATTAAATACTGAAGTTTCTCCATTAATTTCTAGCTTCATGTGTGAGGTTGTGAGACTTGAGCATCCAGGAACACTGCTACATCTTGCCACCTACGCTGTTGGTCCCTGGTCTCCTTAAATATGTGTCGTACAGTGATATAATTCTGCAGGTACATTCAATGGTATACATGGAAACTGTGTGGAAAATATGAAACGAATAGAATTATTAATAAAGAAGTAATAAATTATAACATTGTGCCTGATGCTGAATTTTTAACCCATGAACAGCGAAAATGTGATGAGCAGTAAACTTTTTTCCTTTTTATTATTTTTCGAGGGGTGTCAGTGAGAAAAAGTTTCGTAAGGATTTGAAATTATTTATAACCTTCGTTAAACTGGTAAGTGCTATCATCATCAAATTCTACATGACTATAGTCAGGGAAATTTGAATTCAATTTTAAGCAGAAGCTAGCTTTTAGCGCATCTAATGTTTATGACGCCAATCTCCTTAACCATATGCCGTATGTTACATTCAGTATTTCAGATGCCTTTTTTGAGCAGCTGAGCTGGTATTTGTCTGTAATTAGTTAGGAGAAGCAAGGAACATCTGTTCTGACATAGGAAGGAAGTGTGAACCTGAGAATTACCTTCTAGCCAAGAAGAACCATTTGTTTATCGCAGACTATATTCCGTAGACGTACAGGGAAATGTTGAGTTACTGCAAGTATACAGACAATAACAAGTCTAATGTTCGAGCCACTGTCACCAGTAAATGTTTCTCAAAACAATTTGCATTGTGTAGTTGCTACAATTGTGTAGTTGCTACAATTGTGTAGTTGCTACATAGTATACCTTGACCTTGAACAATATCTTTCTACAGTTTTGCCTCCCAACTGTTATTATGGTTGTATGTATTCCAAGTATTATATAACAATGCACAAGTATGGATTTTTCTATGTTGATGATAAAGACGTGCAAGGATGATGGAGAGGAGCAGCCCTAGCTTTGCGACATAGGGAATATCGGTCAGAAAGCGACAGATTCGGAAGTACGAGGGTAAGTCAATTATTCTCCGCAAAGTAGCTATACAATTTTATTGTAATCAAATACGAAACTTACAAGAACATCATTTTTCGACATCGTCTCCTTGCGTTTCAACGCACTTGGTTCATCGTTGTACAAGCTTCCTGATGCCCTCATAAAAGAAGATTCTCGGTTGAGCTGCAAGGCAGGAATGCACCGCTTCTTTCAGTGCTTCGTCCGAGGCAAATCGACGGCTCCTTAATGCCTGTTTGAGTGAACCAAACAAGTGACAGTCATAAGTGGCAAGATCGGGACTATATGGAGGATGATCCAGTACTTCAAGCCGCGCTGGATTTCCCGTCGGTCTCAGGCGCTGCAGTCATGGACTGTGCGGCTGGTCCCGGCGTAGGTTCGAGTCCTCCCTCGGGCATGGGTGTGTGTGTGTTTGTCCTTAGGATAATTTAGGTTAAGTAGTGTGTAAGCTTCGAGACTGATGACCTTGGCAGTTAAGTCCTGTAAGATTTCACACACATCTGAACATTTTTTCCGCTCGAGTACGATACAGCTCTCGTTCGCCCGGCTGTTCTCACGCTCTGTGGCTACCTGGTGCTTCGTTCGATGAGTGTGCCACATGATCCTACCTAGTGTCTAGCCTATCATAACAAAGTCTTCCTATACTGTGCATCAAAACAAAGCAAAGAAAAAGGAGTAAACGTGGGCAGCTATGTGCCATAAACGCCGCATGTTCTTCCAAATTCTTTGCCATCTTTGACAGAATAACGATCTCGTAGGCAAACCGCAATCTTTTTGTTTCTTCTCTCTGAACTTTAATTCTCTTTCTAAATTTCTCCTTAGCTTCCTTTGCTGCTTGCTCATTGTACAGAATGAATAACATATGGGTAGGTTACGGCCCCGTCTCACTCCCTTCTCATCTACATTTCCCCTTTTATGTCCTTCGCCTCTTACCACTGCAGTCTGGTTTTCTTTTGATCCATGTATTTTATCGCTGCTACCTTCACAATTTCAAAGAGTGTTCTCAACATTGTCAAAACTTGTGACTGTATCTACAAATGCTATAAACACACATATTCCCTTCTTCAGCCTATCTTATAGGGTACGTTGTAGGGTAAGTATTGTCTCGCGTGTTCCTACATTGATCCGGAATCCACTCTGAATTTCCCTGAGATCGCTTCCACCAGATTGTCCATTCTTCTGTAAATGGTTCTTGTCAATATTTTGCTACGATGGCTTATTAAACAGTTGATGCAGTAGTATTCACACCTACCAGCAACTTCCTTCTTTGGGATTGGAATTATGGCATTCTTCTTGAGGTCTGAGGGTATTTCGTATGTCTCAGGTGTACTAGGTGTAATAATTGTGTCACGGCCGGCTCTCTCAAGCATGCCAGTAATTCCGAGTGAGTGTCGTGTATTTCAGAGGCCTTGTTCGCACTTGGATCGTTTAGCACTCTTTCATATTCTTCTCACAATATCTTATCCCCCATCTTATCTTGCGTGCTTCCTGTTCTTATTCTATAACATTGTCCTGAAGTTTGTTTCTCTTATATAGATTCTCTGTATATTCCGTCCACTTATCAGCTTTCACTTCTTTGCTCAGTACTGGTTTTCCATCTGCGATCTTTATATTGATAGAGCTGCTTCTCTGTTTCCAAAGAACTCTTTAATTTTTGTGCAAATGGTACTTATCTTTCCGCTAGTTGTACATGCTTCTGTGGTCTTACATTTGTCTTCCAGTCATTTCTGCTCAGCCGCTTTTCTCCGTATATCTCACTCTTTAGACGTCTGTATTCCAGGTTGTATCGGGCCAAGTGCGCACGTGAGGCAGAACTCGCTCGAGTATGTGGAGAGTTCTCATTTAACACTCGCTTAGTTGCTCCATAAATCGATGTTGATCAAAATACAGAAACTGTGGTATTTCAATCCTGCTGACTCGAGACGTAGCGTCACAGAGACCCATTGAGTGTTGTTGTCTGTGGTACGTTAGGTCCGCACGTTAATGCTCACGGTCGCCTTTCGGATGACGAGGGCCTCACCAGAAACGGAATGCTGAACAGCCGCAATACTGACGTGCGGGCCACTGTCACGCAGTCAGTATGGATTCAAACAAAACGATTCATGTGAAACAGCTAGATTTACTCATATACGACATCTCGCAAAAAATACGTAGATACAGGCAAAAGATAGACTGAGTCCTCCTGGATTTCCGTACGGCGTTGCACACTGTACCGCATCAACGCCTACTAATCAAGATACGACTGTAGGAAGTGTCTTCGCAGATATGTGATTAGCTCAATGATATTTGACTGATTGAAGCGAGAACACTATACTTGACGGCTTAAGTTCCACACAAACGTAAGTATCGTCGGATGTGCCAGTAAAACGTAGTAGGGTCTCTAATGTTCTCAGTACGTCTAAACACTTTATTAAACAACTATGTAAATGGATCATTCCACCACTTGACTATCTCCAAATCTAATGAAATTTGATGTGGAGGTTCTATATGGTGCTTGGTGGCTACATACCAAATTTCAGTTTAGTATTTCAGTGGTTGAATTCTTAGGGATTTTAAAGGGACACTACTCACCTTCGCATCATGTACGAAGGTGCAACTGAGCTAACTTTGTTAGGCTTTTTTAAAAGTTCTAGCAAACATTTGGTTCAAAAATGGCTCTGAGCACTATGGGACTTATCTTCTGAGGTCATCAGTCCCGTAAACTTAGAACTACTTAAACCTAACTAACCTAAGGACATCACACACATCCATGCCCCAGGCAGGACTCGAACCTGCGACCGTAGCGGTCGCGCGGTTCCAGACTGAAGCGCCTAGAACCGCTAGGCCACACCGGCCGGCAAACATTTGTTCATTTGCTTTAATATACACAGATAACTTCTCATGCTGAATCGCACCGTGGCAAAAATTAGGAATTTAGCCTTACCTAATATAGATACAAGCCTCTAAAGTGGCTAAAAAATTCGTCACGCTATTCTGAGATCCATAGCTTGACCGACCACTGTTACTTTTCATATGAACCAATCACACCAAAGCTTCAGAGGGTTATTCATATCTATGATGCCTCGACAAACTTTAGCTAAGATTGGATGCCCAGATGAAACATATGCATCTGCAAAGTTAGTCAAAATGTTATAATTGCAAATTTTAGGGTATTTTTGCGGGGGCAATATCTCAACTGTGTCTTCTTCAATCCTCTTTTTCTTGCTACAGCTGGAAAAAGCGTGCCTTAAGCTTTCAAAGAAATATTGTTTAATTTCTGGATCTTTCAGTTTGACGAGTAAGAATACGATTAAAAAGTGATTACTTTAGCACTTCGGGTAGATTGAAAAATCAAATATTTTGCTCGTTAAGTCCCATAATGATTTTTATTCATGTGTATATGTCAGTTTCAAACAATTTAACAAATGACGTAAAAACAAGTATAGTACGAAACACAGAAAATTTGCAGAACAAAAATACTAAAGAGTCAGTTCCATTTTTGGTTAAGCACTTCTAGCATTTTGTCAATGAATCGTGGATAACTGTATTGTCTTCCTGGTGGTGATGTTGATGAGGCTTCTAAAGTCATGAAGATGTGTTGCTCATGAATCCAGCAGGTATCTTTAGCAGTCGGCCAGTGGAAGGAACGAGCATGACCGTGTAGGTGCATAAAGCTGATGAGGACATCTTGTAGTTCATGTGAAACTTCACATGTTTCCAACCCACCAAAATTGCCATATATGCAAGTAACATACTGTCCTGGTTGTAAACTTGGAATTTCTTCAAACTTGGAATCTCTTCATCTGCCTAGAAGGCGTTAACTGTAAGTGCTGTAGCATTACTGGAAACTCTGCTTACTCTGAGCTGATTGCAATTAATTGATTTTCTCTTGTTCCAGACACTGCATTCCCATGGTAAACCTTGTTTCTTGATCTAGATGGATTTTTTCAATTTCTTCTTTTGGTACATAAAAAAGCTTTACCCCTGGAATACTATCATCACAGAATTTGAATTAATCATATGGAGACGGTATTTGGTTATCTAAGGCCCTCTGCAGACTAGCACAGGCCACAATTCATTTTTCTGTTCCCGCAATGCCGTCACAAGGTAATTTACTACGGTTTGTTCCAAAAAATTCCATTTTGGCAGTGATGCCAAAATCCTTTTCGTGCAGGCATAAACTGATGAAATTTTTGAAATTCTTAGATTGAGCAGCTAAATCACCACTAAAATAATGAATGTTCATAATGTTTTCATTCTTAGTCTTTAAATATGCTATCAACTTTATTTGAAAGGCATGGACAGCAATGCTATTATGACAGAACAGTCGCTGACCATACGAATGCCAATATTCTGGCATTATTTGCCATCAAAATACATATCAGATGGATGAAATGTGGCCTGACTATTCTTCCAATAGAATCCTTGCACAGCATCTTGAACAACAAATGAATAATTCTCAGCTAAATCTATCAATACATTTACTTCTTTTTCTGCAAGATTTCTTTTTAGCTGCTTAAGATATAAACTTTGGTGTTCTGACACAAAGTGATGGCTTCTTAAACCGGTAATTTTCTAAATCAATGCCTCCATGAAATCTTCATCAGTTCTCTGGCAAGTCTCCAATGTGTGTCTGCCAGTATGGAACCATTGCTTTGTATTCCATTGTTTCTTCAGGGTCACAGTCTTTAAAAGAGTCTTCAAGAAAAGCCTCTAGTCCCATTTTCCTGGACATTCCACACAATGTTGGAGCATACAGTTATTTGATTCCAAACTGCATACAGTTTTTTTCATCAAATCCTTGTAGTCATCTTGAATGGACGTTGCTGAAGCCAACATTAATTTGACATTTTGATGAATTGCACATACACATACTGAATGTGATCCATAAGAAACAGCTGTACTACACCATTTCGGCCTTAGTTCACAAAATTTTGAGAAGCTTAGTTCATTTCCATATTGCTTACAATAAGCAATGAACGTTTCTTTAAGGTAAGGGCATCTTGAGTAAAACCAAGCCCAGACCTACACTGAAGAATCTCCTTGTCAATTTGCGACATTTCCTTAACTGACGAATAAATATCGGGTGAACAGCCTGGTGTGAGTGTTCAAAGGACACAATATTTAGGCAATCGACATTGTTGCCATCATCATGTGTGCTGAATCACATTTCCTTAACTGATTGTATTTCTCTTTTTCCACAATAGAATGGTGATGACTTCAGACAATATTCACTGTTGTTTTTATATTAAATATACAAATTAGGCTATCAAAACATATTGTTTTAGTGCTTACCTTCAGCTACAACAATGATTACTGATTATTTAAACACTCAGTACGCAACACTAAGATTGTACAGTGTCAACGCACAAAAGACTGGCACTGTGAAAATTGCCAATAATGAAAGCAGCAATTACAAGTGGTGATTCAGCAATGTATATCACTGCTGTATGCGTAGAGCCTTAAAAAAACTATCGCCGCTTTAAAATACCAAAGGAAACCGAGTGTCAATGCATTCAAGGGTTGAAACTTTGTAAAGCAACACAGCATTCCATTATGATATCCTAGATTTTATATTCTTCAGGGCACTTTCTGACGTTTTATTATACTTATATTCTACACTGTAAAATAATGTAAAAACACTTATTAGCATAGTTACTTTTCCTAAACCACAGAAAAATTTTATACTTTTAAAAGACACTACAATTACACATTTTTTATTTACAGCTTCAAATTGTTTTAATTTTTGTATTTATCAGTAATCCATTTTTCCTACTTTTGATAGGTATTCTTACTCATCAATATGCAAGATCCAGAAATTAAACAGTATAGCTTCGAAATCTTAAAGAATACTCTATCCATCTGTGGTAAGAAAAAAAGGATTGAAGAAGACAGTTGAGATATTGCCCCCCAAAAATACCCTAAAATATGCAGTTAGAAAATTTTGGCCAACTTTGCAGATGCATATGTTTTCATCTCGGCACCCAGTGCTAATTAAATTTGATTGATATGTAGACTTCATAGATATGAATAGCCATCTGAAGTTGTGGCGTGATTGGCTCATACGAAAGGTAGCAGTGGTCGATCAAACCATGGATCTCAGAATAGAGTGACAAATTTTTTAGCCAATTTAGAGGCTTGTATCTATATTTAGGAATGACTAAATCCCTAATTTTTGCTATGGTGTGATTCAGCATAAAAAGTTGTCTATGTATGCTAAAGCAAATGACCAAATGTTTTCTAGAACTTTTAAAAAAGCCTAGCAAAGTTGGCACATTTGCACGTTCGTACATGATGCTGAGGTGAGTAGCCTCTCTTCAAAATTCCCTAAGAATTCAACCACTGAAGATACTGGTCTGACATTTTGTATATAACAATAAAAGACCATGTAGAACATTCACATCAAATTTCATTAGATTTGGAGATGTTCGAGTGGGGACACTTTTTAATATTGGTACCTTTGACGTGGAATGACCCAATCGTTCGCTGACGACGCTGTTGCCTAAAGGAAAGTGTGATCATTGGACGATTTTATGAATTGCTGAAAGAATTGGACGAAATTCTGCTTGGTATATTGAATAACAACCGCGTTTAAATGTGAACAAATGTAAGATAATGCCTATAATAAAGAGCAATAATCTGGCAGTATCTAATTAATAGTTTTGCGCTTATCTTGAGCAAGCCACACTACATAAATAATTAGTGGTACAACTAAGAAACGATATGAATATGAGTATGCTTTGTACAGTAACGCTTGTTGCAAAATGGCTGTGTGGACGATGTGGCCTATTTTACACCATATTTTAGTTCTACGTGAAGATGTCTTGCTGAGTGTATTTATATGTTTTGACGAAGCCATTACGGTCTTATCACATTAGGACGTGGTGTAGAACAGATATGAAGATGGTCATTACTGATTGAAACCGGTCATCGTCGAGGGCTATTACTGTGATCAAAGACTGGAATAAAAAACATTTGATATGAAATGGGACGATCACGCGATATCCACGTCCACATCCACATGACTACTCTGCAATGCACACTAAAGTGCCTAGCAGAGGGTTCATCGAACCACTTGCACACTGCTCTTCCACTGTTTCACTCTCGAAACGCGCACGCGGGAAAAATACACACATCTTTGCATGCGAGCTCTAATTTCTCTTTATTTTATTACGATGATCATTTCTACCAATGTAGGTAGACGTCAACAGATTACTTTCGCATTCGGAAGAGAAATTTGGTGACTGAAATTTCGTGAGAAGATCTCGCCACAACTAAAAAAAGTCTCTGTTGTAATAACTGACATCCCAGCTCGCGTATAACATCCGTGATATTATCCCCCCCCTCCCCTCCCCTCCCCTCCCCCTATTCCGCGCTTGTAGACAACGAGCCGCCCTTCTCTGAATGTTTTCGTCATCCTCCATCAAATGGTTCAAATGGCTCTGAGCACTATGGGACTTAACATCTGAGGTCATCAGTCCCCTAGAACTTAGAACTACTTAAACCTAACTAACCTAAGGACAACACACACTTCCATGCCCGAGGCAGGATTCGAACCTGCGACCATAGCGGTCGCGCGATTCCAGCCTGAAACGCCTAGAGCCGCTCGGCCACAGCGACCAGCTCATCCTCCATCAAGCCTATCTGATAAGGACCCGTACTATACATAAGCACTCTAGCAGAGAACAGATAAGCGTATGGCAGGCAGTCTCTCTAGTGAATTTGTTGCATCTTCTATGTGTTCTGCCAATAAACGCAGTCTCTGGTGTGCCTTAACAACATTTTCTATGTGATTGTTCCAATTTAATTTGTTCATAATTGTTATACCTAGGTAGTTAGTTGAACCGACAGCCTTCAGATTTGTGCGATTCATCGTATAAACGAAATTTAATGCATTCCATTTGATGATCTCAACCTTCTTATTATTTAGAGTCAATTGCAACTTTTTGCACTAAATCGTTTTCCGGTTAGTTTTGTTCTTTTAATGATTTTACGAGAGGTTAATGGCAGCAGCGTCTGCAAGCAGTGTAAAGCGACTGCTCAGAATGTCTCCTAAATCATTAAATTTGTATTCGGAGGAGTAGAGGTCACATAACTGTTCCCTGTGGAATGCCAGATATCACTTCTGTTCTACGCGTGACTTTCCATCAGTTACGGTGAACTGTGATCTTTCTAACAGGAAATCACGAATCCAGTTGCACAACTGAGCCAGTATTCCATAGGCACGAAATTTTATATCAAGCCGATTGTGACCAATGATATCAAAAGGCTTCTAGAAATATAGAATCAATCTGAGATTCCCTGTCGAAAGGACTCATTACTTCATATGAATAAAGAGCTAATCGTGTTTCACCAGAACAATATTTTCTGAATCCGAATTGACTATGTGTTAACAATCGTTTTCTTCGAGGCAATTCATAATGATCGAACGCAATATATGTTCCAAAATCATATTTAGCAGATTACTCCTGTTTCATTTCTTGAGCATTGGTGTGACCTCTGCAACTTCGCTATTTCAGTATAAGGGAATGCGGATACAAGACACACATTGGTTGGTAGTGTTTTGCGAAAGTGCAGCGCATCTGCACGGGCAGTCACGTACAAGATGCTAGTGCGGATAGTTCTAGTGTGCTATTCCAGTGTCTCGAGTCTTTCCTGAATAGGCATGAAAACAGACATCGAACGAATTTGGAGATGCTCCGCTGAGATAGTAACAGGGTGGTGTGGCCCATATGTAATTGTAACGGAAACGATTGGAGAATCTAACTGGAAATCCTTGGAAGAAGAGTTCTCGCGAAATCCTATAGGGTAAGTTTAGAGAATCTGTATAGCGCGTGGAAGAGGGTATACAACAGATAGTCACTTTCTCGTCGCTCAGTACACGATGATGACTGGGTGTTGTGTGATGTCCTCAGGTTAGTTAGGTTTAAGTAGTTCTACGTTCTAGGGGACTGATGACCATAGATGTTAAGTCCCATAGTGCTCAGAGAAATTTTTTCAGTACACGAGGGGAAAAGGACAGAAAATCGATAAGAGTGGTACGAGATACCCTCCGCCATGCACTGTGCAGTGGCTTGTGTAGCATATCTTCATATGCTGATGTAGACAGAGAATCCCACCACTACGGTTGTGAAGAGCCATCAACACAGCGCACTTCACTGCACTCTCAGATGTTGAATTGAGTAACAGTGCACATTTGTGCACTCGTTGTCCGCCCCCGTTAGCTGAGTGGTCAGCGTGGCGTAATGCCACGCTACGGGGCCTTGGTTCGATTCCCGGCTGGAGCAGGAGATTTTTCTCCGCTCGGGGTGTTTTGTTGTCATCATCATTTCATCCCCATCTCCGACGCGCAAGTCGCCCAGTGTGGCGTCGAATGCAATAAGTACTTGCCCTCAGCGGCCGAACTCCGAACGGGAGACTCCCGGCCCACAATGCCGTACGCTCATTTCCATGTGCACTTGTTTAAGTTTACACGACGAGTTAAATAATGGTGTATTTAGCTAGTCATGAAAATGTAAACATGTACACATATGTGCACTGTTACGAGACTAAACATCCAACAAGCTTCAGTGGAACGATATGGCCGGTGTGGCCGAGCGGTTCTCGGCGCTTCAGTCTGGAATCGCGCGACCGCTACGGTTGCAGGTTCGAATCCTGCCACGGGCATCGATGTGTGCGATGACCTTAGGTTCGTTAGTTTGAAGTAGTTCTAAGTTCTAGGGGAGTGATGACCTCAGATGTTAAGTCTCATAGTGCTCAGAACCATTTGGAACGATATGTGTGCGGACATCCCTAGCTACACAATGTGCTTTTTAACTGTATTGTGGTTATTCCTGACAAACCTGATTTTATTTTCAACTAATGTGTGGGAAATGTGCTACATACTATGTACAGTAATGTCAACATGGCATGTGTGCTACGATCGTAATGGAACAGGACGCAGAACTAGTTTTTAAAGATCAGAAGATGACAACCTTAACTGTTGAAAATGTTCATCAGGAAAAAATAGAATTGAATGTGATGTTGGCTATTAAATTTTTGTTCATTAGAATCCTGACGTAATCGACTCATTAAGAACTATAATTTTATGTGAAAAGTTAAACACAGTAAGATAAATATTACAATTATAAACTGTGTATGAGTCTTGAGGCGGTATAAGTCACCTCGCGCAAATACCCTAACCATATTCATCCAGGATTTGAAAATGGAGCAAATAGTGACATGTAACGTACTTTCACACCATTCTGAAACTTTTCCTCGCTGTTATACCCCGCACCCTCTACCAAAATGATAAAAGTTTCTCTCTTACTACATTTTCACTGTTAATGGAGTAGAAGTATAGCATCAGCCAAGACGTTTTAATTTATTATTTATTTACTACTAACTGTACTCGCAACGTATCTTGCAGACAGTATACACATATACCAGTGACTGTAACCACAGAATTATCTCATGTTTTAGAATACACAAGCGTTGGAAAAAAATATGGAAACTGCGTGAGTTTGCTTGAACATAATGCATATGCTAGCCAAGCCTGCAGGTTGCGCTGATGTATTTGATCACCAACGGCACCTGTGCAACGTCTTCAGTACGGGGCAAGAGTCAGTCGTGGTCGGGACAGTTCTGAGTGCCTCATGTCGCAGATAAGCGAATTCTAAAGAGGGCAAGTTGTCGGCGCACGCGTGGTGAGTGCTTCCAAGGGAGGCGAAGAATTTGGTGTCCGACGGGGTACCACATCGGAGATTTGTACTGCCTACAGGAAAAGAGGAAAAAACGTCATTCGCTAAGTCACAACCCGGGCGAAGATGTTTGTGAGAGATCGTGACAGACGGTGATTGAAGAGGGTTGCGGCGAAATATAAGCTGTAAAAATAACCGGAGAACTGAATGTCGCACTCGTGTACCACATCAGCGCCAAAACATGCGTAAGTAGGAAATTGGAGGGCGAACTGGAATTCGAAAATAACTTATCAGTGATACAATCCGTGTAACAGGAAAACGCAATGCCGAAGCCATAAAACCTGGACCGAGCGAGGTGGCGCAGAGGTAGCACACTAGACTCGCATTCGGGAGGACGACGGTTCAGTCCCGCGTCCGGCCATCCTGATTTAGGTTTCTCATGATTTCCCTAAATCGCTCCAGGCAAATGCTGGGATGGTTCTTTTGAAAGGGCACGGCCGACTTCCTTCCCCGTCGTTCCCTAATCGGATGAGAGCGATGACCTCGCTTTTGGTGTCTTCCCACAAACAACCCAACCGAACCAAAACCTAGACTCTGGAGCCGGCCGCTGTGGGCGAGCGGTTCTAGGCGCTTCAGTCCGGAAGTGCGCTGCTGCTACGGTCGCAGGTTCGACTCCTGCTTCGGGCATGGATGTGTTTGATGTCCTTAGGTTAGTTAGGTTTAAGTAGTCCTAAGTCTAGGGGACTGATGTTAAATCCCATAGTGCTTACAGCCATTTGAACCTGGACTCTGGAGCATTGGAAGAAAGTCAAGTTCTAAGCAGGTTTACGTCCGAGGAGTGAAACGTGACGGGGGTACGGTGATGATTTGGGCAGCCATATCGTGGTATTACGTTGATCCCATTGTTACTCCGCAAGGTGACATTGCTGCCATTGAATATGTGACAATTTAGGCTGATCAGGTGCATCCTGTGGTACAACGTTTGTTACCCAATGGTGAAGCTCTGTTCCAAGGTGACAGGACTCGCTCGCGTCATCCAGGACTGGTTCTGTGTGCACCAGGATGAATTTTAGAGCCTCCCATGGTTACCTCAGTCACCATATGCCAATACTATTGCGCCTCTGTGGTCAACGTTCTAGAGAAGCGTGCATGATCGCTATCAGCCTCCATCATTATTACCTTAACTTGCCACTGTCGTGCAGGTAGATCTGTAAAAGATTCCTCTGGAAACCAAACAGAGCTTATGCATGGTAATGCGTTGGTGTTTCCATATTTTTGTCCACTCCCGTATGACGTCATAGATACTTAGACGTGCGAAGAACTAGCTTTTGCTTAAAAGCGGAGTCCTAATTACCCAGAATATAGGCATCCAATATTTCATAAAGAGAGTACTTAGTGACTTGCAACAATCTTTAAACATAGTTTCAGATCTTTTCTAAGCCTTTTCTCGCTTAACGTCAAATAGTCAACACCTTAGCTCATTTGTAAAGTAATCCAGAGTCTGTAGTTGTTTTGTACACAGGAGTTTGATTCTTTATAAAGTAGGCGACAAAAGATACCGACAAAAGTTAGTCGCAACGAAGTAAATTCTACGTTGATCTGTTCCGTGTAATATTGTGAGACGCAAGATGGAAGTGGAGCTGGGAGAGGGGCAGGGACAGACTGCAGCAACCAGGATACGAGAGTGCAGCTGCTGTGTGTGTGTGTGTGTGTGTGTGTGTGTGTGTGTGCGACCGCCGGCCTGCTCAATAGACGGGTCAGACTGCCATCGCTGATTGCCGGCGGGTTGACCCGACGGGATGGTGTACTTTGCGCCGTCGTTGCAAGTTCCTCTGGCCGCCGCACAAGAAATACCGCGCTGAAAAATACATAAGTGTATCTCCAAGAAAGCATAAAACATGCCCCAGAAGTGGAAAAATAAGTGGGGTCATCGGCAGTGTCTTAAAGGGGTCCGTATGTCATCGCGAATATAGGGCGCTCGTTCGTGTTTGAAACTTGAAAAATATGGACTATTGTTTGAGTATTTACGTTCAAATTCCAGCTGCTAAAGTTTGCTTCCACAACAGATTATGAAATTTATCAATCATACACTAAAGCCAACGGCCTTGCCGCAGTCGTCAGATCACCCAAGTTCAGCGCTGGGCTAGCACTTGTATGGGTGACCATTCAGTCTGCCGACCGTTGTTGGCAAGCTGGGTGCACTCAGTCCTTGTCAGGCAAGCTGGGGAGCTACTTGACTGCGAAGTACCGACTCCAGTCTCGTAAACTGACATACGGCCACGAGAACGTTGTGCTGACCACTTGCCCCTCCATATCCGCATCCGGTGACTCCTGTCGGCTGAAGATGACACGGCGGCCGGTCGGAAACGCGTATACAACACAAGTGTCTGGCGCAGTTGTTAAATCGGGTACTGTTGCTATGACGGCAGGTTATCAACATTTAAGTGAGTTTGAACGTGGTGTTATGATCGGCGCACCAGCGATGGGACACAGTATCTCCGAGGTAGCGATGAAGTGGGGATTTTCCTGTACGAACATTTGACGAGTGTACCGTGAATATAAGGAAATCACTAAAACAGCAAATTTCCGACTGCTGCGGCCGGAAAAAGATCCCGCAAGAACGGAACAAACGACGACTGAAGAGAATCGTTCAACCTGACAGAAGTGCAACCCTTGCGCAAATTGCTGCAGATTTCAGTGCTGGGCCTACAACAAGTGTCAGCGTGAAACATCATCGATATGGGATTTCGGAGCCGAAGGCCCATCGTGTAACCTTGGACTCCTGATATATCTGAATACGACTCTGACTTATCAATTGTGAATTACGACGGACTTGGGGAATTCCACCAGGACAACGCGACACCCCACACGTCCAGAATTACTGCAGAGTGGCCCCAGGAATATTCTTCCGAGTTTAAACACTTCCCCTAACCGACGAACTCCCCACACATGAACATTATTGAGCATATCTGGGATGCCTTGCAACGTGCTGTTCAGAAGAGCCCTCTACCCCTTGTATTCTTACGGATTTATGGACAGCCCTGCAGGATTCATGGTGTCAATTGCCTCCAGCACCACATTAGTCGAGTCCATGCCACGTCGTGTTGCGGCATTTCTGCGTGCTCCCGAAGGCCATACATGATATTACGCGGGTGTACCGGTTTCTTTGGCTCTTCAGTGCATCCTCCGATGTTCGTGAGTAATCGCAGCTACACATACTGGGATGTCTCTTGATAATTTTGTGTTGGGCATAGTTTGTAACCAACTAGAAAATAATGCGCTACTCATATAGGACTGATAATTTATCTTAAACTTCTTCCGCACATTGTTTAGAATGCCACAAAACATTATCAGCACTTCATTTAATTGTTACTGACCGAATTTAAAAATGAAAAATGCCTGCAGAATGTCCTCTTCAGAGGTATAATGTTACGTTAAACGTTTAACATAGTAAGACAAGTACTGAAGTTAGGGACTGTGTATACAATGACGTGACAAGTCATGGGATATAGCTCCTAATATCGTGACGGACCTGCTTTTCCCCAGCGCAGTTCAGCAACTCGATGTGGCACGGATTCAAGTAGTTAGGAGTCCCCTGCAGAAATACTGAGCCATGCAGCCGTCTATAATTGCAAAGGCGTTGTCAGTACAGGATTTTATGCACGAACTGACCTCTCGACTATATCTCATAAATGTTTGATGGGATTCATGTCGCGCGACGTGGGTGGCCGAATTATTCGCTCGGATTATCCCGAATATTCTTTAAACTAGTAGCGAATATCTGTGGCCCAGTGACATGGCACATTATCATCGATAAAAATTCCATCGCTATTTGGGCACATGAAGTCCATGAATGGCTGGAAATGGGCTCCAAGTAGCCTAACGTAACTATTTCCAGTCAATGATAGGTTCAGCTGGACCAGAGAACCCAGTCCATTCCATGTAAACAGCTCATAGCATTATGGAGCTGCCATCAGCTTGCACAGTGCCTTGTTGAGAACTTGCGTCCATGGCACCGTTGGGTCTGCGCCACACTCGAACCTTACTATCAGCTCTTACTAACTTAAATCGGGACTCATCTGACCAGGCCAGGGCTTTTCAGTCGTATGGGGTCCAACCCATGTGGTCACGAGCCAAGGAGAGGCTCTGCAGGCGACGTGGTGCTGCGCTGTTCGCAAAGGCACTCGCGTACGTCGTCTTCTGCTGACATAGCCCACTAGCGCCAAATTTCGTCGCAGCGTTCTACCGGATACGTTACTCGTACGTCCCACATTAATTTCCGCGGTTATTTCACGTAGTGTTGTTTGTCTGTTAACATTGACAACTCTATACAAACGACACTGCTGTCAGTCGTTAAACGAAGGCCATCGGCCACTGTGTCGTCCGTGATGAGTTATAATGCCTGAAATGTGATATTCTCGGCACACTCTTGACTCGGAATATTGTATTCTCTAACGATTTACGAAATGAAATGTCCCATGCGCCCAGCTCCA
Source organism: Schistocerca serialis cubense (assembly GCF_023864345.2). Taxonomy (NCBI): domain Eukaryota; kingdom Metazoa; phylum Arthropoda; class Insecta; order Orthoptera; family Acrididae; genus Schistocerca; species Schistocerca serialis. Next base: position 598,960,888 of record NC_064644.1, on the reverse strand, counting down.
ACTACCATTCCGCTTTCAAAGTCTGTGATTTCCCGTCGGAAAGCTTTCCACTTGAATCATCCGAGTACAAATGACAGCTCCATCAATGCAGTGCCCTTTTATACCTTGAGCACCGCCATCTGTAAATGTGGATATCGCTATCCCATGACTTATGTCACCTCCGTGTGCATCTCGAGGTAGAGTAACTCAACGGTGGGCAAACAGCCCAGACTATTTTCATTCAATATACACACCAAACAACGAAAGGAAGAAGCTTATCATTTACTACATATTCGCTGCTCAGCTTCAGTGTCTCTAACGCCGGACATCCGCCTCCGGCCACGGCTGAAACACGCCCCGCCCCACTCGTCACTGCGGCTGCTCCGAACAGGTGTCTCTCAGCTCCAAAGCATGACGTCGTGCGTTGAGTCAGAATCCCGAAGAAGCGACACCGAATCAAATCAAAACAAGAAGTTCTGAGTTAACAATTTCGTTTAATAGGCTGGCCAGAGTAATGGTTGGGTCTTAGAAGCTGCCGAAGGTTGAATTTCGTTCGGATAAAACATTTTTGTTCGTCGAAATCAAACAAATTTTTTTAATGGAGGCTTTTCCAGAAGGTTCAAATGGTTTAAATGGCTCTGAGCACTATGGGACTTAACTTCTGAGGTCATCTGTCACCTAGAACTTAGAACTACTTAAACCTAACTAACCTAAGGACATCACACACATCTATGCCCGGGGCAGGATTCGAACCTGCGACCGTAGGGGTCGCGCGGTTCCAGACTGTAGTGCCTAGAACCGCTCGGCCACTCCGGCCGGCTTTTCCAGAAGGTGTACTTAATTAAGAACACTTATTTCATTATTTAGTCAGTAAATTCAGTAAATTAGAAATAGGTTTTTTATTAACTTCTTACCAGAATGCGAGCAAAAAAATTTAGAACACGTGCGAAAGAAAGAGTTAAGTGTTAGATACCACGACATTCTGCTTTCTTTTTCATTCTGACGTTCTATTATCTTCGCTAATCAGCCTTAAGATCCAGCTACTAGCCCCAACTTCGGCTGTGGGCCAGTTTTTAAGCGACAGTTGAAAACGTCGTAATTTATACTGCGCAAATAGAATTGAAAATTTTACTAAAATATGAAAAAACAGATATGTACACAATCATTCAATTGTTATTTCCTTAAATTGCTAATAACCTATTACAAAATAAAAATACAACTACTAAATATAAAAAATACTTGAAATATTAAAAATTCAAAAGTACTGTTCATAAAATATGTATATTGTTTCATGTCCATAATCTTTTCCGTGATAAATTTAATTTTGTGAAATTACATTTTATTATTTCGTATTTTTTCTTTGCGACTATCATCTCCGAGGAATCTGAAAAGTCCGCCGTTGGGAGCTGTTGCCCTCTTTGCTACTTACTGCAGAGGATTACGAGAAATTAGATGCTGAGGATGACGAAGGGGATACAAATGTCGGTGAGGAAGAAGGATAAAAAAAATGAACAAGAAGCGCAAGAGGAAAAATTCACAAGAATTATAAAATTTTTCATTTTTATTGCTAATAAACATGTTCTGTAATAAAGACAATAGAAGAGGCAGTTTTGTAACAAAGTTTACCATGAAAATTAGAGATATTCACGGGAAACATTTTTTTCCGCTTCATTAAAGTTTTTTTCATCCTTTGCGTCATATTGCGTCCGCTACTTTCAATTTTTCAATTCTTATGTTTCAAATGGCTCTGAACACTGTGGGACTCAACATGTGAGGTCATCAGTCCCCTAGAACTTTGGTCTACTTAAACCTAAGGACATCACACATATCCATGCCGAGGCAGGATTCGAACCTGCGACCGCAGCGGTCGCGCGGTTCCAGACTGAAGCGCGTAGAACCGCTCGGCCACACCGGCCGGCCTTGAATTCTTATATAAAAATCACTATCAGAAGGGTCAGAGTCCCCATTAACTCTGGCCATAATTGAGCAGATTTTTCAATTTTGGCCAGGTTTTCAGTATGCTGGCCCACTGTGCGTCGCCGATAGGCAAACCATCGTATGATATCGACAAGCACTTAAGCAGAGCCGTTGTTCCAACAGAACGGTTACTCTGATAAATACTTACGCACTGCATTCCTATCAAAGGGAGTTCAATGTGGGGATGTAAACGAACACGCGGAGGCGCCCGCTGCAACAGCTGTCTTTCCATATTTTGGCGGCATGTCTTCTAGAACAGAAAGGATTCTCAAGAAATGCAGAGTGTTGAGGAATTCCCGTTACAAACTTTTATGACTTGTAGAGGCGAGTGAGTACATATTGTTTTGAGCATGTCCGGGAAGATATTGTTTCCGTTCTACAGTGGTTTCTATTCAGATATGTAACGCGTCGACTTGTGCTGAGGGAAAGAGAAAAGACTCAAGAGTTGCTTGTCTTGATATGCATTAGGGTAGACAGAATTACCTGTACTATGGATTTAACTGCTATCAACTTCTTTTTGCGGGGTCGTATGCATAGTTTACTTTGCGGGACTCCTGTAGAGACAAAGGAAGATCTGCTGGCACGTGTTGTGGCCGATACGCTATAAACTGGAGAGACACCAGATGGCATGAAGAGAGTGTGCCGGAGCATGCTTCATAGCAAAATGTCTGGAACAACGCTGATGGTCGCCACATCGAACCGCTGTTGTAATCCATCAGTACCGTCCTGTACGTACAATATGCTGATTTCTTTTTTGTTTTGGAATAATGTAAACACGTAATGTTTAAGCGTTAATACAAAAAAATGTGCTTAAGTGATGAATGAATGTTTCGTTATGTTTCCTTTCGAATTGGTGCCTAATAAATGTAATGCGCCGTGCCTAATTCTGTTCCTCAAGCAGGAGTGGATAAGACATCTGAACTGAAACCGTCGTGAAACGGAAACGGTACGCTCCGCGACATGGGTGGTGGTGATTGGTTTGTGGGGCGCTCAACTCCGCGGTTATCAGCGTCCGTACAAATTCCCATCCTTTGCTCAGTCCAAACTCGCCACTTTGATGAATGATGATGAAATGATGAGGACAAAACAAACAGCCAGTTATCTCGAGGCAGGTGAAAATCCGTGACCCCGCCGAGAATCGAACCCGGGACCCCGTGCTCGGGCGGACGTGAGTCTGTTCAAAATATTATGTAATTTCTCTTTACAAATCCTACACGTATGTAACGGGAATTTTCGAACATTCTGTATGTTGTTGTTGTTGTTGTGGTCTTCAGTCCTGAGACTGGTTTGATGCAGCTCTCCATGCTACTCTATCCTGTGCAAGCTTTTTCATCTCCCAGTACCTACTGCAACCTACATCCTTCTGAATCTGCTTAGTGTATTCATCTCTTGGTCTCCCTCTACGATTTTTACCCTCCACGCTGCCCTCCAATACTAAATTGGTGATCCCTTGATGCCTCAGAACATGTCCTACCAACCGATCCCTTCTTCTGGTCAAGTTGTGCCACAAACTTCTCTTCTCCCCAATCCTATTCAATACTTCCTCATTAGTTACGTGATCTACCCATCTAATCTTCAGCATTCTTCTGTAGCACCACATTTCGAAAGCTTCTATTCTCTTCTTGTCCAAACTGGTTATCGTCCATGTTTCACTTCCATACATGGCTACACTCCATACGAATACTTTCAGAAATGACTTCCTGACACTTAAATCAATACTGGATGTTAACAAATTTCTCTTCTTCAGAAACGCTTTCCTTGCCATTGCCAGCCTACATTTTATATCCTCTCTACTTCGACCATCATCAGTTATTTTGCTCCCCAAATAGCAAAACTCCTTTACTACTTTAAGTGCCTCATTTCCTAATCTAATTCCCTCAGCATCACCCGACTTAATTAGACTACATTCCATTATCCTTGTTTTGCTTTTGTTGATGTTCATCTTATATCCTCCTTTCAAGACACTGTCCATTCCATTCAACTGCTCTTCCAAGTCCTTTGCTGTCTCTGACAGAATTACAATGTCATCGGCGAACCTCAAAGTTTTTATTTCTTCTCCATGAATTTTAATACCTACTCCGAATTTTTCTTTTGTTTCCTTTACTGCTTGCTCAATATACAGATTGAACAACATCGGGGAGAGGCTACAACCCTGTCTTACTCCCTTCCCAACCACTGCTTCCCTTTCATGTCCCTCGACTCTTATAACTGCCATCTGGTTTCTGTACAAATTGTAAATAGCCTTTCGCTCCCTGTATTTTACCCCTGCCACCTTTAGAATTTGAAAGAGAGTATTCCAGTCAACGTTGTCAAAAGCTTTCTCTAAGTCTACAAATGCTAGAAACGTAGGTTTGCCTTTCCTTAATCTTTCTTCTAAGATAAGTCGTAAGGTCAGTATTGCCTCACGTGTTCCAATGTTTCTACGGAATCCAAACTGATCTTCCCCGAGGTTGGCCTCTACCAGTTTTTCCATTCGTCTGTAAAGAATTCGTGTTAGTATTTTGCAGCTGTGACTTATTAAGCTGATAGTTCGGTAATTTTCACATCTGTCAACACCTGCTTTCTTTGGGATTGGAATTATTATATTCTTCTTGAAGTCTGAGGGTATTTCGCCTGTTTCATACATCTTGCTCACCAGATGGTAGAGTTTTGTCAGGACTGGCTCTCCCACGGCCGTCAGTAGTTCCACTGGAATATTGTCTACTCCGGGGGCCTTGTTTCGACTCAGGTCTTTCAGTGCTCTGTCAAACTCTTCACGCAGTATCATATCTCCCATTTCATCTTCATCTACATCCTCTTCCATTTCCATAATATTGTCCTCAAGTACATTGCCCTTGTATAGGCCCTCTATATACTCCTTCCACCTTTCTGCTTTCCCTTCTTTGCTTAGAACTGGGTTTCCATCTGAGCTCTTGATATTCATACAAGTCGTTCTCTTATCTCCAAAGGTCTCTTTAATTTTCCTGTAGGCGGTATCTATCTTACCCCTAGTGAGATAGGCCTCTACATCCTTACATTTGTCCTCTAGCCATCCCTGCTTAGCCATTTTGCACTTCCTGTCGATCTCATTTTTGAGACGTTTGTATTCCTTTTTGCCTGTTTCACTTACTGCATTTTTATATTTCCTCCTTTCATCAATTAAATTCAATATTTCTTCTGTTACCCAAGGATTTCTACTAGCCCTCGTCTTTTTACCTACTTGATCCTCTGCTGCCTTCACTACTTCATCCCTCAAAGCTACCCATTCTTCTTCTACTGTATTTATTTCCCCCATTCCTGTCAATTGCTCCCTTATGCTCTCCCTGAATCTCTGTACAACCTCCGGTTCTTTTAGTTTATCCAGGTCCCATCTCCTTAAATTCCCACCTTTTTGCAGCTTCTTCAGTTTTAATCTACAGGTCATAACCAATAGATTGTGGTCAGAGTCCACATCTGCCCCTGGAAATGTCTTACAATTTAAAACCTGGTTCCTAAATCTCTGTCTTACCATTATATAATCTATCTGATACCTTTTAGTATCTCCAGGGTTCTTCCATGTATACAACCTTCTTTCATGATTCTTAAACCAAGTGTTAGTTATGATTATGTTGTGCTCTGTGCAAAATTCTACCAGGCGGCTTCCTCTTTCATTTCTGTCCCCCAATCCATATTCACCTACTATGTTTCCTTCTCTCCCTTTTCCTACACTCGAATTCCAGTCACCCATGACTATTAAATTTTCGTCTCCCTTCACAATCTGAATAATTTCTTTTATTTCATCATACATTTCTTCAATTTCTTCATCATCTGCAGCGCTAGTTGGCATATAAACTTGTACTACTGTAGTAGGTGTGGGCTTCGTATCTATCTTGGCCACAATAATGCGTTCACTATGCTGTTTGTAGTAGCTTACCCGCATTCCTATTTTCCTATTCATTATTAAACCTACTCCTGCATTACCCCTATTTGATTTTGTGTTTATAACCCTGTAGTCACCTGACCAGAAGTCTTGTTCCTCCTGCCACCGAACTTCACTAATTCCCACTATATCTAACTTCAACCTATCCATTTCCCTTTTTAAATTTTCTAACCTACCTGCCCGATTAAGGGATCTGACATTCCACGCTCCGATCCGTAGAACGCCGGTTTTCTTTCTCCTGATAACGACATCCTCTTGAGTAGTCCCCGCCCGGAGATCCGAGTGGGGGACTATTTTACCTCCGGAATATTTTACCCAAGAGGACGCCATCATCATGTAATCATACAGTAAAGCTGCATGCCCTCGGGAAAAATTACGGCTGTAGTTTCCCCTTGCTTTCAGCCGTTCGCAGTACCAGTACAGCAAGGCCGTTTTGGTTATTGTTACAAGGCCAGATCAGTCAATCATCCAGACTGTTGCCCTTGCAACTACTGAAAAGGCTGCTGCCCCTCTTCAGGAACCACACGTTTGTCTGGCCTCTCAACAGATACCCCTCCGTTGTGGTTGCACCTACGGTACGGCTATCTGTATCGCTGAGGCACGCAAGCCTCCCCACCAACGGCAAGGTCCATGGTTCTGTATGATAGTGAGTTTTTCGTGCACTGGCGAAATTTAAGAACCTGTAATGTTCCGTCGAAGACGATGCTAACTTCAGGAAATGCGATATATACAAGACCCTATGACAGCGTGGAAAGTCTTATTATATTGGGCAGACAATTCGCACCGCGCAAAAACATTGTGATGAACACCATCAACATAGCCGTCTGGGCCAACGTAAGAAATCACCTGTATCTAAGTACTGCCTGAACACCGGAGGTAGCAGGTTTTACGAGCAGACTGAAATTTCATCGTTAGCATCATCGTTCTGGGATTGTGTCTTTAAGGAGGCAAGCAATCTTATCAACAAGGACGTGATTTTTACCTTCAGGGGTTCAAAAAGTATCGTGTGTGCCGTACGTGCCTCCACTACCAGCTGATCTTGCTGACTTAACGAAACGGGACTGAAGCAGTTGCTGCAACGATTACTCGAGACATGACTCGATCCGTGTCATGTGACAAGTGGTGCTCGCACTGAACACTTGAAAGCAAATCTGTTTGAGTTGCTCTTTCATATGATGTATTATTTATGATTGTAAGTTGAATGTAATGCCTGGAATGCAGCACTGGCTGCCATTAAATTAAAACAGGAGACAGAATAACGTCCGCTATGTGACCCGACTCAGCGGACTGCAGAATTATTCAGTTCCTAAGCACAGGGCATTGGGCAGCCCAGCCATTGACCACTACGCACGTGCGATAGGCCTGTCTTCGGTTCCCAGCAGGGGAGGCTATGGACAGTACTTACATTCAACTGTGCGTGCCTCTCCACGTATGCGTAATTCCTGCTCCTGACACAAATTTCGACGCTGTGGCAGGAGTACTTACCAGTCCTCTTGCAGCAAGGACGACGCCTGCTACCACCACCACTAGCAGCTTCGATAAAATACTGGGTGTTTCAGAATTATTATCGTGGTTTTAAGACTCTGAACCATTGATTACATTCGACTTACAGTTATAAATAATACATTACATGAAAGAGCAACTCAAAAAGATTTGCTTACAAGTGTTCAGTGCGAGCACCACTTGTCACAGGACACACGTCGAGTTATGTCTCGAGTATTCGTTGCAGCAACTGCTTCAACCCCGTTTCTTTCAGCGAGACCAGCTGGTGGTGGAGGCATATACGCACGTTCCTTTGTGAATCCCTAAAGGTAAAAATCGTATAACATCAGACTGGGTGAAAGTCGAGGCCATGCGAAACAAACTCTGCCATCCGGCAGCATATTTCCTTTTCCGTATACAATAGGAGGCAAAGGCGTGCTGAAACACGCTTAGGTTTGCAACGCTAATTCCCTTTATAAGAATGTGTTGAATTTATGGCGTTCGTCGTCCTATGCTGATAGGGTTTATAATCACCAAGCGCACCGACTGAGTTATACAAACTCGTGTTTATTTCGGGGCATGTTTCGTGTGTGAAAAATGGGCATTGAAACACAAACTCTTTAAGTATTTTTGTTATATAGGATGGAAATGAAACTACGTTCAAAGATTCGTACAGTTTGTAAGGCAACGTAAGTACTTAGATATAAAAATAAAAATGTAATTATAAAGAAAATCTTAAACATGGCTACGGATCACAACTGTATAAATCTGAAGAGGGTGAAAAACCGTTGCTCACGGTCAAATAATACGTGTTTACCGATTTCCGCTAACATCGATGAATGTCCCGTTCTCCTCAAAATATTTCTTCTTTACTACTGAGCTACTAACATCTCTTATCACTGGGTTTCGTTCTTCGTGGCCTTTTCAACAAATGTTCCTGCAACTTTTATTCCAAAAATTGATATTTGTACAGTTAAGCAGAAGGCTCATTTTCTATGTTGTGATGTAATTTCATCTATTTTAGTCTTTCCTCCACCTTTTTGTAACACAAACAATTTTTTATATCTTCTCCACGCTAAGTTTCGTGCAGTATCACTCTGCTACATAGATGTTTTACAGATAGCTCTATGTATAAAATGTATACCTCTAAAATTATTATATTTATTATTGGCCTTCTGTAAGAGATTGTCATATTGTTTTAATGTAAAATTAACACCAGCAAGACGCTTGTATATAGTGCCCACTGCTTTCCAGTTTTCCTTATCGCTTAAGCTTTCGTAGTGTTAAGCGGAAGTTTTTGTTTTTAGTGGCGTTATTTTAGCTTATATTTGCTCTTCTTTCTACTGCATTTGCAACAGTGGTCCTTTGTAAAGTGAACTCAAGCTTCTCCTCGCTGAATTTATGTAGGCTTACATTTTTAGGGCCCAGTTCTTCTGAAGAAATTTTTAGAAATAACGAAACGTCCTGACTGAATCCTTCCGTTGCCGCATGGTGGAAGACACCTTCCTTTGCGGAGATCGATGTACGTTGTTCATTGATTTTTCGAGAACATCGCCGGTTATTTTTCGACAATAAATGATATAATACTTGATACAGTCTGTAGGTTTGACAAATCAGATCCAAACTCGCTGAGAATTTTTGTATGTCCAGCATCTGAATTCCTTTCCAAGATGTCAGTAATTCGTTGCCACTGAGCTTTCATATTTTCAACAGCATTGTCAAAGTTTTCATTACTGATAGTTTTGCTGCTTTCTTCTCCGTTTGTTGGAAGTTTAAATGGTTCTCGTACTTCATCTGATGTAACAGAGTCACTTTGGCTGCTTTAATTATCTGCACTTGATTCACCCATAACATTAATGATGGGGAAAATTGGTCACCCAGAGCGTATTTTGCAAATTGTTCACAATCAGAATTACTTGTGGTAAGCACAGTCGCAAGTTCTTTTTCTACACGACAGAGATGTTTGCAGAATCGGCCCCAGCTCAATTTGGACAATCACACGCCTCCATTTCACAACGTACGGTTTAGTCTTCTCTAAGACTAAGTAAGTACTGTCATCCACGTCTACAATATCTTCAATATTGCTACTTGCTTGGCAAAATTTTTCACATGCTAACGTAAGATTTCTCTCTCTCCCATTGGCAAACCGAATAAACCTTTTCTTGTGGTATGCGTCCAACGTCATCGCGATAAAGTCCACTTATTTAAAAGTTCGTGTTAAGGATTCACAGTAGTTATTCGTGTTATGCCCCTGTGTTTGGGGGCGATATGCTAAGTACCAATCCTCACACCATCCCCACAAATGTGTTAGGTGTTTTCCCAGCTTTTTATTGTTCTTTTATCAATAAAAAATATTTCATCAACCAAACCAGCCATAAACACTGTTTGCATAAAAAGTGTTATTCTAACGCACAGAGTAGGTTGTTCTTTGACAGAATTATATACCTTTGTTCTGGGTAACAATCTCTTGCTTCGAAACGTCGATAACATCACTGATGTTTCGCGTCCCATAGTTCGATGACGCCATCGTTCGTATAGATACGTAAATTAACGGACAAGTGAATTTTTTGGGCGTTACACAGTGACAGCCATTTCATGATAAGATATGGCTGCAGCACCTGTCATGCCACCTTCAAAATACGATTCAAATTGCTTTATAGTGTTTTTAGAACAACGAACTGCTTCGGAAACTTTAATTCGTGAACTGATGGTGGATACATACCACTACCACAATGTTGAAGCACAATTTTGAATGTAACATTTGAAAGCAATTCGTCCGAGAACTGGTAAGTCCAATACCAGACTTGATGCCAGTTACAACTAGACGGGCGATCACCTTCAGTTTTCGCCACTGGCGATTCAGACAGCAGACTGATCAACTTCTTTAATGTTTAGGTCTAATTCTAATCGATATGCCTCTTAGTATCAGGTGTTTTCGACGCTTTGGTCCAAGGACTCACGGAATTCATTAAATTACGTTGAAATAAAATTGGAATTTTGAGTTTGAGGCATATAATTAAAAAATATCGTGAGTTCTATGTCCTCACATTAATTTGTTTCCTGGATTACAAAAAGACATTTGATGTCATGTGAGACAAGTTGAGGCACGTGCACAATGAGTTTGCTGTTCCAAACAACCTAGTATCATTACTGACAGGTCTTTATAACAGTCATACTGCAACGATAAAGGTGGATGGCGAATACTCTGAGCTTTTCGATGTGACAGATGAAGATGGGCGAGGTTGCACATGGCGCCTCAGCTCTATAACATCTATGCCGATTATGTCATTAGGGAAGCACTGGTTGGCTAGAATGATGGAATTTCGATCGACGACAGGAAAATCAACAATTCACGCTTTGCACATGATCCACCCTCACAGCAGTAATTTCAAGAAACCTTCAGTGAGGAAGAACTTAGGGATCTGTTCTTCAGAGTGAAAACTATTAGTTTAAGTTTGGGTCTAGATATAAACATGAAAAAGAACCAAGTTAATGGTTATTAGTCACCAAGGTTTAGATCAAATCCAACTTGAGGGATGCTAAAACGATTTGGAGGTAGCGAATGATGGTGTACGTTGCCCAACATTTTAGACGCACATTGTAATACAGATGGGCTGGGGCACGAGCTATTCACAATAATTTTAATGCAAGTCACTTCTGCAAGCGTACGGCAGAAGCGGAGTGAATGAGTGACGCGTGGAATGCCGTCAGGCAAGAAAGAACACTCCGCTGTTGTCACGCATGGACGCGCCGCGCGCCATATGTCACCTCAATTGGCTGCGACCAGCAGGCGCTAATGGGTCTCCGTCTCACTTTACTATGACGCTGCAAGCTGCGAACAGGGCGTCCGAGTTGGCGGCGTGTGTCACGGTCACGCGATAACGCTTCCCTCCTTCTAGTTAACCCTCTGCACTGAAGCGATAACTTATGCATTTCTTTTGTTACTGCAAGGACTCACTACGTATCCGGCACAGAACAGAACGAAAACACGGGCTCTGACAATTCACAAACAATGAACGATGCAGTGGAACACACGGTGCCGGTCGCGGAAGACGAGCGGTTCTAGGCGCTACAGTCCGGAACCACGCGGCTGCTACGGTCGCAGGTTCGAATCCTGCCTCGGACATTGACGTGTGTGATGTGTTTAGGTTAGTCAGGTTTACGTAGTTCTAAATCTAGGAAACTGATGACCTCAGATGTAAGTACCATAGTGCTTAGAGTAGGGTGACCAAACGTCCCGGAAAACCAGGATTGTCCCGGTTTTCATCCCTGTGTTCCGGTGTCCCGAAAATTTGTTTCGGGAGGCTCAAAAGGCCCGGAATTCAGTTTTTAAATACATTGCGTGAAACTTTCTCAAATTTTTGGGATTTCGCTATATTAAAGGAAATAAAACACAAGAAATTAATATATTTTAGCTTATTTGTCTAAAACCTCCATTGTCCCATACTACTAATCACAGTATCAGTATTGATACACTCCGGCAATAGTTTACTTTGAGCGGTACTTTGGCCAACAAGTTGTATTATTGTAATAGAGCTATGAAACCGTCCGATTGTCGCGCCACTTACACACTCATTGTCAGAACAGTGTAGTAGCTGATGTTTTGTCAGACGAACTGCAATAGTGAAACGCAATGCCGAAACGTGCCTGCAAGTTCAGTGACTGTTATTCCAAGGAATGGAATTTCATTAAGAAAGGTCGTTTTGATTACGAAGCAGAGTGTTCCGTATGTAACTGTGTTATTAGTATAAGTCATGGTGGACGTTCCAACAAAGTTGATCACATTAGATCAAAGAAACACATTAACAGATACAGTGCACCGAGCTGCAGTAAAACTCAACAAAGTTATTTTGTGAAACATCAGTCAAGTGAAGAGACGAAAGTTCGAGCAGCCGAGCTCACACTAGCCTACCACACGTTAAAACATCACAAACGTTGTACTAATAAGCTTAACAGCATTATGTTTGATGATTCTTCCATTGCAAAAAAGTTTAGTTCAGCAAGAACTAAAGTGTCAGCCTTAGTGAAAGGAGTTATTGCTCCTCAGAGTGTAAAGGAAAGCCTTGAATACATCAAAAAGTCTTCTTTCTACGGGATATCCACTGATGCCAGCAATCATAAGGCCACTAAAATATTTCCGTTTGTTGTTCAGTTTTTCGATATTAATCAGGGAATTCAGACCAAACTTTTGACGAAATTTCAAGATTTTGTATGAATACCATCGAAATGTTTGACTTTGAGAAAAATAAATGTGTGGCATTTTGTGGAAACAACACCAACACAAACTTTGGTGGTTTAAAAAGACAAGGCAAATGCAACGTATTTACCAAATTAAAGGCAACATTGCATGAAAACATTGAAGGCATAGGGTGCCCTGCACGTGTTTTACAAAATAGCGTGCAGCCATCTGCTGACAGTTTAAGCTGTGATGTTGAAACTATCGTCATGAAGGTATACTCACACTTTTACATATATACTGTTAGAACAGAGAGGCTTAAGGAGTTCTGTGATTATGTGGGAACTGAATATATGAATGTAATGTGTCACTCGAACACTCGCTGGTTATTACTGTTTCCAGCAGTTGAAACAGTAATCCGCCTGTTTGAATTGTTAAAAGATTTTTTCCTAAATGAAGACAAAGCCCTCAAAATATTGGTTCAGTTTTTCAGTAACCCTTTAAGTGAAGCCTACTTATGGTTCATTCACAGTCAGTTTAGCACTTTGCAGCATGGGATAAAGGAAATTGAGGGAAGCACGAAAAGTGTAATAGAGGTAAATGATGTTTTGAAAAATACTCTGGAAACTGTTACTAAGAGGAGAGAACAGCAGTTCATTTTTTTTAATGTTAAATCTGTCCTTAAAAGAGCAGAAGTATCAGAAGCAGCGGAAGGGAGTTTTAGAGAAGAAGTTAACAAGTTCTATGACACTTGTGTAGAATATCTCAGCAAGTGGAGCGCCTCATATTTACCCTCATCGCCGGTGTTTGATTGGATGTTACTGAAGAGAGTACCAAAATGGGAAAGTGTTGAAGAGACAGTTTCTTATTTGAAGAGTAAAGAGATTGAAATCGATGATTCCATTCTCTTTGATCAGTTCGGCATACTGACAAATTTTGTTGAAGAAAGTCTTCAGAAGTGGAATGATGAAAAAAAAAAAAAAAACACCATTGGAATGTGATGAGAAGTGGGTAAGTTTTTTAAAAGCTGTGACTGTCTTCAGCATTACTCTGAGTCGGTAATAATTGCAAGGTATTTATTTGCAATCCCAGCCCATAATGCCAATGAGGAAAGAATATTTTCGTTCATGAATATCCAGTGGACTGATGAAAGAAACAGAATGGGGGTGGACTCTCTTGAAGCAATCTTGCAGATCCTGTACAACTGCAAAATGGATTGTGCCGAGTTTTATCACTGTGTCTCAATGAAAAAAAGAAATGATCAAGAAGGCTGGAGGCAATGAAAAATACCCTTTTCTCCAAGGACAGTCAATTCCATCTACAAGCGCTCAGTAATATTAAAGCTCATGTTAATATTAATTGATAAAAAGTTGAATGGCTGTAAAATTTTGTAAAATCGTAATGCATTTCTTTATTGCTGTATACGTTTATTAAATGTCATTAATTATACAGATAATCTAGATTGATATAATCTTTCGTATCCTCTTATTAGTTATAATAATTGGGTTAACAAAATGTATCAACAAAACGTTAATATTTAAAATTAAGAAACCTGGGTACATGTGGAATGAGGCGTCCATTGGCACCCGGGTGAATGTGTCCCGGTTTTCACCGAAAATAATTTGGACACCCTAGCTTAGAGCCATTTGAACCAATTTGAACACTCGGTATCACTTTCGTAAGTGGCGGAGTTACGGATAATTTCCCGCAGACAGAAATGAAGAGGTGACAACCGCGGACTAGATGTAAATGTAAAACGTGTGTCAGCTAGATCATTGAATCAAGTAAAGTAACTTGATAGATGTCATGTCATGTAACATGACGTGCCATCATCTCATCCAACATAGTATTTGTCATCTGCATCTACAGCTATATGGCGATTATACAAATCACAGTGACGTGTCTGACACAGGGCTCGTCAAACCAACTTCACAATAATTCTCTATTATTCCACTTGTAACCCCCCTCTTCCTAATCCGCCTACTGGATTGCGAGACAATTGACTGTGATCGTGTGTGCCTAATGAAATTTTACAGTGAGTTACCGAAGGAAAATAATACCGAGCAGTAGGAGGAAAGTGTACGACAGACGCTTCTGAAGGAGGAATCTATTCTATGCCTAAATACTGACAATGTAATAATTTTGAAATGGGTGGAATGTAGTGCAGTCGCTCACCAACCACACAGGGAGGAGGAGGGGGGTGGGTACCAAATAATATTAATACAAAAATACTGATAATGCAAAAAATACTGATTAACAATGAATCTCCAGTATCTCAAGAAAGGTAATGGCAAATAAAATTAAACAAATAATCGCTGCGGAGGTAACACAACAGTAGACGAGAAAATAAATGAATTAGAAAGCACTAAGTTTGCTGTTACTTATTCTGAAACACTAAATTTTGAAAGTAAAGTTAAATGAAGTTTATGGTTAAATAAATGACTGTAACTGAAACTTTGTTTTGCAAAAACTAACATTCAGTAACCTCAGCATAACGTAATGCACTATTTGGAAAAAGGCAAGCAACTTCCTTTTGATTATTAAAAGACTGAATGAATTTACTTTAAGCAAATGAGCAACTGATTTACTTTTAACATAACAATAAGGCACGTACGAAGTTAGCAGAAGTCACTCGGTAAGATAAATACGAATAAATGAAATTGCGCACTCTTAATTTGTGCTGTATCTTTAGTTATTAGTTTTACAATGAAATTTTACTTTAAGTGAGCGAAGTTAATACTCAAAATTGCAAATTAGTTAAGCCTCTGTCATGCAGTACAAGAACAGTTGCTGATGCAGCAAAATTTAGACTGAAACTGGTCATTAGTAAACAGACGAAACTGGCCGTAAATGTTTTTACGACACTCAATGATTGCATGGATAGGAAAGGGATTCTGCTTGGTAATAATGTCTGAGGACAATGACAACGTGTCCTATGAGAGTTAACTGTTGCAGGTTACTGTTGAAGAAAATTATTAAAGCTTGTGAAAGAAATGCCTCTGGGTAATGCCTGTCCAATATTAGTTAACGGTCTTACGATATTGTAGTTGCGTGGACGACGAAGAATGTAGCCGACGACAACGCTGAGCTGCCGCTGTTGCTGCAGCTGGCGGTTGAACACCACGAGTCGTCTCCAGAGCCACGGATAATTGTGGGACAGAACTGCAGCTTCCTCCGCCTGTTCACTCCTTCGGTGCTCCCAATACCCGCTGGCTAACGGATTAGGTATGCCCACACTGGAGCGATCGTAGCTACACACAGCGTCTGAGGGAGTGCCCAACAAACACTTTCGCACTCTTTTTATCACTCGAGCGGCTCTGCTTCCTCTCTACTTGCAGCGCGACAAAGACTCTCCATACGCAAAGATAAACAATGGCACAGCTACCACCATTTCGTCACTGCTATCGATACACTTAAATAAAGTTCCCTTGGCTACAACCCAGCGATTTACAATATTTACATTATAATTACAATCAATCATACACATTCACAAATAAACACACTACTACATTCATCACATATTAAATAAGGTTTCTGTAATTAAGCTTAAAGATTGAGAATTAGAAGTACAGTGCAAGTTATCAACGGATATTAATGGGGAAAAATTTTGGATGGTGCAGAAGGCATTTTATCTGCATTTTCGATGTTACACACTCCCGAACGGCACGTGGAGGAAACGAACACCTATATAACTTTCCGTGCGAGCTCTGATTTCGCTTATTTTATTACGATGATCGTTTCTCCCTATGTAGGTCGGCATCAACAAAATATTTTCACATTCGGAGGCGAAAGTCTGTAATTGAAATTTCGTGACAAGAACCCGCCCCAACGAGAAACGCCTTTGTTTGAATTATGTCCACCCCAGATCCTGTATCACGTACGAGACACACTCTCCCGTGTTTCTCGACAACACGTGTTGCTCTTCTTTGAACTTTCTCGATCTACTCCGTTAATCCTCTCTGGTAAGGATCCCACACTACGCAAGAATACTCCAAAACAGGACGGACAAACGTAGTGTCGGCAGTCTCTTCAGAAGATCTGCTGCACCTTCTAAGAACGCAGTCTTTGGTTCACCTTCCCCAGAACATTTTCTATGTGTTCTTTCCAATTTAATTTGTTTGTAATTCTAATTCCTAGGTATTTATTTGTACTGATTTATCGTGTAACGGATTTCTTTTAGTACTCATTTCGATGGCCTCACACTTTTGATTATTTAGGGTCAATCGCCAATTTTCGCACCATACAGACATCTTTCCCAAATCGTTTTGCAATTCGTTTTGACCTTCTGATGATTTTACTAGACGATAAACGACACCATCATCTGGCAACAACCTAAGACGGCTGCTCAGGTTGTCTCGTAAATCGTTTATATTGATAAGGAACAGCAGAGTCCTACACCACTAGCTCAGGAAACCCCAGAAATCACTTCTGTTTTAGTGGATTAGTTTCCGTCAATTACTACGAACTATGACCTCTCTCACACGAATCCAGTCACGTAACTGAGACGATGTTCCATAAGCACGCAATCTGATTACAAGCCGCTTGTAAGATACGGTATCACAAGCCTTCTAGAAATCTAGAAATACGGAATCCATCTGAAATCCCTTGTCAACAGCACTCAACACTTCGTGAGAGTAAAGAGCCAGTTGTGTTTCGCATGAACGATGTTTTTTAAATCGGTGTTGACTGTGAGTAAGTAGAACGTTCTCTTCGAGGTAATTCATAATGTTCGAACACAATATATGTCCCAAAATCCTCCTGAATATCGACGTGAATCATACGGGCTTCTAATTTAGTGAATTACTTCTACTGCCTCTCTTGAATATTGGTGTGATCTGTGCAACTCCCGGTCTTTGGGTACGAATCTTTCGTCGAACGAGCGGTTGTATATGATTGTTAAGTGTGGGGCTATTGCATCAGCATACACTGAAAGGAACCTAATTGGTATACCGTCGGGACCGGAAGACTTGCTTTTATTAAGTGATGTAAGTTGTGTCACTACTTCGAGGATATCTACTTCTAAGTTACTCATGTCGGCAGCTGTTCTGGATTCGAATTCTGGAGTATTTAGTACATCTCCTCTGGTCGTACAACATGATAGGACGTGTCGCTACTGTTTAGGATGTATGCATCCCCGCTCCAGGATAAAGAAGCACATAAATTTTTGTCTATTTGTTCTTACATATATGCACTGCTGGCCACCGTAAATGCAACACCCTGAAGGAAGCATCCGAATCAAGTGAAATTTACACCATGGGTTTGCAGCGATGAGATATGCAACTGATTAGAATTTCAGCGCAGACGCACATCATGCGCACCTGTGGCGCCACCTCATAGCGCCATTTAAGGCTTGGCGATTTCGACGAGTGTACGTTCGGCACGTGTGTTTACCTTGTGGTTGTTTCACAAGACGATCAGTTATGCCTCGTAGACAACAGCGAACATCGTTTGATCAAGTATCCGAGTTCGACAGAGGAAGGATAGTGGCTTACCGAGATTGTGGATTATCATACAGAGAAATCGCTAGTCGTGTTGGACGAAACCAAACAACTGTAATGCGGATATGTGACCGTTGGATGCAGGAGGGTACGACGGACCGACGTGGTCGATCGCATTCACCTCGGTGCACCACTGCACGTGCTGATAGGCAAATTGTGCGCAAGGCAGTGACGGATCGCTCAGTGACATCCCGAACCATAGCACAGCACATTGCGTCTGTAACGCATCATCCAGTGTCTGCGCGTACCATTCGACGCCGTTTACAGCAGAGTGGTCTGTCCGCAAGACGTCCATTGCTTCGTCTACCATTGACGCAGAACCACAGACGTCTCCGTCGCCAATGGTGTGATGACAGTCGGATGTGGACGGCAGAATGGAATGACGTTGTCTTTACTGACGAGGCACGCTTCTGTCTGCAGCACCACGATGGTCGGATTCGAGTGTGGAGACACCGTGGAGAGAGGATGCTGGACAGCTGCATTATGCACCGCCACACTGGTCTTGCACCGGGTATTATGGTATGGGGCGGTATTGGATATTACTCCCGCACGCCTCTAGTACGCATTGCCGGTACTTTAAATAGCCGGCGCTACATATCCGAGGTGCTGGAGCCAGTTGTCCTTCCTTACCTTCAGGGCTCGGCCACAGCCATATTTCAACAGGATAATGCGCGACCACACGTGGCACGCATTGTCCAAAGGTTCTTCGTCAATAACCAGATTGAATTGCTTCCCTGGCCGGCTCGCTCTCCGGGTCTTTCGCCGATAGAAAACATGTGGTCCGTGGTTGCTCAACGAGTGACCCAGATTACATCCCCAGCTGCCACACCAGATGATCTTTGGCAACGTGTGCAAGCTGCTTGGGCTGCTGTACCCCAGGAACACATCCAACGTCTCTTTGACTCAATGCCGAGACGTGTGGCAGCGGTGATCTCCAACAATGGCGGCTACTCTGGCTACTGATTCTGGCAGGAACCACATGTCACAGACGTCTGTAACCGTAATCATTTGATACTTGGTCAACATGTTATCTACAAAATAAATTTTGTTGTGCTACCTCTTGTCTTTCTTGGTGTTGCGTTTACGGTGGTCAGCAGTGTATAAAAGGGAGTGGGTCTAAGCTAGGTCACAGCGCTGGGGAGTAGGGTTAACTCTTCAAAAAACGCGAATATGTCAAGATGTTTTGATTTAAATGCCTTTGAAGCTGCAAGATACGTTCAAAAGCTACTTCCCCTCTTTTACATCCATGATTCTCTCCAGCACATATTCGCCTGTTCGCCTTTTTTATGCTACGATAGGATTGTTTTTCATTCTGGGTCCCAACTTTTACTCTTGACATTAGGCCGACATAGCTTGACAACCCGATGTACATTATTGTTGACTGACAACGATTGAACCGGTATAGGTTTTTTTACTGTCTTTCGAACCATAGCAACTGATAAAGCTTTCACAAAGCAGGATGACCATTAATTAATGTATTTGTCTTTTTCTTACAAAATTTCAACTGATTCGTACAAGCTTGAAATACAGGAGTGGCGCCTGTAAAAAAACTCTCAAAAGCGTTTTTTTTTGCACGTAAAATTCGAGTGAGGCTACATTTTTGAAAGCGAGTTTATCTGCCCTCGTGCAAAGTTTCAAGTATAGGAGTGGTGCGCTTCGAAAGCTTCCCAGAAGAATCCACACGAAATCCAAACAAGCAATATTTTGTCAAACGATTAAAAGTTTTCTCCAATGACGGTCCGATACGCCGATGGATCAAATTTGAACCATCATTCTCGCTCCAGTCGGGAGTTATTTAAGGGTGAATGTTTTTGCACGTATAATCCGAACGGTGCAGATGCAAATAGTGGCATTAGCTGACCATTAACTTCTAACAAATTAAAATCTTTTGCAAAAGGAATTAATCGATTCGCACAATTTGCCTGGGCGCCAGCTCCGGTTCGTCGTTCAAACCTTGCTTAATATTCTGTAATACGTCTACAGGAAGGCAGATGTTCGAGTGGCTATACAAATTGCCGCTGGTCCGAGTTAAACCAAAAACGTTTTACCCCATGTTCCCAGCTCAAATAGGAACCGAGCACCAAGATACAGCCCCCCATCCCAACCGTGATTCTCGGCGCGGCCTTCCCGCGCTGTAACGATACTAGGATTCAAATTACATTGAAAGAAAATAGTATACAAATTGGAACAGACTAGAGTAGCGTAGTAGGCAGACTTAAGGCAGCGAGTCCAAGTTATTTCTGACATGCTTTCCTTCAGACAGTGAAACACTAGCATTAGAGGAGGTGGAGGAGATTTGAGTTTAACGTCCCGTCGACGACGGGGTCATTGGAGACGGAGCAGAAGAGATTAGGGAAGGATGAAGTAGGAAAGCGGTCGTGACCTTTCTAAGGAACCATTCCGGCATTTACCTTAAGCGATTTTGGGGAAATCACGGAAAACCCAAATCAGGATGGCCGGATGCGAGTTTGAACCGTCGTCCTCCTGAATGCGAGTCCAATGTGCTAGAGACCAGTGTACGATGTAAGGGCGAGCGACTCGATGTGTACTAGCGGGACCCTTGCATCTGGAATGGCGCTAGTGGTGGCATCTTACACATTCTATACGATCTTCATCTTTTCCTTCCTAATCAAATAAGGTTAAATTGAACTCTTCCAGTTTCTCAGTTCATTTTTAAGTTTTCATTTTTTTAAAGTCCTGGTTATATACGTAGCGGCTTCAGAAAATAAGTTATACTTGTACTCCCACGCTAAAACCACTACACAAGAAGACCGGCGCATTGTCAGGAAAGAGTACACGTTCTGATTTCCTGTAGACAAAGGTCACCTTCCGTATGGACAGCAAGGGCATCAGAGTGTGCGACTGAAATGGTGGAAGCGGACTCCGAAGTTGTAGAGCACGCAGGACATGACGATTCTTGTGGGCAAAGTGTCTAAACTGCGCAAAGAGTGACCGTGAAATTCTGGCGGCATGTGGACCAAACGCAATGTCCCGTCCAGCCGAAGTCAAACGCTTCCAGCAGTTTGTCCAAGGTCGCAGAGACGTGGGTGACGGCTGATTGAGAAGTCCAGATCTTGCATTATGACATTTCCACCTTTTCGGCAAGCTCTAAGAACATCTTGGGGGAAAAGGGATTTTCCAACGCCGAGGACGTTCATACAGCGGTTGTCGAACGGCTGTTTGATCAGGTAGCGAATTTCTAACGTCGAGGCTCTGAACTACTGCTAGAACATTCCGATCGTCGAATAATGAGGCTCGGTGACTTACTTGAAAAATAATAAGCTCAATCTGTACCACTTTTATGAATAGTACAGCACTCAATACAAGTCATAGCAGTGTGTAACTAATTTTTTCAAGTCCCCTCGTTGTATGTATTTTAAGAAATCGCAATAAATGTGTGTCTTCTTGTACAGCCTGTTCTAAAAAATTGGTCCACTTAGTGAGGTACGTGACTGAGCACCATTAAAGATAAATTTCAGTATTAGTGTGCTGCCAGGATAGACGATGCTCAGTATACTGCAGAGGAGATTTCAGTACTTTACTTAGTCCCACAAACGTCACCAGTGTGTGACACTACCGCACAGGACAGCCATTTTCTATACGTTTGTATTTCCTAGCAAGTTCAAAGCCACGAAAAGCTCAATAATAATTACAAGGCGACTCTCTAACGGCGAAATTTCGTAAAAGATCTGGAGTGAAAGTAAGTACAAAATTATGATGGGACAGACGAGTTACCTCAGTCATCAATCACCGTATCGGAAGCCTTTATTCTATGTAATATGTAATCAAAAGGCGACTACGAAATAAATTTGTGCTAAGCTTTCAACACGTGGAACACGTTACATTACTTCAAGAGCATCTAGCTGGGAGAAAAATCTACTGCCAGTATAAAAAAGTAAGAAAATGACCTTACTGAACGAAATACCTTCTCATTTTCTTTTTCGCCGTGAAGAATTTGAAATACAAATGATAGGGAAGACAATGCAGCGTCGGGCGTTACGTGAACTTCGAACTCTACGTTACTGGATCACGATTGTAATCCTCTTTTAAATGCCCTTCTTCATCGTGCCTACTCGATATGACTTTCTATCTTTATGTTATCAAAAACAGTAAACACAGTAAATCGGGACTATGTATGATATTAAAAAGTGATCATGATGCAGTGTGTACGAGTCCTTTAGGATCAACATTGTATAATCTGGTAGAAGATTATAAAGTGTGAAGTTGAGATACAGAACTAAGTATGTAGTTTTTTTATTGGTACATTGCCGCTTATAGTAAGAACCGAAGCTCATGGCAACTCTTCACAGTGACGCCCGCACGTATCACAGCTCCCCTTCAAATTCTGCCGCTCTCCCGGTGCCTGTTCTGCCACGAGGCAGCCAGCTAAGCGCCCTCCGACCGGTTCCTCTTCCAGCTCCAGTTGGTTTCCATACTCAGAACGCCACGTTGCCCTAGAGCAAGAGGAGGACGAGATTGGTGTTTAACGACTCATCAACAGTGAGGTCATTAGAAACGGAGCACAAGCTCTGATTAGGGAAGGATGGAGAAGGAAAGCGGCATCACCGTTTCGAAGGAACCATCCCGGCATTTGTCTTAATCGATTTAGCGAAATCGCGCAATTTTAAGTGGGATGGTGCACCATCGCGTCGAAGCGTCATTTCGCGGACAACGGAAGGAGCGCCAAGCATGGCACCACACCTCGAACGAACCCAAACTTCCGCGTACAATTCGAAATGTGCATCTTACACGAATCCAGCCCACAAGCTGACGAAAGATCGTTGCTCCTGATCTGACTCATTGCATCACTATTACGGCAACTGAAAAAAAAGAAATGTGCGCTCAAAGAGGCTTCATTCGTGAGCAATACGAATGAATCAAGTCCGGCACTGGTGCACAGCAACGACAGAACTGGACTCTGGAGACAAAATCTTTTGGCCTCATTCTTCTTCCTCGTTGTTTATGACAGCTGTGTCCTTGTTGCTCAGGCAGTTTTGTATCGTATTCACCAAATGTACTTGGCGGCAGACATACAGGGTGTTACAAAAAGGTACGGCCAAACTTTCAGGAAACATTCCTCACACACAAATTAAGAACTTGCCCCCCTTCTAACAACCGTGTACCGCAAGTCTCTAGAGGAACGGAAGGTTCCAAATTATTGGAAAAGAGCACAGGTAGTCCCAGTCTTCAAGAAGGGTCGTCGAGCAGATGCGCGAAACTATAGACCTATATCTCTGACGTCGGTCTGTTGTAGAATTGTAGAACATGTTTTTTGCTCGAGTATCATGTCGTTTTTGGAAACCCAGAATCTACTATGTAGGAATCAACATGGACTCCGGAAACAGCGATCGTGTGAGACCCAACTCGCTTTATTTGTTCATGAGACCCAGAAAATATTAGATACAGGCTCCAAGGTAGATGCTATTTTTCTTGACTTCCGGAAGGCGTTTGATACAGTTCCGCACTGTCGCCTGATAAACAAAGTAAGAGCCTACGGAATATCAGACCAGCTGTGTGGCTGGATTGAACAGTTTTTAGCAAACAAAACACAGTATGTTGTTATCAATGGAGAGACGTCTACAGACGTTAAAGTAACCTCTGGCGTGCACACAGGGGAGTGTTATGGGACCATTGCTTTTCACAATATATATAAATGACCTAGTAGATAGTGTCGGAAGTTCCACGCGGCTTTTCACGAATGATGCTGTAGTATACAGAGAAGTTGCAGCATTAGAAAATTGTAGGGAAATGCAGGAAGATCTGCAGTGGATAGGCACTTGGTGCAGGGAGTGGCAAATGACCCTTAACATAGACAAATGTAATGTATTGCGAATACATAAAAAGAAGGATCCTTTATTGTATGATTATATGATAGCGGAACAAACACTGGTAGCAGTTACTTCCGTAAAATATCTGGGAGTATGCGTGCGGAACGATTTGAAGTGGAATGCTCATATAAAATTAATTGTTGGTAAGGCGGGTACCAGGCTGAGATTCATTGGGAGAGTCCTTAGAAAATGTAGTCCATTAACAAAGGAGGTGGCTTACAAAACACTCGTTCGACCTATACTTGAGTATTGCTCATCAGTGTGGGATCCGTACCAGATCGGGTTGACGGAGGAGATAGAGAAGATCCAAAGAAGAGCGGCACGTTTCGTCAGAGGGTTATTTGGTAACCGTGATAGCGTTACGGAGATGTTTAACAAACTCAAGTGGCAGACTCTGCAAGAGAGGCGCTCTGCATCGCAGTGTAGCTTGCTCGCCAGGTTTCGAGAGGGTGCGTTTCTGGATGAGGTATCGAATATATTGCTTCCCCCTACTTATACCTCCCGAGGAGATCACGAATGTAAAATTAGAGAGATTAGAGCGCGCACGGAGGCTTTCAGACAGTCGTTCTTCCCGCGAACCATACGCGACTGGAACAGGAAAGGGAGGTAATGACAGTGGCACGTAAAGTGCCCTCTGCCACACACCGTTGGGTGGCTTGCGGAGTATAAATATAGATGTAGATGTAGAAAGAAAAGATGGTATGTGGACATGTGTCCGGAAACGCTTAATTTCCATGTTAGAGCTCGTCCACGTACGCTCAATGGAGCACGTTATCATGGTTTCATACGGGATACTCTACCTGTGCTGCTAGAATATGTGCCTTTACAAGTACGACACAACATGTGGTTCATGCACGATGGAGCTCCTGCACATTTCAGTCGAATTATTCGTATGCTTCTCAACAACAGATTCGGTTACCGATGAATTGGTAGAGGCGGACCGATTCCATGGCCTCCACGCTCTCCTGACCTCAACCCTCTTGACTTTCGTTTATGGGGGCATTTGAAAGCTCTTGTCTACGCATCCCCGGTACCAAATGTAGAGACTCTTCGTTCCCGTATTGTGGACGCCTGTGATAGAATACACCATTCTCCAGGGCTGCATCAGCGCATCAGGGATTCCTTGCGACGGAAGGTGGATGCATGTATCCTCGCTAACGGAGGACATTTTGAACATTTCCTGTAACAAAGTGTTTGAAGTCAGGCTGGTACGTTCTGTTGCTGTGTGCTTCCATTCCATGATTAATGTGATTTGAAGAGAAGTAATAAAATGAGCTCCAACATGGAAAGTAAGCGTTTCCGGACACATGTCCACATAACATATTTTCTTTCTTTGTGCGTGAGGAATGTTTCCTGAAAGTTTGGCCGTACCTTTTTGTAACACCCTGTATAAATGTGGTAGGAGAAATTCCTACCACCGAAATAGTTGCTCTTAAGAGATTACTTGCTTGCAAGCAGCAGATATACAGATTAGTCACAGGCCAAACAGGATTGGGCAACAGTTACGGCAAAAATAAAATGGAAACACAGATTAGCAAAAGTTCATCGACATCTACATGAATACTCTGCAATTCACACCTAACAGCCTGGAAGAAGCTCGACCGCACCACTTTCACTCTTATTTCTCTACCGTTCCACTCTCGAGCAGGGCGCAGGAAACAAACGAATACCACCACCGTTGGTGACATCGTCTCGGGCGAGACGCACCCGGCGGCCTGGCTGGTTACCTTCAGTGCCAGTTAACTCTGACACTGGGCAAAGTATCGAATTTTTTTCTTAACGGTTGTCTCTCAGCACAACGTACCCTGCAAAATACTTCAAACTTTTCATACTGTTTTTGACTACCCTGTATTTCAACGTTCACCTGCAGGGCACCCATGTAGTCCTAAATTCAGTGAATAGTGTGCAAAATCACTTGTACAGTGTCCGGTTTGGTTCTTATTATGCGGACTGCAGATCAATTCTGAGACGCTGTCCAGGTACAGTGTGACGAAAGTCGGACGACTGTGTTAAGGTAGCACCTGCTGGGTGGAGCCGCTGCAACCCTCGTAATACTGCCTGCGGAAGAAGGTACGGTCCCGATAAGAGCGCCGAGGTCTCGGAATCGCCGCTAGCCCGCTGGGGTGGCCGAGCGGTTCTAGGCGCTACAGTCTGGAACCGAGCGACCGCTACGGTCCTTAGGTTAGTTAGATTGAAATATTTCTAAATTCTAGGGGACTGATGACCTTAGAAGTTAAGTCTCATAGTGCTCAGAGCCATTTGAACCAATCGCCGCTAGCGTGGTATGCTCCACGTGACGACAGAGCGGGCACGGGCACGCATCGACCGCCCACTGCACTCACAAGGGGAGGCCACGGTGTTGGGATCACGAATTTACTTCAGACTTTGTACACCTTCAGTAGGCCATTGAAACAACGTAATGTGCAAAGTAGTAGGGTAGACTATAGCCCGCCCGCTAGCCGTGTGGTATAACGCGCTGCTTCCCGAGCGGGAAGGCGTGCCGGTCCCCGGCACGAGTCCGCCCGGCGGATTTGTGTCGAGGTCCGGTGTGCCGGCCAGCCTGTGGATGGTTTTTAAGGCGGTTTTCCATCTGCCTCAGCGAATGTGGGCTGGGTGCCCTTATTTAGCCTCAGTACAATATGTCGGCGATTGCTGCACAAACACTGTCTCCACATACGCCTACACCATAATTACTCTACCACGCAAACATTTGGGATTACACTCGTCGGTTATGAGACGTTGTCGGGAGTGGATGGTCCACTGGGGACCGAACGGCGTTAGGTGTGGGACGACGGTAGGATGAGTGGACTGCTGTAGCCTGTTGTGGGGTTGTGAACCACTGAGGGCTACGGAGGAGATGAAGCCTCTCCGTCGTTTCTAGGCCCACAGTTCAGTACAATACGAGGGTGAGTCAAATGAAAACCTTAAATATTTGTTTTAATATTACTTATTGTGCACAACTGGTACAAAGCTGTATCACTTTTCAACATAATCTCCCCCACGCTCAATGCAAGTCCTCCAGCGCTTACAAAGTGCATAAACTTCTTTAGAAAAATATTCTTTTGGTAGTCCACGCAACCACTCATGCACTGTGTGGCGTACCTCTTCATCAGAACGGAACTTCTTTCCTCCCATTGCGTCCCGTGGTCCAAACATATGGAAATCACTTGGGGAAAGGTCTGGTGAGTATGGTGGATGAGGAAGACACTCAAAATGCAGGTCTGTGATTATTGCAACTGCAGTAGGGGCAGTGTGGGGCCTTGCACTGTCATGTTGCAGAAAGACACCTGCTGACGGCAATCCACGTCGCTTTGATTTGATTGTAGGCAGCAGATGATTTTTCTAGGAGATCTTTGTATGATGCACTGGTGACAGTGGTCCCTCTAGGCATGTAATACTCCAAAATGACGCCTTTTTCGTCCCAAAAGAGAGTCAGCGTAACCTTCCCTGCTGATGGTTCTGTTCGATCTTCTTTGGTTTTGGTGATGAGGAATGGCGCATTCCTTGCTCGCTCTCTTCGTTTCTGGTTGGTGGAAGTGAACCCATGTTTCGTCCCCAGTAACGATTCTTGCAAGGAAGCCATCACCTTCTCGTTCAAAGGGCCGAAAAAGTTCTTCACAAGCATCAAACGTCTTTCTCTCATTTCAGGAGTCAGCTGCCGTGGCACCCATCTTCCAGACACTTTGTGAAACTGGAGCACATCATGCACAATGTGGTGTGCTGACCCATGACTAGTCTGTAAACATGCTGCAGTGTCATTCAGTGTCGCTAGGCGGTTTTCCTTCACTATCGCTTCAACTGCTGCAATGTTGTGTGGAGTCACAACTCGTTGAGCCTGACCTGGACGAGGAGCATCTTCCACTGAAGTCACACCATTTTCGAACTTCCTACTCCATTCGTAGACTTGCTGCTGTAATAAACACGCATCACCGTACTGAACCTTCATTCGTCGATGAATTTCGATATGTTTCATACCTTCACTACGCAAAAACCGAATAACAGAACGCTGTTCCTCCCTGGTGCAAGACGCAAGTGGGGCGGCCATCATTATACTGATACTGCGACGGTATGTGTGCATCTGCACTAAGCTGCCACCTACACTCCATTCTGCACGCTGTTTTTTTTTTGTTTTTGGTTTTGGGGCGCAAAACTGCTATGGTCATTAGCGCCCGGTCCGTGACCTAGTAAAAACCGAAAATGGAAACCAGCAGCAATGGGAACGAAACTCAAAAAATTGGAGAAACTAAAAGCAGAAGGAAGGCTTAAAAATCCATTACAGAAAGGGGTTGGTTGTCCCCCCCCCCCCCCCCCCCCAAAAAAAAAGCTTCAAATGACTGACGTCATTTCACTGGCACTAATGAACTCGAAAACGCGATCGGCCGAGCGCGTGTCATCTGCTAAAATTGACGATATATCAGGCGACAGCTGTAGACGGGCGCGTAACGGATTAAAATAGGGGCACTCTATTAAAAGGTGTCTTACCGTCCACAGTTGAGAGCAGTGGGGACAGAGTAGGGGAGGATCGCCGCTTAAAAGATGTCGATGGCTAAAAAGACAGTGCCCTATCCTGAGTCTAGTTAAAATTACCTCCTCCCGACGACGCGTTCGTGAGGAAGAGTTCCAAGCACAAGCAAGAGCTTTCACGTCCCGCAATTTATTATGGGGAAGTGTCGACCAATGTGCGTGCCATAAAAGAACAACACGACGACATAAAACGCTCCGTAGATCGGCGAAGGGAATCGATTGAATAGCTGGCCGAAGAAGAGAGACTGCAGCCTTGGCCGCAATATCGGCCGCCTCATTTCCACCGATACCAACGTTTCCCGGGAGCCAGAGGAACGCCACCGAGACGCCCCCCATGTGGAGCAAGCGCAGACAGTCCTGAATCCGGTGGACCAGAGGATGCACAGTGTAAAGAGCTTGGAGACTGAGGAGAGATCTGAGAGAATCTGAGCAGAAAACATACTGTATCCGCTGATGGCGGCGGATGTAGTGGACAGCCTGGAGAACTGCGTAGAGCTCCGCAGTATAAACCGAACACTGGTCGGGAAGCCTAAATTGATTTGGGGTGTCGCCAACAATATAGGCACTCCCTACACCTAACGATGTTTTCGAGCCATCAGTGTAAATAAATGTGGCTTCCTTCATTTGTGCACATAAAGCAGCAAATGCCCGACGATAAACAAGTGAAGGGGTACCATCCTTGGGAAATTGACAAAGGTCACGGAGCAGGCAGATCCGGGGACGGAGCCAAGGCGGTGCTGTACCCCAAGTTGTCAAGAAGGTTTTAGGAAAGCGGGAGGAAAGAGAATGGAGCAAGTGACGGAAGCGGACTCCCGGTGGTAGTAGGGAGGAGGGGCGGCCTGCATACCATACATCAAAGGAGTCGTCGAAAAAAATGTCATGGGCTGGATTAGCAGGCATGGAAGACAGATGGCTAGCATAACGACTCAGAAGGACTGCTCGCCGATTGGACAGCGGAGGTTCAGCAATCTCAGCATAAAGGCTTTCCACAGGGCTGGTGTAAAAAGCTCCAGACACTAAACGTAATCCACGATGGTGGATAGAATCGAGACGACGAAGAATAGACGGCTGAGCAGAGGCGTTAACTATGCTGCCATAGTCCAATTTCGAGCGCACTAAGGCGCGATAGAGGCGGAGAAGGACCACTCGGTCCGCTCCCCAGGAGGTACCATTCAGGACACGGAGGGTGTTGAGCGATCGCAGACAGTGAGCCGAAAGATAGGAAATGTGGAAGGACCAGCACAGTTTTCTGTCAAACATAAGACCCAAGAATATAGCGACGTCCGAAAACGGAAGTTTGACAGGTCCTAGATGTAAGGAGAGTGGAAGAAACTCCTTACGTCGCCAAAAATTAACACAAACTGTCTTATTGGGAGAAAAACGGAAGCCGGTTTCGGTGCTCCAAGGGTAGAGGCGATCGAGACATCCTTGAAGACGTCGTTCAAGAAGGCTGGTCCGTTGAGAGCAAAATCATCCACGAAGAGGGAGCCCGAGACATCAGGAAAGAGACAATCCAAAATTGGATTTATGGCAATACCAAACAGTACAACACTTAGCACGGAGCCCTGGGGTACCCCGTTTTCTTGGGAGAAAGTACGGGAGAGAGTAGTGTTCACCCGCACTCTAAATGTGCGCTCTTCCATAAATTCGCGAAGAAAAAGGGGCAGCCGACCTCGAAAGCCCCAAGAGAACAGTGTGCGGAGGATGCCTGTCCTCCAACAGGTATCGTATGCTCTCTCCAGATCAAAAAAGATTGCTACTGTTTGGCGTTTCCGGAGAAATTTGTTCATGATGTAAGTGGAGAGAGAAACAAGATGGTCAACTGCAGAATGATGCTTTCGGAAACCGCATTGGGCAGGTGTTAAAAGACTGCGGGACTCCAGCCACCAAGCTAAACGGCAATTCACCATACGCTCCAAAACCTTACATACACTACTCTTGAGAGAAATGGGGTGATAGCTAGGGGGGAGATGTTTGTGCTTTCCAGGTTTCGGAACATGAACGACGATAGCTTCCCGCCATTGTCTGGGAAAAGTACTGTCGGTCCAAATTCGATTATAAATGCGAAGGAGGTAACGCAGACTTTGGGTTGATAAATGCAGCAACATTTATTTGGATGTGGGTACCATCCGGTCCTGGGGCGGAGGAGCGAGAAGAAGAGAGTGCATGTTGGAGTTCCCGCATGGAGAAAACAGTATTATAGCTTTCGCGATTTTGAGAAGAAGAAAGCAAGAGGTTGCACTTCCGCTGCACGTTTCTTCGGGAGAAACGCTGGCGGGTAATTTGATGAACTCGAAATCTCAGCAAAGTGTTCACCCAAGGAGTTAGAAATTGCGACGGGGTCCAATAACGTATCACGCGCGACAGTGAGCCCAGAGACTGGGGAGAAACTAGGGGCGCCTGATAACCGTCGAATCCGACTCCAAACTTCCGAGGAGGGAGTGAAGGTGTTAAATGAGCTAATAAACAATTTCCAGCTTGCCTTCTTGCTATCGCCGATGACGCGACGGCATCGCGCACGGAACTGCTTATAGCGGATACAGTTGGCCAAAGTAGGATGGTGGCGGAAAACGCGAAGAGCACGTCGCCGCTCACGTATTGCGTCACGGCAGGCCTCGTTCCACCAAGGAACTGGGGGGCGCCGGGGCAATTCGGAGGTGCGTGGTATTGAACGTTCCGCAGCTGTAAGCACAAACCGGTAATATGTGTGACCTCATCGTCGACGCTAGGAAAGTGACGGTCATCGAATGTCGCTAGAGACGAAAAAAGTGTCCAATCGGCTTGGGCGAACTTCCAGCGTCACGGGCGCATATAGGGCAGTTGAGGCTGCAGTCTAAGGACACATGGAAAGTGATCACTCGAGTGTGTATCATCAAGGGCGAACCATTCGAAGCGCCGAGCTAGCAGAACAGTACCGACCGAAAGGTCCAAATGAGAGAAATTTGTCGTGGAGGCAGACAAAAATGTAGGGACCCCCGTGTTGAGGCAAACTAGATCCGCTTGGTGGAAGACTTCGAGCAATAGTGAGCCACGTGGACAAGGATGTGGAGATCCCCAAAGCGGGTGGTGGGCATTGAAGTCCCCAACCAGCAAATAGGGGGGTGGAAGCTGACCAAGAAGATGAAGGAGATCAGCTCGTGCCATTTGTGTGGAGGATGGAATGTATACAGTACAAAGAGAAAAGGTATATCCAGAAAGGGAAAGACGGACAGCGACAGCTTGAATGGAAGTGTTTAAATGGATTGGGTGATAATGGAGAGTATCATGGAGAAGAATCATGAGTCCTCCATGGGCTGGAGTGCCTTCAACAGAGGGGAGATCAAATCGGACGGACTGAAAATGGGGGAGAACAAAGTGGTCATGGGGACACAGCTTTGTTTCCTGAAGACAGAAGATGACCGGCGAATAGGATCGTAAGAGGATCGACAATTCATCCCAATTGGCTTGAATGCCGCGGATATTCCAGTGGATAATGGACATAGGGTGAACAGAAAATGGAGGAATGTGACCAAGGTTGCTGTCAACTCAACGACTGCTCAGAGCTTGCGACCGACAGCATGGAATGGCATTCAGTCGAAGGCAGAAGATCCTGATCCATAGGTTGTTCAGGAGCAGCTCCTGCCACCAGCGATCGGCCGGTTGATCGGCCGCCAGCAGTGCGCCTCGGCGACACAGAAGACCGAGGGAGATTTTCGCCAGGTGGTGCTGTAGATGAGACACACCTTGGCGGAGAAGGAGATGAACTGGGTTTCTTATTAGCCTTCTTGGAAATATGATGTTTAGATGAAGGAGGAACCGATGGTTGTGAAGTTGGGGTACGTAAAAAATCTTCACGAGTATGCTCTTTTTTCGGAGTCTTGGTGTCTGACGTTTGGGCTCGAGATTTAGCAGAACCCGATGAAGGATGAACCATAGAATGGGCAGGCGAAAGTGGTGAGGTTGAACGGGCGATCTTTGCGCTGGCCGATCTGACGACCGTGGCACTAAAGGTGAGGTCGCAAGTCTGCGTGGCCACCTCCTTTGTTGGCCGAGGAGAAGCAAGGACAGTGCTGTATTTTCCTGTCTAAGGCACGGTGGGCTGTCGACTGGCGAATAATTTTCGAGCAGCAAAGGTCGACATCTTTTCCCTCACTCTGATTTCCTGGATGAGCTTTTCGTCTTTAAAAATGGGGCAATCTCGAGAGGAAGCAGCGTGGTCACCCATACAGTTGATGCAGCGAAGGGATGGAGGTGGACAAGCACCCTCATGGGCATCCTTGCCACACGTAACACATTTGGCCGGATTGGATCAGGACTGGCTGGTGTGATTCAACCTCTGACACCAATAGCAACGCGTAGGGTTTGGGACATAAGGGCGAACGGAAATTATCTCATAGCCTGCTTTGATTTTGGATGGGAGTTGAACTTTGTCAAATGTCAAGAAGACAGTGCAGGTTGGAATGATGTTCGTGTCAACCCTTTTCATAACTCTATGAACAGCCGTTACGCCCTGGTCAGACAAGTAGTGCTGAATTTCGTTGTCAGACAATCCATCGAGGGAGCGTGTATAAACGACTCCACGCGAGGAATTTAAAGTACTGTGCGGTTCTACCCGGACAGGGAAGGTGTGGAGAAGTGAAGTACGCAGCAATTTTTGTGCCTGGAGGGCACTGACTGTTTCTAACAACAAGGTGCCATTCCGTAATCTGGAATAAGACTTTACAGGACCTGCAATTGCGTCGACACCTTTCTGAATAATGAAAGGGTTGACCGTGGAGAAGTCGTGACCTTCATCAGACCGAGAAACAACAAGGAACTGTGGCAATGATGGAAGAACTGTCTGTGGCTGCGACTCAGTGAACTCACGCTTGTGAGCGGACATAGTGGAAGGTGAGGAAACCATTGCGGAAGAATCCCCTATGATTACTGGCGTCTCTGATGGCGCACTCCTCCCTTATGGGAGCCCTCAGGTCACACGGATGGAGGGACCAATCGGCACTTTCGGAAGGTATCAGCTCAGGTAATCACCCCTCCCTGGGCCTGGCCGTTACCAGGGGGTACGTACGTGTCCTACCTGTCTACCTGGGGCGGGGAATTACGCATTACCCCGTCACCGGCTACGCACGAAAATGCGTGGGTTGGCCTTCAGACACGCACAGGGAGGAAGAAAGAGAAAGGGAAAAACAAAGAAAGGGAAAGGAAAGAAGAGAGGTCTCAAACGCTACAGCGGAGAAAAGGATAAAGAGAAGAGGTAAGGAAAAGAGAAGGACAAAGGAAGGATGAAGACATACAAGCAGAAAGGGCGAAGAATGCGTTAAATTTACGAGCGTCCGTCTCTGGACGTAGGCACAAACCATACTCCCAGAGGGGGAGAAAGGGAAGGAAAGCGCCAGAGGTGAGGGGCGAAGATAGGGGATAGGGAAGGACGCGGAAAAGGAAGGTATGCAGCCCGGGAAGGAAGGGGGGCCACATTAACTCGGGGTCCCGTGCTCGCTACGCAGGTATCCACAAAAGAGTTGTGGACCCCCTGGGGGGCTGCACGCTGTTTGTAGCACGCTTACCAACTTAAAGAATAACGGCGCGAAATTTCGATTTCTTATTACAAATTTAAGGTTTTCATTTGTGTACAACACAATACAAGGTACACTTCTCTGACAGTTCCGAGAAAATCGCAAGAGACGTTTTAGGCGTCTAATATAGGGCACATGTATCTGTGCGTAGGTGCCGGACCTTTGAGTTTGTTGTGGTCTAGTGATTAGCGTTCGAGATGCATAAGACAAACGTGTGTGAGGCGACGGTTCAACTCCCGCTGAAACTTAATCATTAATCTATTTTTAACATCACTAGCCATATTATTTAATTTATGTGACATTTGAGAGGGTTTGCATGAAGTTTCACATCTGTATCACAAATACCATGCTGCAACGTGTGATGTCGTGAGCACATCCGACATGTAATTAAACATTACTATTGTAGTTTGGCACATTGTGACTTACAATATTACTGATCATGAATAACGTCATTCGCATAATTTTTTATCGAGGTATGACTTGGTCTTTCCAAACCTGTCCCTCGTCCTTGAAAATTTAACTGAAATTAGTAAATCGTGAAATAACAGACGAAATTCACTACAAATTCATGAAAATGCCTGTCGTTCTTTTTATTACCTCTCAGATATCATATAAATTAAATGTGACCAGTGATGAAAAACATTTACATTTACAAAACAGATGTTCGCGGGGTTCGAACCGTTGCCTCGTCCTTGACCCATTTGCTGGGCACAAAGCTATCTCCATTTTTTTAAGGTACCTTCCCGGCGCCCAAAGAGAGGAATGGGGGTAAAATGGGCGGGGGTCACAACAACCGAGGCCTAGCCATGATGTCCCGTTCCCACCTTCCAGGAACCAAAGAAAGCGTAGGGAACGTGGAGGAGAGGTACAACGAACATCGTTTATTTATTTTTATTTTTATTTTTGTTTATTTATCTTTGTCGTTAATACCACCGAGAACATCAGGAAACCGGCGTCACGCGACCAGGAGGGCGCAGCATGACTTCAGACTAAGGACATTCCGATTACCAGTGAATATATCGGTTCTATGTGTGGAAGAGGCGGGGATCAATTCTTCGTGACAGGAACACCATCTCTGGGGTGGGTTAAGGAAGACACTGCAGAGGAAACTGGAGAGAAATTGTCTGTATTTTGGATTGCGGACAACTGCACAGTGGAGTTCATTAAGGAACTGCCAAAAGTCAAGGACACATTTCTCACCATCAGAAAACAAGTAGTGTGCTGCGTGTCCACAAACCCACCTCATAGAGTTCGCCTCCGCTTACGGGAAGCATTCCGCGCCTGGAAACAGCAGTTGAGTAGGTATCTGATGAGGATTCGTACAGGTAGTTAGGGACAGCACCTGTCGCAGCAAGAACCAGACCTCGCCCATCTGCACACAAGGCGGTGCTGGTCTGTGTCCATAACATCATGATCGGCGTACTTGCTTCCCATTGACAGTAAGATTCCACGCAGTCCGGAAGTCAGTGTCAAGATAAGGGCGCCACACCGATCGCCAAACAGCACGCCAGTCAACGTGGGGAAGCTTCCCCTCAACAGCCAACTTGACCGCAACGACTTCGTCGAGCCCATCCCTTTCCACAAATACATCACTTACATAATAGACGCGTAAAACTTCTCGTAGTTTTCTCGGAATTGCCAGAGAAGTCCACCTTACTACCTGCACATTATGTTGTTTGAATGGCCTCCTAGAGGTGTACAAAGTTTGAAGTAAATTCGTGATCCCAACGCTGTGGCTTCCCATTGTCAGTATTGGTGGAAAACAGGGAGACAGAAGCTTCAGAAGAAGAGTAGAGGGCTATAGTGCGTTTCCTGACAGCGGGAGATGTGTGGGGAACGGAAATTCATCCAAGAATGACAAGTGTATGGAGCACATTGCATGTCCGTTGCAAGTTTCGAGGCATGGTACAAGCGGTTCAGGAAAGAACAGATGACGTTGGCCGATGATGCACGGCCTGGAACGCCACACAGCATCACCGATGCCATTTTCCAGCAGGTGTACGCCCTCATTATTCAAGACCGGCGGGTTACGGTAGTAGCCATAGTTGCAGATGTCTGATTGAGCTTAGAGTTTCTTCACGCTATCATTGAAGACAGACTGAAATTTCGCGAAGTGTGGGCGCAATGGCTGCCTCACAGTCTTCGCCGGCCGCTGTGCGGTTCTAGGCGGTTCAGCCCTGCTACAGTCGCAGGTTCGAATCCTGCCTCGGGCATGGATGTGTGTGAAGTCCTTAAGTTAGTTAGGTTTAAGTAGTTCTAAGTCTAGGGGACTGATGACCTCAGATGTTAACTCCCATAGCGCTTAGAACTATTTGAACAGTCTTCGAGCAGCACAGGAAACATGTCGAATGGGACACACTCTCGAACGACTACAGCGCTCTACCAAGGAATGAGTTCCTGCGTCAGTGCTCGATGGACACGAGACTGTGTCCGAACCCAAACCAAAGTGACAAAGTGAGACCTGAGTTTCTCCTGGCGTATACAACTTTCAAATAATTTCCGGGAATTCAGCCAGGTAACACTTCAAGAACACACCGCCATTTTCAAGGTAAACTGCAGTTTGCCTTGAAAATGGCGGTGTGTTCTCCCGCCGAAATATCGGCGGTCGCTGAAAGTGTTACCTTGCTGAATTCCCGGGAGTTATTTGAAAGTGACAAAGTCTCCAGTGGACGAACGCGTGATCGCCGCCACCCAGAACGCACTACACGCCTGGCTCCATCTTTTGAAGCCTCTTTTCCGCGGTTTTCATCAGTACAGTACTGCGGACGGTCGTCTCGTGCATTTGATCGCCCTTTCGTCACGTGGGTGTGCGTTCGTGACCCTCTGGAGGATAGTCTGAGAAGTCTCTTACGTACAGTGACCGCAGGCAACGACATGTCGATCCTTTCAACGGCTTTCCTTTTACAGCCTCTGGTTGCTTCTGTTTTAATGAACGATGTAGATTCAACTGTTAAGCTGAAGGGTTTTTATTAGTGTATGTCCTCTCATCCTGACCAAGAGAATCTGCACGAACAATACTCGTCAAGAACTTTAGCCAGCTCTCTTTGTCTTTAACGGCGGAGTTTCGTGTAATTTTTGCCCCAGCCACAAAGTGGACGTGTCGACTGCCTTCCACATTCGCTTCATAAACGTCTATGAGCAGTCTTCGAAGACACCGAAAGAAACGACACGGTAATTGAAACAGACATACGATACGCCAATAGAGGCACGGAACACGGAAACGAGCTCTGACCTCTGATCCTGCTACTGTACAGCAGCTTTCGAATGCTTCAGCTGAAGGTATCGAGCTTGGTGTTCTTACGGAAAAGTGCAAGCCTGGAGACCATAATAATTGAAAGAACTTGTAAAACAGGCTGCTAAACATCCCTCCTGCGGGACTCACAGCTAATCATGCCATACAAACTTACTTTATCTGAAGATGGCTTCATGAGAGTGTATGGGAAGAAGAAAATCGAGCTACTGGGATAAGAGCCACGAGGACGTACACAGACGAGGAACAGCTTCCCTGTACAGGATACTGAGCCAACAGGGGACCTAACACAGCGACATATGCCATCACAAGACAGAGAGCAATGGCGACCACAAAACCTGTTACCAATATACTGCGTAGTAATACAACTACTCACATAGGTCAAGTGTGGGCTGCAGTTGTCGTATGGCAGTGAAACTTGTTTGCTATTCTAATGCGTTGATGCGGAACCGATTTACGCTGAAATTTTGGCCACAGGTGTCAATCTGGCGCTGCGAATGCAATGGAGACGTATAGGAACAAGACGCGACCAGGAAAGATCAGACAAGCGAGAAAGGCATAATGTAGAGTTTATTAATTACCACTGCTTACACAGTTTGTTTAACATAAGAACAAGAAACGTCGACGACATGGTGAGCATTGCCAGATTTGAACTGATGGCCAAAATAGGAACTAATTTTTTCTCAGCATAAATATGTTCCGCATTAATGCATTAGCATATCTGACGAATCTCGCTGCCTTACGATAATTACAGATCACAGTCGACCTCAATGAGTAGCTAGACCTTAATTGTACCCACCCGGTACATACGGTTCAAGCAGACTAGCTCCAGATTCAAAGCCGGGTGAGGATTAAATGAGCCAAGAATTCATCCGCACGGATGTTCGAGAGGACGGGCTGAAACGCGACCTCGCCAGAACTGTTCTTCTTTGCCAAGCTTATGGACTCGGAGATCAAATCGAAATTCATTAAAGTTGTTGTAGATGGCGTCCATAAATTCCTGCTATAATTTTTAAAAAATCGTAACTTGTAAACTATTACAAGTAGAGAATCGTAGTTTGTTGTGAAACTTTTAGCAGCTGTGTAAGGTTTTTCCCTTTGTTGCACTTTTGACTGGGAGTGCATCACACAGGCGGCAGGACAGGAGAAGGCGAGCTTGTCATCCGGCATGCACAATGTAAATCTATGGCAACAGCACTGCGGAATTACCCACGCTAGTATCGGAGGGCACAACCGGCATAAACAAGCATAATGGGGTGGTTCAAAAACCTTAAAGAGACGGGCAGTGCCGATGGACTTCCTCGAAGTCCACGTCACCTGTGTCTCTAGCACTACATGGGACGTAAGCTGCATTTCAACGCAGCCCCCAGGAGTCTATTCGTCTTGCATCACACGAATTGCAGGAAGTAAGATGAACGGTCCATAAAGCGTTACATAACCGATTACGCCTTTTTGCGTAAGCAGTGCATATTGTCCAAGCATTGAAGCCAAACGTCTTCGCATGTTTCATGCTGATGTCCATAGATGCTGACAGCGACTATCTGAGAAAGCGCCGATGAAGCAACGATTAAGGACCGTTCACCATCTCTGGTCATGTGATTCGGAGAATCTATACAACACCCATGAACACATCTGTGATATCCCTAAGCTTAATGCTCTCGCTTCCCGCGCCCGGGTTCCCGGGTTCGATTCCCGGCGGGGTCAGGGATTTTCTCTGCCTCGTGATGACTGGGTGTTGTGTGCTGTCCTTAGGTTAGTTAGGTTTAAGTAGTTCTAAGTTCGAGGGGACTGTTGACTTTAGATGTTAAGTCACATAGTGCTCAGAGCCATTTGAACCAACCTAATGCACGCAGCATAATAGGTCCATTTTTCTTCGCAAAGAGAACCATAAAGGGAAGTGTTTATCTGTATACTCTAGAACAGCGACAGATCGCAGAGCTGAAGCTGTCCATCATCTTCCAGCATGATGATGCACTGCTGGAGTTTGAATGTGCAAGGTGCGCCGAATCACGGACTTCATGAGAGATGGATGGGTCTTGAAGATCCTCTCGCTCTCCTGATTCCACCCCGTCACGCTTCTTTCACTGGGTTTACGTCAAGGATGTCAGGTACGCAACACCAGTCCTCGGTATTGCCACCCTTCTTATACCAATCAACGAAGCAAACATAACTGGTGATGCTACAATCCTGCTCCATACATGGGCAGGACTCTAAATCTAGCTTTCATGTTCTACGAATGACGAGTGGAGCATACATTGAAACTCTCACGTAACAGAAGAGAAAACTATGAGGGATGCTTTATGCAAAGTTTTACGACAAACCACGATACTCTGTCTCTGATACTTTCGAAGTTGTGATTTTTTTAAATTATCGCGTGTTAATGGATAGCCAGTATATAGAACACCAATACTGATGTCGCCAAACTCGAATCTGTAGAAGCAGTTACAAAGTCCAGCGGCAGACGGTACAAGAGTGGAGTTGTGCATCACGTAGTGGTTTACTTCAGAATTGTAGAGAGAGCATTTTCCGTGGAGATTCGGCCAACATGTTACTTCCTCCCACATACATCTCGCGAGGTGCCCATGACGAGAAAATTCGAGTAATTAGAGCTAATACTGAGGCTTACTGACAATCATTCTTCCCAAGCACCACTAGCGAGTGGAACAGTATACTGGAAGTATCCTCCACAACATGCCGTTAGGTGGCTTGCAGAGTACAATGTAGATGTCGGCATAAAAAGAACGGTTGGTACTCATGCCAGCGATAAATCCTGCTGCTCATCGTCATACTGGACGACACTCGAGGACAGAGGAAGAATTTTCAGCTGACTCGGTTGTCTTCACTCGTGGTGAAAATACTAAAATTACTCAATAGCACAAGTGCCCAACTGTGTTTCTGAAGTCAGAGGTTAGACAATATAGTACCCAACACTGCGGGTTTCCACCGAGGTTTGTCTAGTGCGGTGGGAATCACGATAGTAGGCAGAGCCAACAGCCTGAAGTCGGCTGTGCCAAATGTTTCAACTATAGTAAACAACAGAGTGCTAGCTTCAAGGACTGCTAGCTTCAACGCGAAAATAAGACAAAGCGCATTGCTGCCCGCTAGGGAAAAAGCCTCCTGGTGATACGTAGTCGCCCAGCGAAGCGCGCCCGCCACTGAAGATAACAGCATTAACAAGGTAACAATACCAGAATGATATTTTCACTCTGCAGCGGTGTGTGCGCTGTTATGAAACTTCCTGGCAGATTAAAACTATGTGCTGGACCGAGACTCGAACTCGGGAGCTTTGCCTTTCGTGGCGAGTGCTGTACCAACTGAGCTACCGCAGGAGAGCTTCTGTAAAGTTTGAAATGTAGGAGACGAGGTACTGGCAGAAGTAAAGCTGTGAGGACGGGTCGTGAGTCGTGCTTGGGTAGCTCAGTTGGTAGAGCACTTGCCCACGAAAGGCAAACGTCCCGAGTTCGACTCTCGGTCCGGCACACAGTTTTAATCTGCCGGGAAGTTTCAAGGTAACAATACAACAGAACACGGAAAGAGTGCGGCCCCGACTGCTTGCATCTCTCGCGGAAGGAGTAAGCACTAGCGGCGCCGAGGTCGACCGCAGAAAAAAAAAAGGAGGCGGACCCAACAAGACCATCGAGACAGCGACTACGCTCCAGCACTGCCGAATGGAGACCAGCAACGAACTTTCCACTCTGCTGCAAGCGCTTACAGTCTCCCTTCAGAAGGCGACGTGAAACGTAGCAACATGGAATATCCCCACTTACTATAATTCCATTCTTTACTTAAACATAATTTTTGCTTTGCTTCTCTCTGTTCCGTATGTAAAGCGTATAGTAAGTGAGACGCCCTGCTAAACCCACAGGACAGGACAAGTAGTAGGAACTGTGGAAGGGGGCCAGAATGAGTGGCTGTCAGTTACACTCCAAACATAACACTTTATTTAGTTGTCCAAACATTACAGCGCAACTTCTAAGCTTGACTATCGACAGAAAGGGTCTTCAAAACGGCTGAAGGCCCATGAATTAAATACAATTGCTATTATTATTATTATTATTATTATTATTATTATTGAGACAGAAGGCTCTAGGCTTTAACCTTAAACAGTATTTAAAGCCAAGCGATGTAAGACTTGACTAGTCAGATAGATTAAGTTTTTAAAATTCGCTGAAGGGCCATAAATTTAAAACAACACAATAACATTTCAATAGGCAGAAGGCCCAAGATTTATGAGCAATAAGAAACCTTACTTGAAACAGTTGAAGGCTTTTGTTAAAAACAACTGCAACCAATTTTCCAAGGCGAAAGGCCAAACCTTAAATAGTGTCTAAGCCCAAGTGATGTAAGACCTGATAAGTGAGAATCCAAAATTTTAAAGCGGCTGAAGGCCCATCTTTTTAAGAACAACACAACTACAATAAGTTCTCAACAGGCAAAAGGCCCACAGCTTTATCTTGAAAGAATGTAATACTTGATAAATAAGAACCTTAAAACTTAAAGTGGCTGAAGGGCGATGCTTTTAAAAAGAATACACTACAATAAATTTTCAACAGGCAGAAAGCCCACAGTTTTATCTTCCAAAAGGTAATAATTGATAAGCAAGATCCTTAAAACTTAAAGCAGCTGAAGGGCGATGCTTTTAAAAACAATACAATAAATTTTCAACAGGCAGAATGCCCAAGCTCTATCTTCAGACAACGTAAGACTTGCCCAATTTAGAAAAACATACTTGTAAAACGGCTGAAGGCCTTTGTTTTTAAAAACGCAATTACAAGCATACAAATTCCAACCATCGGCTATGAGCCATTAAAAATAAACAATTAAACGCTAATAAGAAAATGGTTCAAATGGCTCTCAGCACTATGGGACTTAACAAAAAAATGGCTCTGAGCACTATGCGACTCAACTTCTGAGGTCATCAGTCGCCTAGAACTTAGAACTAATTAAACCTAACTAACCTAAGGACATCACACACATCCATGCCCGAGGCAGGATTCGAACCTGCGACCGTAGCAGTCGCGCGGTTGCGGACTGAAGCCCCTAGAACCGCTCGGCCACCGCGGCCGGCCGCTAATAAGAAGGCAGTATAGGCAATGGCGCTCAGCAGTTTCCAGGGGGCTCGGTCTGCCCTTGAAATCTTAACGTTCACTTAGGTGAGACAAGAAGTCGGCCCAACTACACTCGATCCGCAGGCAACACAACCAAGAGACAGTCAGGGACCCACCGATAAGACGACTTGCTAACCACCGATCAGTATACAAGAATTCCAAAGCGAAAACTTTATAGGCATAGCCGCCCACAGCCAAAAATATATGAAGCT
Organism: Schistocerca serialis cubense; assembly: GCF_023864345.2. Classification (NCBI taxonomy): domain Eukaryota; kingdom Metazoa; phylum Arthropoda; class Insecta; order Orthoptera; family Acrididae; genus Schistocerca; species Schistocerca serialis. The sequence continues at coordinate 598,918,407 of NC_064644.1, read as the reverse complement.
GTCAAAAACTACACACCATGTTGGACAGTGACAACAGGCGAGGAAAGAACACTGTCTGAATTTACGTCAGCAACCAGGGCAGGTAACTGGAACACTAACGGAACGCAGAAAATTCGGCTGGTGCACTTGAATTTCAAACTGACAAATATAGTTAATTCGACCACACGCCGGCTAAATCTTCACCAACTCGAACATTCGCTGTTGCTCCGAGGAATACCGCTAACAGCGAACCACCAACCAAGGGGACAACGCGAACAGACGTGGCTTCGGTAATTAAATCACCGCTCAACTTTCTTGTCCTGGGTCGGTGAGGCACGAACCTCGTACCACTCAGAACAGCCCCCAGACGCTCCGACACTGCGTAGAGACCGCCAGAGGGCCCAGCCGACTGCGCCGCGCAGAGACTTGCTTGTTGATCCGATCCAACCGACCGACTGGCTGCACACCGCCAAGCCGGAACTATAAGCACCAGACCAAAGATGGTATACGGTGCAAATATCGATACACGCCGCTGCTGCCACACGTAGGAGGAAGAACCACGGCATAACCGCAATAACCGTGGGAAACCAAACGCAGAGTAACAGCCAAGTTTTAAAGCAATGCATAAGCCGGGATCAGCACGGCGTAGTAAGCACTACGAGATCTACAAATTATTTTCTGTGCTTTATTTTTGAAGTTTACAGAATTCCTATAACAACATCGTATTAATTTCTTTTAAAGATATAATGAGAATTCACAATTGGCCACGTCCACTTCAAAATTCGCAAACGCTAGTAATTACTTTATGATGTATTCCGGTATTTCTGAAGAACATGTTATTTTCTTTTCAAAATTGTATAAATTAAAAGTTATCTTTATTCAGAATTGTCAGTTTTTAAACTTTTCAAGTGTTAAACTACGAAATTAGAAAATTTGAGTTCCCATGACAAACTTGGTGCACTTTTTTAAATTCTTGTGCGTGCTGAAACATCCGCATCATGAAATAGTACCACTTTTTGTATCAATTTATGGTCCTTAAGCCAGTCTGTAACCAATATAACTTCTCTTACTAATTTGTGTATATGAGCTCTACTTTTTCTGTCTTTTATGTTGCTGCTTGAAATGTAATAAATGATTTTCAGCCTCCGCTCAATGATCAAAATGTGAAGTTGAGCGTCAATTAGTATTATTTCACGTGATCATGGAACAACGTTGAAGCAAATTTGATACTTGCTGGCAGATGAAAACTGTGTTCTGGAGCGGGACTCGAATCTGCGGCCTTTGCCTTCCGTGGGAAGGTGCTCTAACGTCTTATCTGTGAAAGCAAAGGTCCCACATTCGAGTCCCGCCTCGGCACACAGTTTTCATCTGTCAGCAAGTTTCAAATCAGTGCACTCTCTGCTGCAGAGTAAACAATTCATTCTGACATCCTGAAGTAGTCAACCTGTGTTCAGCTCCCAGTCATATGAAGTTCAATTTCGGGTGGTCACTCCGAGATATGGCTGAAGTATGTGCACAAAGCCATTTGTATGGAACAGTTATTGTGTGTAGATGAAGTATTATTGCCACTTGTTAAATGTTGTTAGACTTCTTGAATTCCTTGTGAGTTTACAGATGTGTTGCGTGAAAAGTGTGAACATAACTACACAGCTGATCATCATCGTAACGGACCGTGATGATAAGTATGCATTGACTTGAAAATCTGCTCCGATGATGTTGTGTACAGTTATTTGTAAATCACTTAAGGTGCTTGTAACCGAAAAATTAACCTTTAGAAGAAGAAGAAGAAGAAGAAGAAGAAGGAGAAGAAGAAAAAGAGGGAGAGGGAGAAGGAGAATGAGACCACCGAGTAACACGATTGACAGGTCAATGAACTTACAGACTGCACTACTAAACAACTCTGCAAAGACAATCGCTTCCGACATTCGGGCAGCACTGATGACGAGCTCCACCCTACAGGACAAACGGCGAGATCACCGCGGCCAAGAACAGAAGGACTGAAGGTATTGTCGTAGTGACTACGAATACATACAGCATATGTAACTCTCTCTTAGATTTCCGACAGTTCCTACAAGAAGGAACGTTGATCTCTACCCTGTATTTGAATCTCACTTGAAACACACTGTGGGCAAACGGTGGCGACTACATCTGTTACCGAACAGATCGACTAACAGCGACCTGTGGAACAGCAACTCGCTCCGACATTATTAAAAGCCAACAAGACCACTGAGCAATATGGAGATCACAATCGTCGCCGTGGAAATGAGACAAGGAACTGGTGTGCCTTTCTGCGTACAAACCACATAAAGCACAAGCTACCGCGAAAGAGGCAAACAGCCTGCTCAGTAACAGCGGGAAGTGCGTCACAGCTGCTGATCTGAATGCAAATCACTAGCACTATAGCCAGCTGCCTCGTGTAGAGGCACGAGTCCGCGCACCAAAGGAACCCAACAGCCAGCCAGCGCACAGGCACGCGATTACGCTTTCCTTTTAGAACACAACAAGAGTCCCTGGAGTTGAGCAGACTGTCTTAACTAGACACCTCCACTCTGCTGCCGAATGTTGCACAGAACCGAAGGCAAGTCTATATTTGTGCATGTGAGAGCACACAATCTTACACCATTGCTGCCGATAAAAGCTAAAGAGTTCACGCGCAGCTGTGCTTTCGAGCTGTAAAGTCGTCTGCAGCTGCGCACTTCACTGCTTCAGCGGCGCGCTCACAAAGTCATTTCGAGGAGAAAGAACTTGGTGCAAAGCACACACGAGTGTTTTAATATGAAGTAATGGCATTACGCCACTTGATTTCTTCATGTGGGGATTCGCGAAGGACCGTGTGTATGCGACCAAAGTGGATGATGAAGTCAAAATCTTCTGGATTATTAGGCCGCGTCATGTTTCTTCTAAAATGTTCGACGTTTCGACCCCTCTGCTGGGATCTTCCTCATGATCTTTTGGGGTCCACTACTGCTAGAGTGTTCTACCAGTAGTGGACACCAAAAAAATCCTTAGGAAGATCCCAGCAGAGGGGTCGAAACGTCGAACATTTTAGAAGAAACATGACGCGGCCTAATAACCCAGAAGATTTTAACTTCAGTGACAACGGCCACGAAAGGCTGCAGACTTACATAAAGTTGTTGATATTCCTAAGTTGTGACATCGTATCACAAATGCGATTGCAAAAATAACAGAGGAAATGTTACAAAGGACTTGGCAAGAAATTGAATATAGACGCGATATTCTTCGTGTTGGAAATGGTTCATATGTAGAGGTGTATTGATGATAAATAAATAAATTCTTTGAGATGCTCTACGATGTGGTGCATTTTTCACTGTCGTTCTTTTTCCTGGGTCTTTGAAATCAGGGAGGTTTGAGTGGGACACCCAGTACTTCCCTGGAAATCTTGGAACTCATGAGAGATTCAGCAGAATGGCATCTCACAAGGCCTGGAACAACTAGTACTGGAGTGAATCGCCTAAAACACCAGACAAAAGCAGCCATTGTGGCTTACTGTTAACACATGGTGTTCAGAAAACGTCGCCTCACTGCAACCATGTGCATCAGCATAGAGAGTAGCACGTCATTCCACAGAGAAGAAATCGAGACCGTCACCAGTCACGGCTTCCGACGAACTTGTGTACACACTGGAGAACAGAACTATTGGACTAGCAAAAATTTTTGAGCTCTGCTTTCAACTCATATAAAAGCCGTGGCATCTCGCACACGTGGAACTTTAAGAACAACTCTGTGTGTGCCCCGCTACTGAGCTTGAAGATGACCACGAGTCAGCAAACATCACAGAAGGCGAAGTGCAAAAATGCATCAAGAATGTACCGAAAAAAGAGGCTTCTGGCTTACTTTGATGAGAAGATCTTGAAACTGCTGCTGTGTAGACTATCAGGCGTTCAAACAAACGCTGCTCCAGAGGACTTAACCGACAGTGTGGTAGGATGCGATAGCAAAGTGGGGAAAATCTGCGTGGATGTAAAAAGCCACAACGTCAGTCGACTTACAACCAACTCTGGGCGAAGTATTGACTCGACCACAGATTGACATCCTACCGGACGATACGTTTGGGTCCCATGTGCGACATTCAACACTGGTGCGGCGCCTGTGAGCCGTTGAGGAAGCCATGCTAGTGTTCAGTAATTGACAACAGTTTGCAACCAAGGTGTCAGACATTACTATAACGTCTAGCGTCACACTTCTTTATAAACTCTGTAGTTAAGAAATGCCAAGTCCATTAGCGAAACTTCTCGAGAACTACGAGTACCTCAATTGGCGTACATTAGCAGTACAAACTGCAAACAGTGATCTTCTCGCCCAGAGATCGATAGACTAGTGGCCTACAATCCCAGCCTCAAAATACCAGCCTAATAAGCCGAAGATACTCAACAGCTGTAATTAGTCATTTAGAAGAAGGTTGGCGGCATCAATAGAAGTGTGCAAATGACTGACGTGTGAGTCAAAAGTCGGGCAGTCGTGCTCTTAAAGTCCCTTCTTCGCAGAATGCAGCTGATGTTTGGACTCTAATTGATCTGGGAGGAATATTACATAGTGGTAAAAAAACTAAAAAAAAGCAAAAAAACACCACGAATGCCAAGCCCTTTTCGTGGACCAAAAGATGTCTTACTACGATGTGTAACCTCGTGGTCCTATTAATTTTTATTCTCGACAATGCAACGCATTAAAAAATTAACATAATAAATATGAGAATTTGGCAGACCAATGGGCAATGGTGACCAAGTGCGCCGAGTGATATCTTGGTCTACGGGACTAGGTGACGGGATGTAGACGAAATACGAGAGAACATCTCCCAAAACCTGGGCGCCCTTTGCCCACTAATTGATGAAGAATCACCGCTGTCCACTGAGCGTGGTCGGGGCACAGTCGGGGCTGATGCAGGAAAGACATTGAGAAAGTACACAACCTTGGAATCAAGCCACTGCGACGTTTATTCCACGTATCAACAAACTTTCCAGCCTTCTGTCTATGGCAGGTGACTGAGGAAGCACCAGTAGTACGTCGATTCCGCCGAAATGAACGGAGTAAAGTTAGTGTGTTCTGTAATTCCGTAATACGCAGCCCCTGACAGCGGGATGAAGAAACAGACAGCAATGGGCGATCTTTGCAACGGCACCCAGATTGAGAAGGCCTTTGCGCTGCCTGCTAATAACACGATGCGTATACCGAGTGTAGTCACACACAACAGGATACAAATAGTGTGGCGTAGCATCGTGTTGAGCTTAGGAATACGTAAATGTTGCACAATGTGACTGTTTAAGAATGTTTTTAATGTTATTTAAGTGCTGTACAGTTCAAATTTGTGTTAGTAACAGACGTAATGTACTAGAGATGTGTGAATGGGTGTAAATGAAATTATCCGACATGATAGAAAGTGTAAGATGTTTCATTTCCAAAAGAACAATTATTAGAGAAATGTAAATGGGCTAACAGAAGGAAAAATTTAACCATCAGCAAGATAAAAAGGGTAAATCATGCAAGTTCCTTTTGATTGTACTGTAGAATGAAGTTAAATGCTTGAAGCATAATCTTAAATTTACACGTGACTTAGCATTTATTGTATTACTGTTTTGGCAGTATTGTATTATTATATTATTATTATTATTTCTATTTTTCTCAGACGTTATGTCTGGTTAAAAATGGAAAGTAACGCGGACCTTCATCAAGCGTGACTTCCTTTTAACTGTATGGTATATGTTACATTGCATTTAGGAACTTTCGGGTTATTGAACAAGTATCAATAATTACGGATTTCTGTAGTTGTATATATTCGTTTGGATGTAGCTGTATTGCATTGATGTACTGGCGGATATTGTGTGGTATGACTCCTGTAGTTGATAGTATAATTGGTATAACGTCAACTTTATCCTGATGCCACATGTCCTTGACTTCCTCAGCCAGTTGGATGTATTTTTCAATTTTTTCCTCCTGTTTTCTTCTGTGTATTTGTCGTATTGGGTATGGATATTTCGATTAGTTGTGTTAATTTCTTCTTTTTATTGGTGAGTATGATGTCAGGTTTGTTATGTGGTGCTGTTTTATCTGTTATAATGGTTCTGTTCCAGTATAATTTGTATTCATCATTCTCCAGTACATTTTGTGGTGCATACTTGTATGTGGAAATGTGTTGTTTTATTAGTTTATTTTGTATGGCAAGTTGTTGATGTATTATTTTTGCTACATTGTCATGTCTTCTGGGGTATTCTGTAATTGCTGGTATTGTACATCTGCTTGTGATGTGATCTACTGTTTCTATTTGTTGTTTGCAAAGTCTGCATTTATCTGTTGTGGTATTGGGATCTTTAACAATATGCTTGCTGTAATATCTGGTGTTTATTATTTGATCCTGTATTGCAATCATGAATCCTTCCGTCTCACTGTATATATTGCCTTTTCTTAGCCATGTGTTGGATGCGTCTTGATCGATGTGTGGCTGTGTTAGATGATATCACCTTTTCTGTCCCAAAAGAGGTAACCACGTGGTTGAAGGCGCAGGCGGCCGAATTTTACGACGAAGGAATTTCCAAGCTCGTCCATCGCTACGATAAGTGCCTTAATTCAAATGGTAAATATGTAGAAAAGTAGTGTTTAAGTGTGGCTTTCATCTGTATATAATAAAAAAATTTCCGATACTTTATTTTTAATTCCAAAACGTAATATACTTTGTGGATAGCCCTCGTATATGAGTGATTGCTTTGTGTATTTTGCTAGTTTCTGCTCGTTCTAGAAAGAATTTTCTTAAGTTGTCTACCTGTCCATAATGTAGGTTTTTTATGTCGATGAATCCCCTTCCTCCTTCCTTTCTGCTTAATGTGACTCTTTCTGTTGCTGAATGTATGTGATGTATTCTATATTTGTGGCATTGTGAGCGTGTAAGTGTATCGAGTGCTTCTAGGTCTGTGTTACTCCATTTCACTACTCCAAATGAGTAGGTCAATATTGGTATAGCATAAGTATTTATAGCTTTTTTCTTGTTTCTTGCTGTCAATTCTGTTTTCAGTATTTTTGTTAGTCTTTGTCTATTTTCTTTTAGTTCTTCTTTAATAATTGTATTATCTATTCCTATTTTTTGTCTGTATCCAAGATATTTATAGGCATCTGTTTTTTCCATCGCTTCTATGGAGTCACTGTGGTTATTCAATATGTAATCTTCTTGTTTAGTGTGTTTTCCCTTGACTATGCTATTTTTCTTACATTTGTCTGTTCCAAAAGCCATATTTATATCATTGCTGAATACTTCTGTTATCTTTAGTAATTGGTTGAGTTGTTGTTTTGTTGCTGCCAGTAGTTTTAGAGCATCCAGGTATAGCAAATGTGTGATTTTCCGTTGGTATGTTCCAGTAATATTATATCCATAATTTGTATTATTTAGCATGTTGGATAGTGGGTTCAGAGCAAGACAGAACCAGAAAGGAAAGGAATTAATGAGTCTCCTTGGTATATTCCATGCTTAATCTGTATTGGCTGTGATGTGATATTATCTGAATTTGTTTGGATATTAAGTGTGGTTTTCCAGTTTTTCATTACTATGTTTAGGAACTGTATCAATTTAGGATCTACTTTGTATAGTTCCACTATCTGTAGTAACCATGAGTGGGGTACACTATCAAAAGCTTTTTGGTAATCAATGTATGCGTAGTGTAGCGACCTTTGTTTAGTTTTAGCTTGATATGTCACCTCTGCATCTACTATCAGTTGCTCTTTACATCCTCGTGCTCCTTTGCAGCAGCCATTTTGTTCTTCATTTATACTTTTGTTCTGTGTTGTATGTGTCATTAATTTCTGTGTAATGACTGAAGTTAATATTTTGTAGATTGTTGGTAGGCATGTTATGGGGCGATATTTAGCTGGGTTTGCTGTGTCTGCTTGATCTTTAGGTTTCAGATAAGTTATTCCATGTGTAAGTGTATCAAGGAATGTGTATGGGTCTGCAATGTAACTGTTAAATAATTTAGTTAGATGTGAATGTGTTGAGGTGAACTTCTTTAGCCAGAAATTTGCTATTTTATCATTTCCAGGGGCTTTCCAATTATGCGTAGAATTAATTGCTCGGGTGACTTCATGTTGCAAAATTATCACTTCAGGCATTTGTGGTATCATCTTGTATGAGTCTGTTTCTGCTTGTATCCACCGTGCATGCCTGTTATGTTGTACTGGGTTTGACCATATGTTGCTCCAGAAGTGTTCTATGTCTGGTATGTTTCGTGGATTGTCTATTTTAATGTGTGTGTTATCTATTGTTTGGTAAAATCTCTTTTGGTTTGTGTTGAATGTTTGGTTTTGTTTCCTTCTATTTTCACTTTTTTTGTAACTTCTAAGTCGTTTGGCCAATGCTTGTAATTTCTGCTTCTTTTCATCTAATTGCTCTATTGCTTCTTGTTGTGAGATTTTACCTAACCTTTTTCGTTTTTTGTCTGATATTTCATTTCTTATAAATTGTGTTAGCTGTCCGATGTCTCTTCTCAGTTTTTCTATTCTGATCTGTAGCCTGTGTTGCCATGCTGGTTTTGTGGGTTTCTTCTGTGTGTTGGTTGGTTTTGATCTCTGCCTAGTGTGTATATTTAGTGTAGTGAGTGCTCCTACATAAACCAGTAGTTGTAACTCTTCCATAGTTGTATTTTCATTTATTTTGTTGTGTATGATTGTGTTGATAGTTGTTATTGTTGTTTCGACTTGTGGGTTATTTGGTGGTCTATGCAAGATTGGTCTAATGTCTGTATTTGTGTCTTTGTATTCTATATGTGTCAGCTGAAATTTCTCTTCTATATCTAATATGTGTGTCACTTCGTGTTCTATTTGTGCTTGTTCTGGTGGCTGTCTTAAGATTTCGTTTTCCTCTGATGGTGTAATTGACGCGTTTTGTTATTTGTTTGTTTTCTCTGGGATGTTTGAGTCCATTACTGTATTTTCTTCTTCTAATTGCACATGATTTTGTTCCAGTATTTGTTGTACTTGTTGTTTGATGTTTTCTAATTCTGACTGGGGTATCCTGTTATTTTTTTATTATTACACGAATTTGATCAGCTAGTCGTTGTTCTGTTAAAAATTTTAATTCCGGGTATCTGGTAATAAATGTTGTGTATACTTGTGATCTGTATCCAGTTGTGTTGGTTCCTAGGTTTGTTGCTTGGTAATAACAGAACATGAGGTGTCGATTAACTTCATTTGACCATCTCATCCACTGTCTTTGTTTTCCTTCTAGGGTGGTTGCAGGAAGCATATCCTGCAAAACACCTATTTGGAATTAAATCATTTTCCAGTTGGCTAGCAGTGTCGTTACCATTGTGGGCGGGCATAGGGTTCAAGCGTCGTCCCCGACCATGATGGCGCTTGTCCGAGGCTTCTTTAGTTCTGTCCTGAACCAAGTAATCACACTAAAAGGGGGGTTAGCCCTATTAGTGGTTTGTTCTTTTCGTCGCCTTTTACGACTGGCAGAACATACCGGAGGCCTATTCTTTTATTATTTATTATTATTATTCTTTTATTATTATTATTATAATATTATATATAATATAGTATAAATAATAAATAATAAAATAAAATAAAAAACAAATAATAAAATATATTATTATTATTATTATCGTCATTATTATGTTTTGTAATGGAAGGTTGAAACTTAACACTGTGCGTGAAATGTGTCCACTGCTCTAGATAAACTCTTATGTAAGGATCCTGATTTTCCGCGATTGCTTCATTATGTTGTCGTTGAATTTTCAGAACTTAAATGACGTTAAATGCCAATTTGCTGTAGGGTTGTTCATGCAACACTTGCCTGACGATTTTTGTTACAATATATTAATTTCCTGTCCCAGTTTAGTTGTCTTCTCGCCGTACAAGTGATGCCTGACGTTGAACAAGAGCGTATCAGTGTGTGCTTTGGTGTGCTCCCCATAGCGTGTTCAAAGATATTGTACTGATTCTGATTTAGAGCACTATAAATGCGGGGTTTATTGTATGTCACCCAAGCTGCAGGTGCTGAATCAGTGGATCAGCAGAGTAACGGCGAAGTTCTCAAATCACAGTTGAAAGGAAGACAGAAACAGTAGAAATTTCCCTCTTGTCGCCTAGTGATTAGAGACGAGGCTGTATTTTGGTGTTTATTATTTGGTCGTTTCAGAGTAACTACTCTGCTTTTTGAATAATGCAGCTTACAAAAGGACAAGTAGCCTAATATGACTGGCTGATAAATATATACGAGAAAAAGTTATAAAATTTAATATTAAGCACTTACAAATACGAACGTTTCTAAAAAAACTATTTACACTAGTCTTTGCAGTTCTCATTTTTTACCTGGAAAGTTTCGAACTGAATTGCTACAAGAGAGATTGGACAGTATAGCCAGTTACATGGATGTCAACAAAATGTCTGTATCAGGTAGGTGTATGAGGCAGAGAAGGAGCTTCACTTGCAGTGTGGCACACTTAAAATCAACAGTTTTCAGCGAGGTCGTTGAAAATCCACACGGGATCTTTTCTCAGATGTAAAAAATACTGAGAGTCCTTCGCTATATGATAAAACTGAAATTAATTCACCAGGAATTGTTGAAAATTCCAATGAATAGTTCCCTGTTCGTACATAAGCAGCAATCGCATACTTGAGTTTTCTAAAGATATTCTGGTGCTAGATGACATTTTAGATGATCAAGCAATGTATTCCCTAGTACAGAATGTGAGTAGAGGGAAACTACTCACTCCTTGCTCTCGAGTTATCAGTGCGGTTGTCATTGTGTGATAATCAAAAAGAACTAAATCAAGGAGAACTGGATTCAAACCTGGCTTGAAAATCTGTTTTAATGAATCAAATGAATCAACTGATTTGGGAAAGATAGTGTAGTAGACACAGCGCTCAACACGTTTACAACAAAGTAATACTGATTTCAGCCAAAGTATTTCTTAATAATTGTACTAAAAAGAAAAATCAAAGCGTCGTGAAGCATTTTGTCCCTAGAAACAAAAATATACCTAGTAAAAGTAAGTGAACTTTAGTTGTATACAGTGTGCTGAATTTGTGTGATGAATGCGATTACAATAAAAACTGCACGTCTAAGTTGTAACAATGTTTTTATTCTTCACTACTCCATATTTCTTATAACTATTATGACTGACAAAATTATTACTTAAAATAGATTAATTAACTTTTAATATCATGCTAATTTGTGTGTAGTTGGAAACATATGTATAGGCGAAATTAAGCCATCTGTCATTTAACAAGTTCTGGATACCCAGTGTCAAAATAGGAACGGTCAGTGTATTAAATACTTGATATAAGACTGATTTTATTAAAATAGTGTGTGTATCACTGGAAATATAATATTCAACCAGAAAAAGCCTTTCTAGAACTAGCTACCAATAGAGACTGGTCTTGGGGGGCAAGTATTGTGTGACTCACCCTTGGTAGGTGGGCTCCTCCGAGCACGCGTCTTAATCTAAGCGGTGTTGGCGTAACCCCTAAATGAAAGGCCGTAAGACCACTCTACTGTCTACCAAGAAGAACAAACAAATCCCAGGAGCCCATTATAACAAACTCTTGAGAATACAAGTCAGTACCGAAAAGATCATAAAGTGCATCAACCTATTAACAATGTTAACAGTCCCTTAAGAGAACATGGATTCGGTGAATTGTGGACGCAGCGCCGACGATGATATATTGTCTTTCAAAGTAGCGCCACCAGTGTTAATGATGCAGACAGTCGTTTGCTATCAGATATAAGCAGCTTACAGGAACTTGCCCCGAACACACATTGCAATTATTCAGGATCCCAGATCTCCTGAAGTATTCATTGCCGACAACTATTCCCTTATCTCAAAATACTCAGTTTAGGAACGCCTGCGGTCAGTATAATTTCGGGACACCCATGTTTTGTAGATGGCGGCGGGTAGGGTACGATTCGAGCAGCTGAGTGTTCGTTTCTTGTGCCGCGCGCTTCGCTTTGTCTGCAAAAAAATGGCTCTGAGCACTATAGGCCTCAACTGCTGTGGTCGTAAGTCCCCTAGAACTTAGAACTACTTAAACCTAACTAACCTAAGGACATCACACACATCCATGCCCGAGGCAGGATTCGAACCTGCGACCGTAGCGGTCGTGCGGTTCCAGACTATAGCGCCTTTAACCGCTCGGCCACACCGGCCGGCCGCTTTGTCTGCAGACAGCAGGCGGGAGTTTCCTGGTACGCTTCATGGACGCGGCAGCTGTGACGCTATTCAGCCGGAGGATGGAGGAAAATCACAAATGACTGCCGCACGTACCGACAACAGGAAACGCAGTGGTAAGGCGGGGAGTGGACGGGCAAACGGCAGCACGCCGGTTCAGATCCCCGTCGAGATTTAGGGTTTTCGTCATTTCCCCACGTCGCTTACGCCGAATGTCGAGATGGCTTCTTTGGAAGTATATAATCGATACCCTTCCCCAATACGAGGTTGTGTTTCGTCTGTGATGACTTAATCGTCGACGCGACGTTAAATCCTAATGTTCCTTCTTTTTACCGACAGTAGGGATTGAGAAAACATTCAAAATTTTCGGCCAGAAGTGAAGATATGTTTCTGTCATGAACGCATTGACAGACTTCAATAATTACAAGAAATCTATTTTGCCATGAAGTCGCTGTGCCTCGACAGCGAAGTAAACAGTTTCTGAGAAACCTGAACGATATTATTATTTGTTTTACGTATTCTTCTGTTTCGAGTTGCGCTTTAATAACGCCGTAATCCATATATATTTTTTTGAACAGTGTGATAAACCTCCATGACTTTTTCGCAGATTCTTGCCGTTTCTGTATTTTCGTCCCCAGCGCATACTTTAATACATATATTAACATAGTACACTTCTGGAAATGGAAAAAAGAACACATTGACACCGGTGTGTCAGACCCACCATACTTGCTCCGGACACTGCGAGAGGGCTGTACAAGCAATGATCACAAGCACGGCACAGCGGACACACCAGGAACCGCGGTGTTGGCCGTCGAATGGCGCTAGCTGCGCAGCATTTGTGCACCGCCGCCGTCAGTGTCAGCCAGTTTGCCGTGGCATACGGAGCTCCATCGCAGTCTTTAACACTGGTAGCATGCCGCGACAGCGTGGACGTGAACCGTATGTGCAGTTGACGGACTTTGAGCGAGGGCGTATAGTAGGCATGCAGGAGGCCGGGTGGACGTACCGCCGAATTGCTCAACACGTGGGGCGTGAGGTCTCCACAGTACATCGATGTTGTCGCCAGTGGTCGGCGGAAGGTGCACGTGCCCGTCGACCTGGGACCGGACCGCAGCGACGCACGGATGCACGCCAAGACCGTAGGATCCTACGCAGTGCCGTAGGGGACCGCACCGCCACTTCCCAGCAAATTAGGGACACTGTTGCTCCTCGGGTATCGGCGAGGACCATTCGCAACCGTCTCCATGAAGCTGGGCTACGGTCCCGCACACCGTTAGGCCGTCTTCCGCTCACGCCCCAACATCGTGCAGCCCGCCTCCAGTGGTGTCGCGACAGGCGTGAATGGAGGGACGAATGGAGACGTGTCGTCTTCAGCGATGAGAGTCGCTTCTGCCTTGGTGACAATGATGGTCGTATGCGTGTTTGGCGCCGTGCAGGTGAGCGCCACAATCAGGACTGCATACGACCGAGGCACACAGGGCCAACACCCGGCATCATGGTGTGGGGAGCGATCTCCTACACTGGCCGTACACCACTGGTGATCGTCGAGGGGACACTGAATAGTGCACGGTACATCCAAACCGACAACGAACCCATCGTTCTACCATTCCTAGACCGGCAAGGGAACTTGCTGTTCCAACAGGACAATGCACGTCCGCATGTATCCCGTGCCACCCAACGTGCTCTAGAAGGTGTAAGTCAACTACTCTGGCCAGCAAGATCTCCGGATCTGTCCCCCATTGAGCATGTTTGGGACTGGATGAAGCGTCGTCTCACGCGGTCTGCACGTCCAGCACGAACGCTGGTCCAACTGAGGCGCCAGGTGGAAATGGCATGGCAAGCCGTTCCACAGGACTACATCCAGCATCTCTACGATCGTCTCCACGGGAGAATAGCAGCCTGCATTGCTGCGAAAGGTGGATATACACTGTACTAGTGCCGACATTGTGCATGCTCTGTTGCCTGTGTCTGTGTGCCTGTGGTTCTGTCAGTGTGATCATGTGATGTATCTGACCCCAGGAATGTGTCAATAAAGTTTCCCCTTCCTGGGACAATAAATTCACGGTGTTCTTATTTCAATTTCCAGGAGTGTATCTGCAACAGCACGCTGGAACTATTACAGTATAACCGGAAACCTGTGCAGAAATTCGCCTGGAACATAACCACCTTCGATCTCCTGTCAACACAATCAGGAGTTCGTTTCATATCATGTGAAAATTTAAACATCACTGGACTATAATCCGGATGATGATGTTTGCTTTGTGAGGCGCTCAACTGCGCGGTTATAAGCGCCCGTACAAAGTCTCAACATTTGTTTAGTCCAATCTCGCCACTACCATGAAAGATGATGAAATGATGAGGACAACACAAACAGCCAGTCATCTCGAGGTAGGGGAAAATGCCTGACCACACCAGGAATCGAACCCGGGACCTCGTGGTCGGGAAGCGAGAACGCGACCGTGAGACCATGAGCTGCAGACTATAATCCGGAGATCACGTAATAAAGTGTGTGTATTATCACGCAACTAATCTGTGTTACAAAAATTTCGGTCACGTGGGTCTTGGTAGTGCATTTTTCGCGAACTTTTGCGCATTTCTTCCCCATCAGAGCTCAAGAATGTATAGTGATGTACAGGCGTCGTTCACGTTCACTTCCTTTTTATCAGGCTATTTAGTTTTTCTGGATTTCTGAAAGGAGATATCGCTCGCGGGTGCAGCATTTAATCGACTAATCTGGGCGCGTATCGGTTTAACCCAGACAGTGCTGACGGGAAGTCTGCTGTTCACTGTGATGTAACGTGCGCCAGTTGTCAAGGCGGACTGATAATGAAGGAGCAGATAACCAAGTGTTGTCGGAGAAATCTTCTCCACGTGTTTGTCTGACGTCAACAAGATTCACGTAGTATGATATAGTGGCCAACTATGTAAAACAAACTAAAAAAATGTAGCAGCTCGCGATTATAAAGTCATTTGCTTGAGGATGGAAGCACTATTAGATTCTTTTCAATATAAAACCGTAAACTTCGATCGGATCGGATGACGCAAAACATGGAAAGTGCGGTTACTTAGCTAGATAGTTAGTTAATTAGTCAGTTACATGCAACACTTAAACGATATTTTTGTCGAAGTGGAATAAAAATCATCATACAGGGAGCCCAGCGAAGGAGTTCCACATTTAAAATTTGAAAATCTAGAAACCGAAGATCGATAGACGAATGCAGCAAACAGTATGTTTATTGTGAAAGCCGTTAATTTTATACAGAAGTTATAGGAAAATTTCGAAATAGATCGAAAAGTTGCTAACAGACGGCGCTATAATCGCAATACGTGCTGTCTATAAGTAATACGCTACAGTTCAGAGCGATCAGTTTCGCCGTTGAACATGTTTTTCTGGTAATGGAATACTACAGGTTCGAAGACCGTCCTACGCCAACAAGGTGGGTTTTTTCAACACGATTTAACGCTCCAAAAGGACCCGATGCTAAAACTATTCGCAAGCTCTTCGCCAAATTCCCCTTTTTAAATAAAAGTTCGCCTATGTCAGTGATCGGGAAGAGGCGGCCTGCGAGACATATGCGCCTCTTTGGCCCCCTGAGCGGCTCTTCCACAAAATGCCTCATACTGTGCGAGTGAAACCCCGTGGCCCAGGCGCAAAAGCCGATTTTCTGCCTGGGTGAGTCTATCTTGAAAACTTTGCGTTACGCGGGATTTTGGACTGCTCAGACCCCTTCCACTCGCTACGACCCGCACCGCATTTTCTGCTTGTGACAATTTCTTCTAAAGTGGGGGACGGATAACGCTTGTGAGTTGGCAGCGTGAGATAATTTTTAACGGACTGAAGCTCACGCAGTATGAAACAGTGGAAGAGAGCATCTAACTTGTTGGATAGAGTGGAACTGTTTCTCGTCAAGTGTAGAAAAAAGCGTGCGATCTGGCGAAAGAAAAAGGTAATTATGTTAATAATTAAATAACAAGGGATCATTTGGGGAGCGATTTAACAATGAGTCGACAATAAATGAAAGAGGCGATGATAGGGACAAAGAAATATAAGCTTGGGCAATGACAAATAAAAATACTGGTAGATGTGACTGGTTTTTTAAATTCTATTTTTACATACTTGATGTTTGTGTCTATCTTTAGGCGAGCGCTCTGAAGGAAATACACGTTCTTTTTTAACGCATGGGCTAGCATTTCTGATTCATATAATCAGCTAAAAAGCTAGCATTTACTGCTCTTTCCTTATTCGGGTTTACAAAAAACAGTTATCTTCAAGAGTAAACTGGGAAGTCGTCTTATTGTTGAGAACCGGGAACCTTACCTAAAATTAAAAACAACATTCAAACCTCATTTACCCAAACTTTATAAAAGTTGGAAGGTCATTGTTGGCATTAGTTTTTATCAGTCATTTTCACGATTTAATTTTGTGGATATCTTACACCTTAATTTTCTCAGTAAATAATTTCTTTATTACTATGACATTAAGCTTTATTCAGCGCACCTAAAGTTTAACTATTAAAATTTCCAAGTTAATTTTAGGATTCGTTGTGGACTGTAAAAAGATGTAATGTCCAGTATTGAGAAAGGTACGTCGAGACTTCCTGAACATGCAGAGAGGCTGAACGAAAGGAGGTAGCCGAAACAAGTACACAAGGAGTGTGTGGACGGGAAAACTGGAAGGGGTCGACCTCAGTGAATGTACTTTAATCAGATTGAGAAGGTTTTTACGAAATCCAGCTTGCTAATACCCTAATTAACATATTAACAGCATACTTACCTACGTAGTTTATGCTTAAGCCGCGTGGGTAGCCTTACGGTCTGAGGCGCCTTGTCACGGTCCGCGCAGCTCTCCTCCCCCCCCCCCCCTTCCCCCTCCGTCGGAGGTTCGAGTCCTCCCTCGGGCACTGGTGTGTGTGTGTTGCCCATAGCGTAAGTTATTTTAAGTTAGATTAAGTAGTGTGTAAACTTAGGGACCGATGACCTAAGCAGTTTGCTCCCATAAGATCTTACCACAAATTTACATACAGTTTATGTTTAAATATTTTGACTCGCAAAAGAAATTTCAATCGTTGTACTGTTTATGCATGGCTCTTTTGACTAATGGGTTTGCCAATCACTAGTCTATGGAATAGAGGAAGGGCTACAGAAGAAATTATTTTCATTTCGATTTAAGACTTGCTTTGCTACCTATCACTGTATATCTATATTTTGTCACTGAATATCTTCCTCCAGTTCAAGTTTTCACCAGTATAGACACCCAAAAATTAGGAGCAGTCTGCCCTGTTTACTGACTGCTGTTCATGTGTTGCGTCAGTTGTTGGTATGACCATTTATTTTTCTTAAAGGTGATTCCTTGCAACTTGCCTACAAGTATTATTATCGAGCATTACTCTTGCGCCGCTTTCCTGTAAGAGATGCTCCGATGTGTAAAAATATAGAAACGTACGTCTCGAAATGAGAAGAAAGATTGTTACTGACTACAGGGTGTAACAGAAAGATATGGCACGTTTTCAGGAAACATTCCTCACATGTAGAGGGAGAAAATATGTTGTATGGACATGGACCCGGAAACGCTTTATTTTCCAGGTTAGATCTAACTTTCTACAACTCAGCAACACGTTAATCGTGGGAAATATGCAAAAGAGAAGGTATCATCACAGTATGAAACACTTTCCTAAACAAAATGTACATCTCCTACCGGAGTTCCACACACAAGGGTTTTCAAATGCCCCAATAAACAATAGTCTAGTGGGTTTAGATCCGGAGAGGGTGGAGGGCAAGGAATTGGTCCACCTCTGCCAATCCGCCTGTCACGAAATCCGCTATTTATAAGTCTACGAACTTTAACACTGAAATTAGGAGGAGCTCCATCGAGCACAAGGCACACGTTATGGCGCACTCGTTTAGCCACGTGTCCTAACAGAACAGGAAGAGTATTATCTAAGAAAGCATGGCAAGGTTCTCTGGTGTGAGTGGGTGGAAGAACATTGGGTTCTAACAAACAATCACCAATAATACCGGCACTAACGTTGACAGAAAATCGATGTTGTTGACGTGGTTGCATAACTTCGCGAGGATTCTCGACAGCCCATACGTGCTGATTGGTAAAACTTTCAACCTGATATCGTTGAAACGCAGCCACATCATTGAGTAGCACATTTTCTCTAAAGTGAGGGTTTATATTGTTAAATGTACTTCCACATCTACATCTACATAGTGCAAACAACTGTGAAGTGCATGGCAGAGGGTACGTCCCATTGTACTAGTTATTACGGCTTCTTCTCGTTCCTTCACATATGGAGTGCGGGAAGAATGATTAAGTGCCTCTGAGCGTGCTGTAATTAATCTCTTCTTGTCGTCACGGTGCCTATGTGAGCCAAAGGTAGGCGGTTGTGGTATATTCCATGAGTCATCAATTAAAGCTGGTTCTTGAAACTTTATAAGTAGGTTTTCTCGCGATAGTTCAGACCTGTCTTCAACAGTCTGCCAGTTAAGTCTCTTCATCATCTGTGACACAGTAGCGATCTCCTTTGTAGACTTATTACACTTCCCCAGTACTCTGCTAACAAACCGAAGTCTGTCACCCGTTTCCCCGTTTTACTCACTACTGAGCCTATATAACCATTCCATTTCACGTCCTCACAGAGTATTACACCCAGGTATGTGTAAGAGTTGGCTGAGTCCAACGGTGACTCACTCATATTATAGTCATACGATACTCCATTTTTTTTCGTTTTGTGAAATGCGCAATTTTACATCTTTGAACAAATTTAAACCAAGTTGCCAGTCTTTGCCCCACTTTGAAATCTTACCGAGACCTGACTAAATATTTACGCAGGTTCTTCCGGACAGTACTTCATTACAGACAAGTGCATCAGCATCAGAAACTCTGAGATTACTATTAATATTGTCCGCAAGGTCATTAATATACAACATGAACAATAGGGGTCCAAACGCAGGTCCCTGCGGCACACCCGAAGTCTCACGATACCTCTCAACCTAAGATAACCTGCTGCATCCTCCCTACCAAGAAATCCTCAATCCGGTCACAAATTTCACTTGACAGACCATATGATCGTAGATATGGCGCTAAGTGAACTGCTTTTCGCAAATCGAGAAATACTGCATCTACCTGACTGCCTTGGTCTAAGGCTTACAGTATATCATGTTACAAAAGTGTGAGTTGTGTTTCACACGATCGATGTTTCCGGAATCCCCGCTGGTTGGCATGGATGAGATCATTCCATTACAGATACCTTATTATGTTTGAGCTCAGATTACGTTCTAAGATTCTACAGCAAATCGATGTCAAGGATATTGGGCGGCAGCATTGTGAATGACGTCCACTACACAATTTGTAAACGGGTGTGACCTGTGCTTTCTTCCAAGTACTGGGCACGGTGTTTTGTTCGAGGTATCTAAGATGGATTGTAGTCACAAGACGGGATAACTCAGCTAGAAATTCAGTACACAATCCTATAGTGATTTTATCGGGCTGTGGAGTTATATACAATTTTAACGATTTCAGCGGTTTATCAACACCACTAACACTAGTGTCTGTTTCACTCATCTTTTCTGTGGTACGAGAATTACGTTGGGGCCATTCTTCTAGGTTTTTCTTTGTAAAGGACATTTGAAAACGGAGTAAATCATTCCAGCTTTTGCTTTGCTACCCTCAGTTTCAGTTCCTGTCTCATTCTCGATTGACTGGACACGAACTTTGGGGCACGAATAGCCATTACATACGACCAGAATGTCTTCTGTGAAAGATCATTGGACAGTATTCTTTTACGGGAGTCACTGAATGATTTACGCATTTAGCAGTCGCAGAAGCCTGCCCGTGCCGGAATATAAGGTGCTGATAGTGCCTGCATATGCTGTACATGGTGTGGATACAACAGGTCGACTTTACTTGTTGGAGCTAATAGTTTACGACGACTCTAGGGTTGTTAGCTGCACGAAGACGTTCTTTCTCCAGTTGAGGTGTCCTCGTCCTTGCTCCAGACCTGTGTCAATTAGCTTATTTTTTTCGTCTACGTGTGAGGATTGTTTCCTGAAAGTTTGGCCATACCTTCTTTTTTTTTACACCCTGTATAAATTTGCATGGAAACGCTACCTTACGGGCATGTGTTCAGTGTTACGTGTCAGACGATAGTGGTTGAATGTTCGAATTACGACGCTGTGGTGTACAGTAATTGGCGGGCAGCCTTTCGTCGTAAAGTAGCATTGCGCGCTCGGACCGAGCTTGAAATGACCCTAAGAGGCACGATGAAAGACATGTATCGAGCTGCCAAGGATTGCAACTTCCGTGGACTCCAGAGCGGTTGCCCGCGACACCTTGCTGTACCGCGAGCCAGAGACATTCGCCGTTGTTGCGGCTTATGTCCTTACTGGAGCCGCGACGGCAGGTTCAGAGGACGTACTGGTACTGATCGCGGCATGAAGCAGAACTGTGAGAAGGCGTCGCAGATCAGAGGGAACTGCAGAAGACACGAGATTTGAACACTCTGGGCTATCGAGGTCTTCTAGATTCCAGTAACACCGCGCTAGTGCCAGAGGCCGTAAACCATGAGTTACTTATTTTGAAGTAAAGTATAATTAGTAAGGGACTTAGATCTTAATTAGGAATTAGTAACTTAACTAGTACCAGGCGTAGTAGTATAAAACAGGAAACTTCCTATAGATGGTGCCAGCCGTCAGAGTAAAGCCCGTAAGACCGCGTCTGCAGCGCCATCTGCTTCCTGTAACGGCTGACGACGAATGTCAGCACACAGTAAACCAAGTTCCATACATCGGTATGTTTTGAAACTAGTAAACATGTCTAGTTTTGTGCCTACGAACTACGATTTGCGAACGGAACTGGCTTTCTGTTATCATTTGAAGAAAACTGCTGCAGAATCGCATCGAATGCTTTTCGAAGATTTCGGCGAACATGCTCTTAGGGAAAACACAGTGTTTCGAGTGGTCCAAACAGTTCAGAAGTGGCGATTTTGATGTAAGAAACGACGAGCGCGGGAAACCACTGAAAAAGTTCGAAGACAACGAATTGCAGGCCTCATTGGATGAATATGATATTCAAATTCAACGGGAACTCGCTGATCAATTGAATGTGACGCAAAAACCGTTTCTCTTCCATTGAAAGCTATGCGAAAGGTGCAGAGAGTGGGAGATGGGTTCCACATGAACTGAATGAAAGACAGCAAGCAAATGGAAAGACCGGTTGTCAAATGCTGCTCGCCAGATACAAAAGAAAGTCGTTTCTCCATCGAATAGTGGCAAGTGATGAAAAATGGATATATTTTGAGAATCCTAAAGGTTGTAAATCATGGGTGAATCCAGGCAAACCATCGACATCCAGTGCAAGACCAAATCGCTTTGGAAAGAAGACAATGCTCTATATTTGGTGGGATCAGAAGGTTGTCATCTACTATGAGCCGCTAAAACCTGGTGAAACCGTTAACACTGATCGCTACCGACAGCAACTGACCGACTTAAATCGAGCATTGTGTGAAAAAGGACTGCAATAAGGGAATAGGCAACACAAAGTCACACTGCTCCACTATAGCGCCCCGTCACACACAGCAGAGAAACGATCGAGTAGTTCAGTTGTAGCTAGGGCATGCGGCTTATTCTCCAGATTTGGCTCCGTCCGATTATCATCTGTTTGCGTCAATGGGACATGCTCTCGCTGAACAATACTTCAGTCAGTATAAAAATGTACGAAAATTGCTGGATGACTGCTTCGCTTCAAAAGAAGAACTGCTTTTTGGTGTGCCATTCATAGCCTGCCGGACATGTGGAAGAAATGTATAAATAGCAATTATTGTTTATCACAGTCAAACAACAGACGAGTAATTATTGCAGCCAAATTCCGGTTTCATACTCTACACCAGGTTTGTTTTAGTCAGTAAGTAGTATTTTATGAATTAGCTGGAAACTTTTTCTTTAAGTACTAGCCAATTAAAATTATACAGTAATAGGTACTATAAACAATAAGAATATATTGCCTGCTGAGCTATCTATGGCTGTAGCCTCCAATTTAAGCCAGTTGTAAGGATACAAATATAGCCCTGTCCCGAACATATCGAATCTGCCTTTATGCGTCTTTGATTCAGGGAATTGGCGTCGTTGGCGGGGGAATCCCATTGCATTAAAATGGTACTGCTTGGCGCCCGAAGTCCTTCCGGTGCTTTCACTAAGAGACGGTAGCAAGTGTGCGCGTCGAGAGCGATCGTATATAAGATTTCTTGAATTAAAGAACTGGGGGTATTGAGAGAGCCAGCGAGTAACTCCTGAATTAAAACCGACCGTAAAACACGAACCAGCAGTGGCAAACTCGATTCACACGGTTTTAACCGCGTGATTGCGGTTGCAGAGCGAGTGTGTTGCTTGTGTTTAAAGTATAATAAATCGAATGTTGTCATATAAACGTGAACTTCATTTAACTTTATCGTAATAATGATAGTATTTTTGTGGGAAATATGATCAGAATTAGTGGAGTTGTAGACAAGGCACGTGTCAGAACACACGGTTAAGAACTTTGTCGAGCTGACACGTGTACCTCAGTTGTAAGCTCGCCCTCCTCGCTGCCATAATCATCAAGTCTAGTTGCCTACTAACCCTAAAACACCAGAGTTGGCTTAATAAAAAGGAGGAGCGGGCCACACAGTCTAAGCAGGATACGCGCAGATGTGAAGCCTCCAAATTCGGCGGCCAGTAGCAATATCACGGTGTGTGCCATAAACCTATACTCATGGACTTAAGTATAAGTGAAGCCTCCAAATTCGGCGGCCAGTAGCAATATCACGGTGTGTGCCATAAACCTATACTCATGGACTTATACTTTACAAGCCACCAGCTGTCACCATCGCTCGCAAAGGAGTAGCATGCTCAGGACGTTCACCGACAGAGCACCAGCCGCGTCACATTCAAACAGTTTATCTCATGAGCAACGCCACCTCCGTACCGTATTCCTGAAAAATGGATATTCCGAACCGGAGATTCGCTGTACCTAACAACCAGCGCCTGTTATATAACATGAGAAGCTGCAAACAAGTGAAAGAGGAATGGGCTTCTCTGAAATACGTCAGCTGATTTCCTCGAAAATAGGAAGATTACTCGAGTAATCAAAGTTCAATGCTTCTTCTATCCGCTTGTGTAACTCAGAGCACTTCTAAGTTCGATGAAAGGCAATCTTGGTTTGAGAAGATTCCTTGTAGCTCCGGGAAGTCGTGCACAGGGCAAACATATCCCACCGAGTAATACAGATGCGTCGAACATCGATGACACAGAAATCTGCAGTGGCCTAGTACCGTCTCAGTACGGGGCACAACGTGGTCTACTAAAATACCAAAATTCTCTCGTCGATGTCTTCGTACTGGAACAACATAATTAAAGAAGGCACCGAAATTCGGAGCTAGACTAATCTTCTGAACAGAGAGCGAGAATCCCAACTTTGCACAGCAAGGGATCTCGCGCTAGCCGAGTTAAAATCGCAACGACCACAAAGAAGAACTGTTGATCATAACAAGGGATGACGCTTTGTTGGCGACGTAGATATTCGGATGACACCGACGAGAGTGAACACGCGCCAGCGCTGACACGTGTATTCACTGAATGGCAGGCGGCACCGGAGAGAGTGCGCTGGTGCGACTCACGGCATCGAACACTATGAACGGCGGCCTTTGCACCTGCAGCGAACCACTTGGTTCGTTGTCCGACAGGTGACGTAGCTGCACTTCTCGCTAAGGATCAGGAAACCTTCGCTACTGGTCACTGAGTCTTGCGCGTTTGCGCCTGCGCGTTTCCTGCTTAGACTTGCGGTTTCAGTCATGCAGCTCAGCAGTGTGTTGCGCCTATGAAATATTGTGGGAATTTCCCGACATCCGACGTCTCGCCAGAAAACCATTTCTACAACTGGTCCGTCGGGAAAGCCTCAAGCAACACATACTTCAGTGTTATTTATTTTTAATACCAGTACGAGAATAATAATTACTCGTCAACTGCATCTCGATTTGTATTACTGTTTTTAACCAATCATATATTGTATTAGCCGTCTTCAGTGCGTTTATGAGTACTGTGCTTTGTCCATTACTCTCCCAGCACTGGTAATACACCTGTGGACTCTTCTATCACAGTAAAATACGTTAGGGAGGCGTAAAGTGGAACTCTGACAAAACTGACCGTGGAAATGTGATGAAATCTTATGGGACTTAACTGCTAAGGTCATCAGTCCCTAAGCTTACACACTACTTAACCTAAATTATCCTAAGGACAAACACACACACCCATGCCCGAGGGAGGACTCGAACCTCCGCCGGGACCAGCTGCACAGTCCATGACTGCAGCGCCCAAGACCGCTCGTCTAATCCCGCGCGGCTAAAAACTGACCGTTACGCTACAGAGCTGACGTGACACTGGGATCAGGCTAATGATTTACTCTTCGTGCTTCGATTCGTGCCGTTTATCTTGTGTATGAGAATAACAGTTACTCGTCTTTTGCAAGTGATTTTTTACCATTTTGAACCAAATAAGTTTCACCTAATTGTATAAGGTATTCTCGGTCGCTTTCACAGGGATAATTGACACCTTACGTTAGACTATGGAGTTCATTACAGTATTTCAAAGAATGTTCTGCAGGTCTTGGTTTTTCAATGTTTTTTTCCTCTCAGTGTTACTCCTGGCGCCCTTCTGTTTTACGTTAGCGTAAAAAAGCTTTTGAGTACATTTCGACGTTTATTAATGCTGTCATTTTTCTAAAATTTACAGTGACTCATGACCGGTAAAAACACACCGTGAACCGTGAAGAATGCGACAAGCCGATTCCAACTTATTAAGAACGTAAAGACTGGAGTGACTCTTGTTGGTCACTTTCTAAAACCAAAGTATATCACTGCTTCGTGTACTGCTCTGTAGAAGAGAATCTCTGACTTTATTTACGGATGTTGTCGCAATCATTTAGTTATTTTAATTTCCTGTCAAACACCGCATTCCTTTAGCTCGTTTACCCATCGTAAAATCTATGACAATAAAATCGCAATGATTCGTTTTGAGGAAGCCATCTTGAAGGAAATCCACAGACAGAACATTGTGTTAGACATCATTTCGCAATACAAACAGGGAAGCTAAAGTCACCTTCTGTGCGGCTAGAAATAAATACCTGTACGTCTGATATGGCTCGAGGCCAGTTGGAGCGGCGGGCGCCGCCAGCTGGTACCACGCGGGACCGACAGGTGGCAGCACCTGCAGCGCCGGCCACTGGTAGGCGGCCGCTGCGTCGTCAGCGCTGGGCGCCACCCGCATCTTGAATGTGGCGCCGTCGGGTGTCATTCCACTGTACACTGGACAAAGGAAACAGCACCGTGTCAAAAAGTCCGACGTTTTGAAGCAATAACTGTGTTCTATAACGGCGCGTTGGTAAGGAAGCGGCAAATACATCGTTACATTTGTTTGAATCAAAAGTTATTTCACGTGTAAAAGGCAGATGTATCGGAACAGAGGCGCTTACAAAGGAATTGGTTGGTGTATCAACGTTAAAATAATACACACAGAACTATTTATTAAAGGACATCTTCTGACACAATGAGCTGCATTTGAAACTTTTATTAACCACATCGGTATTCGGGAGTAATGTCATACAGAAGAACAATTTACAACTGCCATGCATGTCACTGTTACAAGGATACATATCGTAAGGACACTTAATGGTTCTGTTGTTACATAAACAGTTCTTGTGTTGTAGAAATTGATATACCATCATACACAAAAGTATCCCAACGACCTGAACTGTGTTTCTACAGATTTGTATCCAAGCCACGTAATGTAACACTCTTTCAGGTCCTCTGCTCTCTTTACCGTATTGTCGTTTGACTATACAAAACGACTGCTGCAATAGGCCACAAGAGGTAACCACTCCGTATGGCTGTTAATCCAGATTCATATTAATATCACGATAATTCAAATATCAGAAAACATGTTACTAGAGATGACACACACATTACGGTTCTTTACTCGAATTACAATAAATGACATTTCAGAAAGTAAACTTCAAACTTGAAATTAGATTATGAACATTTTTGTACTGGACTGGGACCCGCAAGACCAGTCCAGAAACTATTGTTCCTATTAACTAATCACGAAAAATCTTAAAAATGATATCAATCACAAATAACAAATGTGCTCTGGTCTAAACTTGAAAAGACACAGCATAAAATTTTGTGCTATACTGGGATTTCAACCCAGCACATAACCCTACTGTTAACCTAGCACAATCAAATGTTAGCTACCAAAAAGTTTCACCAGTAGCGAGATGACAAACTGAAATATCGAGAAGGGAAACTTTTGCCTTTCCCAGATTTGAACATGGCACGTATCGTCGTTGCCTTCTAACCACGAACAGGCGTTAAAAATCGCTTTATTTCATCAACAACGAAATATGCATGTAGCTAAACCGGAAATAACGCGACGAAAATTGGAAATTTCTGTGCTAGTTGGGAGCTGAAGCCTACACATGCGTTGTTGACTACACACAAAACGGCTTTGACTTTTTTCACCATCAACTAAGAATGGCGTATTTGAATCCAAGGGCGGATTAAAGGGGGTCGGAGGGGGCGACCTCCCTCCCCCCCCCCCCCCGTCCCCGAGAATTGAAACTAAATTAAAATTTTAAAAAATGACTGAGCACTATAGGACTTAACTTCTAAGGTCATCAGTTCCGTAGAACTTAGAACTACTTAAACCTAACCAACCTAAGGACATCACACACATCCATGCCCGAGGCAGGATTCGAACCTGCGACCGTAGCGGTCGCACGGCTCCAGACTGTAGCGCCTAGAACCGCCCGGCCACCTCGGATGGCTAAATGTAAATCAAATAGCAATTTTAGTAATCTGCGCCAAAGTTAAGCACTCGAATTTTGGGGTCTTGGTCAGCGGATTTGTTCATTTAATTGAGTATTCCCCAAGCCTCCTTACTTTGTGGGCCCAGGAGAGTGTACTACGTGTACTACCTGTCCCTCTCCTGCAACAACTGTGGACGCCAGATGTCAGCAGGGCTTTCCGACCTGCCACAGCAGCACGCGCGCCTCGTGTCCCTTAGGGCACTGCCTGCTTTGGTCCCATTGTTCTCATTGCTACTATTGTTAGAATGCTTACAAAACAATTCTTCCAGACTGCACAACTGAGTGTTTGCAGTTTTGCAACCCAGAAATTTTTCCTTCAATTAGATCTTTGATGTTGACCCTTTCTTCTCTCCTGTGTCAACTGCAACAGCAGAAAAATCATTCTCAACACTCAAACTCACTAAGAATTGGTTGAGAAACCGTTGTGGTCTATATCGCTTAACAGGGACTGCTTTTTGCATGTCCAAAGAGACATCATTATAAAGTAATAAAAAATTATAGGTAGCTATATTGAGAATGTCGGATAAAACAGAAAATATATGTTTTATTAAGTACAGATAATGTTTAATATAATGATAGTTATTGTTCTGTGATGTAAAAAGATTGAGTAATTAGCATTCACACACTTAGATTACAATTTTGTATAAAAACTGAAAAAAGTGGGAGTCAGATGCTAATGTGCATGAAAAATGCCAAATATACACGGTATCATTGTGAACAGGATTGAAAATAAAAATCAGAAAAAGATATTTGAGTATCTATTTAAGACTTCACAATTATTATCAAATATTATTTTCAAAATATGAGTAATTTATATAGGGTGGTCCATTGATCGTGACTGGGCTAAATATCTCACGAAATAAGCGTCAAACAAAAAAACTACAAAGAACGAAACTTGTCTAGCTTGAAGGGCGAAACCAGATGGTGCTATGGATGGCCCGGTAGATGGCGCAGCCATAGATCAAGCGGATATCAACTGAGTTTTTTTTTTTAAATATAAACCTCCATTTTTTTTACACATTCGTGCTATACGTAAAGAATACATGGAAGAATCCAGGAGATACTAGAAGGTATCAGATAGATCATATAATGGTAAGACAGCGATTTAGGGACCAGGTTTTAAATTGTAAGACATTTCTAGGGGCAGATGTGGACTCTGACCACAATCTATTGGTTATGAACTGTAGATTAAAACTGAAGAAACTGCAAAAAGGTGGGAATTTAAGGACATGGGACCTTGATAAACTGACTAAACCAGAGGTTGTAGAGAGTTTCAGGGAGAGCATAAGGCAACAATTGACAGGAATGGGGGAAAGAAATACATTAGAAGAAGAATGGGTAGCTTCGAGAGATTAAATAGTGAAGGCAGCAGACGATCAAGTAGATAAAAAGACGAGGGCTAGTAGAAATCCTTGGGTAACAGACGAAATATTGAATTTAATTGATGAAAGATGAAAATATAAAAATGCAGTAAATGAAGCAGGCAAAAAGGAATACAAACGTCTCAAAAATGAGATCGACAGAAAGTGCAGGGATGGCTAGAGGACAAATGTAAGGATGTAGAGGCTTATCTCACTAGGGGTAAGATAGATACTGCCTACAGGAAAATTAGAGAGACCTTTGGAGAAGAGAGAACCACTTGTATGAATATCAAGAGCTCAGATGGAAACCCTGTTCTAAGCAAAGAAGAGAAAGCAGAAAGGTGGAAGGAGTATATACAGGGTCTATACAAGGGCGAAGTACTTGAGGGTAATATTATGGAAATGGAAGAGGGTGAAGATGACGATGAAATGGGAGATACGATACTGCGTGAAGAGTTTGACAGAGCACTGAAAGACCTGAGTCGAAACAAGACCCCGGGAGTAGACAACATTCCATTAGAACTACTGACAGCTTTGGGAGAGCCAGTCATGACAAAACTCTACCATCCGGTGAGCAAAATGTATGAAACCGGCGAAATATCCTCAGACTTCAAGAAGAATATA
Organism: Schistocerca serialis cubense; assembly: GCF_023864345.2. NCBI lineage: Eukaryota > Metazoa > Arthropoda > Insecta > Orthoptera > Acrididae > Schistocerca > Schistocerca serialis. Next base: position 598,889,377 of record NC_064644.1, on the reverse strand, counting down.
ATAATTCCAATCCCAAAGAAAGCAGGTGTTGACAGTGTGAAAATTACACAACTATCAGTTTAATAAGTCACAGCTGCAAAATATTAACGCGTATTCTTTACAGCCGAATGGAATAACTGGTAGAAGCCGACCTCGCGGAAGATCAGTTTGGATTCCGTAGAAATCTTGGAACACGTGAGGCAATACTGACCTTACGCCTTATCTTAGAAGAAAGATTAAGCAAAGGCAAACCTACGTTTCTAGCATTTGTGGACTTAGAGAAAGCTTTTGACAATGTTGACTGGAATACTCTCTTTCAAATTCTGAAGGTGGCAGGGGTAAAATACAGGGAGCGAAAGGCTATTTACAATTTGTCCAGAAACCAGATGGCAGTTATAAGAATCGAGGGACACAAAGGAAGCAGTGGTTGGGAAGGGAGTGTGACAGGGTTGTAGCCTCTCCCCGATGTTATTCAATCTGTATATTGAGCAAGCAGTAAAGGAAACAAAAGAAAACTTCGGAGTAGGTATTGAAATGCATGGAGAAGAAATAAAAACTTTGAGGTTCGCCGATGACATTGTAATTCTGTCAGAGACAGCAAAGGACTTGGAAGAGCAGTTGAACGGAATGGACAGTGTCTTGAAAGGAGGATATAAGATGAACATCAACAAAAGCAACACGAGGATAATGGTATGTAATCGAATTAAGTCGGGTGATGCTGAGGGAATTAGATTAGGGAATGAGACAAAGTAGTAAAGGAGTTCCTAACCTAACCTAACCTAACCTAACCTAACCTAATTGCTATTTGGGGAGCAAAATAACTGACGATGGTCGATGTAGAGAGGATATAACATGTAGACTGGCAATGGTAAGGAAAGCGTTTCTGAAGAAGAGGAATTTGTTAACATCGGGTATGGATTTAAGTGTCAGAGAGTCGTTTCTGAAAGTATTTGTATGGAGTGTAGCCATGTATGGAAGTTAAACATGGACGATAAATAGTTTGGACAAGAAGAGAATAGAAGCTTTCGAAATGTGGTGCTACAGAAGAATGCTGAAGATTAGATGTGTAGATCACGTAACTAATGAGTCGGTATTGAATAGAATAGGGGAGGAGTTTGTGGCACAACTTGAGCAGAAGAAGGGATCGGTTGGTAGGACATGTTCTGAAACATCAAGGGATCACCAATTTAGTATTGGAGGGCAGCGTAGAGGGTAAAAATCGTAGAGGGAGACCAAGAGATGAATACACTAAGCAGATTGAGAAGGATGTAGGTTGCAGTAGGTACTGGGAGATGAAGAAGCTTGCACAGGATAAAGTAGCATGGAGAGCTGCATCAAACCAGTCTCAGGACTGAAGACCAAAACAATAGCAACAACGTAAAGAAATATGAATGTTTTAGTTGGACCACTTTTTTCGCTTTGTGATAGATGGCGCTATAATAGTCACAAACGTATACGTACGTGGTATCACGTAACGTTCCGCCAGTGAGGACGGTATTTGCTTCGTTGTTGGAGGGGAGGGAAAATACTTTCAACGTGGTACACCTTAGAAAATACGGCAAGATTTATCAAAGTAATTTTTTTTATTATATCTAGAGAATTCTCTCTTAATACCGCTTGGAGGCTGTTGAGCTTCATTTTCAAATTCCAGGCTTCTGTCTTCGTAAGACATTTGCTACACCGTATCCCCAGAAGTTTGATGCTATCTGCTTGCTCCACTGGACCGGTTTCAACGAATCCTATCTCTCTGCCTAACAGCAAAATGCTAGATTTACCGACCCTGATTTTAACTTCAGAACAGTAACTGTAAGCTTGAATCACGTCCTCTATTTTCATAAGATCGGTTGAATCAGTCATCTGCACTACCAGGTCATATCTACATAAATATTTGTAGCCTCCACTTTCAGTTCCAGGAAGCCTGACAAATAATTATCATAGAAGAGCCTCGATTGATATCGAGTACAGCAGCATCGAGAGGGCACAACCTCGTCGTATCGACCCTAGAGTTGGAATTCTCGCTGTACATTATGCATTTACAAGAATTTTGAAATTACGTACGCGTTTAGCCTCCAGATAATATTTACAAAAAATAGGCTCATTTCCATTTTTGACACGACGTGTATGAGGTAGTTATGATGGACTCTGTGAGAAGCTTTGTTCATATGGTTCAAATGGCTCTGAGGACTACGGGACTTAGCATCTGAGGTCATCAGTCCCCTAGAACTTAGAACTACTTAAACCTAACTAACCCAAGGACTTCACACACATTCATGCCCGAGGCAGGATTCAAACCTGCGACCGTAGCGGTCACGCGGTTCCAAGAAGCTTTGTCCGTGGCTGACGACACGATGGCCACCCTGCAGTTCGATGCCGAAACGACAGCCGCCACATCCCGGTATTCCTCCAGAGCTCGCTGTATTGTCCGCCTGGGGACGGCTCACGTCTCATATTGGACGATAAGACGACCAGCAGTTGCGTTCAATCGAACGACCTGTTCCCTAGTAACCAGCGTGTAGTCAGCGTTTAGAAGCGACACGGGACGCATGTTCTGCAAATCACTCGCGCAGCCCAGTTTAGGAAGCACCACTATAAGCCCTGTTAGGCAGATGTATGTATTTCGTCGAGCACAGCGGACAACGAATTGCCGATTAAATTCCAGTACTTTAAGTAAGACTACTGGTAACCCGTCGGGTCCAGGGAATTTTTTCCGTGGGCTTCCTTTCAACGCTTCGAACAGTTCCTCTTCAGTAATTTGAGTTCCCAGTTCTGCATACTCAGCTTACATCACAGTTGGTTCAATGCAGATTAAAAATGCCATACTTGTGTCGTCGTCACTCCTCTGAAGTAAGCATGTGCAAACTTTATGACGTCCTATTGGCAGGTGAGTTATCTTCCATAACCATTTCGGAGAGAGCTTATATGGAGACGGCGATCTCTCTTGAATTCGGCCAGAAGGTGGAAAAGCGCTGTTTCTCGATCCCTCTATTTGCTGGCGTTTCAGAGCGATTATTTTGGCCTTCATCCGTGGCACACTGGCGGTGTCTGCGCGTAGTTCTCTTAGAAACTGGAAGTAGAATTGAATTGTATGCCATCCCCACAGTTTCTTTTCAGAAGCTAAGCTTTTTAGTAAAGATCGTATTTTAGGTTTTGCGTGTGCTACCCACCATTCCAGCTTAGTTGTGTAGCGTCGATTGTTCGTTAGGCAAATTTCCCAACTTCGCTTAAACTCGTGCTAAAGCTCAGCGTCCACCACATGTGACGTACTGAATTTCCAAATACCTCTGTCCCTAAATGCCCTTTGCTTTGGCGTGCTTAGCCACAACTGCCAAATGGTCAGAGTAAGTGACTGGATAAGTTTGGGCGCTAGCTACACTGTTCTTCAATCTACTAGAGCCGTAGATTCCGTCTGTCCTACTCATGGAATGGCTAGTAATATAAGTGAACCGAGATTCCCTCTCGGATGGCTGTGCCAGGTGTCCATGAGGCGCAGCCCTTTCACTAAGTCTCTCATTTCCACACATATGTTAGGATTGGGTGTTTGGTCGGCGGCGGAAAGAAAGTTGAAATCACCAGGAAGGATGGTGTTCACTTACGCGGGATTGATTAACTCAACTGTGCTTTCCTGACAGAAAGTAGTTCTGATACTAAAATGTAAACTTTCACGGCCGGAAATATCATGTCCATTATAATTATCCGGGCTGTTATGCCGTGGTCGGTTGATGAATTCTGAGGTGATTCCCAACGTTTCGTCTCCGACTGCGGGAGACATCTTCAAGGGGGTCCGTAGCTTGATGGAAGGTCCAACACACACACTGGCTCGCCACTGACTGCCGCTAAATTCCGTGTCCCCGCGCTCCCGCGCCGCGGCGTGACGTCACGTTTTTGAAAACGTCAGTGCAATTGGCCGCTGTCCGTCGCCATCGATCGCCGTTGCCATCACCCAGTAGTGGACGAGTGGTACACATCTTCTTTAACACCGGCATCCATATACCGTTTAATTTGACGCCCTCCTCCTTCCGGTTGAAATTATTTGGGTGTTTAGCGATTTCGATTGCCTCCCTGTAGAGCCTTTCGTAGTATCCGCTCGTGGCCGCTAGTACTTGCGTCTCCTCGAAACGATTATTGTGGTTCCCTGGCTGGAAAGTATGCTCCGCAACAGCTGATCGTTCCGTTTCTCCTCTTCTACAATTTCCCTTGTGCCCTTCCAAACGTTTAGAAACAGTTCTTTTAGTGGTACCCACATAAACATCACCACAGCTGCATGGGATCCTATACACTCCAGATTTTTCCAATGGTTTGCGAGCGTCCTTGGCGGGCCTAAGGTATTCCTGTATCTTCCTGGTGGGCTTGTAAATTACGGTAATATTCCGCTTCGTCAAGATCCTCCCTATTCTTTCCGTTACATTTTTAACAAACGGCAGGAAAACCTTAGATTTTGCAGTAGCCTGTACGTCAGTATGATTTCTGCGTTGCTGCCTCAACGCACGTTTTATTTCGGCGGACGAATATCCGTTCTTCGTTAGTGCATTGTGGAGATGTTCCATCTCAGCGTCGAGCAACTCAGGTTCACAAATATTTCTAGCTCTGTCCGCTAACGTCTTGATTTCCTGCCATTGGCTTTGAGCACTATGGGACTTAACTTCTAAGTTCATCAGTCCCCTAGAACTTAGAACTACTTAAACCTGACTAACCTAAGGACATCACACACATCCATGCCCGAGGCAGGATTCGAGCCTGCGACCGTAGCGGTAGCGCGTTTCCAGACTGTAGCGCCTAGAACTGCTCGGCCACCGCGGCCGGCCTGTTCGCTCACAACTAACTCTGCACTGACATCAAACGGGAGAGAAGCTGCTTTGATATCATGTGTTTTGAATCTCCCACAGTGCTATCCGATGTCAACATACAACACAAATATCGCCACTGGTGTGTGATTCAGTTTGTCACCATACTTTTTTTTATTTAGGGTTGCGTAACTTCTGCCTACCCTGTATTTCAGGACTATTCACTTTATACTAATTGTTTAAACTTGTAAAGCACGGTTTCGCGGCATGTTTGGCTTCTATTTTAAAGAGCCTGCCAATTGAGATTTTTCAACATTTTCGTGGCCCTCCCCTGTGAGCAGACCGTTGATATCGCCCTTTTTTTGTATGTGTATAATATACTCTCTTAGCCATATTTCATATAGGTCTAACACACTCATGTAATATTCTAAGATTGGCCGCACAAATTATTTGTAAGCACCTTTGTAGACTGACTGCATTTTCCCAGTATTCTGACAATGAACCAAAGTCTACACCTGCCTCAACAACTGGGGCTGTTTGATCGTTCCATTTCACATGCCTACAGGTATTTGCATGAGTTGACAACTGTTCTAACTCATAGAACTTGTATTCATAGGATACTACTTTTTTCTTTGGTGAGGTTCATTATTTTACATTTATCGACATTTAAAGCATGCTGCCGATATTTGCACACACTTTGAACTATTATCAAGATCTAACTGGATATTTGTGCAACTTTTCTCAAGCACAACTTCATTACAAATACCTGCGGCTATGCGCAAAGTCTGTGATTATTATTAATTGAGTCGTGAACAACAATGGTGCTAACACATATTCGTGCGGCATACTTGAGGTTACTTCTTTCCATTCGAGATGATCTGACGTGTCCCCCTCCCCCCCCCCCCCCCCCCAACCCCTACCGAAAAGTCTCGAATCCAGTCAAATTTTCTTTGATACCCCATATTATCCAACTTTTGGCAGTAAACATTGGCGTGGTAGCGAGTCAAGTGCTTTCCAGAACACGAGAAATACTGCATCTACGTTACAGCATTGGACCGTGACTTTCAGAATGTCATGAGCCAGAAGCGCAAGTTGGGTTTCGCATGATGGATGTTCGAAGCCGGGTGGCACGGAGGAGGTCATTCCGTGTCTGAGCTGAGCGTGTGTCGGGACTCACGTCGGGTCGGCCAGTCTGGAGCGGAGCCCGGGGAGGCGGCGCCGGCGCCGTCGTCTGTGTCGTCGACGCCGACGGCCAGCCCCACGGTGAGGTCCCTGGAGGAGGGCTCCTCGGAGGGCGCGCGCTGGACCGCCGGCGCCCTCCGGTACCCCGGCCTGCGAGAAACGAGAAAGTCGTCAGCGCCACAGCTTCACCGTATCTCTGTGGTAGCGTAAGGTCGTCGGCACACGGACCCTGCTGTCGAACGTTAATGTTGAGCGTGCCAAGTTGAACGTGCTGCTGAACGTTCAGGAACGATGCGACTTGTGCATACGGTACGTGGGCCACAACGTGGTAAACGCGATCGCAACGCACTCCAGCGGCAGTTGAGGGATGCTTCTAGTTCGTAAATCACACTGTTTACTCAACGGGCGAGCGTAAAATTCCCACGTTAGCTCTATTAAAACGCACATTTTCTCCTTCGTCCACAAAAAGGAAAGTACCATGTCCAGTCAATAAGGACAGAGGCTTATAAAAGTTCCATTACAAACAGTGCGGTACAAATTTGGAATGCTTCTCCGCATAAGATAAACATTATCTCATCATTCCCACATTTTAGTAAAATCACAAGGTCAGTCTTACTTGATAACTGTTCCTACCCAGTAGCAGAATCTTTGCAACATGTGAATCACGAAGCGTAAAAGAAAAAGGAGCAAAATATCTTTATACAAGTAGCACAAGCTGTCCTGTAGATTAAGCCAATCGAACAAAGTAACCCCTCAAAAAAGGAACTTATATTTACATAATATCAAATATTACAGTATATACTTATATTAAACTAATAATAAAGTGTCAGAACCTAATAAAAACGCGAATGTTAAGAAAAAAAAAATTGGGAGTGTCAAGGTGCCAACCACCGCCGTCAATGCCATTCTTATTAGAGAACAGTGATGCTACTCATTACCCTAAACCAACAACACATACAGTGCATCTAATCACATTATCTTAGCCCATGCTGAAAACCTTAATCGTAGACATCTTACAAATTGACATTTAATTAATACAAATTGTACCAAGAACAACGCGTTTTGGGTGGATCTTCAGTGTGTCGCTGCCTTCAAATAGCCTACTCTCATAATACGCAAGTTACAACAATTGTTTTGCCACGAGTATGATGTTTCTCATTATTTTATTGGAACGAATCACACAGTTAACAACGGGTTTTCCAGTATTCTTAATTTGCTGGTGCTCAGAAACGGCATATATACGTATAGGCTTGAAATGAACGCCAATATGGCGCCTCACAACTCTGTACTGAAGGGAGACGGCGTGCATGTGACGTAGGTGGCGTTGTGTCATCTCATTGGTCAACGCTCAGACGCACGCTCAGAATATCTGATATGCCAGATATTGCTCTGCACTTTCGGAAAGACCCCCGAACGTGCTATTCCACGGTATGACGTCAGAAACTCGGCACGCTCAACGCTCAACGTTCGGATGCACGGTCCGTGTGCCGACGGATTTAGAGCTATGAAAGCAACCACTGTCGGACTGCTGTTAGTTCTCTGCATCATTTGAATGGTATGCCATTACGAACACACAAGTCACTTTGTGGCCAGCAAAGATCCAAACGCATCTCCTCAACCCAATATTACAGTTTTTATATATAAAATTGGCGTTCAATAAGTAAGGCAACACTTTTATATAGGCCAATTTTAGTTGAAAAAAATGCGGTATTTGTTAAGGGACATCGTCGAATATTCGCACTTCAGTTCCTTTAGTTTCATGGTGTTGCAGTATGTGGCGGCGCCACACGCTGAAACGTCTTTATATAAATTTTCTACTTATATTGCTGAGTGAAACCAACGTACTGTCTCTTTGCTAGTCTTTATCATTTCAAATCTGACCTACATAAATTGCCCTGACAAACAGAACTCAAACTTTTGGTATTCATTAATTACTCACAATATTCAACGGTAACGCGATCTGACTGTTTTCAAATTAACTCAAAAGAATGGTCCTGAATAAGAAGAAATCCTAACAATAACCTATACGTTTCATAAGACACTTACCTCACAAAAAAATATCATTATACGAACTACAGTGATACAGCAAGCACCAACACAGCCAGCTCAGTAAAAGATTCTAACTATTGAAGGCTCTAACTACTGATAGGCATATGGTTATGAAAGGAAAGATTTTGTTGCCCAGCAAACAATGTATTTTTACCTCAATAATGTGACATCCAGTTAAAAAACATATAATCGTCCGTGACATCCAGATCCAAAAATTATATAATCATGAATAATATTTAATCTCCAAGTCGGACATGTCCAGATCGTCCGCTCGCGCTGCTACTGCAAACCTCCAACACTGCTAATTATTAACCACTAACCACCCTCACTGCTGACTAATCACATCCAACCTCAATCACTACTGGCTGTTCACCTCCAATTTCCATCCCGCTGGCGATTGACTTCCAACTGCCATCATCGCTGACTTAACTTCCAACTGGGAGTCCGACCAGCCACAGAGTGCGCACAGCGCTGTCAGAGTTACTAATGTAGAGCGCTACATAGCGCTGCCAACATACAAATACATAAACCGTCTACGTACAACGTAGCCATCAAAATGGGCCTTGTAAGGGAGGTCAGTTCCAAGTCGGGAGCTGTCATTGAGTTCGTTTTGGCAGAAAACCAGAGCATCGCAATTATTCATAGGCGCTTGCAGAATGTCTGCGGAGACTTGGCTGTGAAAGAAAGCACGGTGAGTGGTTGAGTGTGGTGTTTGTTCTGTCTCCTACGTGGCGGCCAACCGCACACAGCTGTGAATCCTGCAATGTTGGAACGTGAGGACACTCTCATTCCAGGTGATCGACGGATGACAATGAAACAACCCACTGCTGAAATGGACGTCTGCTGGTTGTGCTGGCACACTCGTCCACCAGTTGGGTAATCAAAGGCGTGTGTGCCCGTTGGGTTCCTCACCGCGTAGCAGAAGACCATAAACAGTGTCCATCTGTCTGGCCCAATGGAGGATGCACTCCACTGGAAGTGGTAAGTCAGTGATGCACAGGCTACTGATGCACCAAGACGTTGGTTCCGACATCGACCAGTAGAGTGTTACCCCGTGGATATACAGGCCCTCCCACTGAGATGGCGTAAGGCCATATCATTGAACGGAGATTATGTTAAAAAACACGTACTTTCAGGAGAAACATGTGGTGATTACTTATGGAACGCCCCCTCGTGTATATCTCAAAAAGGACTTTATGTGAATTTTTAAACTTGTATTCATACAGACTTCGTCGCGATGTCGTCTCGAAGGCAAATAGATCAAGTTTTGACTCATATTGCACAGTGACGCAAGTAGAGAATCGCCCCACCGCAAGCGCTAGCGGCAATCGCAAAAAAGCCTTTACCGACCCGGTGCGCGCTCGCTGTGTGTTTTCCGGTGAAGAGTCAGAGTGTGTGACAACTGTGCAATTTTCGTACAGAACGTAGTAAAGATCCTTCCAGCAGGCATACTATTAACGAGTCGTGTAAGTATTTTGTTGAAACCGGATGTTAAGCAAGACATAACAAATCCTCAGGTCAATTCCTTTTTTGTCTTTCGGTGTCGTGATCTCCTGACCTTCATTGCTTACATGTTCCGCCCTCACAATCATATTCTGCACATCAAGACGCTTCATTTGAACCCAAACTCGTTAAGATAAAGTCAACGTGGTATGAATTCATGTAAACGATATGCAAATAACTAATAAATAACGAGTAAGAGCACCGTGATTGAAATACTCGAGGCTGGCGTACACACACACGTTGGCTGGTGACTGCCTGTGGAGCGGACAGAGTGCGCCAAAGTGAAAAGGGGGAATGACCCCGTGTTCGGCTTAAAAGCAAATTCCGCTACGTTGTGTAGGAGCGCCCAGCCTACGCAGTCTTTACACATAGCACACAGTTTCAGAGATTTTCACAGGGAGACAGCAAACGCCAAATGCCGATACTACAGGTTTCCGGACTGGTCGCCTTAAACGAAACGTCATTCTCCCATTTTAGAAGAGCAATGCTGATTGGCATACGATATTTCTGACGCCTTGAGCTGAAGGAGTAATGGAAGAGACCGAAAGATATATCCCTTCACGTCTGGAGTGGAGAGGAGCTTTTCCGCTGTCACTCTTGGAGCGAGAACAAGTAAGGAGAGCGTGCACGCTCGTACTTGTACTCAAAGAGCGAGGAACAAGTCTCTCCTCAGTACTTCACTGGGAGAGCACCTCTGTCGAGAGCGAATCGAAGTGTGACTCTATATTGAGTCCTTGCGATTAAGCATTGTTCATTTTGTTGGCCACCATACTTATTGTGCGGTGTGAATGGACAGAGTTATAGCTAAACGCCTGCGAGCGAATTTTGAGTGGCATCACGGTGGACTGGTTATCTGACCGGTGTACCACGCCAATAGTTAGACTAGGGGCGAATAGGAGTCCTTGACTTCATCAAGGCGTAGGGAGAGTTTGATTGGCGAAGGTCAATCCAGGTAGAACGAGAGTTATCTTATTTGTCAGCAGCGAGCGGCGCAGACGGCAGTCATCGCAGCTTATGGTATTGTGCGCTACAGCTATTGCAAGCCCAATATTTCCTCCACAACAGTACCCTTCACTGCATTTCACACGCGACAGCCTCGACCGTGCCTAGCAACATTCTAACGGATAATTACTCAAGTTGAGTAGGTGCGGCTCTCAGCCATTCTGCCAAGTCAATAACGATCTTAAACTTTGTATAGAAATTTCATTAGCGAATCCTATTCTTGAGAGGTAACTTCACATTCCGAAAAGAACCAGGATATAACTCGATCAATTCATAACTAAAAGTGCCATTGTGATTTCTCAGAATTTTTGCAAAATAAATAATAATTTTCGTTAGTTTCATGTTTTTCTTACACTAACTAGCACTACTCCAGTACCCAAGTATCCCACAAGTTACGTAAGAAATTTTGTGAATTTTTGTGTCATTTCCTTACAGCGGACGACTCCAGAAGATATTTATTGCTGAAATTTTTTCAGGCATTTCTCTTTAGAACGTTAGGAGCGTCTGTCTGACTTCTGTAGTAGTGTGGGGGTGGAAATTGCATCTTGCAGGAGCCACAGGGTAGAGGGTACATCTCAGATCAATCCGTTGCGCAGAATGACAGAATAGCAACCCCATACGCTCACAAGTGTCATAGAGCAAGTGAGGAAAGAATCCACCTGGTATGCTTCTCAAGAGATGGACATCACACATGTGACTGTTTAGCAACTGTTATAAAATGGTTGCATTTCGAACCATGCAACTTTACAGTGCTGCCAGAACTAAAAAGACACTGACAGGATTGTTTGCAAGGATTACACCGATTGGATGAAGACGATGATTTCATTGGAAAGATTATCTTTTCTGATGAGCTGACTTTCCACTTAAGTGGTAAAGTTAAAAAGTACAATTGTACAATTTGGGACAGTGAGACTCCACAAAAATATTTGGAACATGAACGTGATAATCTAAAACTGAATATGTATTGTGCATCGAGCAGGACCAAAGTTTATGAGAACTGGTTTCTCAGGATGGGGCAGGATAAGGTTACGATTGTGGATGGGGCTGTAATCAGTTACTCTTCGTTACACATCAAATATGTAAACTTTATTTAAAGAAATTATAATTTTAAAACAATCACTTAAAAAAACACTATGACCGTATGACGGCTGATGGGCTTATCACAAAATTCCACAATTTTAGGGCCGAAGGCCATCAACAATAACCTCAAACAACAACCAGCTGCAGGCCTGAATTAGAAGTCAGAAGAACAATTGCATATAGCACATATTAAGATAAATAGTTTGTTTTAAAACAACTGTAACACAGCTGAAGGCCTTATTATAAAAGAAGTTAAATTATTACTCAGCTGAAGGCCACAAACAATTTGAAATAACAATCGGCTGAAGTCCCGAATTAGAAGCTAAGAAAAGAATTCCAATAGCACCTTTAAAATAAATCCCTTGCTTTTGAAACAAGTTTGCTTAAAAAAAACTTACTGTTATACGGCTGAAGGCCTTGCCACCAAAGAAGTGAAATTATTGCTCGGTTAAAGGCCACACACAATTTCAAATCATAAACGGCTGAAGGCCTGAATTAGAAGTCAGAAGAACAATTCCAAACAGCACGTATTAAGATAAATACTTTGTTTTAAAACAAACTGTAGCACAGCTGAAGGCCTTATTATAAAAGAAGTGAAATTATTACTCGGCTGAAGGCCACACCAACAGTAATTAGAAAATCACAAATATCCTTAAAACAAACATCATAGTCTAAGGAATCAGGACAAGCGGTTCTCAGCAAGCGTTCCAAGGGTCGACCAAACATTGAAAGGGTACCGCCCAACATTGAAAATAGGTACGAAATTCTTGTCAGAACAACACATTTTTTGTGTAAAAGTAACTCAATTTCAATTAATACAGCGAAGCCGGATACCAGTGTGGGAAAGAATGACAATTTATTTATTTAATTGATCACATGTGCACTCCCTCAAAATAAATCCCTACATCCAGTTTGGTGAGATCTGTGAAAGGAATGAATGTATGGTCGTCTGCTAACCACAGATAGTGAATCGGAATATATGATCATCTTTGAGTCGATCCTTTGGCTACCTTTGGTGAGACCAAAGAGATGGAAGTTACCAGAGCTTTGAGCGTCTGAAATGTGGCTGACCAATAAGGTAGCAGGGTGCTTCTCCCACTTCGAGAGAGGTGCGAGAGAATCGGAATACGGCCATGTTTCAGGTACTCTGCCGCTGAACCTTCTGCTGTAAAGACCTGTTTTTTTTTGTTGTGCTCCGTAATGAAAGAGTGGAGGCATGGTATGGATGTGGAATATTTAAGAGTAGTTAGAATTAATACTTTCTCTTTCACAGGACCTTTTGTGGGGAAAATTACAAAGTGAGGCAGGTAATTTTAAGGGGATTGTAGTAAACCAACGGTCACAAAGAGCCCACGTGTAGATATAAGTTGAGATACTTCCGTGAGCTTAAGCTGAAATATTTAAGAATTAATAGCGTGTGTACAATAAGCTGAAATATTTAAGAATTAATAGCGTGTGTACAATAAGCTGAAATATTTAAGAAATAGCGTGTGTATCATAAGTTGAAGTATTTAAGAAATATCATTCCGTGTGACGCTGAATTTAAACTCTGAGAGAGAATCAAGGTGAGTCGGCCGTTTTTCCAGCAACGCCACATGGCTTGCATTGCACAGGAAGACGTGCGTTTATCTCCAGAGTTCACATTAGGAAAGTAGAAATTACAAAGTGGGGCAGTGTCGTGTGAAACTGGGATAAATATTGATTGAAGTGGGAAAGCGGAAAGTGATGAAGTTGTAACCGTTCTTTGTGTAATATTTCATATTGTTGTGTTGTGTATGTCTTGTAATTTGGGTATGTGTGTTTTGCATGGGAGTAGCAAGGTAGTTTCGAAAGATTTGTGGGTATGCCTGTTCCTTCTGTATCGCTCGATCTGGAGGAAAGTTTCGTGAGGATTATTGTGAGAGGCGAAGTGTGAGGTATAATAAAAGATCCACCATCCGATCCAGGGAGTGCACTGTTGCGGTAAATAGATTACGAGACCATAGTATAGAGATTCACTAACGTAAAGCCATGCCCACTGGGCGGAATTTCTCATGTGATTTTGTTGTAGGTTGTAGAATTTGTGTGTTTAGGAATAAATCAAATAGTGAAAAGAAAGAGATTGGTGGCCTTTTTCATTAAATTGTATGTTATCGTAATGTCCCGAATTTATATAAAAGCCGTTAAATCAAAGACAAAAGGTAAATGTGGTATTGCCAGTGCGTAGTGTACAGTCAGAGTTCTATAAATCACTGATAGTCAGATGCGTGTTTCCGTTGCGTACTATTCATACAGGAGGATAATTTGTAACTAAATAGTAAGATACGAGAATTCATGTTGCTCGATAAATAAAGGAAGATTCCACTCGCTTGGCAAACCACTCATCTTGCAGGCCTGACTGCTTGATGCCACAGTATGAGAAAGGCAAGTGGGTGCCTCTCATAATTTCGACCCTGCCAGGATTCCGTTTTTTGCCACGATAATTTTGTTACCAGGATATTTAATTTGTTGCCAGGATTCCGTTTTTTGCCATGATAATTTTGTTACCAGGATATTTAATTTGTTGCCAGGATTCCGTTTTTTTTGCCACGATAATTTTGTTACCAGGATATTTAATTTGTTGCCAGGATTCCTTTGCCAGGATCGTTTTTGTTAGGATATTTTGTTGTTAGGGTTTGCTGTTAAGATTTTTTTTTATGGAATGTATTGTGATAGCGCTAAGAAGTAAAATTTTTTCTGTTTGCAAATTGTTTCTGGATTGGTGAGGATCTTTTATTTTATTTTATGTAATTAATTGCTATATCGCACAAGGCTGGAAGATCGTTTCATAATTTTTTTTGCGTAATGTCCGTAGTAACTAGGTCGCAGTCGAACAGTGTAGCCACCATGGAGAATAGCGATTCTGGGGTGGACGTAGCAGTGCAGCAGGAAGTAGCTGTTGACCATGGGTTAATGAGCGAGAAAGACAAACACTCCGAAGGGGCTGTATTGTTCGGTGGACCGCTGCAAGGGGAACCTTTATGCGGCGGGCTTTGTCCACAGACGCGGGCTTTTCCCGACGACGCGGGCTCGGGACTAGGTCAGGTATTCAGTGAAAGTGAAGCTACCCTTAGCGGAGCTACCGTTTCTCAGGCGAACGAGGTGAGCGCGTCGAAAGTAGGAAATAACGATGTGATACTGCAGTTTTTACAAGCGATGAGTAGGGAGACTAACGAAAGATTAGAAGCGATGAGTAGAGATAATAAAGCGATGAATAGGGAGACTAAGGAAAGATTTGAAGCAACTAACGAAAGATTAGAAGCAATCAATAGAGATAATAAGGAGAGAGATAGGGAGAATAAGGAGAGAGATAGGGAGAATAAGGAGAGAGATAGGGAGGCTAAGGAGAGAGATAGGGAGGCTAAGGAGAGAGATAGGGAGACTAAGGAGAGATTGGAAGCAAATAAGGAAAGATTGGAGGCAATTGATAAGGGAAATAAAGAGGCAATGAGGAAGCTACACACAGTTATCGATGAGCGTCTGTCTGCAGTTAATAATCGGTTAGATGAGGGGGAGAAGAATCTGGATGCGGTGCAGCAAGAATGTGATGCTGTGAAAGAAAAGGCCAATAATTTGGAGGTACGAATAAGTGCAATAGAAAGCGATATTACAGAACATAGGGGCGTGTGGCCGGATGAGCGAATCAAAGAGATAGTGGAGGACTTACTTGCAGATAAACAAGGGGCATTAGACAGCGTGGAAGCTCAAGTCACACGGCAGGAAATGGCGCTAAATAAACACAGGGATGAAGTTGCGGAGGTAGTGGTCAGAATGAATACGATTAGCGCAGATGTAGAAAAGATCAGTATAAGAGGCGAAACAGGCTCTGACAGTACGCAGCGAGAGGTTTATGCCGACCAGGAGGAGATACAATCACTATTACAGTTTAAAGAGGCACAATTAGAAACAAATAGGAAACATAGGGAAGAACTAGCACAGTTGCAATTAGCGTGCAGAAGCGAAGGTGAAACACCACCAGGTAGACTGCGGAGGGAGAGTGAGATAAATTCAAAAATCGAAAATAGGCAGAAAGAGGATGACGAACTCAGAGAGTTAGAAGAACGGTTGTGTCGGATAAAACAGGTGGCAAACCCAACTGGGTATAGCCCAAGGTCGGAAAACATAAATGCGGAAGAAGAATGTAGGAGACACTTCGTGTCGGTACAAACGTACACTTGTTTTCCGGATCCTGATAATTACCAACATCCATGCCTGTGGCTGTCTCAATTTCAAGATTCATTACCTTCATCGTGGGGACCGCTCCTAAAAATGAAGTTTGTGTGTAACCATTTGAGGGACGAGGCTAGAGCGAAAATGCAGGAAGTTATTAAAGACTGTAGTAGCTACCAGATGTTTTGTGACAAATTTTTAAATGAATTCTGGTCGAAAAGTAAGCAGGACCAGGTTAAGCAAAGCATATTGATGATGCCAAATTGTAACGAAGGTGGTATAAGAGATCCAGTGTCGTGCTATCAGAAAATCCTGAGAGGAAATAGGTATTTGGATGTGACATACGAACCTGGGGAGCTCATTAGGATCTGTAGAGCGAAGTTGCCAGTGAAATTGCGCAGAGATATAGTGATAGCAGGCAGAGGCTTAGACGATTCTGCGTCATTTCAGCACTTGTTACAAGAATTGGGTAATGAGAGCAATATCGTGAACGGAGACACGACTCATAGGTCAGACAGAGTCGAGGATAGGAACGGCAGAAACTATCAGAATGACAGGAGAGCATGGAATCCTGGTATTTCTTTCTTGTCGTAATAGATTGATGGATAGGAGAAACAAATCCAACATATCAGCCCTTAGCATCTTGCCTTAAAACACATGCAGCTGGCACTGAAAATTGTCTATGTAGCGGACATACTCTACTGATATGTAGGAGTGCAAATACCATACTTCTGATCAGAGAATAAACCACCAGTAATGGCATCTGTTAGGCTGGTCTCTCAGAGCAAAATTTGCAAATTTTTATTTCGAACTGTAAAGTAAAAGAACTGTTTCTTCAAAGAAACCAGTTGCTAAAATGTTATGTAATAATGCCAAGGAGTCCAGTATAATTACTGCGATTTTACTATTGCAGGTACTTAACACGTAATGTAGAAAGTAAACATTGTGATCTGTATGGAATAGTGTACGTTTATACTGCTGTTACAGGTAACATCAGTAATGTGATCGAAGTTTTTAAATTAGATGCCATCTGATCTATAGTATGTCATAGTCGTGGTGACAGTTATAATTAGGTGCTGTGTATGGTTGTTCGGATTCTGGTGTTAGTGAAAGAGGCTACTAGCACCAAAGTTTCTAACACTTGGGCTGTCCCATTTCTCCCAGCTTGTATATTCTCTGCATACATTTAATTTTCATGTAAGCTTAGATTCCTAACTAGCAAATTCTTTATAGTGGACCATTCAGAGCGAGGCGGATTGTCCATGAAAATGCTGTACTGATTGAGACGATCAAGGGAAAAATAATCGCGTGGGCTTCATCACATTTCAAACATCAAATTGTGGAAAAGTTAAGGATAGATCCAAAGTAGGCAATTTATGGTAGATAGTCAGTGTATTTATTTGTGGTGTGTAACGTTGTGCAGGGTCAAATCAAACATAAGAATTTTCAGGCGGGATGTCAGGAAGTATGACGGAATAGACTGGTCAAATGAGTCATGAACAGGAGTCGACAGAGTGGTGTATGTACGTATTTTTTGTCGTATGAATAAGGATCAAGCAGAAACGACGTGATGATTTATGAGGGAATAAAGATGGTAGATAGAGAAGCGACGTGATAAATAGTAGTGGATAAAGGTGATAGGTAAGGGAAGAAGCGACGTGAAGCAGTGTGATTAATAAATAGAGATTCGACGTGATGAAACAGTGGTAAATAAAGGTGAGTAGAACTGAATAATGTGGAGATGTCTTAGATGTATGTTACAGAGAGACCTGTGTATGCTGCAATAGAGATTGATGCGAATGGCGAAGGAAGACCAGGAAATGATGGAGTAATGGACGGACGGAGAGCCGAAATACGAATGAAGAGATGAGGACAACTGCACAATGTGAAAGGACATAAAGGGAGTATGAGATCCAGATGGTGAACGTTGTGGAACACTGACGTAAGATGTAATATAAGTGTAAGATCTAATTCTTAGCATAACATTTGCGATTTGGCAAAAATAATATTTATTGTTGTTGTTGTTGAAGCCTGGTACCAGGATAACTAATCAAAACGGTACCAAGAATGTGTACAGTTATTTTGCAGGTTGAATAATTTGTGTATTTTTGTTTCTTAGATGAAATGTCGCAATTCTAAGTTGATATTTAGCATGAAGTGAATGCGGAGGTAAGCCGATGGAGAGAGGTGCCAGAGTGAAAGGACGAATTCGGAGACTGGAAAGCTATCTCCGGAACAGCTTCATGTGTTATGTGGTTGAGTATAAGGGAGCAAAGGTATGGTATGTTGTCGTGAGTGTGGTGGTGTTAAGGTTAACTGACTTCTAGACCTATTCTGTTAGTGTATTAATGGATTGAATGAGAAGGAAAATGTGATGTCTGGTGAGTGAGAGTCGTAGAGTAGTGTGATCAATGCGCCCACTCCTGTAAAGGGGATCCTACCGATCTGTAACTAAAACATTATTGTGTATTGTTTGATTTGGATGAACCTCGATGGCAGGTCAGGATTTGACATCACGTGGATGGTTCATACATGTCCTAGAAATGTTGTTATATATAATAAAATGTAAAATGTATAAAGAGATACTAATTTCAGTCTGTCACAAACACAAAGGTGCATTGTATGTTGTAGATTTAGTCACCAGTTTCTAAAATGTTTATTGTCTTAGGATGTTAAAGTAGTTTAATATTTAATAACCTGTGTTAGGTAATTGTGAGCTGTATAGATTATTTCTTATTTTTTTGTTAGAACACTTTCAAGTGGTATTAATTTCAATCTGTCACAAGCACAAAGGTGCATTGTATGTTGTAGATTTAGAGTCATCAGTTTCAAAAAAATGTTTGTTGTGTTAGGATGTGAAAGTAGTTTACTATTTAATAACATGTGGTAGGTAATTGTGAGCTATGTAGATTATTCTTATTTTTTGTTAGAACACTTTCAAGGGGTATTAATTTCAGTGTGTCACAAGCACAAAAGTTCATTGTATATTGTAGTTTTAGGATAAAGTTTCTAATATTTTCACTGTGATAGGATGTTAGAGTAGCCTACTATTTGATATTGTAATTATGAGCTGTATAGATTGTTTATTATTCCTTTTGTTTTTTTTACACTTTCATGTTTTGTATGAGGGACGACAGGTACAATGAATAGAACGAGTGTGGGCTGTCTATAGAAAAGAGATAAATGTTGATGTTGTATGTGTAGAAAACTAGGGTGTATAATTTTAATGTAAGAATTTCCTTTTGTCTGTAATGTTGCGAGATGCACGGAAGGCTAACTGATTGGGTGTCGTAACGCCCATACCGCTAGCGGGCCGAGCTGACGATGCCATGGCGACAGGCGACAGAGCCGCGGCACTCCCCACTCCACTGTCGGACGGGGTACACTCCACGCGCCCGCTACAGCAGGTCAACGGCCTGGGGCGACACGCACGTACCACTGGCCATTCATGAGTTCCGCCACCCTTACGACTGGGGAAGGTATCCCGCGGAGGCAACAGCGGGTGGTTTCTTCTGCTCAACGGAGCGCGCAGCGGCGCTACTGCAGAATGGACGAGGCGCGGCAGAGCCCGGCGAGCATTTTTTTTACCAGCAGCTAATAACTAGTACTGGACTGTGGAGCCGTGAAACAGGATGACTGCGACTTTACATAATGTGGAAAGTGAAGGACTGGTGTTTCCACGTTGTGAGTGGTGGAAAAGATTTTGTCTTTAGCAGACAGGACGATCGTTTTGTTTTGTCTTGACCACTGAATGGTGGGATCCATAAACTTTTGGCAGTGACTTGTTAAGTGTGCTTTGTGAATTGCACGTGGGACACTTGGTATACTTAGAGGACAGTTGTCGTTTGGTGAACAATTATTGTATGAAGGCAAGAAACTAGAGTGGGACATTGACATTTGCGTCTGTAGTAGGAGACATTTCTTGAACTGGTGCGGGAATAAGTGCTGTTTGTTGAAACTTACGACTTTTAATTACACCATGAACTGAAAGGACAGAACCGTGGGTAATAGTAGTTGTAGGGCCATTTTTCTTTTTGGACGAACAGATTCGTGTGGATGGTACTCTGACAGTGACTATGACATTTGTCTTTAATGTGAGATACAGTTTACTGTTCAGTGCGTGTTCAAAATGCCGATTTGAGTGACTCAAAGACTTTCGTCCGGGTAACCATGGGAGAGCTTTGACACCGAGACAGTGGTTCTAGGAAAACTATCAGCAACTTTTTGACCCCAAGAAAATCACAGAATGAAAGGTTTCCGTGTGACTCGCAAGATATGGAATAATGTATTTGTAAATGTGTAAATGTTTTTTTTTATGTGTTTCATTCCTGAAGGGACAGCAAGTGTAATTGTATTTCATCAACATTTGTGTTTAGAATAGTTAGTGTTTGTTTTTTTGTCTGTTCTGGGTTATCAAGTTCACGTAGCATGTTTATTAGAATATTTGGTACAATGATGCTCTAATTATAAGCCAGTGGCGTAATACTAACGTAGCGGCTCTTGTTGCATTGGTCAGTAAGGTTGTCACAGGGGACAAGAGTTTGCATTGCACAACAAAATATCGGAATTAACTGATGTATTTTGATGTCGTCCATAGTAATAATCTTGTTCTGTGTTTGGACGGTGAGGTATTTAAAATTTCATGAGTACAATTAGTATTTTTTATTTGTTTTAGAATTATTGAAATTTGGATTACTCATAAAAATAACGAAGATCCCAGTAACTAAAGCAAAATTTTATCTCAAGATTATTTTTTCATTTCTATGATGTGATGTTTTATTTGTCATGTAGATTGTTGTAAATTTGTATGTGTACGTTACTCCGGATTGTGGAGAGTACAATAATGCAACAACTGCCAATTTGGTAAAGTAACAACATTTGGTCGTCAATTTGAGGTCACCAGGGGCTAAGGTCTCCTCCTGGTTATTTTGATGAATTGCTACGTTTGTTTTAATACAGTTTTCTTAAAAAAAAATGTTCGGAACTACCCTCGCATTGCAAGGATAGTACCGTGCCATTTTTTTCTGCATGAGTAGCCGGTGGTGAAAGGGTACAGTACCGCCCAACATTGAAAATAGGTACGAAATTCTTGTCAGAACAACACATTTTTTGTGTAAAAGTAACTCAATTTCAATTAATACAGCGAAGCCGGATACCAGTGTGGGAAAGAATGACAATTTATTTATTTAATTGATCACATGTGCACTCCCTCAAAATAAATCCCTACATCCAGTTTGGTGAGATCTGTGAAAGGAATGAATGTATGGTCGTCTGCTAACCACAGATAGTGAATCGGAATATATGATCATCTTTGAGTCGATCCTTTGGCTACCTTTGGTGAGACCAAAGAGATGGAAGTTACCAGAGCTTTGAGCGTCTGAAATGTGGCTGACCAATAAGGTAGCAGGGTGCTTCTCCCACTTCGAGAGAGGTGCGAGAGAATCGGAATACGGCCATGTTTCAGGTACTCTGCCGCTGAACCTTCTGCTGTAAAGACCTGTTTTTTTTTGTTGTGCTCCGTAATGAAAGAGTGGAGGCATGGTATGGATGTGGAATATTTAAGAGTAGTTAGAATTAATACTTTCTCTTTCACAGGACCTTTTGTGGGGAAAATTACAAAGTGAGGCAGGTAATTTTAAGGGGATTGTAGTAAACCAACGGTCACAAAGAGCCCACGTGTAGATATAAGTTGAGATACTTCCGTGAGCTTAAGCTGAAATATTTAAGAATTAATAGCGTGTGTACAATAAGCTGAAATATTTAAGAATTAATAGCGTGTGTACAATAAGCTGAAATATTTAAGAAATAGCGTGTGTATCATAAGTTGAAGTATTTAAGAAATATCATTCCGTGTGACGCTGAATTTAAACTCTGAGAGAGAATCAAGGTGAGTCGGCCGTTTTTCCAGCAACGCCACATGGCTTGCATTGCACAGGAAGACGTGCGTTTATCTCCAGAGTTCACATTAGGAAAGTAGAAATTACAAAGTGGGGCAGTGTCGTGTGAAACTGGGATAAATATTGATTGAAGTGGGAAAGCGGAAAGTGATGAAGTTGTAACCGTTCTTTGTGTAATATTTCATATTGTTGTGTTGTGTATGTCTTGTAATTTGGGTATGTGTGTTTTGCATGGGAGTAGCAAGGTAGTTTCGAAAGATTTGTGGGTATGCCTGTTCCTTCTGTATCGCTCGATCTGGAGGAAAGTTTCGTGAGGATTATTGTGAGAGGCGAAGTGTGAGGTATAATAAAAGATCCACCATCCGATCCAGGGAGTGCACTGTTGCGGTAAATAGATTACGAGACCATAGTATAGAGATTCACTAACGTAAAGCCATGCCCACTGGGCGGAATTTCTCATGTGATTTTGTTGTAGGTTGTAGAATTTGTGTGTTTAGGAATAAATCAAATAGTGAAAAGAAAGAGATTGGTGGCCTTTTTCATTAAATTGTATGTTATCGTAATGTCCCGAATTTATATAAAAGCCGTTAAATCAAAGACAAAAGGTAAATGTGGTATTGCCAGTGCGTAGTGTACAGTCAGAGTTCTATAAATCAGATAGTCAGATGCGTGTTTCCGTTGCGTACTATTCATACAGGAGGATAATTTGTAACTAAATAGTAAGATACGAGAATTCATGTTGCTCGATAAATAAAGGAAGATTCCACTCGCTTGGCAAACCACTCATCTTGCAGGCCTGACTGCTTGATGCCACAGTATGAGAAAGGCAAGTGGGTGCCTCTCAACATAATGTAAGGTGAGACAGGCAACCAAGAGTTGTATTCACGTAACAAAAAAATGGTTCAAATGGCTCTGAGCACGATGGGACTTAACAGCTGTGGTCATCAGTCCCCTAGAACTTAGAACTACTTAAACCTAACTAACCTAAGGACATCACACACATCCATGCCCGAGGCAGGATTCGAACCTGCGACTGTAGCAGTCGCGCGGTTCCGGACTGCGCGCCTAGAACCGCGAGACAACCGCGGCCGGCCTTCACGTAACAGGATGGCAACTCAAACTAGGGGCAACTTAAGCGCCGACCGACCGACTAACCAATCCGCCTAACGTCCGATCACCAGTACAACGATGGAATGTTTTTAGGCAAGGGTGAAGAGACAGACAGCACTACGTCTTCAGCAAACACCCAAGGCCGAAGGAAAAGAGTAGAACCAAGGCAGACCCCCCCCCGCCCCAAAAAAGCACAGTACAACACAAGAGGCTGTCGAACTACACGCCGTGTGGGACAGCATAAACACGACGAGGAAAGGTACACTGCCGGAAAAGTAAGCTAATCTCCAGGAGAGGTAACTGGGGCATTAGCGGCCGCAAGGCGGATAATACCGCTGGTTACACTTCACTAATAAGAATAATACTAAATTCAATGATAAATAACAAATACAGAATGACGGCTGCAATATTTTACCGCCTCGAAACACTTCACTCGTTGCCGCCTGGCTCAGCGGCCCTGGGTGCAACAAACCTCCGACCAAACGCGAGATCTCAGGACAGTCGAGGTTGCATTAGCAGTTATCTCTTCAGCCACCTTAAACATCCAGGGTTCGGTGTGCAACGAAGTCGTCGCTCTCGCAGCTACCCCTCCGCGATCCGGCAGTGCCCAGCGGCCCTGGCTTGCCCTCGTGCTGCACGCGCCTCCTCGCTGCTGCGCCCCAACCGAACAGATCTCCGTTCGCAACCCCTCCACTAAATCCAGTACGTAGACTGCATTAAAATAACTGCTCATTCAAAACCACAAGATATACATGGATCCGGGAAAACAATTCCACCAACAACGCACAATACTAAAACCAGTCACTGTGAAACAACACGGACGAATTATTAGTCGGCACAAACACGTAGAAGCCAGAAGCGGTCGGAAGACCAAATGCACGTCGTCCGCTGTGACGACCGACCGAACGACCAACCAATGGTCATCCCCACTCAAGTCAGGCACGGGAGAGATCCCAGTATGAATCGTCGACTGACAACTTATTGCCATGAGGTCACTTCGACATGCAGAGACACACACACACACACACACACACACACACACACACACACACACACACACACACACACACACAAGTTAAAGTTGTGCTACTCGAATATCACGGTCCATTCAACTACAACTCGCTGAATCCGGTCCTTGACGTGGTCGTGACCACATCCTTCTGTCGGACAGAGCATGTGTGTCGCCAGCAGTCAGGCGAGTACTGGCTGTCCGGACCTCACTGCTGCTCCATCCCAACTCAACTCGCTCGACACACGACGACCCGGAAATACTAGAGGCAGCTCCAAAGATGATACCACACTACACGCTATCGATAAGCGCGGCTGCTGCCCCTTCACGGACATATAAGGCGAGCAAACGTAGTGGCGCCAGTGAACACACTAAGAAAACGACACGCCACTATCGCTATTACAAGATGCCAAGCTATGAACGGCATCAACGCGAGCCGCACATGACTCAGTTTACAGACCATTCTTTTTCCAAGAGTAAACGCTCCGGAATAGTGTACACAGGTATGCTGGAAAACTTTTTAATCCCCCAGATTGCAGTTGATGACCAATATAGCAGCCTACAATTCTTGCAAAATGGCGCATCACCACACCACCCCTCCGGAATTTCCTAAATGTCTGTAAGTAGTGTGGCTCGATCAGCGATATTCCCAGAGCCGGTATGGGTCATCTTTCCAGTGGTGTGCGCAGAGCGCGCGGTGGCGCCATCTAACGGGCCGATCGGGGAGCGAGGGGTAAAATCTAGCAAGTAGGGAAGATTTTTGCTTTGGGACGCCTAGCAGTAACGTCGTTTGGGAAGACGGGTGGACAATACAGGCGCCGAGCGAGGCAGCAGGAAGAGCGCATCTAAAATGGGCTGTTTACCTGGGTGACGGCGTCGTAGCAAATATCGCCGGCGTGGAAGCGGTCACGTTACTGGGAAGCCGTTGGTGTATTTCGCTTTCTGCATGTCTTCTGCCACCGGGATCTGTGGCGGCTGGCTTCGTCGAACAAGCGAGAGGGTAAGGGCCTTGCTTGTGCTGTAAATTGTGGCCGGAATCAACTACTGGGTTCAGTGCTGTTGACTTCATTTTTCTGGCCGGCCATTGCTACTCCTACTGAGTCTGTCCTCTATGATCAGCATCTGCTAGGGCTGGAGTGCTGATACATTCTGTTTGTAGATTGCTACTGTCAGTGTTAATTGCCAATGAAAACAGTTTGGCTGGTCCTTGTCTAAGTGCCGCCTGGTTATTGTATTTATATGACACAACGGAGTTAAGCTGGCCAATTGCTGTACATATACATAGATAAAATTTTCCCTGGATATTTTGCTGCAAATTGCAATAATATTATTGTTACGTTTCTATCTAAAGTGCTAGTGTGTCCAAGAGACACGTGTCTAATTCTAAATGAGTAGTTTCACAAATTCTTACAAGTTACTGAGAGGCCAGTTGTTATTGTGTGTTTAAATAGTTCGAAACTGATTCTATTAATGAAAGTACAAAATTCCTTAAGTGACAGTATGTGGATATGGTAATTAATTCTGATTTAATCACAAATTTAATTAGTCACGTGAAATTTTATATTTCATATCGTACATTGTAGGGTGCCTGCCATTTAAGTAACGTGGTTGTGTGCCATGGTATCTGGTTTGTTGTTGCCTGTACTCTGAATTACTTTCGTAATACCAATCACTACAGTAACGAAATACTACATTTCCTCATTAAATTTTAGAAAATTGTTCTTCAGGTTGATCATAGTAAATGGTAATTTAAAAAATGTTTTGATGGTCTTATTTGTTATTTGTCTGGTTTAAATGTGCCAAATAAATGTTCATTGCGACTGTCGATGGCGATTGTCTGATGTTTCGCTTGGTCCAGTCCTGCCAACTCGCAGCCTGTAGTGCTGAGCCTGTGTCGTTGTGTAAAAGTTGAATTCCATGCTGTGCTGACACACCAGTCTGCTTTCAAGGGAAGTGGATGACCCGAGGTGAACCAGTTCCTACCTTGCCGGTTTCCTTACCAGAGTCGAGAGCTAGAATCTGTCTTCCAGTTGAAGAAGTCACGCCAGACATGACGTAGCGAGTTTGGCAAGAAATCGGCTTCAGATGGAGTGTGGTCTGCATAACTATTGGAAGTCACAGTGAGCCTTTTTAGGTATAAGATAAAATTTTTGATGTATTTTGCTATATAAATTGCACCAATATCGTGTTTGTACGTTAAATGAATAAGTCAAAGTAAAGTCCTTCTTGACGCTTCCGTTGTATATACATTGAAGCGCCAAAGAAACTGTCTTAGGCATGCATATTAAAATACAGAGATATGTAAACATGCCGAATACAGCGCTGCGCTCGGCAACGCCTATATAAGGCAACAAGTGCCTGGCGCAGTTGTTAGATCGGTTACGGCTACTACAATGGCAGGTTATTAAGATTTAAGTTAGTTTGAACGTGGTGTTATAGTCGGCGCACGAGCGAAGGGAGACAGCATCTCCGATATAGCGATGAAGTGGGACTTTCCCATATGACCATTTCACGAGTGTACCGTGAGTATCAGGAATCCGGTAAAACATGAAATCTCCGACATCGCTGTAGCCGGAAAAAGATGACAGTCTCGAAACCGGTAAGCAGTTCTCGAAAATCACAAGCTGTGTTTAGCACAGCACACACTTGCCTGAGGACTGGCCCACATGAATGAACTCGTGGCCTGAGCAGCCGCACACCACGCTCCAGCCAGCAAATGCCGCCCCACCCACAGGCTGTGTTGCGGCGTAACGGCAAGCGCCGGTACGACGATGAAGAACGGAGGAGCAGAGAAGGCTGTGAGACGACGTCAGCCACGACGCTGCCACGACAGGAGAGGCATCTATGCCAAGAGAATATAAGTGCTGCTCCGCCTAGCCGCGACAGTGGAAGAAGAGCCGTCATACAAACGCTATAGCAGTGACTTATGAACTGTATTATTTTGTTTACATTGAAATTGGATATACCGAAGGACATTGATTAATTGCATGCCACCATTTGTTTCTGACACTCCTTTGTGAATATGCAAAGTTAAGTCCATTAATATGATTTGCTTGAATTGTTGTCTAGGGACCCGAGAAAACAGCTTCCTAGGCGCCCTATGTTAGACGACTGGACACGATACTACAGGCTGAGTGCATTCTATCCGCTGTCAACAACAAATCCGACGCAGTTCCTGAATCCACAGGTACTACCGGTAAAGCACAGGAATTTGGACAAAGCAAGACAGAAACGGAAAGATCGTCCACTCAAAAAAGAATAACAGAAAGACTGAATTTCCTGAAAGGAAATGAAAACGGCCAAAAACAGCATCCCACACAGTCACGTAGCCATATACGCACTTCACAGGCCTGTGTTCACCATCGCGGCGAGCACGCTCTTCGGTATTATGTCGTACAAATTACAACACTGTCAGAGTTGTGGAAGTTTGTTATTATTGTTCTTACATCAATTGCGTACACATGGGTTTCCCCATTTTCTTTCTAAAATGATACATTATTCTGATTTGCAGTTTCTTCCAAGTTATGGTAAAATGATACGCTAAACTCTAATTTAAACAAGTTATTATTATGTTAAATATTTTATTATTTTATTGTTATTATTTGCAAAACATTAAGTTTTATAATACAGAGTCTGGCAAAAAGGCTTCCCTTATTTCGAAGGGTAGTTACAAACAAAAGGTACAGAGAAAATACTTTCACTTGTGGACTGCGAATGTTATGCAAATTTGCATTAGTTAGTTTTACAAAGTATGTCCAGTAAATGGCGTTCTCCGTAGATGCCAGATTGATGGAGCCATTTTCCGGAATTTGTCCACTGTTCTTTGTGACATTTCCAGTGGAATGGCAGCCTCTTCCTGGGTGACTGGCTGCTTACGTGCTTGCAGGGTTGTGGGATGATGTTTGTACACTCGAGTCATTAACTGTCTCCAAAGATAAAAAATCACAAGATGATAAATCGGGCCACCTTGTGGGGCAGGCGATGTGTCCTCGCGAAGAACGAAGACGATCAGGAACAACTTTCATAAAATTTCTAGACAACGTCGAGAGATGTGAGCTGATTCCCCGGATTGCTGGAACCAGATTTCTTCCTCTTCATGGACCCCAGACAAAGTGGTTTAACTGAGGTTTCTGTCATGTGAACTAGCATTTTGAATTAACTGTTACCGTTACGCTATTTTCTTCGAAAAAATTAGGACTTCACACACCTCATTCAGCAACGGCACACCAAACTGTCACACGATGGCTGTGAAGTGGTTTGTGGTGAATTTTTGAAGGTTCTCCGCTGCCCAGTAGCAGAAGTTTCGTTTATTTACAGTATCTGACAAGGCGAAGTGGGCCTTCTCACAAGAAATGGAAACAGCGCTTGGGACCATATTCTGAAGACTTTTCTCACACACAGCTCTGCGAATTTCAAAATGCTTTTCACTTCATTCTTCGGTACCGTCATTTTGTAGGGGTGCATGTGCGCAAATTGTCCCATCAGACAATCACAGCGCAGCTGCATGTTTAGGTGCTGAATGCTGGACTGATTGCTGGACCGGCACTCTCACACATGCCGCAGTTTCTGACCTCGTTGTCATCCGAGGTACGCCAGTAGATTTTCTTTTCGCTGCAGAACCTGACTCTTTAAAGTTATCTACTCAAACTCGGATATATTTTTCTTTATTTTTTTATCAGGAACAAAACCATGCGACCAAGTTCGAACTAAATGCGAAATGCTCGCTGAGTATTGATGACAGAACCATCATTGTGAATATACTTTTCCACAAACAAACACTTGATGCTTACCTAGCTAAGTCAATACGCCTTATGAAAATGGCACATTGATGGCTATCGATCGTCCGCCTGCTTAGCAGGTTGGTAGTGTACTTGTCTCCCATGCACTGGGCCCGGGTTCGATTCCTGGTCGGGTTGGAAATTTTCACCTCTCGTGGACTGGGTGTTGCGTTGTCCTCATCATTGGTCTCAAGTCGCCCAATATGGCGCCGACTGCAGTAAGACGCGTTTGGCGGCCGAACCCAGATGGGACCTCCAGGCCTACAATGCCATACGATCATTTCATTTCATTATACTGCTATCGATCGATATCCCCTCCACATCAGTAACCCCACCACAACTCACACAACAGTTTCTCTAAAAACGGAACGACTCTTTGCTGGACCCTGTACATCAAAAATGGGAGGGACAGATTTTTTTTTTTGGGGGGGGGGGAGGCAATAGCTGTGAAACCCTACCCCTACCCCCACTCCCCAAGAACAACTGTAGATCTGTGCGTCACAGGCAGAATCTACCAGGTGGTTATAATTAAAGTGCAGCTCTGATAGAGCAACTGTGTGGGCTGTAATTATCGTACGGAAACGAAACTTAGTAGGTATGCTATTACCTTAATTTGGAATCGATTTCCGCTATAAAAAACTAGTTCCACTTTTGGCCACCAGGTGCAGATCTGGCGGTGTACAGCAATCTCATCGACGACCCTAGTGCTGACACTGAACGAATTTTGTAAGCGTCAGTTAATAATAAAATCAATATTATGCGTTTCTCACTTGTTTTGTAACACCCCACCCGTCACTTAGCTGGTTTTGGCGTGTGTTCACCCCAACTAATTGACTAAGAGATCAACAGAGAGTGCAAAACTGCCGCAATATCGGATAATGCAAAAAAGTAATATGGCCCTGTGACTCCTGATTGAACTGCGGTGGCAGTGTTGACATTAATTTATTCAGAATTGATCACTTTTAATTAAAAAGGGGCGCACATTGATGTTATATTCAGCTATTGAACACCAGATGCGAATGTTGAACATAAAATTAATTAAGAAAGTGACTTGGGATTTCAACTACTTGATTGAAAACAGATGCAGTCAATTAGCACAAATTTATTTCTTAACTCCTGACCTTCAATCATCACATTACAAGACTCTCCTATCAGGCAGTGGTAATAAATTGCGTTCGCGTGGAGTAAAGCGCGACAACTCAAAAGTAATTGCTATCGACTGACCCAGGTGTAATGCGAAGTGCGAGAAGAATTCTACAATACACGGCCCATGAAATCCTCAAGGAAACTTTGCTGACCTGATCCAACAAATTAATCAGTGGCCAGAGCGGGCACAATATCACCGAATACAGCGTGGCGGAGCGGCGGCGTTGTGTGGACGTCGGCCGACCTCGTGGTGCTGCAAGGCTGCACTCGTCTATTCACTCCTAGCTATCTTGCTCAGTACATAGCTGAACCAAAACGTTCTATCTCCAAGCTCAATCGTTCCATTTGCTAAGTCCTAAACTGCAGAGATGCTCACTCTTTCTCAGGCAAGTTGAGTAAAGAACGCCACGTCCGCACTCTAGGCAAGCTGGGAACGGAAGACCTCTACGGGGACTTCCCCCAGTCTGCTCTTCGCCTCGGTTTCCCCTCCAGCAAAATCACTTACGCCAATTGCAGCGCAAGTCGCGTTAATTATGTGTCACTTCCCAGCACTGACCAATGCCTGCCCTGGAGGTGAACAAATTTCCCTCCCTCTCAACTTCTTCTATTTTTAGCTCCTCCCAGGCCACCCATCAAGGTTAGTGTCTGCACAACACCAAGTTTTCTGGAATTCTGACTCCCAGGAGAGTACTTCAAATTCCTTGCTCCTACGTTCCCATCGGAGGCCAGCGTATTTCATTCTGTCGCTCTTCACTTGATTTGCTTCAGACTCTGCAGACCGTGAATTCAGCATGAAGTTGCTACAGTCATGAACACGCATATTTTGACCTCTGTTGACCGCTCCACTGTAGCTTTGCATGGTTTTCTCGCATGTTTCACAGAAAACGGGACAACGGACATTTATCAACAAGCATACAGGTTCTCCATCTGTTTCCCGGTACATCAGCATGGGGTTGGGGTCAACCACCCATGTGGTCACTCATCTTAAGGCGGCTGGAGGCCGCGCCGCATTACCGCTTTCTCGGAGCTTGAGCCGCCCTAAGCTGCCTATTGTCGCTTCCCTTCACCGTTCCCCAGCTGGCCACGGTTAACTCTAAATACTTCCCTGAGGTAAACTAGCGTCCAGTAAATCGACTCGTTTCCACAAAGTTTTCATGTTGTGTGAATTACTTTAAAACCATCACCCGACATTAATTATTCCACTACGTCCATACTATATCCTCTACAAGATACATTGTGCCTTGTCAGTCATTTTGTTCAGCCCTACTGTTCGCTCAACGTGAGTTAGGTGATCTTTAATGACTTCATGTAAGGGGCATAGTTCTTGCCATTTTACAGTTTGACCTTTTCTGTCCACCGACTGTTCCTAATCCATTACATATGGAAACATTCCTACATGTCTTTCTTGCATCCACAGCAACAGATTTGCAACTGCTGGCCAAAATTACAAATAATTTTTTTCCAGAATAAACTGATTCCACATTAACGCATTCGCATAACTACCAAGTTTCGCTGTTATACGATAGTTATAGCACTTACTCGACCACCATGAGTAGCTGCATACAACAAAAATTCGATTTTCAATATTTTGAGTAATTATTGAGCAAATTCAAAAATTTAAAATCCTGATATAATTTGCTCATCGAAAGGTACACTTTTTCCTTAAAAGTTTAACACAATAAGGCAAATATTACAGTAGAAACTGTGTTTTTGTGTCGATGCAGTTTAACTGATGGCGCACAAATATGCATGGTTTATTCATCCAGTATTTGAGAATGAGACCACTTAGCAACTTCCAACAAAATTACGTGCAATTTCAATTCTTTTCCCGTCTTTTCCTCGCTGGCACTCCCCATAAAATAATGAAAGGAAAAATAGTTTGTATCACTGATTTCACGTGCATTGTTCATGCAGTGAAATTTCAGAACCATAGTTCACGTTTTTATCTACTCACCAGGTTAGCCAGGAGCGCTGATGCGCTGCTTCCTGGACTCGGGTAGGCGCGCCGGCTCCGGTTCGAATCCGCCCAGCGGCTTAACGACGGAGGTCGGTGTGCCGGCCAGCCTGGATGTAGTTTCTAGGCGGTATTCCACACGCCACTAGGTGAATACCGAGCTGGTCCCCACGTTTCACCTCAGTTACACGGCTCGCAGACATCTGAACACTATTCCATGGATTACACTAATCACAGACTGTTGGGGTACACTAATTACGTCCAGGGGGGTATGGGGTGGTGGCACCAGGAAGGGCATCCGGTCGCCCCTTCCATTAACCTTGCCACATCCGATTAACCATGCCGACCCTGCGTCATTGTGGGAAAGAGGCACAAGCGAAAGAAAGAAAGTTGACGGTTTTATCTGTCATTTCTTTACTACCGACTCTGTCACAACGCAGTTTGCGAACTATATCCACATATACCACCGAATGTTCTTGCAAAATTATATCGTTGCACGGCAGATAATTCGGGAGATTTGACATCGTATACGTTCATATGCGTGAAAAACATGTTTTTACATAAAAGGGATGCAAATTTCCCAGACTATATTCATCCAATATTTCATTATGAGAGTACTTAGCGACTTCCAACAAACATTAAGCATAATTTCAAAGCTTTTTTTAACTTTTCCTCTCTTATATGCTTAACGTCAAATATTTAAAATAGTAACTCATTTGTAAAGTAATTGGACGTTTGGCTTTGTTTTATGCATGGGATTTCGGTTCTCTAAAGAAACTGTGGTACTCTGGTATTCAAGTAATGGGCTAGAGCCGCACACAGTGGCGGCGCATCAGCTGCGGACAGGCGGCGGCCGCCTAGTTGGAGTGAACGAAGCGTTCTCCGCCCGCTGCGACACGGTCGGTGGCCAACTCACTACACACAGCGACAGTGGCAGTGGCAGGGACGCGCGCCAGTTGCTCTGCAGTCCTTCCCAAACGATGTTAAACAAACTATTCAGTGAAAAAAAAACACTCCTTCACGTCTTATACCCTTATCTATCAGCTTATTGGAGAAATACCCATCTTTTCGTTAATGGTCATAGTTACTATGATTTTCCGAAATTATGCAGTGCATAATAGGGTACTATAAGTTTCAATTTGGTGCATATTGGGTCATTTATTGTTGCATATGAAATGCAGCCAAAATGCTGAATATCTCCAGAATGAGATTTTCACTCTGCAGCGGAGTGTGCGCTGATATGAAACTTCCTGGCAGATTAATACTGTGTGCTGGACCGAGACTCGACCTTTGCCTTTCGAGGGCAAGTGCTCTCAAGGTACGAGACGAGATACGGGCAGAAGTAAAGCTGTGAGGACGGGGCGTGGGTAGTGCTTGGGTAGCTCAGTTGGTAGAGCACTTGCCCGCGCAAGGCAAAGATCCCGACTTCGAGTCTCGGTCCGGCACACAGTTTTAATCTGCCAGGAAGTTTCATGCTGAATATTTATTTTCACCTGGTAAGAGCTCTAGCCGGCCGGAGTGGCCGAACGGTTCTAGGCGCTACAGTCTGGAACTGCGCGACTGCTACGGTCGCAGGTTCGAATCCTGCCTCGGGCATGGATGTGTGAGATGTCCTTAGATTAGTTAGGTTTAAGTAGTTCTAAGTTCTAGGGGACTGATGACCTCACATGTTAAGTCCCTTAGTGCTCAGAGCCATTTGAACCATTTTTTGAACAGCTCTGCGTCCGTAATCTCAAGAAAGCCGATCGTGTTAAGCTGGTGCATATGTTCGTAGCGTTTTTCCATAATAAATACCACAGACTCACATATCGGAGAATTTGGTCATGAATAATGTATTCTCCTTCACTATTTACAACAGTCTGCCAAAGCTCTGGTAACCACTCGATTCCACGTAGTTTTCATCAGTAGAGGAAGTCCCTTGAGGACTGTTCGAGCGCAAAAGGGGCAAATCTGAGGGCACAAGATCAGGTGAATATGATGGCTGCGGGATTATTTCCCAACCCAGCTCCCGTATAGTGTTTTTTGTCAGTCTAGCAGAATGTGGGCGGGTGTTATTGTGCAGTAGCATCACTTCACACAGCCTCCCTGATCGTTGTTCTTGCACTGCGTCTGCAAGATCTCTCATTGGTTGACAGTAAATGTCAGCAACGATGGTTACAACTCGGGGGAAGTAATTAGTAGTGCACCACGCCGTCGTTGTTTCACCAGATGCATAACGTTATCTTTTGTGGTTGCGCACAGGTCTTTGTACGGGGAGTTTCTGCTTTGTTTGGGTTCAACCATTCCTTTCTTTTCCTTATGTTAGCATGAAGACAGCATTTCCCGCAGCCAGTAACGATGCAGAACGGAAAGGGTCGGCGTTGTTGACTAGGCAACTGATGACAAGCAAGCAGAGGTCCACATTTGGTCACCTGCTGATTTCTGTGAGTTTAGCTTAGAGCATGCGTTACGTATACACCCGAATTTTTAAACCTCCCCAATGCATGCAAGTGTCGCATGATGGTGGAATCTTTACAGTTCACCACATTTGCCACGCCTGGAATACTCACGTGGATCATTGTAGATTAATGCGTTTAAATGATCTTCATCAAACCGCGAAGGTCTTTGTGAATGTGGTGAGTCACTAATGTCAAAACGATCCTGCTTAAAATGACAAAACGATATTGTTGCCACGCTCTGTCCAATTGCACCATCCTCATACGAGACGCAAATGTTTGTTGCTATCTCCGCTGCTGTCAGTATGTCGGAAACGTTGGGATTTCTCCACTTGGTACTCCATTTTCTAATGTCCACAGCTACACTCACTATCTCCAGATAACAAATGACAATATATGCTGCCACACAGCAGCAATGAACTGCAAATAAAAAGTGGCAGTCTATAAATAAACCCATAGCAACTGGAATAGCAACATGCTAAACAAAACAGCTACGAAATTATGCGCCAGTCTAATACGTAGCGCACTCACTTCTGCCCTGAGAACGCAGACTATACAGCGAGGGTGGTCTAGCCGTAACACGACACTCGCTCCGCAGTAATCTCTCTGAACTGGCACGCAGCTGTCGCTGGACCGACAATCCGGATGTGTCTAAGTATGCAAATGACACTTAATAACTTGTGTTCTGATTAGCGTTCGATAACTACTAAGCTATAAGTGTCTGGAACAGTAGTACACACAACCCAAGCACAAGGTACAGTCGAAATTTCTGGAAGAGGTAGTAGGATTTCTCTGGCGTCGGAATGGTGCCGATCTCGTTTTATACACACGTCTACCAGATCAGTTACCTGCAATTTATTGTTATCGTATTACTTTGCTCCTATCCAGAGGTGCCTCTTATCATCGTAGCAGTCTGAAATTCTTTGTGGACAAGCCCTGTTAGACGCTGCGACTAACTAGAAAGATTCTTAGGAGGAGCAGCTTGTTAGCAGAAGAAATGACGTACAATACGCTTGGTTCTAGAATAACTCTGAGAAGGTTCAAAGAAGTGTATGGTTTGTGATAAGTCTGAAACGACAGTGCACCTCCATAATAAATGCATCATACAGCATGTCACTGAGCGCTTTTATTAGGTTGTTGCAAGGTTCTCAACAATTCTTAACTGTGAAAAAAATTAATTTGTGATGAATAACATTAAGGAATTGGGTCTAGATACGGGGGCCCTCTATTAAGATTTTCCAAAAACAGTTAAAGAAAAGCATTTTTTGAAGAAATCGTTCTACTTGTTTTTCGCAATATGTCCTTCGAAACATACACGTTTTTGTATACATTCCAGTGATTATATAACCATTTTTCCAACGTTTGTCCTTTTTGATTAATCGTATGGACGTAATGCATTCTCTGACCCTGATGTAGTCGATAAAAAGTACTCCAGTCACGTAAATACTTGTGATCCACCTTCGTGGAGTGCCGAGCTGCGGCTGTCGCTACACCCAAATGGCTATGGAGAGCCGAGAGAAATAGCTGTTCTGCCGGTGACGCTGCGATAGCGCGCCGTACAACACAAGCGCTTTTACATCAGATCCACTTACTCATGAACGATGTTTAAAAACTTTTTCGAAACTTCAGCTACAATTCCAACGCTGGAATGTACGATATAAAACGTAACAAATGATTAAGTTACACACAATCCCATTTTTTCAGTACCACATTCGTCAGTTAAGTGCGTGTGCCTGACTGAAGGCTTATCTTGAAATCTCAGAATGACCATGACAAAATATAAGGTAAGGTGTTCGTTACGAAGCTGTTACCGTATCACATGTTTCAAAAAATCAGATATTTTTAGCGAAAATTTCTTTCAAAATTTTGCAACGTGAAAAATGGCGCGCAATGAATAACGGTGAGCTTCTTCGTATGAGAAAGAAAGCATTTATTAAACAACTAACTACAGTAACAGATATGGCACATAAAAATGCTTTTAGAACAATGAAACCGGACTGGCCAATGTCTCGCTACCGGATCCGTTGCCTAGAGGTAACGTGCCAGAAGTCAACACAGAGGCCACAGCACAAAGTAGTTAGACTTACGGTGGAAATCGTAGCCTTTGTGTCAAACTTTATGGCAACATGAAAGTTGGCAGAATTTCGTTGCTGTAAATGCAACACTGTGACAATGGACTAGTAGTTCCGTATCTAACTTATAGAAAATCGCTCAGTGCGGTCTCTGGCGCGTTGCCACGGTTCGCGCTGCTCCCCCCGTCTGAGATTCGGGTCCTCCCTCGGGCATAGGTGTGAATGTTGTCCTTGGCTTAAATTAGTGGAAGTTAGTTTATGTAGTGTGTAAATCTAGGGACCGATGACCTCAGCTGTTTGGTCCCACAGGAACTTGTCAATTCTAGAAAATCGGGACTTAGGGGCTGGAGGTTTAAGAAATGATTCGGTAAGTATTTCCTTGTAATAAGTTATGAAAAAAGCTGATACAGTGGTATATTACTACCTGACCAAGGTACCGGGACACATATTAGGGGTCCATTAATATAGCGCGTTCATGAGACTGCCTGAACTTTGCTGGTAACACTTCCAGTGACGTATCTGAGTTTCTCTGGAGGAATGGCAGCCCATTCTCCCTCAAGAGCCGAAACCAAAGAATGTAGTCATATTGGAAGCCGGGGACTGAAGCGACGTGGTAGTTCTAACTCAACCCAGAGGTGTTTCATAGGGTTCAGGTCGGGACTCTGGGAAGGCCAGTCTGTTTCAGGAACGCTGTTGTCCACGTACCATTGCCTCTCAGGCACTGCCCTACGACACGGTGCATCGTCACGCTGATACAATCATACTCTCCAAACCGATCGATCCCTTACAGTACGCAGTACACAACTCTGTAAAATGTTGTCATACCATTGGGCATTTACCGTTGAGGGCAACAAAAGGGAACGCCCCCCATAGCTAACACCATCTGTTTCGTACTTCACTGTTAGCACTACACGTGATGGCTGGTAGCGTTCTCCAGATATCCCTTATTCCCGAGATACTGTCGGTGGAACAGGGGCCAATGCAATACTGGAAACGTGGGTGTTTTAATATACTACAAACTATCAGCGTCGATTGCGGTAATGAAACCAACCATTTCCTAGGTTTCAGCCCAAATGATTGAGCCTTCTTCAGAAGATATACCTGAATCTACAATTTGTCTAAGAGGGCATGGTTTAGAAATAAAACTATAAATTCAGGTATATCTTCTGAAGAAGGCTCAATTATTTGGGCTGAAACCTAGGAAATGGTTGGTTTCATTACCGCAATCGAGGCTGATAGTTTCTTATATATTAGATTATCACGAGTGCTGACTGTGCTGCAATGTTGAAAGTACAAAATTATGTTTTAGTCTATAGTCGCAATTTATTTATTTTGCCGACTACCGGTTTCGGTACACAGTACCATCTTCAGGCCATGCTATGGTCAAAAAATTCAATTACATGCACTGAAGCGCCAAAGAAACTGGTATAGGCAGTCGGCGCACGAGCGATCGGACACAGCTTGTCCGAGGTACCGATGAAATGGCGATTTTCCTGTACGACCATTTCAAAAGTGAAGCATATCAGGAATCCGATAAAACATCAAATCTCCGACATCGCTGCGGCCGGAAAAAGATCCTGCAAGAACGAAATGAACGAGGACTGAAGAGAATCGTTCAACGTGTTAGAAATGCAACCTTTCCGAAAATTGCTGCAGATTTCAATGCTGGGACGTAAAACAATGTCAGGTTGCAAATCATTAAAAGAAAAATCGTCGATATGGGCTTTCTCAGCTCAAGGGCCACTCGCGTACCCTTAATGACTGCACGACACAAAGCTTTACGCCTCGTCTGGGACCGTCACACCGACGTTGGACTGTTGATGACTGCAAACATGTTGCCTGGTCGGACGAGTCTCATTTCAAATTGTATCGAGTGGATGGACATGTATGTGTATGCAGACAACCTCATGAATACATGGACCCTGCATATCAGCAGGGGACTGTTTAAGCCGGTGGAGGCTCCGAAATAGTGTGGGGGGTGCGCAGTTGGAGTGATGTGGACCCATGATACGTCTAGATACACAGATAACACGTACGTAAGCATCCTGTCTGATCACCTGCACCCACTCATGTCCGTTGTGCATTGCGATAGACTTGGGCAATTCCAGCAGCACAATGCGACACCCCAGACGTCCAGAATTACTATATAGTGGCTGCAGGAACACTCTTCTGAGTTTAAACACGTCCGCTGGCCACCAAACTTCCCAGACATGAACATTATTGAGCATATCAGTCGTACTCTTACGGATTTATGGCGAACCCTAGAGGATCCATGCAGTCAGTTCCATCCAGCACTACGACATTAGCCGAGTGCATGCCCCGTCGTGTTGCGACACTTCTGCGTGGTCACAGGGTCCCTACACGTTATTAGGCAGGTGTACCAGTTTCTTTTTTTCTCCCCAGGGAGTCACACCTAGTGAGCACGTAGTTGGCGACCACGGGGCCCGAGCCGAGTCCTGGCATTGCTTCCACTTACTTATGCCAGGCTCCTCACTTTTATCTTTCCTTTCGGGCGACACTCCGCCAACTCTTGTTCTTTTCCGACCCGGACTCTATTAGGTTTCGAGGGCTAGGGTTCTTTCATTTTCCAACCTGTACTTCTCATGCAGCGTCTGTCCCGGAGCAGGCGGCTGCGAAAAGCGTCTCTATCCAATGTTAGGGGTGGCCTCCAGAACTGCGGAAGGCAACGGAATACCACCGCAGATTATCTTCCCTGTATAATGCAGTCTCCATATTATGCACAAAAATGGGTTCCTCTCACGTTTAATCAGTATCCGGTGGTAAAATAGCACACATTCTGATCTCCGGCGGGGACAACTTAAAAGGAGCAAAAAATCAAAACGAGAATTGGTATCTGGAATGTTAGAATTATGCTACAAGCAGGAAAACTAGAAAACCTTAAAAGAGAGATGGAAAAGGATTATATGGACATCGTAGGATTTGCTCAGGTAAGATGGAATGGATGTGGAGTGTTATAGTCAGATGAATATGTATTGTACTACTTAGGAGGAGAAGTAAAAGGAATGAATGGGCCAGGAATGAGTATGACAAAGGAATTGACTAAATGTGTGGAATATGTGGACTATGCAAATGACCGGGTTATTGGTGTAAGGCTGAAAGGAGCACAAAAAGATTTACTGATTGTCCAGGTGTATATGCCAACTTCAGAATATGATGACCAAACTGTAGAGGAAACGTACAATGTAACAGAGAGAATAATGGACTAAAATAAAAAATGTTACAAAATAGTAATGGGAGACTGGAACGCCATTGTGGAAAAAGGGAAAGATGGAAACATAGTAGGCAGTCATAGTCTTGGAAAGAGAAATGATGGAGGTGGATGGCTAAATTGACTTCTGCAGGGAAAGGCAGCTGATAGCGGCAAACACATGGTTCAAGGAGGCTCTACACATGGAAATCACCAGGGGATAAATACAGAAGCCAAATCGATTTTATACTGGCAGATGAAAGATACAGGAATGGAATCAAGAAGGTGAACACATTACCAGGTGCAGATATTAATAGCGACCACAACTTACTTATGGCAGAAGTAGAAATAAGAATGAAAAACTGAAGAAGGGGACCATGGTGAAGAAGTGGGATCTAGAGAAGATAAGATCCAACAAAGAACAAATTACAGAAATGCTGTCACTTGAGTTTCTAAACACATTGCGAGACAAAGAACAACCTGATAATGTCATCGAGTACTGGAATATGCTGAAAGAAGGAATCATTAAAGCAGGACAGCAAAATATAGGATATGTAAAACGGAAAAGAGCAAAAAAACCAAGGGTCAAACAAGAAATGATTTCCAAGATGGAGTTTAGAAGAAAATTTAAAAACAAGAACACTGAAGGTGCAAGAAAGATATACCGAAGGTTAAATAATGAACTTCGAAGAGAAACAGAGCAGGCGAGGAAAAAATGGCTAAAAGAGGAGGGCGGGTTGCGTTCCTCCACAGCAGACCGTCAATGCACAGTATTAATGTTCGTTTTTGGAGCATTACCTGTGGCCAGCTTTACGAAAGAAGCGGCGACACGTTCTACGCGACCCACCCATCATTTTGGACGACAATGTGCGGCCGCATATAGCGCAAACTGTGGCTGCTCTGTTCGGTCGATGGGACTGGGAAGTGCTGTACCATCCATCATACCCCTGGACTTAAGTCCTTGTTATTTTGATTTGATTCGGAAGATGAGGGAACCACTTCGTGGCATTCGCTTCAGAACTGTTACAGAGATTCGACAGGCAGTATGCCGCTCCATTCGCACCAACAACAGAACAGGCTCTGCTAACGGTGTGCTACGTTTTCCACATCGCTGGCAACGGGTTCTACACAACGCTGGTGACTACGTTGAAGGACAGTAACAGGTGCAAACATATATCTCTTTAGTATCGGTTGTGAATAAATAGTTGCCACTATTTAAGTTCCAACCCTCGTAAATTGCGACCATAGACTAAAACATATACTTCTCCTGGTATTCGCCGAACTGGAACCCTTCCATCAGACTGCCACAGGGTCTAGCGCGATTCCTCACTCCATATCACTCAAGTCCAGTCACCCTCTGGCCAGAGGCGTCGCTCCTTACTCCATCTCATGCGTCACTTAATACTGACTTCAGTAATGTGTGGCTTATGAAGAGGTGCTCGACCACTGTAGCCCGTTCTTCTTGACTCCCTACGAGCAGTCACTGTGCTGGCTGCAATTCTGGTGGCAGTTTGGAACTGACGAACGATTCCTTCCGCTGACTGCATGCGATGTTTTACAAGCACCCTTCGCGTCGCCCGACGGACCCTGTCTGTCAGTGTATGAGATCTGTCCGGTCTTGGTTTGTCTGAGGCTGTTCTGTCGCATTTTCGCTTCGGAACCACATAATCAACAGTCCATTTGGGTAAGTGTTGTAACGTCTCTGAGGGATTTGTTGCTCAGGTGTGGTCCAGTGACTAGTCCACGTTCGGAGTCACTGACATTTCCTGATCGTCCCCCACTGTGCTGTCACTGCCTCTCTACTGACAACACAACACTGCGCGCCTCCTTTTAAGATGGCGGCCCGCCTCTTGTAACTGGTAATCATCAATTCCGCATTACATAGAAGTATTTTAATTGCTGATTGCACAGTCTGAATTCACGCGTGTCATCGTCCTTAGCTGCATTTCCGTTCTCGTAGCAGACACTGTCACGGCTACACAGCACGTAGTTAGCAGAATTCGTGCCTGTTTCCAAATTTGTGGAAACATAATAGATCGCCGAAACGATAATACATCGAAAGTTGATGCCTTTTATCGTTCTAATTCTTCACAGACCAGGGTACTCATTCTTACATGCATCTTCCTACGTGTGCAGTATGAACAAAGCCTGCAATGTTTTTCAAAAAAAAGTGAAACCGTATATTGTATTAGTGTTCCTGATATGTATTAGACATTACGTCGTCTACAAGAGAATCTTAACAGAAAGAAACGCACATTAAAGAGGTAATTACAAAGTAACACTGGTACAATACAGAATTCTATGCTTTTTGTATCTTAAGAACGATAATGGAACTTTGAAACGTAAAAGACCCCGATGGTTAGTCGTCTTAGCGTAATTACGTAAAACTGGCATGTAGCGTCATTCAAATTGCTTGTATTTACTGTGTTTAAAAAGAGATTTATGTTATGTAAATTATTTACCACTCGTATTTGCACTGACTGAATGAATTGAGAACGTAGACTTGCGTCGTGCGACATCTGAAAATCGGCTGGCTCCCGCGTTCCATTTCTCACCACAAACGAAAGCTCGAAACGAATAAGTTGGAGGTGTAAGGGGCAGACCCGGGCATGGAATGCACACTACTAAACCACTGTCCCAGTTCATGGTTCATGGTTCATGATTTACGCACCCAGTAGCAAGTTGCCTGTCCAGCGGCTAGGGACAGCTAAAATTTTGTTCTTAGTATTTCATATATTTATTGACCGAATTTAAAATGCTGTCGTGATATACTCAGGAAGATGTTTCATTTAACGTTAAAGGTTTAGGACAAGAAGACAGTTATTACTGAGAGAAACTGTTTATATGCTGTAAGGTTTTGTAGTTTACGACGAACCGATAGCTGAGAGTGAATACAACCTGTGTTTAGGAATGAGATCGTTTAGCGATTTGCAACAAACGCCCTAACACATTATTGCAAACCTACACGAAACTTTTCATCGCAAACAGCTTGCACAAAATGACGGAAGAAATTTTTCCGCTTACCCTATTTCCATTGTTCACGCAGTAAATCTGCAGGATCAGTCATAAAGTTTTAATTTATTACTTCTTTGCTACCGACTCTATTCGCAAGACAGTTTGCAGATACTATCAACATATTGCACTGAACGAGCCTGCAAAGTTATATCACAGTATGACACACAGTCCAGAGGATGCGACTCTTCATTCATTGGAGTCGTATTATTTAAGGCATCGGGGGCGGAGTGTTACTGGTGGAAGTAGTAATCGGCACGCCAAGAGAAGTGGTACGCAGTCAAAGGCCTAAGGTGTGACTGGATTTGAAACACTGTTAAGGAAACAGCGCCGAGAAATAATATCACAATGGAAGCCACATAGCTGAGCGTTTTCGAAGCGTACAGTAGCAGCGTGCGTTGATCTGCCGCTTTAATTCATCTGCTGACCGCGGTTCCCTGGCACGTCATATTGAGGATTTACTAGTATGCCGTGTATCGCCGTGGACGTGAAGATTGCTTCTGGATGATGCAGTGTAGCTGAGGTACTGTATTCGGCCCGTATTCTGTTCATTCGTCTGCAACGCGCCGCTTACGGATGACCGATTTATTTCTTGTGGGAGTTGAATTACGTATGCCACGGCAGAGTGGTTTTGAGAGGGCTATTATTAACGAACAAGAATAAAGTTCTGTTTTCCTTATTGTAAGAGCGGGTCGCGTGTGGATGTTGATACTAACTATCATTCACAAACTAGCTTCGTGCCCTGTCACAGTTTATGGTGACGCCTGC
Organism: Schistocerca serialis cubense; assembly: GCF_023864345.2. Taxonomy (NCBI): domain Eukaryota; kingdom Metazoa; phylum Arthropoda; class Insecta; order Orthoptera; family Acrididae; genus Schistocerca; species Schistocerca serialis. Next base: position 598,846,224 of record NC_064644.1, on the reverse strand, counting down.
GTTCATGCGTTGTGCGTCACCGGTGTCTAATACTGCCCTTTGTGATCCAAACCTACAAAAAGGAAGGGGAAGGAACCGTTACTCATATTTGTTTTTGTATACTAGCATATACTAAGGTGTGGATCGTTACGTCTCTGTGGAATCCTGTTCCTGACTGTTTGGAGTATGTTAATATAATGTGCCTGGAAGGTATTTGTTCCTCACGTACTGTGTTGGTTCAGTTTAAAGTCAAAATATGCCTCTTGTAGCTTCCAGATACGTATCATGTCTTATCTGTTTTTGTAAAGGGTGTCCCATTTATCTTGACCACCCTAAATAACTGTTTGTCCAGACGCAAATTACAAAATGTTTCAATCAGTCAGCATGATTGCCTTCGTTGTAGCTTTGTTTTTTACATAGATATGAACAACGGTATGACTTTTTTAAACGGCACCATGTATTTTTTATTCGATATTTCATTTCCTCTTCTGGAGACCTATTCAAAAATGTATCACAGTGTACCATGCACTGAAACACAACGTTATTAATTACATAACACAACATTGACTTTGAGCTCGGGATCACAAACTCGTCCACTTGCTAGAGTTGTCAGAAAAGAAATGAAAACAAAGTAAAAACATAAAAAAACTGACTTTGACTCTCCTGTACCATTGTCCAGGAGCAGAACATTCAAAGGTGCTCAAAGTGGAGACCCTGGTGCACTCGTTGAATAATGTAATTACTTACTGCTTCCAGTGTTGCCTGCTGAAGAGAGTTACAAGCAAGCACGATACTTTCCTGCATGTCCTCTGGAGTTGTAGGAATATCGCGGTAGACAACGTCTTTAATGCATCCCCAAAGAGAAAAGTCCAGAGGATTTAAATCAGGTGACCTATCAAGCCAAGTAACTGTTCCTCCTCGACCAATCTGTCAGGATACCTTCGGTTCAGAACACGACGTGCACGCAAGGCATTGTGTGCTGGACATCCATCGTGTTGATACCACATAAGCTTTCTGGTTCTTAGCGGCACTTCATCCAGAAGAGGAGGAAGAATTCGTCTGAGGAAGTTGGCATACGGTGTTCCGTTTAGACTGCCATTGATGAAATAAGGGCCAATAATTGTAGTACCACGCAACTCACACCAGACGTTAACTCTCCATTGACGCTGATGTGCCACCTGTCTAAGCCATCTTGGGTTGTCGCTGGACCAATAACGCATGTTCCTTGTATTTACCTCTCCTTTGTTCGAGAAGGAACATTCATCGGTAAACAGAACATTGGAGTAGAAGTTCAGGTTGGCGAGGATTTGCTGCTGTGCCCACTGACAGAACTGTACACGATTCTGGAAATCATTCCCACGCAATTCTTGATGTAGGTGTACATGGTAAGGATGGAACCGGTGAAGTGTAAGAATACGATGTACACTAGTTTTAGGAATGCCAATCTCGTGTTCAAGCTGTCGTGTGCTCACATGTGGATTCATAGCAACGGAAGCGAGAACAATAACTTCGGCAGCTTCGTCTGTGCGAGTGGTACGACGATTGCGTTGACGTGAGTTGAAACTTCCCGTTCCTTGAAGCCTCGCAACAAGACGGGAAAACATCCGTCGGGAAGGTGGTTCTTCTTGCCAGGATATCGCTCTCCGTACAGTTCCGCTGCCTGCGTAGCATTTCCCTACCTTCAACAACAACAATAATAAAAGAAACGGTATGTCGATGGAGTTTGTAGGAAGAACAGCCTTTATTGTATGCCTACTCTACACAACAGTATTTAAAATGACTAAACTACCGTACTAAATGTACCTGTACATAGGAAAACAGTATTGCAATTACTGTTCTGCTACCTTACATTCCCCATAGATAGAGTAGCATTTCCACCTTCTCTTCGTTGGTGTACATTCTACTCTCACAACTTTTCAACTGACGATGGTTGACGGAATGACGGGTGTGCATTATACTTACGTTTACATTTGTCCCCTGTCAACGTCAGCACGTGGATGTGTTCCATTACCCCGAAAACGTGCACTAAGCCATGGGAGCGTCAGGGTCAATGTTGAGTTATGTAATTAATAGCGTTGTGTTTCAGTGAATGCTACACTATGATACATTTTTGAATAGGTCTTTAGGAGAGGAAATGAATTACCGAATAAAAGATACAGGGTGGCATTTAAGAAAGTCATACCTATGTTAATACACTCCTGGAAATTGAAATAAGAACACCGTGAATTCATTGTCCCAGGAAGGGGAAACTTTATTGACACATTCCTGGGGTCAGATACATCACATGATCACACTGACAGAACCACAGGCACATAGACGCAGGCAACAGAGCATGCACAATGTCGGCACTAGTACAGTGTATATCCACCTTTCGCAGCAATGCAGGCTGCTATTCTCCCATGGAGACGATCGTAGAGATGCTGGATGTAGTCCTGTGGAACGGCTTGCCATGCCATTTCCACCTGGCGCCTCAGTTGGACCAGCGTTCGTGCTGGACGTGCAGACCGCGTGAGACGACGCTTCATGCAGTCCCCAACATGCTCAATGGGGGACAGATCCGGAGATCTTGCTGGCCAGGGTAGTTGACTTACACCTTCTAGAGCACGTTGGGTGGCACGGAATACATGCGGACGTGCATTGTCCTGTTGGAACAGCAAGTTCCCTTGCCGGTCTAGGAATGGTAGAACGATGGGTTCGATGACGGTTTGGATGTACCGTGCACTATTCAGTGTCCCCTCGACGATCACCAGTGGTGTACGGCCAGTGTAGGAGATCGCTCCCCACACCATGATGCCGGGTGTTGGCCCTGTGTGCCTCGGTCGTATGCAGTCCTGATTGTGGCGCTCACCTGCACGGCGCCAAACACGCATACGACCATCATTGGCACCAAGGCAGAAGCGACTCTCGTCGCTGAAGACGACACGTCTCCATTCGTCCCTCCATTCACGCCTGTCGCGACACCACTGGAGGCGGGCTGCACGATGTTGGGGCGTGAGCGGAAGACGGCCTAACGGTGTGCGGGACCGTAGCCCAGCTTCATGGAGACGGTTGCGAATGGTCCTCGCCGATACCCCAGGAGCAACAGTGTCCCTAATTTGCTGGGAAGTGGCGGTGCGGTCCCCTACGGCACTGCGTAGGATCCTACGGTCTTGGTGTGCATCCGTGCGTCGCTGCGGTCCGGTCCCAGGTCGACGGGCACGTGCACCTTCCGCCGACCACTGGCGACAACATCGATGTACTGTGGAGACCTCACGTCCCACGTGTTGAGCAATTCGGCGGTACGTCCACCCGGCCACCCGTATGCCCACTATACGCCCTCGCTCAAAGTCCGTCAACTGCACATACGGTTCACGTCCACGCTGTCGCGGCATGCTACCAGTGTTAAAGACTGCGATGGATCTCCGTATGCCACGGCAAACTGGCTGACACTGACGGCGGCGGTGCACAAATGCTGCGCAGCTAGCGCCATTCGACGGCCAACACCGCGGTTCCTGGTGTGTCCGCTGTGCCGTGCGTGTGATCATTGCTTGTACAGTCCTCTCGCAGTGTCCGGAGCAAGTATGGTGGGTCTGACACACCGGTGTCAATGTGTTCTTTTTTCCATTTCCAGGAGTGTATTTTTGTAAAAAGCAAAGCTACAACGAAGGGAATCATGCTGATTGATGTCCCCCTGACGGTTGAGGAACATTTGCTTGAAACATTTGGTAATTTGCACCTGGACAAACAGTTATTTAAGGTGGTCAAGAGAAATGGGACATCCTGTATATCGCTGTACTGGACACGAAGAAGTATAGTGGTTAATAGTTTCTTTATATGTTATATGTATTCTGTGGCGTGTGGCCTGATATTCTTACTTGTATAGTTTTTTGGGGGTAATTATTGATAAAACGGGCGATGGAGCTCCAATCAATATTTTGCGGGTACTGAAGTAAATGTTACTGAGATTATTAAGGAAATCCCTCGTCCTGATTTCATATACGAGAAGAGTCATATGTTGTCTCTGATGGCTTGTGTAATAAAATTGATTTTGACTTACGTGACTGAATTCAATCGCATGCTACATTCGCACTCCTGTCCGATGTGTCTATTAACGCGCTTCACTGGTTACCGCCACTGACGCGTTCAAAGAAGTCATCTAGGAACTTTCATGTATGTTTGCGTGCTGTATCACTGTCATGTAACACAGCTCGGTGAAACTTGGACCATACGTAGAAAGAACTGCTACAATGTACTGCAGAAGTTAATCGAAAGAAATACGCAAAGAGACGAACAAGAATGGCCCTTTTATTCAAAGACAGTAACTGCACTCAACTCGCTGCTAGTCGTAATGGTCTCCTGGACATTACAGAAGGCGGGATATGGTTCTTAATAGGATGTGTGGTCAGCACGGACGATAATCCGCGCTCTACAGTGTGGTCCCATCCTGGCCACGACGTTGGTAAGGAGTTCTTGCAGCAGGGCGCTACAGTCCTCCACGAACGCGGCAGAGAGCTATTGCCTAGTCGTTGGTACATGTGGATGCGATGTAGTACGTCTACTCAACGCACCCCACTCGTGCTCCATGGCATTCACCTCGAGGAAACGGGCTGGCCAGTCCATTTTACGAAAATCCTCGCGTTCCGAGAGTTCCTCCACCAGCGCTGTTCGATGGGGTCAGGAATTTCGCCCATAAAACAGGGACGAATGCACGTGTGAAAAGACGCACGTGGAGAATGAGTACTGCGTCACAACAACGTAGACCGATGAGTGCACCGTGCTGTAAGATTTGGAGGTCAACACACGCGTGCAACATCACGTCTACCCACACCATTACACCTGGACAACCTAAACGACAGTGTTCGGCAATGCTGGACGTACCATCATATGGCGAGAGATGGGAACACGTGACGAAGCCGGGAACACGATCGTTGTGGTGGTCCAGTTGTTACGGTGTGCTGTCGCATATTGTTGCCTGGGCGTACTGACCCCCAAATTCTTGAACACGAACACTCACCTACGGACGTCACAGTCACGCTGTACTCCTTCGCAGTGACGACCGAGTCGAAGAGAGCAGGCGGGGGAGTTCCTGCACCGAGAGGATTTTCGGCGAATGGACTCGCCTGCCCATTATCCGACTTAAACTCAATCGAACACGTGGGGGATGCGTTGAGCGGACGTACTACACTACTGGCCATTAAAATTGCTACACCAAGAAGAAATGCAAATGATACACGGGTATTCATTGGACAAATATATTAGACTGGAACTGACATGTGATTACATTTTGCCGGCCGCTGTGGCCGAGTGGTTCTAGGCGCTTCAGTCCGGAACCGCGCGACTGCTACGGTCGCAGGTTCGAATCCTGCCTCGGGAATGGATGTGTGTGATGTCCTTAGGTTAGTTAGGTTTAAGTAGTTCTAAGTTCTAGGGGACTGATGACCTCAGATGTTAAGTCCCATAGTGCTCAGAGCCATTTGAACCATTTGATTACATTTTCACGCAATTTGGGTGCATAGAGCCAGAGAAATCAGTACCCAGAACCACCTCTGGCCGTGATAACGGCCTTGATACGCCTGGGCATTGAGTCAAACAGAGCTTGGATGGCGTGTACAGGTACAGCTGCCCATGCAGCTTCAACACGATTACACATTTCATCAAGAGTAGTGACTGGCGTATTGTGACGAGCCAGTTACTCGGCCACCACTGACCAGACTTTTTCAGTTGGTAAGAGATCTGGGGAATATGCTGGCCGGGGCAGCAAGCGAACATTTTCTGTATCGAGAAAGGCCCATACAGGACCTCCAACATGCGGTCGCGCATTATCCTGCTGAAATGTAGGGTTTCGCAGGGATCGAATGAAGGGAAGAGCGACGGGTAGTAACACCCCATGCCATCACGCCGGATGATACGACGGTATGGCGATGACAAATACACGCTTCCAATGTGCTTTCACCGCTTTGTCGCCACACACGGATACGACCATCATGATGCTGTAAACAGAACCTGGATTCATCTGAAAAAATGACGTTTTGCCATTCGTGCACCCAGGTTCGTCTTTGAGTACACCATCTGTGATGCAGCTACAAGGGTAACCGCAGCCATGGTCTCCGAGCTGATAGTCCATGCTACTGCAAGCGTCGTCGAACTGTTCCTGCAGATGGTTGTTGTCTTGCAAACGTCCCCATCTGTTGACTCAGGGATCGAGACGTGGCAGCACGATCCGTTACAGCCATGCGGATAAGATGCCTCTCATCTAGACTGCTAGTGATACGAGGCCTTTGGGATCCAGGACGGCGTACCGTATTACCCTCCTGAAGCCGCCGATTCCATATTCTGCTAACAGTCATCGGATCTCGACCAACGCGAGCAGCAATGTCGCGATACGATAAACCACAATCGAGATAGCCTGCAATCCGACCTTTACCGAAGTCGGAAACGTGATGGTACGCATTTCTCCTCCTTACACGAGGCATCACATCAACGTTTCACCAGGCAACGCCGGTCAACCGCTGTTTGTGTACGAAAAATCAGTTGGAAACTTTCCTCATGTCAGCACGTTGTAGGTGTCGCCACCGGCGCCAACCTCGTGTGTATGTTCTGAGAAGCTAATCATTTGCATATCACAGCATTTTCTTCCTGTCGGTTGAATTTCGCGTCTGTAGCACGTCATCTTCGTGGTGTAGCAGTTTTAAATGCCAGGAGTGTGCTCCCTGCCGCCGTTGGATTATCAACTGCAGCAGCAAGTCGTATACCCATAGCTTACTTATTTATTACATAGTTTAATTCTTAATTTCTTTGCGTGTTTTTGGGTACTTGCATTGTTTAATTCATAAATTTCGGGGGTATTATAGTATTTGAGAGTTGTAGCATCGCGCCTTAGTACCTGAATAGTAGATTCTTATTTAAATTGCGTGTGAGTTTTGTATAGGAGGTGTAATTTCGATGTTTAGTTACTATATTCGTAAATTCAGGCAGATTGTAGCGCAGTCATTAGGCATTTGTACAGGTTAGTTAATACATTCTTTGCGTGTTTCCCTTGCGTTATCTAGGCACGGACTCGTGTTTCGGTAACTGTTGTCCAACATCGATTAGAACGGACAGGGACTGTGATTGCTGTGTTCGGATGAGGGCTGAGTTGGCTTCCCTTCGCTCACAGCTGCAAGCGGCGCTGACTTCGGTCGCGCAGCTTGAGGCTGTTGTCAATGGGCACCACTGTGGGGAGCCGGACTTGGGTATCACGGGGATGTCAACCTCGTCCCGTCTGTCCCCAGATCGGTCTGCCGCTGTGGTTGCCCCGGTTGCTGCCCGCAGTGCGGCTGAGCCCTCGCCTGTGGTTGATTGGGAGGTCGTTCCAAGGCGTGGCAGGCAGCGAAAGACGTCCCCAGAGGCTGATCAGAAAGCCTCCCCGGTGCGTCTGACAAACAGCTTTCAGGCACTGTCTCTGGCTGAGCCAGATGCAGCTGCCTGCCCTGTTTCAGAGGATGATTCTCAGCCTTCAAGGTCCGGTCAATCACAGAGGGTGGGCTTATTGGTAATTGGGAGCTCCAATGTTAGGCGCGTAATGGGGCCCCTTAGGGATATGGCGGCTAAGGAGGGAAAGAAATCCAGTGTGCACTCTGTGTGCTTTCCGGGTGGAGTCATTCCTGAGGTGGAAAGGGTCCTTCCGGATGCCATGAAGAGCACACGGTGCAGCCAACTGCAGGTGGTGGCACATGTCGGCACTAATCACGTGTGTCGCTTTGGATCTGAGGAAATTCTCTCTGGATTCCAGCGGCTATCTGGTTTGGTAAAGGCTGCCGGTCTTGCTTACGAGATGAAGGCAGAGCTCACCATCTGGAGCATCGTTGACAGAACCGACTGCGGAGTTTTGGTGCAGAGCCGGGTGGAGGGTCTGAATCAGGCTCAGACGGTTTTGCGACCGTGTTGGCTGCAGATTCCTTGACTTGCGCCATACGGTGGTGGGGTTTCGGGTTCCGCTGAATAGGTCAGGAGTTCACTACACTCAGCTGGCGGCTACACGGGTAGCGGAGGCTGTGTGGCGTGGACTGGGCGGTTTTTTAGGTTAGAAGGCCTCGGGAAAGTACGGGGTGGACTGCAATTTCAAAGGGTGCACGGCAAATACAGCACGTGCTTGGATCAAGGAACAGTCGGAATTGCAGTTGTAAATTGTTGTAGTTGTGCTGGGAAAGTCCCTGAGCTTCAAGCGCTAATAGAAAGCACAGAAGCTGAAATCGTTATAGGTACAGAAAGCTGGCTAAAGCCTGAAATAAGTTCTGCAGAAATTTTTACGAAGTCTCAGACGGTGTTCAGGAAAGATAGATTAGGCAGAATTGGTGGTGGAGTGTTTGTGTCTGTCAGTAGTGGTTTATCTTGTAGTGAAGTCGAAGTAGATACTCCGTGCGAATTGGTATGGGTGGAGGTTATACTTAACAGCCGAACTAAGTTAATAACTGGCTCCTTCTACCGACTCCCAGACTCCGATGATATAGTTGCTGAACAGTTCAGAGAAAATTTGAGTCTCGTAACAAATAAATACCTCACTCATACGGTTATAGTTGGTGGGGACTTCAACCTTCCCTCGATATGTTGGCAAAAATACTTGTTCAAAACCGGTGGTAGGCAGAAAACATCTTCCGAGATTGTCCTAAATGCTTTCTCCGAAAATTATTTCGAGCAGTTAGTCGACGAACACACGCGAATTGTAAATGGTTGCGAAAACACACTTGACCTCTTACCCACAAACAACCCAGAGCTGATAGAGAGCATCATGACTGATACAGGGATTAGTGATCACAAGGTCGTTGTAGCTAGGCTCAATACCGTTTCTTCCAAATCCACCGGAAACAAACGCAAAATAATTTTATTTAAAAAAGCGGATAAAGTGTCACTAGAAGCCTTCCTAAGAGACATTCTCCATTCCTTCCGAACTGACTATGCAAATGTAGACGAGATGTAGCACAAATTCAAAGATATAGTAGCAACAGCAATTGAGAGATTCATACCTCATAAATTGGTAAGAGATGGAACTGATCCCCCGTGGTACACGCAACAGGTCCGAACTCTGTTACAGAGGCAACGGAAAAAGCATGCGAAGTTCAGAAGAACGCGAAATCCCGAAGATTGGCTAAAATTTACAGACGCGCGAAATTTGGCACGGACTTCAATGCGAGATGCCTTTAATAGGTTCCACAACGAAACATTGTCTCGAAATTTGGTAGAAAATCCGAAGAAATTCTGGTCGTATGTAAAGTACACAAGCGGCGCAGTCAATACCTTCGCTGCGCAGTGCCGATGGTACTGTTACCGACGACTGTGCCGCTAAAGCGGAGTTATTGAACGCAGTTTTCCGAAATTCCTTCACCAGGGAAGACGAATGGAATATTCCAGAATTTGAAACACGAACAGCTGCCACCATGAGTTTCTTAGAAGTAGATACCTTAGGGGTTGCGAAGCAACTCAAATCGCTTGATACAGGCAAGTCTTCAGGTCCAGATTGTATACCGATTAGGTTCCCTTCAGATTACGCTGATACAATAGCTCCCTACTTAGCAATCATATACAACCGCTCGCTCACCGATAGATCTGTACCTACAGATTGGAAAATTGCGCAGGTCGCACCAGTGTTTAAGAAGGGTAGTAGGCGTAATCCATCGAACTACAGACCTATATCATTGACGTCGGTTTGCAGTAGGGTTTTGGATCATATACTGTATTCAAACATTATGAATCACGATTTATTGATACGTAATCAGCATGGTTTCAGAAAACATCGTTCTTGTGCAACGCAGCTAGCTCTTTATTCGCACAAAGTAATGGCCGCTATCGACAGGGGATCTGAAGTTGATTCCGTATTTCTAGATTTACGGAAAGCTTTTGACACCGTTCCTCACAAGCGACTTCGTGATTTCCTGTCAGGAAGGTCGCAGTTCGTAGTAATAGAAGGCAAATCATCAAGTAAAACTGAAGTGATATCAGGTGTTCCGCAGGGAAGCGTCCTGGGACCTCTGCTGTTCCTGATCTATATAAATGACCTGGGTGACAATCTGAGCAGTTCTCTTAGGTTGTTCGCAGATGATGTAGTAATTTACCGTCTAGTAAGGTCATCCGAAGACCAGTATCAGTTGCAAAGCGATTTAGAAAAGATTGCTGTATGGTGTGGCAGGTGGCAGTTGACGCTAAATAACGAAAAGTGTGAGGTGATCCACAGGAGTTCCAAAAGAAATCCGTTGGAATTCGATTACTCGATAAATAGTACAATTCTCAAGGCTGTCAATTCAACTATGTACCTGGGTGTAAAAATTACGAACAACTTCAGTTGGAAAGACCACATAGATAATATTGCGGGGAAGGCGAGCAAAGGTTGCATTTCATTGGCAGGACACTTAGAAGATGCATCAAGTCCACTAAAGAGACAGCTTACACTACACTCGTTCGTCCTCTGTTAGAATATTGCTGCGCGGTGTGGGATCCTTACCAGGTGGGATTGGCGGAGGACATCGAAAGGGTGCAAAAAAGGGCAGCTCGTTTTGTATTATCAAGTAATAGGGGAGAAAGTGTGGCAGATATGATAAGCGAATTGGGATGGAAGTCATTAAAGCAAAGATGTTTTTCGTCGCGGCGAGATCTATTTACGAAATTTCAGTCACCAACTTTCTCTTCTGAATGTGAAAATATTTTGTTGAGCCCAACCTACATAGGTAGGAATGATCATCAAAATAAAATAAGAGAAATCAGAGCTCGAACAGAAAGGGTTAGGTGTTCGTTTTTCCCGCGCGCTGTTCGGGAGTGGAATGGTAGAGATATAGTATGATTGTGGTTCGATGAACCCTCTGGCAAGCACTTAAATGTGAATTGCAGAGTAGTCATGTAGATGTAGATGTAGTGTACATCGCTTCCACATGCTCCAACGACCATGTACAAGCTGCTGGAGGAATGGAGCGCCCTACCACAAGAACTGCTTACGAATCTTTGTCAGCAGCAGGGGAGCACGTTTCAGAGCTTGCATTGTCGTCCGTGGTGATCACAAACCCTAATAAGCACCGTGTCCAACGTTTTGTAATGTTCAGCAGACGATCGTAAAATGCATTGACTTGAGTGAAATTGTTGTCTTTGAACAAAAGAGTCATTTCTGTTCGTTGCATTGCGTATTTCTTTCAGTTGCTTTCTGAGTTGTACTGTAGCAGCTCTTTATATGTATGGTCCAAGTTTCATTGTTACTTGGCAGAAACACATCAAAAATGATTCAAATGGCTCTGAGCACTGTGGGACTTAACATCTGAGTCAGTCCACTAGAACTTAGAACTACTTAAACCTAACTAACCTAAGGACATCACACAAATGCATGCCCGGCAGGATTCGAACCTGCAACCGTAGCGGTCGCGCCGTTCCAGACTGAAGCGCCTTGAACTTCTCGGCCACCCCCGGCCGGTCAGAAACACATCATTCGAGAGTTGGTTTAGTTGTGAAGTGTTGCACACAAGTGTGTTTAGAACTGTTACGAGTCCAGGACAGTAGGTGTACCGCATAAGGCTTTCGCAGAACGCGCCACATCACACGTACAAATCGGGACATCTCGCTAAAATCGAGACACCTGGCAGGCACTCACCACAGGGCGTCGACTGGTGCGAACGCCTGCTGCCAGAGGCCCCGGCCGTGCGCGCAGACCGCCGCCGCCTGCAGCAGCGCCACAGCCGCCACCAGAGATGCTGGTCCTCGCGTCGCCGCCATCGCAGTGGCGCGCCCCACGCCGCCAGCGTCCGGAGACCAGAGGATTACCCACCGGCGGGCAGCAGCTGCGCGTCTGCGGCCGCAGACTGCCTCGCGTAATCCGCTCACACCTTCGACTCGTTGACACACTCAGCCAGGGTCATCTGTTTTGTCCACGTGCGACGCAACTCCAAAGCATAATTTACGAGGTTTGTTCAATAAACAATGCGAGACATTTTTTCTGAAAGCAGGTTGGTTTTATTCAGGATTCTTATTCACCATATTATTCCCTGCTCTTTTGGCTATATATAAACATATTTTTCCACATAATCTCCACTCACTGCAACGACCTTAACCACCCACTGGGAGGGTCTGTATGCCGACGGGGTAGCATTCTACCGGTCGACTTCGGAGCCAACGTCTTCCTGCATCGTCCACGTACTGCTTCTTCATTGGGCGAAACAGATACAAGCTAGAAGCTGCGAGATCTGGGCTGTGGCACGGATGAGGAAGAACAACCCAGTGAAGTCTTGTGAGCTCCTCTAGCATGCGAAGGCTTCTGTGAGGAGTTGTTTTGCTACGAAGGAGAAGTTTGCATTTGTGTGGCGACGAACACGCTGAAGTATTTCTTCAGTTTCCTGAGGGTAGAACACCTCTTTGAGTACACTAGCTGGTGGACGAGTGTGTTAGCGCTACCAACGGAGACATCCAATTGAGCAGCGAGGTTTTTGATTGTGACGCGTCGATCATCTCGAACGAGAGTGTTCGCATATTCCGACATTGTAGGAATCACAACTGTGTGCAGGCGGCGGGCACGCGGGAGATTGGACAGATTTGCGCGACGTTATTGCGACCAAGACAGACGCCTCGCCGAAAGGCTCACCGTGCTTTTGTTCATTGCCACACATCTGTAGACATTCTGCAAGGGCCTATGAATATATGCCATGCTCTGGTTTTCCACCAACAGAAACTCGATGACAGCTCTCTGCTTGGAACGCAACACCGTTACAAGTGCTGTTTTGAAGGCTACGCATAGCGCCGCCACCGGAAATTCATGAAACTGTAGGGGCTGAAGCGGGAATGTTCCATGATATTCCACAATAAATTCCGCAGTTTTTCTACCGAAATAGTAGGAGCAAAAAATGTGTTGAATTACTTTTTGAACGCCCGTCGCACACATTATTACGTCTGGCCAAGTAACTTTTACTGAATGCTGCACAACGCTTCAAAATCAGATAACACACGCCACTATTTTTTTAACATGCCCAATCATTCGAGAAAGTTTCTAGAGCGGATAATAAAAATATAGAAGTTAAGATGGTGGTTTTACTGCTTCAGGTGTTCAACGCAGTCTCCTCCCACTTGAGTACAGCACACAGAATGTCCATACAGCCATGTGATGCTGTCAGGATGTCCTCATTTGGGATGTTGCTCAAATCGCACGCCGCACTGTCAGCTAAGTCTTCAAAATACGCTGATATTTCATCTGAATTTCTGCACTGTGTCGTTTTGTGGCTGTTTCGTATTCATAACACCGAGTCTCTCCAGCCGTGATGATTTCTCACATAAAAGAGTTGTGTCATTTTGCATTTCAGCTTGTGTCCACGTATCTTTATTTTTGTTCCTGAGTCAAGGTGGGCGGTACAACCTTACACAGACTTCTGTATTCCTCAAAATATTCTGGAGAGTGTCTTCAACACATGATTTCAATCACGACCACTACTTTTCAGTGCCTGCTCACTACTGACTGATCGAATGTACGTCTGTTGTTTATAGTTTGTCACTTCAAGCTGCCACCGTAGTTACTGCGCAGAGTTCCTACACAAACTTTAAAACTATCTTAACACCTATTAGTGGACATCATTTACACTGAAGCGCCAAAGAAACTGGTATAGGGATGCGTATTCAAATACAGAGATATGTAACCAGGCAGAATACGACGCTGCTGTCGGCAACGCCTATATAAGACCATAAGTGTTTTGCGCAGGTTTCAGATGAGTCACTGCTACTACAATGGCAAGTTATCAAGATTTAAGAGAGTTTGAACGTGGTGTTATAGCCAGCGCACGAACCATGGGACACAGCATCTCCGAGGTAGCGATGAAGTGGGGATTTTCCCGTACGACCATTTCACGGGCGTACCATTAATATCAGGAATCCGCTAAAACATCAGAAAAAGATCCAGCATGAACGGGACCAACGGCGACAGAAGAGAATCGTTCAACGTAACAGAAGTCCAACCTTTCCGCAAATTGCTGCAGATTTCAGTGCTGGGCCATCAACAAGTGTCAGCGTGCGAACCATTCAACGGACCATCCTCAATATGGGCTATCGGAACCGAAGGCCCACACGTGTACCCTTGATGACTGTACGACACAAGGCTTTACACCTCGGTTGGGCCCGTCAACTCTGACATTGAACTGATGATGTCTGGAAACATGTTGCCTGGTCGGACGACTCTCGTTTCAAATTGTATCGAGTTGATGGACGTGTACGGGTATGGAGACAGCTTCATTAATCCATCATGGACCCTGCATCTCAGCAGGGGACAGTCCAAGACGGTGGAGGCTCTGTAATGGGGTGGGGTGTGTGTAGTTGGAGTGATATGGGACCCCTGGTACGTCTAGTTACGACTCTGACAGGTGACAGGTACGTAAGCATCCTGTCTGACCACCTGAATCCATTCATGTCCATTGTGCATTCTGACGGACTTGGGCAATTCCAGCAGGGCAATGCTACACCCCACACGTCCAGAATTTCTACAGAGTCGCTTAGGGAACACTCTTCTGAGTTTAAACGCTTCCGCTGGCCACAAAAGTCCCCAAACATGATCATTATTGAGCTTATGGGGGATGCTTTATAACGTGATGTCCACAAGAGATCTCCATCCCCTCGTACGCTTACGGATTTGTGGACAGCCCAGCAGGAATCACTGTGTTAGTTCCCTCCAGCACTACTTCAGACATTAGTCGAGTCCATGCCGCGTCGTGCTGTGGCAATTACGCGTGTTCGCGGGGGCCCTGCACAATATTAGGCAGGTGTAGCAGTTTCTAAGGATATACTTACGTAACATTTGGCAATTTAAGTGTATCTTTTTTAGACCCAACTTTTAGGTCTCTGTCTCGTCGTTTTATTAAAGACCCAGCCACTAAGTCCCGATTTTCTGCTGTTTGGATGTGGCAATACTACTTATCAGAAAGGATTAATAAGAGAGACAGAAAATTTTCTGTGTCACTGGTTCGTTTAGAGAGTGTAAGACCTCTGTCGAGGTACTCATCAAGCTTCAGTGTGTGAAGCTGCAAGGGACGTGATGCGCGGCTGAACGACGAAGAACCTTAACCTTGACCTTACCTTGGATAGGGTAGTCCTGTCCCATGAACGACGAACTTCATTCAAACTTTTCAATTCAGTTAACGCAGAAGAGGGATTCAGTGATGAAACTGAAAACAGTAACGGGATGTCAGTTCTAGAAGGATGGTTACAAATGGAGGATAGTCTTTCTCCTTAGCAAGTGCAAATTATCTGAGCAGTCAACAACAAACTGTTACGCAACAAATTGGTAAGGAAACGGAAAAGTAAAACTTTTCAAAGTCCGCGCTGTCGGCGTTACTCAGTCATGCGGAAGCATCAACTGTCGGGAATCGTAAACATTCCAACACCGTTACTCGGTCAGAAGACAGACATTAAGTAGGACGCCACATCACCTAGCAGCGGTTTGACTGAACTGTAAAGACATTTTAACACTTTTTTGCGACGAGGGTCAGCACAGCTGTTCCAAGCGTCGTCGTCGTCATCCGGATGGTGCATTATCTGACGATGTCCTGCTGATAGAGACCGAAAGCGTCAATATTTCTAATAAACGACTGTGCGATCAAGACTGTTATTTCTAATTTTTCTTTGCTGATTGCTGTTCCCAATACTGTTATCTAAAGTTTTGAACTTACCTTACGAGCTTAGGTCTAGCGATAGGTGATAAAATAGTAATGTATTGTGTTTAATTGTTACATTAAATTTTTTTTTTTTAGTTTACAATTGTAGTTTGTGTGAGATACGCTTTTTTTCCTGCAAGGTAGGGGATCGATGGTTATTCTTTTCTCCTAAGTGATGTCGAAGACGACTTCGCAATATATTACCACTGGTATGATGTTCTGGTTCAGCAGAGGTTATTAAAATCCAGCTGTTAGAAAACAGAATCTTATTATCACTACAAACAGATGTACTTCTCCTGACCCACGAGTGGTCATAAATACTTACTCAGGTAAAAAATGAAATCCGACATTTACAAAAACATATGTTCATAAATGTATCTATGGAAGCGGAGAAAAGGGGAATGCTAATTGGATGTACAGAACGAATACAAGGAATTGAAGTTTTCCAATGAGAAACTTAGGGCCCACTTACAACAGATGACAGACATAATTCCAGAAAAGCTAGTATGAAAGAAAGGAGGTTGGTTAGATGTTGGTGGAAACTTATTAAAAATGATATTAGGGACAGCAATTAACGATGACATCGCAGATTTTCATAGTACAATAGGGATAGTACAAGAAAAGGCAAGGAACACAAAAACAGCAGTTAGCTGGCACATTATCTTCACCAATGTTTCACGATCATCGGTATTCGATTAGATGGAAAATTATCGCCAAGTGGGTACAAGTGCAAACAAATGTCTGCGCCACAACCAGTAATAGTTAATTGTCACAACAATAAGACATTTACGGGAACGACATAATTAGTGTTGAAACAAAGCGAGTTAATAGTAAACGGATCAAAGTTTCACTTTTCTGCTTCGATTACAGATACTGTAAGTATGGGAAATCGACCAATATTGTACTGTCCAGAGAAAAGTTTTAGCGTGTTACCCATGCAAAACCTAACTTTCGTGGCTAATACCTTAGATCCCATTTTACTGCGGGCAATGGATGAATTAGTCATTGCAGAAAAAGGACAAATTTCGGTAGATCAAATGTCACAGCATTTGCGGAAATATCAAGAGATGCGTGAACAAAATATCATTACAATCAGTGTATCAACCAGTAGTGTTACGATGGTACTAGCTTTTATTTGTGCAGTCTACTTTTGTCCAAGAAAGAGAATGAATCGTGGAAAGTGAACAACCGTCCACGATATTATTTAAGAATGGATTCGTACTAGCGAGTCAGAGATTTTAGAGAAAAATGTTAAAACCAACGAGTTAGAAAAATTATGTTGAACTAGGATAAAATTATTTTTGTGCATAAAGAAACGAAAGGATAAAATCCGGGACGAATTTTGTTAAAGTGGAGGGTACTGTAATGCAACAAATTATTGAGGTAACGGGAAAGTAAGATTTTCTATCACAACACCCAGCTTTACTCAATTCCTCAGAAGTATCAGTGGCCGGGGAGTATAAACATTTCAAGGACGATACGCGGTGAGGAAGATAGCAACCTCGATAGTCTTGACCGAGGCTGTCAGCGATTTCAGCAGAAAATGGTTGGAACAGCACAGACAGAACTGCCTTTGTTACCCTCAAAACAGTATGTAAGGGACTCTAGGCAGGTCGCACCATCACCTAGCAGATGTTTGACTAAGCAGTAAAAACACTGTAAAAATTCAATAAGCAAAGGTAGCGTACTGAAAACCTCTGACGTCTCTGGAAGAGTAGAACCGATTCGATAATTACAAATGACATCACAGAACGGAGCCTATCCTCAACGACATAAATAATCCACCCCCTTTAGCTGAGAGCTCTCACTTAGTGAGTACGATGACGTTCATATGGTCGTGCGGTAGCGTTCTCGCTTCCCACGCCCGGGTTCCCGGGTTCGATTCCCAGCGGGGTCAGGGATTTTCTCTGCCTCGTGATGACTGGGTGTTGTGTGATGTCCTTAGGTTTGTTAGGTTTAAGTAGTTCTAAGTTCTAGGGGACTGATGACCATAGATGTTAAGTCCCATAGTGCTCAGAGCCATTTGAACCATTTTTGACGTTCATATCGGTCGCACTCGATTCTCTGACTATGGAATGGTAACATCTTGTGTGCGAGATTGTTCTATTGTTGGTCTCACACTTGCTGCCTTACCAGGAGATCAGCTATCCTTTGAAATTAGTAGTCAACCTGCCTCTACCACTGAGCAACAGGCGACAGCTCTAGCCACTCTCGTGAATAAGTGCTGGGTGTGGAGGGAATATTTTCGCTATTAATCAAATAGAGTTGCTCCAGCCAGTCTAGCCAATAACACTATGTGGGAAGGATGGGTAATAATAAGACAGCAAACAATCACTGAAGTGAAGGGTAGTAGCCTCGTGTTAAACTACATATGAATAACTGTGAGGAGGGTGCTAACATTAGGGTAGTAACATTAGTATAACAAAGGATGGCTGATAATAATAGGGCAGCAAGCCATCACTGAAGTACAGAGGAGACGCCTCCTATCTGCAAATGAATAGCTGTTGGGAGGGGCATAAGGATGGCTAATAATAGTAGGACAGCAACCCACTGCCACAATGCCGCCTTTTTTTGGTGGGAGGTTGAAATACAGCTTCACCAGTGGCTCGCGGTTGGTTGGTTTAAAAGGGGGGGGGGGAGAAGGGACCAAACTGCTAGTAACACAATTACACAAGAGAAAGAAGAAGGCAAAGGAGACGTAGAGCACAATAACAGGAGAAAGGAAAAAGAAGAAGAACTACATAAGGACAATAAACACTACAATGGACAAAACAGGACAAGAAAACTACAGAAAAGACGCAAGAGACTGTTGTGACTTGGCAAGACAGCCAAGTCACTATGAGAGGAAGCCGAAAGGCACGCGTTTAAGCTCACGCAGGCTGGCGTGAGGTCTGGAACAGTTAAAGGATTTGAGTCTAGCAAATAAAGTACGTAGCTGTTGGAATACTTAACTTTAATCCATAATTGGTGAACATCGGTCTGACGGTACATGAATCACAAGATAAATAGCTAATGATAATGGCGCCTTGCTAGGTCGTAGCAAATGACGCAGCTGAAGGCTATGCTAACTATCGTCTCGGCAAATGAGAGCGTAATTTGTCAGTGAACCATCGCTAGCAAAGTCGGCTGTACAACTGGGGCGGGTGCTAGGAAGTCTCTCTAGACCTGCCGTGTGGCGGCGCTCGGTCTGCAATCACTGACAGTGGCGACACGCGGGTCCGACGTATGCTACCGGACCGCGGCCGATTTAAAGGCTACCACCTTGCAAGTGTGGTGTCTGGCGGTGACACAACAGAGACAATAGAAGAGATTAAAAACAAGAAAGCAGATTACCATGGCTCGCTGACCATGAGAATAAAAAAGGGAAACCAGCCACTCTGCAACACGTTAAACCTCCACCCTAAAAGCTCTAGGATAGAGGACACGGAGGGTCAAAGGACATACGCTAAAACTTACATCGATTAATAAAACCCACCCTCATGGATAAAACGTAAAACCAAATCAGCCGATGAGGCGTTGTCTGCTAAAATCAATGATAACGAGTCCGGCAGCCGCAGATGAAGTAGCACAGCAGCCAAAGAAGGACAGAGCAGAAGAATATGGGTCACTGTCAACCGGGCACCGCACCGACAGTGAAGTGGGTCTTCACGGCGAAGGAGGTAGCCGTGGGTCGCCCAGGCAGAGAACCACGGAGTCCCTGCGAGTGGCCCTCATCGAGGACTTCCACTCGTTCGTAGTCCCCTTAATGACTGGCAGGCTGTTGTGCAGACTGAGATTGTGCCATTTTGCCTCCCAAAGCTGAAAAACCTTGCGGCGTAATAATGAACGCAGGTCAGTTACGGGGACGCCGAACTCCAGAAGCGGTTTCCGTGTAGCTGTTTGGCCGGTTTGTCGGCAAGTTCATTTCCTTGGATTCCGACGTGACCAGCGGTCCAGACAAACACAACGATTGGACCGTTCCAGGGCATAGATGGATTCCTGGATGGTCGCTACCAAAGGATAGGGAAGGTAGCACTGGTCGATAACTTGTAAGCCACTCAGGGAGTCAGTACAGAGAGGAAACGACTCACCAAAACATGAATGGATGTACTGAAGTGAACGAGATATGGCCACAAGCTCTGCAGTGAATACACTGCAGCCATAGGTCAAGGAATGCTGTTCAATATGGCCTCTGTATACATAGGCGAAGCCAACATTACCATCAGCCATCGAGCCATCAGTATAAACCACTTCAGAGCCTCGGGACAGGTCAAGAATCGAGAGGAAATGACAGCCGAGAGCGGGTGGATTAACGGAGTCCCTTGGGCCATGCAAAAGGTCCAGATGAAACTTTAGCCTTGGTTTACATCATGGAGGTGTACGTGAACGGACCTCAAGTAGAGGTAGAAAAGGGAAGGACTCCAGTTCAGACCGAAGGGGTCAGATGCGAACCGCAATCGTTAGCCCTGACCTGGGCGGTCGATGCGGGAGATGAACTGCCGAGAGTGGGCAAAGCAGACGGTAATTCGGATGCTCAGGAGAAATACGAATGTTAAATAACATAACTCGCAAGCAGTTGTGCACGTCAGATTTGCAATGGAGGAACTCCGGCCTCCACCAAGACGCTGGTCACTGGACTCGTTTTAAAAGCTCCGGTCGCTAGTTGAACGACACAGTGGTGCACCGGGACAAGTAAACGCAACGCTGAGGGCGCCGCCGAACCACAAACCATAATCGGGATTGAACAAGGGCTCTGTAGAGCCGTAGTAGCAGCGTAGAGCGATCCGCCGTTAATGGCCACTAAAAATAGAAACAATACAGAGTCTGTGGGACTCCATTCTCCTTGATATGGGGAGAACTTTGGGCGGCACCAACCTGGACATGAAAAGTATGGAGCGATGTGAGAGTGCGAGGGTTGCAGTAAACGGACAGTGGTGCATCAGATACAAGCAATTGGACTCACAGGAAAGCTTCCATGTGGTGACCGTAGCCACGTCAGTCACTTGGAGAGAAGTCGGTATGGAGCATGTAGTATTCAGTCACGACGTAATTTCTGTGTAGCATGGTCAATGAGAGAGTGCGAGGGTTACAATAAATGGGTAGTGGTGCATCAGATACAACCTATTGGACTCAAAGGAAAGGTAGCATGCAGTGACCGTAGCCGCGTCAGACACTTGGAGAGAAGTATTCATGGAGCCTGTAGTAATAAATCGCAATGCAATTTGTGTGTCACATCGTGAATGTGAGGGTGCAAGCGTTACAGTAAATGTGCAGTGGACTCGCACGAGAGGTTCCATGCGGTGACCATGGCCGTGTTAGTCTGTTGGAGACATGTCGGTATGGAGCCTGTTGTATTCAATCAAGGCAAAATTTATGCGTTGCATCGTCAATGTGAGGGTGCGAGTGTTACAGAAAGCGGGCAGTGATGCATCTGGAATAAGCTACTGGACTTCCAAGAGAGGTCGATATGGTGACCGTAGCTGCATTAGGCTCTTGGAGAGAAGTCAGCATGAAGCCTGTAGTTTTCAATCGCGATACAACTTCTGTGTCGCATCATCAATGTGAGGGTGCGAGGGATACAGTAAACGGACAGTGGTCCATCGAATACAGTTTACTGGACTCCCAGGAGAGGTTCCATGTGGTGACCGTTACTGTGTTAGTGTCTTGGAGAGAAGTCGGCATGGAGCCTGTAGTTTTCAATCATGACGAATTTTGTGTGTCGTATCGCAATGTAAGGGTGCGAGGGTTACAGTAAATGGGCAGTGGTCCTTCGGATACGAGCTACTACACTCCCAGGAGAAATTCCATTTGGTGACCGCAGTCGCGTAAGTCTCTTGGAGAGAAGACAGCAAGGAGTATGTGGTATTCAGTCGCTACGCAATTTCTGTGTCACATCGTCAAAATAAGGGTGCGAGGGATACAGTAAACTCAGTCCGGAACCGCGCGACTGCTACGGTCGCAGGTTCGAATCCTGCCTCGGGCATGGATGTGTGTGATGTCCTTAGGTTAGTTAGGTTTAAGTAGTTCTAAGTTCTAGTGGACTGATGACCACAGAAGTTAAGTCCCATAGTGCTTAGAGTCATTTGAACCATTTGATACAGTAAACGGCTAGTGTTGCATCGGGTATAAGCTACTGGAGTCCCAGGAGAGATTCCATGAGGTGACCATGGCCACGTTGGTCTCTTGGAGAGAATTCGGCATGGAGCCGCTAGTTTTAAATTGCAATGCAATTTCTGTGTCGCATCGTCAATGTGAGGGTTACAGTAAATTGGCAGTGGTGCATCAGATAACAGCTACTGGATTCCCAGGCGAGGTTTCATGCGTTGACCATAGCTACATTAAACTCTTGAAGCGAAGTAGGCATTGAGCCAGAAGTTTTTAATCTCGAAGATATTTCTGTGTAACATCGACAAGTGCTGGTGCGGGGGTTACAGTAAAAGTGGCAGTGTTGCATCGGGTACAAGCTGGTCGACTCCCATGAGAAGTTCCATGCGGCGTCCATAGCCGTGTTAGATTCTTGGAGAGAAGTCGGCACGGATCCTGTATTATACAATCGAGACGGAATTTCTCTGTCGCATTCTCAGTGTGAGTGTGTGAGGGTTACAGTAAACGGGCAGTGGTCCATCGGAAACAAGCTACTGGAATATAAGGAGGGGTTCCATCCAGTGACCGTAACCGCATTATTCTCTTAGAGCGAAATAGGCACGCCGGTCGAAGTGGCCGTGCGGTTAAAGGCGCTGCAGTCTGGAACCGCAAGACCGCTACGGTCGCAGGTTCGAATCCTGCCTCGGGCATGGTTGTTTGTGATGTCCTTAGGTTAGTTAGGTTTAACTAGTTCTAAGTTCTAGGGGACTAATGACCTCAGCAGTTGAGTCCCATAGTGCTCAGAGCCATTTTTGAAATAGGCACAGATCATGTAGTATTCAATCAAGACGCAATTTCTCTAACACAACGTCAATGTGCGGTTGCGAGGGTTACAGTACACAGGCAGTGGTTCACTGGACTCCGAGGACATGTTCCATGTGGTGACCGTAACTGCGTTGGTCTCTTGGAGAGAAGTCGGCGTGGAGAGTGAAGTATTCAATCGCGACGCAACTTCTGCATCGCATTGTCAGTGTGAGAGTTCGAGGGTTAAGTGGTGCATCGGGTGTAAGGTACTGGACTCCCAGGGCATGTTCCATGTGGTGACCATAGCCGCGGTAGTCTCTTGGAGAGAAGTCGGCGTGGAGGATATAGTGCACCGCAAGGCAATTTCGGTTTCGCAACGACAATGTGAGTGTGTGTGGATTACAGTAAATGGGCAGTGGAGCATCGGATACAAGCTACTGCACTCCCAGGAGACGTTCATGTGGTGACCATAGCGGCTTTAGTTTCTTGGAGGGAAGTGGGCATGGAGCCTGTAGTTTTCAAATGCGATGCAATTTCTGTGTTGCATCATCAATGTGTGGGTGGCGCGGGTCAATCTAATACAAGCTACTGTACTCCAGGGAGAGGTTCCATGAGGTGACTGTGCCACGTTAGTGTCCTGGCGAGAAGTCGGCATGGAGAATATAGTATTCAATCGCTACGCAATTTCTATGTCGCATGATCGATGTGAGGGGGCAAGGGCTACAGTAAACCTGCAGTGGTGCATCGGATATAAGCTACTAAACTCCCAGGAGTTGTTACATGGGGTGACCTCAGCCGCGTTAGTCTCTTGGAGAGAAGTTGGAGCCTGTAGTTTTCAAATGTGGTGCAATTTCTGTGCCGCATCGTCAGTGTGATGGTGCGAGGGGCATAGTAAATGAGGAGTGGTGCAACGGGTGTAAGGTACTGGACTCCCAGGAGAGGTTCCATGCGGTGACCGTAGCTATGGTAGTGTCATGGAGAGAAGTCGGCATGGAGCCTGTAGTCTTTAACTGCGATGGTACTTCTCTGTCTCATAGTCAATGTGAGTGTGCGAGGGTTACAGTAAATTGGAGGTGGTGCATCGGATAGAAACTTCTGGACTCCCAGGAGAAGTTCCATGTGGTGACCAAAGCCACTTTAGTCTCATGCAGAGAAGTCGGCATGGAGCCTATAGTATTCAGTCGCGACGTAATTTCTGTTTTGCATCGTCAGTGTAAGGGTGGGAGGGTTACAGTAAACGGGAAGTAGTGTGTTGGGTATAAGCTATTGGACTCCCAGGAGAGCCTCCATGCGGTGACTGTAGTTGCGTTAGCCTCTTGGTGATAAGTCGGCATGGAGCCTGTACAATTCAATTGCGATACAATTTCTGTGTCGCATCGCTAATGTGAGGGTGAGGGGAATACAGTTAACTGGCAGTGCTGCGTTGGATACAAGGTACTCGACACCCAGGATTATTACCATTGGGTGACTGTAGCCACATTAGTCTCATGGAGAGCAGTTAGCATGGAGCATGTGGTATTCAATGGCGACACAATTTTTGTGTCATATCGTCAATGTGAGGGTGCGAGGGTTTTAGTAAAAGGGCAGGAGGTGCATCGGGTTTTAACTGCTGGATTTGCAGGACAGATTCCATGCAGTTTGTCTCTTGGAGAGAAGTCTGCATGGAGCCTGTAGTTTTCAATTGCAATGCAATTTCTGTGTAGCACCATTAATGTGAAGATGCGAGAGTTAAAGTAAACAGGCAGTGGTGCATTGGATACAAGCTATTGGACTCCCAGGAAAGGTTATATGCGGCGACCATTACCGCATTAGTGTCTTGGAGAGAATTCGGCATGGAATCTTTACTACTGAATCGTGACGTAATTTCTAAGTCGCATCCTCAATTTGAGGGGGCAAGGGTTACAGTAAATGTGGAGTGGTGCATAGGAAACACGATACTGGACTCCCAGGAGTGGTTCCAAGTGGTGACGGAAGCCGCGTTAGTCTCTTGGAGAAAAGACGGCGTTGACCCTGTAGTATTCAATTGCGACCCAATTTCTGTGTCGCATCATCAATGTGAGGGTGCGAGGGTTACAGTAATCGTGCAGTGGTCCATTGGAATGAGGCTAATGGACTCCCATGAGGGGTTCCATGCGATGACTGTGCATGATACAGCCGTGGAGAGAAGTCGGCATGGAGCCTGTAGTATTCAGTCGTGACACAATTTCTGTATCACTATGTCAATATGGGGGTGCAAGGGTCAGTGGTGCATCGGATACAAGTTACTGGACGTCCAGGAGAGGTTCCTAGAGGTGACTGTACCCACGTTAGCCTGTTGGAGATAAGTCTGAATCGATCTTGTAGTTTTAAATCGCGATGCAAAATCTGTGTTGCATCATATATGTGAGTGTGTGAGGGCTACAGTAAAAGGACAGTGGTGCATCCTTTATAAGCTAATGAACTCCCACGAGAGGTCCCATGTGGTGACCATAGCCGCGTTAATGTTTTGGTGAGAGGTCAGCACGGAGCCTGTGGGCTTACAGTAAATGGGCATCGTGCATCTGGTACAATCTATTGGACTCGCAGAAAAGGTTTCATTTGGTGACTGTTGCCGCATTAATGTCTTTGAGAGTATTTAGCATGGACCCTGTAGTATTCAATCATGACGCAATTTCTAAGTCGCATCCTCACTGTGAGGGTTCGAGGTTTACAGTCAATGGGAAGTGGTGCATAGGGTATAAGATACTAGACTCCCAGAAGAGGTTCCATGTGGTGACGATAGCTGCATTAATCTCTTGGAGAGGAGGCGGAGGGGACCCAGTAGTTTTCTATCACGATGTAATTTCACTGTCGCATCGTCAATGTGAGGGCGCGTGGGTTACAGTAAATGGGAAGTGGTGCATCAGGTAAATGGTTCAAATGGCTCTGAGCACTATGGGACTTAACAGCTGAGGTCATCAGTCCCCTAGAACTTAGAACTACTTAAACCTAACTAACCTAAGGACATCACACACATCCATGCTCGAGGCAGGATTAGAACCTGAGACCGTAGCGGTCGTGCGGTTCCAGACTGAAGCGCCTAGAACCGCTCGGCCACACTGTGCATCACGTAAAAGTCATTGGACTCTCATGAGAAGTTCTATGTGTTGATTGTATTCGCAATAGTCTCTTGGAGAGAAGTCGGAATGCAGCCTGTAGTTTTCAACTGCGTTGCAATTTCTTTGTTCCATCGTCAGTGTGAAGGTGCGAGGGTTACAGCATAGGGGAAGTAGAGGATCGAGTACAAGGAGAGGTTCCATGCAGTGACCATTGCCGTGTTAGTCTACTGGAGATAAGTTGCCATGGAGCTGCAGTTTTCAATCGCAATGCAATTTCTGTGTCGCATCGTCAATGTGAGAGTGCGTGGGTTATAGTAAAGGGGCTATGGCTTATCGAGTATATGGTACTACCAGGAGAGGTTCCATGTGGTCACCGTAGCCGCGTTTGTCTCTTGGAGAGAAGGGGGCATTGAGCCTGTACTTTCAATTCCCATGATATTTCTACGCCTCATTCTGAATCTGAGGGTGCCAGTGTTACAGTAAATGGGCAGTGTAGCATCGGGTATAATCTATTAGATTCCCAGGTGAGGCTCGTAACCGCTATTGTCTCTTGGAGAGAAGTCGGCATGGAGCCTGTAGTATTCATTCGCGACGCAGTTTTTCGTGTCACATCGTCTCTGTGACGGTGCGAGAGCTACAGTAAACAGGCAGTGGTGCATCTGGCATAAGGTATTGGACTGTCAGGAGAGGTTCCATGCGGTGAGCATAGCCGCGTTAGTCTCATGGAGCCTGTAGTGTTCAATCGTGACACAATTTCTGCATCGCATCGTAAATGTGAGGGTGTGAAGGTTACAATGAATGAGCAGTGGTACATCGGATGTAAGGTAATGGAATAGCAGGAGAGGATCCATGCCGTGACCATAGCCGCGTTAGTCCGTTGAGAGAAGTTGGCATGGAGCCCGTTGTGTTCAATCCCGAAGCAATTTCTGTGTCGCATCGTCAATGCGAGGGTGCAAGCATTACAGTATCTTGGCAGTGGTCCATCGGATACAAGCTACTGGAATCCCAGATAGGTTCCATCGCCGTGGTTGCGATATTCTCTTGGGAGAAGTCGGAATGGCGCCTGTAGCATTCAATCGCGACGCAATTTCTGTGTGGCATCGTCATTGTGAGGATGCGAGGTTTACAGTGAGCGGGAAGTGGTTCATATACAAGGTACCTGAGTCCCAGGGAAGGTTCCAAATGGTGACCGTAGCTCTGTTAGCCTCTTGGCGAGAAGTCTGTATGGAGCCTGTAGCTTTCAATTGTAACGCAATTTCTGTGTCGCATCGTAAATGAGAGGGAGCGACGGTTACAGTAAACGGCAAGTGGTCCATATACAAGCTACTGGACTCACAGGAAAGATTCCATGTGGTGACCGTAGCTGCATTAGTCTCTTGGAGAGAAGTCGGTATGGCGCCTGTAGCATACAATCGCGACGCAATTTCTGTGTCGCATCATCAAAGTGAGGGTGTGAGGGTTATAGTAAACGGGGAGTCGATCGGATACAAGCTACTGGAATAACAGGAGATGATCCGTGAGGTGACCG
Organism: Schistocerca serialis cubense; assembly: GCF_023864345.2. NCBI lineage: Eukaryota > Metazoa > Arthropoda > Insecta > Orthoptera > Acrididae > Schistocerca > Schistocerca serialis. Next base: position 598,819,159 of record NC_064644.1, on the reverse strand, counting down.
TAGCTGCGTTATTCCCTCGAGAGAAGTTTGCATAGAACCTGTAGTGTTCAGTCGCGTCGCTATTTCTGTGTCCAATCGTCCATGTGAGGGTGCGAGGGTTACAGGAAATGGGCAATGGTCCTTCGGATACAGGCTACTGGACTCCCAGGAGAGGTTCCATTTGATCGGGGTGCCTTCTGTGGACGGCGATGCGCTCTCCGAACTGGTGTACAAAGGTTGGGCTGGTTCCTCCGGCACAAGCGCGTCCGCTAACGGCATTGTTTTCGGCTAGGACTGTTTACTGCCGTGTTTCTGCAACGAGCTGCGACCACCTACGGCCTGTGTGATTACATGAATATTTACTTCCTGAGCTATATCAGTGAGAAATGTTTTATCAATTGCGAATTAATTTCCTGATCGCTAAACATATATCGGCTGCAATTCCGACTATAGAAGTCAAACAGACTATATTCGTGACATTTTCTTTTGCTGAAATCATCATATAGCATATGAATATTTTCAAAATTTCACGTATTGTCACACGGTTTGCCGGAATATCATCATACCATTTACGCAACTGTTCTCGATATCGACTGCATGGCAGTATGCTAACAATCACCTTCACAGCAAAATTCTGAAGATGAAGAGGTTTAAGGAGATTATTACGTGGGACGTGCCGCAAAATAATGAGACTTATCTCGTCTGTGAAGATTTGTATGTGGACACTCGAAAGTACAAGAAACTGGTAGTTCTACTCGTATTTTTTAATGAATAAAAATGTCAATGCTGTAACAGATTCCAAATCACACTTTACAAAGACAAATAAGGTTTCAATACTCATAATCAGTAATGCATATATAACCGGCTGCTCACTTAGTTATTTTGACTTAGAGCAGTCTAACTATAAACCGGATTTTTTAATCCCCCATCGCATTCAAATGTTGCACGATAGTTCAATGATCATAGTTTATTACACGTCTTAGCTCTCGAGTACCCTGAGGTGGATGAACGTAGGTTAATGCGTTAAACGATCTTAATCAGAACCTGGCGAGTCGGTAACGCAAAAACGAGAAAACCACTTTCTTACCTTGCTATTTCCTACGGCGTTATCACCATACATACCGCAAAATGTTTCTAGTTGGCTCTGCTGTTGTCATCTCTCCATTGAGCTGATTTACAGCTGATAGTGATGGAGAGTCCAATGAAATTTCGAAGATGGAACTGCAGATTTCACGTATTACGGGTAACAGGAAGAGCTATCTAACGGGTTATTAAGCATTGACTCGATCTGTTAATTATGTTTGTATAGTTACATTGATACGATCTTTCTTTTTCCTATATGATAATGCCTGTATCGATTCACTACACAGTTTTCAGTCAAGAAATTTCAATTAAGTTATACAATAGTACCGTTTACATTTATGTCGACAGTGTAGTTCACTTGTTACTGGAGGCAAACAGTTGAGAATAACAACATCAACGAAAAAAAAATTACATCGCTGTTGATCTATTTGATGAATATTTTATAGATATCGATAACCTTACCCACTGTGTTACTGTTATTAGAGACATATCAAGTTGCTTTACTTGTTAACATGCGTGCTGTGTTTCACTCAAGCGATCTCTCCTGATTCTGTGCCCTCTCTGTTTTATACCGTACATGCAGTATTGGCTAGTTACAAACAACTGACCACTGCACATGAGATTAGTGGTAAATGTGATACTGCCTGACTTTCTATAAACGGCTGTGTGTGGTGCAGTTTGCTAATACTCAGAGCAAAATTCGTAGCGGAATATGCAGCTGATGTTGAGCGTGCGTGTATATATATATATATATATATATATATATATATATATATATATATATATATGTGTGTGTGTGTGTATATATATATATGTGTGTATGTGTATATATATATATGTGTGTATGTGTATGTGTATATATATATATATGTGTATGTGTATATATATATATATATATATGTGTATGTGTGTATATATATATATGTGTATGTGTGTATATATATATATATATATATATATATGTGTATGTGTATATATATGTATGTATGTGTATGTGTATATATATGTATGTGTGTGTGTGTGTGTGTGTGTGTGATCCATACAGCTAATCTCATATTATTATTTTGCAGATCCAGTAGTTCACGGCCCAGAAACGCCCTTGCAAACACAACAGTCGGACGAGTTACCAAGGTTGTATTTAGCGCCCACTGAGAAGGAGAGCGATGTTGAATTCATATGTGAAATCATTACAATAGATTAAATACATATGGGTTGTTTTTGTATCACTCTCCACGGAAATTGTTTCTTTAGAGAGCCAAACTTTAACGAAGTCATTATATGGGACGTGCTACAAACCACTGAGTAACTAGAAACTTATCTTGTCTGCAAAGACTTTTACTTGGAAACTCGACAGTAGAGGAAACTGGTAGTTTCACTCGTATACCGATGTCAAGGATATAACAGATTCCAGATCATACTTTACAAAGTCAACTAAGGTTTTAATACTCGTAATAATATGTGTTCCTCATATCTACAGGACCAGCAAACGTCTCTTCCATCTGTGTTTCACGATCTCGATGCTAACAGCACATCGCAGTCCACGGTCTTTCAGGCAAATAGAGTGTGTAGAATACCAGTATATGTCACAGTCGAAAAAAGGGCTTCTGGAATTTCAGATTTGCTGGATCAATGACACACAAACACTTGTAATGACTTGTCTCACTATAGTCTTGTCAGAGAAGGGTTATGTCACGGATCATGCCACCTCACAGTCGAAGGAGAGGCTTCTGTTTATAGTCTGCAGCAATCAGTCACAAATGGACAAAAGACTCAAGAACTTGACGCTTCCTGCAAGCCGTTCAACGTATTTGTTGGAAAGAATGACCCCCACCCGGAACCCCCTCCCCCCACCGGAAGAAAAGCGAAATATCTGACTATTGATAACAGATGAAGAAATGAACAGTAACAGTGATATGCTTTCAAACATTCTGGATGTGCCGGCACTGTCTGAAAGTGGTCCTCAGCTAAGTTAAATCAGGTTCGTGTAGAAAAAAAAAAAACCAAAAAACATTAGACAAGTCAAAAGTAATCTTTAGGGCCTCTCACTGCTGATATCCATAGTCCTTCCTCATACTCATACTTGCGGGGAAACTTTTAGCACTGAAATATAGTCTCCTGTGTGTATTCCCGTTCGTCAGATTTTGTATTACACGTGAAACAAGTGTTATTTTGTGTTAAGGTTTTCCAGAAGTATTTTCTACATACCTTAAGCTAGTGTGTTAGACTGGCTGAAGCATCTCTTTGATGATTCTCACAGGCTATCCCATCCTACACAGTCCTTCAGCCACTGTGATAGACTGCTCAAGGCTTCTTTTTGACGCTTCTGAATGCAGATACCTTCAAATCTATACCCACCGGAAACCTTTGTGGTACGTCGCTCAGTGGGTTTAGTATCATGTGAGACATGTTCACAATGTCACTTTCAAAAAAACTGACGGGAACACTGCATTGCAGAATGACCTAAAACACATGAGTTTGACGATGGAGTTCACTCAAAAATCCTACTTAAAAGTGCTTTCAGATCATGCGCAAAGGTTGCGTAGCGAACGTGTACGAAGCTGCCAGGCCCGAGTCCGGCGTTGGCTGACGAGTGTGGCCTCAGCCGCTGTGTGAGTGACGCCCACAGGTGGCTAACTGCGCAGGCACGTACAGCGCGTGAGCTCACAGTTAGGTAGTCCCCATTACTAGCCATCAAAAACCTCATCTTTGTATCGCAATGCTCGCGATGAAAAACTTCGAAAACACCACCCACCTATTCCACCAAACACTCTGCTGTCCTGGAGCGTGGACGCTGAGCGGAGGGGACCTCGCAGCGCAGCCGCCGACCGCCAGCAGCTGTAGCTCGCCCGCTACCCCCTCCAGCCGGCCGCTACCAGCGCTCCGCAGCGAGTCGCCCGGCAGCGCCCGGGGAGTGCGCGTTAGCTGCTCCAGATACAGCCGCCCAGCGGCAACCGGCCGAGTGCCGAAGGGTTGAGCTCGCTCCCCTTCGACGCAGAGCCGCGCAACCAGTCGCGGACTGCCGCGAAAGAGCTTCGGCTCGCAGCTCCCGGTAGCCCCCGGCTACCCAACGCCCCCAACGTGATTCTCACGTTCTTTTAGGGACTCTGAGGCAGTACCAGGGCTCCTTCACGGGACCAAGCCCGCGTGCTGCAGGCCATTCTTCTCCGGCACCTCCTTTAGGTGCCGCGCTTGCACGAACAGCGCATGTTAGCGTAAAGTAGGGACCACCCACTTCAATAGGGAACAAGAGACACTTCTCTCGCCTATCGAGAAAAGCAAAATCGTCGTTTCCCCCCTCCCACCCAATAAATAATCCTAAGTGCGAGATGGCGGACGCTGCTAGCACTTCCCTTGCTGTCACCCGCAGTAAGACTGCAACACACGAGGCGGGAGGATCGACTGCACCCGCCGAAACTCGCGCCCCGCCCGCTACCGAAGGCAAGGGAGCGGCTGGCGACGCTCGACAGCTTGGCGCGAAAGCGCAAAAGCAGCTCGAGTCGCGCCGGCTAATCACCGAACTTTTCGGGGCGGACGTCTCACCCACCAAAACAACTACACTAAACATTACCTTACACTCACCTGTCACTGGACAGTCGTGTACCATTGTCCCATCGACGCCGCAGCCTCAAGAGATCGAGGCAGCGGTGGCGGATGTGGACACAGAAAACCACTACACGGAGCCCTGGCAGGTGGAGGGCCCAAAACGCAGACCCAGAAAAACACCAGCACAAACAAGCGAGCAACCAAACTCGCTAGGCAACCGAAAGGCGCTGTTGCCTACACCTACTAGCGCATCTCAGGCTAGCAACACTAACACGAAACAAAACGCAAACACAGCTGTGGCGAAAACAACAAAGCACACAAAGCCACAGCGGTGCCCACACAACACAAGACTGGTTTCCCCCCAGTCGTTGTACAAAACTGTGGAAACCTTAGTGCCCTTAACACTGCATTCGCGGAAATGCACATAAACAGCACATTACATGCAAAGTACTCGGGGGATAGGGCCTCACTGTACGTTGCCACAGACAACGAATATAAAGATCTTCTGACCTTCCTCAAAGATCGGAAGATCGAACATTACACGTACAGAACGCTGGACGAGAGAACCCAGCAGTACGTGATTAAGGGAGTGGATCCCAGTACCCCCAACGAGACAGTACAGGCGGCCCTTTGTTATCTGGGATTCGACTGTAAAAGTGCCTCCCGGATGACAGGGTTCCGTACACACGCACCGTTACCACACTACATGGTTGAGTTAGCCGACACGGCTGATTCTCGCGCCGTCCTGCAGATAAAGAGCTTTCTGCGGATAGACGTACGTGTAGAACTTTACGAACCACGCAACGTCCCCCAACAATGTAACAACTGCCAGCGGTTCGGCCACTCGGCCCTCCGCTGTGGTCTGGCAACTCGCTGCCGCGGATGCGCTGGCAGTCACAGATCCAAAACTTGCACACAAACACAGCCAAACCAGCGACGCTGTGCCAACTGCGGTGGGCCCCATGCGGCAAACTTCAGACAGTGCAACTCATACAAACAGGCGCTGAAGCGTAAACAAGACAAGAGCAGGGTACTGTACGACATACCACGCCCAAGGCCAGCGCCGAAACCAGTAAGGAACGGCGTAACGTTTGCCACGGTTGCAGGCCCTGGCGGAACGGCACAGGCCGCGGAACCTCAGCGCCCTTCACACACACGCGAAACAACCGCTGCAACAGCCACACAACAGCCACAGACAACACCTGAAACCCAACAAGCATCGGTACCATTACCTGTTGTGTCGGTATCTGAGCCGACACCGTGAAGTTGAGATGGCTGAAAAGGCAAGCTAGACTAACGCAGACGGGCGTGAAGTACTGGAACAGGATACGTAATTAATGTTAGGAAGAAAAGTACGGAGCAGGTTTAATACTTAACTTTACTCAATCATGGTGGTACATCGATCTTGACGATACACAGGAGACTTTAAGTACAATCACTGTATGGCTAATGGCGCCTTGCTAGTTCGTAGCCATTAACTTAGCTGATGGCTATTCTGTCTCTCGGCTAATGAGAGAGAAAGGCTTCGTACATCTGGTCGGTAGCTAGGTTCTCGTACAACTGGGGCGAGTGCTCTCTCGTATCACGAGACCTGCCTTGGTGGTGGCGCTAGGTCTGCGATTACACAGTGGCGACACGCGGGTCCGACATGTACTAAATGGACCGCGGCCGATTTAAGCTACCACCTAGCAAGTGTGGTGTCTGGCGGTGACACCACATTACCTATGTCCCCAAACAACACGACCCCACTCCCGGAAATCACGTGCTGCGAAGAAACGCACCATACACAGAAAAACACATCCACACAAGAACCCCCCGAACCCCAAGCCCAGAGGAGGAATAGACGTACACGTAAACACAGGGCGGGGAACACGAAATCACCACAACAGGCCACGCAGCAACAACAGAACAGCAACACACAGGAAAACAGTCAACAAGACACCGAGACTGTAACTCACACTACCATCCCCCTCACCACAGAAGTAACACAGGCGCCACAACCTCTGTCACAAAACACAAATGCCGCTCCTAACAACACACCAATACCCGCACAAGCGGCCGCTAACTCCACAACAGCACCTCAGGCTGCCACACCCAACAACAACACACCACCTGGGGGAATACTGGAAACACTATTCCCCCGACACACGACCGTTCAAATCCTTACCAAGGTGCTGACGGCCGTCACTACACTCATCACCCAGCTCATGAGCGCCGAACCCGGGCAATACTGGGCTGTCATACACACTGCCATCACAACACTCTTTCACACTCTTACGTGAATAATATACCACACCCGGCCCATAACGCAGACCCGCACACACTATCACAGATCCTGTTCTGTAATGCAGACTCGATCCACAACAAAAGGGCAGAATTTGCCGCGTTCATGGAGCGCAAGGGAATCCTTGTCGCGCTACTGAGCGAGACTAAGCTTAAACCCCCCAAACAATTAAACTTTCCTGGCTACTGTGTCCATCGTACCGACCGACCGGGCGATGCCGTGGCAGGTGGAACTGCAATCGTCATACACAAAGACATTGAGCACACAAACATAGAGCTCCCTGAACTGAAAAAAATCGTCAGAGTCAAGTTCAACGGAGCCTACACCACACTGATATCGGTATACAACAGCCCTGTAGGCATTTCAACACGCGATATCAGCACATGACTCAACATTTCACCGCGAGTAATAGTCGCTGGAGATTTGAACGCAAAACACCCAGAATGGAATTCACGCATGCGAAATCCCAACGGCAAAAAACTGTACGAACATTCACTAGGCAGAAACTACATTATACTAGCGCCGACTGAACCGACGCACATTCCCTATCAGAGGGGACACAGGCCAGACGTGATAGACACGGCCCTCATCAAGGGCATTACATCGATACTCAACGTTGCCGTTGAAAACGATCTACCCTCAAACCACCAACCTGTAATACTATACATTGAGGAAACACTGCAGCACATGGAACAACGCAAGATGTTGGACTACAGGCGTGCGAATTGGACATTGTTCAAGCAAACGCTCGATAGCCACATCCCACCTACACACGAAATTAATGAAACAGCACAAATTGACGAGGCAGTAGAAACCCTCACTAACGCCGTCCAGGACGCAATGGCAGGCGCCATACCTGATCGCACCTCACAACAACGCAGTGCGGCCCTGCCCCAGGAAATCCTGGGCCTAATCTCAATGAGGAATCGCCTCAGGAGACAATGGCAGCACACCAGGCGTCCGTACTTCAAACGGCACATTAACAGGCTACAGGGCATCATACACGATAAAATACAAATACACAGAACACAGCAGTGGAACCAAAAACTCGAAGGGCTGGACACCGAACGACCTGGCGTGTGGCAACTAACACTTCACCAGGGAGAAAATATACACCCCAACGCTTCAAGGGCCTGACGGACCTGCATACTCAGCGGAAGAGAAAGCAGAAATAATGGCCCGAACACTCGCAGCGTCATTCACACCGAACCTGGTACCATCAGATCCAGTTTTCACACTTGCTACTGACCAAGAGGTTACACGCATTCTAGCCCAACCATCGCGCGACGACATTCGACATGCTAGCACAGCCGAAGTCTCCTGGGCTATAATGCATTCCGCTGCTAGGAAATCCCCTGGTCATGATGGCATTCAAAACCGCGTCCTCCAGGAGTTCACGGATAAAGCAACTGAGTACCTAACACACATAACGAATGCCATACTAAAGCACCAACACTTCCCCGCCTTTTGGAAGACGGCCAAGGTCCTGATGTTCAGGAAGCCGGGGAAAGACCACAGCCTCCCACAAAATTACCGACCCATCAGCCTTCTGAGCTCGCTCAGTAAGATTGTTGAGAAGGTGATTCTCAAACGCATCACTAGGCACTGCATAACAAATGACATCCTGAGACCGGAGCAATTCGGCTTCAGGAATCACCACTCCACAACACAACTCCTACGGGTCGTTGAACATATAACACATGGCTTCAACATAAACAAAGCTACAGGTGCGGTGTTCCTGGACATCCAAAAGGCTTTCGACCGTCTATGGCACAACGGCCTCATCCGCAAACTCAGCGACGCGGGATTCCCCGACGGGCTGCTGCGTCTAATACACTCATACCTCGCAGACAGGAGTTTCAACACTGACGTGCAGGGAAAACAATCAACACGACACAGTATACACGCGGGAGTACCCCAGGGAAGCATCCTAGGGCCCCTACTGTTTAACCTCTACATAAACGATCTCCCAACCACACACAGCACAATGATGGCAATCTATGCGGATGACACAGCCATCCTTGCGCAAGATTGGAAACCATCAAACATTACGTCACGCCTACAGACTGCACTCGGAGTGACCGAGCCTTGGTTGGAGAAATGGCGTGTTAGAGTAAACGTCGACAAGTGCGAAGCCGTTCTGTTCACAAGAAGACCGAAGCAACTGCGCAAACACCGATACTGCAGACCAATAACTCTACATGCACGTCCAATACGTTTCCGCGAGAAAGTCAAATACCTCGGTGTCTGGCTGGACCGGAAATTACTCTGGGGGGACCACATACAACACATGACCAACAGAGCTAGCGCGAGGCTCAAACAGCTCTATCCTATGCTCAACAGGCGTAGCGCACTGAACAAAAGGGTGTCGAGGTCCATGTACATGACACTTATCCGACCCCTGATGACGTACGCAGCTCCTGTCTGGGGATACGCTGCGCCTACACGCCTGCGCCGTCTGCAGCTCATACAAAACAAAGTACTCAAAATCATAAGCAATGCTCCACAATACACACGCATCGCGGACCTTCACCGGGTATACCGACTTGAGACTCTCACGGAGGTAATCCACAAACTCACCACAAGACTATACAGAAACTCTAGACATTCGCAGAACCCGTTTATTCTGAATCTGGGGAACTACGACCACAACCATAGATGGAAACATAAAAGACCAAAAGACATACTTGTAAGGACATAACATCTATGGCCAAGCATACGCAAACATAACGGCACAGGCGAGCCCCTGTTAATCAGACGCCATTACTGGATATCCAGCTGAAATACACCGCCGAATAACTGGCACCACACAGGGAAGCCGTACCGTACACTGCATGCAAACAAGCTCCACACATCCCCCACACAGTGAGATGATCTATGGCCGATCTCCCACTACTGTATAACGATCTTGATTGTTCCAGGAACGTAGCAGCTGCAGCAACTGGGACACATCGCCATCGCTTGTCACGGTAATGATGCATGATACCTATACTAACAAATCCAACCTTGCATGAGCTATCGCAGCTAGTAAGCCACTACTGCTCTTACTACCCATCCCACTGTTGCAGAGGATTTTTTCCCACGGCACGAGCCATGGCACTTTTTTCCCTCTGCTCTTCAAATCGCTACCCTCACTCGCGTTTCGTCCACTATCTATCACCTGATGGACCGTGTTAATGCGTACCCTTACCCAAACGCACGGACTACATCACAGCCCAGCATCCTGTGATCCACTCACAACTAACAAGTTTACGGAGGTGACAGTAGAACTTTTGGTTTGGTCACCACGTTGGTGTGGGCGTGGAGGGGCACCATCTTCTCTGCAGTCCTGGTTCTGTAACCTCTCCGACGACTTCGTCCTATTCCGCTGTCCTAGAGGACTCGCGGAGAGTGACTTCACAATATAGCCTTCGACAAGCTCTAAAATTACGGATCTTATAACTGATCAGGCAAACAACCTTGCTGCTCGAAACACACAGATCATTGTGCCACAACTGACGGAAGATGCACTCAAAGATCTTCTAAAACAACGATTACTCTAAGCTGTTGTAAGCAACCATTCAGATCATTATATACACTGCTAATACCTGAAATCGACCATAACTTAAAAAAAATCACGAAAAATCACTGTAATAAAAAAAGCCCTCACCCAGTACAGTGGAGGCAGCTGCAAAAGTTTACCTAGGCGTTAGAAGACCAATAAGTAAGTTCACAATTAGACCGGTAGCGGGTGCTGAGAGAAGGAGCCTCTCTTCCTGCTCTCCCTCCTCTCCCCTAACCACTGTACTCTTTTCTCCGGTGACATGGCCCATTCTGCAGGATATGAACAGAAATAAGCACTTAATCTCACTTATATAGATGGATGAAAGCAAACAGAAGCTGGCACTGCTCTATAACAGTAGCGTATTTCTAGCTGTGTGTGTGGTGTGAGGCCAGTGGAACCAAACAGTTCGTCGTAAACAAAATTGCTACCTACAATATTTTGCGAAACTTTAAGCATTCTGACTTCAGAGACATTCCTGAGCACTGAAGGGAAATGCTTTCTGCAAACCGAAACATGTCTGCCATGTGAGCAATAGCAAAATACCTGTCTACTGACCACCCGTTCTGAAATGTGTATCCCCACCTCATATTCGTAGCGACTGAGCAAACACACTTTTTTACATCACGAAAGAATCGTGAAAATCACGTACGACCGTATGTCATAGACTATACACACTGAAAAGCGAAAGAAACTGGTACACCTGCCTAATACCGCGTAGTGCCCCCGTGCACACGCGGAAGTGCCGCAACACGACGTGGCATGGACTCTCCTAATGTCTGACGTAGTGCTGGAGGGTACTGACACCATGACTTCTGCAGGGCTGTCCATAAGCTCGTAAGAGTACGAAAGGTGGAGATCTCTTCTGAACAGCACCTTACAAGGGATCCCAGGCATGCTCAATAATGTCCATGTCAGGGGAGTTTGGTGGCCAGCGGAAGTGTTTAAACTCCACAGAGTGTTCTGTATCATTTCTGGGGGTGTGAGGTGTCGCATTGTCCTGTTGGAATTACCCAAGATGGTCTGAGTGCACAGTGGACATGAATGGATGCAGGTGATCAGGCAGAATGCTTACGTACGTGTCACCTGTCAGAGTCGTATGTATTCAGGGGCCCCATATCACTCCAACTGCACACGCCTCACATCATTACAAAGCCTCCATCAACTTGAACAGTCCACTGCTGACATGCAGGGTCCATGGATTCATGAGGTTTTCTCTATTCCCGTACACGCCCATCCGCTCGATATAATTTGAAACCAGACTCGTCCGACCAGGCAACATGTTTACAGTCATCAACAGTCCATTGTCGGTGTTGACAGGTCCAGGAAAGACGTAAAGCTTTGTGTCGTGCAGTCCATATCGATGATACGTTTGCGAAAGAGTCGCACTTCTGTCGTTGTTGGTCCCATTCATGGAGGATCTTTTTCCGGCCGTAGCGATATAGAAGATGTCAGGTTTTGCCGTATTCCTGGTATTCACGGTACACTCGTGAAATGGACGTACGGGAAAATCCCCATTTCATTGCTACCTCGGAGATGCTGTGTCCCATCGCTCGTGCGTCCACTATAACACCACGTTCAAACTCACATAAATTTTGATAACTTGCCATTGCAGCAGCAGTAACTAATCTAACAAATGCGCCAGACACTTGTTATGTTATATAGGCGTTGCCTACCGCAGTGCCTGTTTACATATCTCTGTATTTGAATACGCATGCCTATACCAGTTTCTTTGGCGTTTCAGAGTATTTCCTCAAAGTATTCTCCCATCCTGTGAAAAAAAAGTGTTCTTATGAGCTTGCATCACAGGACTAGAATATTAAACACATTTTTTGCTCACGACAGTCACATATGAAGTCTCTTAAGGTATTGAAGTAGCTGCCCAGAGGAGCTATAAATATCAATTTAATACTATCTATCACTTTATCAATTTGGTAAATAGGTGATTTAATTACGCTGCCTATCCCTCCCTGTGTAGGTAGAAGATCAAAACTATGTTTGCATGGTGCGAGATTTTTAACAATACTCCAAGTTAGTTATGATGTGCAGTGAAACACTCCTCCTCAATTCTTACACCCCTCCAAGCGTTCTGAAATATACATCGGTAATTAACACAGTTATCAATACATGATGAAAAGACATTCTTTTCCGAACATAACGACATGTTCCTCCTTTGCTTATAACAGCGCACTATTCTAAATGAAAATGTGGTTGGAAAACTTGTGTTATTTCGTAACATCCAGCAGGGTAAAGAGTTGAGAATGCCGCCAAAGCTTTAACATTCTAGATGGAAAAAGGGATACACTTACCAAGTCTCACCAAAAAGTATAGTGTTCATGTACACGAAATTTATGGCGTAAATACACACACGCACACACACACACACATACACACACACACACACACATACACACACAGCATCAACTGCATACTGAATTCTGCCACGACTTTCGCTCTGAGTATCGGCAAACTCCATCACACACAGCCGTTCATAGCGAGTCAGGAAGTATGTTCATATGCAACACGATGATTTCAGTAAAAAACATGTCACTGTTTGGCGTTTATAATCAGATATTGCAGCTGATATGTTTTTAGGGATCAGTAAATTAATTCGCAATTGATGAAACATTTCTCGCTGACAGAGCTCAGAAAGTATATAGTCATGTAATCGCAGAGTCTGGAGGTGGTCGCAACTCTTTGCAGAAACCACGGCAGCAGATAGGCCAAGCCGAAAACAATGCCGTTAGCGGGCGCATTTATGGCAGAGGAACCAGCCCAACCTTAGTGCACCGGTTCGGAGAGTGGCCGTTGTCCACGGAAGGCACCTCAACCGCGCAGCAGGCCAGCGCTGTGGGGAACGGTTGCCTCATGACCGTTGGCCATGGTGGATCATCGACCGACCGACCTTGCGGGAAATATCTGTCACTGCGACTATATACAGCGCACGTACTTCTGTTTTTGGGATCGGTGTGTCTTTGATGTATATGGAGGAGTGTCTGGAAGTTGATAGCTATATGCAGGATGTGAAAGTGATGATTTTTTATGGTGCAGGATGTGTATTGTGTATAGCACAGCGGCGTAGCAGTGTGGCATGGTAGTACAATCGTTTGTGGTGATATATCCTGGTTGGAGACCGGTTCCAGGCGAAAAATTAAAGTTTTACTCGAAAGTACAGAGCAGTGTAATTGACTGAGTGTCTTGGTCAATAGTTTTTGTATTTTAAGGCCTGTAGACCACTTTTTTCGATGTTTGTCAGAGCGATATAACTGCTGCATGTTTTTCTTATCTGCACAAAAATAGTTTTTCTCTGAAAATCTCGTAATTTGTACGACTGTAGGAAGTGACGGACAGTTTGAAAAGTGTGTGTGGGGGGGGGGGGGGGGCAGAGGGTTGCAAAAAGTGGGAGTGGTTGTAGGACAGTTTCGAGCAACCCCTGGCGGCTGTGTTGTGGACTAGAGCAGTCCGTCTTCAAACAACGGGGCGAACATACACACCCGCGATCGGAAAAACTGGGTGGCGGAGAGTGGTGGATAGTGAGAGTGGGGCCAGTGGAGGACGATCTACCAGCAGGATAATACCATAAAGAACACATTTCTCGCCAAAATAAATAAATACTTCGCGTCCTTCCTCTCCTGTGGCTCAGCACAGACAAAGACTCTACCGCCATTTTCATGGGCCAGGTGATGTTGGGGGATTGGGTGACATCATAGAAGTGGAGCGGTGAGGGGAGTTAGGTTTGTAGAAGTACGCCAGTTGTCCTATTTCCTGCCAAAATTTTTATTTCCCACCTTGATGACAGTGCAACATACATCTATGGCCGCCGTCTTGGATCCGCCATTTTGCATAAATCTGGCGACAACGCAAACTGCAACAGGAACCACCTAGCTGAACCACTAATGGAGGGAAAGCGATAGTTATGAGGTAATTCCCGACAGGTATGCAACACACCCAATGTATACGTAATGCGAGCACGACCTCAACTGATCAGAGGTACTAGGAGAACTACCTTGGTCTACGCTTACTTATGTTAGTATACAGAAACCTATGGTAGTTTTACAACTCTGCTCATTATACCACGAACGACACATTGGGTACACATCGATGGCACCAAATTCAGCTTCGTCTCCTCGATCACAGTGATCCTGCCATATATGTTCAGTCCCACTGCGTACAACCCAGCCTGCTGGCCCCGAACATCCCCTGCCAGTGCCTGACTTCAGGGCTCGTGGATATTCCGCCAACTCTGCCATGGAGATATATCCCAGTTCGCTTATGCAGCTGTTGCTGCCTCCGTAGCCACTGCCACAGACGCTGCACCCGTCGCCATTCGCAGCGACGGCAGTCCTGGACATCGAGCCTGTATCAGTCGTGCAGTTGCCTGTGTCCTCAGCAGCACCATTTCCGCTCCCAGCTACGTGTTTGGATAGACATCGTACCTCCAGTTTTGCGGCCGGTGGTGTCGTTGATCCGCAAAATGAAAGTCGGAACGCGGGATAGTTGGCGTCATCTGCCATCGCGCCAGAATCAACCCCGCCAGCAGCACCATGCCGCAGTCCTACACCTCGTCGTCTGCCACACCCACACTATGCGGCGACATTGTGCAGTTTTGGCGAGTAGCATCGGAACATCGACGGCGCCTTCGTCGGCCGCACCCGGAGCGAATCGTACCGCTCACAGCTGCGCAGGAGACAGCTGGCACATTTAACCCCTTTCCAGCGCACAGCCAACGAGATCACCCCTCATCGCCGCTGTCTCCGACAGGTGGCGCGATGCGTACGACGGGTGGCTATAAAATAGCGGGGCTACTGCTGTGAAACGTTATAAACATTTTATTTGAAAAACGTAGGAGAGAAATCCGTGGCGGGCTGCAACAAACGAGTCAATTATTGTCACACTCAATCCTCTATCCCTACAGCGCTCCATGCGAAATTTCCACTGACGGAAACAGTGCTGTGAGTCCTCCTCTCTGAGTTCCTTGATGAAGCATGCTGCTTTTTCCTACACTGCTTCAGCGGACTGAAATCTTATTCCTTTTAATGCAGATTTGACCTTGGGGATAGATAAAAGTCACATGGTGCTAGGTCAGGCGAGTAAGGCAGGTGGACTAACAATGGGACGTTGTACTTGGCTGTAAACCTCTTAACAGACCCTGCAATATCAGCCGCTGCGTTGTCTTAATGCACAACCCATGACTTGTGCTTCCACAACTCGGGTCGTCGTTTTTTATTTCCTCACGGAGTTGAGCAAGAAAATCAAAGTCGTGATGTTGATTGATAGTTTGACCTGCAGGGACCGAGTGAGGACACACAGTTCCTGAATATCTAAGGAAAAAACAATCGTCTTTGTTTTGAATCTTGATTTGCTAATCCGAGATTTTTTTCGCTGTCGGTGAATCTGGGACCTTCTCATACGTGGTCTGGGGCTTAGTTTCTGGATCACAAGTGAAAGACCAAGATCAGTCACACGTCATCACTCTCTCCAAGACACTACGATCATTTTCAGTGATATTCAAAGAGTCACTACAAACATTTTCACGAGCTTCTTTTTGTTCCATCGTAAGAATTTTCGGCACCAGTTTTGAATACACTTCACTCATGTTAAATTGGCAACGTAAAAGTTGCTTTGCACATTCTTTGTCAGCTCCTACAGATACACCGATTTATCGCATACTCAACCGACGGCCAGACTGAATCAAAAAATGGTTCAAATGGCTCTGAGCACTATGGGACTTAACATCTATGGTCATCAGTCCCCTAGAACTTAGAACTACTTAAACCTAACTAACCTAAGGACATCACACACATCCATGCCCGAGGCAGGATTCGAACCTGCGACCGTAGCAGTCGCGCCCAGACTGAATCAGACTATCTACTTTCTCAATAATTTCACCCGTTTTTGATGTTGAAGGTCGTCCTGGACATGAGTCAACTTCAACGTCTTCTCCGTCATCTTGGAAGCTTGGTATTTTGCCCATCATCAGCAAATGTATTTTAATTTGTTTAAATAATCAGCGACCAATTGCACAAAAAATTATTCGTTTAACCGGCTTCAGGCACCTTATGCTCTTCTTCAGAAGGCTGCACAGAAAATATACCACAAATAAGTAAAAGCGAAATAAGACTCGGTGGATCTTCAGACTTGCGTTAACCTTAGTATGGAAGACTGCAGCGGGGAAATTCGTCAGTGTAGCACGTACTTGTCAGTGACTTGCCTGACTGTATCACCATTCAAGACAGGCTGTTTGTACAAGAACATTATCCTCAATTGTATTTGACTCAGCGCCACAGAAGACCACTCAAAGTTGTGTATATTTCAGTTTTTAAATATACGTGTTGTAAATAAACTTATTAATGTGTTACCTTTTTGTAGATGCCTGTCTGTCTTTCTTGGCCACCTCAACTACTGACACGTCAGAGTATGCGGTGACAATCAGAGCCCCTGCTGTGTCTCTGCTCTGTCTCTTCTGTGGGCCTCAACTACGGAAGGCTCCGACTGCACCCCTACCGGCTACAACTGACGGGCTCACCCCTACGTGACTATGGCTCGTAAGGGGACATCGACCACATCAGTTTCGGCTGCTCTCTCTGCAACCACGCCACAACCTTTTTATTACCGTGCTTAGTGCTTCGTGGACAATGACTTCCCTCCAGAATAAATCACTACTTACAACGAACGATGTGTCACTATATGTAGCGGCTAGACACCTTATAATTTAATTAATAAGTTTGCAAGCAATGTAAATATTCTCTCATATGCTCGAAACGCGAGTTATGTGTGTGTGTGTGTGTGTGTGTGTGTGTGTGTGTGTGTGTGTGTGTGTGTGTGTGTGTGTGAGAGAGAGAGAGAGAGAGAGAGAGAGAGAGAGAGAGAGAGAGAGAGAGAACCTGAATACGTCTTTTATTTGTTAAAATAAGTGTTACTCACTACAATTTGTAGTATGTGATGTATCGAAGCTGGATCAGTGACTCATCTCTGAAGGCCACAAGTAAATAAAAATGTACACAGAAAATGGTCACCTAAAATGGTTGGAGAGACCTTACCAAACATCTGACCTTCCAGTGTCACATCAACATCTAATTAGAACCACGATGCCCCTGCTCAAACCTTTCTGTGCTCCACAGATGGAAGGATACAGTACGTATCTTTCAGTTCCTCTTTCGTCGTGCCACAGGGCATATTTCCGTCGTGAAGGCATCAAACAAGGGTCGACAAGTTGTGCTCGTTATTTGGACATGAAGGCATAGTTACACATTTGAAGATCACAGGCTGGTTAAGTGGTTCCAAAATTTGGTTCTGCAGGGTGCCGAGAGTTTTAGTGGTGACGTAAGAGCTTAGCAACAGAAACGAGTTATTCCTACGATAGAGTTTCTGTTATTTTGTCCATCTTCTACGGGTCCTTCAGATCAAGAGAAAATCGATCGGTGCTCATCTCTTTCAAGATGGCTGGCGGAAATACTAAGTTATCGTGATACAAGAACACGTCATATGGAGCATGACATTTACATGTGCGAAATAAATTAAATCGCAAACAGTTGTTGCTATCTGTGATGTAGTGTCGTATTGAAGCACTTATAAGAAGGAAGATAACCTTAGATGAATATTGTTGGTCAGCTTATCAAAATGACTTAGAGGAAATAAGCAGGAAATGGTTACTCCACATGAACAACTTCCAGCAGATAAATACCGTCTGTACTGATAACATCTTCTTCTCTCTCGTAAGTGCGGCTATCCATAGGCCCTTGTAAACCGTCTAATCACTCTCTCTACTCTGGCGAATACTCGACAACAACAGATAACAGTTTCTGGAGTGTTTTTGTGTAAAATGCCCACAAAAATAAATTACAAACAAGGAATATATACTTGTTAGCAACTCGCATACGGTGACTGGCAAGGAGCAATGTTGGCTCTCGTGATCGCTGTGTCGGCGGTGTTGACCGCCGGTTCAGCACAGAGCGCCACTAACAGATTCCCAGACGGGTTCTTATTGGGTGCAGCCTCGGCTGCCTATCAGATAGAAGGAGGCTGGGACGAAGATGGTGAGTGAGATGCGTACTGCAGCAGTAGCAAACCAACACGAGCAATCCCTGTACTCGAATAGGTCACCTTAGACACAATGTTTACACCACCACCACTGTTCAGTCCATTATTTGTGATAACGACCTGGCTGCCTTATGCACGTTTCAGAAGTGTGATTTGTATGTTTCTCTAGGTAAGGGTGAAAGCATCCAGGACTACTTGTTCCACAACTACCCGGAACACACACTGGGGATGACGGGGGATGTCGCCTGTGACTCGTACCACAAGTACAAGTTGTGCGCCCCAAAAAAAAAAAAAAAAAAAAAAAAAAAAAAAAAAAAAAAAAAAAAAAAAAAAACCAACATTCGTCTTTCTTCTGTTCCTAAACGAAGTTTTTTGTGTAAGAGCCTCACATTTAGCGGCGTTCTACCGTTTTCAATGACTTAGGGCTTTTAGTTCACATGCCCGATATGGATCTGCACTGTCCATCCCAAAAATCGCGACTACATTTGGCAGACAGTAGCGATTTCTGCTAAGCTTCCTCCACAGTTCACCTTATACAACTCGCCCGCAAGTGGACGCTACAGGAAGCTGACCCTGCTGCGGAATTGACACTGCGCCGCCACAGAGCGTCGGAGGAAGCCCTCGTCCACTGCATGTCTGCCACGCCTCGTGGTCCCTCCTCAGAAGAAGCACAACGGGGCGCCTGGCCAACCCAGCGTTCGGTTCACCGGCCGCGTCGTCCAGTTTGCTTCTAAAACATTTCCTTACTCCCCAATAACATGCGAGTGCGTTTCTACACTACTGCAAGTAATGATCACGCATACCTTTAAGATCGATTAGGTGGACGTCTAATTTCAATCTTGTGAATTTGCTTATGTTGCGGGTCCATTACGAAAAACTGTCTCATAACAGGGTTGAATAATAATTTGCGGAAGATGATGTAGCAATTAGTAGTCTTCGTTCACAAAAGAAAAACGATTCCACGAGCATACATTGGATTTCATATTGGACAGCTCTGCACACACCAGAGGAATGTGTGGCACACCACAAACTAACAAGAAAGTTCTCGGACAAAAAGATGAAACCGACAATTACGGGAGGCACATAACGTAACTTCTGCAACAAGACACCACATCAACTAGGCGAAGCAGGAGGAATACAGAGACCTTCTCATTATCAAATACCGTCAGGTAAATTATTGGTTTTTCCCAGTTAAATTGAAACGTCCCCTTTGAAGAATTATACACGACTGTCCTTAACCTGACACACAATATTTTTAGCGCAACGCAATCTGACGTTCAGAAATCCCTACAAAAGAATGGCCCTGACTAACATTAACCTATGCATTTCACAAATCGCTTACCTCACAAAAATCTTGGTTACTCGAACTACTGCAATACAGCGAGCGCCACTACTGCCAGCTAAATAAAAGATTCAAACTATGGAAGGCACTAACTACTGATAGGGATAGTTAGCAAATGAAAGATATTAATAGAGAACAAACAATGTATTTACCTTAATATCATCAAAAGTCATAATATACGTAGCAGTTCATGACAAATTACAAAACTGCGCAATCTCTCTCCCCACATTCACTACTGCTGGCGGCTCACCTCCAACTGCGCAACGCTACGCGCTGTTCACATCCAGCTGCCGCTGCCCAACACTGCAATGGCAGACAACAATGCAAACTAGACACAGACTGCACACAGCACAGCCAGTGGTTTTCACACAGAGGTGGCGTTACCAATAAAAAACCTAAACAGCCTACTTACATAGCCCCCATGCTCCCCACAAAAAATTTTACAAATTGTTTTGGGCAGTGCCCAATAATGATTTGATAAAATTTTTCATAATTACAATAACAAAGATATCAAATGCACACACTTATTGATACTATGTTGGTCAAAAGCTAAAATTTTCTCACAGTCTATAAAGACAGTCCTGATTCATCACAGTAAAATTACAGTGTTTTTCTTTTTTTTTTTCAGTCTGAACAGTAAAAGAGAACGCACGCAGAAGTAGTGGATTTCCATGCAGTTTTGAAGAAGTAGTGTTGTCCTTCCAACGAAAAGACAATGCTGACTCTTGACATGCAGACAGGTAATGGGATACAACAGAGCAAACCCAAAGCAGAGTCAGTCGAAATTTTGAAGAGTATTGGTAGGTAGGTCATCACAGAGCAGATCCACTGTAGTCCTGGTAGAGATTATGGTATTGGTGAGTCATCAAAGATGCAGACGCACTGTACTCTTTGTAGAGACAGCCAGCAACCATCTGTTGTAACTGTGCAGGTGCACAATCACCATCGAAGAGTCTTGCGGAGAATATAGCAAGTCCATGAACCACCACTTGTGCACTCACAAAATTTTTTTTGAAATGTCCTTCGAACCAGCAATGCTGTTATCCAGTCCCTTGCTGAATTATTAACACATGTGCAAACACTATCAGTACCTACTTCTCACATATTGTCCATAAATTATGACCAACAGAAACATGTGCAGTGAAATGTAACTTACAAGTTAATAATATGATGAACTGGTGTCAATTACAATTTCATAACATGAGAATACAATTACAAAGGTACAAAATACATCATTAAAAACATAATAATACAGATAACATTTGTAGTAATAGGGGCTTTACAAAAGAATAGAAATAAACATATACATCAGTGTCACAGGAATTATGACATGAGTACATAGATAAAAGATCAGAATAACTTTCGGAATATCAACTTCACACATGAGAACAGAACAGAATAAATAATGTCTCAACATCTTTACAAAGTAAATAACATAGTATTAGAAAAATTCTACAACATAGCTCTCATCAGCTAAACACATAAAGACAGGAAAAACACAAATACACATGGGTACACAAACATATAGAGGGATGACACAAAAGGAAAGGACAGGGTTTGTTTTCAGTGTAACATTTGGTACTGCAGTCCAACCCAAAACTTCATTCCATAGATCTTTCGTCTTATTTCAATATTTGCTCCAGCCAAAAAAAATCCTATCCAAGCATGTTTTCTGTATTTTTCTCGTATAACCTCTCAGTGCATTTCTTCAAATTCATCGCAACTCATTCTCTTATAGGCTACCCCCTCTTAAGCTAACTTAACTCTACTGAGCTCAGATGCTAAACTAAGGTACGAGGCAATGCAGCAGCACAAAACAGTTAACACAAACAGCAATGACAAAAAAATGCAGATTTGCAAAGGAAGCAGTATTATAGAAATTAGCAAAGCAATTGCAATATTACAACTAATATAAGGCAATGTGCAGCAAACAATAAAAATAAATCATTAGTAAAACTGGCTTAACAGAATAATACAAAGTCAATTTCAGTAACACTATGCCTGGCAAACAACAGATATCTAAACATGACATAACTCAAGCAGAAAAAAATATTACACTAAAAATGGCCATGTCTAATACCTATGTCACATCTTAACAGTAGAGTGATGCATCACGAGAACTTACACTAGCAGATAAGTTACCAAATCGTAAAGAAATTATTTATGCAATTCCTGTGAAGGGAAATGTCTATTTATGTGCCCTCGTTTTCTTGGAAGTAGATCATAAATTTCTTATTGACTGGATCTGTAGGCATAAAATAACTATATTAGTACATATATTAAATTTTATTTTAACCAATGCTGCAGTGCACCTAGAAACTATATATTAAAGAAAATGAGCAATCTCTCAACTAGAAAGACAATGGATGTAAAATGTTTCTCATCATTTCATTAGGCATTTTAGTAAATATCATAAATTAAGAGCTCCACAGTATAATTATATGTTTTCAAGTTTGAGCGTGTCGTATTTGCGATGCTTTCTACAAAGGAATGTCGATGGCGAGGATAATGGCCTCACTTTTTTTTTCTTCCTGTGCTCTGAAAAGGTACGCGCTAATGGCTTTTTCTCCAGGCGTCTGACACAGCTGGGTGCCCACGACGCATTATGTGCAGGTGGTCACTTAATTTTCTTACGGAAATATTTACGACAACAGTTTCCGCTACAGTGGCAGTCTCATATAAAAAATTTCAGAGGTCGAACATTTGCGTTGCAAATGTGTAGATACAAAATCTTATGAATATAACAGTGTCCAAAACATTTTCGCTGGCATTGTGATACATTCACGCATTTACACACATTTCATAACTCTTAAAGTACGATTCTTGGTTTCCAACATCCTTTTCCACAAATCAGAGTCCCTAAACACTACTCATTATTCCTTACCTTATTCATCGACACTTCTTCAATATTTCATCATAACAGATACGTAGCATACTCAAATAACTCATATAGCATCAGCTTACTGATCATAAACATACCGCAACAGCATAATACACATAGTCATCATAATAATAACATCATAACACCTCAGTCAACTCTCAAAATCGTCATAGCTTCCTCCAATAATTTCAAAACCTAAAAAAAATTCTCTGCTCATTTCAATAGTGTCATCTACCTCAAACGTACTTTAAAAATCATGCTCCCTTACCAAATATATCATTCAAAGCTCTAATAGTATCACAATGGTTCCAAAAAAATATGAACAGTTCACAAAGTACAGACAAAATACAATTTCATAAGTGTGAAGTTACCCAACTGTGTAATTCCATAAACATGTGTCACTGATGTAGTAAAAAAATGTTTGTTTCTCTGTTAAATAATCAGGTAGCTGTGTAATTCTGAGTGGGAGAAATATGGTACCGATGTGTAAAGTTGTATAAGCAAATATCATATTAGCTAGGGCTCCTTGTGCTTGCCACACACATGGTACACAAAGTAAGCGTGTACCCCCATGAGGATCAATGTAATTATACCCTCAGGTGCTACAGGTTACAGCAAAGGAATGAAATGTATCACGGAAAAACTTCGTATCATTGTACTTCAAATATCTTTAAAAATAAATGTTTTAAGTACAAAATTAATCACTCAAATGCGTGTCCTGTAGCGCTAAATGTGCGTCTTGCTGTAAGATAATTCTGTGGAAGTATCGTAATTATCGTCCTCCGAAAGCTAAGTTCTGCAGAAGTCAATGTACTTACCCCATCATAAACGAAAGTGAAATGCTTTGTGTATAGATATCGTAGTTATTACGTACATTACTGTGATCAAGAAAGTACTATACTGTAAAGTATTGTTGTGCTACGAAAAAGGCTCTCACATTGTAGCTTACTACTAAAACATGTTTTGCTTTCCAGAAGAATTCAGAAAAACTGTGCGGATATAAAACAGATACACCGCAAAAACAACATTGTAAATTGTCACTCATTAGTAGCGTCGTGATATAATCGTGTAGCTGTCAAAGAAACCAAATGCTAAGTCATCATTAATTCCACAGAAAGTACTTTAAATCCAGAATGTATTTTCAAGTAAACCAAAATGTTGCATTAAAATCTCATTAGCAGTACTGGTAAATGTTCTAAGTATGTGAGCCTTATAGTCATTATGTAAACGTGCAACTAACAAGCAAGAATGTACACACACAATAACACTGTGTCGCCTGTTCACAATAACAATGCATTCGTAATTTCTGTTTAAATAAGTTCTCTTGGTTCTTGACTGGATATTTAACTTCAAACATTGTTGCATATTAACAGATTCTAAGTCTGACAAAGCATACTAGTAATGTAAAGTGAAAAGTTATATGACAAAGACAAAGTTAAAAAGCAGATTATCTTTCAATAAACGGTTTTACATGTGAAATGTGGTGTAAATCTTTACTCTTCCTAGTACGCAGAGTTTCAACTTCAACACAATTATCATGTGGTATACGTCGGATTCTGTAAGGTCCATTGTAAACTAGAAAGAATTTGTGACTCAAGTGTTTCTTCTTATGTGACAATGAATGAGCTTTAATGAGAACTTTCTGACCAATATACAATTTCTTTGCATTTGCTTTACCGTGTAGTTTTCTCCTTTTGTCTGCTGCAGATTTTATATTTTTAAGAGCCAAATCAATTATGTCTTTGTGTCGAAGTTTACGTGTATTCGGAAAAGGTACAAGCTCTCTGATTCTGTTCGGTGGTTCTTCATTCTTTAGTACAAGAGTAGGTGGTAAAGCAGTGGAATCATGAGGCATTTCATTCAGCACGTTTTGAAATAAGTGTAAATATCTGTCCCAATGCTGATGCTTTCTGTGACAATAAAGTCTGCAAAGCTTATTGATTTCTTTCATAATCCGTTCGGAGGGGTTACAACGTGGTGAGTACAATGAAATAAAAACAGGTTTGATTTTATGGTTGCGAAGCATGCGTGACCAAACAGCAGATCTGAATTGCGGTCCGTTATCTGAAATAACTTTACTAACGTGTCCAACTTCACGTAAGAAATTTTTAACAAAGGCGTTGGATACAGACCGTCCAGTGGCTTTACGTAACGGTGTGAAAGAAACAAATTTTGAAGTAAGTTCAACAGCGAATAGAACGTACGAAAATCCATTAGATGTTCTGACAAGCGGTCCCAAGGGATCAACAGCAGCAAATTCTTTTAATTTAGAAGGAATAATAGGAAACAACGGAGCACGATGTGAGACAGTAGATGGTTTCGCCTTTTGACAAAGTTTACAAATAGACAAGACTCTTCGAATTCTCTTTTCCATATTGTTAAAATAACAAGTCGTTCGAAGAATATGATAACATTTTCGTGGACCAAAATGTGCGTAGCTGAAATGAATGTACCAAATGAGCTTATTAACAAAATCGTCTGGAATGCAAAGTACCCATAGCTTGTCATCAACAGTGCAGCGTTTGAAGAGTATGTTGTTTCTAACCAGGTAATAATGCCGAATCTGTGTGTGTGTCTTTTCATACCATTTGCTCTTGATATCTTTCCAAATCGGATCTTTATCTTGTTCATGAGCAATGTCCTTTAAAGATGTGGTGATGAAGTTTTCAAAGGCGACTTTCTGAATGTAAAGAATACTGAAATTTTTCTCGAGGTTGCCTTCTGTGTTACTTTTCTCAAGCCCAGCCGGTGCGCGTGACAGTGCGTCCGCAACAATGTTCTCCTTGCCGGGAATGTAGACTATTGTGAAGCGGAATTCTTGCAGAAACAATGCGCAACGTTTTAACCTGTCATGATTTAATTTTGAAGACATAAGAAATTGTAATGCACGATGATCACTGTATACTTTTACGTGCTTACCAGAAAGAAAGAAACGGAATTTGTTAAATGCACAAACGATAGCTAAAGCTTCTAATTAAGTAACGGAATAATTTTTTTCAGATTTTGTTAGCACTCGGCTAGCAAAAGCAATGGTTTTCTGAACAGTAGTGTCATTTTCTGTGGCTTTTTGAAATAAATGGGTACCAAGACCGACTTTAGAAGAATCCATACTAAGGCAGAAATCTTGTGACACATCTGGATGAGCTAGTATTGGAGCGTTAAGTAGCCATTCTTTCAAAGAATTGAATTCCAACTGTGCTTGTTTGTCCCAGTTCCAAATAGTATTTTTTCCAGTGAGAGAACAAAGTTTTGGTGTAACAAGAATTTGCATATTCAGAAAACGACGGTAAAAATTTACGAGACCTAGAAAACTGCGGACTTGTCTTTCTGTGGATGGAACTGGAATGGCTCTGATTGCTTCTAACTTTTCAGGATCCGGCTGAATGCCTTCAGAAGAAATAATATGTCCCAAAAACCTCACCTTTGACCTACCGAATTCAGACTTTTCCAAGTTAACTGTAATTCCAGATTCTGCAAAAATACGTAACAAACTGTTGAGGATGCGATTATGTTGTTCCCACAAAGCTTCTGCTATTAGAATGTCGTCCACATATAAGGTGATGTGACGTTTTAAGAACTCAGGTAATATGGAATTTAGCCCGCGAATGAATGCTGCTGAAGAAATGTTCAAACCAAAAGGAAGTTTCCGAAACTGATAACAAACGCCGAAACAAAGGAAAGCTGTGTATTTTCTACATTCTGGATGAAGTTCGATCTGATAAAAGCTGGATCTGAGATCAATGGAAGACAACACTTTTACACCATTAAAATTTTGAAGAAGTTCTTCCAACGTTTGCGGCCTGTCTGTTTCAGGAATAATGATAGTATTGATTTGTCTCGAATCTAAGACAAGCCTGATCGATCCATTTTTTTTCTCAGCAAGATGTAATGGATTGTTGTATGAACTTACTGCAGGCTCAACAATGCCCTCGTCAAGCATAGATTGTATTTCTGTTCTAACATGGTCCCTATAATGTGCTGGAATTACATATGGTCTAACACAAAATTTAGTATGCTCACGAACACGAAATTGGTATTGAAATCCCTTGATTGTTCCTGTTTTAAGAGTAAAAACTGTGGAATGTGCTTGTAAAATCTCAAAAAGGTCCTGCCTATCAGTGTCATTACAATTCTCAATTGTTTGAATTTTATTCTGAATTAACTCATTAATTTCAAATATGCCGTCGATATCGTCCCTGTCAGTACTTGCAGAGTGATTGTTAGTGTCTAGTTCCGTAGAAAATTCCGAACTGTTGACCAACAGAAGGTAAAGCCGATTAATTTCTTCGTCATGGTTTGAGAGCTAATCTTCAAATTTCAAAGCTATTGACTTACCTTCCTTCTCTAAACTTATTTCAGCATCGTGAAAGTTTAAGATTGCTTTGTATTCATTCAAAAAGTCTACTCCCAATATAATTTCCGTCGACAATAATGGAACAATAAGAAAGCTCATAGAGAAGCTGTGGCTTTGACAAAAGAATTCTAAATTGGTTTGTTGGCGTACATCTACACTTTCTCCAAAGATTGCACCTTGTAATTTAATCTTACGTAACGGAAGTGTGGGACAATCGTTCGATTTGTTGCATTTGCTAAAGGCTGTTTCACTAATTACTGAAATGGGACTGCCAGAGCCAAGTACTGCCGTAAATTTTACGTCATTTACTGTAATGTGAATCACAGGATATGCAATGTTGTTATGTTTTATGTCGTGTTCCTGGAGTAAGATGTCCCTAATGTCTTCCATTTTTACGTAATTACTAGCTACGGCAGCTGCGTCGTCAGTTTCATAAGTACGTTTTGTGGCTGCCAGCGGTATGAGTCATTGCCTATTGTGTCTTTGTTGGCGCGCGTCGCTATTGGGGTTTGGAGACCTAACTTCTACAAATTCACTTTGTCGAGAGGGCTCTGCTCTGTTTGAATCCCGCCAGTTCTGATGCAATTCAGGTCTGTCGTTACGATCATATCGTCTGTCGTCGTGTCGGTAGATTCCATAGTTCCTTTCTTGTCGGTCACGTGGTGGAGAATTTCTCCCTGAATCGTAACTGCGCGCTGGACCGTTGCATCTGAAGTTATTCTGTCTCCCTTGATAATAATTATTTTGGTTCCCATATTGCCTGTTTCTCTGATTGTCTCTGTGATAGTCATTACCGCAGAGAGGTGATCTTTCCCTGTAATTATTACTACTCTGCCAACGGTTGTCATACGGGTGGTGTCTGTTTTGGTCACGATTTGCGTTGTAAGAATAGACTTGTCGTGTCCAGTTATTGTTTCTGTCGTCACGGAATTGTGACGGATGTGACCTGTAGTGATTGTTTTCCTGTTTTCGCATCCCGCGACTGTCTGTGTCAATTTCTAATTCTTGTAACAGTCCCTGAAAAGCTTCAATGTCGTCTTTGCAACGTCCTACTAAAATAATATGTCGCAAATGTTCAGGCAGTTTGATTAAGCAAATGCGGATGAGTTCTGAGGGGCTGTATGGGTTTGACAGGTACTGATTCTTGTGCAACATGTCTTCAAAATATTTCACAAGACTGGAAAATTCAGATTGTTCGAAATGTTTCATCATTATGATGCTATGTTTTACTCGGTCTTGTGTAGCTTGAGACCAATATGCTGAGAGGAAGGCATGATAAAAATCTCCTTCACTGTGACAGTCGTGAATGACCGATTGAATTCTTTCAGCTGGTTCATTCTCTAAGTAGCCACACATAAATACTAATCTGTGCTCTAACGACCAGTTGGGAGGAAAACAATGAGAGAATTGGTAGAGCCATGCTTGTGGATGAATGTCATTGCCAGAATTCTTAAATGTTTTGAATGACCAGCTTATAGTCAAAATCATCGTGTCGGCGAGTCGCATATCGGTCATTGTTACGTTGTTTCGGTGGTTCCATCTCAAAATTCGGTGTGCCTTGCCAATTTCTTTCATAATTTCCGAAGTGCCATGAGTTATTATTTTGTGGCTGTTCCGTACTTCTATGTCCCACTTCCCGTGTTGGAGCGCGAGTGTCCTCTGAAATATGAAATTTTTGTATTACTTGTGCCAACTGATCTTGTACTTCCCGGATTTCTCTTTTGTATTGCGTATTAATTTGATTCTGATTTTGTTTGAATTTCTTAATTTGTTCATACTCTTCTGTGTCAGATCTTGTACTTCCCGGATTTCTCTTTTGTATTGCGTATTAATTTGATTCTGATTTTGTTTGAATTTCTTAATTTGTTCATACTCTTCTGTGTCAGTGATGGCTACAGG
Organism: Schistocerca serialis cubense; assembly: GCF_023864345.2. Lineage (NCBI taxonomy): Eukaryota > Metazoa > Arthropoda > Insecta > Orthoptera > Acrididae > Schistocerca > Schistocerca serialis. The sequence continues at coordinate 598,790,213 of NC_064644.1, read as the reverse complement.
TCTTGTGTCATTCAGATCATCATCTACCTTTGTAGATAAGTTAGTGACCTGATCCGAAAGTTCGGCTACTTTCTCCGATAGTGAACACATTTCCTCAGTGTGTTTTTCTGAACCAAGTTTCAGAGTGTCCATTTGTGTTGAAATCGAATCTACTGTGTCCTTCAAGTTTTCCTGAGTTTTTGCAAGTTGCGTAACCGAATCGGTAGATGCAACTGAGTCAAATTTAGCTTGCAAGGTCTCATGATTTTCATGAACAATAGTTTGCAGTTCTTTTATGGCTGCTTCGTGATTCTGTAATGCATTTTCATACCGCGAAAAAATAGGTTGAAAATGCTCACAAATTTGTGTTTTTACGTCATTACAGACTTTTTGACATTTCGATTCGATTTTATGTAACTCAGTAGTTAAATCTTCACGTGTTTGTTCAAGTGTGGTGTCTAACTTTTGAAGATTTTGTTCCATTGTGTCTAACTTTTGAAGCTTTTGCTGTGTTTGTCTCTGATTTTGTTCCATTTTGTCTAACTGTTGCTGTGTTTGTCTCTGGTGTTGTTCCATTGTGTGTAACTTTTCAAGCTTTTGGCCCATTTGTTGCATTAATTGTAATAACAATGCACTGGTGTCTGAAACATGTTCCTCAGTGCTGTCGGCAGTGAATTTGCACCGGCAACATTCACATTTTGACAAGCGGAAAATGTGTCCTGACTCATTTGAGAAAACGGTGAGGACGCAAAACCTGAATCTACAGTATTTGAAAAATTGTGTCCTGTCATTTCGGATTCCTGAGGCGAGCTGTTGCCGAGCGATCGATCGATAATGCTTCCCTGTTCACTACCTGTTTCACTGTCTACGCCATTGTTTGCAGCCTGCTCCATTTCCCTATGCACAGTTACCAAATTACTACTTTGAACATTAGTTAATTCATTACTCGGTGGCGCTAACAGACTGCTTTCGTCTTCACTGTCATTTCTCAGTTTACTTTGGAGCCTAGTATTACGTTTCTCACACGCCATTATTGTCACAATATTTCACACGATAACACAGAAAAACACAATTTGAAGAGCAACAATAAGAGAACACATTAACATAGCACTGAAAATAATATCTCGTTAATTGCAAGCGCAGCAGCGAAATACATGATGCACATTAACATGCATGCGACAACAACAATGAAAGACTGCAACTACAAAGGAGATCCTCTCTACAATTACGCGCTAGCAATAAACAAAAGCTACACTAATTACACAAACTACAAGAAAAAATCAGAAGATTCCAGTGAGGTATCCCGGCTAAGGGTCGACATATGAAACATCCCCTTTGAAAAATTGTACACGACTGTGCTTAACCTGACAAACAATATTTTTAGCGCAACGCAATCTGACTTTCAGAAATCCCTACAAAAGAATGGCCCTGACTAACATTAACCTATGCATTTCACAAATCGCTTACCTCACAAAAATCTTGGTTACTCGAACTACTGCAATACAGCGAGCGCCACTACTGCCAGCTAAATAAAAGATTCAAACTATGGAAGGCACTAACTACTGATAGGGATAGTTAGCAAATGAAAGATATTAATAGAGAACAAACAATGTATTTACCTTAATATCATCAAAAGTCATAATATATGTAGCAGTTCATGACAAATTACAAAACTGCGCAATCTCTCTCCCCACATCCACTACTGCTGGCGGCTCACCTCCAACTGCGCAACGCTACGCGCTGTTCACATCCAGCTGCCGCTGCCCAACACTACAATGGCAGACAACAATGCAAACTAGACACAGACTGCACACAGCACAGCCAGTGGTTTTCACACAGAGGTGGCGTTACCAATAAAAAACCTAAACAGCCTACTTACAAAATTACTAAACATTACTAAATGAATGGCGTGTAAAAACCGGTAAAAGACACAAAGTGGTGCATTTCCTTCTCTAGTGTCATTACATTAATTTAATGCGGTATTCCTTTTGTTATTATCCTGTACTAATCTCTCATCTTCAAGTTCTTATAGCAGCCAACTCTTTTAGTAATGTGGAGTTCACCAGTGTAGCAAATGCATACACAGGGTTCATCGTCTAATGCTTACTACTGATACTAAACCCGCAGGGGAGAACAGGTGATTAGGATTGTGGAAAGGGCCAAATAAGGTGGCGGTCAGTTTTACTTCAAAATTATAATTTATTGTAATTTAATAACACAGTTAAAGCAAAACGGCACATAGCCGAACCTTTACAACTACGAGTTTCAAAATCCAATTCTTTCACAGCTGAAGGCCTCCAAACAAGAAATCTTAAAAACCAACAAGATAAATTTCAAGTGACTGAAGACATGCAGTTAAAATTGAAAATAAAACAATTGAAATATGTATGTATATACCACAGCTAGGCTGAAAGCCTCAAGGTAAAAGTGGATAGAACAAACATAAGCAAGGTGCAATACCAATGACTGACAGCCACATTTAAATTTCAAAATTTTAAAATATATTACCATAATCTTTTAAGGCAGAAGGCCGCAATGCTTTCGCTTAAGGGGACATTTTAAGAATAAGGCTTTAAGTGGCTGAAGGCCCACAGTTCATTTTCCAAAAATTCAAAAAATAGCTTAAACCTTTATGTTGGCCGAAATAACACTAAATGAAAAGGCAACGCAACAACAATAACTAAATTTAAGAATAAGGTTTTAAGCGGCTGAAGGCCCACAATTGATTTTCCAAAAATTCAAAATACCTTAACCTTTAAGTTTTAAGTGGCTGACAGCGCACTAAATGAAAAGATAGCACAACAACAGTAGCTTTCAGCAAATATCCACTTGCTTGAATTGAGACTTACTTATACGGGCTGAAGGCCCTTGATTTACTATTAAACACCCATGAAAAGGACAGTACAAACAACGGCACTCTGACGCCTCCAGGTGGGGGGGGGGGGGGGGGACGCTCTCGAAACATTAACGTTCACTTAGGTGAGACAGGTGGTGGGCCCAACACACTTGATCTGTCAGTAACCCAACCAAGAGAAAGTCACGGACCGACCGACCAAACGACTTGCTAGCCAGCAGTCGCTACATGAAAACTCGAAGACCAAACTGTTACGGACGTGATTATCCACAATGAAATATATATTAAGCTGTCAAAACTACTCACGGTGTTGGACAGCGACAACAGGTAAGGAAAGGGCACTGCCTGAAATTAGGTTAGTGGCCAGGGCAGGTAACCGGATCACTAACGGCCACAAGGCAGATAATTCGGCTGGTGCACTTGAATTGTAGTGAACCAATATAGTTAATTCCACCAGAAGGCGGACGGATTTCACCACTACAAACACTCAGTGTTCCTCACAGGAAAAGCTCCCCAACAGCGAACCACCGAAACGAACGACACAACATCAACGGGTACTTAAGACCCCACTCAACTTTGACATCCTGGGTCGGTGAACCACGAAGCCCGTAGCGATCGGACAGCTCCACACGCGCTCCGACACTACGCAGAGGCTGCCAGCGGATCCAGCCGTCTGCACCACACGGAGATATCCTCCCTGGTCCGCACCAACCGACCGACTGCCCGCACACCCCCTAGTCGGAAACTATATGCATAACACCAAAGATGGTACACGGCGCAAATATCGATACACATCACTGCTGCCACACGTAGAAGGAGAAAGAACCAGGGCATAACCACAACAAGGGCGGGAAACCAAACACAGATAGACAGCCAAGTTCAAGGAAACGCATAGTTCAGAGTGAGCATGGGTCAACTACATCGTCAGATTTAACTGCGTAATTCAAAACGAAACACACAATTCTTTTTTTAATTACGTAGTTCTTCAGATTCAATCGAAGCGCCTTTAGCAAAAGCAATTCACTCCACTACATTCTGCTTCCTATTACAAGCGTTCAGCCGACTAATTACGTCCCCTGTCTTCCTTCATCATCTATTGTCTGTTAATTTTTACTGTCCCTCAGCACCGCTATATTTCTCGTACTTTGTAATTCTCCAACTTTCCCACTGATATTGTTTCACTTCCACACTGTACCATCTTCCGAATACGGCGTTTTCGGAAATTCCCGTTACACACTTCTAGGACTTGTAGAGGGAGTGAGTACATAACATTCAGAATAGTACCAATGTTCGGAAACATAACATTTCCGTTCTACGATGGTTTCATTTCCGATGTGTAACGCGTCCACCGTCCACGACTGCTGACGGAAAAAGTCTCGGGATAGCGTGTATTGGACCCATTGTTGGAAGCTATGCCACTGAATGTCCGTCAGGAAGTGTGGTTTCAGGATGCCGGTGTACCACTTCACTTCTCACCTGTGGTTTGAAGACAGCTCAACAGACGATACAGTGAAAGATGGGTACGCGGAGGCGGCGCAACCGCTTGGCCGCACCGATCGCCGGATTTAACTCCTGTGGACTACTACTTGTGAGGTCGTACGCAAAGTTTCATTTACGAGACCCCTGTAGAGACAGAGGAAGACCTGCTGGCACGATTTCTGGCCGCTGCACTAGAAACTGAAGAGACACCAAGTGGGATGGATAGTGTGTACCAGAACATGCTTCGTACGTACGATGTCTGAGGTGCTTTGTAAAGCATCACTGCTGTTCTGTACATACGGTAATGTGGGTTCTTTTTGATTTTACGCTGAAGCGCCAAAGAAACTGGCATAGTCATGCATATTGAAATACAGAGATACGTAGGCAGAATGCGACACCGCTGTCGGCAACGCCTATATAAGACAACATGTGTCTGGCGCAGTTGTTAGATCGGTTACTGCTGCTACACTGGCAGGTTATCAAGATTTAAGCGAGTTTTAACGTGGTGTTACAGTCGGCGAACGACCGATGGGACACAGAGTGTACAGGTAGTGAGGAAGTGGGGATTTTCCCATACGACAATTTGGCGAGTGTACCGTGAATATCAGGAATCCGGTAAAACATCAAATCTCCGCCATCGCTGCGGCCTGAAAAAGATCCTGCAAGAATGGGACCAACGACGACCGAAGAGAACCGTTCAACGGACGGAACTGCAACCCTGTCGCAAATTGCTGCAGATTTCAATGCTGGGCCATCAAAAAGTGTCAGCAGGCGAACATCATCGATATGGACTTTCGGAGCCGAAAGCCCACTCGCGTATACTTGATGACTGCACGACACAAAGCTTTACGCCTCGCCTGGGCTCGTCAACACCGACCTTGAACTGTTGATGACTGGATAAATGTTGCCTGGCCGCACGAGTGTTTCAAATTGCATCGAGCGGATGGACGTGCACGGCTTCGAGACAACCTAATGAAGCAATGGACCCTGCATGTCAACAGGGGAATGTTCAAGTTGGTGGAGGCTCTGTAATGGTGTGGGGCGTGTGCAGTTGAAGTGGTATGGGACCCCCGATACGTCTAGATACGACTCTGACAGATAACACGTACGTAAGCATCCTGTCTGATCATCTGCATCCATTCATGTCCATTGCGCATTCCGACGGACTTGGACAATTCCTGCAGGCCAATGCAACACCCCAAACATCCAGAATTGCTACAGATTGGCTCCAGAAACACTCTTATGAGCTGAAGCACTTCCTCTGGCCACAAAACTCCCCAGACATGAACAGTAATGAGCGTATTTGGGGTGTGCTGTTCAGAAGAGATCTCTACCCTCTCGTACTCTTACGGATTTATGGACAGCCCTGCAGGATTCATGGCGTCGGTTCCCTCCAGCACAACTTTAGATATTAGTCGAGTCCATGCCACGTCATGCTGCGGCACTTCTGCTGGCTCGCGGGGGCCCTATAGGAATTAGGTTGGTGTACCAGTTTCTTTGGCTCTTCATTGCAGAATAATGTAGACCAGTAATGTTTAAGTTTTAATACCAGCAAATGGATGTTTCGTTATATTTCCTTACCAATTGTTACCTAATAACTGTACTTCACCGTGCCTACTTCAGTTCCTCAAGGAGAAGTGGACGAGTTAAATACTCAATGGAAAACATCCCCGTTTCCGATCATAGGTTCCCATTCAAAGTATTATGTACTCACTACCCATTGTAGTCGAATTAAGTCGGGCGACGCTGAGGGAATTAGATTAGGAAATGAGACACTTAAAGTAGTAAAGGAGTTTTGCTATTTGGGGAGCAAAGTAACTGATGATGGTCGAAGTAGAGAGGATATAAAATGTAGACTGGCAATAGCAAGGAAAGCGTTTCTGAAGAAGACAAATTTGTTAACATCGAGTATAGATTTAAATGTCAGGAAGTCGTTTCTGAAAGTATTTGTATGGAGTGTAGCCATGTATGGAAGTGAAACATGGATGATAAATAGTTTGGACAAGAAGAGAATAGAAGTCTTTGATATTTGGTGCTACAGAAGAATGCTGAAGATTAGATGGGTAGATCACGTAACTAATGAGGAAGTATTGAATAGGATTGGGGAGAAGAGGAATTTGTGGCACAACTTGACCAGAAGAAGGGATCGGTTGGTAGGACATGTTCTTAGGCATCAAGGGATCACCAATTTAGCATTGGAGGGCAGCGTGGAGGGTAAAAATCGTAGAGGGAGACCAAGAGATGAATACACTAAACAGATTCAGAAGGATGTAGGCTGCAATAGGTACTGGGAGATGAAGAAGCTTGCGCAGGATAGAGTAGGATGGAGAGCTGCATCAAACCAGTCTCAGGTCTGAAGACCACAACAACAACAAGCCCTCCACAAGACCTAGAGGTTTGTAACGGATATTTCCGAACACCCTGTATATTTGACGAGATGTGAAGAGGTGACATGGTCACTTTGAAGGTAACAACGACCCGGAGTTTGACAATATGTACAGAGCGATTTGGAATGGAGCGATCGTATACAATTGATCGCAAGTAAGGCAGATGCCAGCCAGGTATTCATTGGAAGAATCCTCAGGAAATGTCGTCCATCAACAAAGGAAGTAAACACTCGTACGACCAATACCTGAATACTATTCGTCAGTATGGTACCTGTACCAGATGCGACTGACAATTTAAACAGGGAAGATCTGTAGAAGAGAGACGCGTCTCGTTACGGGTATATCTGGTAGGCACGACAGTGTCACAGAGATGATCGACCAATTCCAGTGGCAGTCGCTGCAAGAGGGACGTTCTGCATCACGATGTGGTTTATTGTTAAAGTTCCAAGAGCGTAGGTTTCGAGAACAAATATACTGCAATAATTTGTACTGCAGGTTTATAGCCGCGAATAACACACTCTTAAATTTTCGTTTGGTGGAGAATTTTTTCATTTGCTCATAACTGCATACTCTTGATGTGTATTGAGGTTGTAATTTATTCTGCTGCCTTAAAAAATTTCCTTCTTTATTGTTTTCTCTTCAACGTTTTTCATTATTCAAGTTATCGCAGCCTGTGAGCCTTTAGAGCTCAGCTCATTCCATCTTCATTTGTGAATGTCTCATTTTTTTTGGAATGGTATCTCTTTTATGTATTCCTTTTAGCGGTTACTAACATTTTGAAAGTTCAGAAAGTTCTGTGCGACCAGTAGAGGCCTCATGGCGTTTGTCAGTTCCTATTGTTTTTTCTGATCTTAAAGTTCTCTATAAATATGTTTTTCATTGCAATCTTTTACATATATGTATATATGAATAACAGAAATCAAAAATTTATTTCTTAGGCGAAATGTCTGAATTTGGTGATATTAAAACAAGAGTGAGTATATTCTTCATAATTCTGCAGTATTATCCTGGAAAAGTCTTTAACGATTTTGGAAACAGGAGTACAATGAATAACGACTCGCAAACTAAAATTCCTTTACGTATCAATCTCTTCCAGCTAAATACAACTGGCGATACACTTCCTAAAAAAGATATTAGAGATATACATGTCGACGCCACAAGCAGACAATAAAGAAATTGAGAGATTATATGAGGGAATTGAAACGGAATTCAGTATCTTAAGGTAGGTAAAAATCTAATAACCTCGGAGGATTAAAATGCTTCGAAGGGGAGCGAATGAACGGCAGAGTGCTGGAGAATACGGACACCACAATAGGAATGAGGGAAGAAAAAGTCTTTTGAACTCTGCAAGGATTTTCAGCTGGTAATAGCAAATACACACATTGTAAAGAGAGGAGGTATACTTCGGAAAGGTCTGGAGACACGGGGAGATACCAACTGGATTGCGTAATGGTGAGGCAGAGATTTCAAAAGCAGGTATTGGACAGTAACACTCACACAGAAGAGTCAAGAAGAAGGAAAATGGAACACTGAAATACTGAGAAATGGTGTTTTGCATTTGAAGTTCTCTGAAGCTGCATATCGAATATTGCAGTTAGTAGTTTACTGGAGGAGGAATGGATAATCCTAAAATGAGTTATTACGGAAGTTGGATGTAAAATATTAGTATAAGAAAGATAACCGCGAAGAATTAAGGAAATATAAAAGGTCCAGGAAAAGAAGAGTACGGCAATATACACAACTGAGCAAGGCAATCTGTAGAAAGTGGAAGGTACTTGAAGCGAAGCGGCTGCAGGAAAAATGGGAACAAGTGTAATGAGAAATGATCGTCGGAAGGAGTGATTCACGGCATACTCCAGTCAAAAGAACTTTCAGCAAAAGCAAAAACAAATGCGGCAAGAAGAGTGCAAGCGGAATTCCGTTGTTAAACGCAGAGGAGAGAGATGGCAGGCTGCAAGAGAACATTGGGGGCCTTTTGGAAGGTAAAAAATCTGTCAGCTGATGTGATATCAGAAGAAATGAGTGTCGATTTGGAGGGCAGATGGTATCAAGTTTTAGAGTCTTAGTTGACCAGGAGTTTGGAATATATGCGAAGAAACAAGGTGGGAGGGATATATGTTTGACATTCTCAGAGAAATAGATATACGCTGTAGAGGTAGACAGGTCATAACCAATATATGGGAAACATGAAGAAACAATTAGAATGGAAGACTAAGAGAGGACTTCTGGAAGTAAAGGCAGGAATGTTGTCTTTCTCCTCTCCACCTCAACCTTTATAAAATAAAAGAAATGTGGACAACCACAGCGAAGTATAGCAACATCTATTCTGAAGGATGTTCCGGCTACAGAGATGGAACATCAGTTTACATGGTATTACAAAATACGTACTGAGACAATCTAAAAAATATTATACGTTACGATAGCTTCAGCAACAATTGGTGACGTACATACAGAATTCAATAGTTCGTTTTGTTTTGGGAAACAGTTTCTTAACGTGTCTTATCCAGTTTAGCTTCTTGGCATATGTGAATCTACACAGATGGAAAAAATTGCAAAGCCAAAAAAAAAAAAAAAAAAAAAAAAAAAAAAAAAAAAGAAAGAAATAAATGTCGTGTAACGAAATTTCCGGAATACATCTGTCTAGGTAAAATATCTAAGTGTTTAACATTGCGAGATCACAGGTGCGAGTATGCCATTGCAAATGTGAAATGCTGGTACATTAATAAACTATGTAACCGCCAGAATGTTGGGTGCAAGCGTGTATATGGGCATGCATTACGTTTTACACGGATGTCAGCTTGTGGGATGGAGTTGCATGGTTGTTGTACTTGGTCGGTCAGTATAAGTGAGGTTACAGCAGTCGCTGGAGTTGTCGTCCGATGATGCCCCATACGTGCTCGACTGGAGACGCATCTAGTGATCGAGCAGGCGAAGGCAGCATTTCAGTATTCTGCAGAACATGATGGGTTACAACAGCGGCATGTGGGAGACGTTATCCCTTAAGACTGTCAGCACAACAAGTCGGATCACAAGACTGGCACACGAATTTTCAGTTAGGGTGCGCGTGATGACCCTGCTGTCACACGAAATCGCAACCCGGACCACAGCTCCAGGTGTAGGTCCTGTGTGTCTAGCACTCAAGCAGGGTAGTTGCTGGCTCTCAACTGGCCTCCTTCTAACCAACACACGATCATCAACAGCACTGAGGCAGAACTAGCTTTCACCATAAAACACAACAGACCTCCACGCTGCCCTCCAATGACCTCTCGCTTGACACCACTGAAGTCGCAAATGGCTGTGGTTTGCAGTCAGAGGAACGCACGCAACAGGGCGCCTGACTCGGAGCTCCCCTTGAAGTAACCGATTTGTGACAGTTCGTTGTGTCAGTGTGGTGCCAAATGCTCATCAAATTACTGCTACAGATGCAGTTATGATGCCAGAGCCATAAGCCGAACACGGTGGTCTTTCCTCTGGGTAGTGCCACGTGGCCGTCTGGAGGCCACGTCCGACTAATACTTGAGCATTGCTCATCAGTGTGGGATCCTTACCAGGTCAGGTTGACAGAGGAGATAGAGAAGATCCAAAGAAGAGCGGCGCGTTTCGTTACAGGGTTATTTGGTAAGCGTGACAGCGTTACGGAGATGTTTAGCAAACTCAAGTGGCAGACTCTGCAGGAGAGGCGCTCTGCATCGCGGTGTAGCTTGCTGTCCAGGTTTCGAGAGGGTGCGTTTCTGGATGAGGTATCGAATATATTGCTTCCCCCTACTTAAGATCACAAGTGTAAAATTAGAGAGATTCGAGCGCGCACGGAGGCTATCCGGCAGTCGTTCTTCCCGCGAACCATACGCGACTGGAACAGGAAAAGGAGGTACTGACAGTGGTACGTAAAGAGCTCTCCGCCACGCACCGCTGGGTGGCTTGCGGAGTATAAATGTAGATGTTCTTCCGACCATACTTTCTCGTGACCGCCGCTGCCAGCAGACATGCAGAGTGACTATATTCCAGCCATGTCTTCCTGCAACATCGCAGAAGGAACATCCTTGTATCCTTACTACACGACCTGGTTCAAACTCAGTGAGGTTTTGATAATGGAGTCTTCGTGGTCTTAAAGGTTTTCCTGACCAACATCAACTCAAAGGTAAATAGCACTCACGAGCATTACAGCGCGTATTTAAAGCAAATCTGATTTGCATCCTCATAGCGACGATACTAACACTACTCTTACTCGACTGGCGCGAAATATGAACGGACATCATCTTTCACATGTAGAAACACGGGTACCAATTTTCGTTTATGTCGCATAACTCCTTCTTGGTGTTACGATTCTTTTTCCGTAAGTGTATATCAAGTTTTCTTTTAAGGCTTTTATGCCTTTACGGCTGAAATGCGTGAAATTCAATCCAGCTATGGTCTTTTGCTATTTCTGTCTTCTGTTTTAAACGAGAGCCTTCAATAGATCTTCAGCTATTATGTCACTGTGTTGTTGCTGATAGTGCGTGTGCAATTCGTCGCATTCTCGCGTCCTGCAGGTTCATACAGAAGTCGAAATCCATATGGTATGAATTTTCTGGGATTAGGTTTTATAGCACCCATAAATCTATCATGAATGGCTGGGGTTTCTGAAAGCGCAAGGGACAGTGTCTTCAACTATCTTCTTAAACTGGGCCGCGCGGGATTAGCCGAGCGGTCTCAGGCGCTGCAGTCATGGACTGTGCGACTGGTCCCGGCGGAGGTTCCACTCCTCCCTCGGGCATGGGCGTGTGTGTTTGTCCTTAGGATAATTTAGGTTAAGTAGTATCTAAGCTTAGGAACTGATGACCTTAGCAGTTAAGTCCCATATGATTTCACACACATTTGAACATTTTTTCTTAAACCTGTCCCAGTCGGCGCATTGAAATTTCCGTCGAGGTTACGGGACTGTAATAGCAAATAAAAATTTCGTATCGTACTGGATGATTACTGGACTTTGTCGTAGGCCTGATGACTGTGATAGTTGTGCAAACCTTTCATTGCAAGATGTTGGTGAGCACTCAGGAGAACAAGTGTTTCTGCCACCTGCCGCATCTAAACGTCAGATGTTTGCCTGTTCTGTCTAATAACGCTCCTCTTTGTCTCAGATGATAACAAACCATTTTTTGAGCAGACAGTTCTGACTAGTGCCTTTCAGAACACACCAGCTACACGCTTGAACTCAAGCAAGCCACCTTCACCTACATCTACATGCCTACTCTACAAAACACACTTAAGTGCCTGGCAGAGGGTTCGTCGAACTACCTTCACACTAATTATCTGTTATTCCCCTCTCGAAAAGCGCGAGAAAAAAACGAACACCCATATCTTTCCGTGCTACCTGTGATTTCCCTTATTTTACTATGATGATCGTTTCTCTCTATGTAGGTCGGCGTCAACAAAATGTTTTCGCATTTGGAGGAGAAAGTTGCTGATTGAAATTCGTCAGAAGATTTTTCCGCAACGGAAAACGCCTTTGTTTCAATGATGTCCACCATAAATACTATATCATGTCAGTGACACTCTCTCCCCTATTTTTCGATAATACAGAATGTGCTGTTGTTCTCTGAACTTTCTCGATGTACTCCGTCAGTCTGGTAAGAATCCCACACTGCACAGGAGTACTTCGCCTTCCCCGTGGGAAATGATCCGGATTCGACAGCATTCGAATGTGATAAGAGACAGGCGGTGTTATTGTGGAAGTATTGCATGTGACTCTGGTGTGGAGGGAAAGACGGAGGAGGAGTGTCCATATTATTGAAGGAAGTATGAAAGAAGCTGATGAAGTGACACAGTGGTTGCTAGAGTTGAACACGAACGTGTAAATATATTGTGTATACTCTTTAATGGCATACGATAATAATAATAATAATAATAATAGTAATAATAATAACAATGATTCTGGAATCAGTATCGAGTGAATATGTCTTCAGAAGAAGTTGCAATTTTTTTCTACCTGCTGATCACTATACCGATTAGGTGACGAGGCTCTTTTTCTTGGCTTTACAATAATGAGCAGGAAATTGTATCCATCACTGATAAAATTTTAAGAATATCAGCTAAATAAAAAATAAGTGGATTTTACGATGTTACTCGCACTCGTTATTTACACATCGTTTTGCAACAAACAGGCGAACGTGTACCGCTTCTCGATTTCCTGGCCACGCATCCTTCCAACTGGGGACCTTGACGTCATCAACCAGCCGGGTATCGACTACAACAACAACCTCATCAACGAGTTGCTCGCCAACGGAATTCAGCCTCTGGTGAGTTGCAGTAAACAGTTTTCTTTCTTTTGATTTCAAACAGGATAATCTCGAAGGCAAATGGTTTGAAAATTGTTCGTGTATCACACATCAGTTCCGTTTAGGTTCTCCTGCTATTTTGGATATGAATTTTTGCGGGAGATTTGCTCCTTCTTCTTCTACGTGTCTTTTTTTCATTTCAGCATTAATGCTGCAGTAGACATCCTCTACAGCCTTACACCGCAGAAATAAATATTAATTTGCATCGGTTTTAACGCTCTTTTGTCTTCTCATAAGGAAATAATACCCCCCCCCCCCCCAACGGGTCATCGCTTTCGCTCGTCTTTAGCACAGGTACAGTACGTATGAGTACTTAGAGGTAACAAACGGCGCTCCTCGAGCGTTTTTGAGAAATCAAGACTCACCGTTCTGTGAGCTTGTTGAGAAATCATGGGAGAGCGCCAGGCGTTGAACAGCGCGCTAGCGGAAGCGGCAGAGGCTGCGTTCACACTGTGGGCTATTCACAGTATACATAAATGACCTTGTGGATGACATCGGAAGTTCACTGAGGCTTTTTGCGGATGATGCTGTGGTGTATCGAGAGGTTGTAACAATGGAAAATTGTACTGAAATGCGGGAGGATCTGCAGCGAATTCACGCATGGTGCAGGGAACAGCAATTGAATCTCAATGTAGACAATGTGCTGCGAATACATAGAAAGATACACTCCTGGAAATTGAATTCATTGTCCCAGGAAGGGGAAACTTTATTGACACATTCCTGGGGTCAGATACATCACATGATCACACTGACAGAACCACAGGCACATAGACACAGGCAACAGAGCATGCACAATGTCAGCACTAGTACAGTGTATATCCACCTTTCGCAGCAATGCAAGCTGCTATTCTCCCATGGAGACGATCGTAGAGATGCTGGATGTAGTCCTGTGGAACGGCTTGCCATGCCATTTCCACCTGGCGCCTCAGTTGGACCAGCGTTCGTGCTGGACGTGCAGACCGCGTGAGACGACGCTTCATCCAGTCCCAAACATGCTCAATGGGGGACAGATCCGGAGATCTTGCTGGCCAGGGTAGTTGACTTACACCTTCTAGAGCATGTTGGGTGGCACGGGATACATGCGGACGTGCATTGTCCTGTTGGAACAGCAAGTTCCCTTGCCGGTCTAGGAATGGTAGAACGATGGGTTCGATGACGGTTTGGATGTACCGTGCACTATTCAGTGTCCCCTCGACGATCACCAGTGGTGTACGGCCAGTGTAGGAGATCGCTCCCCACACCATGATGCCGGGTGTTGGCCCTGTGTGCCTCGGTCGTATGCAGTCCTGATTGTGGCGCTCACCTGCACGGCGCCAAACACGCATACGACCATCATTGGCACCAAGGCAGAAGCGACTCTCATCGCTGAAGACGACACATCTCCATTCGTCCCTCCATTCACGCCTGTCGCGACACCACTGGAGGCGGGCTGCACGATGTTGGGGCGTGAGCGGAAGACGGCCTAACGGTGTGCGGGACCGTAGCCCAGCTTCATGGAGACGGTTGCGAATGGTCCTCGCCGATACCCCAGGAGCAACAGTGTCCCTAATTTGCTGGGAAGTGGCGGTGCGGTCCCCTACGGCACTGCGTAGGATCCTACGGTCTTGGCGCGCATCCGTGCGTCGCTGCGGTCCGGTCCCAGGTCGACGGGCACGTGCACCTTCCGCCGACCACTGGCGACAACATCGATGTACTGTGGAGACCTCACGCCCCACGCGTTGAGCAATTCGGCGGTACGTCCACCCGGCCTCCCGCATGCCCACTATACGCCCTCGCTCAAAGTCCGTCAACTGCACATACGGTTCACGTCCACGCTGTCGCGGCATGCTACCAGTGTTAAAGACTGCGATGGAGCTCCGTATGCCACGGCAAACTGGCTGACACTGACGGCGGCGGTGCACAAATGCTGCGCAGCTAGCGCCATTCGACGGCCAACACCGCGGTTCCTGGTGTGTCCGCTGTGCCGTGTGTGTGATCATTGCTTGTACAGCCTTCTCGCAGTGTCCGGAGCACGTATGGTGGGTCTGACACACCGGTGTCAATGTGTTCTTTTTTCCATTTCCAGGAGTGTAGATCCCTTATCACTTAGCTACAATGTAGCAGGTCAGCAACTGGAAGCAGTTAATTCCATAAATTATCTGGCAGTACGCATTAGCAGTGATTTAAAATGGAATGATCATATAAAGTTGATCGTCGGTAAAGCAGATGCCAGACTGAGATTCATTGGAAGAATCCTAAGGAAATGCAATCCGAAAACAAAGGAAGTAGGTTACAGTACGCTTGTTCGCCCACTACTTGAATACTGCTCAGCAGTGTGGGATCCGTACCAGATAGGGTTGATAGAAGAGATAGAGAAGATCTAACGGAGAGCAGCGCGCTTCATTACAGAATCATTTAGTAATCGCGAAAGCGTTAGGGAGATGATAGATAAACTCCAGTGGAAGACTCCGCAGGAGAGACGCTCAGTAGCTCGGTAGGGGCTTTTGTTGAAGTTTCGAGAACATACCTTCACCGAAGAGTCAAGCAGTATATTGCTCCCTCCTACGTATATCTCGCGAAGAGACCATGGGGATAAAATCAGAGAGATCAGAGCCCACACAGAAGCATACCGACAATCCTTCTTTCCACGAACAATACGAGACTGGAATAGAAGGGAGAACAGATAGACGTACTAAAGGTACCCTCCGCCACACACCGTCGGGTGGCTTGCGGAGTATGGATGTAGATGTAGATGTAGAGTGGGCACCGACATCGGTCGGCAGATGTCGTCGCCAAATGTCGCCCCGTTACATCGACCGACAGCGAGGCCGCAGCGATTCCCACGTCCTTCGTCGGCTTTGGGCGGAATCAAGCAAGTTAGATTAGGTTGGAATCTAGTGTACCCACGACGAATTATCCGAACGGGCCGGAAATCGATGGATGTAATGTTAATGTACAAACAAATGATTCAGAAAAATTTGATAATTTATTCAAGAGAAAGGGCTTCAGAAACTTATCAAGTCAATACCGTGTTGCTACACCTCTGACCCTTATGCAAGCAGTTATTCGGTTTTTCACCGTTTGAGATGTCTTCCTGAGGGGTGTCCTGCCAAATTCTGTCCAATTGGCGCATTAGCTTGTCAAATTCCTGAGCTTGTTGGAGGCCCTGCCCATAATGCCGCATACGTTCTCCAATAGGGGGAGATCCGGTGACCTTGCTGGCCAAGGTAGGGTCTGGCAATCACAAAGACGAGCAGCAGAAACTTTTGTCGTGTGCAGGCAGGCATTATCTACCTGATATGTAAGCCCAGGACGGTTCGCCGTGAAGTGCAACAAAACGAGGCGTAGAATATAGTCGACGTATCGCTGTGCTGTAAGGGTGCCACGCATGACAACCAAAGAAGTCGTTCTATGGAAATAAATAGCACCCCAGATAAGCACTCCTGGTTGTCGGGCAGTACGGCGAGCAACTGGTTCAAATGGCTCTGAGCACTATGGGACTTAACTTCTGAGGTCATCAGTCCCCTATAACGTAGAACTACTTAAACCTAACTAACCTAAGGACATCACACACATCCATGCCCGAGGCAGGATTCGAACCTGCGACCGTAGCGATCGCGCGGTTCCAGACTGTAGCGCCTAGAACCGCTCGGCCACTCCGGCCGGCTGCGAGCAACTGTCAAGCTGGTATCCCACCGCTATCTTGGGCGTCTCCACGAATGTATTGACTGGTGACCGGGACTCAGTTCGAAGCGAGACTCATCACTGAAAACTACTATAGTCAATGAGATTCCAGGCCGGAGACGTGTCTGGAGATGGCCCAGACAGCGGTTGGGTACTAACCTGGCTGTCGCCCGCCATACGGCCCGACAACCGGGACTGATGGTGTGGGATGCCATTTTCTTTTTCATAGCAGGACTCCTTCGGTTGTCATCTGCGGCACCTTTACAGCCCAGAGGCACGTCGACATTATCCCAGGGCCTGTTTTGCTGCCCTTCACGGCACGCCTCCTGGGTTTACATTTCAGCACGATAATGCCCGTCCTCACGTGCTAGAGTTTCTACTGCCAGTGTTGCTGCTTTCCAAATCATACCTTGGCCAGCAAGGGGGCCGGATCTCTCCTCAATTGAGAATGATTATGGCATTATGGGCAAGACCCCCCCCCCCCAACCAGCTAGGAATTTCTACGATTTGATGCGCCAATTGGATAGAATTTGGCACGATATCCGACAAGAGAACAACCAACAACTCTATCAATCAATGCTAAACCGAATAGCTGTTTGCACAATGACCAGAGGTGGACTAATGCATTAGTGACATGCTTAGTTTGTGAAGCGCTTTTTTTTTGAACAAATTAGTCAACGTTTCTGAAATTGTAATCCTTGCTTTCCGTCCTATTAGGATCATTCCTTCGTGCTTTGTCGCTTTGTTTCAGTTTTTTTTCCTCCCTCTTTCTCGTAGTGTATTTCTGTATTTAGGTCGTGAGTTGCACGTTCCAAGAACAGAGACACTTTTGTCGTTGTAGGCCGTGAGGAGTGGTTATGACTTTGGAGTTGATGGCGTCCCAATTGCTCATAAATATGTTGATTAGTCAGCTTGTCTGAAGCACCAACAGCTAACTGATATGCTAGAAACTGTTTGCAAATCTGCGTGGAAATGAAAAGCTTGTGATTAGTCCTTTGAAGTAACTATCCACTCTGACTAGCGGAAGATTATCTTTGTCTGAATTGTGACTGATGAAGCGCTTAGCAGTGCATCTATTAGTGGAAGGCTGATTAGAATGAGTCAAGATTTTACTGAGCGTTTAGCTGTGCCGTTACGTCGCTTTCGTACACGCTTCCTGGATGGACTGCCAGGAGAAATGGACACAGATTCAGATTCAGGGATCATACTTATTTCCATTTTCTCTTGTCGAGATATCTGTGCAACAGAATTTACCTTTCATTTCCTTTGCACGCACACTTGCTGAGTCGTGTGAAGTTAGTACCCCTTTTTCGAGAAATATACATTTTTTTCACAGTTCTCGATAGATGTACCATAGTTCTAGAGTTCTCTGTACAAAATTTCAATAGTTCTGCTGAATTTAGCGATGAAAACAACAATACTCGAAAAAGTTTCGTATCGAAAACATTCTTTGTCAATTTCCGCATAATGTAAATAAGTACAAGAGTTATGAGCACAGTTCTGAACAGACCTCCAAGAGTTCTTTCGAAAATCCAAGTAACATTTTTTACTGCAGCTAATATTTTACGAGATAATTACTTTTTAATGAGAAAATCGTTTCACTTACTGTGAAGTTGGCACCCTTTTTTCAGAAATATATATTTTTTTCAGAGTTCTTGATAGATATGGCATAGTTCTAGAGTTCTTTGTACAAAATTTCGATAGTTCTACAGAATTTAGCGAAGAAAACAACAATATTCGAAAAAATGTTCGTATGGAAAACATTTTTTGTCAATTCTCGCAAAAATTAAACTTGTACAACAGTTCTGAGGACAGTTCTGAACAGAACCCCAAAAGCTCTATCGAAAATCCCAACAACATTTTTCTATGGCGATAATAGTTTATGAGATAAATTGATTTAATGTGGGACACACTTTCTCTACGGAAAATATAAATATATTCGTACAACAGTTCTGATGACAGTTCTGGACTCCACGTGAAGAGTTCTATCGAAAATCCTAGTAGCATTTTTTTGTGCAGGTAATAGTTTAAGAGGTAATTGCAACTTAATTAAGAATTCCATAAGAGCTCCTACTGTGAAGCTAGCACCCTTCTTTTCAGAAATATATATTTGCTTCAGAGTTCTTGATAGATAAGCCATAGTTCTAGAGTTCTCTGTACAAAATTTCAATAGATCTGCAGAATTTAACGGAGAAAACAACAACACTCGAAAAAATTTTCGTATCGAAAACATTCTTTGTCAATTCCCGCAAAATGTAAATAAGTACAAGAGTTATGAGCACAGTTCTGAACAGAGCTCCAAGAGTTCTTTCGAAAATCCAAGTAACATTTTTTTACTGCAGCTAATATTTTACGAGATAACTGCATTTTAATGAGAAAATATTTTCACTTACTGTGAAGTTGGCACTCTTTTTTTCAGAAATGTATATTTTTTCAGAGTTCTTGATAGATATGGCATACTTCTAGAGTTCTTTGTACAAAATTTGAATAGTTCTGCAGAATTTATCGAAGAAAACAGCAATACTCGAAAAAATTTTCGTATCGAATACATTCTTTGTCAATTTTCGCAAAAAGTAAATTCGTACAACAGTTCTGAACAGAACACCAAGAGCTCTATCGAAAATCCTAATAATATCTTTTTGTGGCGATGATAGTTCATACGGTAACTGCTTTGATGTTAGACCCACTGTCTCCATAGAAAAAAGTAAATTCGTACAACAGTTTTGATGAACAGTTCTGATTAACACCCCAAGACTTCTATCGATAATCATAATAACATTTTCTGTGGTTATAATAGTTTGTAAGGTAATTGATTAATTGTGGGGCTCACTTACTCTACAAAAAACTTATGTCTATTCGTATGTTGTGATGACAGCTCTGGATAGCATTGTAAGAGTTCTATCAAAAATACTAGTAACATATTCTGTGCAGGTAGTTGTTTACGTAGTAACTGCATTTAATAAGGAATGCTTATGAGCATTTCCCGTGAAGTTTGAACCCCTTTTACTAGAAATATACTTTTTTTCATAGTTCTTCATATATATGCAATAGTTTTAGATTTCCCTGCTCAAAACACGAGTAGTTCTGCAGAATTTCGGGAAGAAAACAATAACTCGGCAAAATTTTGATATGGCAAAAAATTATTTGTCAGTTTGGAAAAAAATAAATTTGTATAACAGTTCTGTTGCCAGTTCTGGAAAGCACCTGAAGAGTTGTATCGAAAATGATAAGAACATTTTTGTGGCGATAATAGTTTATACGATAATTGTTTTAATCTGATACTCACTTTCTCTACGATAGCAAAATTCTTAGAATAGTTCTGATGACGGTTCTGAATAGCACCCACAGAGTTCTACTAAATTCTATAATAACATTATTTGTGACGATGACACTATATGAGATAATTAATGTGGGACTCACTTTTGTCATGTAAAAGTAATAAATTCGTTCAAAAGGTCTGATGGCATTTCTTAATAGGGCCCTAAGAGTTCTACCGAAAACTGTAATAAAATTTTTTGTGGGGATAACAGTTAATGAGATAATAGCATTTTCGAGAGACCCATTTGGTATACATTATAATAAATTGGCACAGCCCTTTTGCTGACAGTTCTGAATAGCACCGAAAGAGTTCTTTTAAAAACCCTCATAACATTTTTATGGTGCCAGTAGATTATGAAATAGATTGTGTGTTCACTCTGCAGTGGGTGTGCGCCGATATGAAACTTACTGGCAGATAAAAACTGTGTGCCGGACCGGGTCTCTAACCCCAGGCTATGACGAAGGAATATCGTCACAATATCCTTCCGTCCAGGAGTGCTACTTCTGCAATTTTCGTAGGACAACTTCTACGAAATTTGGAACGCAGGAGATGAGATACTGCTGGAAGTACAGCTATGAGGAGGATCGTAAATTCTCACTTTTATTTTGGAAAACCGAAAACCGAAAACCCGGATGTATATTCTACTAAATACAAAAAGTCTAAATGTTCAACACTATACAAATGACTGTAGTAACTGATTCAAGGAGAGAAGGCTCGTCAGTGCAAAACAAACAGATGCCTGAGACAGCAGATACATTCACACGCGCCACTAACCAGATGGTGTCACACCTTTCGAGAATCGCACCAGAGGTACAATGAGCTGAGGTGGAGTGCTGTTGGCGTGGTTTCAATGCAGCCTACTTGATGGGCACCAATACACCGTTATATTAATGTACAATACTTGAGAAACAATGTCATTCACACACTCTGAGTTCCTTATCACTCAGTACTAGACTAAATTACCGGTCTTGTGATAAGCAGCCTATGTACCTCACCGACTACACATCTTCGTGTTATAAGAAAAAAAGAGAAAAATACCAAGGGACACAAAATATGAATCCGGATAAACCGGAAATCCGGATTACTGAGGACCAAATAAACGAGGTTCCTGTTTACAAATTTCGAACTCCTTATTAACGTTAATACTGTATCCCCTCAACATAATAACACCTCTATCAGTCATGTATTGAATTAGGATTTAAACATACTACTTAGTTCGTTTGTACAATATATTCATTTAAATATACATACATTTCTATACATCATAAAGACTTTTGACTCTCGCTGTAGTGTAACTCATCAAACTTCCACACTTCCTTTCTAGCTAGAACATATGTTTGCAACAATATTAACGACAGCAATTTCAAATTTATTCGTTATACACGGCATATATTTTTATGTATCCTAGCGTCTGATGATATTGCCACATAACTTTCATCCATGAAGGTCCTGGGCATATTTTTAGCTGTTAGTGGGTCCTGGCTGTCATGAGAGCTCAAAACAATTACTATTTTGCGTAATAAAATTCATTTGGTTCTTCCTCATTCTAAAAATACACGCTTCATGTACAGTACCTCGTAATTCTCGTGCTTAAACGTCATTTTGTTTAATTTGGCGTGCCGCGCCAGATTAGCCGAGCGGTCTGAGGCGCTGCAGTCATGGACTGTGTGGCTGGTCCTGGCGGAGGTTCGAGTCCTCCCCTGGGCATGGGTGTGTGTGTTTGTTCTTAGGATAATTTATGTTAAGCAGTGTGTAAGCTTAGAGACTGATGACCTTAGCAGTTAAGTCCCAAAAGATTTCACACACATTTGATCATATAATTTGGGCGCTGCAGTTTCCGTAGAACCTCGTTTATGAAATACGTTTGAAGAACCTTTCGACTGTCGTATGTGCAGGAAAAATGTTTACATGGCATAAAACAAAATCAGAATGCGTTACAACAGTTGCAATACGTTTTAATGGTGGAGTAAAAATGGTTCACATGGCTCTGAGCACTACGGCACTTAACTTCTGAGGTCATCAGTCCACTAGAACTTAGAACTACTTAATCCTAACTAACCTAAGGACATCACTCACACTCATCCATGCTCGAGGCAGGATTCGAACCTGCGACCGGAGCGGTCGCGCTGTTCCAGACTGTAGCGCCTAGAACCGCTCGCCCACTCCAGCCAGTCTGATGGAGTAAAGATTAAAAACAATGAGCAGAACAGGCAGCAAAACTAGGGACAACATGAAAATTGTGCTGGTATGGGCGGACAGGCAACATGTCACATAAACTGAAAAAGCTGCTAAAAGCATGAAAAAGGAGGCCAGAATAACAAAGAAAAGAAACAAAACTAAAGAAAATGAAAAGGACATGAAAAGTATCAACAGGATTATGGTGCAGGAATGGTTTGCAATGTCGTCATTGAGAAGAAAATGACATACAGATCTTTAGTTTCAATTTTCTGCAATCAATGTGTTTGCATACAGAGATACTGTTACCGGTATCTCGTCCACTATTAAAGCTATCTAAACAAAGCTATGGATGAATAATAATATAGTGCTTGCCTACACACTGTACCACATTATTCAACAATAGATTAAATATTTTAAGCTGCAGTATGTCATATTGTGTTCTTAAATTATTAGGATAAAAAATTTTCTCTTAAAATATATTGTTTTTAAAATAATCTAAACATGAAACTGAAAAATATTACTGGTTTGCTGTTTCAACAAGGTAATAATTCAAAGAATAAAATTTGTTTTTTTATCTTTTATTTGGAATAGCGTGTAAGTACATTGAACCTAAAATAACAATTACGTGTAATTCTGTATGTAAGAAAAACATCAATATTGACTACACAATGTATTTCACAGATTTATAATGTATTTCACCTAGAGTTCACAATATACCAATTCTTTGATAAAAGTTTCATTCCTGAATCTATTGACAGTCTTGCATTATTAAATTTCAAAGTACCAGGAAAAACTACAGGCCGTGATATACAGGTCCCCTTAACAGCTCTTCTTCAGGATACACTAAAACCCAGAAGGAAATACATATGTAGGGAATTCAGTAATAAATAAGCATAGAATTTATGAGGTGTGAAACAACTATGAAAAATAAGTACAAAAAATATATATGTGAAATTTAGGGCATAAAATGCTCTTATTCTAGTAACTAAAACAGGAGGGCTGTGGTTCCAGAAACAAAGATACGAAGAACTAACATAAGAGCTGTATTTGTAATATTTAGATATCAACTTTTAGCAATTGCTTACCTTATAAAGTAAAGTTCCTATGTAGGAACTACTTGTTTCGTCTCGTCGGTCTTGTAGCTGCCATTTGAAAATTTTTCTGTCTTGACATGCATGAACAGGTGTGGAGAAATTTTCGTTTCTTTTGAAACTCTCTGTACATCTTTATACAGGTTATCGTACTGCTTCCAGTAGGTTCCATCAAAGACATAAGCCGTGTAGTGTTTGATGGAGTTATTATAATGAATGGCACCAGCGAGAGTGTACTCTTGATTGTCGACTACGATTTCTTTCGTGATCGTTTGCAACACACATTTCTTCCTTTGATTCGGAGGAAACTGATCTTCAGTTAGTGGACGAGTTGTTATACTAGTATCCATCATCAAGTAGCATCCGAATTTCTTTTCTTCGACTGCTTCTTCCTTACATTTCTTGCATTTTATGATAGTCTTTAGACCTCTTTTGTTGCATCTACAGCCTCTTGCATGAAATTATAACCAAGTCTGAAAAGCACATACGTATCAACGGAAATATAATGTAGTTTAACATAGCGTGAATTTAGGCACGTCAGACACGGTATCTTTTTGTTGCACAAATCGGGTTATCTTTTAATATTGTCTCGTATAATTCCCCAACATTGACTCTGCATTCAGAGACAATATTTTTCGAGAGATTACTCCTTCTTTTAGGAACGGTATCACATATAAAGTATCAAATCTCTGCTTAAAATGCTGGGAGAATTTTTTTGTCCAAAACATCCAAAGCCAGATCCAAAAATGGATAGCTCGCCATTTGAATGGTACTTTTGAAATCATCACTGAGTGATATTGCTTGCATGAATAAGGTTATCAAAGAATCGAAACCGCACGTTCCCTTCAAGTAGATTTGAATTTGCTTGAGGACCCATTTGGGAAAAGAGGCAAATTATGTCTATGAATTTCTTAGTCGAATTCCAGTTTGGGCAATCATCTAAATAGTTTTTCTTGCTCTTAGTTTGCATGATCGATGAGACAATGATTTCATTTTGAAGCTTTTTCAGCTTGTACTCTCCTCCATTTTATTGTTACAGGTCTCTCGGTTTTCTTCTGTTTTCGAAGCACAGGATGAAATTTCATTGACATCCCTGGTGAAGCATGATTCTCGATAGTCTTTTGTGCAATGACATATCTCTTTAGAGTCAAAATTCGGCAGTAAATTATTATCTGAAGAGCGCTGAAAAAACACACTATCACTTTTGACTGAGAGACTGTTGTTCTCCGCATTCATAACTACTGCGCTCGAAGTAGGAGAAAATCTGTATTCAAAACTACTAAAAATTTTCAGAACGAGATTTTCACTCTGCAGCGGAGTGTGCGCTGATATGAAACTTCCTGGCAGATTAAAACTGTGTGCCCAACCGAGACTTGAACTCGGGATCTTTGCCTTTTGCGGGCAAGTGCTTTACCATCTGAGCTACCGAAGCACGACTCACTGCCAGTACCTCGTCTCCTACCTTCCAAACTTTACAGAAGCTCTCCTGCGAATCTTGCAGAACTATCACTCCTGAAAGAAAGGATATTGCGGAGACATGTCTTAGCCACAGCCTGGGGGATATTTCCAGAATGAGATTTTCACTCTGCAGCGGAGTGTGCGCTGATATGAAACTTCCTGGCAGATTAAAACTGTGTTCCCGACCGAGACTCGAACTCGGCACCTTTGCCTTTCACGAGCAAGTGCTCTACCATCTGAGCTACCGAAGCACGACTCGCGTCCGGTACTCACAGCTTCTCATTCTGGAAACATCCCCCAGGCTGTGGCTAAGCCATGTCTCCGCAATATCCTTTCTTTCAGGAGTGCTGGTTCTGCATGGTTCGCAGAAGCTTGTGTACAGTTTGGAAGGTAGGAGACGAGATACTGGCAGAAGGAAAGTTTCCTCTTTGTTGGTTTTATGGTAGACCATTTTTCTGCTGACGGTAGTAAGTCGAATTGCTTTGTCATGTCCTTGTTGCACAAAGAACCAAAAACATTCCACGACTCATCTTTGCTGTCGTCGTCTTTTTCTTCAATGAAACATTCCAGCCTGGAAGTGTTTCTAACAAAAGTAAGCAGATCATGGCGATCTTCTTTAATTGTTCTGTAAATATGTTTTGAAGACATTTTCGAGCCGATGTCGACCATGGCATCGGACAGTTTATGGAAGACCGGATGAGGCGGATTGAATTGAATGCCTCTATCATCGATTACTTTAAATCTTCCATGCTGAGAAGACGATTCAATTCTGGTAGATTGTACATTTTTATGGGTATTACGGTTCATAAATATCACTTACACAACAGCACCGACTGCACAACGGGCACCGCCTGCACAAGAGCTCTGACTGAACGAGCATAATGATTATTCGCATTAGAATGAGCGGTATTGTTACGTTTAATCATTAGGGAGAGATCAAGGAGCGAAATGCAGCGCTGGCGGGCGGCTTCACACGACGCGGCGCGCGCCACCCAAAAAGTGCAGCTGTTGTCATTAGCTTTGATGCTACCACGAGAAGCTTTGATGCTACCTCTATTGTAACTACTGCACTGACGTCATTTGCCGAGTGTTTAAAAGACGCAGTTCACGTGTTCATTGTTTCCTGATGTAGTGCCACGACTTTTGCATTGTTGCTGTGCTTTCTTTATTATTTTTTGGTCTTGAGAGGTCTCAGGGACGTATTATAGTTTTCATTATCCTTCCATCGGGCGCAGCTGTTCAGATTGACACATGTCGAAATTTTCTTTTACTTTTCAACAATTTGCAGTATTGGCGCTGCTTCGTTAACAGCTTCCCTTCTCCGTATGCTTTTCATTGTTTTGTGATTCTGTAAATTACTTGTCAACAATTGGCAGCACTGGCGCCTTCTCGTTATAGCTTCCTTTCTCCGTATGCCTTTCATTGTTGTATGATTCAGTATCGACGCTAATGCTCTCTTGATGAGATATGAGCCGATTCCTCGTTTTTATCCACTGTGCCCTTTCGTATTTCATTTCAGCAATTAATTTAGTTGTTTATCAACGTAGTAAGTAGTACAAAGCTAATCCAGAATGTAAACTGCACTTAAATTCTGTTTGAACTGTTTAATCGTCAGTGTCCGCTGTCTGAACGTCAAATATCAGATTAATACACTGCTCCTGGTTGCGTTATTTTATAGGAATTTTATTATTTTACGTGGGAAGTACTAGATCATGTTGTTGCCGGCCTCGGTGGCCGTGCGGTTCTAGGCGCTGCAGTCCGGAACCGCGGGACTGCTACGGTCGCAGGTTCGAATCCTGACTCGGGCATGGATGTGTGTGATGTCCTTAGGTTAGTTAGGTTTAAGTAGTTCTAAGTTCTAGGTGACTCATGACCTAAGATATTAAGTGCCATAGTGCTCAGAGCCATTTGAACCATTTTTGAACTAGACCATGTTGAAGAAATCCAAAGCAAATTGTAGGAAGAGGATAATATTATTCGAAATTTACCTGGACCAATAGGTGTAGCCAAAGCAGCCTTTGTGATACTGTAATTACCTCATAGATGACAATATTTGTCTATTGTAGTTTTGTATTCCAATCAGAATTTTGAGAGCATCAAAGCTTCATTTCAGCGTGAGAGAGGGATAAAATCAATAGATGTTATTGAATTGAAAGCCTTCATCAGTCTCTTGTTTTTAATTGTTGTTAACAAAAGTAACAGTAAAGCCTGGAAGATTTGTGTGGAATTGATGGTAATGGCATTGAAAAATTTCACCTCGCAAATGAACATAAAACATTTTAAATTTATTGTGGAGTGCCTTAATTTTACAGTCGCGCTATTCGTGATGAAAGGAGACAATTAGACAAGCTAACAGCTATTCGGTAAATATTTACTGTGTTTGTACGCAACTACCACAAATCTTACACCCTTGCAGAAAATGTTACAGTAGACAAGAAGCTGGAAGGATTCTGTGGAAGGTACAGTATTCGCCAATATGTACCTATCAAAACAAACGAGTATGGATTCTTAAGTGTGGATTCTTAAGTATTTTACCTGTACAATTTGTAAATATACGCTGTGTTGTAACCAGAAGGATTTACCAATTGAGCAATAAACATTTTGATGTTGTTCTGTGACTGTGTAAATGTCAAAATGTGAAAGCGGATAACTGGTTTACTAGTACTGGAATGATAATAGAACTATGAAGGGAGAATTTTTCTTTTGTTGGCATGATGAAGAAAAACAAGCGTGAGATTTCTCTAGAGTTTGCTATCAGTAAAAGAAGGGCTGCCCACATTTCCTTTTTTGGCTTCCACAAGACTGAATTCTAGTTTCCTCCGTACCTAAAAGGGGGAAGTGTGTGATCCAGGCATCACGTTTGCATGAAGATAATTCTATACATGCTGACACTGTAGATAAACGGAAGCCATTCATCGCAAATTTTACAATAGCGTTAAGTGTGGTATTTTCACAGCGGATAAGCCGAATGCTTTGTACAACGCTGCAAGAAATGTGCCCCGCTGATCAATGGTTATATTTTTGTAATGATCAGTACAGTTGTAATCTATGCACAAGTGATTCATTGTGGCAACAGTAAGAATTGTATCAGAAGGAAAGGGTTCCGGAATCAGCTATGTTATACATTGTTGTTTTCTTCGCTAAATTCTGCAGAACTATTGAAATTTTGTACAGAGAACTCTAGAACTATGACTTATCTATCAAGAACTCTGAAAAAAATATATATTTCTGAAAAAAAGGGTGCCAGCTTCACAGTAGGAGCTCTTATGGGGTTCTTAATTAAGTTACAATTACCTCTTAAACTATTACCTGCACAGAAAATTCTACTAGGATTTTCGATAGAACTCTTCACGTGGTGTCCAGAACTGTCATCAGAACTGTTGTACAAGTTTAATTTTTGCGAAAATTGACAAAAAATGTTTTCGATACGAAAATTTTTTCGAGTATTGTTGTTTTCTTCACTAAATTCTGCAGAACTATTGAAATTTTGTGCAAAGAACTCTAGAACTATGCCATATCTATCAAGAACTCTGAAAAAAATATACATTTCTGAAAAAAAGGGTGCCAACTTCACAGTAAGTGAAAAGATTTTTTCCTTAAATTGCAATTATCTCGTAAACTATTAGCTGGACAAAAAAATGTTACTTGGGTTTTCGATAGAACTCTTGGAGTTCTGTTCAGAATTGTGCTCAAAACTGTTGTACTTATTTACAATTTGCAAAAATTGACAAAGAATTTTTTTCGATACGAAAATTTTTTCGAATATTGTTGTTCTCCTCGTTAAATTTTGCAGAACTATTGAAATTTTGTGCAAAGAACTCTAGAACTATGACATATCTATCAAGAACTCTGAAAAAAATATACATTTCTGAAAAAAAGGGTGCCAACTTCACAGTAAGTGAAAAGATTTTCTCCTTAAATTCTAATTATCTCGTAAACTATTAGCTGCACAAAAAAATGTTACTTGGATTTTCGATAGAACTCTTGGAGTTCAGAACGGTGCTCAGAACCGTTGTACTTACTTACATTATGCGGAAATTGCCAAAGAATGTTTGGATACGAAAATTTTTTCGAGTATTGTTGTTTTCTTAGTTACATTTTGCAGAACTATTGAAATTTTGTGCAAAGAACTCTAGAACTATGGCACATCTAACAAGAACTATGAAAAAAATGTATATTTCTCGAAAAAGGGGTGCTAACTTCACACGACTCACTTGCTGTGTGTGTCCCGATTTACGGCAGTGCTGGCCGGCATTCTGCGCGACGGAGACAGCAGTTTTAGCGATCCTGCATGACATAGCACGTCACGCAAGACAACGAAATGTCCCGCACAGTGTTTATGTGGTTGCCTGTGACAGTGGTTTGTGAGAGCTCCCCGAAAGGGGGACCGCTTTGAGCGATCCGCGGTCAGCCTCGCAATAATACGCACATTAAAGTCAAGTTTTGCGAAGTGTTGTACTTCCTGATCTCGATTATTTTAAACACGTCTCAGATCAGGGTTGGGATGGTTTAGAATCGCATCCGTTTTCTGTGATCAACAAGGTTTTGGATTATCGAATCAGAAGGCATTTCGTCTTGAAATAAGGCTGCACAAGAGCATGTGCTTGAGTTCTGCAATCAGTTCCTTGTAAGATTGAGTACTATGACGTGTACGAAACGATCAGCAGTTACAGGAGTCTAATGCTCAAATAATATAAGTGTAGACTAGATGTGGCTTGAATTCAAAGAAATAGTATCGGCAGCAGTTGAGAGATTTCTACCAGATAAATTAACAAACGACGGAGATGATCCTCCTTGGTACACAAAACGAGTTAGAACACTGTTGCAAAAACAACGAAACAATCATGCCAAATTTAAACAACCGCAAAATCCCGAAGATTGGTGATCATTTACATAAGCTCGAAATTTAGAGCGGACTTCAATGCGAGATGCTTATAACAATTTCCACAGCGAAACTTTGTCTCGAAACCTGGCAGAAAATCCAAAGAGATTCTGGTCGTATGTGAAGTATGTTAGTGGCAAGAAACAATCAGTGCCCTCGCTGCGTGATAGCAATGGAGATATTATCGAAGACAGTGCCGCAAAAGCAGCACACAGCCTTTCGAAATGCCTTCACAAAAGAAGACGAAATAAATATTCCAGAATTCGAATCGAGACTAGCTGCCAACATGAGTAACGTAGAAGTAAATATTCTCGAAGTACTGAAGCAAATTAAACCACTTAATAAAAGCAAGTCTTCTGATCCAGACTGTATACCAATTATGTTCCTTTCGGAGTATTCTGATGCATTGGCTCCATATTTATCAATCATATACAACCGTTCCCTCGACGAAAGATCCGTACCCAAAGACTGGAAAGTTGCACAGATCACACCAATATTCAAGAAAGGTAGTAGGAGTAATCCACTAAATTACAGGCCCATATCGTTAACGTCGATATGCAGCAGGATTTTAGAACATACACTCCTGGAAATGGAAAAAAGAACACATTGACACCGGTGTGTCAGACCCACCATACTTGCTCCGGACACTGCGAGAGGGCTGTACAAGCAATGATCACACGCACGGCACAGCGGACACACCAGGAACCGCGGTGTTGGCCGTCGAATGGCGCTAGCTGCGCAGCATTTGTGCACCGCCGCCGTCAGTGTCAGCCAGTTTGCCGTGGCATACGGAGCTCCATCGCAGTCTTTAACACTGGTAGCATGCCGCGACAGCGTGGACGTGAACCGTATGTGCAGTTGACGGACTTTGAGCGAGGGCGTATAGTGGGCATGCGGGAGGCCGGGTGCACGTACCGCCGAATTGCTCAACACTTGGGGCGTGAGGTCTCCACAGTACATCGATGTTGTCGCCAGTGGTTGGCGGAAGGTGCACGTGCCCGTCGACCTGGGACCGGACCGCAGCGACGCACGGATGCACGCCAAGACCGTAGGATCCTACGCAATGCCGTAGGGGACCGCACCGCCACTTCCCAGCAAATTAGGGACACTGTTGCTCCTGGGGTATCGGCGAGGACCATTCGCAACCGTCTCCATGAAGCTGGGCCACGGTCCCGCACACCGTTAGGCCGTCTTTCGCTCACGTCCCAACATCGTGCAGCCCGCCTCCAGTGGTGTCGCGACAGGCGTGAATGGAGGGACGAATGGAGACGTGTCGTCTTCAGCGATGAGAGTCGCTTCTGCCTTGGTGCCAATGATGGTCGTATGCGTGTTTGGCGCCGTGCAGGTGATGCCACAATCAGGACAGCATACGACCGAGGCACACAGGGCCAACACCCGGCATCATGGTGTGGGGAGCGATCTCCTACACTGGCCGTACATCACTGGTGATCGTCGAGGGGACACTGAATAGTGCACGGTACATCCAAACTGTCATCGAACCCATCGTTCTACCATTCCTAGACCGGCAAGGGAACTTGCTGTTCCAACAGGACAATGCACGTCCGCATGTATCCCGTGCCACCCAACGTGCTCTAGAAGGTGTAAGTCAACTACCCTGGCCAGCAAGATCTCCGGATCTGTCCCCCATTGAGCATGTTTGGGACTGGATGAAGCGTCGTCTCACGCGGTCTGCACGTCCAGCACGAACGCTGGTCCAACTGAGACGCCAGGTGGAAATGGCATGGCAAGTCGTTCCACAGGACTACATCTAGCATCTCTACGATCGTCTCCATGGGAGAATAGCAGCCTGCATTGCTGCGAAAGGTGGATATACACTGTACTAGTGCCGACATTGTGCATGCTCTGTTGCCTGTGTCTATGTGCCTGTGATTCTGTCAGTGTGATCATGTGATGTATCTGACCCCAGGAATGTGTCAATAAAGTTTCCCCTTCCTGGGACAATGAATTCACAGTGTTCTTATTTCAATTTCCAGGAGTGTATATTGTGTTCGAACATTATGAATTACCTCGAAGAAAACTGCCTATTGACACACAGTCAATTTGGGCTTAGGTAACATCGTTCCTGTGAAACACAACTAGCTCTTTATTCACATGAAGTGTTGAGTGCTATTGACAAGGGATTTCAGATCGATTCCGTATTTCTGGATTTCCGGAAGGCTTTTGACACTGTACCACACAAGCCGATCGTAGTGAAATTGCGTGCTTATGGAATATCGTCTCAGTTACGTGACTAGATTTGTGATTTTCTGTCAGAGAGGTCACAGTTCGTAGCAACTGACTGAAAGTCATCGAGTAAAACAGAAGTGATTTCTGGCGTTAACCAAGGTCGTGTTATAGACCTTTTGCTTTTGCTTATCTATATAAACGATTTGGGAGACAATCTGAGCAGCTGTCTTCGGTTGTTTGCAGATAACGCTGTCGTTTATCGACTAATAAAGTCATCATAAGATTAAAACAAACTGCAAAACGATTTAGAAAAGATATCTGAATGGTGCGAAAATTGGCAGTTGACCGTAAATAACTAAAACCAGTCTAATCTAAAAGCCGTAAATTCAACTAAATACCTAGGTATTACTATTACGAACAACTGAAATTGGAGGGAACACATAGAAAATGTTGTGGGGAATGCTAACCAAAGACTGCGTTTCATTGGCAGGACACTTAGAAAATGTAACAGATGTACTATGGAGACTGCCTACACTACGCTTGTCCCTCCTCTTTTAGAATATTGCTGAGCGGTGTGGGGTCCTTACCATATAGGACTAACGGAGTACACCGAAAAAGTTCAAAGAAGGGCAGCACTTTTTGTATTATCGCGAAATATGGGAGAGAGTGTCACAGAAATATTTCTGGAACCCTTACTGCGATCCGTAGCTGCTCGATTGGGTGGCTGGTCGTAACTGGCGGAGAATTTCATCGTTCCCGCATATGCCGATGAGGTTATGGTACTTCTTCGGCCTCATGACGACGTACCCGTGCTCAAGGATGTTTTGTATGCATTTTGTCGTCTTATGGGAACACAAATTAACGGGCCGAAGTGTCGGTTACTCAATTTGCGGGGATTTGAGGGGAATGAGATTGCATGGTGTGGCAGTCGCCCACCATAGATCGTTGGGCGTTATAATTGATCGCTGTCCGATGAAGATGGTTGCGTTAAATTTAAGTGTGTCAGTGACGGGATGTAAGGAGCAGGCCTTGAACATGAGCGTCGTTCCCTCTCGTTACTTCATAAGATTCGCACCTTTACCTTGAGTAAAACCTATTTTACTGCTCAAATTTTTCTCCTTCTTGCGACGATGTCCAGAAAGCTACAGCGATTATTGGGCAAGTTTATTTGGTGAAACTCTACTTTTCGGAAGCGCTATGAGGCTAAGGCGAGACGCCGGGCTGATGTGAGATTTGAACCTCGTTGATGTTCGGGACAAGGCTACTGCTTTATTTCTTCGACGCACAGTTTTAACATGGCTTCGCGTCCCCTAATCACTTAGAGCTCGCATTTTTGCCGGTATCCAACCTACGAGCTTAACCCCTTCTACGAAGTCATATTTTTCAACATGGCAAGAGAAATTATAGTAACTGAAAGAAAGGCAAAATGAGGCACATGAGTGATAGGGTCAATTTACAACATTGCCTGGATGGGATTATGAGAAGTATCTGCAGTTAGAGCCGGCCGCGGTGGTCTCGCGGTTCTAGGCGCGCAGTCAGGAACCGTGCGACTGCTACGGTTTCAGGTTCGAATCCTGCCTCGGGCATGGATGTGTGTGATGTCCTTAGGTTAGTTAGGTTTAAGTAATTCTAAGTTCTAGGGGACTGATGACCACAGCAGTTGAGTTCCATAGTGCTCAGAGCCATTTGAACTATCTGCAGTTAGAGGTGAAAGGTAAGTATTAAGTTTGAACAGATGGACATATCTTTATTAATGTCCATTATTTCAAGATGTCAAAGCCCTTGCTGCAATGCTAATACCGGTTCGGGTCAGATCACCGAAGTTAAGCGCTGTCGGGCTTTGCTAGCCCTTGGTTGGGACACCGTTGAGTCTGCCGAGCCCTGTTGGGAAGCGGGGTGCACTCAGCCCTTGAGAGGCCAATTGAGGAGCCACTTGACTGAGAAGTAGCGGCTCCGGTCACGAAAACTGACAACGGCCGGGAGAACGGTGTGCTGACCACGTGTCCCTCCGTATCGGCACCGTTAGGCTTCATGACCTGTTCGGGCGGTGTTTGTTTATTCTTTGGAGATAGTTCATCTTCTTTCCCCTATGGGCGTGATATAACACTTCATGTTGTACCTCATCCATGGCTTTCTGTAAGCAGGTAGTCTGCAAAAGTACAGTCTCCTTTCCTAGGTTTCCAACTTCTGCCGTATTCCTTCAAGCAGGTGTATATTGCCTTTCAGACTGACCTATACAGCATTTGCTACCATTACAATTACGTTTATGTATTTCAGAGTTTTCCAAAGTTGGAGCTCTGTCTTTACCATTGGGCAAAAAGCGTCCAACATTGTTGACCACATAAAATGATGTTTTTAAGTTCATGGGTTTAAGTTTTCTGGTTACATCTAGTGATTCATTTCCTAAATATCTTTGTCCCTGATGATGGCGTAACGCTGAAAACCGGTTAGTGAAATAAATAATAAATATTGTAGAATATTACACAAGTGTTGTGTATGTTTTCAGTCATAATGTATAAAATCCCTGCGGTATCAGAGGTGTTGATGAGCGCAACAGACCAAAAATTTATCACTCTGAACAATACTGTGTAACACAACACCTAGCCTTCATAATGCCCTCAGCTGGGCGAAGAAGAGCGTCAAATTTCTGTAGGTACGCGATGTCTAGATGAAGCCAGTCATTGATGCTTAGATCCCCTAGATCTACCACGTTGCTAGGATATTGACAGCTAAGTATCACACACTGTCCAAAATAGTCCCTGTCATTTTCTATGTGGCGTTGGGATACGGAACCCACATGTTCGTCACACCAGGAATGTATGGATGAATCCGTGTGAATGCGACTGCTGTTATCGTGGAAGCTGCATGCTCGTCATGCACACGGGGGCGCACGCACAATGATGCTGTGTGTGGTTTACAGATGAAAGTCTGTTGCGTCGGCTCCCTACTCCTCATCAATAACCAATGCCAGTAAATAAAACCTGTAATTAGCATTTCCTGGTGGTCTGAGTGATATTGAAATTATTATTAACAAGTTGTCAGTGCAAGTAACATCAGTGCGGTTGTAGTGCTGACCTTGCATCTCATATATTTTGCCCCAGTTGGTTTCTGCTGCGTCGGTCGCGAACTCTAACGCTTGTGTCATAAACAATGCATAAGAATGTAAAATATTAGGATGCCAACTAATTTTGTTTTATTTCACCAATCAAAAAACGAGTAAAACGATTTCTAGAACCACTCTATCGTTAATATTCATAACAAGATTCCCGGTCACTAATCATTAATTCCAGAGCATCGCAAAAGTCACAAAATGCTTCACACGATCTTAGCCGGCCGGGGTGGCCGAGCGGTTCTAGGCCCTACAGTCTGCTACGGTCGCAGGTTCGAATCCTGCCTCGGGCATGGATGTGTGTGATGTCCTTAGGTTAGTTAGGTTTAAGTAGTTCTAAGTTCTAGGGGGCTGATGACCTTAGAAGTTAAGTCCCATAGTGCTCAGAGCCATTTGAACCATTTGAACACGATGTTAGAATCCACATGAGGTCGCACAAATAAATTTTCCGAGACAGATTTAACAATTAATTCCGCCTTTACGCGAAGTTGCACTTCACGCACTAGTTCGCGTATTGCCACCTCGAAAATCTGTCGTTGACTGCCTTGCATTAACACAAGATCGCTCAAGTACATAATCCAAAGCAATTTTTCAACAAACTGTTCCGTCTTTGCATGAGATCAGATTTTATAAACAGATTCATGTATTACCTCCTCGGAAATCGATCGTAGACTAGTGATGAGCTGTCTTGGCAGTTTGGCGCCTGCCCTCTCAAGGTGCACTTGTGATTGGTCCATCATTTCCATCTGTAAGCAACGGCAGTAGCTAAAATCTGTAATTAGCATTCCCCGATGATCTGAGTGATATAGAATTTCTTATTAACAATTTGTCAGTGCGAGTAACGCCGTTAGCACGGTTAGAGATGCACATTAATATTTTAACAGCGAATATAAATAATACAAAGTTCACTGCTTGGTGCCCAACGTCGTCTTTCTCTGCTCCAGTACAAAAATGTACTTGCTTGCCCGGCCGTTCTCACGCTAAGAGGCCATCTGGCGCGTCATTCGATGAGTCTGACTTGTGATCCCACCTACTCTCTAACCTCTTCTTCCTATTCTGTGCATCAAAACAACAAAAAATGTAGTAAACGTGGGCATGGATGTCGCATAAGAGTCACTAGATGACCACCGGGAATGCTAAAACAGACATTCTCATTCATGTGTACAGTAACTTGCCATTGTCTTAAAATTTCACATCTCCATTGCGACTGGACAGTCTGAGTGACGTCGGCAATGCGCTTCTTAGCGCTTCTTAAGACTGAAGTATCGTTCGTGGACATCAGGTGCACCGTCGCTGTTAAGCCCACACCCTAAGAAATTTGATCATGAAACCTTTTAATAGCAGAGACACAATTTAGCGAAAATTAATAAAGCGTGTAATAAATAAATAATTGAACAAGAGTGTAATACTTAAATGGTATCGTGTTTGATAATAATGTAAGCTAAACCATATTGTTTTTAAATTTGAGCCAAAAATATATTTTAGCAATGTGCGCATGAATATGCGAATAGTGGCCGTACATATACATGGTGATTTTTTCCACCAACCTGACTGATAGATGAGAAGAAACGGAACAACAAAGGTCTAATGAAATTATTTGCGGAAATGCATGGTTTCCATGCTAGAGATCATTTATTCAATCATACTTTGTTACAGAGACTGCGGTCTAATGCACATTACGGTATGTGTTGATAATGGTTTCCATGTGACTCAGCTCATGTATATACGCACCGTAGCATGTTTTGTCTCACACGTTCACATCGGCCAGGCTGCTTCCGAATAGTGTCAAAGGCAGCATGAATACGCTGCTCCGGAGTCTCCACATCTGCAATGGGCTCGGCATACATGATACTTTCCAGGTAGCTCCATAACCAGAAATCGCACGGGTTGAGATCTGGCGAACGGGCAGGTCACGCAACTAGACTCCCTCCCCCGATCCATCGACAGGGAACGTACCACTGAGAAGCGTCCGGACGTTAACGGCGAAGTGGGCTGGAGTACCATCATGTAGCAGCCACACAACCCCTCCAATCATCAGTGGCACTTCTTCCAGTAGAGGAGGCAAAGTCACCCGCAAGAAACGCCGATAGAGGGCTGTTAGGCGACGTGGTCGCCAGTTATCCCGTCGCACTCATTTCGGCTGCGCTGATGGTGATGATTCGCTGTCACCATACCATGGGGGTTCTGCATACTATTCCATAGACGACCGTTATGAAGGTTGAAGATACCACTTCGCGTGAAGACGGCCTCATCTGTGAGTAGGGTGGATGACACAAATCCCGGAATCGTAGTTGTCTGTTGAGGAAACCAGTGACACAACTGCACACGACGTGGAAAGTCTGTCTCTAGTAAGCCCTGCACACGCTGTAAACGCTACGGGTCGTAACAATTGTGTCCGAACATTTCGGGTACGTCCTTCATGATTTCCTGCTTTCTGAAACGACCTTGTCTCAGACAAACGGCGAAACACTGTTGCAAACATCGAAGGCTGTGGTATTGTCGTTGGGGATAGGTCTTGTAAAGGCAACAGTGATGAATCTAAATGGAATTTTTATATTTTATGAAGTTGCCAAGACCGTTAATAGTTATAGTTCATTACTGATGTTGTTGTTGTGATCTTCAGTCCTGAGACTGGTTTGATGCAGCTCTCCATGCTACTCTATCCTGTGCAAGCTTTTTCATCTCCCAGTACCTACTGCAACCTACATCCTTCTGAATCTGCTTTGTGTATTCATCTCTTGGTCTCCCTCTACGATTTTTACCCTCCACGCTGCCCTCCAATACCAAATTGGTGATCCCTTGATGCCTCAGAACATGTCCTACCAGCCGATCCCTTCTTCTGGTCAAGTTGTGCCACAAACTTCTCTTCTCCCCAATCCTATTCAATACTTCCTCATTAGTTATGTGATCTACCCATCTAATCTTCAGCATTCTTCTGTAGCACCACATTTCGAAAGCTTCTATTCTCTTCTTGTCCAAACTATTTATCGTTCATGTTTCACTTCCATACATGGCTACACTCCATACGAATACTTTCAGAAATGACTTCCTGACACTTAAATCAATACTGGATGTTAACAAATTTCTCTTCTTCAGAAACGCTTTCCTTGCCATTGCCAGCCTAAATTTTATATCCTCTCTACTTCGACCAACATCAGTTATTTTGCTCCCCAAATAGCAAAACTCCTTTACTACTTTAAGTGCCTCATTTCCTAATCTAATTCCCTCAGCATCACCCGACTTAATTAGACTACATTCCATTATCCTTGTTTTGCTTTTGTTGATGTTCATCTTATATCCTCCTTTCAAGACACCGTCCATCCCGTTCAACTGCTCTTCCAAGTCCCCTGCCGTCTCTGACAGAATTACAATGTCATCGGCGAACCTCAAAGTTTTTATTTCTTCTCCATGAATTTTAATACCTACTCCGAATTTTTCTTTTGTTTCCTTTACTGCTTGCTCAATATACAGATTGAACAACATCGAGGAGAGGCTACAACCCTGTCTTACTCCCTTCCCAACCACTGCTTCCCTTTCATGTCCCTCGACTCTTATAACTGCCATCTGGTTTCTGTACAAATTGTAAATAGCCTTTCGCTCCCTGTATTTTACCCCTGCCACCTTTAGAATTTGAAAGAGAGTATTCCAGTCAACATTGTCAAAAGCTTTCTCTAAGTCTACAAATGCTAGAAACGTAGGTTTGCCTTTCCTTAATCTTTCTTCTAAGATAAGTCGTAAGGTCAGTATTGCCTCACGTGTTCCAGTGTTTCTACGGAATCCAAACTGATCTTCCCCGAGGTTGGCTTCTACTAGTTTTTCCATTCGTCTGTAAAGAATTCGTGTTAGTATTTTGCAGCTGTGACTTATTAAGCTGATAGTTCGGTAATTTTCACATCTGTCAACACCTGCTTTCTTTGGGATTGGAATTATTATATTCTTCTTGAAGTCTGAGGGTATTTCGCCTATTTCATACATCTTGCTCACCAGATGGTAGAGTTTTGTCAGGACTGGCTCTCCCACGGCCGTCAGAAGTTCCAATGGAATATTGTCTACTCCGGGGGCCTTGTTTCGACTCAGGTCTTTCAGTGCTCTGTCAAACTCTTCACGCAGTACCATATCTCCCATTTCATCTTCATCTACATCCTCTTCCATTTCCATAATATTGTCCTCAAGTACATCGCCCTTGTATAGACCCTCTATATACTCCTTCCACCTTTCTGCTTTCCCTTCTTTGCTTAGAACTGGGTTTCCATCTGAGCTCTTGATATTCATACAAGTCGTTCTCTTATCTCCAAATGTCTCTTTAATTTTCCTGTAGGCGGTATCTATCTTACCCCTAGTGAGATAGGCCTCTACATCCTTACATTTGTCCTCTAGCCATCCCTGCTTAGCCATTTTGCACTTCCTGTCGATCTCATTTTTGAGACGTTTGTATTCCTTTTTGCCTGTTTCACTTACTGCATTTTTATATTTTCTCCTTTCATCAATTAAATTCAGTATTTCTTCTGTTACCCAAGGATTTCTACTAGCCCTCGTCTTTTTACCTACTTGATCCTCTGCTGCCTTCACTACTTCATCCCTCAAAGCTACCCATTCTCCTTCCACTGTATTTATTTCCCCCATTCCTGTCAATTGCTCCCTTATGCTCTCCCTGAATCTCTGTACAACCTCTGATTCTTTTAGTTTATCCAGGTCCCATCTCCTTAAATTCCCACCTTTTTGCAGTTTCTTCAGTTTTAATCTACAGGCCATAACCAATAGATTGTGGTCAGAGTCCACATCTGCCCCTGGAAATGTCTTACAATTTAAAACCTGGTTCCTAAATCTCTGTCTTACCATTATATAATCTATCTGATACCTTTTAGTATCTCCAGGGTTCTTCCATGTATACAACCTTCTTTCATGATTCTTAAACCAAGTGTTAGTTATGATTATGTTGTGCTCTGTGCAAAATTCTACGAGGCGGCTTCCTCTTTCATTTCTGTCCCCCAATCCATATTCACCTACTATGTTTCCTTCTCTCCCTTTTCCTACACTCGAATTCCAGTCACCCATGACTATTAAATTTTCGTCTCCCTTCACAATCTGAATAATTTCTTTTATTTCATCATACATTTCTTCAATTTCTTCGTCATCTGCAGAGCTAGTTGGCATATAAACTTGTAGTACTGTAGTAGGTGTGGGCTTCGTATCTATCTTGGCCACAATAATGCGTTCACTATGCTGTTTGTAGTAGCTTACCCGCATTCCTATTTTCCTATTCATTATTAAACCTACTCCTGCATTACCCCTATTTGATTTTGTGTTTATAACCCTGTAGTCACCTGACCAGAAGTCTTGTTCCTCCTGCCACCGAACTTCACTAATTCCCACTATATCTAACTTCAACCTATCCATTTCCCTTTTTAAATTTTCTAACCTACCTGCCCGATTAAGAGATCTGACATTCCACGCTCCGATCCGTAGAACGCCAGTTTTCTTTCTCCTGATAACGACATCCTCTTGAGTAGTCCCCGCCCGGAGATCCGAATGGGGGACTATTTTACCTCCGGAATATTTTACCCAAGAGGATGCCATCATCATGTAATCATACAGTAAAGCTGCATGCCCTCGGGAAAAATTACGGCTGTAGTTTCCCCTTGCTTTCAGCCGTCCGCAGTACCAGCACAGCAAGGCCGTATTGGTTATTGTTACAAGGCCAGATCAGTCAATCATCCAGACTGTTGCCCTTGCAACTACTGAAAAGGCTGCTGCCCCTCTTCAGGAACCACACGTTTGTCTGGCCTCTCAACAGATACCCCTCCGTTGTGGTTGCACCTACGGTACGGCTATCTGTATCGCTGAGGCACGCAAGCCTCCCCACCAACGGCAAGGTCCATGGTTCATGGGGGGGGTCATTACTGATAACATGATGTAATATCTTTAAAATTTTATTTATTTTTTGTTTATTCTTTGGTAGCAAAGATGTGATTATTCTGAGATGGCTGCTAAGCAGGAGTCAATAAAGAAGTCTTAAGCAGGCAAAGTGGCGTGTGTTCTTGATGATTTAAAATTAGACTAAATATCCTCAAGCAACATCTTTTGGGAACTGCCGCAAATATTACGTTACGGCAGTTATATTTGGTGAACCCGACGTGATAATAAGAAGATATAACGACAAACGGGAGCGTTTCCGAAGATCGCCTAGAAGCAAACAAGGTTAGCATCAAAATTCCGCCTTTTTGGAGTGAAAAACCCGAAATTTGGTTCTATCAAGTAGAAGCACAGTTCAGCATTTGCAAAATTGTCACAGATGAAGCTAAATTTAACCACCTAGTGTCACGACGAGAACCAAAATACATCGATAATATTTGGGACATTATTTGCGGCACAGATGCGAATAAATATTCGTTGGCTAAGGAACATCTACCGAATATTTTCAAAGAAAGTGAAGTTAAGCGTTTTAAGAGATTAGTTACTGGAATTGATTTGGGAGACCAAACACCTAGTCAGTTATTACGCAAAATGCAAGCTTTGGCATGTGTAGATGTGTAAGAAAAAGTCCTAAAGACACTTTGGCTAGAAAAACTTCCGGATTCTATAAGGAACACTCTAATTGTCAGTGACTAGGGACTCGAAAAGGTGGCTATGATGGCTGATAGAATAACAGAAATAAACCCCCGTAACGAATTGTTCGTCACAAAAAGTGGTGCTTGTAGCCAACAGGATGTTTCGATAACAACGAGTGACTTGATGACAAGAATTTCGGGGCTAGAGCAACAAATGGCCGCGCTGTCAACTGGTTATCGAGGCAGGTCTCGTAACAGAAGCTGTGAGCGTCAATGTAAAAGAAGTCGTAGTAAGTCTCGAAATAAATACAACCCTAAGGGCAAGTACTGTTATTACCACTTTCGCTTTGGGCAGAACTGCAAGCCTGAAAAATGCACACCTCCATGTAGCTGGACTAAAAGGGAAACGCGACCCAGCAGCTAAATTAGCGGCAAGTTCTGCTGCCCAAGTCCATTGCCGCAAAACCCGCTTATTTGTAACCGACAAAAAAACGGGATTGCAATTTTTAGTCGACAGTGGGGCAGATGTTTCTGTAATTCCCGCTCACGCAAATGTTAATGGTGAGTCACCATATAAATTGTATGCTGCAAATGGTACCGAAATTCCTACATACGGAATCGAACTTCGTACTATTGATGTGGGACTGCGACGTCAATTTCAATGGCCATTTATAGTTGCGAAGATCAATAAAGCTATATTGGGTGCCGATTTTTTGAATAAATTTCAATTATTAGTAGATGTCCATAATAAAAGATTAATAGATGATGTAACCAAGCTCAATGCTGAGGGTAAAGTTATGTCAATCTCAGAGGAAAACGTCCTGAGTATCATGAGCCAAAACACAAAATTTACAGATCTACTGTTACAGTATTCAGACATAGCTTACCCTAATTTGGTACCTAGCGAAATTAAACATGATGTCAAACACTACATTACCACTGAAGGCCCGCCTGTGTTTTCTAGGGCAAGACAATTAGACCCAAAGCGCATGGCGATGGCAAAACAAGAATTTAAATTCATGTTAGACAATGGCATCATTAGACCATCTAAATCTGCATGGGCGAGTCCTCTCCATATTGTACCTAAGAAGGATGGCTTAATACTTCGGTGTGGAGATTATAGACGGTTAAATGAAAGAACAATTCCAGACCGTTGTCCTGTATCTAGAATAGAAGTTTTCCATTGTATTCTTCAAGGCAAAAACATATTTTCTAAAATCGATCTCTTTAAGGCCTATTATCAAACACCTATTGCTGAAGAAAATAAGCACAAAACAGCTGTAATCACACCATTTGGACTGTATGAATTTAATGACATGAGCTTTGGCCTGCGGAATGCACCTTCAACATTCCAGCGATTCATTAATGATGATTGGGCTAGATTTTGTGTTTCCTTACCTCGATGACATTTTAACAGCCTCATCCAGTATTGAAGAACAGCGAACACACCTGAAACTAGTCTCCTGATAACCCTTGCTGCCCGCCGCCCGTTGCCATTTGCCTTTCTGTAAGTAAACACCATGTCGGCAAGCTCTCTATTCGGAACCTTTGTGTACAACGATGTATCACATTCACTAGAAGCTGAGTCAGCAAGAGAAGTGAATCGGACACAACATTACCAGTTACTATGGCAGGAGAGGGCGCTAGGGCATTACGTATGAGGAACAGTAGCAGCCTTTAGGAGGAAACCATGCATACTGTAACTGAGGCTGAGTGGTATAGCGCGTATTGGACCACATCTCTGTAACAAGGAATTATTGAACAAATGTTCTCTAGCAGGGAAACCAAGCGTTTGCAGACATAGCTTCATGAGATTTTTTTGCGTTCCGTATCCTCTCATCAGTCAATCCCTAGAGTTTGTACATCATAGAAAAAATCACTCTCATATATATATATATATATATATATATATATATATATATATATATATATATATATATATATATAAACCTCTAGGCCATGAAGGCCCAGCCCGACCGGTCGTATGTCAGAGACCGGAGACACTACTTTTCAATCAAGTAGCTCCTCAGTTTTGCCTCACAAGGGCCGAGTGCACCCCTCTTGCCAACAGCGCTCGGCAGACCGGATGGTCGACCATCCAAGTGCTAGCCCAGCCCGACAGCGCTTAAATTCGGTAATCTCACGGGAATCGGTGTTACCACTGCGGCAAGGCCGTTGGCATATAATGAATGAAAGTGCAGTAGCATGTCGACAGAGGTTTCTCAATCGTGCACAGAAAACTCGACGTCACATGGCGTAAAGTCAGCGTAATTGTAGCGCTAAATGGGACTGGCCCTGCTACCCACAGGCTGTTGAAGAAACGGCAAGAGACTATTTGCATCAATCAGTGAGCAGTTTCGGTGCACTGAGGTGGTACTCTTCGTTACAACATGGCCCGGCGACAAAATATGGGTGACTTAACACGGAGAAGAATCGCTGAGAATGTGGGAGAAGCTTGTAGCGTGACGAGCGCAGCACAGGAGTTTGTTATTAGTCGTAACCTTGCTTCTCGTGCCTAGGTTGGGTTCTGACCACAGTCATGCGAAGGAGACGACGCGGCCGACCACGGCCAACTACAGCAGCTGATGACCGCTACACTGTGCAACAAGCAAGAAGGGACGCGCATCAAACAGCAGGTGCAATTGTAACCACTTTTAACAGGACTGCAAATTTCACTCTCCGCAGTGGCACGGTGACTGCATGAGAGGGGAAAGGGGGGGGGGGTTCTTTTATTGCCGTCGACCACTTCGTCGTGTTGCCTTCTGTTGACACTCGCAAACGGTGGCACCATCCACGATTGTGCCAAAAGCTTAGGGGCTGGACCAACGAGGAGTGGAGTCGCTCGCTCTTCTTGAATAATAGCAGATTTAGTCTGGGCAGCAATTCTAGGCGAATCCCCATATGACGAGAGTTGGGAACAGGAACGTTGTCGAACATAATTGTTTTGGTGGCCCAAGTGATACGGTGCCTTCTGTTGACACTGTACTCCTATCCCATGTGCGTCTTTTCAGGGGTGCATTCACGACAGCTTGATTTTTACGGATGAAAATGAGTGACCGCATCGAACAGCGCACGTGGAGGAGCTGTTGGCACGAGAGGAGTCGGCGAACGTCTGGCTTTCCTGTTTTTCCCCGACTTAAATCACATCGAGCACGTGTCGGATGCTCTGGGGAGACGTCTTGCTGCACGTCCACCCAGCAGTTGTCAGCTGCGCTGGTGGAGGGACGGAACATACTGCTACAAGTACAGCCTGGTGATCACACGCACTGTCAATAATCATGGGCGTC
This sequence comes from Schistocerca serialis cubense, assembly GCF_023864345.2. Classification (NCBI taxonomy): domain Eukaryota; kingdom Metazoa; phylum Arthropoda; class Insecta; order Orthoptera; family Acrididae; genus Schistocerca; species Schistocerca serialis. The sequence continues at coordinate 598,745,478 of NC_064644.1, read as the reverse complement.
CGCAGAAATTCATGCAAGAGGGAGCAAGACCGCTGATGTTCCATTCTCGATACAGCCAATTAAGTGAGTCTGAGAGAGTGCCGTGTCCCAACAAACAAATCTGACAGGAAGTACACAAAGCTTGTATCGTCAACGTTTCGCAGTTATTCAGTCAATATTTCTTTGAACATAGATTCATCTTTTCATATTATTAATGTAAACTGGATATAGGAAACCTTCGAAAACAATTTTCAAATTGATCAGTAGAACCAACTCTTAACAGCTTAAGACTCAACCAAAATAATCCTAGTCTTCCTGATTTGGTATGTTATTATGTACATATGGATTATAGAACTGATAACTCTATCTCTGGTTGTCACGCAGAGTTGCACGCCATATAGTTAAAGAGCCATATGGTTTAAGAAGATCCAAGTACCTTTTCGACCATTTTCTCCTCTCATCAACGCAAAAATTAGTATATTTTATGCATTTGAAGTATGGGTGAATACACCTTCAGTATAGCATGACCGTGTTCTTTACACTCTACTGTAATGGCTCTATCATCTAAAACTGAATAAAATCTCAGTTAGCTTTGAGGAGTCAAATACAGACTTATTGCTGAGATTAAGATGTGTACAAGCCATGCAGCCGTTCTTGTGGAAATTGGGGAGGGGTGTAAGGTAGCAATGTTTATACTGTTCCAGGCGTCGGAATTGCCCCTTTCTGTAGCTCTTTAGGAGCTGTACAAGGAAACGACAGGGAAATGAGTAGGTACTCTAATCCGGCAATTTTCTCTAACGATTGACATTCCCGAAGATTGCGAAACAACGCCGAAACCGCTTCCGTGACAAGAAAAAAATATAATTTTCTGTGAACTACTTTACAACCAAGGAACGTAGCCTTTATTAAAGCCACTGTGTTGTTCTGTGCATCCGGCTGAGTAGCATCTGAGACAATCGCTTCTAGAAGCACGTCGCAATTTTGAAACTAATAGAAAATCTACCACAGACTTCAGGAGGGGGAAAATGCCCCCTCTTGAGACCCTAAATTTCAGTTACATCTTCTCTACTAATCTGTAGCAGTTCTTTTGGCCCAAGCTTCATCGAGCTCTATTACTTGGCAGTGACACATTTTGCGGAAGTTACTTTCGTCCTAAGGCCTTGCGCACCATGTTTATGTCGGTCCCTATTGGCACTTAGCCGATTCTGAGGCCCACTCCCATGCACGTGGCTCAGTTTTTCGTCAGTTGGTGTGTGTTTTCTTGGCCACTAGGTTATGAGCCGAGTTCGGAGTTAAATGCTAAATTTCTGCCAGGTCTGCGATAGGAACTGAAAAGGACTGGGAGAAGAGAGAGGGATAGAAATGTTTGTAATGACTCTGCAGCGAGACGGGAACTTAAGACCGTGGACACTCCTGCGGGAGTTTATTTCAATGTAACATCTATCGTTTCACTTATTTACATCACTCAAACACGATCCGATAGTGTATAATTTCGAAAAGTTCTAGCTGAGACACCATCACAACTCAGAGAAATTATCAAACAAGTGTGAGTGCTAAAATTTTTCCATGTATATTATGCAAAAATCCAATTGGGTGGCTACTGGTTTATACTGTGATACAAATTTCATATTTTGAGTCCTATGGAGACGCTGAGCACATATCTTAGAAATACGCCGACTTATTTGTGCTCACCGCAAAATCTATAATTGGATGAGTGACAATAGCGGATGTTACCACAATTATTTGTCATTTACACAGCCGAAAACTCGCTAGAAGCGTGAAACGGTTTCTGAGAAAACTAGAGTTGCGACATAACTAACGCTTATAAACTGATGGGTGGATGTTCAACTAATTGAAAACAATGTGTAACAAATGCACTTCAGTTACCTCGCACCGACACACAGGAAAGTAATCCCAGTTACTTTTCAGTCCCTCCTCGTATGTTGTCTGACAGGGCAGACAATTCTTTGAACTGCCATAATTTCAGATATTTCTTCACATTTACTTGTATGTGTTTAGCGATTAACTTGCTATGTGTAATGCAGGGAGTGAACTCTATACTTGATGATGAAAAGCAACGTAAAAAGTGGGAAACAAACATTCGACAAGTGTTGTGAGCAGCGCAATGCTATTTTCAGATAAATATATGGCAAGACGTGATTCCCTTTCGATAATTAATTGAAATTATAGCAAAGTAGCAGTAATTCCAAATAATATGTGTTGCTGTATAGGAGTTGCATATGTTGGTATTTTTTATTCAAGAGGCAATAATTGTGGTTGCTACGTTCCATATTGCACGTAACTGCGAAGACGAATCGTTCAGACATAGCAGGGAAGCGAACAAGTTGCCATTGTACTGAAAGAAGGTACAATTTGCGCATTTAATGTTTCTTATTAAAGTGAAAGCTGGAATTTTGCACTCAAGCGGAATGTGAGTCGCTGAAAGAGATGCGACCTAGGTAATAAAATAGCATAACTTAAGCAATCATGTTAATAATATGTCGGTTCCTCTTAACTTTCACCTCTTACGCGAGATGGATGTGGCGACATGTTTACGCTTCTGAACTTCTGTGCTGTCGTTCTGTGTGATAATTTTTTTTTTTCAATTGAATGTACAGTTGATACCAAACAGCTCCGGATCTGCGATATTTCCGAACCTGTGCAAAAACTTGATAGTGGTGTCCCCCACCTTACTCCTCGAGCGTTTTAGACAGGATGTCAAAAATTTTAAAAAAAATCGATTTTTCAGAAATATTTCGTTCGAGGAAATGTAAGAGATGTTATTTGGCCTTAAGTGTTCCAAAGCGCAGTGGCACATCTCTTCATACAGCACTCCTCTATCACATATGACTACATTTCATTCTGTCCAATTCTAAGGTGTGTATTTTACAATGGAACCCATCAAACCTCTATTCAGTGGAAATTAAAACGTTCTGTGGTGCCTCTCCTACTCTCAGTCGGCCAGTTTGACATCCTAGCCCCCCCGCCCCCCAAAAAAAACTCACAGTTATTAATGGGTGGGATTATTTGTGACCTTAAGAATAAGAACTCTTCAGAAAATTACACTCTTTATTGGCTATTAGCTAATAACTTTTTCTTTTTTGTGATATAAAAGCAGTAAGGCAAGAGACAAGAACAGATTTCTTTTATCCTAAGGTCCCAGAATTCTTTCTCTCTTGACTGACTACAGTTTTTCAAGATGTGCTTCCCTTTCTCCGAAAGAATCTATTACCTCGCCAAAGCTCGTCAAACATTTTGTTACATGAAAAATCAAAATGTTATCTAATACTGAAAAAGCTGTCCCCCCCCCCCCCCCCGCATGAACCATGTACCTCGCCGTTGATGGGGAGGCTTGCGTGCCACAGCGATGCAGATAGCCGTACCGTAGGTGCAACCACAACGGAGGGGTATCTGTTGAGAGGCCAGACAAACGTGTGGTTCCTGAAGAGGGGCAGCAGCCTTTTCAGTAGTTGGATGATTGACTGATCTGGCCTTGTAACATAACCAAAACGGCCTTGCTGTGCTGGTACTGCGAACGGCTGAAAGCAAGGGGAAACTACGGCCGTAATTTTTCCCGAGAGCATGCAGATTTAGTAGATTAAAACTGAAGAAACTGCAAAAAGGTGGGAATTTAAGTGGATGGAACCTGGATAAACTGAAAGCACCAGAGATTGTACACAGTTTCAAGGAGAGCATAAGGGAACAATTGACAGGAATGGAGGAAAGAAATACAGTAGAAGAAGAATGGGTAGCTTTGAGGGATGAATTAGTGAAGGCAGCAGAGGATAAAGTAGGTAAAAAGACGAGGGCTGCTAGAAATCCTTTGGTAACAGAAGAAATATTGAACTTAATTGATGAAAGGAGAAAATATAAAAATGCAGTAAATGAAGCACGCAAAAAGGAATACAAACGTCTCAAAAATGAGATCGACAGGAAGTGCAAAATGGCTAAGCAGGGACGGCTAGAGGACAAATGTAAGGATGTAGAGGCTTGTCTCACCAGGGGTAAGATAGATACTGCCTACAGGAAAATTAAAGAGACCTTTGGAGAAAAGAGAACCACTTGTATGAATATCAAGAGCTCAGATTGATACCCAGTTCTAAGCAAAGAAGGGAAAGCAGAAAGGTGGGAGGAGTGTATAGAAGGTCTATACAAGGGCGATGTACTTGAGGAGAATATTATGGAAATGGAAGAGGATGTAGATGAAGATGAAATGGGAGATATGATACTGCGTGAAGAGTTTGACAGAGCACTGAAAGACCTGAGTCGAAACAAGGCCCCGGGAGTAGACAACATTCCATTACAACTACTGACAGCCTTGGGAGAGCCAGTCCTGACAAAACTCTATCATCTGGTGAGCAAGATATATGTAACAGGTGAAATACCCTCAGACTTCAAGAAGAATATAATAATTCCAATCCCAAGCTTACGGTAAGCTTCAGAAGTCTTTTTGAGAGGAGGTTATGTCAAGAGCTCAAGTTTTTCGTTGGCATAAAATGTTTAGTAGATGTGAAAATTACCGAACTATCAGTTTAATAAGTCACGGCTGCAAAATACTAACGCGAATTCTTTACAGACGAATGGAGAAACTAGTAGAAGCCGACCTCGTGGAAGATCAGTTCGGATTCCGTAGAAATATTGGAACACGTTAGGCAATACTGACCCTACGACTTATCTTAGAAGCTAGATTAAGGAAAGGCAAACCTACGTTTCTAGCATTTGTAGACCTAGAGAAAGCTTTTGACAATGTTGACTGGAATACTCTCTTTCAAATTCTGAAGGTGGCAGGGGTAAAATACAGGGAGCGAATGGCTATTTACAATTTGTACAGAAACCAGATGGCAGTTATAAGAGTCGAGGGACACGAAAGGGAAGCAGTGGTTGGGAAGGGAGTGAGACAGGGTTGTAGCCTCTCCCCGATGTTACTCAATCTGTATATTGAGCAAGCAGTAAATGAAACAAAAGAAAAATTCGGAGTAGGTATTAAAATCCATCGAGAAGAAATAAAAACTGTGAGGTTCGCCGATGACATTGTAATTCTGTCAGAGACAGCAAAGGACTTGGAAGAGCAGTTGAACGGAATGGATAGTGTCTTGAAAGGAGGATATAAGATGAACATCAACAAAAGCAAAACGAGGATAATGGAATGTAGTCGAATTAAGTCGGTTGATGCTGAGGGAATTAGATTAGGAAATGAGACACTTAAAGTAGTAAAGGAGTTTTGCTATTTGGGGAGCAAAATAACTGATGATGGTCGAAGTAGAGAGGATATAAAATGTAGACTGGCAATGGCAAGGAAAACGTTTCTGAAGAAGAGAAATTTGTTAACATCGAGTACAGATTTAAGTGTTAGGAAGTCGTTTCTGAAAGTATTTGTATGGAGTGTAGCCATGTATGGAAGTGAAACATGGACGATAAATAGTTTGGACAAGAAGAGAATAGAAGCCTTTGAAATGTGGTGCTACAGAAGAATGCTGAAGATTAGATGGGTAGATCACATAACTAATGAGGAGGTATTGAATAGGATTGGGGAGAAGAGTAATTTGTGACACAACTTGACTAGAAGAAGGGATCGGTTGGTAGGACATGTTCTGAGGCATCAAGGGATCACCAATTTAGTATTGGAGGGCAGCGTGGAGGGTAAAAATCGTAGAGGGAGACCAAGAGATGAATACACTAAGCAGATTCAGAAGGATGTAGGTTGCAGTAGTTACTGGGAGATGAAGAAGCTTGCACAGGATAGAGTAGCATGGAGAGCTGCATCAAACCAGTCTCAGGACTGAAGACCACAACAACAACAACTGTTAATGCGAATAGAAATCAAGACTGGTGTGGTTTCTCGATTTGATTACGTCTGTTTTGTCACTGTCTGCTAGATGAAACGGAATAAGCATTTCTAATATTGCAGCAATTGTAACTCACGCCAAATAAGCGAGAATGTTTTGGCACAAATGATCATTTTTATCTACTTCATTTACATACATAACACGACAGAATATAATTCACGAAGTACCAATATCAAATACCCATCAGGTCTACTAGGAAATGGTTTCACATTTCATTCATATGCTCCAGTTTCTCAAGCATGAGATCGAAATGTAGTAGTAGTAAAAATTTTTAATATAAATTTTGAATTGTCAAACTCTTCCATATATTTTGTGTGATGTTCCTGTTTCTTCTCCTTCCGCGTTCTAACAAACAATCTTAAGCCTGCCAAAATCATCGGTTCAGTTATCCCTCGTTTAGTCTCCGTCTACGCGTTCTTACGTGTTCGTACAACGCGTTTTCTACGCTATTCCGAGAATAGAACTTAATAAGCGGCTGCCAACCGGGTACGGTACAACTGACCATTAGTAGCATAGCGTTCTGGGAAAAATTTTCTGTAAAAATTTCATTTTGTTAGATACACCGAGAAGATAGTATGCAATCTTACTTACCTGTTATTCCTGTTAGACATTTATTTCCACTCTGGTAGTTTGAATCTAGGGATTTCGCTAGTTATTATAAGAACGCTTCTCATTGACGCACCGAATCAACCACATAAACAAACAGCGGTTGGCTTTCACCCGTAGAATTTATTCGGCGAAGCTCGTATAGCCCTGTCCCCTTTTGTCTGCGGTAAAGTTTTTTTTTTTTTTTTTGTATTTCTAGATGCGAGAAAGATTCCCCTGGCACAGATGTTACGTACACTATGCACGCATTTAAAAATTAATTTATGATCCGTTCAGAAATCAACTTAGAATGTGTAAAAATTTTCAAAAACGAACAGGGATGCTTTTCAAAATCATATGAACAATTGATGACCAACGTGCACTGGATGCTAGGCGCTTTGTGAAACAAGGCTTATTTCCTTCAAGAATATGAATTTGGGGCTCCTGAAATTTGAACCCCCCCCCTGCCCGCCCTAGATCCGGACCTAATACCAAAAACAACTGCTTCGCTCGCGTACGCTGTATGGTTCGCACAGATTTTTTTTGTTTTTCGTTAACCGAATTTGCATGTTATTATGTCTACTGCTCACGTGTAAATTTACACACTAGCAATGAGTTAATGACCTTTTATACGGCTGCCAGTCTTTCATAATTAAAGTCTTCCAACGGGTTGAATTTAATTTCATATAGCGAGTTAAGAAAATAAAGAGCCAAATAGGGCAAGTGGTTATACAGTCGTTAGCGCCAGTCCTACACCCGGTGTTGAACTCTCTCCTCTCAAACGGATATTCCAGTACATCGAATGGAATTTAAACGTGGTATCTATCTTGTCGTCAGTGATGATTAGTTTGGGTAGTAATTACAACAAAGATAATTTTATAAACATACATTATGACAACTGTAAAATTAATGTATTAAAGACCGGTTTCTCGGGGTAATGGAACACATCCACATGCTGACGTTGACAGAGGACAAATGTAAACATAAATAGAATGCACACCCGTCATTCTGTCAACCATCGTCAGTTGGTGTGAGTAGAATGTACACCAACGAAGAGAAGGTAGAAATGCTACTCCATCTATGGGGAATGTAAGGTAGCAGAACAGTAACTGCAATACTGTTTCCTTATGTACGTGTAGGGCACATTTAGTACAGCAGTTTAGTCCTTTTAAATACTGTTGTGTAGAGTAGGCATACAATAAAGTCTGTCCTTCCTACAAACTGCATCAACATAACGTTTCTTTTATTGTTGTTGTTGTTGTTGAAGGTAGCGAAATGCTACGCATGCAGCGGAACTGTACAGAGAGCGATATCCTGACAAGAACCTACCTTAGCGACGGACGTTTTCTCGTCTTGTTGCGACGCTTTAGGAAACGGGAAGTTTCAACCCTCGACAACGCAATGTTCGTAGCATTCGCACAGACGAAGCTGCCGAAGTTATTGTTCTCGCTTCCGTTGCTATGAATCCACGTGTGAACACACGACAGCTTGAACAGAAGATTGGCATTCCTAAAACCAGTGTACATCGTATTCTTACATGTCACCGGATCCATTCTTACCACGTACACCTACATCAGGAATTGCATGGGAATGCCGGCCGCGGTGGTCTAGCGGTTCTAGGCGCGCAGTCCGGAACCGCGCGACTGCTACGTCGCAGGTTCGAATCCAGCCTCGGGCATGGATGTGTGTGATGTCCTTAGGTTAGTTATGTTTAAGTAGTTCTAAGCTCTAGGGGACTGATGACCACAGTAGTTAAGTCCCATAGTGCTCAGAGCCATTTGAACCATTTTTTGCATGGGAATGATTTCCTGAATCGTGTACAGTTCTGTCAGTGGGCACAGCAGCAAATCCTCGCCAACCCGAACTTCTTCTCCAATGTTCTATTTGCCGATGAACCTTCTGAAACAAAGGACAGGTAAATATACAAGGAACATGCATTATTGGTCCAGCGACAACCCACGATGACGTAGACAGGTGGAACATCAGCGTCAATGGAGAGTTAACGCCTGGTGTTGGATGCTTGGTAATACAATTATTGGCCCTTGTTTCATCAATGGTAGTCTAAACGGCTCAGCGTATGCCAACTTCCTCAGACGAATTCTTCCTCCTCTTTTGGAAGAAGTGCCGCTAAGAACCAGAATGCTTATGTTGTATCAACATGATGGATGTCCAGCACATAATGCCTCGCGTGCACGTCGTGTACTGAACCGAAGGTATCCTGACAGATGGATTGGTAGAGGAGGAACAGTTAGGTGGCCTGCTAGGTCGCCTCATTTAAATCCACTGGACTTTTTTCTTTGGGGATGCATCAAAGACGTTCTCTGTCGCGATATTCCAACTCCAGAGGACATGTAGGAACGTATCGCGCTTGCTTGTAATTCTCTTCAGCAGGCAACACTGGAAGCAGTAAATAATTCTTTCATTCAACGAGTGCACCAGTGTATCGGTGTCCAGGGTCTCCACTTTGAGCACCTTTGAATGTTCTACTCCTGAACAGTGGTACAGGAGAGTCAAAGTCAATTTTGCGTTATGTTTTTACTTGATTTTCATTTGTTTCCTGACAATTCCAGCAAGTGGACGAGTTTGTGATCTCGGTCTCCAAAGTCATTGTTGTGTTACGTAATTAATAACGTTGTGTTTGAGTGAATGGTGCACTGTGATACATTTTTGAATAGGTCTTTAGGAGAGGAAATGAATTACCGAATAAAAAATACAGGCTGCCATTTAAAAAAAGTCATGCCACTGTTCATATCTTTGTAAAAAACAAAATTTCGACGAAGGCAATCATGCTGATTGATGTCCTCCTGACGGCTAAAGAACATTTGCTTGAAACATTTTGTAATTTGCATCTTGACAAACAGTTATTTAGGGTGGTCAAGATAAATGGGACACGTTGAATATATAGGGCGACGCAAAAGTAATTGTAGACACAGAGTGTGGGTGTAACATATGCATCAAAATAGGAGTGAAACGTTTAGTAAAATTTTGTCTGAAATTGCTTCATTTCAGAGTCACGCAATAGAGTAGGGATCACAAAAGCAAAAGAAAATTAATTCGAAAGCAAGGGCATGAAGGAACCTGAAATTCAACGCAAGTAGGTACTGTACATTTACGCGAGTACATAAAAAAAATGATGTCCATGTAGACGAAGACAGTGAAGTGCTCGACTTATTTCCGCTCTTGGTATTCTAGAGGCTCCATTAATCTCAGTCTGCACGGTTGCACAGCTATTTTCAGTTCGCTGCTATAGTTGTGCTACATTCTCAATTGCTACACCATACACGAGCTCTCTGAGAGCTGAACACCACACGCCAAAAGCCTGTATTGTCCCATGATGTAATGCCTACCACAAATGACAGTATGCGTCGTAACAAGGAAATAAAGCAGTTTCAGACAAAACTTTTAATTAACATTTTGCTCTTATTTTGATCCGTACATTACATCCTGTATGTATATACAGCACAGTTGTTACCAGGATACAGAGAGATCTGATTGTGTGGTGTGTCGCATTGTGCAGGTGACGATGTACCACTGGGACCTGCCTCAAGCGCTGCAGTACCTCGGAGGCTGGCCCAATGAGTTGATGGCCGACTACTTTGTGGAGTACGCCAGGATAGTGTTTGAAAACTTCGGAGACAGGGTGAGTCTCGGATACTCTTAGAGCGACAGTATTATTATTATTATTTTACTGTTGTGACAGTGACTCTTTCTATAGGTGAAGTGGTGGATCACGTTCAACGAACCGGCCTACTTCTCCAATGCGTACGCGAGCGTCGGCTTCGCGCCGTCGCAGAACGCCTCCGGCATCGGCGACTACCTGTCCACCCACACGGTGATCAAGGCGCATGCGCGCGTCTGGCACCTGTACGACGAGCAGTACAGAGCGACACAGAACGGTGAGTGGCCAGCGCGCCGTCGCATCCTTCCAGTCGTCACTCTACCGCACACCTCTACGCGTCCTCTATTTTGATTTACGGTACAGGGCCGTCTCCACACTGCGGGCTGTCTAGGGTCCACCACAGAGCGGTCCGCACAACAAATATTTAAATTAAAAAAGTCTTACTTTTAACACTGTAACGCCCGACCTCTTACAATCGTAAAAGGCATAGACGTATTTATTTTCTGAGGGAGCATTCTGGAATTTTTTAGTGCATCACTCATTTCAAGTCAACTCTGAAACTCGTTTCAGTCCGGAACCGCGCTGCTGCTACGGGCGCAGGTTCGAATTCTGCCTTGGGCATGGATGTGTGTGATGTCCTTAGGTTAGTTAGGTTTCATTAGTTCTAAGTTCTAGGGGACTGATGACCTCAGAAGTTAAGTCCCCTAGTGCTCAGAGCCATAGTTGGAACTAAGTTTCATTTCCGTGCCAACAAATTTATTCCATAGTTCTCTTCATCCCAACCAGGACTCATAAAATTCTTTATTTTCTATTGTCAGACACGGATTCTTGAGATCCTGAAGCTGTGGACTACCATTTTCTGATAACTTCAGTAGCTGAAATTCTGCGAGAAACGTATAAGATGTTCTAATATTCCATAATAACACCTTTTGTAAAAATGAATGGATAGATGTACATATTTTTAAATACGAGAGTTCGAAGTTTAATAGTGGCAACTATTTATTTGCAGCTCGTAAAAATAGATACGTTTTTCAAAGTTTTACTGATCTTCAAAGTAGTCACCAGCATTGTGTATAACCCGTTGCCAGCGATGTGGAAATGTTCAAATGTGTGTGAATTCTTAAGGGACCAAATTGCTTAGTTCATCGGTCCCTAGACTTACACACTACTTAAACTAACTTTTGCTAAGAACAACACACACATCCATGTCCGAGGGAGGACTCGAACCTGCGGTGGGAGGGGTCGCGCAGTCCGTGACATGACGCCCTAAACCTCACGGCCACTCTGCGCGGCGCTAGCAATGAAGATGTCGTAGGATACTCTTAGCAATGCCAGTTGTGTTGACAGTTCGAGCGGTGCGGTCTATTGTCCGGCTGGTCGTAGGTTGTATTCCAAAAATGAACAGCATAGAGACAGAAGTGATGATACCATCATTTTGCAGGACAATGCTCAAGAACGTTACTGATGGGGCTGCTAAGTGCTATACCACCCACTGCACTCCCCTGACTTGAGCCCTCGTGAGTTCAACTCGATTTCTAAACTGAAGGAAACACTTCACAGCATTCGCTTCAGAGCTGCTACAAATTCGTCGGGCAATAGACCGCGCCGCTCGAACTGTCAACAGAACTGGCACTGCCTAGAGTATCGCTGGCAACGGGTTATACACAATGCTGGTGACTACTTTGAAGGTCAGTAAAACTTTGAAACACATATCTATTTTGTACGAGCTGTAAATAAATAGTTGCCGCTATCAAAGTTCCAACCCTCGTATTTCAGTTAGATGATGTAATGCTATAACTTTTGTGCTTTTTGCTTACTGCTGGTGGACCGTATCAGACTTATTATTCTCTGCAATCCCCCTCAGTTTGCATGGCATACTAGAATATATTTTATTAACATCGATGTAATGTCACCAATAGCTGGTTCAATGACTAAAAATACGAACAGGAAATCAGTAATTTACCATGTTTTGTTTATATGTGAATTAACTTGCGTGCAGTAATGATAGTTTCACATCACATCGGTTCCACAAGTCGGCTGATAGTGGTGCTGATTTCATCTGTTGATATAAGTGCTGTCAATGTAGTAACTGAATGCTGCTGAATTATCAGCCCAAACATCCATGGTAGCAGAAAAGTGTTTTCTTGCTATAATTCCTCAAAGGTGGGCGACTGCTTGCTTGCTAATTAAACATTTGTTTGACAGGGTGACACTCTAACACAAAAGTTGTGGTGTCACCCCCAGACACCACACTTGCTAGGTGGTAGCTTAAATCGGCCGCGGTCCATTTAGTACATGTCGGACCCGCATGTCGCCACTGTGTGATCCCAGACCGAGCGCCACCACAAGGCAGGTCTCGAGATACGGGATAGCACTCGCCCTAGTTGTACGACGACTTTGCTAGCGACTACACTGACGAAGCCTTCTCTCATTTGCCGAGAGACAGTTAGAATAGCCTTCAGCTAAGTCCATGGCTACGACCTAGCAAGGCGCCATTAGTCTTACATAGTTTGATAGTTATCGTATGAAATGTCTCATCAAGAACGTTGTAAACCAAAGGACTATATAAAAGTTAAGTATACCCAAAGCAACGTACTTTTCTTGCTACCATTCACTACTCATCCTGTTCCAGAATTCACGCCCGTCTGCGTTAGATAGCGTGCATTTCGGCCTCCTCTATCTACAAGGTGTTGGCACATTTGCCAACACATCAAAAGTAGCAACCCAGTAAGAAATAAACAACGACTTTTATTAAAAGCATGTTATAACGTGATACTTAACTCTGATACAGTTTAACGGGTAGCGCTTTATGTTCTATACATAATATAAAGATATCTAAATATAATTTGGGAGCACTCTTTTGAATGGCCACGCAAAATTCCGATTTAAAAACTTTTGTTTGTAATGGGAAGCAAACTGGACTCTCTGTTGACATTCTGCGTCATATGAAATTTCAAACATCGGCAATCCTCCTGGCGACTCTTCGGAACCGGCCGCGGTGGCCGAGAGGTTCTAGGCGCTTCAGCCCGGGAACCGCGCGACTACTACGGTCGCAGGCTCGAATCCTGCCTCGGGCATGGATGTGTGTGATGTCCTTAGGTTAGTTAGGTTTAGCTGTTCTAACAAGGGAACCTCCCCATCGCACCCCCCTCAGATTTAGTTATAAGTTGGCACAGTGGATACATCTTGAAAAACTGAACACAGATCAATCGAGAAAACAGGAAGAAGTTGTGTGGAACTATAAAAAAATAAGCAAAATATACAAACTGAGTAGTCCATGTGCAAGATTGGCAACATCAAGGCTAATGTGAGCTCAGGAGCGCCGTGGTCCCGTAGTTAGCGTGAGCAGCTGCGGAACGAGAGGTCCTTGGTTCAAGTCTTCCCTCGAGTGAATAGTTTACTTTTTTTATCTTCGCAAAGTTATGATCTGTCCGTTCGTTCATTGACGTCTCCGTTCACTGTAATAAGTTTAGTGTCTGTGTTTTGCGACCGCACCGCAAAACCGTGCGATTAGTAGACGAAAGGACGTGCCTCTCCAATGAGAACCGAAAACATTTGATCGCAAGGTCATAGGTCAACCGATACCTCCACAGCAAAACACGTCTGATGTATTCTATTCGACACTGGTGACGGCATGTGCGTCACATGACAGGAATATGTTGTCGACCCACCTAACTTGTACACTTGGCGAATGGGTAAAAAGATTCTTCTACCTTGCCCGGTTTAGGTTTTCTTGTGGATGTGATAATCACTCCCAAAAAAAGTGATCGCATCGGATGGACAGATAATAATTGTCTGAAAATAAAAAATTAAACTTTTCACTCGAGGGAAGACTTGAACCAACGACCTCTCGTTCGGCAGCTGCCCACGCTAACGACGGGACCACGGCGCTCCTGAGCTCACATTAGCCTTGATGTTGCCTGTCCTGTGCATGGACTACTCAGTTTGTATATTTTGCTTTTTCTTTCATAGTTCCACACAACTTCTTCCTGTTTTCTCGATTGATCTGTGTTTAGTTTTTCAAGGCCTGTCCACTGTGCCAACTTATAACTAAATCTGAGGGGGGTGCGATGGGGAGGTTCCCTTGTAAGTTCTAGCCGTGGTCTAGGGGTGGCGTCTTTGAATCATAATCAAAACGTCTTCGGTCCCGGGTTCGATCCCCGCCACTGCCTAAATTTTGATAAGTAATCAGCATTGGCGGCCGAAGACTTCCGGCATAAGAAGTCAGCCTCATTCTGCCAACGGCCTTGTCAAAGAGGGCGGAGGAGCGGATAGAGGTTCAGGGCACTCTCTTGTCCTAGGGGTGGGAAATTGCCCCTAAAGGCGGAAGAATCAGCTATGATCAACGACATGAGGATGCACAAGGCAATGGAAACCATTGCATTAAAGACACGTAACGTGTATCCACAGGACATGTGGCCTGTAATTGAAGAAGTGTCATGATGATCTCTCCATTGGCAAAAGATTCCGGAATAGTCCCCCATTCGGATCTCCGGGAGGGGACTGCCGAGGGGGAGGTTACCATGAGAAAAAGATTGAATAATCAACGAAAGGATAACGTTCTACGAGTCGGGGCGTGGAATGTCAGAAGCTTGAATGTGGTAGGTAAACTAGAAAATCTGAAAAGGGAAATGCAAAGGCTCAATCTAGATATAGTAGGGGTCAGTGAAGTGGAAGGAAGACAAGGATTCCTGGTCAGATGAGTATCAGGTAATATCAACAGCAGCAGAAAATGGTATAACAGGTGTAGGATTCGTTATGAACAGGGCAGAGGGTGTGTTACTGTGAACAGTTCAGTGACCGGGTTGTTCTAATCAGAATCGACAGTAGACCAACACCGACAACGATAGTTAAGGTATACATGCCGACGTCGCAAGCTGAAGATGAACAGATAGAGAAAGTGTATGAGGATATTGAAAGGGTAATGCAGTATGTAAAGGGGGACGAAAATCTAATAGTCATGGGCGACTGGAATGCAGTTGTAGGGGAAGGAGTAGAAGAAAAGGTTACAGGAGAATATGGGCTTGGGACTAGGAATGAAAGAGGAGAAAGACTAATTGAGTTCTGTAACAAGTTTCAGCTTGTAATAGCGAATACCCTGTTCAAGAATCACAAGAGGAGGAGGTATACTTGGAAAAGGCCGAGAGATACGGGAAGATTTCAATTAGATTACATCATGGTCAGACAGAGTTTCCGAAATCAGATACTGGATTGTAAGACGTACCCAGGAGCAGATATAGACTCAGATCACAATATACTAGTGATGAAGAGTAGGCTGAAGTTCAAGACATTAGTCAGGAAGAATCAATACGCAAAGAAGTGGGATACGGAAGTACTAGGTAATGACGAGATACGTTTGAAGTTCTCTAACGCTATAGATACAGCAATAAGGAATAGCGCAGTAGGCAGTAGAATTGAAGAGGAATGGACATCTCTAAAAAGGGCCATCACAGACGTTGGGAAGGAAAACATGGTACAAAGAAGGTAGCTGCGAAGAAACCATGGGTAACAGAAGAAATACTTCAGTTGATTGATGAAAGGAGGAAGTACAAACATGTTCCGGGAAAATCAGGAATACAGAAATACAAGTCGCTGAGGAATGAAATAAATAGGAAGTGCAGGGAAGCTAAGACGAAATGGCTGCAGGAAAAATGTGAAGACATCGAAAAAGATATGATTGTCGGAAGGACAGACTCAGCATACAGGAAAGTCAAAACAACCTTTGGTGACATTAAAAGCAACGGTGCTAACATTAAGAGTGCAACGGGAATTCCACTGCTAAATGCAGAGGAGAGAGCAGATAGGTAGAAAGAATACATTGAAAGCCTCTATGAGGGTGAAGATTTGTCTGATGTGATAGAAGAAGAAACAGGAGTCGATTTAGAAGATATAGGGGATCCAGTATTAGAATCGGAATTTAAAAGAGCTTTGGAGGACTTACGGTCAAATAAGGCAGAAGGGATAGATAACATTCCATCAGAATTTCTAAAATCATTGGGGGAAGTGGCAACAAAACGACTATTCACGTTGGTGTGTAGAATATATGAGTCAAACGATATACCATCAGACTTTCGGAAAAGCATCATCCACACAATTCCGAAGACGGCAAGAGCTGACAAGTGCGAGAATTATCACACAATCAGCTTACAGCTCATGCATCGAAGCTGCTTACAAGAATAATATACAGAAGAATGGAAAAGAAAATTGAGAATGCGCTAGGTGACGATCAGTTTGGCTTTAGGAAAAGTAAAGGGACGAGAGAGGCAATTCTGACGTTACGGCTAATTATGGAAGCAAGGCTAAAGAAAAATCAAGACACTTTCATAGGATTTGTCGACCTGGAAAAAGCGTTCGACAATATAAAATGGTGCAAGCTGTTCGAGATTCTGAAAAAAGTAAGGATAAGCTATAGGGAGAGACGGGTCATATACAATATGTACAACAACCCAGAGGGAATAATAAGAGTGGACGATCAAGAACGAAGTGCTCGTATTAAGAAGAGTGTAAGACAAGGCTGTAGCCTTTCGCCCCTACTCTTCAATCTGTACATCGAGGAATCAATTATGGAAATAAAAGAAAGGTTCAGGAGTGGAATTAAAATACAAGGTGAAAGGATATCAATGATACGATTCGCTGATGACATTGCTATCCTGAGTGAAAGTGAAGAAGAATTAAATGATCTGCTGAACGGAATGAATAGTCTAATGAGTACCCAGTATGGTTTGAGAGTAAATCGGAGAAAGACGAAGGTAATGAGAAGTAGTAGAATTGAGAACAGCGAGAAACTTAACATCAGGATTGATGGTCACGAAGTCAATGAAGTTAAGGAATTCTGATACCTAGGCAGTAAAATAACCAACGACGGTCGGAGCAAGGAGGGCATCAAAAGCAGACTCGCTATGGCATAAAAGGCATTTGTGGCCAAGAGAAGTCTACTAATATCAAATACCGGCCTTAATTTGAGGAAGAAATTTCTGATGATGTACGTCTGGAGTACAGCATTGTATGGTAGTGAAACATGGACCGTGGGAAAACCGGAACAGAAGAGAATCGAAGCATTTGAGATGTGGTGCTATAGACGAATGTTGAAAATTAGGTGGACTGATAAGGTAAGGAATGAGGAGGTTCTAAGCAGAATCGGAGAGGAAAGGAATATGTGGAAAACACTAATAAGCAGAAGGGACAGGATGATAGGACATCTGCTAAGACATGAGGGAATGACTTCCGTGGTACTAGAGGGAGCTGTAGAGGGCAAAAACTGTAGAGGAAGACAGAGATTGGAATACGTCAAGCAAATAATTGAGGACGTAGGTTGCAAGTGCTACTCTCAGATGAAGAGGTTAGCACAGGAAAGGAATTCGTGGCGGGCCGCATCAAACCAGTCAGTAGACTGATGACAAAAAAAAAAAAAAAAAAAAAAAAAAGTGTTTTCTAGGGGACTGATGACCACAGATGTTAAGTCCCATAGTGCTCAGAGCCATTTGAACCATTTGACTCTTCGTATAGATACTTAACGCACTTATACTGTGGACATGTATACTTATACTTACAAATACCTAACTAGTTCGTGCAAATTTCATTGGTGTGATAATTTTCAAATATAGATTGAAGAGAACATTTGAAAAACGCATCAATTTTACTGTAAATGAGTTGTTTTGCAATTCCGCTACTAGCCACCGTTACATCGCTCTCGAAATCAACAAAACAATATTTGAAATAGGATTTATTACGTGTTCAGGTTTTTCATTGATTGCATTGGTATGTATCATCGCTATTAGGATTTTAGTTATTTGTTTTGCACATGATTTTTTTCTTCTTTGGACGCTTTATTCATGTTTATCGGCTTAGTACCTTTGTTCCAAATCTACATCTACATGTGCATCTACGTACTGGGCACGTCACCGTCTGGTGCTGGGGGACGGTACCCTGCATCAGTGCTAGTCATTTCCTTTCCTGTTCCACTCCCTCACAGAGCGAGTGAAAAACGAGTTCGCTATGCCTTCCTACTAGCCCCAACTTCTCATATGTTATCATTGTCATACTTACGCGAAATGTACGTTGGAGGCAGTAGAGGCGTTCCGCAGTCAGCTTCAAATGCCAGTTCCCTAAATTCTCTCAATAGCATTTCTCGAAAACAACGTGACCTTCCTTCCAGGGATTTCCATTTGAGTTACCGAAACATCTCCGTAATAATTTCTTGTTGGTTGAGCCTACCGGTAACAAATCTAGCAGTCCACCTCGGAATTTCTTCAACGTCCTCCTTTAACCTGACATGATGGAGATCCCGAGCGGTACACAACGATGGGTAGCGCTTTTGTTCTATACGCTTGCTCCTTTATGGGTGAACCACATTTTTCTAAAATTCTGCCAATAAACCTAAGTCGACCACTCGCCTTTCCTACTACAGTCCTATATGTTCCTTCCTTTCCATATCACTTTGGGGCGTTATGCTTACATATTTGCGTTCTTTGGTGGGTTGTACGCGTGGTGAACCAAACGAGTCTCTGGTAGTTTTTGTAGTTTCTTGTACATTTCTATAAAATTGCAGTACCTACTTTCCAAGATTTTTGGTACATCCTACCTCACCAATATATGATTTGTGCACCAAATTAAGGTGTATTGTACTTCGTCTGCATTTAATTCTGGGCGTCTTCAATAAAACAATACTCCATTGTATTCATTATGTAACTTATAGTGCTTTGTTAACTGTTTGGTGGGAGTCTCTACTAGCTCTTCTTTGATTTCTTGTCACCATACATCAGTTTATTGCATTGTACCTATGTTCCTACACAAATTCAAGAAGTATATACGATTTAAGTCGTTTTTCATCAAACCTACAATGGTGTCGCCTTATTGGTCATGATACATAGAAATCAAATCTAAGCTTTCTGGTAGGTGTGACAAGGCATTGGCCAAAACATTATTTTGAAGCCATAGGTTTGCAATACTAACTACCATCTCGCTACCCTGGCATGTAACAAATTGTTGCAGTTTACCAAGAGCTAGATGTCTGGTAAACATTCATGTGATTTTCGAACAAGTAACAATGAAAGTGTATAAATATATGCACAACAGTCAGGGCTTCAAGCTCTGCAGTAAAGATCGTTCAGATTTTATGAAAAACCTGCTTGCAAAGCCAAAAATACAAACAGTCTTTCATCTATCTTCTGGATTTGAAACAGACATACTCCTAAGCCAGTGCTTGACCCATCAACTGAAGAATAAAAATCGTCACACATGTCAGGCTAATATAAAAGCTTTGCATCAGAGTATCTTTGACACCTCTGAGACCAGTGCCATTGGGCGTGTTTTTTAAGCGTGTGAGAGAATACTATGCTGAATAATAACTGAATTGACATAAATTGTGATAGAAGGATACTAGTCCAAGGCACAATTTGAGCTGCTTTTGGGATCTGAGGCTGTGAAAGTTCTTTACTGCACTCAGTTTTGCTTCCTTCACCCTTAATACCTTCGGGAGTGATTATATGATCCAAGAATGTAATACTAAATCTTTCCTGGATTTTTGGAGAACATTCTTTAAAAATTTGTTCAGATCAGTTGGAGGTAGCAATGAGCAAGTCACCTACAAATAGAATGACTTGATCTAACGATTCTAAGTCAAGAGCTGGGATGAAAACTCCAGAGCTTACATTGACTCCAAATGGCAACTCTGTAAACTGAACACTGCAACCTGCAAACAGATATGTAGTGTACTTTCGTGACTCTTTCACCAGTAGAATTTGCCAGTATGATAATCTGAAATCAATACTGTTAAAATAAATCACTCCATACAAACTCTGGATTTCCAGTGGTAGATTGTCTGGCCTATTTTTTATCGGAACAGGAATTTGTGTTAATGGCTCTGGCATGTAGTACAAAACGAACATTACCACCTTATTTAGAAACTGCGAGTAACAGACTGCTATATGGGGTCTTGGAAGGTTCTATATGACCCTGTCGAGCATTTTTCGGATTTTCTTGGTGACCACTGATCTCTTGGCCCAGAGAACACTATACAAGAGGTGGCAATATATTTCATGCAGACAGATATCGACAGTCGTACCTATCGACCAACTCAGGGTGGTCTTAGAATACAGTTTCAAGGTGTTGTAGGACTGGTTTTAATTCACATTTCCGTATGGCATCAAGACAGGCTGGTTCTTCAGCCTTCTCGATAATAGCATTGGGCACATTGGGGCCACTGTGGTGTTTTGATTGGCCATCACCTACAAGCTCAGCTACACATCTAATCATTACTTCCAGAAATTATTTCCCACGGCCTGCTTCAGTACCGGTTAGAGCAGTGGTTAAGTCTTGCGACCTGCTTTCATTCATAGCTGACCAGCCAAGAGGTCAGTTACTGTCTCCCTCTTGCTCCATATGTCCATGCCAATTATACATCCAGCTGTGAGACCACCGACCACAAGGCACATGTGTTCCAACATAATTTTCTGGAAATCGATTTCAGTAAGGCCTGCATCTTGACAGCTTTCGATCTGTGGCAGACCACTCCCATAATATTAGATCCACTTACGGAAAGTGTCAGCGCTCTCAGATCCTTTCACAAGTACTCACTGAGATCGCATTTAACTGTGCAAGATAACAAAAACTAGTAATCTAGTCACTGTTGTTTCGATGGCAGATTGTACCTCATGCTCAGTTTCTTGGCACAGTCTTGATGCTCAACACTTAATGCGTCATGCGTGTCAAGTCCTGCCTCCATCATGATTTTGGTGTCCTCTTTGATTGTGTCTGTGGGGCACGATCTGGTCAGTCTTAATATTCCGGATTCTGCCTCTTTTGCTCAGGGAGAACCTCCATTATGGTCATCCTTACTTACTGTATCTTGACCTGTTGGTTGCTGGTTGCTGTCGTGTTCATAGAAGATGAATATCATGTCTTATGCCGTTGCTGTCAGTGTCTGTTATCAGGGTGGTTGACACACCCATATTGAAGTATTAAATCAATATTATCTAATACTAATATGAGTCCATCAGGGTCATTCTCTGTTGTGTTTATCAATTTATTTGGCACATACATATGCAATTTAGCTTTCAGTGAGTGAATTATGTCTCAGTTTGTTACTGAGTCACCCCAATACTTGGTTTCGTTCACGTATTGTTCAAAGTATTTTCTTAGACTTCCCTGCCAGTCGACGAATTCCATCAACTGCAATCAGGGGCTGAAATAAATCCAGTGGTGACAAGTGGAAATTTGTGCCGGACCGGGACTGGAACCTGGATTCCCCGGTTATCGTGAGCGGTTGCCTTAACCACTTAGAAAACCCGAGAACACTTCCTATCCAACCCTAATTCCCGTATGTCACACACTACATACATAGTGTGCCCTGTCCATTATTCTCATTGCTCGCAGCCTCACCTGAATCTCGCAAGAGGTCAAACACTAAAGGTATCATTGTTTGCTGTAGAGGCGCATATATTTTTTATACGTATGAAGTCCGTTCCTTCGGACATGTCTGCATTGTAGCGTCTTCCCTCAAATACCTCTTTGCGGAGGAATTCTGCAACCAGTATTTGTGGGGAACGATTATTCAAATTCCTCATATGTTGCACATAGTTCAGCTGCCTTTATGGCCCACCTTGCATAAATCCGCTGACAAATATAATGTTTTTGCACGTTGCTCCAAGAGTGAAGCAGTATTCCAGTGTAGGAGCAGATAAACGTGAGAGGGTGGGCAGTTTTCTTATCAAATATAAATAGACCAAATTGTCTATGTACGATAAAGTTTTCCTCCATAAATGTGTTGGCCAGCACAGGAACAGCGGCCACACCACACAAGGCTGGGGCTTGACTGTGAGCTAGATCCTGGCTGTAGTACATATTATTTAATTTGCAGCTTGCATATGAGCTCTCTGTTTCGGTTTCCTGCATAATTTTGATTATGTGTTACGTTAACATTGTAATCTCTCAGTCTGTTAAATTCCACCCCTCTTTGGTTTCTGACGTGACGGAATTTTTGACTTCAACTATCTTTTCATTCTGGTTGCCCATTTTGGCATCCTGGTCCTTTTCAATGTTGGTTTATCTTCTGTTAATTATTTTACCAAGACATTTGTCAGTCTCCTCCCTGAACTACGTAAATTTTCCCTTCATGATGTTGATAATTTGTTCAGACTACTATGCCATTTCATCATCTAGTTTTTGATGGTGTTGAGTTGTTCTTTCCTCGTCTCTGGCAATATTTTCCATTTTAGTTGCAAGCTCAGCATCAGCATAGGCTTGAGAAGTTGTTAATCGTTATCGCACATTCGAAATATGATTTATGCAGTTCGATACCATCGACATAGCAAAAATTAAAGTCTCTAATTTGGAAAATATTTCTTTGACATGATCAACAGCAGTAAATTCTGACTGGTGAGTGTCAGTTACGTTCAGTTACTACGTCAAAAATTTACACAAAAATAATTAAAATACTGGAATAGGTTAAACAGTTAATTTCAAGAACACTAAACCATTTTGGCTTTAACTGTGATGGCTGCTTGCTTGAATAAAAACTGTTTAACAGCACTCTGCTTTGAAGAGCTTGATACCCATTTCGTCCGCCATTAGATGCTTTAATAAAATCATTGCTGCTTAATTGAAATTTTGCCTCATAAATGTAACTAGTTACTGAATGTGGATAAATTTGGAAAGGAATTAACTGAAACTAATCAGCTCCGTGCAGAAACCAACGTACTGAGGGAAAAGAGAAAATCTCCGACTTGTTTTAGTGTCCAGCGAGATACGTCATTTCTGCTCACATTCAGCATCTCTTAATTTTAACATTACTCTTGGCTTGCCGTTTCCATTGAAAGCTAGTATTTGTATAACACTCGTTTCTACATTTACTTGAAATAAAAATACGGTACTTGTAGAAAAACATTTTTATATCGCTGTTTGTGCCTAATTCATTTGTAACTACAACAATGTCATGAACATTGGTCGCCACTCTAATATTTCGTAATTAAAAGCATTTTTTATTCAAAATAAATGGAAAAGATATAAATTTTTAAATATATCAATTAGGATTTAATTGTATGACTGTTGTATTTTTTTTTACTGTTGGTGGACCATATCAGACTTACTCGCTGCAAGTGCTCCCCATTTGCATGGGATGCCAGAATTTATTTTATTTAAACACATTAGTAGTGTGATCAATGGCGGTTCTATGATTCCAAATGAAAACAGGAAGTCGGCAGTTTACCTAATTTTATCCAAACATAAATTGACTTATATACAATAACAATAATTTCACATCGTATCGATTCTGCAGTAACAACGGTGACAAATAGCACTGCTTTACTCTATTAATGTAAATATTACAACAATGGGAGCAAATCATTTCGACCATAAATCTAACTTCAAGCAACGCTACCAAGACAGAGAGAGAGAGAGAGAGATTATAGACTATTGTCTAGCTGAAGTTAAAAACAAACAGACGCTGATGAGAAAATAAAAGTTGAAAGATGCGAAAGGTTCATTAATGTAGAGAAGACACTCTGTATTAACACAGATAAAAGATCGATTTGTATTTTCTTAGTAGGAATTGGGTAAGAAAATATAAAAATGTACTGTACGTGTAGTTGGGCAATTGACACTACAATGTCTTAAGACCCGTATCATCCGACCTAAAGATTAATGACTCCTGAAGCCATACCAGAAATTCAAAAGTTAAATAAACAGATGTATTTAAGAACGTAAATATGTATTTTTCTAAAAATAGTTATCTTTGTCATATTAACTATGCCGCTACCAATGGAAAACAACTCCAACGCGTCGTTTGTACATGCTATCATACCGCAATATTGTACAGAGAACTGCCGTGGTGGTTGTTGTAGGTGAAATGCGACAACGTAGAAGCAAAGTATAGCTGTTACTGTAATAAGAGTTTTTTTATATGTATTTAAAGGTATGGTAAATATTATGAATCACAACAAAATACAAGTTAATATCGACGAAAAGGAGAACAGCTTTTAACGTCATCAATTCATTAAATCGGAAAATTTATAGTAGTATTTTATATGATTAAATAATAAACGTTAAATGCTGTTATCTGCTGCTAATTCAAATCTTGCTCAAAAAATAATTTCTGTGGATTCATTGTCAGTAAGTATTCTGTGGAAGGGTTTGTTCAAGGTACAGCCTAGAGTCAATCGATCCTAAGTGGTTCGCTGTATGCATAGTCCGAATCGAACAAGCTGTCATTCGTCAGCTAGCGAGCTGGTCTGCTCGCTCCACCTGTACACCAGCGGGAGCCGTGCCGGCACTGTTGGGTCCCCCTGTGTGGCCTCTTCCACTGTGCAAAGCGTCGTACCTGTGTCTTCTCAGTGAGCCGAGGCAGTAGGGGACGGATGTAGCCTTTAGTTTCGCCTGCTTTACCATGAGCAATGGCAGTTGTCGAAGTAATGGCATTAGCGACACACGATATAGATAAATACCGTTCATGAACTTAAGAAATTTTACGTTATTTTTGTACATTATAGTCATGGAGCTAAAAGAAAGCCTGTGACAGTTGGTGGCTATGTTGCCAATATCACTACATGGCTCTTTGTTGTTACGCAATGTCAGTCGCCCGGCAACGAATATCTCACCAGAAAACTGAAGAGCCGTTGCCATGCAGCACCACGGAAGTGTGAGAAAGTGCTAATAAACTCGCGGGATCGAATCACACTCTCTTCGTAATTAAGAAGAAAACGGTTGGAAATACATGTCGAGATAAAGTAAAGATTGTTGTATTGGCCAAATTGGCCAGTAAATACAAGTAGACATCTCCAGAGGGTTACAGATCAACGCGATTATTTACACTATGCGCGCTTAAGTACTTGAGTTACACACAGCTCTGTACGCCGTAGGCACTTCAGTGAAGCTGTGTTATATACAAATGATAGTAATGTTCTTGATTGTAACAAATAGTCTTAAATGTTGATTTAAGTATGTATAAAAGTCTCTGAATATTAATGGTACTTAGTAGCATCTTGCTACTTCGATGTAATGTTCCTCACTGCAATCTTCCATACTACTGTTCATAAGTCAAGTGGATTTGCGTCCTCTGGAGACGTGTCTGCACGGAGAAAGGGGAAGATGGGCGCGCGCTTCGTGCCGGCAAGAGATACAAAGGTGCCGTGTTTCTGCCACGTAGCGTTGTGTTGGCTGTAGTCGACGAAGGTGGCGACGACAGCCCAGAGATTAAGATATTTCAGTACTTTAACAGGTATTTTAATTCATAGATGCGTCTCTTACCTGCATCTCATGGGTGAGCGTAGACTTCATTGTCTTCAAAGATAATGTCATCATCATCTACATCTACATTTCCTATTTCACTTGTCACTATGTCCACTGCTGCTGCTCTCATCCTCTAATCTAATTACTGACTCTTCCACACTTTGTTCCAGTGCAGCTTCTCGATGCTATGTCTGCACCAAGATGTGCCACATTTGTTGGGCAATATTGTTCCATTTTGTGCGAGTGATATTGCCCAGTGTGTCATGCACTCCAAAGTGGATGTGTTTTAACTTCAAAATTTTATTTCTGTCTGCAACATATGATTTCTCTCGATTCCGTAGTAGTCGTATTGTATGCAAATGACATTGAATTGTATGGAAGGCACAACACACTGACAGCTTTCTCCTGCAATTTGGCCTACGTCGTGAATGGTATTTCATGATTTTTGCTGTTTTAGTATGTTCATCAGTTCTGACTTTTTCATTTCCCTGTCAAACGAATCTATGTCACTTTTCTGTAGGGCTTGCACTGTGACAGTTTTGCTGCTGCTGCGTGTAGGGACTCTGCTTCACTGAACGGAGTGAGATGGTGCGTTATCGATTGATTTAGTAGAGTTATTTTCTGTGTTTGGAAGCAAGGGGCGTAGGAACAGCTCTTTAGATTTCGTTGCTGTCACCAGGTTTCCTCGTTGTAAACAACAACAAAGCATTTGGAACAACCCCCCACCCAGACTCTTCCGGCACCTACAAGCGTGGGCCGACTGTTTTCCCCTACTAGAGGTTTATTGTTCCTCGTGCAGTGGGATCATTGCAGGCAGGCAGTCTGGAATAACGAGTATTCAAAGAAGTTTTGTCCAACCAAACGATTTCGTGAGGTTTGCACTTACGTATTGTCTCAGAAAACCTCATTTCTAGGCACGACTCCACGCCGTTTAAGCGGAACTCTTCATCCAGAAACAGTCTTCCATCGCAGTCATATCTTCTATCGTATTACTGAAAGGCTGTTTTCCCTCTGAAAACAACTCACTGCCTCGGAATGAGAGAAGCAGTTTGTTCAAGGTGGGATATTCTTTCCGTGCGT
Source organism: Schistocerca serialis cubense (assembly GCF_023864345.2). Classification (NCBI taxonomy): domain Eukaryota; kingdom Metazoa; phylum Arthropoda; class Insecta; order Orthoptera; family Acrididae; genus Schistocerca; species Schistocerca serialis. The sequence goes on along the minus strand of NC_064644.1, from coordinate 598,719,147 downwards.
AATAGTCATATATACACTCCTGGAAATTGAAATAAGAACACCGTGAATTCATTGTCCCAGGAAGGGGAAACTTTATTGACACATTCCTGGGGTCAGATACATCACATGATCACACTGACAGAACCACAGGCACATAGACACAGGCAACAGAGCATGCACAATGTCGGCACTAGTACAGTGTATATCCACCTTTCGCAGCAATGCAGGCTGCTATTCTCCCATGGAGACGATCGTAGAGATGCTGGATGTAGTCCTGTGGAACGGCTTGCCATGCCATTTCCACCTGGCGCCTCAATTGGACCAGCGTTCGTGCTGGACGTGCAGACCGCGTGAGACGACGCTTCATCCAGTCCCAAACATGCTCAATGGGGGACAGATCCGGAGATCTTGCTGGCCAGGGTAGTTGACTTACACCTTCTGGAGCACGTTGGGTGGCACAGGATACATGCGGACGTGCATTGTCCTGTTGGAACAGCAAGTTCCCTTGCCGGTCTAGGATTGGTAGAACGATGGGTTCGATGACGGTTTGGATGTACCATGCACTATTCAGTGTCCCCTCGACGATCACCAGTGGTGTACGGCCAGTGTAGGAGATCGCTCCCCACACCATGATGCCGGGTGTTGGCTCTGTGTGCCTCGGTCGTATGCAGTCCCGATTGTGGCGCTCACCTGCACGGCGCCAAACACGCATACGACCATCATTGGCACCAAGGCAGAAGCGACTCTCATCGCTGAAGACGACACGTCTCCATTCGTCCCTCCATTCACGCCTGTCGCGACACCACTGGAGGCGGGCTGCACGATGTTGGGGCGTGAGCGGAAGACGGCCTAACGGTGTGCGGGACCGTAGCCCAGCTTCATGGAGACGGTTGCGAATGGTCCTCGCCGATACCCCAGGAGCAACAGTGTCCCTAATTTGCTGGGAAGTGGCGGTGCGGTCCCCTACGGCACTGCGTAGGATCCTACGGTCTTGGCGTGCATCCGTGCGTCGCTGCGGTCCGGTCCCAGGTCGACGGGCACGTGCACCTTCCGCCGACCACTGGCGACAACATCGATGTACTGTGGAGACCTCACGCCCCACGTGTTGAGCAATTCGGCGGTTCGTCTACCCGGCCTCCCGCATGCCCACTATACGCCCTCGCTCAAAGTCCGTCAACTGCACATACGGTTCACGTCCACGCTGTCACGGCATGCTACCAGTGTTAAAGACTGCGATGGAGCTCCGTATGCCACGGCAAACTGGCTGACACTGACGGCAGCGGTGCACAAATGCTGCGCAGATAGCGCCATTCGACAGCCAACACCGCGGTTCCTGGTGTGTCCGCTGTGCCGTGCGTGTGATCATTGCTTGTACAGCCCTCTCGCAGTGTCCGGAGCAAGTATGGTGGGTCTGACACACCGGTGTCAATGTGTTCTTTTTTCCATTTCCAGGAGTGTATGTCGCTCAATTGCATCCAATTGGAAATAATTGAGATCCGTCGTTACAGCACGCAGTTTGGTTTTTCCTGGAGTCGAAAGAGCAGCAGCTTGTTCCTGTAGACGTCCAGCACACTTCTCCCTCGCTATTTTCTTCACAGAGGTCGTACCAGTTTTTAGCGCTGCAGCTACTCGTTCGTCGACATTCCACAGAGGTATGAGTGAGACGCCGTTTCCCCTTCCCTCCTCAAAGTAGCATCGTACGAGGGCATGCTGGAAAGTAATGCCCCAAATTTTTTATGCCAAAATTCTTGAAGATTTTTATATAAAACGAATTTTATTAACGTTCAGCATCTTTATTCTTCATGTCTACGTGTTTATTTCTCAACAGAGTCACCCTGGCGACGAACACAATTGTCCCAACGAGAGACCAGTTTGTTGATACCGTCACTGTAGAATCTTTGACTTTGTTGACGGAGCCAGAGCCTCACCTCTGCTTACGCCGCCTGAACACTATCAAAGTGAAGTCCTCGAAAGTGTTCTTTTAAGTTTTGGATACAGTTGAAAATCGGAACGGTGCCAAGTGGGGACTGTACGGAGGATGACCGGTGACAGTGACTCCAGAGCGTCTGATGGCTCCAGATGTCGCGGGGCTCGAGTGTGGTGTGGCGTTGTCGTGTTGGAGGGGAGCGTGCTCCGTGCGCGGACGAACTCTTCGACATACGATAACAGCACGCTGTTCCTCGCGCACCGACATAGTTACGTTACACACCGCCATGTTACACGCTACAATTAGGAGCCCTCTAGCGGCAGAGGGCTACAGATATGTCGACACGAAGAATAATGATGTAGACTGTTAATAACATTTGTTCCATTTAAAAATTTCTTAGAGTTTTCACAAAAAATTGGTTGCATTGCTTTTCAATACACCCTCGCACATTATACACGATCTCACGAGATTCACTTTTTAAGGTGGGGCCACTACCTCTTTTCCTGTGGCTTGAGGAAGAGACAATACTTTCACAGATATATCTGAAATTAACGATAGGACACTTTTCACTGCACCGTTAACGCCAACTGAATCAGTAGTCCGTGACCCGTGACAAACGACCAGGACACGACAAACGCTTTGCAGCCACATACACAGTAGAGTAACACGTGTGACCTCGAGTTGCAAGTGTGGCCACGCTACGCCATCATTATAAAACGTTTACGAATTCCATGTCTCGGTATTCTGTCCCCTCCATACAATATGTTTTCACGTGTGTGAAGTGTCAAGGACGTTCTTTCAGTGGCATGGCTAAGGAATCTTCGTTGTTGTTGTTGTCTTTAGTCCTGAGACTGGTTTGATGCAGCTCTCCATGCTACTCTATCCTGTGCAAGCTTCTTCATCTCCCAGTACCTACTGCAACCTACATCTTTTTGAATCTGCTTAGTGTATTCATCTCTTGGTCTCCCTCTACGACTTTTACCCTCCACGCTGCCCTCCAATGCTAAATTGGCGATCCCTTGATGCCTCAGAACATGTCCTACCAACCTGTCCCTTCTACTGTCAAGATGTGCCACAAACTCCTCTTCTCCCCAATTCTATTCAATACCTCCTCATTAGTTATGTGATCTACCCATCTAATCTTCAGCATTCTTCTGTAGCACCACATTTCGAAAGCTTCTATTCTCTTCTTGTCCGTACTATTTATCGTCCATGTTTGACTTCCATACATGGCTACACTCCATACAAATACTTTCAGAAACGACTTCTTGACACTTGAATGTATACTCAATGTTAACAAATTTCTCTTTTTCAGAAACGCTTTCCTTGCTATTGCCAGTCTACATTTTATATCCTCTCTACTTCGACCATCATCAGTTACTTTGCTCCCCAAATAGGAAAACTCCTTTTCTACTTTAAGTGTCTGACTTCCTAATCTAATTCCCTCAGCATCAACCGACTGAATCCGACTACATTCCATTATCCTCGGTTTGCTTTTGTTGATGTTCATCTTATATCCTCCTTTCATGACACTGTCCATTCCGTTCAACTGCTCTTCCAAGTCCTTTGCTGTCTCTGACAGAATTATAATATCGGCGAAACTCAAAGTTTTTATTTCTTCTCCATGGAATTTAATACCTACTCCGAATTTTTCTTTTGTTTCCTTTAAAGTTCATAATTGGTATGAATTAAATGTTGACAAAATTGCAAAAAAAGTCGTTTTCGAAAATTTGTGCATATAAAACACAAAGCGTTACAAAACTTTGCAAAGATCAGTTACCGGACGAGGTATTTTGGAAATCAAATAACAAACAAGTATTTCAGTGAGTTATAAAGTTTCCGAGATATCACGTGATAAGCCTGAAGCTGTTTCCCGGACGTCAAAATTTTACTCATTAAAAAATAAAAAAGACAACTCTGGCCCTAATTGAAATCCAGAATATATTTTTGACGCGCTTGGAGGCAGTATATACTGATCAGCCAGCACAGTGTGACCACCAGCCAACTATCGATATAAACCCGGTGAGGCGATAACAGCGTCACCTGGCGAGGAATGACTGCCAGTCAGACACTCGCGTAGTAGCAGTGAGCGTGCTGTCCGTGCCTAGAATGGGGAAGGCGCGCGATCTACCTGAATTTGGCCAAGGCCAGATGGTGATGAGCCGAAGGCTCAGCACGAGCATTTTGGAAACTACACGACTCGTCGGGTGTTCGAGGAGTGGTGTACAATCGACGAAAACAAGGTGAAACCGTGTCCAGACGTCGTGGGGTTGGCCGGTTACCCCGCATTACATATGCCTGACGTCGTAGGCTGGACAGACTGGTAAAACAGGAAGGGCGGCGAACTGTGACATAACTAACATCATATTTTAAAGCTGTGTCTGAACACACAGTACACCGAATACTCCTAATGATGGGCCTCCGCAGCCGACGCACCTACGCATGTGCCAAGGTTAACGCCATGACATCGGCAACTACAACGAAAAAGGGCTCGTGACCATCGGCATTGGACGTTGGCGTAGTGGCAGAGCGCTGCACGGTCTGATGAACACCAATACCTTCTTTGTCATACCGAAGGGAGGGCGTGAATCTCCCGTCTTCCAGGGGAACAGCTACTTGACACTTGTAGCGCAGTTCGGAGACAAGCTGGCGGCGGCTCCATTGTGCTCTGGGGAACATCCATTGGTCCAGTGGGGCTCGTGCGAGGCACCATGACGGCAAACGAGTCTCTTACAATGGTTGCAGACCGCGTACACACTTTCATGACGATCGTGTTTTCGGGTGGCAGTGGCATGTTTCAACAAGATAATGCGCCATGTCGCAAAGCCAGGAGTGTGAGGGAATGATTCGAGGAACACAGTGGCGAGTTTTAATTAATGTTCTGGCCCTCAACTCGCCAGATCTGAAGCCAATCAAACACATCTGGGATGTGATAGAACGTGGCGTCAGAGATCAGCGCCCCGCTCCCCGGAGTTTAGAGGAATTAGATGACTTGTGTATGCAGATGTGGTTCCAACTCTCTCCAGAGACCTACCAAGGCCTCCTTGCTTCCATGCCATGACGCTTCGCCGTTGTTATCTGCGCCAAAGGTGGGCGTGCCGTCTATCAGATAGGTGATCATAATGTTCTGGCTGATCAGTATATAGATCTACACTGCACGTGAATTTCAGATCTTCGTACAAGGGGGCAGCCACTCAAGAAATATTTCACGGAATTGATTTTTACAATTTTTCTCTCAGAGTGACTTCGGCCGCGCTAAGTGATCGAGGCTGCCTGCCTTTCAGAAATGACGGAGTTCTGTCGGACTAAAGCTGCTCACAAGAGACGCCTCCAGCCCACCAGTGAAGTTGCTGACGAATTCACACCACTGCTTTAGCCAATAGCGAGCGATGGGGGCGGGTCAGGTGTGTGGACACTAGAGCGTTCTGGAGAGCAGGACACGGTCGCTTCACGTTCTTGTGGTCCAGGCCTCAACTAGAGCAGATGTGTTTCCTGGGGGACAGAGTCTCTAGCTCTGATCTCCATGACCGGCCTCCAGTAGAATTTAACATGAACTGCCCCCTTTGATGCTGTCCACTTCTTTAGTTTGTTCGATCTCCTAGACCGGCCTACACCTGGTAAGTTTCGCCTAGGAGCACCCCATAAATTCCGTATATTGAAATATGTGCTCTTCACTTGACCTAATTTCTTGTTCTCATTTAACAACAACGTGAACGCCCCTCCCAGGTCCTGATCCCTCGACTATCTGTGTACTTTTTAGGTGATTCAGTAGAAGATAGACAACCTTTTTAATTTTCTGCCTCCGCAGAGAGCTGTGGTGGCTGCTTGCAGACATTAGTTGTCGAAACAACATTAGTTGTGGAAACAATGTTGCAACTTTGGACTTTGAATGTCATGGATGCCCACTAATTTAAATCGCACTATAGTCTTAATCTTCATAAGTCTGTCACAATGTTCCAATACACATCTGGCAGAAGACAAATGACGAGTAGTTTAAGATAAGAGGCTAATGTTACGAAATGACATTTATTTATCGTCGTAAATAAATAAAACGTTCCGGCGCCAAACTCGTAAGAATCATTCAAAACGAAGACTGCCAGCACCAAATCAAGCATCACAGCATAATCTATTGGCTCCATTCCTTGCACACGTTACTACGGCAGTGTACGATTTGACTGGAGCTAATTGTTGAATCTTCGCCTATATGAGCTTCTTTCTGGAGACTTTTGGTCAGTTAGGTCTCTGTTTTGAATGGCCCAGTTTCCTCTCGAGTTTCTATGCACGTCGGTAAATTTCTTCCAGTTACATGCTACGAAACTTCTCCTCGTCATGTATTCAGCTTTTCGGGAACTGCACCCTGCCGCACTGTACGTTAAACGCATGGCTCCACGTTCCTGTAACGAGAAATGCTACGTAACTGGCAGCCAGGTTCGAGAAATGGCAATTGACGCTTACCAATGGAACGTCTGAGGTTCTCTGCACCAGTATTGTAAAAAGGTCCCTTAAAAATCGGTTACTCGACAGAACACATAAACGTAAAGGCTGTCGATTCAACTAAAATACATAAATATTATAAATCCGAACAACTTGAATTGGAGCCGTCACAGAGAAAATGTTGTGGGAAGGCGAACCAAAGATTGTGTTTTATTGGCAGATTATTTAGAGGCGCTACAAATGTACTAAAGACACTGCCTACATGGCCTTTGTATGCCCCATTCTGGAGTGTAGCTGTGGGGTAAGTGGTAGTTACCAGACAGGACTTACGGAAGACATCGAAAATGTATAAAGAAGGGAAGCTCGTTTTGTACTATCGCGATACGGGGAAGAGATAAACGAGTTGGGGGAGTAATAATTTAAAAAAGACGTTTTTTGTTTCGACCAGATCTTTACTCGAAATTACAATCACACCATTTCTCCTCAGAAAGCTAAAACATTTTGTTGATTCTCACCTACATAGGGAGTAACGATCAGCATCATAAACTGAGAGAAATCAGACATCGCACAGAGAGATATAGGCGCTCATATTTCGCACATGCTATTCGAGAGGGGAACAGCAGAGAAATAGAAGTGCAGAGTAATGATGTAGATGTAGGTAACATTGAGATAAACGTCACCGCAGGAACATCACAGGCGACTGTATATTCTTTTTTGTGATAACGCCACTATGCACAGAACGCCATCGCAGGGACATCATAGGAGACTGTGTATTCTTTTTTGAGATAATGCGAATAAGCATAGACCATGGTCTAAGGCCACAAAAGATACAACAAATAATTGTTTGTTATGAAACAAATGGAGTTTACAAAGTACACATTATAAATTCCTCATTCAAGACCTACTGACGCTAGAAATATTCCGGCTATTGATCAGACAGTAGATGGAGCAACAAACGTGCTCCAAAATTGTTTTTACGTAACAAAATAAAATCAGTATATCTTCTGCCATAACCTTTACAGCGTTAAAATTGCATTCTTCATTTTTATTTGAATCGAATTTCTTACAAGTGCCACATCCAAGAAAAATAGTGTACAGTATTAATTAATATAGAATTTTTAATGCGAAGTTCATACAGTTTTTTTCGTGACCTAGCCATAAAATCAAATTGATAAACAGAGATCCATTCGCTATGCAGATAACCGTCGTAAATGTTGTCCGTTCTCTCCAGTCCGAAACTGCCTAGTCCTGAGGTATCTTAGGGTGCACCTTCGCAACTTCTCCACTGTTTCGTCTCTAGTTCTAAATAACACAGCGCCCTATCTAGGATCTGCGGCCCACTAGGCTGAAACAGTAGTGTAGGCAATAACAGGTGAGTTTTTTAATAATTAAACCCATTTTATAGTAGCTGAATTAAAAGTCTATTATGCACCATTTAAGATTTATTAGTTAATTGTATCAAATTTTGGTACACAATTAATGATTTATTGAACCTATTAGATTAAAATAATGAAAACAATTGAAATCATTAAGGCAGTGAAAAAGCTTTATTGACATCGCTATGAACAACTACATTTTTTAAGGATATAAGAAAAGCTGAGAATCATGTCCATGACAAAATCAGTATTTAAATTAAATGAAGTTGTATTCAAGGCAGAAAGAAGTATCGAAAAGCCACTGTGTGTAAGTCAGTTACGTTACAGGTAGCTACCAGATAAAAACTGTCACCTTGATAATACCAGCACAAGGAGGAGAAAAGAAAATCCAAGAACCTGTCAAGTAACATGTGGGCCTCGAAAAAACCTCAACACAGATTGGAATCATCATCACGCCCATTATCACTAGTCACTGCACATGCCTTACTGGATAACGGTCTCCTTCGGATTTTGCCATTCGTTTCGCTTTAATTCGTGGAATCAAGCATTGCCTAGGACTTTTGAATACAATTTACATTTTGTTTTGCGATAGGAGAAGAACTGCTCTGCATTTACCGCATGTCAATTAATCTGTCGACATCGAAAATTACATACGTTTAGTTCACGCTGATGCTCAAAATTGTTTACTTACGTTCTAGTATCCATAACAAGAAGTACTTATTAAATAACTTGACCATTCCTTTTGATGGATCTAATCCCATAACAGTAAAAGTGGCACCACTTGCAAACTTGTGCACTGGTTGTGCAGTGTCACGTGTACTCGTCTAGTAATCGTGTCAAATTGCGTCTGACTATAAGCAGACACTTTTAAACAAACAAAGATACATATATCGCGCAGCGGTACCGTCCATTATGACTATGAATATATTCTGGGGTGGCTCAACCAACAGACAAGCTCTATATGTTAGTAACGGCCAATTCCTACACTTACACAGTATATGAAATAAAGAAACGAAATTTTAGGTACGTTTATTCAAATGGGGACTGACATGTCACACCACCTGAGAAGAGCAACATAAGAGATCGGCAGGGGCAGTTTCTCGCTCTGCAGCGTGAGTTACCATATATTTACGAAATTGATACTACTATACAACAGTGACTCCTCACAGACATCTCACCTAGGCAGAAATAATTAAAAATCCTGACTATCATTAATCACAAAATGTTAATTTTTATTACTTGAGAAAGGCATGAGATGTGAGCCAATGTCTGACTAAGGTAATGAAAATGTAAACTTCAAATAAACTTCTGACTTCAAATAAACTTCTGATTTATTTGAATAATTACTGTGGTGTCACCGCCAGACACCACACTTGCTAGGTGGTAGCTTAAATCGGCCGCGGTCCATTTAGTACATGTCGGACCCGCGTGTCGCCACTGTGTGATCGCAGACCGAGCGCCACCACAAGGCAGGTCTCGAGATACGGACGAGCACTCGCCCCAGTTGTACGGACGACATTGCTAGCGACAATACGGACGAAGCCTTCCTCCAATTTGCCGAGAGACAGTTAGAATAGCCTTCTGCTAAGTCCATGGCTACGACCTAGCAAGGCGCCATTAGCCTTACCTACTTTGAGAGTTATCGTATAAATGTCTCACGAAGAACGTTGTAAACAAACCAAGATTAAAAGTTAAGTATAAAGCAGCTACGTACTTTTCTTGCTACCATTCAATAGTTATCCTGTTCCAGACTTGACGCCAGTCGGCGTGTGTGTACGCGTGCCTTTCTTTCGGCTCCCTTCCCAGTGTGGCGTAGCAAGCTTGTTACGCCACAACAATTACTATGGCAAACCCTCACAGAATAATAGAACACAAACCATGTGCTACACTTAATACAGTCACATTATGCTCGATTCCTAAATCGGCAATATTAAAAAGAATACTGAAATATTACTAGCCTGTTTGGTGAATGAAACGACGAGTTGCCAACTCCAGATCGCGGGTTAAACGCGGGACTCGGACGTAATCGAATCGCTGTATGTCGATCTCAGTCTAACCGTTAATCTGATACACGGTTCGTCTGTCTCTACGCCGGCCGCGGTGGCCGAGCTGTTCTAGGCGCTTCAGTCCGGAACCGCGCTGCTGCTACGGTCGCAGGTTCGAATCCTGCCTCGCACATGGATGTGTGTGCTGTTCTTTAGTTAGGTTTCAGTAGTTCTAAGTTCTAGGGGACTGATGACCTCAGATGTTAAGTCCCATAGTGCTCAGAGCCATTTGAATCATTTGAACTGTCTCTACGTAACACACCAAACCGCGGGGAAAACAATAATACCTTACCTTGTATAACTAAGCGGAATAAAAAGAGAGGAGCGGCATGCGCTTGTCTCCATCAATTCAGAAAATGCAACTCGTCCTCTCAAAACATAATAGTATAGTTACTTTCAGCACCAATTCCAATATTATGCATTCCTTGTCAACTGAGTGGCCGGCCGGAGTGGCCAAGCGGTTCTAGGCGCTACTGTCTGGAACCGCGCTGTTGCTACGGTCGCAGGTTCGAATCCTGCCTCGGGCATGGGTGTGTCTGATGTCATTAGGTTAGTTAGGTTTAAGTAGTTCTAAGTTCTAGGGGACTGATGACCACAGCAGTTAAGTCCCATAGTGCTCAGAGGCATTTGAACCAGTTCAACTGAGTGGCAACAGAAAAACATCAGACTACAGCGTGTCTGGGACCAACAACTTTCGAACGTCCTCTTCCGGCTAAGCGCTGCCTGCCCGCACAAACTCACAATAACAGGCGCTGCACACGCAAAACTTGCCTGCGCCGACTAGCACAAAATAAAGTGCACGGCATTGACGTGGCGAGACTACTCAGGACTGGCCACGTCTGTCCACGACAGGCTGTCTGACTCAATTCACCTGCCTCTCCTCCCGCTTCTTAAATTGTGCCTTCTCACGTGGCCTCACCGCGTGCTAGCCATTCACTGGCCGGGCTGCCCAATCCAATGTTCAGAAGTAAAACTTATTGTGCTTCCCATGTAGCAGAGATAAATGTCGAAATCGAGCAACGTACATCAGATAATAACAACAAACATGTCCAGCGTTTTAGATACGAAAAATATGCGTTCAAAACCAAGGGTGGTTGAATCAACAGACACCTTTCATGGTGTACGTTTCCTTGCGACTTTATAATCAAACGCTACGAGGCGGTTACGCGATAGCTCGCCGCATTTCGTGTCTTTTTCTTTTCTTCGTATGACAAGCACATTCACATACCGCCACACTCACCGTCGAGACACTTCGGAATATGTTTTTTTCTATGTTGAAGCAACATGCATACAGTCCTATCTCGCCCCACCCGATTTCCATTTGCTCAGTCCACTTAAACATGTTTTAAGAGGCTGTCGAAAACTTTTTTCTGAGAGTACTGTAAAACCTGAGCAACGGTGGACCAAGTGCATTGGAAAGTAGAGCGACTAGTATGCAAATCATGTGATTGCAAATTCTGAACTGTTGTTGTGTAAATTAAAACGCGGCGTGCAATTTCTTTCTGACTCGACGTCGTCGTCGTCGTCGTCTTCGTCGCTGTTGTTCCTCTTGTGGTTCAAATGGCTCCAAGAACTATGGGACTTAACATCTGAGCCGGTCTTAGTGGCCGTGCGGTTCTAGGCGCTACAGTCTGGAACCGAGCGACCGCTAAGGTGGCAGGTTCGATACCGGCCTCGGGCATGGATGTGTGTGATGTCCTTAGGTTAGTTAGGTTTTATTAGTTCTAAGTTCTAGGCGACTGATGACCTCAGAAGTTAAGTCGCATAATGCTCAGAGCCATTTGAACCATTTTTTAACATCTGTGGTCATCAGTCCCCTAGACTAAGAACTACTTAAACCTAACTCATCTAAGGACTTCACACACATCCATGCCCGTGGCAGGATTCGAACCTGCGACCGTAGCAGCAGCGCGGTCCCAGACTGAAGCACCTAAAACCGCCGGCCATAGCGGCCAGCCCTCTTGTGGTCTTCAGTTGGAAGACTACTTTGATGCAGCTCCGCACGTTACTCTATCTCTTCATCTCCGAATAATTACTGCGACTAAATCTACTTGAACTTCCTTGCTGTGCTCATCTCTTGGTCTCCCTCTACGATTTTTAATCCCCACAATTCCCTATAATACTAATATAATGATTCCTTGATGTACTTTCTGACTAACCTTCGTAAATTCCGCCGTATTCATCCACAAAGCGGGATCCATGAATCCATAGCAGAGCCAATTATCAGTCAAAGTCAAAAGCAAATAAAACAACTGCCCGCAGATAATATCCGAATTGTAAACTTATTCCTCTGAACTCTCGTCTCAAACGTGGTCAGGAATTATATGTAACTGTCTATTTTTTCATAGTAGAGGATACATAATACCACCTTGTTTTAAGCTTAGATGATTAAAATTTTTTAATCTATAATATGTGTCAGTATAATTGAAATCCACACTTTTCTGTAATACGTCTCTCGAGTGGATTTAGAATGACATTACTGTTGACTCAGCACCTCTTGCCTTATTTTGTTAGATGCCTTACGTTTCAGTAAATATATGTAATTTTAATGATATAGGAAGTAAGACTTTTGTTCGCGAATCTGTTACAGGTAGCGTGGGAATCACACTTAATATTGAAACTTCCTGGCAGATTAAAACTGTGTGCCCGACCGAGACTCGAACTCGGGACCTTTGCCTCTCGCGGGCAACTGCTCTACCATCTGAGCTACCGAAGCACGACTCACGCCCGGTACTCACAGCTTTACTTCTGCCAGTACCTCGTCTCCTACCTTCCAAACTTTACAGAAGCTCTCCTGCGAACCTTGCAGAACTAGCACTCCTGAAAGAAAGGATATGGCGGAGACATGGCGTAGCCACAGCCTGGGGGATGTTTCCAGAATGAGATTTTCACTCTGCAGCGGAGTGTGCGCTGATATGAAACTTCCTGGCAGATTAAAACTGTGTGCCCGACCGAGACTCGAACTCGGGACCTTTGCCTTTCGCGGGCAACTGCTCTACCATCTGAGCTACCGAAGCACGACTCACGCCCGGTACTCACAGCTTTACTTCTGCCAGTACCTCGTCTCCTACCTTCCAAACTTTACAGAAGCTCTCCTGCGAACCTTGCAGAACTAGCACTCCTGAAAGAAAGGATATGGCGGAGACATGGCGTAGCCACAGCCTGGGGGATGTTTCCAGAATGAGATTTTCACTCTGCAGTGGAGTGTGCGCTGATATGAAACTTCCTGGCAGATTAAAACTGTGTGCCCGACCGAGACTCGAACTCGGGACCTTTGCCTTTCGCGGGCAAGTGCTCTACCATCAGAGCTACCGAAGCACGACTCACGCCCGGTACTCACAGCTTTACTTCTGCCAGTACCTCGTCTCCTACCTTCCAAACTTTACAGAAGTTCTCCTGCGAACATTGCAGAACTAGCACTCCTGAAAGAAAGGATATGGCGGAGACATGGCGTAGCCACAGCCTGGGGGATGTTTCCAGAATGAGATTTTCACTCTGCAGCGGAGTGTGCGCTGATATGAAACTTCCTGGCAGATTAAAACTGTGTGCCCGACCGAGACTCGAACTCGGGACCTTTGCCTTTCGCGGGCAACTGCTCTACCATCTGAGCTACCGAAGCACGACTGACGCCCGGTCCTCACAGCTTTACTTCTACCAGTGAAAATCTCATTCTAAAAACATCCCCCAGGCTGTGGCTACGCCATGTCTCCGCCATATCCTTTCTTTCAGGAGTGCTAGTTCTGCAAGGTTCGCAGGAGAGCTTCTGTAAAGTTTGGAAGGTAGGAGACGAGGTACTGGCAGAAGTAAAGCTGTGAGTACCGCGCGTGGGTCGTGCTTCGGTAGCTCAGATGGTAGAGCACTTGCCCGCGAAAGGCAAAGGTCCCGAGTTCGAGTCTCGGTCGGGCACACAGTTTTAATCTGCCAGGAAGTTTCATATCAGCGCACACTCCGCTGCAGAGTGAAAATCTCATTCTGGACACTTAATATTAATGGTCTCGAGCCGGCTACTAATTCGACCGAGGATGCAGAAGCTAGCGACAGAGCCCGCCAGTTCCAGGTGAGTACAATAAGCTCTGACACGCACTAGTCATGCTGGTACACAATGCTGCTGAAGTTGTAATCGCGTCCAACGGCACAAAGAAATGTATCCCTGTTGGTGTAGACAAGTACAATACTACCAAACTGTAGTACGGTAAACATGGTACATCTGTAGAGTTTAATAGCTCGGTGCCAATATGTAGTGTTTGACAACATTGGTCTGTCCTGTATTTCAGATGGGCATCTTCGCTCACCCTATCTTCAGTGCAGAAGGTGACTACCCGGCTGTGGTGAGACAGAGGGTGGACGCCAACAGCGGAGCAGAGGGGAGACCCCGGTCCAGGCTGCCGTCCTCCACGCAGGAAGAGGTCCAGTACATCAGGGGTGAGCGTCTAAGCACATCGCCAGCATGTAACGGCTGACAGATATACACTGATGAGCCAAAACAGTACAGCCCCCAGTTTAATAGCGTGTTGGTCCACTATGCAAACAATCCAACATCGATTCTGCTTGGTAGAATCCTTCTACAAGTCCTACACAGGATTCTAGAAGTATGTGACACCAGGCCGAGGAGCTTCCACAAATTAGGTGATGTTAGTTTACGGACATGCAGCTAGAGCCTCGATATGTGTCTCAGTGGGTACATATCAGACACATTTGCTGGCCAAGACATCAATGTGAGTTCAGTGTAACGCCCCTCAAACCACTGTAGCACGATTCTGACCTTGAAAAACGGGCAGTTATCCTGCTGGAAGATGTCATCGGCGTAGGAGGAGACTTCAAAAGCGAAGCGATGCAGTTGGTCCGCAGTAACGCTCACGTACTTCTCTGATGTCATGATGCCTTCGATTACCACCACAGATCCCATGGAAGCCGAACTCAGTTTACCCCATAGCATAGTTCTGCCCTCACTGGCCTGCATCTATGGCGCAGTGTATGTTTCTTGAAGCCATTCGCGTGAATTACGGCGTGTAAGGACCCAACGATCGCTCTAGAGTAACAAGAAATGCGATTCATTTGAGAGGGGACACGTTCATATTGAACCACGCTGAAAACTCAATAATGCTGCGCCAACTGCAATCATAACTAACGATGGCGTTGGGCCAAAACAAGAACACTTAGCGGTCGTGCGATGTGGAGCTCAATGTTCAACAATGGCCTCTGAACGGTGTGCTGCGAAACACCTGTGCCTGCACCCGCATTGGGCTCTGTCCTCAGATCTGCCACAGACCGCTGCTTAAAAATGGTTCAAATGGCTCTGAGCACCATGGGACTTAACATCTGAGGTCATCAGTCCCCTAGAACTTAGAAGTAATTAAACCTAACCAACCTAAGGACATCACACACATCCATGTCAGAGGCAGGATTCGAACCTGCGACCGTAGCGGTCACGCGGTTCCAAACTGAAGCGCCTAGAACCGCACGGCCATTCCGGCCGGCCCAGATCGCTGCCTATCCTGGATTGCACACTGGGTGATCCAACGACCTCTACGTCTTTTGGCGGGACGTGGTCGCCCATCACCATCCTTCAATGACTTTTCACAGGCCCTCGCGAGAGCAGATGGCCAACAGGCGTTTCCTGCCGCAGCGCCACGACGACGTGTCCTTTGTAAAAGCCGGTTATATCAGTGCACTTCCGTATTTGCGGCCCGTATCTTCGCTATAATGACTGCCAATTCGTCTTCCGTTACATTCTTTGCTTACTGCGTCATGTGCCCGCAACACCACCAGTAGGCATTCAACCTAGGGGTGGGCAATGGCCATAATGTTTTGGCTCGTAACGGCTTCTGCGGTAGTGCCTAGCGCTACTCAAAGGTAGGGTTTTTAAAGTTCGTTAAACACAACTCATCCACTTCCAACATTATTTCAGCCTCTGACACTCCATATAGCTGCCTGACTCAACAGTATTAATCCAGATGGTTAGCACCGACGAACCTGAAAACTTGCAAATGTAACGTACTGTCGTTGTTTAACACTCCTGGAACATCTGAATTCAACGAAAGAAGTCCATAAGTCGTGTTTTGTGTACTGCATTCTCTAATTCAAAACAACAAAAGTCAGTGGGCTTATGTTTGTGGGCATATGTTTGCTTGGTCGTCATCGGCTGTTTCATGAACAATAGCGAGCATTTCTGTACAGTTGCATTACTGGTAACAATGTATGTTGCCTTCGTTTTATCTTTAGGGAGAGAATGTATTGACTAACCCTTAACTCGTGCGCCCACAAACCCCTCTACTACCCTCTACTACTACCACCTAACCCTTAACAGAAGTATTCTCCCAATGAAAAGATAATATTATGCATCTGGTG
This sequence comes from Schistocerca serialis cubense, assembly GCF_023864345.2. NCBI lineage: Eukaryota > Metazoa > Arthropoda > Insecta > Orthoptera > Acrididae > Schistocerca > Schistocerca serialis. The sequence goes on along the minus strand of NC_064644.1, from coordinate 598,703,038 downwards.
GCACAAATATGGTGTTCTTCAATACCAACTGTTTCCCCAGAGAAGGAGGGTCGCCATGTTACTCTACAATTCACACTTAAGAGCCTGGCAGAGGGCTCGTCGAATCGGTTTCACACTATATCTCTCCTGTTCCACTCTCCAACACCGCTCGGGAAAAACCAACACTTCAATTTTTCCATACATGCTCTGATTTCTCTCACTTTATTAGGATGATCATTTCTTCGCACGTGTGTGGCATCAATAAAAAGTTTTCGCTTTCGGAGGAGAACGTTGGAGACTGAAATTTCGCGAAAAGATCTCGCTGTAGGAAATAACGCCGAGTACCACCCCAACTCGAGTGCCATATCCGTGACATTTTCTCCCCTATATGCCGACAATACAAAACGAGCTGCCTTCTTGGAACTTTTTCGATCCTCTCTGGTATGAACCCTCTACCGCACAGCAATACTCTAGCAGAGGACGGACAAGCGTACTGTAGGCAACCTCGTATACTGAGAACAGACACTGGCTGTAGCCGGGGGGGGGGGGGGGGGGGGAGGGGGGGGGGGAAGAAGTGCGCCATCTTCCATCTTGCGGAGATAGATCAAAACATGGGTTCCTCCATTGAAACCCTATGTGAAACTTCCCTGTCTACTTACAGCCACTGAACTGACAGGCACATCTGAGTATGCACTGAGATACGATATACTTTCGTGGAGGAATACTGATGATTACACAGTTGAGAACTTAATTTGTTGATGTGAAATTTTATTCGCTGAGCGTTGACTACATCGCGGCAAAGCAGCCGATCGTTTTATTTCAAGTCTGTTAGCTGTATTAGTCCATAGTACAGGAGTCTTCTAATCATTTCGCTAAAAAAATGAACGATTTTCAGAAGGTCAGCACTCAAGTTTAGCTTTTTAGTCGGAAGGACACGACAACGTCGTGTAAAGTTGTTTGAGCTCATACGCCTTAAGCAGTCCCTTTAAAATGAAAAACGTGCACTTAATGTCACGTAAGGCCTTTGTCCCACTTACTTATTTTCTCCCTTCTAATAACGTTCATATCATTCTGCAAACTATCAATTTCGTTTGACAGTTTTGCGCAATCAGGAATATATACCGGGTGGTTATAATTAAACTTTCCCTATTTCACTCATTATAACAAAGAAACTAATAACCGTACGAGTACCAAACTTGGTAGCATTAATTTCAAGGAGACGGGGAAGATAAATAATGCAGAATCAATTCCAGTGGAGCACTTTTAATGTGCTGCTACGGTACATCAAAAATTGTTCAAATGGCTGTGAGCACTATGGACCTTAACATCTGAGGTCACCAGTCCCTTCGAGGCAGGATTCGAACCTGCGACTATAGTAGCAGCGCGGTTCCGGACTGAAGCGCCTAGAACCGCTCGGCCACAGCGGCCGGCTGCGGTACATCATACCATTACATACGGTACCATTAAGGCTACAAAAGGGGCTCAATATGGCACCCATCAGCGTCCAGAAGAGTCTGACAGCGCAGGATTGCATTCTGGGTAACAGAACGAAGCATGTCCGTACGTATGCTGACTACCTCTCTTGAGTTGCTACGCTTCAGATTAGCTAAACCCGCGTTCTTCAGGTAGCCCCACAACCAGAAATCACAGAGAGTGAGATCTGGTGATCGTACCGGTCAAGCACTTGGAAACGATCGGCTGACAATTCGATCCATTCGAAATGTGTTTTGAAGAAGCAGGTAAACTTCACGAGCGATGTCCGGTGTGCCCCATCTCGCATGAAAACTGTTGAGTTCAGTGCGTCTCTCTCCTGTAGGACAGGTACCACATGCTGGTGAAGCATGTCGCAGTAACGCTGCCTAGTCACACTGCACGTCTTTGGTCCTTCAGCGCCAACCTGTTCAAAAAAGAATTGGCCGATGATGAACGTAGCCGTGAAGCCACACAATACGTTGACATCTTCACTATAAAGAGGAACTTCATGCACAGTGACTGGAGATGTAGATCCCCACACTCGGCAGTTCTGTGTGTTCATCTTACCCGTCATAGAAAAATGAGCTTCGTCTGTCCATAGGACGGTCCGGGACCAGCCCTCGTCAACTTCAGTCCTTGCGAGAAAGTGGAGAGCGAAGTCAACACGTCATTGTTCGTTCTGTGGCGCAAGCTGCTGTGTGATATGGATCTTGTACGGATACCATTTGAGAAGGGTTCGAAGCACGTTCCGTACAGTGGACCATGGGCTGTTCGACTATCGTGACACAGCGTGCGCATTGCCTGACGATCGGGAATTGTGCGCAATGTTGTCTGCCCTAGCAACAGTGACTTCATCAATCACCTGTGTTGCAACACGTCGTCGGCCGCTTCCCCGAGCGACGCCCAGTTCTCCAGTTGATCCGAACTTTTTCATCATGTTCCGCATAGCAGGTAGAAAAAGAAGACCATTCCGTAATCCTTTCAGACGGCGGTATTCTCGAAGTGCAGCTGCAGCATTACTGTTGTTTTGATAATAGAGCTTCACCAATAATGGCCTGCCCCCTTTGTCCGAGGCTCATGTTGACACGTCAACAACTGCACTGCGACTGGTCCGGTGTGTGAGACTATGAAATACGATGTCTGATCACGGCACCTGCTGGCCATAGTAATAGTTGGAACTGGACGGTGGTGCTGTGACGCCTGGAAATCATGGCCCCCTTAATCTGGACATTAATGCTAAATAGTCTGGTACTCGTACACTTCTTGGTTTCCGTGTTATAACGTGTTAAATAGTGAAAATTTAATTATAATCACCCGGTATTTCAGTTATGATATTTAACTTACCTTTAGAATCACTGTAATAAATACATTCAGTCATGACGTCCTTAAAAAGATATTTTAATAACAAATAAGCTGCATACTTAATTAATATTTTATTTACAACAAAACAGTATTCCACTGCTTTGTGAATTTAAATCATTATTTCATTTTTTCAAACAAAACAGACTTGAAATTTATTAACCAATGTATTTTATCACAAACCTAGTCCACAATCTTTCAAAAACAACTAGGTCCATGTTCTGCATCAGGCTTTGTTTCTCTGAGCAAAGATTTTCAGCATTGTCACTACATGAGACATAACAGACTGTAAATGTATTGCCGGCCGGAGTGGCCGAGCGGTTCTAGGAACCGCGCGACCGCTACGATCGCAGGTTCGAATCCTGCCTTGGGCATGGATGTGTGTGATGTCCTTAGGTTACTTAGGTTTAAGTAGTTCTAAGTTCTAGGGGACTGATGACCTCAGAATTTAAGTCCCATAGTGCTCAGAGCCATTTGAACCATTTTTTTGTAATGGTATTTATTAGTAATACCAAGTGATGATAAAGTGTCATTGATGTCTCATGCGACCACTCAAAGTTCAAAAATGAAGTCTTGTTTACAAACAGATCTTCAGTAAAAATTAAATCAATGGAATGTATACTAGTATTTAAATAGTGGCGCCGTAAGAAAGGTGCGAATAATGTGGATTATTTCGAGATATGTGGCTGGCGGATACTTTCACGCGTCTAAGTTATCACCTTCATAGTCTCTCACCACGATTACTACTTAAACAGTCTAAATTGGCTGATGTATTAACTCTTCTTTGAACAGAATGATACTTACCTCTTCTTTCATGAAGAAAAGGAAACTCTGTCCATCCCTATGATAAAGAACACAGTATGATACAATTATAAATCAAGTAACCGTTATATGCGAAGATTTCATGAATGAAAGAAACTGTCTCCCTTTCCAGAAGATATATTGTAAAAAAACTTTTACGCAAATACAAATAGCGGCCCCACACACACGCAACACATCCACCCAGAAACATGGACGGGAAGAGACAGACAGTTGAAGAGTGAAAATATTGATATCGGTTTAAGGAAACATTAGAATACATAGGTTCGTCTTTCTTCTCGTACATCTCTCTTTTATTTATTTATTTTGGCGCGGGTATGTTTATATTGCATCTTTGCCCCGCACAGTGTTTCGATACTTATTAAGTGACGTATACTTTACGGCCAAACCAAAGTAAGGTATATCACAAATGCTGTGGACGTAAATATTGCACCACTTGTGAAATGTGGTGCTTAATCCAAACTTTGGTGCTACGTATAGCCCTGACATAACCAAATGTACTTGTAGAATAAAAGTTAACAACTGGTAATGCAAAAGACCACGATGCTGAACCATATTTCGCAGGAACTACACAATATGTTGTCTTGGAAAACTGAAATGACAACTCTTTATTTACTTGTACATCTGATAGATTCTTAAGCATTGAAATAGTCTCGGCATCTATGCAGTTCTTCTTCTCCAAGGCTTTTACAACATCATTCAAGTTACCATTCCACTGTTTGCGACGACAGTTTGTCTGCAGAAGTAGTGTGGTTTTCTTCCTATGCTGCGTGTTTACTGCACACACAGTTTCGCTTTCCCTTGACGTGAACTGCAGTATCATGAGATAGTGTGACTGGAACAAGCAGTTTCATAAATGAAAAAAATCTCTCAGCACAACAATTTGCAAATGTAAAAAAAAAAAGGAACTGATGTAACGAAAATTTTAGTTGAATGATTTGTTGCCTAATCACGACATCCACTCACTGGATTCTCTCAAACGTGTACAGGTAAACAAAATACACCATGCGTGGATATCAGCTGGCAACAGCAGAGAAAAATAGGTCTGACGTCAAATTCTGTTAAATAAATAGTTGTCATACACTGAAACATTACAATCATTAGCGCAACTTTTACGTTCTGCATTTATGAAAAAATCTCAGGCACTGCGCTGTCTGTGATTCGAATGTTTGACGACGAAGCTCGATCGGTGTTATTTTTACAGAATGCCTCAGGACTTGCTTTGCTATATTTTGTTTGTCACCCATCAATGGCTTGATATAGACGCTTTTCCCTGCGTTGTCCTTCATGACCCAATGTATTATAAACTTAACAGTTCGAAGCCAGGGAGCGTAAACAACGAAACGAATTGGACACGGTTAAACTACACTCCTGGAAATGGAAAAAAGAACACATTGACACCGGTGAGTCAGACCCACCATACTTGCTCCGGACACTGCGAGAGGGCTGTACAAGCAATGATCACACGCACGGCACAGCGGACACACCAGGAACCGCGGTGTTGGCCGTCGAATGGCGCTAGCTGCGCAGCATTTGTGCACCGCCGCCGTCAGTGTCAGCCAGTTTGCCGTGGCATACGGAGCTCCATCGCAGTCTTTAACACTGGTAGCATGCCGCGACAGCGTGGACGTGAACCGTATTTGCAGTTGACGGACTTTGAGCGAGGGCGTATAGTGGGCATGCGGGAGGCCGGGTGGACGTACCACCGAATTGCTCAACACGTGGGGCGTGAGGTCTCCACAGTACATCGATGTTGTCGCCAGTGGTCGGCGGAAGGTGCACGTGCCCGTCGACCTGGGACCGGACCGCAGCGACGCACGGATGCACGCCAAGACCGTAGGATCCTACGCAGTGCCGTAGGGGACCGCACCGCCACTTCCCAGCAAATTAGGGACACTGTTGCTCCTGGGGTATCGGCGAGGACCATTCGCAACTGTCTCCATGAAGCTGGGCTACGGTCCCGCACACCGTTAGGCCGTCTTCCGCTCACGCCCCAACATCGTGCAGCCCGCCTCCAGTGGTGTCGCGACAGGCGTGAATGGAGGGACGAATGGAGACGTGTCGTCTTCAGCGATGAGAGTCGCTTCTGCCTTGGTGCCAATGATGGTCGTATGCGTGTCTGGCGCCGTGCAGGTGAGCGCCACAATCAGGACTGCATACGACCGAGGCACACAGGGCCAACACCCGGCATCATGGTGTGGGGAGCGATCTCCTACACTGGCCGTACACCACTGGTGATCGTCGAGGGGACACTGAATAGTGCACGGTACATCCAAACCGTCATCGAACCCATCGTTCTACCATTCCTAGACCGGCAAGGGAACGTGCTGTTCCAACAGGACAATGCACGTCCGCATGTATCCCGTGCCACCCAACGTGCTCTAGAAGGTGTAAGTCAACTACCCTGGCCAGCAAGATCTCCGGATCTGTCCCCCATTGAGCATGTTTGGGACTGGATGAAGCGTCGTCTCACGCGGTCTGCACGTCCAGCACGACGCTGGTCCAACTGAGGCGCCAGGTGGAAATGGCATGGCAAGCCGTTCCACAGGACTACAGCCAGCATCTCTACGATCGTCTCCATGGGAGAATAGCAGCCTGCATTGCTGCGAAAGGTGGATATACACTGTACTAGCGCCGACATTGTGCATGCTCTGTTGCCTGTGTCTATGTGCCTGTGGTTCTGTCAGTGTGATCATGTGATGTATCTGACCCCAGGAATGTGTCAATAAAGTTTCCCCTTCCTGGGACAATGAATTCACGGTGTTCTTATTTCAATTTCCAGGAGTGTAGAAGAATAAATGTAGCTTAAGTTTTTACCTGAATAAGGTAACAGTCAACTTCCCGTTTCTGTTTGGCATTTGTAGGCGACACGAGTAACTATTTTTTTCACAAATTTACAATTTGGCGAATAACACAGTAATACACTAACGCTACTCACAATGTTTTGTTCTGTGCAATATGGCGGACTGCAGAAGTTAGTGCTAAACAGAAGAGTTACGTAAAGGCAAAAAAAATTACAGTCCATTGCGTCTTTTGCGAAGAATGAGCCCATTGGATCCATGGATGTAATAAAAGTACTGACGTCGCTAAACGAAAACAGAAAGTAAGAAATACTAACCGGCCTTCTTTATGCCCAAATAGAGGACATAATGTATAATATGGCGGGAAAATGGGTAGGACGTTTTGTGCTAAATATAAAAAACCGTTTCAAATTCGATATGCATCGAAATTACATGTAAGATCTCCGGAGCGCAGAAGAAAGTTACTGCCGCTAGTGAAACAGACGAAACTACGCCAAGCTTCACATTCTTAAAAACTGCTCAGCCGCGCGTCGTAGGACTAACAGGACTAAATAAACTTACTCGATATGTTAGACAACGGAAGCCAAGCATTCTTCATTATTGAAGATTTGAAACTGCATCCCTCCAACAGGCAACATAGTGTTTGCACGTTAGAATTTCATCCTAGTTCCTCGCAACGGTGCAGCCTTGTCAATTTCGAAATTGTAGGAGTGTGGACTAAATCTACAACTTCCATCAATGCATATGAAATGACCACTGTTTCACGTCGCAGCCCAAAATTCCGCAAGATATTAAGAATATGGCGCATGTATGCAAACTGCAGATAACCGATCCATTTACAAATACATGCTCAACAAGCTTTTAATATGTAATGAACATTATTGGAAAATTGTCACTGATAGTATTGCAATCTGTTTTTCTAAATCCATTGTTCAGACTCCCACCATATTGTCTCATATCCTCAGAGGGAGCAGATCTGCGGTCTGTGTGAACTCACAAGGTCCAGTCACATTAACGTTACCGTCGAGTGCTTTCGACGGCAACGTGCAACATCCACTCACAGTGGGCAGGTGGACAATACTAGCAATGGAGGGTATACAAAGTATGTCGGGGAGGTCGAGGAAGACAATGCAGTGGTTGTCGTAATGTGGAAAGACAGAGATATATTTGACTTTCAAAAGGTATGATCATTGGCTTTCGGGTCAAGGCTACGTCTATAAACTGTTCGTGTGCCGCCGCGATTAAAATATATCGTGCATGGCAAGACTGCACTATTCAGTTACATAAGAAGTGCCACAGAACAAAACACTTGGAAAAGTGACACGTCGGGTGCGAACTTTCGGCTATACATTTCCAGAGTAACGCACAGAACTGGCCGTATATTGCGCAAACACGACCTAAAGACTATTTATAAAACGACAAAGAAAATCAAAGAGTGTCTCAGATCGGCAAAGGAGAAACGGGACCCACTTGCATGTCAGAAATATACTGCATACCATATACATGCGAAAAAGTATATGATGAAATGATTGGACGACCAGTCAACACCAGGCTCAATGAACATAAGCGGCATTGCAGGTTGGCGCAGGTGGAGAAATCGGCCGTAGCGTAGCACGCGCTGTGTGAGACCGAACACATAGTTAGTGTGCGATTTGGAGGGGCGGATGGGGGGGATTTCACCCCCTCTGCATCAGACCATCCCCTCCTCTGGATTTACTTTATGCATCCCAACCTGGGATGTTTATTTCCCACGCGCTGGAGTAAAACTTTAAATATAATTTAAATTTGTGGAGCCGAACACTGAAAGTTTACTATTAATACTATTAATATGTTTGCTTATTAATTTAGAAAATGTGTTATGTAGTAGTTAAGCATTTCAAAACATTTAGAACTAAATGACAAGACGACGCACGCCACATTTCCGTAGCATGCCACAATGTTGGAAGACGTCGCCCCAGCGTAAACGAGGCTTTAGAGCCAGGTCTGTATTGTATGGTGGATGTGATGCGTTGCGTACGAAACTAAAACCTGCAATCAGATCCAAACGTCGTGGAAAACTGTGAAGAGGTGTCATCCTGCAGCAAGATAACGCTTTCCCACATTCTGCCAAACGGACAGCCGACGCAATAAAGGAGTTCAGGTTCGAGGTGCTGGAACATCCACCATACAGTCCAGACCTGGCTCCAAGCGATTTTCCCATGTTTCGACCGTTAACGGAAGCACTACAGGGAAGAAGATTTGAAAGTGATGAAGACGTCATTGCTGCGGTGCAAAATTGGTTACAGATGTAACCGATAAACGTATTATCTCATGAAATAAAAAAACTCGTAAAACGTTGGGAAAACTGCATTGAAATCCAGGGAGGTCACGTAGAAAAATAACGCATGTTTCAGTTTTCTATCATCAGAATAAATACATCTTTTCACAAATGTGCCTTTACTTTTTTAATTCCCCTCGTATACCTGTATGTAGATGATTTCGTAAATAAGCTTTACCTATAACGTACTTTTAAAGATACAAGGGATGGCTTTTCTGATAGTGCATACGCGTGAATAGTGAGTTTCGGCATTAAAATCTATTTATAAATAACTATTTAACCATGGGTAACGCCACGGTCCACGCTAGTAACATATATAATTATACTAACCCCCTAAGACATCTCCCCCACTGGTAAAACCACAAATCGCACACTGCACATAGTAGAATTCGCCGACGCGGCAGTTCTTGCTGTAGAGAAGAACTATCGCACCCGTTAGTTCAGAGAAGGTACAGAAATGCATGAACATGACAGTAGCTTCAACAAGAAAGAAGAAAGGCTCAATATGTACGGATCTTCAATTCTCGTGTTGCTGCGAACTACCGTTGCACGTAGCAAGGGGAGAACCGCAACAGAAATGACCTCGGGAAAGCCCTTGGGCGCCGGCGCGCCAGGTAGATACTACTCACATCCAAAAAAGTTTTCCATTACCCCGGTTTCGAGAGTTCCGGAACCTGTACAGAAATTTGGAATAGAGGTCAACATAAACATCATTTCCGCCCTTTTTATTGCTCATGAAAACCACACTTTGCCTGTTGTACCAGGGGGTCCAGTATGCTGTACACACCAGTACCTTCAATACCAAGTAGCATTGATGCATGCCTGTATTCGTCGTGGCATACTATCCACAAGTTCATCAAGGCACTGTTGGTTCAGACTGTCCCATTCCTCAACGGCGAAACGGCGTAGATCCCTCAGAGTGGTTAGTGGGTCACGTCGTCCATAAACAGACCTTTTCAATCTATCGAAGGAGGCATGTTCGATAGGGTTCATGTCTGGAGAACATGCTGGCCACTCTAGTCGAGTGATGTCGTTATCCTGAAGGAGGTAATTCACAAGATGTGCACGATGGGGGCGCGAATTGCCGTCCATCAAGACGAATGCCTCGCCAGTATGCTGCCGATATGATTAAACTAACGGTCGGAGGATGGCATTCACGTATCGTACATCCGTTATGGCGCCTTCCATGACCACCAGCGGCTTACGTCGGCCCCACATAATGCCACCGCAACAGGGAACCTGGACCTTTTTGCACTCGCTGGACGGTGTGTCTAAGGCGTTCAGCCTGACCGCGTTGCCTCCAAACACGTCTCCGACGATTGTCTGGTTGAAGGCATATGTGACACTCATCGCTAAAGACAACGTGATCCGAAATCCTCAGCGGTGCATTCGGCATGTTGTTTGTGCCCATCTGTACTGCGCTGCAGCCGGCCGCTGTGGCTGAGCGCTTCTAGGTGCTTCAGTCCAGAACCACGCTGCTGCCACAATCGCAGGTTCGAATCCTGCCTCGGGCATGGATGTGTGTGATGTCCTTAGGTTAGTTAGGTTTAAGTAGTTCTAAGTCTAGGGGACTGATGACCTCAGATGTTAAGGCCCATAGTGCTTAGAGCCCTTTGAACAATTTTTGAACTGCGCAGCATGGCGTGGTGGTTGCAAAGATGGACCTCGCCATGGACGTCGGGATTGAAGTTGCGCATCATGTAGCCTATTGCACACAGTTTGAGTCGTAACACGACGTCTTGTGGCTGCACGAAAAGCATTATTCAACATGGTGGCGTTGCTGTCAGGTTTCCTCCGAGCCATAATCCGTACGTAGCGGTCATCCACTACAGTAGTAGCCCTAGGGCTGCCGGAGCGAGGCGTGTCATCGACAGTTCCTGTCTCTCTGTATCTCCTCCATGTCCGAACAACATCGCTTTGATTCACTCCGAGATGCCTAGACACTTCCCTTGTTGAGAGCCCTTCCTGGTACAAAGTAATAATGCGGACGCGATCGAACAGCCGTATTGACCGTCTAGGCATGGTTGAACTACAGACAACACGAGACGTGTACCTCCTTCCTGGTGGAATGATTGGAAGTGATCGGCTGTCGGACCCCCTCCGTCTAATAGGAGCTGCTCATGCATGGTTGTTTACATCTTTGGGGGGTTTTAGTGACATGCCTGAAGAGTCAAAGGGACTGTGTCTGTGATACAATGTCCACAACGTCTGTCTTCAGGGGTCCTGGGAACAGGGGTGATGCTATACGTTTTTGATGTGTGTATCTGCGGTCGCGACCTCTACTCTAGTAAACCATATACACTAATACAGCAATGGAGCGTGAAGCTCTGACAATGCCAGACACTCGCGCTGGCGAAACTTCAGAAAAATCATCAATCAAACGTCGGCCGACGAACCCGAGACAAAAGCCAACAGTTTCTACATCTACATCTACATCCATACTCCGCAAGCCAACTGACGGTGTGTAGCGGAGGGTACCTTGAGTACCCTTCTATTCCAGTCTCGTATTGTTCGTGGAAAGAAGGATTGTCGGTATGCCTCTGTGTGGGCTCTCTCTGATTTTATCCTCATGGTCTCTTTGCGAGGTATACGTAGGAGGGAGCAATATACTGCTTGACTCCTTGGTGAAGGTATGTTCTTGAAACTTCAACAAAAGCCCGTACCGAGCTACTGAGCGCCTCTCCTGCAGAGTCTTCCACTGGAGTTTATCTATCATCTCCGTAACGCTTTCGCGATTACTAAATGATCCTGTAACGAAGTGCACTGCTCTCCGTTGGATCTTCTCTATCTCTTCTGTCAACCCTATCTGGTACGGATCCCACACTGCTGAGCATTATTCAAGCAGTGGGCGAACAAGCGTACTGTAATCTACTTCCTTTGTTTTCGGATTGCATTTCCTTAGGATTCTTCCAGTGAATCTCAGTCTGGCATCTGCTTTACCGACGATCAACTTTATATGATGATTCCATTTTAAATCACTCCTAATGCGTACTCAGAGATAATTTATGGAATTAACTGCTTCCAGTTGCTGACCTGCTATATTGTAGCTAAATGATAAGGGATCTTTCTTTCTATGTATTCGCAGCACATTACACTTGTCTACACTGAGATTCAATTGCCATTCCCTGCACCATGCGTCAATTCGCTCCAGATTCTCCTGCATTTCAGTACAATTTTCCATTGTTACAACCTCTCGATATACCACAGCATCATCCGCAAAAAGCCTCAATGAACTTCCGATGTCATCCACAAGGTGATTTATGTATATTTGTGAGTTTACAGTAAGTCAGATCACAGATGTCTGCACTATTTCAAATCTAAGATATAAATGTATTTGTCTATATCAATCCCCAACATTCTAGTGCTCTAGTTTTGATCTATGTAACACGACAGAAACTACAAATATGCAGCATTTTCTTCATTCTTTGCGTTCTCGGTATTGTCACTCAGCATTGTCATTAAAAAAGTGGCAGTCACATTTTTTCCATTATTAATACCTTTGCTTTAGTTACCTCCCATTGAAACGTAATTTTCCTCTTACGCAAGTTTGCTCACAGGAAATCTCATTTTTTTGCTGTGTACAACTATGTTTATATTTTCACTTGGATAGCTTACCCTGTTACGTATTGGATTCACACGTCCACTTCCGCATACAAATTATAGTATTTGGCACAGGATGATTTTATTATTCTGTACAGAGAAAAAGTTACTGTAAGAATATTTCTCAAAAAAATCTTTTTAGAGACAGCATATTTTGTAGGGAAGATCGTTGGTTAGGTAACCTGAAGTAATTCTACATCGTATTGTAAACTCTTTATGCTGTATTATAAAGTAGTTTATATTCGTATGAAGGAGCTGCGACGAATGACTATGTTGCAGGCTCGGCAGACTTTATCGGACTGAACCACTACAGCACAGACTTCGTGACGTCGGGTGAGAAAAGCCGCGACTCCGGCGTCGTCACCTCCCGTAACGAGGTAAGCTGCTGCAGTCGCCGGTAGTCGAGTTACGTGACAGCTCCAAACCAAGACAGTTCATCAAATGTGACACACAACCAGAAAAAAATAAGTGTTGTTCAGAATCAGACGAGCATCATTTGGCACCACAAGTATGGGGGTGGCCCCCACAGCAATGCCAAGAACCGTTCTTCCGCCACACTCGACTATCCACGCTGATGCTGCCTGAAGCCTTCCATGTCGACTGCGACGAAAAGCGTCAAGCAGTCTTCCTTCAATAGATTTATAGAACTGCTTTGGAGAAGTGCACTTTATCAGAAGAAATAATTTACAGATTAATCCTACTATCACTGGAACATCATTCTGAATTTAAAATCGTCGTTAGCGTTTGTTTTCTGTGACAGAATTTAACAGAGATGTAGCGAAATTTAGCTCTTGTAAACTTGTGACACCACACTCAATTACACAGTGCGGTATCACAAGAAAAAATACTTAAATCGTTAAATGACATAGTTAACAACAGGACTGAATATATAAGTTTGCAAGAGCAAAAGTACGTTAGTTATTTTCTTTCGTTTGTTACAGATAAATTACATTAGGGAAGAACATATAAACAGGGTGATTCAAAAAGAAAGAACAAATTACGGTTCTCCATGAGAGAGAAACTATAAAAGATAGAAACACTGAATAGAGGAAGGTTCACTGTTTTGACACAGCTGCGCTGTTGCTTTGTTTGTAGCAACAATACAACTACAACACAAGAGAAATCATTTTGAGTGTTAAAATTTTGGCGAAGTCAATTCATTGTTTACGTGCAACGTGCATTCTGCCGTCGATTCCGCAAAAAGCCACCTCTTTACAAGCAGATTTACAGGGTGACAATTATTGAACTACACTGCTGGCCACCATAAATGCAACACCAAGAAAGACAAGAGGTAGCACAACAAAATTTATTTTGTAGATAACATGTTGACCAAGTATCAAATGATTACGTTTACAGACGTCTGTGACATGTGGCTCCTGCCAGAATCAGTAGCCAGAGTAGCAGCCATTGTTGGAGATCACCGCTGCCACTCGTCTCGGCATTGAGTCAAAGAGACGTTGGATGTGTTCCTGGGGTACAGCAGCCCAAGCAGCTTCCACACGTTGCCAAAGATCATCTGGTGTGGCAGCTGGGGATGTAATCTGGGTCACTAGTTGAGCAACCATGGACCACATGTTTTCTATCGGCGAAAGATCCGGAGAGCGAGCCGGCCAGGGAAGCAATTCAATCTGGTTATTGACGAAGAACCTTTGGACAATGCGTGCCACGTGTGGTCGCGCATTATCCTGTTGAAATATGGCTGTGGCCGAGCCCTGAAGGTAAGGAAGGACAACTGGCTCCAGCACCTCGGATATGTAGCGCCGGCTATTTAAAGTACCGGCAATGCGTACTAGAGGCGTGCGAGAGTAATATCCAATGCCGCCCCATACCATAATACCCGGTGCAAGACCAGTGTGGCGGTGCATAATGCAGCTGTCCAGCATCCTCTCTCCACGGTGTCTCCACACTCGAATCCGACCATCGTGGTGCTGCAGACAGAAGCGTGCCTCGTCAGTAAAGACAACGTCATTCCATTCTGCTGTCCACATCCGTCTGTCATCACACCATTGGCGACGGAGACGTCTGTGGTTCTGTGTCAGTGGTAGACGAAGCAATGGACGTCTTGCGGACAGACCGCTCTGCTGTAAACGGCGTCGAATGGTACGCGCAGACACTGGATGATGCGTTACAGACGCAATGTGCTGTGCTATGGTTCGGGATGTCACTGAGCGATCCGTCACTGCCATGCGCACAATTTGCCTATCAGCACGTGCAGTGGTGCACCGAGGTGAATGCGATCGACCACGTCGGTCCGTCGTACCCTCCTGCATCCAACGGTCACATATCCGCATTACAGTTGTTTGGTTTCGTCCAACACGACTAGCGATTTCTCTGTATGATAATCCACAATCTCGGTAAGCCACTATCCTTCCTCTGTCGAACTCGGATACTTGATCAAAAGATGTTCGCTGTTGTCTACGAGGCATAACTGATCGTCTTGTGAAACAACCACAAGGTAAACACACGTGCCGAACGTACACTCGTCGAAATCGCCAAGCTTTAAATGGCGCTATGAGGTGGCGCCACAGGCGCGCGTGATGTGCGTCTGCGCTGAAATTCTAATCAGTTGCATATCTCATCGCTGCAAACTCATGGTGTAAATTTCACTTGATTCGGATGCTTCCTTCAGGGTGTTGCATTTACGGTGGCCAGCAGTGTACATAAAATAAAATCGTCATAACTTCTGAACATTTTGCGTTAGGACGTTCGAATTTCACTGTTGGCCGCGAGGCATAATAGGAATTAGTATGCGCATGCGCACGAACCTTGTTGCTGTCGGCAGCCGGTCTCTGTGACCGAAAGGTTCTAGGCGCTTGAGTCTGGATCCACGCGACTGCTAAGGTCGCAGGTTCGAAACCTGCCTCGGGCATGGATGTGTGTGATGTCCTTAGGTTAGTTAGGTTTAAGTAGTTCTAAATTCTAGGGGACTGATAACCTCCGATGTTAATCTCATAGTGCTCAGAGCCATTTGAACCATTTTGTAGTCGGCAATTTGCATCTGAAATGGGTTCATCAATGAGCAAAATTGGCGCGTTTGGGAAACTGCGAATTCGCACTTCACGGTCGAGAAGTCTCTTCACCCTCAACAGGTGACTGTGTGGTGTGCAATGTCCAGTCACGAAATAATTGGTGCGATATTTCTTGATGGCACGTTGACTTCCGAATGGTGCGTGCAATCTTTGGAAGATGATTCTATCCCTGTTACCCAAAGTGACCCTGATTTCGACAAGATGTGGTTCACGCAAGACGAAACTCGACCCCATCGAAGCAGGAGAGTGTCTGATGTCCTGGAGGAGCGCTTTGGGGACAGCATTCTGGCTCTGGGGTACCCCCCCCCCCCCCTGGCATGGGGCCCGATTGGCCGCCATATTCTCCGGATCTGAGCACATGCGATCGTTTATGTGGGGTTACATTACCAATAAGGTGTACAGCAATAACCACAAAAGAATTACTGAGCTGAAAACAGTCATTCGGGAGGTCTTCGACAGCATCGATGTTCCGACACTTCAGTGGATCATGCAGAATTTCGTTATTCGTCTGCGCCACATCATCGCCAATGATGGCAAGCATATTGAACGTGTCATAACCTAAATCCTAATATCTGTAGTGATATTTACATGTTGAATAAAGTGTGTGCACGCCGTAGTTCGTAACTAGCTTACGTTTCCTTTCATACAGTTCAATAATTGTCACCCTGTATGAATGGCACGCAAAATTCTTGGAAGTTGGTTCATATGCGAAGGAAAGAGGGCTCGCAGGCCACGCACGTCTGACGAAAATGTCGAGCGTATCGGCGTATCGGAAGTCCACAAGACGGGCAGGCCAACGGCCTCAAACAACCATGTTTCGTGTTCTGAAACGAGATTTGCGTATGAAGCCTTAAAAGTTGCAGTTACTGCGCCAACTGCATCCCCGTGACCAGAGCAAAAGGTACAAATTTCGCATTTCAGTCCTCCGGGATACGGCAGAAGACACTTTTTTCCGAACGACTCGTCTTTTCGAACGAATCGACGCTTCAACTATCGGGTAAAGTAAAACGACACACTGTAAGAATTTGGGAGTCTCAAAATGCTGGCGTCGTCGAGCATAAAAGAGACTCATTGAAACCAGACGTGTTTTGTGCCATTTCCGTTCACATAGTTTATGGATTTTTCCTTTTTGAGGAGGAAACTGTGACGAGAATGACATACCAGCTCATCACAAAAAATTGCAAAAAATAACCTGAAATTTTTTAGAGTAAATGGAAAGCCCACTCAATGTGTGATAATATAATCCTTCTGTAACTGGAACACCCAAAAAATATTCTTTATCATATGATACTGTCCTCCCACTTGACTGAACGCTCGGAAATCTCGAAGTCCGCGCTACCTCTGGGAGGCGTAAGTCTGAACAGAATGAAACTTAAGATCCCCACAAACCGGTATAATTTCAAAGTCACTTCGATTTCACCGGAATAGGCTCACAGCGGTGTGCGCTGGAGGTGAAGTCTGTGTGCGCTCCGAAGCGATGCTGCGTCCGCAGGCAGAAGGCATTTGCTGACTGGCTGCCACGAACCAGGGTCCTTAGAAAAATAAGACTGGGCAGCAGGCGTTCTTTGTTGGTATTGGCTGATGCTGTCACATGTCTAAGGAACAGCGTCTGAACAGCGCTATGACACGTGAGCCACGTACTTATGCGATGTATTTGTGCAACATTTTAGTTTCTACCGAGCTAATGAAATGTAGACTGAAATTCTGACATTGGTAGAATGTCACCTCTACATCCAGTAACATAACCAGATTTAAACAGACACTGCAGATTTAAAAAAAGTTCAAGCATTTATCGAATCAAAAGCAGCGCAAAGTGTGGTCTGTCGTTTGGAGTTTTCTGACAAAATAAATGTTCGAAACGAGCTTGCAGTTTTCTCAGTTGGCTATGAGAACAGCTTTAACGACATCTACGTAACTCTCATTTTCATTTTGTATGTACCGCAAGTTTAAAGGACCTCTGACTAACAGGTAGACATTGTCGTTTTCACTGAAGAAATTATACAAGTGCGTTATTTGTAGAAAGCATTTGAATAAGGTAATCTGGCTAGAGAACATCCCTCAGAATACCTGGTGGCAACAGAAACTGCCTTTTATCCAAGAACGCAAGGTAGAGGATATCCGAATTTTTCCCCGTGAAGAGGTAATTTTTCTGTGCAGTACTGCGCAAAGAAATCTGACTTCCAAAATAATATCCTTTGTGATCCACAGAACCCGTTTTGACTCCTGTAACAAACTTCTGATTCGATTGGGTGAAAATATTTTGCCCAGTATTCGATTAATCCCAAGAGACACATGTGCATTTTTTATTACTTTCTTCATTGCGAGAACGTCGTACCGTTTATGACAGCTGACTTCAAACATCTTTAATTGTAATTCGACGCACATGTTTTTTATTCGAGCGTTTCTCTTCTGTAATGCCGCTACATAATTCCGTATACTAGCCTCATCTGTATCATTAGAAATAAGTTCATGTTTATTTACTTCCGCAGTGAAAGATTTTCTAAAGTCCCTATGGATCTCGCATTCGTCGAAAGGTTACTTCCCTTCTTCTGGCCGACAGCTGTAGCCGAGCGGTTCTAGGCGCTTAGTAAGGTTTAAGTAGTTCTAAGTCTAGGGGACTGATGACCTCAGATGTTAAGTCCCATAGTGCTTAGAGACATTTGAACCATTTGAACCATTGGAAAGAATGCGTTTCAGTTCTACTTGTTTACTGATGAATCAGGTTTCACAAACTGTTGTGTCTAGACAAGACAGCCTAGACACAATGAGAGGAAGCCGAAAGGCACGCGCTAAGCCAAAGCAGGGTGCGTGAGGTCTGAAACAGGATACGTAGCTTCTGGAATACTTAACTTTAATCCATCCTTTTGGTACATCTGGAGATTGTAGCGATACAAGTGAGACTCTTTAGATACATGCAATGTTACTAATGACGCCTTGCTAGGTCGTAGCAATTGACTTAGCTGAAGGCTATTCTAACTATCTGCTCGGCTAATGAGCAATGCTTAGTCCATGTAGTCCCTAGCTACGTCGTCCGTACAACTGGGGCGAGTGCTCTATCGTATATCGAGACCTGCCTTGTGGTGGCGCTCGGTCTGCGATCACACAGTGGCGACACGCGGGTCCGACATGTACTAATGGACCGCGGCCGATTTAAAGCTACCACCTAGCAAGTGTGGTGTCTGGCGGTGACACCACATTCCTCCCCCGCAAATCGGCGAACGGTCGTGTTATAAGGCTTCCGCCCGCCGTGGGGAGGACCCCATGTTGACGTATGCGATGAGGTGGGGAGCCTAACAACAGGCGAGGCTGTGCCACCCGCACCCGGCCATTCGGTCCGAGGGGATCTAGGAAACGCCTGAAAACCTAGTCCAGGGTGCACGTCAACATGCGGTGTAGGCGCCCGTAAAGAGACAGGAGGGGCCGAAGGGTCGACCTCCATTGCGTCGGGGTGATGACGCCATGTGGTCCGGAGCGGGCAAGAGTTCCATGGCGGAGGACAGCTGGTCACGGAAAGCGATCGGCGGCGCGTGACCCAGGGAGGCGCTTGGCGGCTGCAGCGAAGCGTCTAATGCGGGCGGCGCCGGCGGGAGAACAGGCGGCGGCGGCGGCGGCTGCGGCGGCGCGTCGCCATGGGGCAAAATGGAAGGCATCGTCGGTAACACCTGGGGATGAGGCGAGCCAGTAGATGGGTCCCCAGGGCGCTGACCGGACGGCACCGTCGCTGAAAGCAGACGGGGAACGGCAGAACCCGTGCGACGACAGAGGCGCAGCTGATTTAGATGCCGACGCACCTCACCAGAGGCCCCCAAAACCAAATACATCGCGCGGCCGAGGCAGCGAAGAATGCGCCCTGCGAGCCAACGCCGTGAACCTCGATAGTTGCGATAGAATACAACGTCGCCTGGAGCAAAAGCAGAAGTCTGCCGCTGCACAGGAACCTGAAGCGGCGGGTGCAGCAAAGACATCAAGGTTCGATGAGGACGACCGTGGAGCAACTCAGCCAGCGAGCGACCATCTCGGGGCTGAGAGCGATACGATGACAAAAAGAGCAACAACGCGTCCTCCCGAGAATGCGACTCTTTCAACTTCAACATCTGTGACTTGAGAGTCCGGACCAATCGTTCAGTGGCACCGTTTGACTGAGGCGAAAACGGCGCGGATGTCAGATGTTGAATACCATTGGCCTGGCAGAATGACTGAAATTCTGCAGACATGAATTGTGGGCCATTGTCGGAAACAATAGTCTGCGAAAGACCTTCAATGCAAAAGATAGCAGACAATGCTTGGATGGTGGCGGAGGACGTCGTGGAAGACATCCGGACAACAAAAGGAAAATTACTGAAGGCATCTACCAGAACCAACCATCGAGCATTCCAGAATGGACCAGCAAAATCGATGTGCAAGCGTTGCCAAGGGGAAGTGGCTTTTGGCCATGCAAAGACTTTCCGCGGCGGTGCGGATTGTTGTTCGGCACACGCCATGCAAGAAGAACACATATTCGTAATCGCAGCATCGATTCCGAACCAAGTACAGTGCTGACGAGCAAGTTGTTTCGTTCGCACTATACCCCAATGTCCTTGGTGAAGAAGCCGTAAAACAGAGGACTGTAACGAACGTGGGACCACGACTCTGGACTGATCATTATCAGAACGCAACAACAAAACACCACGTCGTACAAAAAGTCTCTCATTGTGAGCAAAAAATCGGCGAACCAACGGATCCTCGATCCGAGACTTTGACAAGGGCCATTGCGTAGCAACAAAACGCAAAACGGTAGCAAGGACAGGGTCAGCAGCTGTGGCTGTAGCTACACGACGAAAATCGATCGGAAACGATTCGACCACTTCATCGGTTTCCGAATCAATGAACATGCAAGCAAGTTCGGAAGAATCGAATGCTCTATCCGCAGCAACAGGCAAACGGGACAACGCATCGGCGTTTCCGTGCTTAGCAGTGGACCGATACAAGATATCGTAGCGGTACTGCGAGAGGAAAATAGACCAGCGAATGAATTTCTGCGCTGTATGCGGAGGTACAGGCTTGTTCGGATGAAAAAGCGACGTCAAAGGTTTGTGGTCTGTGATGATGGTAAAGTGACGACCATACAAGAAATCATGGAACTTAGTAACACCAAACACGAGAGCCAAAGCTTCTTTCTCTATCTGTGAATAATTTCGTTGCGCAGACGAGAGCAGTTTGGACGCAAAGGCAATAGGGCGATCATGCGACCCATCTTTGTGCGCAAGCACAGCACCGATCCCGAAATCCGATGCATCTACCATCAACAAAAGGGGTTTCTGGGGATCGAATGGCGTAAGGCAAGTATTAGAAAGCAACGCCGATTTCAACTGGCGAAAGGCGCGTTCGCATTCCGTCGTCCAGACGAACGGAACACCCTTACGGTGTAAGCTATGAAGCGGAGCTGAAATGGAAGAGGCATTGCGCAGAAAGCGATGATAATAGTTAATTTTACCCAACACATTCTGTAGCTGCTTCAAAGTCTGCGGCGAAGGCAAGTCTTGTATGGCACGGAGGTGCTCGGGACTCGGATGTATGCCTTGGGCATTGATTACATGTCCCAGGTATGGTAAGTCACGAGCAAAACACACACATTTGTCCTTCCGCAAGCGAAGACCATTTTGTCGCAATACCTGAAATAATGTTCGTAGGTGTGCTAAATGCTCGTCTGCTGTCTTTCCGGAGATCACAATATCGTCCAGATAGTTCGCAGCAGTAGGGACCGACGCACAAACAGTTTGTGTATATTGCTGAAACAATGCAGGGGCGGAGGCACACCCGAATGGCAGTCTTTTGAATTGGTACAAACCAAGATGCGTGTTAACCACCAAGACGCGCTGGGATTCGGCGTCCACTGGGATTTGCAAGTACGCATCTGCTAGGTCCAACTTCGAAAAGTATTTACCCGGGCACAGTTTATCAAAAAGATCTTCCGGGCGGGGTAAGGGAAAAGTTGCAATCACGAGTTGTGGATTCACTGTTGCCTTGAAGTCCACACAAAGTCTCAGTTTTCCGGAAGGTTTTGGCAAAATTACTAAGGGTGAGGCCCAGAGAGAAGCTTGCACACGTTCAATTACAGATTCTAAATCGTGTAATGTTCTTGCGACCTCATCACGCAATGCGTGAGGAACATTGCGCGCTCTGAAAAATTTAGGTTGCGCGTTGACTTTCAGTTCCATATGTGCTTCATAGTTCTGAGCGCAACCTAAGCCCAGTGCAAAAATGTCTGCAAATTCTTCACACATACGAGAAACACTGTCTGAAGGCACAGTCTGATTCACTGATAGGACGTGATTTACTATAGACATGTTAAACAACTGAAATAAATCTAAACCAAACAAATTCACTGCAGTAGAAGAACGAAGAACGTAAAATGACACAAGTTTTGTTTGTCCCTTGTATGTTGCAAGAAGAGTGCACTGTCCTAACACAGGGATATTCTGACCTGAATAACTATTTAACTGAACATTTGCGGCACGCAACGGAGGTTTGCCCAGTTGTTTGTACGTGTCGTGATTGAGCAATGAAACTGCAGCTCCGGTATCGAGCTGGAATGGTATGACCATGCCATTAAAGTCCAAATCTACAAAAAGTTTATTGTCCTGCTGACGACAAGAGCGACTGTCTCGTGCAATTTGAACCGATACAGGTACAGCATCAATTGCTAATTGACGTGATTTCCGGCGACGTCGACGCACAGTATTTGTGGGACGAACACAGTCACTGTTAGAGACAGTGGCACTCGACGAAGTGGAATTAACTACATGAATGTCCATGGGCGAAGGTCCACGAGCCTGAGTGTCCTTGGTTCGATTCCGGCGCGAAGCAAAGGGCCTGGAATTGATTGTCTGATCTGAGCTTTTTCTGGCAAACACTTTGAACATGTCCTTTCTTATTACAGAAAAAGCAAATAGCTTCGCGTGATGGGCAATTTTCACGCAAATGTCTAGTAGCACACCGCGGGCATGATTTCACTGCATTTGTATGCTGGCGTGGCACACCTGGTTTAGAGCGTGGCGGCAGCTACGCGGACGTGTGCGAGGGCAGTTTACCGGCCCGTGCAGCGCGCCCGGCGGGCCGGTTAATGTGACACACGGCTGGCGAAGTGGCAAATGAGTCCTGAGCAAAGTCAAGTGTGTCTTGTCTATCCAATATGTCTATCACTTATTGAAGGGAAGGATTGACGAGTTTCAAAATCTGTTCCCGTATGCGAACATCAGAAACGTTCTGTGCTATCGCATCACGTACCATAGTATCTGAATAAGGGAGTCCACATTCACACTCAAAAGCACAATCCCTTGTAAGGCCTTGCAATGTTGCAACCCACTCCCTATTAGTTTGACTGGCCGTACGTTTTGTACAAAAGAAAGTATACCTTTTTGCAACTACATTAACTGTTTCCTTGAAATAGGCATCTAAAGCAGACAAAATTTCTTCGTAGGACAGAGTTGCTACGTCATGTCGGGGAAATAATTTCACTATCACACGGTACGTTTGCACCCCTACACACGCCAATAAATGAGGCTGCCGCTCGTTACGTTGAATTCTGTAGGCGGCGAGATGAAATCCAAACTGGCGTGACCACTCCGTCCATGTTTCCGTAGCTGGGGCAAACGGCCTAAAAGGCGGTGCAACTGCGAGGTGTGGCTGCAGTAGCGGTGGAGCGGCGGCTGCCGCATCGTTTTGCAGTGCACGTTGACCCTGGACGAGCTGTCCAAGGGCATCCAATAACGCCTGCGTCTGCTGATTCTGCAAGCGATAAAATTCGGACAGTACATCTGGCGAAGCCATGACACAAGTAAATGGAAGCAATTAGAAAGAACAAGACCCTTTCAGTTGACTCGTCGCCAGAAATTGTTGTGTCTAGACAAGACAGCCTAGACACAATGAGAGGAAGCCGAAAGGCACGCGCTAAGCCAAAGCAGGGTGCGTGAGGTCTGAAACAGGATACGTTATGAATGCTATAAAGAAAAGTACGTAGCTTCTGGAATACTTAACTTTAATCCATCCTTTTGGTACATCTGGAGATTGTGGCGATACAAGTGAGACTCTTTAGATGCATGCAATGTTACTAATGGCGCCTTGCTAGGTCGTAGCCATTGACTTAGCTGAAGGCTATTCTAACTATCTGCTCGGCTAATGAGCAATGCTTAGTCCATGTAGTCGCTAGCTCCGTACAACTGGGGCGAGTGCTATTCCGTATCTCGAGACCTGCCTTGTGGTGGCGCTCGGTCTGCGATCACACAGTGGCGACACGCGGGTCCGACATGTACTAATGGACCGCGGCCGATTTAAAGCTACCACCTAGCAAGTGTGGTGTCTGGCAGTGACACCACACAAATCACGGTGCAGTGAATTTACGAGAAACGCATTACTGATCCGTGGACAATCCTCGCTGGCTTCGACAGGTAGAGCAACAGCGACCGTTGAATGTAAATGTATGGTGCGGAGTAATTGGCGACCATCTCATTGGTCCTCACTTCATTGACGGCACCCAAAGAGCTGAAAATTACATCGAGTTTCTACAAAATGATCTGCCAACGTTGCTCGAAAATGTCCCGCTGGAAACGTGTAGACGTATGAGGTATCAACATGACGGTGCTCCTGCACATTGTGCAATGAAGACTAGGCTGACCCTTGACAGAATGTTCGACGGGCGTTTCACAGGACGTGGCGAACGCATAAACTGGCCAGCCCGTTCTCCTGGTTTTTAAGACTTCTTTCTGTGGAGTTCGTTAAAGGAGAACATGTACCGTGATGTGCCTAAAACCCCAGAGGATAAGAAACATCGTATTGAATCAGCCTGTGTCTACATTACACCAGACGTACTCCGTCGTGTAAGACATTCATTACGCGGTAGACTGCAAATGTGTGCAGCAAATAATGGTCACCACGTTGAACATTTATTGGCCTGAAGTGCCAGGACACACTCGTTTTACATTCTGTAATTGAAAACAGAAAACAGATTTGTAAGTTTAACTACATTCTCATGTTAATGTATATATTATTCTAACAAATCAGTGCCATACAGTATTCTTCACAGAAAAAACTAATAAAAATGTTAGCATATGGACGTAACGTGCTGTTGATGAGTCTTCTGTACCTACGTTACATCACTGTTCCTTTTGTATCCCTAATTAATTCAGTTCTCTCCGATACACATGATTGAACTGCTGAGGAGTTACTGAAGCATCACCTTTACGTTACAAATTACTCTAGATGTACTCAACATTTCACAATGCAACAAACGGCATTGATTAAGCATTTGTTTCTATTTTCACTTGTGCTAAAAATCATAACAGCTTTCCATTAAAAAAAAATAAGTATGTGTTGAAAATCATACTTCCGTGGATTTCTGAATGGTTTGTATTAACCAGTTCCACCAGCCGCTCACTTTCGGATTGTGGAATTCGTTATTCAGTGTTTGTTGTGGTTTGGAAGGAGTTTCCAGTGGTAATGTTTGGTGACTCACCCTTTGATAAACTATCGTGACTATACGGAAGATGTGAAAGGGCTCCCCAATGAATCTTCTGCAATGCAATGGAAATAACCTTGCCAATATGTGGTTCGGCGTTTTGTATTTCGTTTTTAATAACATCATTTTTACATGATTGGTACAGTGTAATACGTTTATGAAGAGATCTTGAGAAGTGGAAATTGGTTATCAAAAATACATGCGATACTATTTAAAATAGACATACAGCTGTTTAAACGTTTGTAGCCAACTAAGTTACAAGAAAGGCAATTATGCTGCTTAATGTCCCCTTATAGCTAACCAACATTTGCTTGACACTGGTTAAAAAGTTATTTGGGGTAGTCGAGATAAAGGGAGTACTGCGTGCATACACCGTTCAAAAAAAAGTATAAAATTTTTGAAAGTACTTGGAGAAGATAAAAAAACCTTTTTTACGTGACAATAATGTCACAGGAGCACAATTTCCGCGATATGGTTCCATGGAGCAGCTGAAGCTTGAGACGTTAGGAGACAGAGTTCTAACGTTATAGATAAAAGACTTATAGATGAAAGATTTTTTTGCGAGGAGAAACGGATGCACCTGGTTGCATCTATAATGCAGGCGTCTATCAAGTGACCTGTGACTGCTGCAAATTGTATATAGGCGAAATGGGAAGCACTGTTAAAGAACGCATTAAGGAACACAAACGGCACACGCGGTTAAAAGAAAGTGTAAAATCGGGATCAGCGGATCATCATGAGAACTGTGGCTCTGCCATCGATTTCAATAAGCTACATTTGCTGGCTAAGGAAACCAACATTTATAGAAAAAACGTCCGAGAAGCAGTTGAAATTCCCAAGATTGCAAGTAATTTCAATAGAGAGGACGGCTATAGCCTTCCGGCATCGTGGCTCCTCGCCGTCAAGGAAGTGAATATGCGGCCGCGGTGTGCGAGAAACACAATGCGCTGCAAGTCACCTCAGCGGACAATGATATTTTGGTAAACATTCCCCCTCTCTTGGTCTGTCCGTTTCGAATCTAACCAATGATGACGGCCAAACAATAGCAGTAGGAGGAATTTCAACCAATAACCCTTTCCAGCGTAAGTGTGGAACAGTTCCATTCTATCCAACGACGATGGGCCACCAGTAGTATCCACATGTTTAGCCAATCACGCCCCTTCTTCTGCATCAGTGCGAGACTATGGTAGCCACAAGAATTTTAACCAATGCTGCTACGTCTCCAGCACAAACGCGGGAAAACTCATCTTTATAAGAGAACACGCCACTGGTCTCTGACAGTGTTCTAGCAATAGTGGACACCGGAACATCCTGAAGAAGATCCCAGCAGAGTGGTCGAAACGTCGATTATTTTAGAGCAAATATGACGCGGCTTAATACCACAGAAGACTTTAACTTTTGTTTTATATATGTTGCTAAAAATGTTGCCTATTTACATTATTGCATAACTGGCATCTGTGTGCTAATTATTTCTCCAACACGCTCAAAATAATCGGGTGTTTCGCGAATAATGGCTGTAGCTTCGGCCAAGTTCGCAGTCAGCTCTTCTGGATTGCCTAGCAGTGTCTCATACACCAAAAATTTTACATATAGAGAGAGAACTTGCACTGCAGATATTGCGGAAATGGAAGGTGATATTGATATGCGGTTTTCACAGAATGGATTGCTAGTCAGTGGTCTGTACTGCTAGCCAATCAACGAATTGCAATAGTACTTAGAAAGCATATTTTTTGTGAAAACATACACTTTTTTAAATGGAACATTGCCTATTGACATTAAGAAACTAAAAGTAGGGTGTATTAGAATGTCAATGGTGTTTGTTGTAGGATTCTAGTGCGAGTCGTTTACGAGATATATTTTGAAAAGTTCCTACACCGACGCTTGTACAATGCCTGTTGTAGTACACATAAAGAACAACACAAGTCCACACACTAGTTATGTGGAGTGTGACCGGTAACGAGACAATTGACCATCAGAGGTTGTGTTCAAAATGACCACCGGCAGTGGCAATACACGCATTTCAGAGGAGATGTCCGAGCAGGCTGCAGTAGTACGTCGTTGCACATCATCGGGTGTAGCTGTAGACACGTCTTTCAGCTTTACCCACAGAAATAACTCTACTGTCGCCAAATCCTGGGAACTGGGCGGTCAAGGTACATGTCTTCTGCATCAAATTAACGATTTGGATGCAACCATGTTGATACCACAGGCTTCTTCTAGTCTGAAGAGGAACGTTTTGTACCATCCGTGCGATACTTGTGCATGTTCAGTGTCCTGTCTACGAAACATGGGCCTATCAGCTGATGGTTCACTACGCCACACCACACGTTTACACTCCATGGACGCTGACGTTACACCTGACAAAGCAAACGGGGATTGTCAACAGACCAATATTGCATGTTTCGGCAGTTTACTTGCCTATGATTGGTAAATGTGGCCTCATCGCCAAACAAGATACATGATACATCTAGAGAATCCTGTCTTAATAGCCATGTACAGAAGTTAACAGGATTATCCTAATCGTTTCGTCGCAGCTGCTGTTGGAGAGAGATATGATAGGAATATAACCTACGTCGATGGAGAATGCGTAGGATTCTTGCCTGACTCATGCCAATTCCTCGTGCGATTGTGAGGGAGCTAACGTGCAGATCAACTGCATCAGTAGCAAGAACATTTATTTCTGCCTCTTCTGTCGTCACATCTTTGCTTGTATTACGTTGATGGGTGTTACATTACCACTTTCACGTAACAAGCTGAAGAGGTTGATAAATAATTTCCGAGATGGTTGACGCCTTTTGGAATACCTATCCGCATACATTGTACCAGAACCAACTTGATTCTTTCTACACTCTCCATACACGATACGCTTGACGGCTTTTTCTGCATTCGTAAGTCCCTTCGTCCACACGCGACCTACCGCCTGGACTGTCACACGCTAACTGACTAGCAAGTCGCACTGCACTGGAGTTACACACAAGCACACTGTAGACAAACATAACAACATCGTACCTATCAGGCAGGCAGGTTCAGTGGCAGAAACAAGTGTTGGAGTGGAAACTTTTCAAAACGCGATATTTCGTAAACGACTCGCACTAGAATCCTGCTACGCACTCCACTGACATTCTAATTTACTCTACTTCTATTCTGTTAATGTCAACAGGCGTAGTTCCGTTTAAAAGTGTATGTTTGCACAAAAATACACTTTCTAAGTATTGTCACAATCTGTTGATTGGTTAACAATACGAGCCACTGGTTGTCAGTCCATTATGTGAAAATAACACATCAATAGTACTTTCCATTTCCGCAATATTTGCGGATGTGCTGTTGATGTGCGATTTTCGCAGAATGGACTGATAGTATACGACGATTCTTATTAAAGTTTAAAAACCCCTGAAGCCACCTAGATGTCGCCGAGGCAAGTGATTTAACACTAGGCAAATTGGGCCACAGGTGTCGGGAAATATCTCGGACGTGGACGCTGAACATGTGACGTCACCAGATGACGTATTTCGGCGCACGTGCAGCGGTTGAGCCTATTGGTCTCTCCCACCTGGTCCTCCCAACGCAACTCAAGTGACCACATCGCTGTGGCTCTAGGCCAACGTGTGCGACTTCATCGCGTGGGGCTCAGCGTTCGATTCTTGCGTCTGGCAGGCACCATTTTTTTTCCTTTGCATTGCATAGACAATTGTGTGTTTACTCTGAGGTAATATTTTATTTACCAGTCTCACGGCCCCCGATGGTTTGTTTCAAAGTACAGTACAACAAAAACCAACCGTACGAAGCACGTCAAATGGTGAAGTCAGATGTTCAACATTTGTCATCCACTTTCGTGGTATTTCCCGACATTTGCGGCCACATTACATTAAATTACTCGTCTCAGCGTCATCTACGTCGCTTCGGGGTCTTTTAAACGTTAATAAGAATCATCCTGTGTATATTTCCAGAAAGTTTCCAGATATCGAACCGAGGTTTTGCGCAAGTGACGGTATGATGGGGGACACGTAATAGTTTTCAATGATAATGCTCTGAACCGTGGATCAACCGAGATATGAAACTCTAGAATTTTCCAAAGCTATTAAAAACTATGGTAAAATTGAGATAATTAACTAAAAAATCTGAGTTTTTTCTAAACATGAAGTTTAAAATGTAACAACTCATTCATGTTTTCATAAATTAAATAAGCTTTAGAGTTTCGTACGCCTGTAATTATGGTTTCTATGCTGTGCAAAATTCATCGAAGAATCCCGCTTACTTATGAAAAAAAGTGTAACTATGGTAACAAATGCACTCAATAGTAAGTGAAAAAATGATGAAATTTCAGATTAAAAAATTATTTTGTTATGTTTTTGAACTTACACTGCTATGAGTGTGAACCCTGAATCCTTCCTGGTCATAACTGAGAATGGATGGAAGGATAAAGGAGGACGCAATGATACTGACAGGATCGATTACTATATCGTACGTAACACTCACTGCTCTGAGCCGTACACCAACTTATTGTTAGATTTTACCATCCACGAACTCATATTAATTGCTTTTTTCTCTTTACAGGGTTTCTTGGGAGCTCTCCTGGAAGCTGTGAACACGGACGGAGTTCCAGTGATCGGGTACACAACGTGGTCTCTCATGGACAACCTGGAATGGAATTTAGGATTCACATAAGTAAACCTTATACTTGCATGCACCGAATAATTTTGACCATTGGACACTGTCTGTTCCATCTGATCTAACAATCTTCCCTTGGCCTATTGTCTGAATCGAAAGAAAGTCTCTCGTAAAAATAGATGTATATTTTTGTCAAGTGTGTCGTTCGCTTATTTGGGAAATAACAGTTACATTTATTTCACGATGTTCAACTATTATTATTATCTAATATCTATCTATGATTATTATGATATCTATCAGGAACACAAGACCCTACCTGTAAAATAGATGCTTGCTAGCGGTAACGGAAAAGGTGGCACATATGACGACATTTGTACATTCTCGTTAATGACGTCCGACGTATTCTGGAAACTAAGAAAATTTTAAAAATGGAGCAAGAAGCTTTGGTACTTCGCTGTTGGGAAGGCTAGTTTTCACAGTTCAAAGTCCGTTAGGACATCTGTATTTTGCCACGAATGTTTAAAACTTGATACGTCAATAATATTTATCAGATATTCCCAAGAAATGTTTGGGGAAAGTTTTTACTTCTGTTATCCTATAATCCGAGGTTTCGCTACTGACTATGACCTACCCTGTACACGAATTTTGCCCTTGGTCGGCTCTTGCTGCTCCTGTCAGGCTGGCGTCCCCTTCAGCTGGGCGCCCCAAGCCGATGCCTGTGCCTTAAAGTGTCCCTGATCTCTAGGAAGATTTGCTACTAATGGACACACAGAACGTAGTAACTTTACTGTGGGCTTATCCAAAGACACAGGAGTCGTTTCTCGTATATGACAGGATATATGTAACTTTGTCTTAGTAAAAACATTAGATTGCAAGCTCTGACATTTTGGAGATGATGATGTTGCCTATGAGAAAGTGCTAACAAAAAATTACCCCCCAAGAACCATGGACCTTGCCGTTGGTGGGGAGGCTTCATGCCTCAGCGATACAGATAGCCGTACCGTAGATGCAACCACAACGGAGGGGTATCTGTTGAGAGGCCAGACAAACGTGTGGTTCCTGAAGAGGGGCAGCAGCCTTTTCAGTAGTTGCAGGGGCAACAGTCTGAATGATTGACTGATCTGGCCTTGTAACACTAACCAAAACGGCCTTGCTGTGCTGGTACTGCGAACGGCTGAAAGCAAGGGGAAACTACTGCCGTAATTTTTCCCGAGGGCATGCAGCTTTACTGTATGGTTAAATGATGATGGCGTCCTCTTGGGTGAAATATTCCGGAGGTAAAATATTCCCCATTCGGAGCTCCGGGCGGGGACTACTCAGGAGGACGTCGTTATCAGGAGAAAGAAAACTGGCGTTCCACGGATCGGAGCGTGGAATGTCAGATCCCTTAATCGGGCAGGTAGGTTAGAAAATTTAAAAAGGGATATGGATAGGTTAAAGTTAGATATAGCGGGAATTAGTGAAGTTCGGTGGCAGGAGGAACAAGACTTTTGGTCAGGTGACTACAGGGTTATAAATACAAATTCAAATAGGGGTAATGTAGGAGTAGGTTTAATAATGAATAAAAAAATAGGAGTGCGGGTAAGCTACTACAAACAGCATAGTGAACGCATTATTGTGGCCAAGATAGACACGAAGCCCATGCCTACTACAGTAGTACAAGTTTATATGCCAACTAGCTCTGCAGATGACGAAGAAATTGAAGAAATGTATGTTGAAATAAAAGAAATTATTCAGATAGTGAAGGGAGGCGAAAATTTAATAGTCATGGTTGACTGGAATTCGGTAATAGGAAAAGGGAGAGAAGGAAACGTAGTAGGGGAATATGGATTGGGGCTAAGAAATGAAAGAGGAAGCTGTCTGGTAGAATTTTGCACAGAGCACAACCTAATCATAGCTAACACATGGTTCAAGACTCATAAAAGAAGGTTGTATATATGAAAGAAGCCTGGAGATACTGACAGGTTTCAGATTGATTATATAATGGTAAGACAGAGATTTAGGAACCAGGTTTTAAATGGTAAGACATTTCCAGGGGCAGATGTGGACTCTGACCACAATCTATTGGTTATGACCTGTAGATTAAAACTGAAGAAACTGCAAAAAAGTGGGAATTTGAGGAGATGGGACCTGGATAAAATGAAAGAACCAGAGGTTGTAGAGAGTTTCAGGAAGAGCATAAAGGAACAATTGACAAGAATGGGGGAAAGAAATACAGTAGAAGAAGAAAGGGTAGCTTTGAGGGATGAAGTGGTGAAGGCAGCAGAGGATCAAGTAGGTAAAAAGACGAGGGCTAGTAGAAATCCTTGGGTGACAGAAGAAATACTGACTTTAATTGATGAAAGGAGCAAATATAAAAATGCAGTAAACGAAGCACGCAAAAAGGAATACAAACGTCTCAAAAATGAGATCGACAGGAAGTGCAAAATGGCTAAGCAGGGATGGCTAGAGGACAAATGTAAAGATGTAGAGGCTTACCTCACTGGGGGTACGATAGATACTGCCTACAGGAAAATTAAAGAGACCTTTGGAGAAAAGAGAACCATTTGTATGAATATCAAGGGCTCAGATGGAAACCCAGTTCTAAGCAAGGAAGGGAAAGCAGAAAGGTAGAAGGAGTATATAGAGGGACTATAAAAGGGCGATGTTCTTAGGGACAATATTATGGAAATGGAAGAGGATGTAGATGAAGATGAAATGGGAGATATGATACTGCGTGAAGAATTTGATAGAGCACTGAAAGACCTAAGTCAAAACAAGGCCCCGGGAGTAGACAACATTCCATTAGAACTACTGACAGCCTTGGGAGAGCCAGTCCTGATAAAACTCTACCATCTGGTGAGCAAAATGTATGAGACAGGCGAAACACCCTCAGACTTCAAGAAGAATATAATAATTCCAATCCCAAAGAAAGCAGGTGTTGACAGATGTGAAAATTACCGAACTATCAGTTTAATAAGTAACGGCTGCAAAATACTAACGCGAATTCTGTACAGACGAATGGAAAAACTGGTAGAAGCCGACCTCGGGGAAGATAAGTTTGGATTCCGTAGAAATATGGGAACACGTGAGGGAAGACTGACCCTACGACTTATCTTAGAAGGTAGATTAAGAAAAGGCAAACCTACGTTTCTAGCATTTGTAGACTTAGAGATAGCTTTTGACAATGTTGACTGGGATAATCTCTTTCAAATTCTAAAGGTGGCAGGGGTAAAATACAGGGAGCGATAAGCTATTTACAATCTGTACGGAAACCAGATGGCAGTTATAAGAGTCGAGGGACATGAAAGGGAAGCAGTGGTTGGGAAGGGAGTGAGAAAGGGTTGTAGCCTCTCCCCGATGTTATTCAATCTCTATATTGAGCAAGCAGTAAAGGAAACAAAAGAAAAATTTGGAGTAGGTATTAAAATCCATGGAGAAGAAATAAAAACCTTGAGGTTCGCCGATGACATTGTAATTCTGTCAGAGATAGTAAAGGACTTGGAAGAGCAGTTGAACGGAATGGACAGTGTCTTGAAGGGAGAATATAAGATGACATCAACAAAAGCAAAACGAGAATAATGAAATGTAGTCGAATTAAGTCGGGCGATGCTGAGGGAATTAGATTAGGAAATGAGACACTTAAAATAGTAAAGGAGTTTTGCTATTTGGGGAGAAAAGTAACTGATGATGGTCGAAGTAGAGAGGATATAAAATGTAGACTGGCAATAGCAAGGAAAGCGCTTCTGAAGAAGAGAAATTTGTTTACATCGAGTATAGATTTAAATGTCAGGAAGTCGTTTCTGAAAGTATTTGTACGGAGTGTAGCCATGTAAGGAAGTGAAACATGGACGATAAATAGTATGGACAAGAAGAGAATAGAAGCTTTCGAAATGTGGTGCTACAGAAGAATGCTGAAGATTAGATGGGTAGATCATAAAACTAATGAGGAGGTACTGAATAGGATTGGGGAGAAGAGAAGTTTGTGGCACAACTTGCCTAGAAGAAGGGATCGGTTGGTAGGACATGGTCTGAGGCATCAAGGGATCACCAATTTAGTATTGGAGGGCAGCGAGGAGGGTAAAAATCGTAGAGGGAGACCAAGAGATGAATACACTAAGCAGATTCAGAAGGATGTAGGCTGTAGTAAGTACTGGGAGATGAAGAAGCTTGCACAGGATAGAGTAGCATGGAGAGCTGCATCAAACCAGTCTCAGGACTGAAGACCACAACAACAACAACAGTTGGACATTACAACACCGAGGTGCAAAAAGTAGCGGCTAACGCTTGACATTAAGTTCTGGACTTCACGAAAAGCTAAAAACGATCCACCGTATTGTCAAAATGATCGAGTCTCGACAGTTGGAAGTGGTATGAAGTAGACTCCATAGCTGAAAACGGAGAATGATAATGCCTGCAACATCGTCAAATCCAGCGCAGCTGGAATCTTGCCAGAACAGATGGTCTCCCCTCCGAATTTCACTGCACATATTGCGCTATCATCGGCTACGCCGTCACAGATGTCGTCAGTGATGTAATCGGCGCTACAGAGGGATATATTTCTCATCCCAAGGTAGAAAGGCACGCTGCGCAAAGTAGAACACTACAAACCGGTCACGCTATTAATCATTGATTACGAAATAGTAGTGATATGCGTTGCCAGCAAAATTAAACCGATGATGGAGAAGATAATAAGTCAACAACAAATCTGAGCCCCAGCCACCAGGATCATCTTCGAGGCCATAGCCGAGTACAGAGAGGTGACCTGTCAAACCGGCAACCGTGTCGATGGACTTCCAGAAGCCGGGTGACCGTGTAAGCCACAACTTTGTGTGCAAAGCTCTCGAAAAAACTTCGGACTCGGAGGAATGTTTCCTACGACTTATAAAGAATATCCGAACAAGCGCCATGTCCAAAGCGACAATAAATGGCGAAAGTAGAACGACGATACCGATCCAGAGATCAGTGACACAAGGCAGCCCGCTTTCTATGTCACTGTACATCATAGCACTGGACCCAATTCTGCATCACAGCCACAGCAACAGCAGCGGAATCACGCTGCTGGGCAAAACTGCAGACGACATGGGCTTCTATATACGAGAAAAAGGCAGATAAAGGATAGAAGAAGCTCTGCAAACATTCGAACAGGCAGCAGAGGCAAAATTAAATCCGAGGAATGTGGTTCTGCTACTGATCGGGAACAAAATACTAACAGAAAACTGCAGATGGTGCATGGTAGTAGAAACGCAGAAGTGTTCATGACTAACTGAAATCCGGTTTCACAGGACGGAGCGCATCAGATTGTGGAAAGGAGCCAAGGTCAATTACTGTTAGTTATTCAAGAACACACGCCGGCCGGAGTGGCAGAGCGGTTCTAGGCGCTAGAGTCTGGAACCGCGCGACCGCTACGGTCGCAGGTTCGAATCCTGCCTCGGGCATGGATGTGTGTGATGTCCTTAGGTTCGTTAGGTTTAAGTAGTTCTAAGTTCTAGGCGACTGATGACCACAGCAGTTAAGTCCCATAGTGCTCAGAGCCATTTGAACCATTCGAACCAAGAATACACAACTTTATTCCTCAAACCAATGGACAGTTTTCTCTTTCAAACAACAAAGATCAATTCACGCCTGAGGGCCCGAGTAACTTCTCCAGAATAAATTTAAATGATTCCTTTTAAAACACCAGGATTTAGAGTTACGGATGAAGGCCTCTAGTAAAATTGCAATATCTTCTCGGCTAAAGGCCGAAATAATATTTCAGATCAGAAAAGGAATTTCTTTAAAAGCCAAGCATTAACAAATTTACATCTACATCTACATTTATACTCCGCAAGCCACCCAACGGTGTGTGGCGGAGGGCTCTTTACGTGCCACTGTCATTACCTCCATTTCCTGTTCGAGTCGCGTATGGTTCGCGGGAAGAACGACTGCCGGAAAGCCTCCGTGCGCGCTCGAATCTCTCTAATTTTACATTCGTGATCTCTTCGGGAAGTATAAGTAGGGGGAAGCAATATATTCGAGACCTCATCCAAAAACACACCCTCCCGAAACCTGGACAGGAAGCTACACCGCGATGCAGAGCGCCTCTCTTGCAGAGTCTGCCACTTGAGTTTGCTAAACATCTCCGTAACGCTATCACGCTTACCTAATAACCCTGTGACGAAACGCGCCGCTCTTCTTTGGATCTTCTCTATCTCCTCTGTCAACCTGACCTGTTACGGATCACACACTGATGAGCAATACTCAAGTATAGGTCGAACGAGTGTTTTGTAAGCCACCTCCTTTGTTGATGGACTACATTTTCTGAGAACTCTCCCAATGAATCTCAACCTGGTACCCTCCTTACCAACAATTAATTTTATATGATCTTTCCACTTCAAATCGTTCCGTATGCATACTCCCAGATACTTTACCGAAGTAACTGCTACTAGTGTTTGTTCCGCTATCATATAATCATACAGTAAAGGATCCTTCTTTCTATGTATTCGCAATACATTACATTTGTCTATGTTAAGTGTCAGTTGCCACTCCCTGCACCAAGTGCCTATCCGCTGCATGTCTTCCAGCATTTCGCTGCAATTTTCTAATGCTGCAACTTCTCTGTATACTACAGCATCATCCGCGAAAAGCTTCATGGAACTTCCGACACTATCTACTACTAGATCATACATATTGTGAAAAGCAATGGTCCCATAACACTCCCCTGTGGCACGCCAGAGGTTACTTTAACGTCAGTAGACGTCTCTCCATTGAGAGCAACATGCTGTGTTCTGTTTGCTAAAAACTCTCCAATCCAGCCACGCAGCTGGTCTGATTTTCGGTAGGCTCTTACTTTGTTTATCAGGCGACAGTGCGGAACTGTATCGAACGCCTTCCGGAAGTGAAGGAAAATGGCATCTACCTGGGAGTCTGTATCTAATATTTTCTAGGCCTCATGAACAAATAAAGCGAGTTGGGTCTCACACGATCGCTGTTTCCGGAATCCGTGTTGATTCCTACAGAGTAGATTCTGGGTTTCCAGGTATGACATGACATGCGAGCAAAAAATTCTACAACAGACCGATGTCAGAGATATAGGTTTATAGTCTTACGCCTCTGCTCGACGACCCTTCTTGAAAACTGGAACTACCTGCGCTCTTCTCCAATCATTTGGAACCTTCCGTTCCTCTAGAGACTTGCGGTAGACTGCCGTTAGAAGAGGGGTCAAGTTCTTTCGCGTACTCTGGGTAGAATAGAATTTGTATCCCGTCAGGTCCAGTGGACGTTCCTCTGTTGAGTGATTTCAGTTGTTTTTCTATTCCTTGGACACTTATTTCGATGTCAGCCATTTTTTCGTTCGTGCGAGGATTTAGAGAAGGAACTGCAGTGCGGTCTTCCTCTGTGAAACAGTTTTGGAAAAAGGTGTTTAGTATTTCAGCTTTATGCGTGTCATCCTCTGTTTCAATGCCAATGCAATTTCGGCTAAAGGCCATAGTAAGAGAAATTCCAATTTTTTTAGATAATAAATGAGAGGCTTTAAGGATAAGCTTTTACACAGTACAACAGAAAAACGTCTTAAGAAAACATGAAGCATCTTGTCGGCTGAAGGCCCAAATAATTACTCAAGAATAATTAAAGACAACTTTAAGATAAACATTTAGTACAGAACACGGCTGAAGGCCGTTTCAAGAATCCAAGATAATTAAAGAGAAACCTTCGGACAAGTATTTACATATTAAGGCCACAGATTCAGAAAGAAACGCGGCCGAAGGCCTAAATACAGAGCAACAAGAATTTTAAATAATACACGACTGAAGGCCTAAGCTTAAAATAGTTGTCATGAAGTTCGGCTGAAGGCCATATACTAAACATAAAACAGACAATATTAATACACAGCTGAAGGCCTGGCACCGTACCTGCGACCAAATAAAATGACAATCACAAACAACAAGCGGTGGTGCTCTCGAGTGTTCCAAGGGTCGGCCTGGGGAGGAAACTCTAAGCACAGTTTAGGTGAGACAGGCAGTCAAGCGTAACACTAAACAATCGCGTGGCAGCACGAGCAAGGGACGGCTGAAGAAACAACCAACAGCCTAATCAATTCCCTTCCACCCTATACGCTCGCTGCTCTATTTCAACCGACCGACTGACTACTCCAGAACGCAGACAGCGGTCGGCGACCAAATACACGCCGTCCGATGAGACGACCGACCGAACGACCGATCCAGGAAGTTACGTGTGTCGGCAACGGTGGGGCGAGTCTCGACTGTCCGAAGCTGACTGCAGCTCCAACCCGACTCAACTCCATGTCCGTTCGGAATTCGGAGACACGGCGACCCGGGCTCAATGGCTTGGACCTACCCATGCAGAGGGAACACTTGCCCATTGGGCACCTGACATCTCCGCACCAGGAAGGAACCCACCCACGTCCGGCACGATAACCAAGTGACGAGGCCCAGAAACAGTCAAATGACCAAATACACGTCGCCCGATGAGACGACCAACCGAACGACCAACCAGCGGTCGTCCCGCTCCAATCTCCTTCCGTCGCACGGTTCATGTGTGCCGCCAGCGGTCGGCAAGTTCACCTCACAGGCGCTCCGTCCCGACTGCTGCTCCATCCCCGAATTAACTGCTGCTGCGCCCCGACTGAGCTCCCAACTGAACTGTAGACACACGAAGACCGGAAACACTAGCAGTCGCTCCAGAGATATTACGACGGTGCACTTATTGATAAGCGCTGCTGCTGCCACTCACGCGCAAGCAAACCAGCAACCTAGTGATGCCAGTAAATCGAATCAAAAGAAAAAACGAGGCGCCATAAAAACAAGATGACTAGCAATAAACAGCATGAGCGCGAGCCGCACACGGGTCAGTAACTTATGTGTGTCTGTAGAATATGGCTGCTCATAATTATAAAGTGGTACAATAAACGACAAGAGGACTAGCGAGAACCAATGCGAACGGAGAATTGATTTCCTGTAGAAGGCAAAGCTAATAAATGAACGGTTCCTGTCAAAAGTGTGCCGGCCGGTGTGGCCGAGCGGTTCTAGACGCTTGAGTCTGGAACCACGCGACCGCTATGGTCACAGGTTCGAATCCTGCCTCGGGAATGGATGTGTGTGATGTCCTTAGGTTAGATAGGTTTAAGTAGTTCTAAGGGGACTGATGACCTCAGATGTTAAGTCCCATAGTGCTCAGAGCCATTTGAACCATACTTTTTTCTTGTGGCAAAAGTGTAGTTTCTAGTACAATTATGTAGTTGACCGAAAGAAATTTCGAGAGCCATAAAAGAGGCAGTCCACTAACTTCTATGGCGGCACGAAAATTTTCAAAGTGCAACACACGACGTGCGCACTAGGCGTACATGAAAGAGGAGCGGGTCTCTTCGACCTACAGCGGAAATGTGCTGCGCTGTTGCTTCACCGTCTGAGTGCCACGGGCGAAGAGAATCCTAGTATCATCACAGACGGCAAGCTAAATGCGTACGCTCCAGGATCCCAAATAGCGCTTCGAAACGTAGCGAATATACAAATTGAGGTATCTAAGGGAGTATTTCCTTCGCAAATTCTACGTCTTAGAGAGAGCCACCGACCGGTGTACAAGGGCGACGGAGATGCTCTACACAGAATTAAGAAGAGAAGCGGGTCACAATGGAATAGAAGGGAAGAAACCAGATGGAGAATGGAAGCTAGCGTGGCAAAACCTGAAGGAAGCCGGTCGCTGTGGCCGAGCGGTTCTAGTCACTTCAGTCCGGAACAACGCTACTGCTACGGTCGCAGGTTCGAATCCTGCCTCGGGAATGGATGTGTTTGATGTTCTTAGGTTAGTTAGGTTTAAGTAGTTCTAAGTCTAGGGGACTGATGACCTCAGATGTTAAGTCCCATAGTGCTTAGAGCCATTTGAACCATCTGAACCTGAAGGAATACGCCCTCACTCAGCAGGTAGAACCGACGTGGTACAACGTCATCAACAACATAGCGCCGACCAAACGCCAAACTTGTATCCAAAAATCTGAGGCCGTTCGAAAAAATGTCACACCCGCGACAGAGCACCGATTCCAGTGTGGAGACGCGGCGACGACGTGGAAAACATGCTGAGAATAGTGGCAGTGGTAAACAGAACCGTCCCAGAGAACACAAACAGTGAGATAGAACACCTTTTCCGCGGCAAACTGCACAGTCGGTAATAGAACTGACACTCACAGGTGAAATAGAATACCTCTCGTACCTATGGGAGGAGCGTAGAAAGGCCACGTTTTCCAGACGTTACAGGGAAGATCTAGCGAACCCCTCGGATATCCCTGGAGACGGTCCTCAGAAAAGCCATCCCGCCCCTGCCGGCTAAGGCAGCGGCCACCCCCGCCTCCTCCTACTGACGCTGATGGTAGCAAATAATGGTCTCAAACTAAGGACCCAACCAAACAGGTTTAGAGGACTCTCGTAATAAAACTCAGAGGATGATAAAATACAAGACAAAAACTTAAGCATCCAGAATACAAGCAAAACGAACTCTTAGCACAAAGTAAAAGTAAGCAAATACAAAACGAAAATTTGAAAGGAAAAACTGAAATAAAATGTAATCCCAATTTTATTTTACTTCGTTTAAGTGCAGCTTACCGCCATGTGCAGGACTCGGGTTCGACTCGTGCTACTGCCACGGATTTTTCCTTGATGGGGAAGGCTGGAATGGAATAATACACCTTGTGAGGCCAGTCGAGGAGCTGCTTGGTCGAGTAGTGGCGGCTCCAGGTTACGGAAACTGACAACGTCCGGGAACCGATGTGCTGAGCCCACGGGCCTCCGCACCACATCCAGCGACACCATTGGCGGAGGGAGGATCAGACGGCGATCGCTCGGTACAGATCGGCCCTTTGCGGCCAGTGGACGGAGTTTACGTCGCGTACTGTCGCATCTACTTAGTTCAGGCCTGCAGATTTCAAATGCAGACTGCTGTTGTGCCTATCCGTGTCAGAGACATCAATGGACTGCACTCACGTATTGGCTTTCTCCACGTCGCAACCGGTGCCCATATCGAGAAACTGTAATGTGAGTTCAAAACTGGCAGGGGTGCGCTATCTACTGGTATGTGTTTATTTTCTGTACGTCTTGCAGTTTTCGTACAGTCGTCTTCTGAAAACCCGGCAGTACTCGTGAATAAACCTGCATACTGCTCAGGAGAGCGGGATTCATATCAGGTACATAGATCAGAGCGTGTATAAAGAATGGCAGTAGGAATGGTACATAAACATTTGCCTAGGTTAGAGTCAAACAAAAATATGTGGCAAAAAACTCATACGAATATATACATACAGGGTGAATCACAAACTATTGCCACCAAGAATAACTCCGGAAGTATGATAGTAGCTGAAAAGTTTGTCCGACAAAAGTTGCATGGTACAACGGGGGCCATTATATGCTACGTGGGATCGCTTCAGAGATATGAAGTTCAACTTCGTTTTTTTATATGGGACATTATAGTTTGGGACTTCTTTTCTGGCAGTGGCTATCGAGACGAATCCAATGATGTGTAACAGTAAGGTATTTGAAGGTCAACGAAGGTCACAAAGGTGGCATGAACGTCATTTATAGAAGTTTTTGAAGCGATGAACACTTGTATCAGTGCACTGGTGCAATTTTCCTATCATGGATTGAGTGGTATTCCGTATCACATCTCTGCAAATGGACGTTCATGTCACCTTTTTGACGTTCGTTGCCCTTCAAAGACCTCACTACACATCACTGGATTCGTCTCGATAGCCGCTCTCAGAAAATTAGTACCAAACTATAGCATCCCACTTAAAAAAAAAAAAAAAAAAAATTACCCTCATATATCTGACGCGACCCGACCTAGTAACAAAAAACCAATGTCATATTATGGCTCCAGTTGTAC
Organism: Schistocerca serialis cubense; assembly: GCF_023864345.2. Taxonomy (NCBI): domain Eukaryota; kingdom Metazoa; phylum Arthropoda; class Insecta; order Orthoptera; family Acrididae; genus Schistocerca; species Schistocerca serialis. Next base: position 598,661,713 of record NC_064644.1, on the reverse strand, counting down.
CACGCAACATTTTTCCCACAAACTTTTCAGCTACTGTCATAGTTTCGGAGTATGGAAAAAATTGGAAATCTGTGCTAAGTTCTATGGGACCAAACTGCCGAGGTCATCGGTCCCTAGACTTACTCACTACTTAATATAATTTGAACTAACTTACGCTAAGGACAACACACACACCCATGCCCGAGGGAGGACTCGAACCTCCGACGGGGGGAGCCGCGCGAACCGTGCAAGGTGCCCAAGACCGCACGGCTACTCCGCTCCGCTGAAGAGTTTATGAAGATATAATAAGGCTAACAATAGACATGTGTGTTGACAGTCTTACTGTACATATGGTTTATTTCTCTCTCTCTCTCTCTCTCTCTCTCTCTCTCTGTGTGTGTGTGTGTGTGTGTGTGTGTGTGTGTGTATGTGTGTGTATGTATCTCGTATTAAAAGCGCATGTCGCATAATACTGTAATATTTTTACACAGGGTAAAGCTCGGAGTGTACGAGATGGATTTCAGCAGTCCAAACAGAACCCCCAAGGATTCGGCCGCCTTCATAGCAGAAGTCTACGGAAGCGGGCAGCTTCCAGAACAGTACATTTGGTAGAAAGCGCCCATGGATTGGTATAAGAGTGAAATGAGTTGTAAGCGAAATTTGACTCTAAATTCTGTTGAAAGACTGAGGTAGTTTTTTAATATAAAACAGCATAAATAAACTAATTAGAAGAAATACAAATGCTTTATTTCTATCCTTGTTATCAGAGACACTTCAGTCATTGTTACACTGTCACGCAGATATGTATATTGAACTAACTGACTCCACAATGTATATAATTAATGGGGCGTAAGAAGACCTTAGAACTGTCACACTAAGTCAAGAAAATGGTACACACAACTCAGTTGCTACAGTACTCTTCAGAACGGTGTTCATATATTCCTCCATAACTGATGAGTGAGAGTGATATACATTTTTCTGTTCCACAGGTGACCATAACAACGTACGCATCTGAACGCATCTGAACGTATATGTTCTCGAGTCCAGAGTGGCATTAATACTATTGACTGGAGTTATGAGGACTTTCAAATTGCTTACGTATTAAGGAAGTACAATTTAAACACTTAGCCAGCCTTACCTCTCAATTTAATTTTCAACATCCTACCGTCACGTTAATTTCGTTTCCAGTTCTTACATCTCCGTACTTCACACTTTTTGTGTACACACAGAGCTGTGATCGAGAAAAACTCTATCAACATCCTTATCGTAAAAGTTACGTCAATATTTGATACAAGCAGACACATGTCTCCGACATTTTCCTTCGCCTCTTCCAATTGATGTCCGCTGCCTCCGCTGCTTCCTCTTTATTCTGTAGTTTACTTTCATTACATACAGAATTTCTTCATCTCTGATACTCTAGCATTCACAAAAAGTTACTATCCACGTCATCCGCAAACATTCGCATTGTAATTCACGTTCCTCGCACTTAATTTACTGTTTCGAAAATCTCCATAAGCATATACATCAATTAACAGTGCCGACAAGAAATATCAGCACTTCCACACTGAATTCTACAAGGGTTCTTTAAACAAGTGTTCTGATGTTGTAGTCTTCATTCCGAATAACGACACAGAATATCCTGTCATGGATGGCTGCGTCAAATCACCCTCTTCATCTCTGCATAACTACTGAGACCTACGTCCACTTTAACCTGCTTACTTATTAAATCATTGGTCTCCCCCAGTCCACCCTTCCCCCCTCTCACCCCAGCACTGCCCCCCCCCCCCCCCCCCCATTAGCAAACTCACTTTTCCTTGAGGCATAAGGACGTTTCGTACCAAGCGATGCCTTCTTTTAGTGGAGTTTTCCCATGAATCTCTCATTTCTATCCAGTTCTCTTCAATAGATCCTTTTTAGTTATCCGACTCACCCGTCAACTCTTCAGCATTCTCCCGTAAAATTTCATTTCAAAAGCTTTTATTACTTTTTCACTCTTCGGAAAAAGACTTCCTAACACTTAAATTTATATTCGATGTTAACAGTTTTCTCTTTTACCGAAACGCTTTTCTTGCTATTCGCAGTCTACATATTATATCATACTTACTTTGCTCATCATCTACTCCTTAGAAAACTCATCTACTAGTCTTCTGTATTACTTCTTAATGTAATTCCACTCATCATGCCTGATTTCATCCGACTTCACCCCATTATCTTTGTTTTACTTCCGTAATCTCTTTTCAAGACCATATCCGTTCCTCTCGACTGTTCTTCCAAGTCTTTCACTGAACTGCAGTGTCATCGGCAAATCTCAGAGCCGTGCGGAGTAGCCGCGCCTAGACGCGGCCCGTGCGGCTCCACACGTCGGAGGTTGGAGTCCTTCCTCGGGCGTGGGTGTGTGTGTTGTCCATAGCGCAAGTTAGTTTAAGTTAGATTAAGTAGTGTGTAGGCTTAGGTACCGATGACCTCAGCAGTTTGGTCCCATAAGACCTTAGAACAAATTTCCAAAATCTCAGAGCTGAATTCGATCCCTTTCCAAATTTCTCCTTGGTGTCCTTCACAGGCTGTTCCTCCAGTGCACCGATTAAATAACGTTGTGGATACATAACGACGTCAGCTCACTCCATTCTCAACTGCTGCTCCATTTTCATACCCTTTCACTCTTACAATGGCAAACTCACCTACTCGAGGTCGATTTCTACTAGTCTTATCATTCATACGTAAACAATTCTTATCAGTATTTTGCAACCATGACTTATTAAACTGATAGTTTGATAATATTCCAATTACAAAAAGGACAGTTATGAATTATCACATTCTTCCTGAACTATGACGGTGTTTCGTCTCTCTCATATATCATGCGCATCATGTGGAACAGTGTTGTCAAGATTGGCTCTCCCAGGGATCTCAGTAATTATGTGGAACTGTCATCTATCCAGCGGTTTCATTCGACTTAGGACTTTCAGTGGTCTGTCAGATCCTTCTTGCAGTATCATATATCGCTTCTCATAATCGTCTACTTCCGCTTTCTGTAATATTGTCTTCAAGTTCGTTTTCATTGTTCAGAAATTTTACATCTTCCATCCACCTTTTATCCTTCCCCGATTTGCTTTTTACTAGCTTGGCATCTAAGCTCTTGACATTTGTAGGACACTATTCTGTTTAGAATTAGACTACTTTAGCAAGTAGCTTCTAACATACCCTGTTTTGTGAAACCGACGCCCTACCATAGAGGCCGGACACGGTGGCCGAGCTGTTCTAGGCGCTTCAGTCCGGAACCGCGCGACTGCTACGGCCGCAGGCTCGAATCCTGCCTCGGGCATGGATGTGTGTTATGTCCTTAGGTTAGTTACGTTTAAGTAGTACTAAGTTCTAGGGGACTGATGACCTCAGAAGTTAAGTCCCATAGTGCTCAGAGCCATTTGAACCATTTAGCCCTACCATAGACAAAATTATTATTCGTATAATTAATTAACAAATGTTATCCGTACAGTTCAACTTTACATTAATAGTGCAATGGCAATTAGCAGGGATAGCATTAGAACGTCCAACACAAGTGATCACGAAAAATTATCTCTAATATTGCAACAATTGTGAATGTTTTATAGCAACTCGACTCATAGTCGGTCACCATGCACTGGGGATGTAAACCCCGTTTTGTGATTATACATCTACATATGAATCTGCAATAGAGACTCCGCAAGCCACCGTACAGTGTGTGGCGGAGGGTACACTGTACCACTACTAGCCATTTTTTTCCCTGTTCCACTCGAAAATAGAGCGAAGGAGAAACGACTACCTGAATGCTTCCGTGTGAGCCATAATTTCTCGTATCTTATCTTCGTAGTTCTCACGCGCAATGTGTGCTGGCGGCAGTAGAGTCGTTGTGCAGTCAGCTTCAAATGCCGGTTCTCTGAATTTTCTCTATAGTGTTCCTCGAAAAGAACTCCGCCTTCCCTACAGGGATTCTATTTGAGTTCCCGAAACATATGCGTAATACTAGCGTGTTGTACGAACCTACTGGTAATAAATCCAGCAGCCCACCTCTGAATTGCTTCGATGTCTTCCTTTAATCCGAGCAGTATTCAAGTATAGGTCGAACCAGTGTTCTATATGTGGTCTCCTTTACAGATGAACCACACTTTCCTAAGATTCTCCCAATACTCCGAAGTCGACCATTTGCCTTCCCCACCACAGTCCTTACATACTCGTTCAACACATATCGCTTTACAGCGTTACGCCCAGATAGTTAAACGATGTGACTGTGTCAAACAGATGGCTATTAATGCTGTATCCGAACGTAACGAATTTTTTTCTACACAACCGCGTTAACTAACATTTTTTCTACGTTTAGAGCTAGCTGCTATCATCTTGTATCCTATCCTGCTTCAGTCACTCAACTTCGATACCTTACCGTATACCACAGCATCAACAGCAAACAACTGCAGACTGCTGCTCACCCCGTCCGCCAAATAAGTTGCGCATATAGAGAGAGCAACAGTGGACCTATCACACTTCCTTGGGGCACCCCTTACGATACCCTTGTCTGTGATGAACACTCGCCGTCGGGAAAACATACTGGGTTATATTACTTAAGAAATCTTCGAGCCACTCACATGTCTGTGAACTTATATAATATGCTCGTACCTTCGTTAACAGCCTGCAATGGTGCACCGTGTCAAACACTTTCCGGAAATCTAGAACTATGGAATCCGCCTGTTGCCCTTCATCCATAGTTCTCAATATATCACGTGAGAAAAGGGCAAACTGAGTTCCGCTCGAGCGATGCTTTCTAAAACCATGCCGTGGACACAAGCTTCTCAGTCTCAAGAAAATTTATTGTATTAGAACTGAGAATATGATCAAGGATTTTGCAGCAAACAGAAGTTAGGGAAATTTGTCTGCAATTTTGCGGGTCCGTTCTTTTACCCTTCTTATATACAGGACTCACCTGCGCTTTTTTCTTATCGCTTGGGACTTTGAGCTGGGCAAGAGATTAACGATAAATGCAAGCTAAGCAAGGGCCAATGCCTTAGAGCACTCTTTGTAAAACCAAACTGGGATTCCATCCGGAGCTGGTGACGTATTTGCTTTGAAATCTTTTCGTTGATCCTTTATGCCAGGGATGCTTATTACTATGTAGTCCATACGGGTCCGTCAGTTGGTCAAATGACGGAATGTTGGTACAACTCTATTGTGTGAGCGATTTCTTGAATACGAAATTTAAAACTTCGGCTTTTGTTTTGTTATCTTCGACTGCTACACCAGACTGGTTAACAAGGGACTGAATGGAAACCTTAGGCCTCCTTAGCGACCTTACACAGGACCAGAATGTCCTCGGGTTCTCTGCCAGATCTTCTGCTAGGGTGTGACGGTGGCAGTTGTGTGCTTCGCACACAGATCTTTTCACAGACTCACGAATCTCTACTAACGTTCGCTTGTCGTCGTTTGTGCGTCCCTTTTTGAACATAGTGTGTAACAGCCTCTGTTTCCTCACCGTCTTCAGAATTTCGTTATTAAACCATGATAGGTCTTTTCCATTCTTCATCTACTTACTAGGCACATAACTCTCCAGACCATGAACTTTGCCAACAATCCTACGTCCATCTTACTGGAGCTAATGACGTACGTTCACTCTGTGAGATGCCAACAAACTGTTTGCCTGCTCTATTGAACAAAAACGCTCTCCTAGCCTTCTTAACGGATTTATTCACTGTCATAACCATAGTTGCTATAATGAGATAATGATCGCTAATTTTGTTTCTGTACTTACTTTGTCGGTAAACTCCGGCATATTTGTAACTACAAGGTCTAAGATATTTCCACTGCATGTTGTCTGCTGGCTAGCTGCTCAAGACAGTCTTCAGAAAACGTGTTTAAAAGTATTTCGCACGACTGTCTTTTCGTACCTCCCGCAATGAATCCATAGACATTCCAGTCTTTACTTGGTAGGCTAAAATTGCGTCCAAGTACTTTTGCATGACCTGAGTATTTACGCGTTACTGACTTTCTCTTAATGACTCTAGAACTGTCACAGCGAAATCACATAGCATCCAGCAATTAACTTGGTGTCACCTACACCTGTTATAAGTGACCAAATAACTTCACTTTCAGATATTAAAAGAGTGAATACATACGCTTCCATTGAATCACGTACAGCGTCTCTACAGGTTTTATCAGCGTCATCTTATTTTCTGTAAATGCATGCGTAAAACGGCATACGTGATGTTCAGAGTACGGGACGCTGTCTTTGATGAGACAATTGCATGTGATAAACGTAGAATGAATCAATCAGTACAGCCATAGGTTATACCATACAGTGGAGAGCCAAAGAAATTGGTACACCTGCCTAATATCGTGTACTACCCCCGCAAGCACGAAGAAGTGCCGCAAAGCTACCTGGCATGGACTCAGATCAATATATGAAGTAGTGGTCGAGGGTACTGACACCATGAATCCTGTCCATAAATCCGTAAGAGTAAGAGGGGTGGAGATCTCTTCTGAACAGCACGTTGAAAGGCATCCCATTTATGCTCAATAATGTTAATGTCTGGGGAGATTGGTGGCCAGCGGAGGTGTTTAAACTCAGAAGAGAGTACCTGGAACCACTCTGTAGCAATTCGGGACGTGTGGGGTGTCGTATTGTCCTGCTGGAATCGCCCAAGTCCGTCGGAATGCACAATGGACATGAATGGATAAAAGTGATCAGACAGGACGCTTACATTCTTGCGACCTGTCAGATTCGTATCTAGACGTACCAGGATTCCTATATCATTCCACTTGCACACGCCCCATACCATTACAGCGCCTGCACCATCTTGAACAGTCCCCTGCTGACATGCAAGGTCCATGGATTCATGAGGTTGTCTCCATACCCGTACACGTCCATCCGCTCGATACAATTTGAAACGAGACTCTTTCAACCAGGCAACATGTTTCCAGTCATCAACAGTCCAACGTCGGTCATGATGGGCCCAGGCGAGGCGTAAAGCTTTGTGTCTTGCAGTCATCAAGGGTACCCTGTGATGTTACAAAATAAAAGTGATGTTGTTATTCAATGGAAAGTTGGAAATTGAGATTTAGCTTACTGTTTTATCAATCACAATTGGCGTAAGAATCATGGATTGACCATTGTCAGAAAATATTGCATTATGAGATGTTATTAGTTTTTACTTGCAGTTTCGCGTGGCTTGAGGCAGTCACAACTAGCGTGCCATGGATTAAGAAATCGCATTATCGTCTTTCTAATTACTTCATGATCGTAGATACGATCATATCCGGTTGTGAAGTTATTGTTATGACAAAACAATTTCCTAAGGGACCAGAAAGTTCTTAAGGGCGCAAAAACAACTGTAACATCACACAAAAGGGAAATTCAATATTAAAGCTGATGCAAGAAGACGATAAAACAGTTTTCTTTTTATCAATGTAACACACACACATTGGACTGCTGATCTCCGTGTCTGTAATCTTAGCAAAATGCATAATTAAAATGAAAATAATACTGAGGAGATGATAGGAATGAGCACTGCTAAATGATTCAGTATTCCCAGAACAAATATTTATTATAAACTAAAACATATATCGTACCTTAAGCTTAGTATTACAATGACGGTAGATTTTTATGTCCGTATCATGTCCATTGAGCGCTCTTTTATATGGCCATTGTCTTCTTTGAGTCGCTCGTGCGTCGTCACGGTAAGTTATAACAGTTCTTTACACTTCACTCAAACTTAGACATAACACGTTTTTATACATTTAGTAAAAAATTAGATCAGACTGCCACAGATCTGCGTCCGTCTTACTTGAGAAAAACAGTACAAGTCTTTTTAGCGCTCAAGGCTTCATTTGTTCTCCAGCGAACAAAATAGTGAAGGATCGTATATCTATCCGTATTTTTCTGTTTTTATTGCCGCCCAAAGACGACGAATTACATCATTAGAAAATTCCACCGTCGCTATGCGACGCCTTATTATACATTAATCATTATTTACAAACAAGTATTTGCCTTCTGGCTGAAAGTATTAACTACTCGTATTTGCTATTTTAATGAAGTCAAAAATAGCGAATATCACATTGCCTCCCATAAGGAGAGAGGGAATGCCGAAGGATTACCTCGATCCTCATGTCCTCATGAAATATTCGTGATTTTTGGTGTGACATTTACATAATGTTACTGGCGTACTATGTACATAAATTGAAATTACATTTATAAACATATATAAGATATTTATCATTTTTCAAAATAAAGGTTTTCAATCTTTGTTCATCAGTCACTTCATTCCATAAAACCAAGATTAACATTTATGTGCATATTTAAGTTTGGTCCATATTTGCTTATAACAGTAAGTGAACGTTCGTTTCGCACTTCAGGGGATAGAATTCAGAAATTACTTTCTCTTGAGCTTAACAACTAATACATGAGTACAGTGAGTGCTTATTTTCACTAAACTAGAGTGGACAATGTTCGAGCATCTGTTGACTCATTGTGGTTCAATTACAGTTTAATAACGTAGCACTACACTTCGTGATGCTTTCACTTTCTGTGTTAGCTGTCTACGGCGTTCATCATGCAGTACATCTGTCCTTTCCACTGTGCTGCCAGGAATTCAAGTGGCTTCCCGGGTTTTTATTTACAATATGAAACAGAAGAAGTGGAAAATTATTAGTGTAACTTACAACCTATTGGATACATTTGTTAAGGATCGGGACTGGTCTGGAGTTTAGGGTCTTCCTATAGTGCACATTCATTTTCTTTGTCCATCAAGAGACAGGATTATAATTCATTTTAGCAGTGTTCAGGAGTGCCGGTACTAATGGCTTCAAGGTCTGAGTAATCTAACAATCTACTTCTTACTCGTCTTAACTTCAACTCAAGAAAACTGCTTAATTTACGTAAGAAGATGTAGTCACACAAGTGTACAAATGTCTTTCCTCCAGTATGTACGATGGAAGTCATGGCGGTTAGCAGTTTAAAGTTTGGATTGTTTCGTCACCCACACGTCAGCCACTCACAGCGGCTGCACAGTGTTGCGTGAGCTCCAATACTCAGTATCCGTTCGCGCTCAGGCTGTAACAGAGCTGCTGGTCGTCGATCGCTCCTTTTTTTTGTGAACTTCGTATCACACGAGTGCATCGATACAAACACCTCGCGCGCGTTTTCCATCGGAGGAGCCGGACACTGAAGCTGCCTCCATACTTCTCTGTCAACTGCCTCCCATGAGGCTCACAGGTAAGTGACGACGAATGTTTTAGTTGTCGCTGCACTTAGAACAACACTGAACTTTGCGTTGCACCTGTTGTAACCTTGACTTCTTTTTACACTTGCAGTACGACACTACCACTGATATACAGTGAACAGTTATTTTTATTATGCACGTCGCACTTTAGTGTGCATCTTCACACAGTATTCGTGCTTAGTTCCTTCGCCGATAGAGTTCATTTACAAAACAATCAATTTTGCAGGTTTCCCCCATTGGTACAGAAAGACTTATATTCTACTATTTACAAAAGATCACTTACGAGCTAATATTTACAATTAATGGTCACTCCTTTTGTTAAGTCCAGTGAACAACTGCTTTATGAATGGACTCTTTATATCTCAAGGTTTACTGTCACTAGTCAACCTAAAAATATTCTTTCAAACTTTCTTTTAAGGGCTCATCTCCTCATTATGAAAACTATAGGTTTCGCAACACTCGTTTCATTTATTCTTTAGTGCACCCAAGATCATTTTCTACTGCCACGCAGCATATCTACTACTTAACGAGTACGCATTTAACGCTGAATCTTTTATTTTTGGTGCTTGCCAATTTTTTTTTTTTTATATTTGAGGGCAGACTGGATAACAATAGGTCTCCCTCTTCGCTTCATGTACTCAGCAATCGTTCTCTGTTAAAAAAAATAGGGTAACGCGCGTCTACTATTTTTCGCATAAATGGAATTACCGACAGTTCACTGGGTTTACGCAACCGGTCCATAACAAACATTACCAAAGATAGCGAAGTTCATCACGCTACGTGTCTCATTTCTCATAAGCACTGCTTTGCCTCGAAGCACACGTGCCTTTTACAAGTCGACCCTTGGTCTGGGTTAATGAACCAGGATCAAAAGGAACGGGCACAAGGAAAATGGATTTCATAAGAGGAGTGTCTTAGGAGACATTTTTGCAATAAAATCTGCATGTAAATAAAATTATCATAATAAACATAGGCACATATATAAATTTCAACCTCTTTCATTACAGCATGCTTTCCTACTTCTACGTCTTACTCGGGTTATAGTCAGTATTAAGTTTAAATATCACTGAATTGCTTGTTCTTTAGATTAGCCTTCAATTAGGGTATTGAATGGTCGCTAGATTATACTACAAATCTTCTGAAGATCTTTACTTAGACTTATTTATGATACAGGGGGCTTGCTGTGTGTTTATTTAGTACCTTGATTCTACTGAAATCAATTCGTCAGCTAACATTGCTCATATACTCTTTACATTGGGCTCAGATCACAGGGAAATAGTTTAAATCATAGCAATTAATGGCCTCGTGGAGTACTTACGCTACATTATTGATGCTTCATGGTTTGCCTCTATTTGTACTGTATTTCACTAACTTAGTTTACTACAGCTTATTGTCTCCTTGCGTGAACACATGTGGGTTACCACTTGTTTTTCCATTTAACAGCACGCTTCAACTAAACTTTAAGCTATTTCTTCTACTCCTGTCCACTGTCTGGACTGTTTGAACATGTACCTTTTTTTTAAGCAGGTAATTTGGGCTTTTACAACAGAACTTCAAGTACTTACATTACTAAAAATAAATCTATAAATCTTCTTGTACCTTGAGAGAAGTGCTTATTTACGCATCCTCCTCCATTTCTCACCTTTATATATTTATATAGCTCCGGGCAATCGCCTCGCAAGCACTTTTTTTTCTTAATACTAACTTAAAATTAAATTGAAATTCTTGGTGCAACCCCAATTTCCTGCTTCAGCTTGTTGAACAAATATCAGTTCAATGTCCATCACTATAAACAATTTTTCCATACTTAACATTTAATACTTAAAGTTTACATGTAGTAGCCGTTACCATGTAGTCAGTGCGCTGTTCAACACAATACTTATCATTAACAGTTCACACAAGGAAATTTCCAGTACGCAAGAGGTAAGAAACCAAAACAGATTCTATCTGCAGTTGGAGCTGTGTCTGTAAACTAACTCTTTGTTTCGATGGACCAGTCGCTCCCGATATGGAGCAACCCTGAATCGGCAATGATAAAACTTTTGAAACAGAAGACACTTGTCTGAAGAGACATGATGACATCACATTGATGTTTGCTCCTGTATCAATAATGGCTGTGACAGGAATGTTGGCAATAGAAATCTTAATCGAAGCGTGGACCTGTTCATCATAAATGTCATTAATGTCTTGAGCTTCTAGGTCAGATGCAAGGTCATCTCGTAAGTCGGTCTCATGGTCGTACCGTATCGCATTAACATACTCAGAATCAGAGTATTCGTTAGTACCCCCACTGGAACCGGCAGCGACCTCTAGGAGGCTGAAAGGCGCTGCCTCTAATTTTCCGCAGGATGTTTAACCTGTTTGTCATTCATGGCCTTAAGTGTTTGTTCCGTTTCATATTGGTGCTGGTTATGTTGGTACAAATGCCGGTGTAGAGGGGTAAAATCCACTGGGTGCATTCACTGGTGAATAAAATACTTGAAACGGCTGCTGTCGCCCGATCTTTTGGTTGCCGGCAAAACCATTTCCTTGTGAAGGAAAGTTCGCATTTGGTGCCGCTTGAAAATTGTTCCGTGGTCCTCTATCCTGTGAAAAGTTGTTCTGATGTGCTGGGTGGCCTCCGCCTTGCCCATGCCACTTGCTATTTTTCGACCTATAACTTTGATTGTACACTGGCCCATTTGAAAAATTACCACTAGTTTGTGGAGAATTTCCATGCTGCTCATGCGCAGAATTAAAGGGTGGGTTTCCGTACTGATGTTGTACCTGGTGTTTGTAAATTGGGTGGTATCTCTGCTGATTACTGTAATTGGTTTTCTGCTTCCATTTAAAGTTATTGCCGTTTGCGTTTTCATAACGGCTGGCAGGTTGGCAACAGCGGTCGCAGTAGCTCGCTCTCTCCTTCGGCGCATTGTTGTCCGCGTGCGATGCATTCTGCTGGCTGCCAGGGAAGAATTTGCCGCTGCCAACCTTGGAGCGCACATCCTCGCTAATTAAATCTAAGGAATCCAGCACAGAAAGGAATGCATCCGTGTCTTCTTCGGACACATTTACTAGTTTCTCTCTAATAGACACAGGGAGTTTGCTTTTGAGAATCATAATTACGTCCTTGGAAGAAATCGGGGAATCCCAGAATTTAATTTTTGCTAGATACTTCTCGAAGTATCGCCGGAGACTTCCATGCTTCTCATTGAAAATTTTCGCACCATACACGTCCTTCCTTACTCTTTGCTGTACCCCATTACTCCAAAATTTTGCCAAGAACATTTTCTCAAACTCTTCATAATTCCTACACGTGTCTACCATTTCCGTTCCCCATAATGCTGCATCACCAGAAATAAAGCCAGAGACGAACTGAATACGCTGTCCAGCTCCTGGGAAATATGCCGGAAAAATTCTTCTTCTGCGGATGAAAAACAGGAAAAGTGCGATGCTTAATCACACTATCCTCTTGCATTAAACTCACGATTGTGGGCAGATCATTTATTTTCCCTACTCGGGACTCAACAGGACTGTTGTTTTGCATGTAATCAGGCGGTGAACGATAAGGAGTTGACTGACATTCGTCACCGACTAAAGAGTTGTTCCCTATAGTTTGCGTATGTGTGTACGGATTTTCTACCCAGTTTCTCAGCATTCTGACTTCGTCCACTACTTGCTGCTTCCACTCGGGAAGATCCCGTGAAAGTGTCCTCCGAATCTGTCCCAATTCAGAAACCACTGTGTCTCCCGACTTACCAGGAGCAGCTAAGATTTCATAAGTTACATCCTTGACAGTCTCCCTAAGCTCCTCCCTGACCTTCTTTTCGATAAAAATATCTTTACCCTTTATCCATTCACCGTAGTGTTCCGACAATGCCTCCGCGTGTGCTTTCACGGTGCTCTTAACCTGCAGCTATTTCACTTTTCACCTGTTTCTGCATTTTCTGAATTTGATCACTGATCTTAGTTTGCACCTCACCCAAATGGGTATTTAATTCAGCCGTTATTTCATTATGCAGATCCGTTTTGATTGTGCCTAGCTGTGTTTTTAATGATTCGCTTACAGCATCTAATCGGGCGTTAACAGTCTCATTTTGTGCTTTTATAGTCTCATTTTGTGCTTTTACTGATTCGCTTACAGCATCTAATCGGGCGTTAACAGTCTCATTTTGTGTTTTTACTGATTCGCTTACTGCATCTAATCGGGCGTTAACAGTCTCATTTTGTGTTTTTATAGTCTCATTTACTGCGTCAAACTGTTGTTTCAGCATTTCCATTAACGCACCGAGGTCATTTGTAGCTGCAGCGGGCAGAATTTGGACTTTAGGGTCACTTTCCCCTGTTACAGACATGGTTAGTTCAGTTTCCACACGGGAACCTACCGTTCGCGATCGTAAAGGGTATGGAATACTATTAACGGCTTCACTCCCGTCTCCTGTTGTCACCTGTCTCTGTTTACTATCTGCCATTTTCGTCAGTAAATCACGTGCTACGCAAGGCTTTCGCCGTTTGTCTGTGACGTGGTGAGTCCGCTAAGAGCACCGCTCTCGCGTGAGCAACAAATGAAATTCTATCTGGCGAGAAGGCAAGATGGAACCTAAACGTTTCACACAAATGAATGAAGATGCTCTTCAGTGCAAATTGCACACAATATCCACCATTTAAAAAATGTAATACAGCTATACTAACAATGGGGAGAAATAATTTCTATTATCAGACTACGAAGAATTTTACTTTGAAAGATAAAATAAAGCAGATTTTCTATAGCGGGAAGGAGATAGAAAGGATGTGGATCGACTTGGAAAAGCACCGTTGCTACTGAAGCACTACACTGCGTATGCAAAATTCTGACTTACTTTTTGATGGCTTGATTGCTGCTATGTTGTCTCAGCAAATTCAAGTCTCTTTTCTTTTCTTTTCTCTCGGTAATTAAACTGCGTTATTGACCAGCATATTTTCCGTCATTCTCACAGAGAGATGATGTGTACATGAAACGGCAGAACATTTATTAACACAAGCACATAGAAAATTTTCCAAGAATTTGAACTAATTTTTGGTCACGTCCCTGTTCGGGCGCCAAGTGTGATGTTACAAAATAAAAGTGATGTTGTTATTCAATGGAAAGTTGGAAATTGAGATTTAGCTTACTGTTTTATCAATCACAATTGGCGTAAGAATCATGGATTGACCATTGTCAGAAAATATTGCATTATGAGATGTGATTAGTTTTTACTTGCAGTTTCGCGTGGCTTGAGGCAGTCACAACTAGCGTGCCATGGATTAAGAAATCGCATTATCGTCTTTCTAATTACTTCATGATCGTAGATACGATCATATCCGGTTGTGAAGTTATTGTTATGACAAAAAAATTTCCTAAGGGACCGGAAAGTTCTTAAGGGCGCAAAAACAACTGTAACATCACACAAAAGGGAAATTCAATATTAAAGCTGATGCAAGAAGACGATAAAACAGTTTTCTTTTTATCAATGTAACACACACATTGGACTGCTGATCTCCGTGTCTGTAATCTTAGCAAAATGCATAATTAAAATGAAAATAATACTGAGGAGATGATAGGAATGAGCACTGCTAAATGATTCAGTATTCCCAGAACAAATATTTATTATAAACTAAAACATATATCGTACCTTAAGCTTAGTATTACAATGACGGTAGATTTTTATGTCCGTATCATGTCCATTGAGCGCTCTTTTATATGGCCATTGTCTTCTTTGAGTCGCTCGTGCGTCGTCACGGTAAGTTATAACAGTTCTTTACACTTCACTCAAACTTAGACATAACACGTTTTTATACATTTAGTAAAAAATTAGATCAGACTGCCACAGATCTGCGTCCGTCTTACTTGAGAAAAACAGTACAAGTCTTTTTAGCGCTCAAGGCTTCATTTGTTCTCCAGCGAACAAAATAGTGAAGGATCGTATATCTATCCGTATTTTTCTGTTTTTATTGCCGCCCAAAGACGACGAATTACATCATTAGAAAATTCCACCGTCGCTATGCGACGCCTTATTATACATTAATCATTATTTACAAACAAGTATTTGCCTTCTGGCTGAAAGTATTAACTACTCGTATTTGCTGTTTTAATGAAGTCAAAAATAGCGAATATCACAACCCGGGTGGACCTTCGGCTCCGAACGCACATATCGATGATGTATGATAGAATGGTTCGCACTTGTTAATGGCGCAGCATTGAAATCTGCACCAATTTGCGGAAGGGTTGCACTTCTGTCACGTTGTACGTTTCTCTTCAGTCGTCGTCGGTCCCATTCTTGCAAGATCTTTTTCCGGGCGCAGCGATGTCGGAGATTTGATATTTTACCGGGTCCTGACATTCACGGTACACTTGTGAGATGGTCGTACCGGAAAATCCTCACTTCATCGCTACCTCGGAGATGCTGTGCCCCATCGCTTGTGCGCCGACTATAGCACCACGTTCAAACTCACTTACGTCTTGATAACCTGCCATTGTAGCAGCAGTAGCCGATCTAACAAACGCGCCAAACACTGCATCAGTCTAGTTAATGCAGTTAAGAAAAAAATAAATGACCATGGAAAACAAAACAAAGACAGAAGGTTTATATACGACAGCATGTAACTGAATTGTTAAACCAAACAACAGGATAATACATGCACTCTGGGATCACAAACTGCACATGTTACGTAAATCCAATTGCATTATCATCATCTGAACAAAGTTTAATACACGATACAAAGCACTTAATAAGCTAAAGTGAAGGGAAGAGTGAGTCGACTGCAGTACTCTTCGGATTAAGTGACTAAAGTCGGATTCTGCATCAGGCCTCGTGGCTTCTGATCTCACAAAGACACAATGGATTAACAACGGCACGTGGAAAGGGAGTCTACTCAAGGTATTCCTGACAATTACGGGACGTGAATAAATAATGATTTAATTATGGAATGCAGTCGCCTCACGAATTATTAGCGAAATAATGCTGGCGATAGGCTGTGCCTACAGATAACTCCAGTAACGTGAATCTTCTCACCGAACAGCAACACTGCGAAAGCTGCTTGCGACACCTAACCTCCTCGACTCGCTGTCGTGCACATCAGACCAGCCAGCAGCACAGTTCGCACAGAATGTGTTTGAAACCAAGTCATCGCGTGCATGCAGAGTGGCCTGCACTTTCAGAAGGGGCCCAAGGCATGCTGCCTTCCGCCGTCAGAGACTAAACCTCCAAAGATACTCATGTTTGTAGCCGATGCTGGGTAAAGAATCATCTATGAAGCAATTCTGCGGCCACTATTTCGTGAAGAAATGAAAACAGAAGAAATATGAAACTGAGCATTGAAAGTGGTGAGTTAACTGGCAGTTTTCGAGATGCTTCTCTTTTCTCCAAAGGTTCTCTTTAACTCTTTATTTTATTTTGCCCGATTCATTTGTTGATCTTTATATTTTCACCTTACATCAGTTAAATTGTATATGTTGTGTATGATCCAAGGATTTGCACTGGGCCTTGTGTCTTTACCTAACTGACCTTTTTTAACTTCAAATGTAGGAACCGTAAAGTAGGACAAGTCAAGAAGGTTGCTACTTGTGAAGCAAAATTACACATGACGATCGAATCGAGGAGGACATAAAAAGCAGACTAACGCAGGCGAAACGGGTATTCCTGTCAAACTGAAATTTTATATTGTCCGACATCTGCCTTAATTTAAGGAAGTAATTTCTGAGAATGTAGCACAGCATCGTAAGGAAGTTGAGCGTGGGACAGACAATTGAAGCGTTTGAGATGTGGAGATGCAGAAGGATGTTTAAAATTAGATGGAATGACAGAAGTGAACAGGTGCACTGAGGAATGCGTGAATGTGGAGGAACACGTGCAAAACATTGACAAGAAGAAGGTACACGATTACGGGACATATTCCTTGATGTAATGACGTAATAAATTCCTTGATACTTGACGGAACTGTAGAAGTCAAAAATGGTAGGGAAAAAACAGACACACATGGGGTGCAAATGCAACTGTGAGGTAAAGAAGTTGTCACAGGAAAGTAATTTGTGGCGAGCCACATCAAACCATACCGAAGACTGATGACGCAAAAAAATAAATTAATAATTAATTAACTGATTAATTAATTAATAATAGGAATTAACAGGGGTGACTATTCAGGTCGAAATAATTATTTTCGTAGTATCAATATTTCTAATTTATTGCGCATGAGCACACTGCACAGGCCTAGTAACGTTCACACAAGCACATAAAAAGCATATCTATTACAAGTGTTTATTTTTTGATAAAATTATATCATCCCCTGTGTGGCGGAAAGCGTGACACTGGAATACAACGCGTGACGCGGATGCAAGCTGAAACTGAACTTTTTTTGTTATGGTAATTTCGTTTACAAATTTGCCATGTTAATGGAGAATACGAGATGTTTATTAAAATTCAGCAAAAAATATGTAAGTGTTTGTATAGTGTCGGCAATAATAATAGCGCATTTTATTGACAAAGGAGGAGTTTTACGACATCTGCAGATTGCGATCTGACACCCCGTTTTTAAACTATACTTTACCTTTCTTGCGATCTTGAGTGTGTATAACTGAATGCATGATCGATTTTTGTAAGTCTTTGGTCCATCTGTCTATTAGTCTAGGTGCGATCGTACATCAGTGGAAGTAGTTGTTATACATCATCAAATTTATAAAATTCGCTACAGAATATGAATTAAGGCCATAACTTATGTACAGATATGGCGAAATGCGGTTCATTTCTTGGCGTTTTGTGAAACATCTTTCGATAATATTCTGCTACGGTAGTCGTGGAGGCTTCACGCACTGCTCTGTTGACAGCAAAAGGCGTTACGTTCAGAATCTTTAGTCCTATCTTTTTTTACACCTCTCAGGCAGTAGTCGGTTTTGTTGGAAGTGGAAGTTTCTTTACAGTGACTGTATACCATAGAGTATCCCATCCACCACAAGCTGTTGTTCTGGTAGTTACATGTCTGTCCAATGTATGGTCAAGCCATAGGTCCTTTACATGCCACTGTCCTGAGCTAAAAGTTCCAGGTTCCTCATTCGGATACGACACAACTGCTTGTTTGTCTAGTTTACTGAATATACAGGACGGACCATTTTAATTCATAAAGGGCAATAACTGGGGGTGGATATGAGATACAGCAAAATGTTTTAGATAAAAGTTGCAAGTGGCAGAGACGGTCACGCATTGCTACTAATGGCCGTGACCTTGAACGTGATTTTCAAGGTGATTTGCAGGGTAAAGTGATCTTTTTAAACAGGAATCCTAATATTTGATTTACGATTAGAAAAGAACGGCAAATTTTACGTATAAAACGATAAGTTATTCCAGGTCATGACAAGGTGCAATCAAGGCGAAATAAGCAAATATGTTTTTAGTTCTAGTAGGGATTAACTCGGACTAGAAGAGAGACACAGCAAAATACAATGTTAGATGCAGATTGGGAGGGGCATGAGGGCTCTCGTATCATTACCAGTAACTGTAATTTTAAAGGTAATTATCGAAGGTCTTTGGATGGTTGGAAACCCCTATTTCTCCCGTCGAATTTGGAAAGAGCAAGCATACATTTGAACTTTAAGTTTTAATTAACTGTTTATTGGCAAAAATAATTACAACACAGAGTATAAATGTTATTGTTTGCAGGACAGAACAAACATAAATGAAATGTAGACAATTAATTTACAAGTCGTTGAAGGAGTCCCCTCGCCTCTCATTCCTCGGGATGGCCCTTCCAATTGGTATCCAATATTGTACCTTAACACTGTAGGAAGAGACAGATTACTGTTTACCGTAAAGAAGACACGTCAAGTTGCAGAGAGGCACAATTAAAAAGGCGTTCCGGCGCGAGATGCTGGAGTTGGGGGTCGGATGTACGTGAGGTGTGCTTGCACGTGTGTGTGAATGCTCTGTGTCCTTTTTACTGACGAAGGCTGTGGCCGAAAGCTTTATGTAAGTGTCTTTTAATTGTGCCTGTCTGCAATTTGATGTCTCTTCTTAACGGTGAGTAGCGATCTGTCTCTTCCTACAGTGTTGATGTTCCTACCTGGAGTTTCCATTGTTTAACATTGTATTTTGCTGTACCTCTCCTCTATTCTCTATTCTCTATTCACAATATATATAAATGACCTAGTAGATAGTGTCGGAAGTTCCATGCGGCTTTTCGCGGATGATGCTGTAGTATACAGAGAAGTTGCAGCATTAGAAAATTGCAGCGAAATGCAGGAAGATCTGCAGCGGATAGGCACTTGGTGCAGGGAGTGGCAACTGACCCTTAACATAGACAAATGTGATACATAGAAAGAAGGATCCTTTATTGTATGAATATATTATAGCGGAACAAACACTGGTAGCACTTACTTCTGTAAAATATCTGGGAGTATGTGTGCGGAATGATTTGAAGTGGAATGATCATATAAAATTAATTATCGATAAGGCGGGTACCAGGTTGAGATTCATTGGGAGAGTCCTTAGGAAATGTAGTCCATCAACAAAGGAGGTGGCTTACAAAACACTCGTTCGACCTATCCTTGAGTATTTGCTCATCAGTGTGGGAAACGTACCAGGTCGGGTTGACGGAGGAGATAGAGAAGATCCAAAGAAGAGCGGCGCGTTTCGTCACAGGGTTGTTTGGTAAGCGTGATAGCGTTACGGAGATGTTTAGCAAACTCAAGTGGCAGACTCTGCAAGAGAGGCGCTCTGTATCGCGGTGTAGCCTGCTGTCCAGGTTTCGAGAGGGTGCGTTTCTGGATGAGGTATCGAATATATTGCTTCCCCCTACTTATACCTCCCGTGGAGATCACGAATGTAAAATTAGAGAGATTCGAGCGCGCACGGAGGCTTTCCGGCAGGCGTTCTTCCCGCGAACCATACGCGACTGGAACAGGAAAGGGAGGTAATGACAGTGGCACGTAAAGTGCTCTCCGCCACACACCGTTTGGTGGCTTGCGGATTATAAATGTAGATGTAGATATATTCTAAGTTAATCCCCACTAGAACTAGAAACATATTTCTTTATTTGACCTTCATTGTACCGGCCATGACCTTGATTAATGTATCATTTTATAGGCGAAATTTGCCGCTCTTTTCAAATATTGAATCACTTTAACGTCCAGATCACCTTGAAAACCACGTTCAATCCGTACCAGCTACAACTTTCATCTAAAACGTTTTGCTGTATCTCATCTCCATCCCCAGTTATTCCCCGTTATGGGTTAAAATGGTCCACCCTTGTATATCTTTCTACTTGTTTTAGCTGCCCCTTCTACTTTGGTATCCATTGTTGCTACAACTGCCTCATGGTGACTGCTACCAGTGTAACTGTTGACACCCTCAATAGGTCTATTTGTCCCCATTGGATTCAACATATTCCCATCACGAGTGGAAAGAGTGGAATGTTTTTCAGAGAAAGCAGGATCTCCTGTCATGTTACTACTAACGAAGCTGTAATTATCGCAGTTGATTGTAGATGTTTGAAGTCTCCTCCAATCATTACAGTACGATTGGCGAATTTGCGTACTAGCGATCTGAGGTTTTCTCTAAAGATTTCTGGTACATCAGGAGGTGAGTTTGGTCGTCGACAGAAGGATCCAGTTACAATTGTATGCCCACCCCTGATACTGAGTCTTGCACAAACAATTTCACATGCAGCTTCAATTTCTATCTAGACGGATTTGAGTTTCTTGTCTACTACGACGAATACAACGCCACCACTTTTCATTAGCCTGTCCGTTCGATACGTGCTCAAATTTTCCTCAAAAATCTCACTGCTGTCGATTTTGCAGTTTTAACAAGCTTTCCGTACGTCGGATTAGGTGTTCTTTTTATGAGTTCCTCAAATACCGGCATATTGTTGCGAATGCTTCGGCAGTTAAAGGCTAAGAGTTTAATACTCTGACCTGTGAAGGAAATATGTTCGGACGTTACATTGATACTCCTGGGTCTCCAGGGAGGGAGGGAGGGGCTTGTTGTAACAGGGGTAAGTAGTAACAGGCTCTTTTCGCTAGGAACTTAAACTTCATTAGTGTATTTCTTTGACTCGATTTAACTTATAAACCGCGCCTCATCATGTTGCCATAGCCCCCGCCGGTCGGCGCAGTGAGCGGAAGTGTGCACGCACTTCACTTTTGCCAGGTAATATAAAATTGTACCGTCGTGACATTTTGGTTTGCGTTATTATTATCGACTAATTGCAAACTTTCTATATCTTATTTACATTCAAATTTATCTATCTCTGATAATGTGTAACACTTTTTCAGATTGCTAAATTGTTTAAATAGTTATCTTGATAAACGTTAAAAATCATACCGTGGGGTTAATTGTAACAAAATCCCGGGGCTTGTTGTACCGTGTTACAACATGCCCCACATTATGATGTAGATACCTACTTTTTTTCCTTTCTTCTAGAATGAGGGTGTATAAAAGAAAGTCAGAGCGGGCAACGCAAAGCCAAGAACTGTACGAGGTTGCTGCTGAAGTTGTAGAAAAAAGATGTAGTATTCGGAAAGCTAGTCAGACTTTCGGATTATGTCACGTCTCTCTTTATAGATACATAAAGAAAAAGAAGAATAATGAATGTTCAAGAGTTGATTATGTTAAGACTAGACATCTATTTACTGCAGGAGAAGAGGGTAAGATGGCTTCCTACCTACTCAAGTGCGTCGAAATATATTTTGGACTACTTCCTGTACAAGTAAGGAAACTAGCTTACCAATGCGGTGTGCAGCTTAATGCTAAAAACATTCCTCCTCCTTGGCATCAAAATAACATGGCTGGTACTGACTGGTTCCAAAATTTTATGCGCAGAAATCCACAGTTATCTTTAAGGACACCAGAAGCTACGCCTTTAAGTCGAGCGACGTCGTTCAATAAGACTAACGTTAATTCATTCTTTGCAATATATCAACGACTTCTCCAAAAATATCAGTTTAATGCTTCTCGAATATGGAACATTGATGAAACAGGGGTCACAACGGTACAAAAATCTAAGAAAATAGTAGCTGCTCGTGAGTTAGTGATTTACATGAAAAATGGAAAAAAAGAAAACATTCAAAAAAATTGTATGAAAAGCGTTAATGGGGCATTATGAGCGGTAAAGGAACTTATTGAAACAGGGGCAGTACAGAACTGTGATAAAACTCCTAAATGGAAGCATATGCATAAACCGTAAAACATAATGACCTTTTTCCGTAAGTGGCATTCAAATTTTAATGCAGCTGAGACGCATTTGGCGACGTGGAATAAACAGACACATTGAAAACAGGAGCAAAACATCAAGGTAATACAACCAAAAGCTGATGACTCAACAAGGCCTACGCAAGGTAAGACGTGAGGCAAATTTAACGTCATGAATGACAGGAAAAATAATGATGCACAAGAGCGCAACGTAGTCACAGGCTAAAAAAAAAAATGTGGGACGGTGACCTCACTGTTTGGTCCCTTTCCCCAGATCAATCAACGAATTAAAAATATGCAAAGTTCTGTTGAAAGAGGACATTTTACAGCTATGCTAGATGGGAACTGGGAGAACTTTGGGAAGCAGGAATATACCGTTTAGTAGCTAACCCTAACAGAGCGCCATCAAAGCACTGGCGAAAAGACTGGCCAAGTTAAGAAGTATACATGTGTACCGCAGAATAATCAGAAACCAGAAGGAGAAGGGAATGAGGCTGGACACTGCTTCAAAAAAGAAAAAGTTATTCAAAAGGGCTGTGTGCTTAAGCGAAGTTTGTTCGTTCAAAATGCACGACGGTTCATGGTTAACGGTTAATGGTTCGATTTCTTCTAAAGTATTTGAAACAGGACCCTTATGCTGAATGTGTAAAATGCTGCAATCTGTGTTCATATCTGATATGGAATGATTATGATCTTTCAGGTGATTGGTGAGGGCAGATTAAGAATATGCTAAATGAGCGGCCAGTTTGGCCTATGTAGACGGAATGATACTCACTACATTGGATGAGATAGATACCAGACTGCGCGTAGCGAATGGCTTCTGTAGTTTCATGGTGCTTCATTAGGGTCCGATCTTACTGGCAGTAGGGAAGGCGGTTCAAAATGGTTCAAATGGCTCTGAGCACTATGGGACTTAACTTCTGAGGTCATCAGTCCCCTAGAACTTAGAACTACTTAAACCTAACTAACCTAAGGACATCACACACATCCATGCCCGAGGCAGGATTCGAACCTGCGACCGTAGCGGTCGCTCGGTTCCAGACTGTAGCGCCTAGAACCGCTCGGCCACTCCGGCCGGCAGGGAAGGCGGGTGTAACCCCATCCTTTCTAAGGTATTTACCAATCCTATCGGATATAATACCTACATATGGCGTAGTCTAATTTCTTTTTAAATTGTCGTTACTAGTAGATGATAGGATAATCTGGTACCGATTGTTAAATGCGACTCTCGATTGCATTTGTTGGAGAAAACGCAACAATGTTTGGCTGATAAACACTAGCAACTGCTGTAATTTTAACGATATCCAACTCACGCTCTTATCTTTGTTTTGACAGCGGACCTCTAATTGCACGGTAAATCACTGCACGAAGAGCAGCCATTTTATGCTGTTCTGGATGAACTGAAGAGCAATGAGTATTAGAAGTGGTCATCGCTGGTTTCCTAAACATATAAAAGTGAACTTCATTGTCCCGTAACGTAATTTCCAAATCCAAAAAGAGAGCGTAAAGCTACAGTGGTATTCTGTCGTACACTGAATCTTAGAGTGCATTTCCTTAAAATCTCGTAGAAAAAGTTGCAGCTGGGCATCAGTACAGTTACATAAAAGTAGGAAAAAAATTAATTGTGTTTTACGGTTTATGCAAAAGCTTTAAGTCGCCGGCGTCCATTTCGGAGTTTTGCTAGTCATGTAATGTCCCTCTTTCAATATGATTCTTTACCGGTCTTAACGCTTTTCATGCAATTTTCTTGTAAAGTTCTTTCTTTCCTTTTGTATGTAAATCAGTAATTCAGATTGTGGGCGGCGGTTTAGTTGGTCACGCCATAGCTATAAATTTATAAACGAATAAATGTATAGCTATGGTGTTTTAATCATTGACAAAGGTCTTCTTAGGCACTTTTGGGTTTTATTGTTCTGTAGAAGGTGTAGTTATCTACGCCGAAACCTAGGTTAACACTAGGTGCCTTTTACGCAATCGAGGCGGGTTTCTAGTTTTTTAATATATTAACTAACGATTGCTGACGCGCTGCGATGTTGAAGGTTCTTACCTATATAGCTCGTTATTCAATCAACAATATTAATGACTACTTTTAAAGAAAATTACATGTTATGTGTTCAGCTTTTTATGTCTATCTGCTTGAAATTGTCTGTAAACTTACCTTCATAGTTTTCTCATATTTCCTTGAAGCTATACTGTCGTGCCTAAAAGATGAAAACAGGCTTTAAAATTTGAACTACAGAGAGCATCTGATCAATACAAACTTTGCAAGAGAAGGACGAGAACGAGAGGACGAAAATAGGGAAAGCATAGCAAACCAAGACTTGAAAAAAAATAATAATTATAGAATTAACTGATACAGTCAAAGAACAAGCAAAAACACAAGCACCGACATTGACATAAGCTGCCGCTTAAAACAATAGAGCCCAAAATCAAAGAGGCTCGAAGAATAGTACAAGCTAAAACAAAACAGGTCACAACACTATATATCAAATCGACAGCAAACCAAGACACCAAAGCTGTACGACAGTCACCAAGAACATAAATCCTAGGAAAGAGAATCCACATACCAAGTCGATCAGAACTATCCGGACTGTAGTTATAGTAGAAACAGCAACACAGGAGGATTGTTGAAAAATAATAGAAAAAACTAAAGACCTGCACAACACTGCCTGTGAAGGGCCCCAAAAACGCAAGCCACTCGTGGCAGTATACCAAGTGGCCGATACACTTACCGACGGGCAGTTTCTAGAAAGCCTTTATGAGCAGAATGTAAGTGGTGACACAACGAAAGAAGACTTCGACAGGGAAGTCAAAAGAAGGTTCAAAACAGGGGCTAAGGGAAGAGTTTCAGTCTCCAGATACTGCAGGTCAGCACCCACGTGTTCAGAGTCCTAACGAGAGTTTACATAGACTTCGAATCACTGTCTGTGAAAGACAATACAGTAGTAAAGCAGCGTTTTAAGTGTTGTGACCTAGGAGAAACGACTAAAACCTGCAGAAAGGCCGACGTTACTTGTGCCTAGTGTGGCAACCAAGGACTAAAGCACACTGAATCCATGTCCACCGAGGCTTGCGTCTGCATCCCCTGTAAATACAGAGGCTGCGTCTGCATCAAAACAAAAGGAGGTGATTGTCAAACCTATAAACAGTTGCATGACCGGCAGCTAAAATCAGCACACACACAAGAAACACGAACATCAAATGGTTCAAATGGCTCTGAGCACTATGGGACTCAACTGCTGAGGTCATTAGTCCCCTAGAACTTAGAACTAGTTAAACCTAACTAACCTAAGGACATCACAAACATCCATGCCCGAGGCAGGATTCGAACCTGCGACCGTAGCGGTCTTGCGGTTCCAGACTGCAGCGCCTTTAACCGCACGGCCACTTCGGCCGGCTAAAACACGAACATCCGAAGCCAATCACCCAAAACACACAAATACAAATCACCGTCAACATTACAGAGAAGCTACCAAAAAGCAATTTTCTGAAGAAGACAAACCAGTCTTCTGCCGGAAAATTACGACGACAATGAATTCATCCCGCCCCTAACACACTCATCGACGTTACAGGATAGCTGTATTAATAGAATATATAGATGACACGACAGCCGATGGGTCCATCCACTGCGAGGTGGAAAAGCAAATCAAAAGACAACTACACCACCAGATAAACTTCCACATAACATCAACAGAAAACAGATGTGTTGGAAGATGAGCTTACATATATTGAACACAAGAAAATGTACAAATAAAATCGCCATACTCATTTACAATTTCACTCAACCGAAGTACATCGCGTCACATGCACATAAGACGCACCCAAACCCGAATCATCATCACACGGAAAACCCTACGACATACTTAAATGTGGATAGTACATCAAACCATTCAGTTTGTCTCGGGAGGCACTCTCCATCCTGGACGACAAAGACAAGGTATATACAGATACGTAGAGCTTTAATCAATAGATACCGAAACAATCAGGCCACAAACCAATACAAAAACCAGAACTATCGAACCCAGACATAAAAGCAAACAAATTAGATGAGGACAAATTTGAGGGAGACACTTGTGACATTTCCAACAATGACCTACACAAGATACAACACTCCAACTGTAAGCTGTCCTTTGGCGCAAGAAGAGGTTGTGCTAGCAATATCAGAGTTCAAAAACTAGAAAGCACCTGGACCAGATGGTATCCACTCGGAAACACTGAAAAAACTAGCACCGCAGATCACCCCGTTCCTAACAACGTTACCGAACAACGCCTTACGTCTGGGCAGGGTACCTACAGCATGGAAAACCTCAAATTCAGTTATTAAGAAGTCAGCAGACAGGGATCCATCAGATCCAAAGACTTACAGGCCTAATAAATACCCTAGCAAAGGCTCAAATGGCTCTAAGCACTATGGGACTTAACATCTGAGGTCATCAGTCCCCTAGACTTAGAACTACTTAAACCTAACTAACCTAAGGACATCACACACATCCATGCCCGAGGCAGGATTCGAACCTACGACCGTAGCAGCCGCGTGGTTCCGAACTGAAGCGCCGAGAACCGCTAGGCCACAGCCGCCGGCTCCTAGCAAAGGTCCAAGAGAAGCTACTGTGTAAGCACTTCAAGCGCCCTCAGGGGTGTGAACCAACACCAATTCGGCTTTAGAACTGGCAACTAAGTAGATGATGCCGTCAACCAGGCCCTACCAATAGTTAATACTACACACAGAAATACACCATGACAATAATGATTGACGTGGCTGTGGCATTCGAGAACCTCTGGTGGCCTGCAATGTTTCAAAGATGAAGACATCTGGAGGTACCGCAACCAGTGTACAACATTTTCCTAGGCTACTGTGACAGACGAGTAGTCGAATGGCATATGGATAGCAGGAAAGTAATTAAAAGAATTACCAAAGGCTGTCCTCAAGGGGCGATGTGCGGCCCCCATCTTCTGCGACATCACAATCGAACGCCCCCCCCCCCCCCCCCCGTACAGGATGATTATAATTAAACTTTCAAAACGCTGTAGAAATAACACCAGTGGTCAGAATGACGTCAAATTGCAACGGAATATTATCAGAGAAGAGGGAAAACGTATGGCAGAAGAAAAAAAATAGTGTGAAAATTGATCAATAGATGGCGCTGTATGTGTCAGACTATGTAAATGAAAACAACCGTCATGCGCACAACCCATTGAAGTTGGTATAACCACGCTGGGTACACGTATTTTCCTCCTTTCGCGTCTACGACGTTCGCCATGAGTGTCTCAATGCAGCATCGCCCTTTGCTTGTAAGGATTTATTACAAGAATGATGACTGTGGACATGTCGCTCTGCAGAAGTTATGGACACTGAAGGGTTTGAAAAAATGCGTTGTTCAGATGACTGCCGTAGGTCTGGAGAAAATAATTCGGAAATTCGATAAGACTTTTTTTTTTTGTATCCAACCTGGTAGATGGAGGAAACAAATTGATTCGACGTCAGTGGAAGCAGTGGCCACAGCAATGAAAAAGGAGACGAATGGTGGTTTGCAAACGTGTAGTGAACAGAGAATTGCCCGAACATTGGACATACCCCTGTGCACGTTGGGTAAAATCCTACGAAACATCCTTCTTTGCTATCCATTCAAAATTATCCATGTGCACGAGTTGCTTCCTGTTGACCTGCCAGCAAGAGAGACCTATGCTTCAGAATTTCTTGCTCGCATGAAAGTCGACAATGATAGGCCGTGGAAGATTTTGTGGACATACAAAGCCCACTTCCATCTGACAGGATATGTCAGTAAACAGAACTGTCGAATATGGGCAACAGAAAATCCACACGCAAATCAACCAGTACCATTTCATCCTGAAAAGTCACTGTGTGGTGCGAGTTTACGGCATCATTTATAATAGCGCCATATTTTTTCGAAGAGATAGGTGCTTCCGGTCCTGTTACCCGTACCGTCACTGGTAAGTGCTATGAGTGTCTTTTGTGCAACCACGTCCTTCCAGCGCTCCAACAACATGGATGTGTGGATGGGGTCATTTTTATGCAAGATGGCGCACCTCCGCACGTTGCAAATCCAGTTAAACAACTGCTGGAACGCCATTTCGGAAATGCTAGCATTATCGACCACCATTTCCCTACAGCCGGGCCGTCCCGATCACCTGATCTTAATCTGTGTCACTTCTGGCTGTGGGGCTATCTGAAAGATGTCGTGTTCAGTGTTCCGATTGCAAACTTAGCTGCATTGAAGGCACGCATTGCGCAACACGTTCTGAACTGAACCCAGAAACATTTCGGTCAGTTGTGGAACATGCTGTTTCTCGATTTAAACTTGTTGCAGAAAACTGTGGACAGCATATTAGACGTTTCTTGCGCCAGTCACACGGAAATTATAATCCGATTTGACTTTGATTGGTCCTTTTTATGTGGTTTATGGCCTCAGGACAATTAAAAACATATTTTTCCCATCCGATGTGATATGACCTTGCCGTGGTAGATGGACTTACATAACTAACAGTATCACTCCTGTACACCCATTCATTCTGAGTAGTACATTTTTTTAACGTCAAACGTACACTTTAGGCATTGTTGTATGATTCATTTGTCATTTGTAATCGACCACTACTAAATTATGATGCTAACAGCGCCATCTGTTGCTACATTTTGTAACTATTTATTTTTCCTCTGCCATACGTTCCCCACCCCCCTGTTATTTCTACAGCGGTTTGAAAGTTTAAATTTAATTATAATCACCGTGTATTTAGGCAATCTGGAGCCTTCGGCACCACCTCAGCGGAAGCACTGCATGTGGTACTCGGAATATGCCCCATACACATCAGGATCAAATACAGAGCTGCAAGGTACTGAATTAAGATGGGGAGACTCGACAAGATACACACAGTAACTGGTGTACCGATACAGATGATACGTCACCTTAAAAGCTGGCGTCTGGATACACTGCAAGATGAGGGGTATGTAACTGATAAGGGACGTAGACTGTACGAGTTCCTCCTTGACACACGGGAGCGGTTGTGAATGAAACATGTCGATGGCAGCCGCAGTGTGGCGCATTTTTTAACCGGACACGGACCTTGTCCCACACACTTACACCGCGTCAGTCTGAGGCAGACAGATACATACACATGCGGGGAAGGAGGTTCCGCAGAACACACTGTCTTTTTCTGCGAACAATAGACATACACTACACTTAGACTACACAGAAACAGACATTGGTATATACACAGCAATAAGAGACGAAGAAGAATGGGCACAACTAAACGCATTGACAAACAGTATTTCAAAAACAACACATGAAGAGCACCTGCGGACACGACGTAACAGACATGCCTATATGGAACGTAACAACGATCTCCAGAGGTTGGACAGCGACACTCACAGAGACAGCGGAAACAGAGACACTGAAGAGGAACAGGTGGAGGTAGACAAGATGTGACAGTAAATAAGCACTAAATGCTGTACGCGAATGAGCACCTAAAGTTAATACATAGGACTACCAATACATAGGATTAGAAATACTATTTCTCTACCAGTAACAAAATTTGTTGTTGTTGTTGTTGTTGCTGTTGTTGTTGTGACTGGCGGTCGGCAGTTCAAGAAGTCAATCCGATGTATTCACCTCCAGTCACAATCGTTGATGGCGCTAACAAATCTCTCCTCTATCCTATCATCTTCTCATATTCTTCTTAAAAAAACAACAAAATTTTACTTATATCTCAACCTTATTGTTATCTTAAAAAGTGTTATTCTCTGAAAAATGCTGCAGATAAAAAGAAACTAAAAGAGAACTCTAAGAACGATGAAAATCTAAAACTGTAAGATGTACGACTTGTTTTAAAACATCAGGTGATAGGTCTATAATTTGACTATAAATAAATAAATTTCCACCTTCTCATTGGAAATCAAGCTAGTCTTAATTTCATACGTTATATATTGCTTTTCAGACAGTAAAAGTGGATTCACACTTAACAGAATGGCACCGGCACAGAACTACACCGTCACGTCTTCGTCAAGAACCTCATAGGAAAGGTTTTGGCAGATCATTGATGGAGTCACGTGATATTTCTCTACTACTGTCAGTAAGGATCCACTCCTTATTTGTTTGTATTCTGCTGATATTCTGGAGCTCTGCACATGTATCTCTGTTTGAGATCGCCTGTGGCTGCTATTGTGTGTGTTTTCAGTTCTGTTTTTCATGAGCCTCGACGTTAACTTTAGAGAGAATTGCTTGTCACTCAGGATACAGTCACACCAGGAACGCAGCTTTATACCTGATCGGGTACACCTCTTTGCTTTCCTACTCCCCCACTTCTGTCGTCGCCCTGCACTCAGTCTGTTTGAAAGGGCTCTTGTTCGTCTCTTTCACTGCATCGATTTTGTTGAAACTACGAGATCAGTTATCTCTTAGACACATGACACAATAATTAGCACCACTCACCTTCTTAAGTTATTCTTTTTAGTTTCCAGCAGTTCTGCATAAACTGTGTTTTTTCAACCTGTTCTTAGATGTTAATTTTGTTTCATGTGTATCTGTGGTGGAATTGCGTAACAGCATGCTTCAACTTGTCCATTTAACCATACATGCAGGGATCTGGAAACTGAAATACAAATAAACTTTTATTTTTTAAACTAAGATATATAAAATGACATTTTAATGGCATGCGTTTCAATGTTTTTTGCGAGGTCGCAAGTTCAGTCTTTATTAAGGCTCATTAGAAAGTATTGTGCTAACAATTGTCACAGGAAAAATATTAGCTGCCAAAGCCGTAACGTGTGCATCAGGAGGGCGACAGAAAATGAGTTTTCGGGAGGTGCAGAGATCAACCTTCTATGGGACGAAACGGACATTGTCTACATTCAAGAAATGTTCAAAACAAACTGTTAACTTGCACCATGAACACCGAATGAAAAATGGCGCACCACAGTGACAACGAAGGTTCGTACCATCAAGATAGAAGGCGAACTCCGTGGAAGTTACAAACCGTGCAGGACATTCAGCTAGGTGTCCACTCTTAAGGAACGGATACAAAATCATATCGGTTCGAAGGGCTGATGAGAACTGATGGAATGTGAAGGCGTGCAACCGAATGCGAAACAGTCTGTCGTGGAGCTTATCTTGAAACTGGCTATAGTTTAAGGCGTAGCTGCAGATACAGCCACAATACGTTTTATGAGCAAGAAAATAAAACACCCAGAGTCTGAATTTGTCCAGTGGTTCCACGTGGTACTAATTACAGTGTACACGCTTTTCAGGAAGATTAGTTTGTTCAAAAGGAGTATGATTTTTATACGCAGACCAGGAATCAAGCAAAAGCAAGTTATTTTGCCGGCTATTGGCCGAAAGCAGTGCTCATACCACAGTCGTAGTTCTCTTACGCCCATTTCCCCACTCTTTCTTGCTGTGATGTAAATGTTTCCTACTGTCCTTACAAGATCTCGCACAATCGAAAGAATCGTAGGAGGCACAGTACCTCCAACTTATCACAGCACAGTAAATAACTTTCCAGCCAATTTACCATCCAGATTAACAATCGGCATTCCTGGTACCTCTAATTTCCAGGATTCCTTTCATATGCTTGTCCTTTTCAAATCCCGATCGGTCGGAGCTGAAAACAAATTCCTTACTGAACGATAAGTTTGTTTACGTCGGCTTCAACTTTTCGGGCCGAAACTGCAGTTTGCTATATATCGTCAAATTGACGCTTTGTTTGAAATTTCGTTACGTCTTCCAGTTCTAAGGCACTGTTGGAATTATGCAACCATCCACTGCTTTTCTTGAAATCACTGTAATCTATGTCGGGTTCAATTTGATATGCATAGCGTATTAGGTCATTATCATGCACATCCTGTAAATTGTATCGAAACGCGCAAACACCAATTTTTGTAACAGGTACGCCTTGCTCTCATTTCCGTAGTTTTTCTTATGCACTAACGCTGATATTGCTGCGGGCGTATTCGAAATCTGTTCATAATTTTTTTTTCTTTTTTTTTTTTTACTGTGCTGGCTACGATGTTCCATGTACGTAATTACGTTTAGTACCCGATCCTTGGACAACGATTGTCCTTTACTACATTTCTCTGGAGACGGGATATGTATCACCCTGTTCGACAAAGATGATGAATTGCATGGCTCGAAACATGCTCCAGTATCACTTGTTAAGCATGTATGGTAGTCATTGTACTCCTCATGTACATTGTCCACACAGTCGAGCGTATACGACACCGCACGTACCACTGACTTCTTTTGCGGAACGCTAATATGTCATCTGCACTTCTTTTTCACTCTGTGAAAATCCTAGAGTTCCTTTCCTATTAAACGTCAACTTCGGGAACTACTTTTGTAGATACACTTCTGGCCATTAAAATTGCTACACCAAGAAGAAATGCAGATGATAAACGTGTATTCATTGGACAAATATATGATACTAGAACTGACATGTGATTACATTTTCACGCAGTTTGGGTGCATAGATCCTGAGAAATCAGTACCCAGAACAACCACCTCTGGCCCCATTAAACGGCCATCACACGCCTGGGCATTGAGTCAAACAGAACTTGGATGCCGTGAACAGACACATCAGTCCAAGCAGCTTCAACACGATACCACAGTTCATCGAGAGTAGTGACTGGCGTATTGTGATGAGCCAGTTGCTCGGCCACTATTGACCAGACATTTTTAGTTGGTGAGAGATCTGGAGAATGTGCTGGCCAGGGCAGCAGTCAACATTTTCTGTATCCAGAAAGGCCCGTACAGAACCTGCAACATGCGGTCGTGCATTATCCTGCTGAAATGAAGGGTTTCGCCGGGATCGAATTAAGGGTAGAGCCACGGGTCGTAACACATCTGAAATGTAAAGTCCACTGTTCAAAGTGCCGTCAATGTGAACAAGACGTGACCGAGACGTGTAACCAATGGCACCCCATATCATCACGCCGGGTGATACGCCAGTATGGCAATGACGAATACACGCTTCCAATGTGCGTTCATAGCGATATCGCCAAACACGGATGCGACCATCATGATGCTCTAAACAGAACGTGGATTCATCCGAAAAAATGACGTTTTGCCATTCGTGCACCCAGTTTCGTCGTTGAGTACACCATCGCAGGCGCTCCTGTCTGTGATGCAGCGTCAAGGGTAACCGCAGCCACGGTCTCCGAGCTGATTGTCCGTGCTGCTGCAAACGTCGTCGAACTGTTCGTGCAGATGGTTGTTGTCTTGCAAATGTCCCCATCTGTTGACTCAGGGATCGACACGTGGCTGCACTATTCGTTACAGTAATACTATTAGATGCCTGCCGTCTCGACTGCTAGTGATACGAGACCTTTGGGATCCAGCACGGCGTTTCATATTACCCTTCTGAACCCACCGATTCCATATTCTGCAAACAGTCATTGGATCTCGACCGACGCGAGCAGCAATGTCGCGATACGATAAACCGCAATCGCGATAGACTACAATCCGACTTTTATCAAAGTCGGAAACGTGATGGTACGCATTTCTTCTCCTTACACAAGGCATCACAACAGCGTTTCACCAGGCAACGCCGGTTAACTGCTGTTTGTGTATGAGAAATGGGTTGGAATCTTTCCTCATGTCAGCACGTTGTAGGTGTCGCCACCGGCGCCAACCTTGTTTGAATGCTCTGAAAAGTTAATCATTTGCATATCACAGCATCTTCTTCCTGTCGGTTAAATTTCGCGTCTGTAGCACGTCATCTTCGTGGTGTAGCAATTTTAATGGCCAGTAGTGTATAATGCAATGTCTGCTTTGTTTATCATTGCCATTGCTCTGCTTTGTGCCAACACCAGTAGGAGTGTGGCACTATTGTCAGTTACTCGTCGACTAACCACTTCAACTATGCTCCGTTGCCTCATGCTGTGCTTATCACTGGATACCTTCAGTCCCGCCCCTTGTCACCATTAGTAGCCAATACTGTGGTTGCATCGTAGAGAATGTATGGGGCGTCGAATGCCGTAAACATCATTGGCCTTTTGCGACCTCGCACTCAAGAGATTCCTTGTTAGTTATCAGATGAAGAAAAAAGTAAGTCAGTAGTTCAAAGGATCACCAAGATAAGAGAACAGTAATGAACTTTGATACAAATATTGGTTCAAATTTTTACCGTCTGCCCTCAGTCCAGTTTAGAAAATGGGAATCATTAAATAATGTTTTGCTGTTCCAAAAGGCAATAGTGGCTTCTTAAAATAACCCTCCATGATTCACCATGGTTTTTCTCCTTGTCCTGCTGTTATTGAGTGATTGATGAGCTTCCTTTTGCACTCTACTCTGATCTGATCCTCACTACACTTACATTGAAACCATTTATTGAGTCTTTCGCTCATCAAATCGTCCCAACGCCTTGCTCAGAAGTCTTAGAACCTTGTAGATAAGTACCGAATAGTTCAGATACCAGCAATGGCATTCCTTCCAGCCAGTCTGCATCACTCGGCGACGCCGTGTGTCACATCTGGTCAGTCACCATTGCATGTCTCTTATGACAGCCTTAAACAAAAACCAGAATAAAAATCTTGATGATGCTCTCCTCCCCTTACTCACCAAGTTGTATATAATCGGAAAACAATTCAAAGACATCCATAAGAAACAATACGTCTGCAATCCCACAGCAAAATGTGGCGTCCAAAATTTTCTTTTCCACTGCAATGTACATATGTCTTTCTGCTCACAGGTACGAGTGCACAGGAATGTGTAGTTGACAGACATCCCAGCATCTGAATCATCTCTTAGGCTAATATATGTATACAGCTTTCCAAAACAACACCCAAAGAATTTCAGTACTTTCTCAGCAAATGTCAAATGCTTGCGTCATTGTATTCACAGACATTCTGTGGAACAAATTCGCAGATACTGTTATACAAGTGTCACCTACTCATCAGTCCATTACAAAATACAATGACTGGTTTGTTTTAAACGACAGTGGAATGACCTTAGATTAATAGAAATTTTCAACCCAACTAGTAATCGGTGCGTGGAATGTCAAATCCCTTAATCGTGTAGATAGGTTAGAAAATTTAAAAAGGGAAATGGATAGGTTAGATATAGTGGGAATTAGTGATGTTCGGTGGCAGAAGGAACAGGTGAATACATGGTTACAAATACAAAATCAAATAGGGGTAATGCAGGAGTAGGTTTAATAAAGAGTAAAAAATAGGACCGTCGATGAGCTACAATGAACAGCATGGTGAACACATTATTGTAGCCAAGATAGACCACCCACAGTAGTACAAGTTTATATGCCAACTAGCTCCGCAGATGAGGAGCAGATTGAAAAAATGTATGATGAGGTACTTAAGGGAGACGAAAATTTAATAATGGTGAACTGCAATTCGACAGTACGAAAAAGAAGAGAGGAAAAAGTAGTAGGTGAATGTGGACTGTGGGAAAGGAATGAAAGAGGAAGCTGCCTTGTAGAATTTTGCACAGATCATAATTTAATCATCGCTAACACTTGATGTAAGAAGGTGGAAGGGGTGTTTAGAGGGTCTATACAAGGGATATGTACTTGAGGACAATA
Source organism: Schistocerca serialis cubense (assembly GCF_023864345.2). Lineage (NCBI taxonomy): Eukaryota > Metazoa > Arthropoda > Insecta > Orthoptera > Acrididae > Schistocerca > Schistocerca serialis. The sequence goes on along the minus strand of NC_064644.1, from coordinate 598,625,781 downwards.
TTATGGAAGGCGAAGAGGACGTAGAGGAAGGGAGATATGACACTGCGTGAAGAATTTGACAAAGCACTGAAAGACTTACGTCGAAAAAAGGTCCCGGGAGTAGACAACATTCCGTTGGAGCAACTGATAGCCTTAGGAGAGCCAGCTATGACAGAACTCTTCCATATGGTGAGCAAGATGTGTGAGACAGGTGAAATATCCTCAAACTTCAAGAAGAATATAATAACTCCAATTCCAAAGAAAGCAGGTGCTGACAGGTGTAAAAATTACCGAACTATCAGTTTAATAAGTCATGGCTGCAAAATACTAACACGAATCCCTTACAAAAGAATGGAAAAACTGGTAGAACCCGACCTCGGATAAGATTAGTTTGGGTTCCACAGAAATGTAGGAACACGCGAGGCAATAATGACCCTACCACTTCACATAGAAGTTAGGTTAAGGAAAGGCAAACCTACGTTTCTAGCATTTTTAGACTTAGAGAAAGCTTTTGACAATGTTGACTGGAATACTCTCTTTCAAATTCTAAAAGTAGCAGGAGTAAAATACAGGGAGCGAAAGGCTGTTTAGAATTTGTACAGAAACCAGATGGCAATTATAAGAGTCGAGAGGCACCAAAGGGAAGCAGTGGTTGAGATGGGAGTGAGACGAGGTTGTAGCCTATCCTCGATGTTATTTAATCTCTTTATTGAACAAGCAATAAAGGCACCAAAGGAAAAATTTGGAGTAGAAATTAAAATCCAGGAAGTAGAAATAAAAACTTTGAGGTTTTCCGATGACATTGTAATTCTGTCAGAGACAGCAAAGGACTTGGAAGAACAGTTGAACGGAAAGGAGGATATAACATGAACAGCAACAAAAGCAAAACGAGGATAATGAATGGACTGTAGTTAAACTAAATCAGTTGGTGCTAATGGAATTAGATGAGACACTTGAAGTAGTAGATGAGTTTTGTTTTTGTTCTGTGTGTCAATCTACTGAAGATTAAAATGCTACTGTTCATAATTAATATAATTTGTCCTAATAAATGTTAATTTACATCAATAAAGGCCACAGAAAAATGATTATACATGCAGTGCATGCTTTGAAATAGCATTCGCATAATGTACCTGACAATTTTTGAAAGTATGTGTAGATTTATTTCTACTTAACTCATGTGCTGCAAAATGTGTCAAGCAATCTGTTTGCATTTCGGTTTCTGTTGCAGCAAAATAATTGCCATGATGGTTGCTCTATCACCATCACTAGCACTTGCTTTTATAAGTCTAAGAATGTGACTTAAGCTTTTGTAATCTTTAAAGTAAACTTGTTATAGTCTAAGAAGGACGTCACGTAGAATTCATGTTTAAATACAGTTCGCATAACATAACTGTCAATTTTTCAAAGTGTATATAACATTATTTCCATGTATTTCTTGTATCGAAATACATTTTGAACAATTTGTATAGTTCCTGTTTCCGTTAGTCCATAAAATTGTTTGAGTGGTGTTTGCTGCTGTTTTCAACAAAAGTAATGTAAGGACTCTCAACTTACGTAAGCTTTTAAAATAAGCTAGTGTAACCTGCACGAACAAATCATCCATAACTTAGAATAAATATTTAAAAATTATTCCTATAAAATAGGTATTGATTCGGTTTGTGTAATACCATTTTCTGTTTCTCGCAATGTCAGTTTATATGAATGTTTTCTTTTCCTCATTAATAATAAGAAATTGTTATATCACCGCAGAAGACGACAAAGACAGGAATTTAAAATAATCTTTGTAACTAAAGAGAAATGTGAAGGGAATATTCGATTTTTTAACAACTTTTGTTTCAGTCTCGCTTGAGAGTACTGACGTTTTAGATAGCACACAAGAAGAACGTGTACTTTTTTCTCCTGTGCCAACAATGAGTGTTGAAACTGCTGTGTGCGATACAAACGCAAGAGAAAAAACATATACTGCGTGTTATAAAAGATGCAAGAATTTTTTTCTTTTATTTCTACGTATGACTTTGACCTGCTATTGTATGAAGAGGCAGTAATTTCTTCCATCTGGCAAAACGTCTGATAATCAAGATTTAATAGATGGACTGTGTGATCGGCAACCACAAAACATTAGAGGTAACGTCAGCGTAACTTAATAGTGACTTCCACTATTAAATATATAGAAACTGTAATAATCAGAATAATTGACTTTTTGTTAAGAACCAAGTTGCTGCAAAATACCGTTTGTGTGACCTTGGTACGTTACACTGTATTTTTCTTACGTTGCGAGGAAGACTGTTCATGGCAATGATTTTAGTTTCAGCAAGAATTCTTGCTTTAACGCCAGTACTGCAAATGTTAATTATCTCTAGTTACGTAAATTTCATGCCGATTTATATACTTTGTGTTATCTGTTGGGCTCCAAAATCAACCAACAAGAGCAACACAACTAGCGATCGATTTTCCAGGACCAAGTCGTAGTTAAACACGAACAGACTTTTTCTAGCGAATGTTAAATGTACGTACGAAAAAAAATTGCCATTATTGTGTAAATGAAAAACTAATTTTTGTCTATTTTCTTATTGCATGAATACGAGCGCAACAAAATCCATATGATATGAAAACGAATATAAAAAACGAGGAGCAGAGAATTAAAAAGACCAATTTATTACTAACGGGAGACATAAGTGAGCTGCTTGACTACGAAGAAGTAGGAACTTTGCTCAGTAGCTTGCATGATTACGCTTAGTAGCGCCACTCTTGTCGTAGATAGCATTCCTTCCTTTTTATTCTCCATTTCCGTAGTAGAAAATTTATTAATCGAAAGGACTCAAAAATCATACCAAACTTTGACTCATCAGTATAGTGTAAATTATTACGAAAATATCAATCATTTGTGCTGTAATACTTTTCGACAAATTTATAGAAACACGATTTCATAGGAATTTGCAGGTTTCAGGTGTAAGATTTATTTGCATAAAAAATTTTCTACTGATTGTTATTAAAATTTTTTGGTAATTGCTTGCACGATCAAACGGCTGACCAAAAGTTGCCATTGTTGATCGTAATACAGAAGGTGCAATCGGCCAAGATGGCGGTGATTTGCACGAACAAATAAATGAAAACGAGGCGTCAACCGCGCAGCTAGCTGAAAGCCGACATATGTCAGAGATAGGTATCACAGATGTAACAAACGACAGCACAGATACACAGATGACGATACCATGATGACTATCGATGAGACTGTTCCACACATCTCCCGAAGCGATATATCGCAGCTAAACGAAATAGAGGAACGTGAAACAGCAGAGTATTTCGCTAACATAGGACGGGCACCGATTATTGGTAATCCGAATATTAACATTAAACGTACAGGTTATAACGACGATAGTAGTAACCAACGGCCAGTGCGGTATTACGGCAATTACTGACAGCTGTGAACGCGAAATTCCATGATATGAACACGAAATTCAATACAGTTACACAACAGTTTAGTAACTTGAACACAAAATGTAACGATTTGTTACAAGGTTTTTCATATTTCAAAACAGAACAAAAGCAGGTTTGGAAGGTTTTCAAAACAGTGTCGCACAAAAATTCAATGATCTGTCAGAAGATCGACCCACAGAGCTATTAGGAAATTTAAAAGAAATGAAAAAACAATTAGAAAAAGGAGGTCTTTTCTGACGTTACAGAAAGTATTGATGTTTTGAACGAAAAGGTTAGTTCACTTATTGACAATCAAGAACATGTAGAAAGTGAATCAAAAGAAAATCACGGACACGAATAATAATACAAGAGCAAATCAAAACCAAATGTGTAATACTATAAAGAAAGTGACCATTGCTGTCAACAAGCTACACAAGAATGATGAAGCTTTAGCATTGGCAGTAGAGGGGCTAACAATAAGATTAGAAAGCTTGGAACTAGAGTCTGAATGTGCCAAAAGAGAAAGAGCACAGGTAAGGAAAAATTTAGACGATATAACCAAAAGAGGAGAGGCAGGTATCTTAGATCAAAGTAGTATATTAGCGCAGAAAGTAGTATCTGAATGCAAAGAACATGTGGACACGGTAGAAGATGCCATGAAGAAAAGGGAAACCGAATCATCAAACGAAGTAGGTCAGGCTGCTAATATTCAACTACCTGTACCCAAGACAGATGCGTGTATTAGTTTGCACATCTCGTCACAAGTCCGATAGCGACCGAAAGCGAAGACAGTATAATTCGTGATTCACCTTCAGCAGTACCTACAATCTATGCGCAAATGCCACACAGTGCTCCACACACGTGTAACAACACACCGATGCCAGATAATGCCGCATGTTTAACCTCCATCTTCGCTGATGAAGGGTTGCTTAGACATAGGCGATTTCCCACGTATTCGACACATGGAAAGCGGATGAACCGGTAGTTTTTATCAGTGCGTTCCGCAACGTATTTCCGCGGAAATGGACAGAGGCTCAAAAGATAAGATTTGTTGTTGGTTACACCGAAGGCGACGTTCTTTTGTGGATCACTGAAATGGCAGAACGTTGTCACAGTTACGAGCAATTTAAACGTGCTTTCTTAGACAAGTACTGCACCGGAGCCGTTCAAGCAAGATTAAGACGTTAAGTCTTTAACCCGGTTCCATTTAACAGCAAACATGGAAGCTTGCGGGGTTATTTCGAAAAGTATTAAAATAATACTAGATACTGGATCAATCCCATATCTCAGGTAGATGTATTGAAGATATTAAAGAGCCGACTTCCATCACACATATGGACTAATAACTAGAGCAGAACACGACACTGAGTACATTTTGTCAGTTTTGGATTCCATTGACTTGAATTATGAAGAGGCACCATGGCAACATAAAGCAGCAGACAAGCAAACACTTCAACCCGTCTTTGGAAACCAACCTGTAAATAATAATGTTAGTGCACAACAAGCATAGCAACCATATCCGACATAGCATATAAAAAAGGGAATGGATGTGGTAATGGTAGTGGGTAAAAAAAAAGATTTAAACAAGTTATCAGAACAACAGGAACAATTACAACGGACAAGCGAATTACGGTGCGCCAGTACAAGGCTGTCCGCTGCCCGTAGGTACAGCCAGCCGTTGCAGTGGCAAGCGGTCGGCAACAATCAAATACCGCGCGCTGTGCCGCAGCCAACCTTCGGACAACATAATAGCGCGAGCTATAATTCCGCAACTACACTACTGGCCATTAAAATTGCTACACCAAGAAGAAATGCAGATAATAAACAGGTATTCATTGTACAAATATAATATAATAGAACTGACATGTGATTACATTTTCACGCAATTTGGGTCCATAGATCTTGAGAATCAGTACCCAGAACAACCACCTCTGGCCGTAATAACGGCCTTGATACGCCTGGGAATCGAGTCAAACAGAGCTTGGATGGCGTGTACAGGTACAGCTGCCCATGCAGCTTCAACACGATACCACAATTCATCAAGAGTAGTGACTGGCGTGACGAGCCAGTTGCTCGGCCACCATTGACCAGACGTTTTCAGTTAGTGAGAGATCTGGAGAATGAGTTGGTCAGGGCAACAGTTGAACATTTTCTGTATCCAGAAAGGCCCGTACAGGACCTGCAACATGCGGTCGTGCATTATCTTGCTGAAATGTAGGGTTTCGCACGGATCGAATGAAGGGTAGAGCCACGGGTCGTAACACATCTGAAATGTAACGTCCACTCTTCAAAGTGCCGTCAATGCGAACAAGAGGTGACCGAGACGTGTAACCAATGGCACCTCATACCTTCACGCTGGGTGATACGCCAGTATGGTGATGACGAATACACGCTTGTAATGTACACTCTTTGACATAAAACTTGACCGGCGGCCGGCCGCTTCAGAGGCTAAGTCCGCGCCGATCGCGACATGGGACAAAAAAACTGGCCAACTCGCTAATTCTCTAAGTCCGGTTATCTGCACAATCTGGCAACACTGTAGACTGCGGCACTTCCTGGAGGAAAACTTGTCCCATGATAGAGAAACTCTAGGCTGATTACGCCTGTGGTCTAGCGGTAGCGTGCGTTGTTTCTGTTCATAATGTCAGTGGATCGAGAGCAGCTGGTATAAAATATTTTTATAGCCTCTTCTGTCTGAATGCTGAAGACGTGAATGTAATGGTAGCGCAGATTCAATCTATTTCGCTTTGTGACACACCGATATCAAAATATTATCCAGTAACGATTTTGCGGCAGATTTCCTGCAGACTGTCCTCCTCTGGACGCCGTATGCGGCAAAGCTCCGGGATCCATTTGCTGGCTACTGGCAGCGGCCGTGGCGACTGCAGCGGCGCTGCACTCCCCCGTTCTCTATCGAAAGCGCCTGCTACCGCTCATCGCTTTTGATGATTTAAAACGCTTTATTATTTAATGTTGCTCCACAGAAAATTTCTACAATTTCCATTCACGCTCAAAAGCAACGGAGACAGACGCCCTGATTAATAGGCGGGTATTATATTACATTAATCGGCAAGAGCTGAGTATGGCCCGAAATTAATTTTATAGACTGGGACGAAATTAAACCACCTCACTACATTCGATGAATTTATAAATGCTTCATACCTCGTTTCTTTTCCTTTCAAATTCAATTATTTGTGCAACTTTTGGTCAATGTTTGGATGTTTTAGTCAAGCCAGAGTGAGCGTCTGTGGTGTAAAGTGTATTACAGTTCTTGTTTCATTCCTTATGGTAAGTCTATGCGATAAATTGTGTGAATACCTTGCAATGCATGCTCTGTAGCAGTGCAGGAACACTGCACATTTGGAGTTCCATGTATGGGTTCATGAAGTATTTATTGTTGATCGGAGTGATAGTTAAGGTCATCAGATATAAACCAGAAAAATTGGTCGTTTTGAAGGTTTCAGAGAACGGAAAGGAATTGCTAACGCCGGTGTTAGAAAACGTCTACAGTTAAATGCTATTGCAAAAATTTAGAAGAAGGGAACTACGTTAATGAACATGTGCACTTCATAAACAACCTTCTGACATGTTAGACCTATATGACGAACAAAGCTCAAATTTATATCGTTACAGTCGGTTTGAATCTTTTCAGGGTCTATTTTACAGTGAAGCACCTTGGAATTCGCAAAGCAGAAATCCATGATATTAACTTAATTTACTAAGTCGAAATCGGTCGAAGATTGATGTTTAAAGGCATTCTTCAGATTTCGCATAAGAAATTTTTACTAGCAGTTTGCAACTCCATTAATTAAAATGGAAAATAAAAGGTTGTACTCAGCGGCTTCTACTGTGATTCGAACTGCTATGTCTTATAGTACAAGCACTGCAACGCACAAGGGAACCTCTGAGCTAACGGCACACTGGCGGCCAGAGGCGGAATATAGTCACTGCGATGTTGCCTGAGCCTCAAAACGCAACCTTAAACACACGAACAGAGGAGGTGGAGATTACTGTTTTAACGTCCCGTCGACAACGATGTCATTAGAGACGGAGCACAAGCTCGGATTAGGGAAGGATGGGGAAGGAAATCGGCCGTGCCCTCCCTAAGGAACCATCCCGGCATTTGCCTGAAGCGATTTAGGGAAATCATTGAAAACCTAAATCAGGATGGCCGGGCGCGGGATTGCACCGTCGTCCTCCCGAATGCACACACAAACAGGTGTTACTTATGTGAAGAACGCCATTCTTGGAGTCCAGAAATTAAATATACTTTCTAATTGTGTCATCTTGCAGTGGATTATATCGTACGAGTCTTCGATGTGGAAAACGAATGTCAGGTGAATTTAGCGAGGTAACGCCGACCTACACCCGGGAGTAAATGCACTATCAGAGTGTTGACAAATACTTGCTACGACGCTGCCATTTCTAGGCTCTCTGACGAGGCAGCTCTTCAGCGAAATGTTTGCCGTGATTCTCCGATACGGTTCTTCAGAGTGGAGACGCGCGCGCAGGTTTGGTTTTTATGCGGTGTTCTCCCCTGATGGTTTCTGACGTCGCCTTCTGGGCTATGTATACATATGAGACATTCAATTATCATTAATCCAGAATGATACAAGTTTCAGCTTCCGGCGTGGAAGAAGGCTGTTGACGCCGACATTATATCATTTCAACGTAGGGAAAGCAAAACGGATCATTCAATGTTTCTCATTCAACATAAAGCATGTGAGATAATTTTACGTAACGTTCATCATCATCTAAAAATACAAACGAAGTAAAAATACGCCGGAAGCTTATTCGAATTGAATATAACGCTTTGCACCTCGATGTCGAATTTGTCCACTTGCAATCTTTTGCAGCATACACATAGAATGTCATGATTACCACGAGAATGAAGAAATATGTTGGTAAGGATGGAAGCAAGAAGAGACGCAGTCAACAAATATTCTATTCCTCATGGTATTCATTTCATTTGACACGTAAGAAGAGGTAAAGCGGGAATTTACTTTCGTTAACACGAAAGATATGCCGCACATATTGATAACGAGGAAGTCTGCGTCTTCATACGTTTCCTCCTTGAAATCTGTATGCTCTATTATATACTAAGTAGCCCGATCATTGTTTCAGTAATGTTACCCTCTTGTTTGACCCCGTAACGATGAACAGATTCCAAATGCATGTCTCCCTTCCTGGCTTGTTTTTTGTGTTTTATTGCTTGGAATTCCTGAAGCAGACCACTGTGCCTTCCCCCCTCGTGGGTTAGGTCTCAAAACTAAAACGCTTTGTATCCAATGGCATAATTTATTCAGACAGCATCAGCATAAGACTATCAAACAAAGCCTTCCATTTACAGTTGCAGCACTCTAACCAGCACTGACCAAAGTGTAATCCACGGTCATGGTCCTAAATTACCAGCTGTCTGCTACTGTGGCAAAGTCCGTACTACACTGTCGATTATCTGGTAACACTGTGTAGTTGCACAGTTGTGCTACCAGGTCTGTCCTCACACTGTCAACTTTATGCATCTCACTTCTCCTGTAGCGTAGATCACGAGGAGCCGAAGTAAATGAGCGTATTCTGCATGACGTAACATTCAGTATTCCCTTCTTTCATAGCCACTCTTCATGTGCATCGATACCAAATAGGAATGCGAAAACTTTTGCGAGTGAGAGAATGACAATAACAATCGTAACAAGAACAAGCAAATAATGAATGATGTTTATTCCAACGCAGAACGAGAATGGCTTTAAATATAAAAATCTGTATCTATATCTATATCCATATCTATTAATCTTTGAGTTGGCACAAAGCAAATATATTCTTAGCATTTAGTTACTGAATTTAGTTCTGGATGTTTGCAGAGAAAAGGAAAAGTCGGTACTTCTCGCTAGTGTAATATAATGTGAACCAGCAACTACCCTTTCCTTAGAACACGACTCAAGCAGGTCCTCAAGTAGGTAGCAAGGCACTGCTGCATTCTGTTCCCTGACATTGCTCTGATGACGGTTAATGCAGATAGTTCCGATTATGAAATACAAAACGTATTGCAGGTTAGTTCCTAGGATAGTAACATTAAATTTGCGTTGTAGACGGCACATGAACGTGACGACTATCCATATTACTCATCAATATAAAAAGACAATATTTAGGGAATTTAGCAGGATTACTCAAAATGAATTCTGAAATTGGGTGACTGACTGCACAGGTGCTAAACGTCGTCAAGAGTATACGATGTCCTAATCGCATTAGGAATATGAAGATCGTCTTCGACAGCTCGCAACTTTCACATTGCTATCTCCACCCTACTCCAGACAGCCCTCGGTGGAGTTGCACGACGTTGCCGATGTTATGGAAGGCCTTCAAACGACAACAGACCACATATTGAAAAATACAAGCGAATTCTCTTGCAGCGTAAGCTTATTGTAACTAATCTAAAAATTATTGGAGAGGAACATTGTCCTATTTAAAAAAAGTAAAATGTTACACACTGTTGACGTCAAACGGACATTATCTATGTCCTGTCTTGTGTCCTACTCATCTATAATATCAAGTGTACTATGAAAATGATTATATATAATGGATGATAGGGTAATGCATTGATACCAGATGGTGGGGGCGGGCCGGTGTGGCCGTGCGGTTTTTAGGCGCTTCAGTGTGGAACCGCGTGACCGCTACGGTCGCAGGTTCGAATCCTGCCTCGGGCATGGATGTGAGTGATGTCCTTAGGTTAGTTAGGTTTAAGTAATTCTAAGTTCTAGGGGACTGATGACCTTAGAAGTTAAGTCCCATAGTGCTCAGAGCCATTTGAACCATTTGAACTATTTAACACAAAATGACATTAAAAATTAAAGTTATTCACGAGCAGCTAGTTGAGAATATGTATGAACATTAAATGACACGATGAACTGAAATAATATGACGAAGAGTTCAGCGCTCACTGGGAATAGAGCCCCACACATATCGTTGTTGACTACACACAAAGAGACGTCAGCTACCGAATTTTTCTCCACCAGCTGCTCAGAATAGCATCTTGAACTTACAGTCATCTCGCAAATAGTTCTGTGTCTCACTGGGAGTTAAAAACGTCAGATATCGTTAGTGTTGACAACGAATGAAAATACATTAAAAATCAAAATTATTATCCACCAGCAGATAGGTGTTCTCATGATAGAGCTTGATAATACATAATTAAATCTTTAGTGCCGGGCCAGGATTCGATCCCATTCACGCGTAATATGTGAAGGTGTTGAGGAATCTGCAGTTTTGAACAAACAACAGATTGTAGCCGAGCTGTATTGCCACGAAGGGATCAAATTCCGCGTTAAGGGCGGTCTGAGTTGCATTCCCAGTTTAGAACCAATTTTATCGACATACAGAAGCTCAAATAAAAGATGCAATAAGTGTCCTGTGACCATACATAGCGTTTGTGTCGTCACTTGAAATAAATAACTAGTATAAGAAAGGTTACTGGTGATAGAGTTTCTACATGTCGCCACTCCAGACTTTATTGTGGTTCAACCTACCGCCTACTTGGTAAAGAAGGAATATCATCTTTAATGTGAATTTTCAGACCACGCAGCCATTATATCTCCTCACTTGGTGTAGCCAGGAGAGAATGGAATCTGTCTCTCCCTATCTAAAATCATTGACGGAAGTGGGAATCGAACCCAGACCATAGGTATAACAACCTACCATCCGTTCAACAGACCACGAAATCCTCTTCTCTGCGAGTCATTTTTCTATCGTAACGCAGTTGCGCCACACTGGATGAGAATTCTGACACACAGGCTCCCTGTAGTAATTTGCAGCATGTTCAGTAAATTCATTTACTTGGTTGACCGAATCACCATAAACTAACTGCCTCGGCTACCCAGTGCATACATTCGACTATTTTGTAATCACAGAAATAAAATCACGCAACTGCCACTTACACACAACTGCCAACAGTGTAGGATGCAGAAGTTTAAATAGGAAGTGCTCGTTTCCACTTGAGCTATTCTATTGCGCTATCTGTTACTAGAAAACGTCGTTCAGTCCAAAAGAAAAGCTGTAACTGTTTGTCTCTCAGAAGTCAAGACCTGGCCATATGCATAATCTCACAGTGCTGTGGAATCCAAAAGTTCTGGAGGAATAGTTACCGAGCTCTGGAGCTGCTGTAGCTACGTGTCAGCTTGTAGCATAGATAAGATGTCGCGAGTTCGAATACATTCAGTGCTACATTTTTTAAAACGCAATTCTGCTCTCTGCTGAACGTATCAATCTAATGGAACTTTGAACATAATTCCCTTCACTTCTCAACCCAAAGTAGTCGCATGTGGAAAAAGGGCTGACTACTGTGACATTTTGTTCTATTCAGGTTTAATAGACAGCAGGCAGCAGATGCATCTCGAAGATGTGCAGGGAGAGCGCATCGTGCCATAATATGTCAGAAAAGTATTTTCTATATTAGCCGTCGTGAGGTAGTGATATTTCATTCTTCTTCAAACTTTGTTTGACAGCTTTAACTCAGAACAAGTTTTCTACATGCATGTAATCAATACACTGCATGTGCATTGTCAGACTGTCATAGGTAACATCTGAGAATTCGCATATATCGTTGATGATTAATTTCTCTCGCATGTTTACTATTGTTTTAACAACACTAAAGGAAACCTTACGAAAATTGTGCACTGTATTATAAGAAATGAAATAAAACTAACCATGGTAACCTTACGACGAAAGTATCTGTAAACAAGCATGCCTATATCGACACGAATTAGTAAAATACTACTCACTTAGATTTTGATTGGGTCTGTGTTTAATTGGTATGCTGTGTCATACTCAAGAGGTATGCAAATGTGGCATTTCATAAATATAGTTACGTATTCCTAGAAACCCAAAATTCGCTTGTCAGCAGCGGAAAGAGGCCTTACCTGTTGTGCAGCATTGTAAGTTTTTCAACATTGCACTATGAGCTGAAAGCATTTTCTTGCGATTTCCTTATTGATGTTTGATCTGACTGCTTGTAGCTCTTTCACAGAAGGGATAAAAACGTTACAGTCAGTGAGACTGGAACTGCGAACCGCAACAGACGCTTTTTCACAGCTCAGCACGTTACCACAGAGCTGGCGAGGAGGTATGGGTCTTAGTTTCCTATTACGAGGGCAATAGTAACTAGAACTCGTAAACCGCTATTTGAATGTCGAGATTAGTTGCGGTTTCCACCTGCAACGACTTTCCTGGGCTGGAAACCGTAAATTTTCAATCTTTTGTTACCCTGCAAGCGATAATAACTCGGATTATTCAATGGAAATGACAGGTAAAATCAAGTGAACTTTGAGGCTTAATTCCGTGCACACCAGGAAGTAACTCGTCGATCACAGAGTTGCCAAACATACGTTGCCTTGTTGCCAAATCTCAGTTACAGTACCAGCAGGAAGAAGACGAACCGATGTGATCCTACAGCGGTCTGGGAAGTGACCATAGCTGGTGTCTCCAAGCCACGGCTGCTACGGCCTGGAATACGTAATGCGTCTGATTCGCTTTCTGTAACTAGGTTTAGGGACTGGAGCGTAGTTACTAATAATACTCAGAACTGACTGCAAACTGAGCATCATAAATCAGTAACTCTCATTGTTGTTTTTATATTTCTTTCGTAAGTGTACTCAAAACTAAGAAAGTCATTCACAGGCGTTTTCGTGCCTCGCCGATAGTCGAGCACAACATACAAATAAAAATAAAAAAGAATGTGTGTGTGTGTGTGTGTTTGTGTGTGTGTGAGAGAGAGAGAGAGAAATAAAAAGCAATGAGAGAGAGTGTAAAAAATTGTTGTAAAGAAATTGAATCAAGGTATTTAAAGAAATCTTTCATTAAAATGACACGTTCCATATCATTACGAAATGTCGTATTCATGATCTATGGAACAAGAGTTCATCTAATGTAATCTAATCTAATCTAATCACATCATATTGATGATTAGCCATGAAGAGTCATGAATTACCGAAATTTTGGCCAGTACCAGTAACCAAATCTAAACTTGAAAATAAAAGACGACAATTTTTGTAATAAACCGTGACTCCTATCAAGACCCTTTCGTCCTTGTTATCGAACCACGAAAGATGTCTGATATACCTCCATTCTGAAGTAACAAAGTGTGCATGCATTTAAAGATGAAGTGCATGATGTGAAGTTCTGTGACGGAGATACGAACCCAACACGTAATCCGATTGTTAACTAAGAAAAATCAAATGTTACGTATCGGTTTTTCTTACGAGCCGCTAGGTGTCTGAATCTAAAATAAGGATACAAACTTTTGTGCCTAAGCGACAATCGATCTGCACACCTACCGTGCATCCACGAATATAGCTTAATTTTCAGTTGCTTACTCATGAACAGTAAGATGTGTGCGTGTTTGACCAGAAATAACGACACCTGTTGCCATTGTTGGAAACACATGAACAGACATTGAAATTGCGCGTTAATTTTCACTAGCAGGTGGGTGTGCACTTGATAAAGCTAGAAATGAAATTATGAATATTTTTGTACTGGATCAGGTTTCAGACCCACATACTTACCTTTGGAGGAGACCTAGAGAAGATTGCAGTCTTGGGAAAAGGAACGAAATGACTGAACTATACTGTTCCGAGAGATTCAGATCCTCGAAAGAGGAGATACGAATTCGAATCACAGTCCAGCACCAAATTTTTAAACGTCTCTAGTTCAATCAAGTACAAGTAAAATAAGAGCCCTGTCCCTTTAAATGGCTATCGGTTCATCAAATAAAATAAAATTTTCTAATGTAAGTAAGCTTACTGGCGACTGTATTTCTGTTTACCATGACTTCCGCTGTGTCATTTCCCAACGTAAACCGGCTCTGCCCAGTTGGTAATGAAGGAACGTGATGTTTAATGCGGATTCTGGATTATAACGTCTTTCTCTTGAGGTTACCAGAGGTAAAATAAATCTGTTTGTGTCTCTTAAAAGTAAATGCCTGAACCCACGCATTGCACCTGTGATAGCTCGTTCTACCATACCATTGTGGCCACATTACCCAGCCCCAAGAGTGTGCTGTAACGGATGATGTGCTTAGCTTACAAAGTTAGTCACGGTGGAAAAAATGCGAGTCTATTAAATGGTCGAGTAGAAGCAAGCTTCTGACGCAGAGATTATGCTATTCTCATGTCATCAGGATGTAAAGACTCTTCTAGGCATCATAGGCTGGATGTGAAGCCATTTTGATTTTTCACAATTTCAGCAAATTTCTTAGTTCGAGAAAATCCACTGGGAAGTGTGAAGTTGCCGGATAATTCGATTATTACTGTTATTATTACTATCATTTTATTCAAACCGCTGCTGGAACACGACCGTAGTCTTCAGGTAAAACGCGAGACCAGCTAATATGACGTCTGGCGACCGAAAGCACATATCGACAAAATATTTATCGCCCCTTTCCTCTCGGTGCTGAAGCTATGAGTGTAATTCAAGCGAATCTACAATATCATATTAGCTGGTCTCGCGTTTTACCCCAAGACTACGGTCGTAGTCAAGAGTAATGTACTAAGACTGGAGTCAAGACTTCCTCTGGGAAGTGCCGCAGTCTACATTTTGCTAGATCGAGCATATTGCCAGACATAGAATTCTGAGAGGAGCACGACTGTATTGTCCACCTTACGTGAACGACTCGGCGGTCAATTTTTTGGTCTGAGACTGTATCTACAACACATATTGCACGCTGAAGACCCAGAAGAATTAAAAAAAAAAGTAGTTTATGAGAGCAACGTTAACCATAGCGTTCGAAGTATTCATAGTATTGTATACGTGTGTGTAAACGCCTTCCAATGACCACTCAAGAAAGACAAGGATACACAGTCTAGCTCCAATATTATAAATATGCCTCAGTTTGTGGATGAACTCAGACTTAGGTTGATAATAATTGTGAAAATTTAGCAGCACTGTACCCATTGATGTTAAACTCGTTTTCAACCAATGATTCCCACAGCTACAAGGATACTACTTGTGATACCTCTTAGACAAAATACTTAAGCAGTGTTATCAGACGAAAAGATCAACCTGACACAAACTGTGGGAAGTTTGTTTTACAACCTTCGTACCTGGATATTCAGCTTTTTCCTATTTGAGATATCTGTGATTGTTGCTGCTTAAGACGATTTAAGCAGAAACTAAATTCCCTCAGCTTCGACAATGTTTAAAGAAATCGTCTTATTGGCACTAAATCGTGGTTTGTGAATTGTTTACCGGCCGTTCTCTGCCGTATTTTGCCGGTTGGAAGGCAAAAGCTTACTGACAAATTTTACACAGAAATTACTGTTACAGTGTACTTATGGAGCCAAATGAGTGAATTGCGTATTTTCCGGTGAGAAAGAGCACTGGCAAACAGTCTTCACTACATTAGGTTATTTAAACTGGTGTCACTCTGAGCTAGAATTTATGGTCAGCGACTAAGTGTAAGGTCAACGTTTCGGATGCGAGTTTTGCGACTGTGAAATACTTTCCTACATTATAGAAGCGAATATTAAATTTGAACTAATATTGCGAAAATTTTGTACTTGGGCAGCTTAGAATGAAAATACTTCTGTTTATTTCAAAGGGAAACAATAGATTTTCTAAAACACTGTCTGTCATACACAACTTGAAACAGATCATGTCGACCAAATCATGTGGAAGAACTAACAGCAACGTATATCGGAAAGCAGTAAGATCTCTTGCCTTTTGGTTTGTCAGTACTCGATAGCCATTTCTAGGCGAAAGTAAGTGAAGAAAGGCAGTGCGTTTTTGTTACCAAGTAACGTCTTCGTCATTTACTTTAGTTTTAAAGTAATCTACGAGTAATTGCTGGTGTTTGATATTAACATGAAAAGGATTCCGTAGACAGGGAAAGAACCTGTTCATGGGAAACTACATCTATAGTGACCAAAAGGCATTAAATGATGTTCAAGCACTTGTGTTACAGCAGCGATATGAATAAAATGATATTAATAATAACAGTAATAATCGAATTATCCGGCAACTTCACACTTCCCAGTGGATTTTCTCGAACTAAGAAATTTGCTGAAATTGTGAAAAATCAAAATGGCTTCACATCCAGCCTATGATGCCTAGAAGAGTTTTTACATCCTGATGACATGAGAATAGCATAATCTCTGCGTCAGAAGCTTGCTTCTACTCGACCATTTAATAGACTCGCATTTTTTCCACCGTGACTAATTTTGTAAGCTAAGCACATCATCCGTTACAGCACACTCTTGGGGCTGGGTAATGTGGCCACAATGGTATGGTGGAACGAGCTATCACAGGTGCAATGCGTGGGTTCAGGCATTTACTTTTAAGAGGCACAAACAGATTTATTTTACCTCTGGTAACCTCAAGAGAAAGACGTTATAATCCAGAATCCGCATTAAACATCATGTTCCTTCATTACCAACTGGGCAGAGCCGGTTTACGTTGGGAAATGACACAGCGGAAGTCATGGTAAACAGAAATACAGTCGCCAGTAAGCTTACTTACATTAGAAAATTTTATTTTATTTGATGAACCGATAGCCATTTAAAGGGACAGGGCTCTTATTTTACTTGTACTTGATTGAACTAGAGACGTTTAAAAATTTGGTGCTGGACTGTGATTCGAATTCGTATCTCCTCTTTCGAGGATCTGAATCTCTCGGAACAGTATAGTTCAGTCATTTCGTTCCTTTTCCCAAGACTGCAATCTTCTCTAGGTCTCCTCCAAAGGTAAGTATGTGGGTCTGAAACCTGATCCAGTACAAAAATATTCATAATTTCATTTCTAGCTTTATCAAGTGCACACCCACCTGCTAGTGAAAATTAACGCGCAATTTCAATGTCTGTTCATGTGTTTCCAACAATGGCAACAGGTGTCGTTATTTCTGGTCAAACACGCACACATCTTACTGTTCATGAGTAAGCAACTGAAACTTAAGCTATATTCGTGGATGCACGGTAGGTGTGCAGTTCGATTGTCGCTTAGGCACAAAAGTTTGTATCCTTATTTTAGATTCAGACACCTAGCGGCTCGTAAGAAAAACCGATACGTAACATTTGATTTTTCTTAGTTAACAATTGGATTACGTGTTGGGTTCGTATCTCCGTCACAGAACTTCACATCATGCACTTCATCTTTAAATGCATGCACACTTTGTTACTTCAGAATGGAGGTATATCAGACATCTTTCGTGGTTCGATAACAGGGACGAAAGGGTCTTGATAGGAGTCACGGTTTATTACAAAAATTGTCGTCTTTTATTTTCAAGTTTAGATTTGGTTACTGGTACTGGCCAAAATTTCGGTAATTCATGACTCTTCATGGCTAATCATCAATATGATGTGATTAGATTAGATTAGATTACATTAGATGAACTCTTGTTCCATAGATCATGAATACGACATTTCGTAATGATATGGAACGTGTCATTTTAATGAAAGATTTCTTTAAATACCTTGATTCAATTTCTTTACAACAATTTTTTACACTCTCTCTCATTGCTTTTTATTTCTCTCTCTCTCTCTCTCACACACACAAACACACACACACACACACATTCTTTTTTATTTTTATTTGTATGTTGTGCTCGACTATCGGCGAGGCACGAAAACGCCTGTGAATGACTTTCTTAGTTTTGAGTACACTTACGAAAGAAATATAAAAACAACAATGAGAGTTACTGATTTATGATGCTCAGTTTGCAGTCAGTTCTGAGTATTATTAGTAACTACGCTCCAGTCCCTAAACCTAGTTACAGAAAGCGAATCAGACGCATTACGTATTCCAGGCCGTAGCAGCCGTGGCTTGGAGACACCAGCTATGGTCACTTCCCAGACCGCTGTAGGATCACATCGGTTCGTCTTCTTCCTGCTGGTACTGTAACTGAGATTTGGCAACAAGGCAACGTATGTTTGGCAACTCTGTGATCGACGAGTTACTTCCTGGTGTGCACGGAATTAAGCCTCAAAGTTCACTTGATTTTACCTGTCATTTCCATTGAATAATCCGAGTTATTATCGCTTGCAGGGTAACAAAAGATTGAAAATTTACGGTTTCCAGCCCAGGAAAGTCGTTGCAGGTGGAAACCGCAACTAATCTCGACATTCAAATAGCGGTTTACGAGTTCTAGTTACTATTGCCCTCGTAATAGGAAACTAAGACCCATACCTCCTCGCCAGCTCTGTGGTAACGTGCTGAGCTGTGAAAAAGCGTCTGTTGCGGTTCGCAGTTCCAGTCTCACTGACTGTAACGTTTTTATCCCTTCTGTGAAAGAGCTACAAGCAGTCAGATCAAACATCAATAAGGAAATCGCAAGAAAATGCTTTCAGCTCATAGTGCAATGTTGAAAAACTTACAATGCTGCACAACAGGTAAGGCCTCTTTCCGCTGCTGACAAGCGAATTTTGGGTTTCTAGGAATACGTAACTATATTTATGAAATGCCACATTTGCATACCTCTTGAGTATGACACAGCATACCAATTAAACACAGACCCAATCAAAATCTAAGTGAGTAGTATTTTACTAATTCGTGTCGATATAGGCATGCTTGTTTACAGATACTTTCGTCGTAAGGTTACCATGGTTAGTTTTATTTCATTTCTTATAATACAGTGCACAATTTTCGTAAGGTTTCCTTTAGTGTTGTTAAAACAATAGTAAACATGCGAGAGAAATTAATCATCAACGATATATGCGAATTCTCAGATGCTACCTATGACAGTCTGACAATGCACATGCAGTGTATTGATTACATGCATGTAGAAAACTTGTTCGGAGTTAAAGCTGTCAAACAAAGTTTGAAGAAGAATGAAATATCACTACCACACGACGGCTAATATAGAAAATACTTTTCTGACATATTATGGCACGATGCGCTCTCCCTGCACATCTTCGAGATGCATCTGCTGCCTGCTGTCTATTAAACCTGAATAGAACAAAATGTCACAGTAGTTAGCCCTTTTTCCACATGCGACTACTTTGGGTTGAGAAGTGAAGGGAATTATGTTCAAAGTTCCATTAGATTGATACGTTCAGCAGAGAGCAGAATTGCGTTTTAAAAAATGTAGCACTGAATGTATTCGAACTCGCGACATCTTATCTATGCTACAAGCTGACACGTAGCTACAGCAGCTCCAGAGCTCGGTAACTATTCCTCCAGAACTTTTGGATTCCTCAGCACTGTGAGATTATGCATATGGCCAGGTCTTGACTTCTGAGAGACAAACAGTTACAGCTTTTCTTTTGGACTGAACGACGTTTTCTAGTAACAGATAGCGCAATAGAATAGCTCAAGTGGAAAGGAACACTTCCTATTTAAATTTCTGCATCCTACACTGTTGGCAGTTGTGTGTAGGTGGCAGTTACGTGATTTTATTTCTGTGATTACAAAATAGTCGAATGTATGCACTGGGTAGCCGAGGCAGCTACACTCCTGGAAATGGAAAAAAGAACACATTGACACCGGTGTGTCAGACCCACCATACTTCCTCCGGACACTGCGAGAGGGCTGTACAAGCAATGATCACACGCACGGCACAGCGGACACACCAGGAACCGCGGTGTTGGCCGTCGAATGGCGCTAGCTGCGCAGCATTTGTGCAACGCCGCCGTCAGTGTCAGCCAGTTTGCCGTGGCATACGGAGCTCCATCGCAGTCTTTAACACTGGTAGCATGCCGCGACAGCGTGGACGTGAACCGTATGTGCAGTTGACGGACTTTGAGCGAGGGCGTATAGTGGGCATGCGGGAGGCCGGGTGGACGTACCGCCGAATTGCTCAACACGTGGGGCGTCAGGTCTCCACAGTACATCGATGTTGTCACCAGTGGTCGGCGGAAGGTGCACGTGCCCGTCGACCTGGGACCGGACCGCAGCGACGCACGGATGCACGCCAAGACCGTAGGATCCTACGCAGTGCCGTAGGGGACCGCACCGCCACTTCCTAGCAAATTAGGGACACTGTTGCTCCTGGGGTATCGGCGAGGACCATTCGCAACCGTCTCCATGAAGCTGGGCTACGGTCCCGCACACCGTTTGGCCGTCTTCCGCTCACGCCCCAACATCGTGCAGCCCGCCTCCAGTGGTGTCGCGACAGGCGTGAATGGAGGGACGAATGGAGACGTGTCGTCTTCAGCGATGAGAGTCGCTTCTGCCTTGGTGCCAATGATGGTCGTATGCGTGTTTGGCGCCGTGCAGGTGAGCGCCACAATCAGGACTGCATACGACCGAGGCAACAGGGCCAACACCCGGCATCATGGTGTGGGGAGCGATCTCCTACACTGGCCGTACACCACTGGTGATCGTCGAGGGGACACTGAATAGTGCACGGTACATCCAAACCGTCATCGAACCCATCGTTCTACCATTCCTAGACCAGCAAGGGAACTTGCTGTTCCAACAGACAATGCACATCCGCATGTATCCCGTGCCACCCAACGTGCTCTAGAAGCTGTAAGTCAACTACCCTGGTCAGCAAGATCTCCGGATCTGTCCCCCATTGAGCATGTTTGGGACTGGATGAAGCGTCCTCTCACGCGGTCTGCACGTCCAGCACGAACGCTGGTCCAACTGAGGCGCCAGGTGGAAATGGCATGGCAAGCCGTTCCACAGGACTACATCCAGCATCTCTACGATCGTCTCCATGGGAGAATAGCAGCCTGCATTGCTGCGAAAGGTGGATATACACTGTACTAGTGCCGACATTGTGCATGCTCTGTTGCCTGTCCCTATGTGCCTGTGGTTCTGTCAGTGTGATCATGTGATGTATCTGACCCCAGGAATGTGTCAATAAAGTTTCCCCTTCCTGGGAGAATGAATTCACGGTGTTCTTATTTCAATTTCCAGGAGTGTAGTTCATGGTGATTCGGTCAACCAAGTAAATGAATTTACTGAACATGCTGCAAATTACTACAGGGAGCCTGTGTGTCAGAATTCTCATCCAGTGTGGCGCAACTGCGTTACGATAGAAAAATGACTCGCAGAGAAGAGGATTTCGTGGTCTGTTGGACGGATGGTAGGTTGTTATACCTATGGTCTGGGTTCGATTCCCACTTCCGTCAATGATTTTAGATAGGGAGAGACAGATTCCATTCTCTCCTGGCTACACCAAGTGAGGAGATATAATGGCTGCGTGGTCTGAAAATTCACATTAAAGATGATATTCCTTCTTTACCAAGTAGGCGGTAGGTTGAACCACAATAAAGTCTGGAGTGGCGACATGTAGAAACTCTATCACCAGTAACCTTTCTTATACTAGTTATTTATTTCAAGTGACGACACAAACGCTATGTATGGTCACAGGACACTTATTCCATCTTTTATTTGAGCTTCTGTATGTCGATAAAATTGGTTCTAAACTGGGAATGCAACTCAGACCGCCCTTAACGCGGAATTTGATCCCTTCGTGGCAATACAGCTCGGCTACAATTTGTTGTTTGTTCAAAACTGCAGATTCCTCAACACCTTCACATATTACGCGTGAATGGGATCGAATCCTGGCCCGGCACTAAAGATTTAATTATGTATTATCAAGCTCTATCATGAGAACACCTATCTGCTGGTGGATAATAATTTTGATTTTTAATGTATTTTCATTCGTTGTCAACACTAACGATATCTGACGTTTTTAACTCCCAGTGAGACACAGAACTATTTGCGAGATGACTGTAAGTTCAAGATGCTATTCTGAGCAGCTGGTGGAGAAAAATTCGGTAGCTGACGTCTCTTTGTGTGTAGTCAACAACGATATGTGTGGGGCTCTATTCCCATTGAGCGCTGAACTCTTCGTCATATTATTTCAGTTCGTCGTGTCATTTAATGTTCATACATATTCTCAACTAGCTGCTCGTGAATAACTTTAATTTTTAATGTCATTTTGTGTTAAATAGTTCAAATGGTTCAAATGGCTCTGAGCACTATGGGACTTAACTTTTAAGGTCATCAGTCCCCTAGAACTTAGAACTATTTAAACCTAACTAACCTAAGGACATCACTCACATCCATGCCCGAGGCAGGATACGAACCTGCGACCGTAGCGGTCACGCGGTTCCACACTGAAGCGCCTAGAACCGCACGGCCACACCGGCCGGCCCCCACCATCTGGTATCAATGCATTACCCTATCATCCATTATATATAATCATTTTCATAGTACACTTGATATTATAGATGAGTAGGACACAAGACAGGACATAGATAATGTCCGTTTGACGTCAACAGTGTGTAACATTTTACTTTTTTTAAATAGGACAATGTTCCTCTCCAATAATTTTTAGATTAGTTACAATAAGCTTACGCTGCAAGAGAATTCGCTTGTATTTTTCAATATGTGGTCTGTTGTCGGTTTGAAGGCCTTCCATAACATCGGCAACGTCGTGCAACTCCACCGAGGGCTGTCTGGAGTAGGGTGGAGATAGCAATGTGAAAGTTGCGAGCTGTCGAAGACGATCTTCATATTCCTAATGCGATTAGGACATCGTATACTCTTGACGACGTTTAGCACCTGTGCAGTCAGTCACCCAATTTCAGAATTCATTTTGAGTAATCCTGCTAAATTCCCTAAATATTGTCTTTTTATATTGATGAGTAATATGGATAGTCGTCACGTTCATGTGCCGTCTACAACGCAAATTTAATGTTACTGTCCTAGGAACTAACCTGCAATACGTTTTGTATTTCATAATCGGAACTATCTGCATTAACCGTCATCAGAGCAATGTCAGGGAACAGAATGCAGCAGTGCCTTGCTACCTACTTGAGGACCTGCTTGAGTCGTGTTCTAAGGAAAGGGTAGTTGCTGGTTCACATTATATTACACTAGCGAGAAGTACCGACTTTTCCTTTTCTCTGCAAACATCCAGAACTAAATTCAGTAACTAAATGCTAAGAATATATTTGCTTTGTGCCAACTCAAAGATCAATAGATATGGATATAGATATAGATACAGATTTTTATATTTAAAGCCATTCTCGTTCTGCGTTGGAATAAACATCATTCATTATTTGCTTGTTCTTGTTACGATTGTTATTGTCATTCTCTCACTCGCAAGAGTTTTCGCATTCCTATTTGGTATCGATGCACATGAAGAGTGGCTATGAAAGAAGGGAATACTGAATGTTACGTCATGCAGAATACACTCATTTACTTCGGCTCCTCGTGATCTGCGCTACAGGAGAAGTGAGATACATAAAGTTGACAGTGTGAGGACAGACCTGGTAGCACAACTGTGCAACTACACAGTGTTACCAGATAAAATGGTGCTGCGGAATCGACAGTGTAGTACGGACTTTGCCACAGTAGCAGACAGCTGGTAATTTAGGACCATGACCGTGGATTACACTTTGGTCAGTGCTGGTTAGAGTGCTGCAACTGTAAATGGAAGGCTTTGTTTGATAGTCTTATGCTGATGCTGTCTGAATAAATTATGCCATTGGATACAAAGCGGTTTAGTTTTGAGACCTAACCCACGAGGGGGGAAGGCACAGTGGTCTGCTTCAGGAATTCCAAGCAATAAAACACAAAATACAAGCCAGGAAGGGAGACATGCATTTGGAATCTGTTCATCGTTACGGGGTCAAACAAGAGGGTAACATTACTGAAACAATGATCGGGCTACTTAGTATATAATAGAGCATACAGATTTCAAGGAGGAAACGTATGAAGACGCAGACTTCCTCGTCATCAATATGTGCGGCATATCTTTCGTGTTAACGAAAGTAAATTTCCGCTTTACCTCTTCTTACGTGTCAAATGAAATGAATGCCATGAGGAATAGAATATTTGTTGACTGCGTCTCTTCTTGCTTCCATCCTTACCAACATATTTCTTCATTCTCGTGGTAATCATGACATTCTATGTGTATGCTGCAAAAGATTGCAAGTGGACAAATTCGACATCGAGGTGCAAAGCGTTATATTCAATTCGAATAAGCTTCCGGTGTATTTTTACTTCGTTTGTATTTTTAGATGATTATGAGCGTTACGGAAAATTATCTCACATGCTTTATGTTGAATGAGAAACATTGAATGATCCGTTTTGCTTTCCCTACGTTGAAATGATATAATGTCGGCGTCAACAGCCTTCTTCCACGCCGGAAGCTGAAACTTGTATCATTCTGGATTAATGATAATTGAATGTCTCATATGTATACATAGCCCAGAAGGCGACGTCAGAAACCATCAGGGGAGAACGCCGCATAAAAACCAAACGTGCGCGCGCGTCTCCACTCTGAAGAACCGTATCGGAGAATCACGGCAAGCATTTCGCTGAAGAGCTGCCTCGTCAGAGAGCCTAGAAATGGCAGCGTCGTAGCAAGTATTTGTCAACACTCTGATAGTGCATTTACTTCCGGGTGTAGGTCGGCGTTACCTCGCTAAATTCACTTGACATTCGTTTTCCACATCGAAGACTCGTACGATATAATCCACTGCAAGATGACACAATTAGAAAGTATATTTAATTTCTGGACTGCAAGAACGGCGTTCTTCACATAAGTAACACCTGTTTGTGTGTGCATTCGGGAGGACGACGGTGCAATCCCGCGCCCGGCCATCCTGATTTAGGTTTTCAATGATTTCCCTAAATCGCTTCAGGCAAATGCCGGGATGGTTTCTTAGGAAGGGCACGGCCGATTTCCTTCCCCATCCTTCCCTAATCCGAGCTTGTGCTCCGTCTCTAATGACATCGTTGTCGACGGGTCATTAAAACAGTAATCTCCACCTCCTCTGTTCGTGTGTTTAAGGTTGCGTTTTGAGGCTCAGGCAACATCGCAGTGACTATATTCCGCCTCTGGCCGCCAGTGTGCCGTTAGCTCAGAGGTTCCCTTGTGCGTTGCAGTGCTTGTACTATAAGACATAGCAGTTCGAATCACGGTAGAAGCCGCTGAGTACAACCTTTTATTTTCCATTTCAATTAATGGAGTTGGAAACTGCTAGTAAAAATTTCTTATGTGAAATCTGAAGAATGCCTTTAAACATCAATCTTCGTCCGATTTCGACTTAGTAAATTAAGTTAATATCATGGATTTCTGCTTTGCGAATTCCAAGGTGCTTCACTGTAAAATAGACCCTGAAAAGATTCAAACCGACTGTCAACGATATAAATTTGAGCTTTGTTCGTCATATAGGTCTAACATGTCAGAAGGTTGTTTATGAAGTGCACATGTTCATTAATGTAGTTCCCTTCTTCTAAATTTTTGCAATAGCATTTAACTGTAGACGTTTTCTAACACCGGCGTTAGCAATTCCTTTCCGTTCTCTGAAACCTTCAAAACGACAAATTTTTCTGGTTTAAATCTGATGACCTTAACTATCACTTCCGATCAACAATAAATACTGCATGAACCCATACATGGAACTCCAAATGTGCAGTGTTCCTGCACTGCTACAGAGCATGCATTGCAAGGTATTCACACAATTTATCGCATAGAACTGTAATACACTTTACACCACAGACGCTCACTCTGGCTTGACGAAAACATCCAAACATTGACCAAAAGTTGCACAAATAATTGAATTTGAAAGGAAAAGAAACGAGGTATGAAGCATTTATAAATTTATCGAATGTAGTGAGGTGGTTTAATTTCGTCCCAGTCTATAAAATTAATTTCGGGCCATGCTCAGCTCTTGCCGATTAATGTAATATAATACCCGCCTACTAATCAGGGCGTCTGTCTCCGTTGCTTTTGAGCGTGAATGGAAATTGTAGAAATTTTCTGTGGAGCAACATTAAATAATAAAGCGTTTTAAATCATCAAAAGCGATGAGCGGTAGCAGGCGCTTTCGATAAAGAGCGGGGGAGTGCAGCGCCGCTGCTGTCGCCACGGCCGCTGCCAGTTGCCAGCAAATGGATCCCGGAGCTTTGCCGCATACGGCGTCCAGAGGAGGACAGTCTGCAGGAAATCTGCCGCAAAATCGTTACTGGATAATATTTTGATATCGGTGTGTCACAAAGCGAAATAGATTGAATCTGCGCTACCATTACATTCACGTCTTCAGCATTCAGACAGAAGAGGCTATAAAAATATTTTATACCAGCTGCTCTCGATCCACTGACATTATGAACAGAAACAACGCACGCTACCGCTAGACCACAGGCGTAATCAGCCTAGAGTTTCTCTATCATGGGACAAGTTTTCCTCCAGGAAGTGCCGCAGTCTACAGTGTTGCCAGATTGTGCAGATAACCGGACTTAGAGAATTAGCGAGTTGGCCAGTTTTTTTGTCCCATGTCGCGATCGACGCAGACTTAGCCTCTGAAGCGGCCGGCCGCCGGTCAAGTTTTATGTCAAAGAGTGTACGTTCACCGCGATGTCGCCAAACACGGATGCGACCATCATGACACTGTAAACATAACCTGGATTCATCCGAAAAAATGACGTTTTGCCATTCGTGCACCCAGGTTCGTCGTCGAGTACACCATCGCAGACGCTCCTGTCTGTGATGCAGCGTCAAGGGTAACCGCAGAAATGGTCTCCGAGCTGATAGTCCATGCTGCTGGAAACGTCGTCGAACTGTTCGTGCAGATGGTTGTTGTCTTGCAAACGTCCCCATCTGTTGACTCAGGGATCGAGACGAGGCTGCACGATCCGTTACAGCTATGCGGATAAGATGCCTGTCATCTCGACTGCTAGTGATACGAGGCCGTTGGGATCCAGTACGGCGTCCCGTATTACCCTCCTGAACCCACCGGTTCCATATTCTGCAAACAATCATTGGATCTCGACCAAGGCGAGCAGCAATGTCGCATACGATAAACCGCAATCGCTATAGGCTACAATCCGACCTTTATCAAAGTCGGAAACGTGATGGTACGCATTTCTCCTCCTTACACGAGGCATTACAACAACGTTTCACCAGGCAACGCTAGTCAGCTGCTGTTTGTGTATGAGAAATCGGTTGGAAACTTTCCTCATGTCAGCACATTGTAGGTGTCGCCACCGGCGCTAGCCTTGTGTGAATGCTCTGAAAAGCTAATCATTTGCATATCACAGCATCTTCTTCCTGTCAGTTACATTTCGCGTCTGTAGCACGTCATCTTCGTGGTGTATCAATTTTAATGGCCAGTAGTGTACCAATACCAACTCGGGCGTAAATGGGTAACACGCAGCCAATAACACGAACTGGCGTAAAACAATACACACTGTACATCTCGCTGAAATTACTCCGTTCACCGAGGCCAATGCTCCTGCACCGGGGGGAAATTGCAAACGACCGCAGTGAGGTCCCACACTGCTGACCAGGTAGGGAGTGGGGGCAATAAACTTATAAACACATGTTTCGGGAGACACGATGGAGAAGGTGACGTGAAATATGAATTGTACCGACATGAGAAAAAACTTCAAGAAAACTTGTACGAAGAGCAGGTACAGGCAGTTACAAAGATAACGATATTTGACATGGAAGTACACTTAGTTTTAGACACAGGTGCAACGACTACCTTAATGCCAACTGTATTTTTCCAAGAGTTAAAAAAAGAGGTAAAATTCCCACGTTCCCACTGCAGAATTGTAGCATACAGACGGTCACTGGAAACAAATCAAACGTAGTGAAATTACAAGCACTTATTCAATTGAAAATAGAACACTTTACTCTCAAATGTAATATCCTCTTCACTGACAAATTAATAGTAAATTGTCTGATTGAGATGGGCACGTTTAGGACTTACAAGACGCAAATTGACATAGGAAGTAGTAAACGCTACTTCAGTGTAAACGAACAGGTATTTTCTGTAGATTTAATAAAAACGTCAGACAAGAAGATCAAGCAGAAGGAGGTATCTGATGTGACAATTGAATTGTATTTCCTACTGTATTATTTGCAAACACTCACTATAATGAACAAGTGCCAGAATCAGACGAAAAGTATGAAATGGTAGAGCAAAAGGTAAGTGAGTCCATCACCTTAAATGAACAGGAGCAACAGAAACTTACAGATCTGTTATTTAAGTATGCACACGTATTTGGAAAACAGCCTGAAGTTATCAAGGATTATCAGTACAAAATGGATGTTCATCCACAAGAGACTTTTTGTGTCTCATCATATCCCATTTCTCGGACTAAAAACGAGGCTTTAGTTAATGAAACTATGCTTCGTCAACACCGATATGTAGAAGGACTTCTCTCTGTGCACGGACACCTCCTCGCAGAGTCTGGGGGCATATCTGTTCCAGATGAGGGAGAGAGAGAGAGAGAGAGAGAGAGAGAGAGAGAGAGAGAGAGAGAGAGAGAGAGAGAAAATGGTTGTACATAGTGTACACAATAGTAAATTAATTTCGGTTTTCTTTTGAATTCTAGTGTTAAGGAAACTTGTTCAGCTACAAGAGATTTTTACTTGTATTTCGATATATAAAGTAGCAGGTAAGTGAGATTGAGAGGGACAAGTCCGCAGCTCGTGGTTGTGCGGTAGCGTTCTCGCTTCCCACGCCCGGGTTCCCGGGTTCGATTCCCGGCGGGGTCAGGGATTTTCTCTGCCCCGTGATGACTGGGTGTTGTGTGATGTCCTCAGGTTAGTTAGGTTTAAGTAGTTCTAAGTTCTAGGGGACTGATGACCATAGATGTTAAGTCCCGTAGTGCTCAGAGCCATTTTGAGAGGGACAAAAAAAAAAAAATGTTTCAAATGGCTCTGAGCACTATGGGACTTAACATCTGAGGTCATCAATCCCCTAGAACTTAGAACTACTTAAACCTAACTAACCTTAGGATATCACACACAGCCATGCCCAAGGCAGGATTCGAACCTGCGACCGTAGCGGTCGCGCGGTTCCAGACTGAAGCGCCTAGAACCGCTCGGCCACAACGACCGGCAGCTACGTCGCCCACGCGCATGTAAACACGGTCGGAGGAGATTTAACCCTGTGTTGCATGGTGTGCTCTGTAATGGACGTCTGTTATTGGCCACTTTTACCTACACTGTGACAGTGTTTTTAAGTCTTCAATGCATGCAGTCCACTCCAGTCAGCGAGGGCTATTCCGACAATCGTATTGCTATTGGCTGCGCTCGCATTACGTCACCCGACGAGAAAGCCGTGCCTGCGTCATACAGCGCGTACTACAAAAGCAATGCTGTCGTTTTGTAAATGAATTACCAACTTTTCAGGCACGTTAAAGACACATATACATACACATACACTCAAAACTAAACCTAAAAAATACGTAACTAACATAGTTCGACATAGGAGGTAATAAAGAATGCGTAAAACAACCTTACCACCATTCGGTAATTTTCAAGTACATCGATCGGCTGCAGTTACTGACGACAAGCTGCTCTTCATTTCTTACATGGCTTAGATGCCGTCCACGTGAGATTCTTCCTTGTGTCACTCTTATTTCTTGCTTCTACTAGTCTTTCTTTATTTAAACGCCTGATACGTATAAAAGTTCGCGTTCTAACATAAAAACTATTTATGTTTTCGTGTACATGAGGATACCTTGTTTTGATAATATGAGTTAAACTTTTAATTACGTTGTTACATTTCGAAATTGTTTGTCCATGGAATCCTGAAAATATAACTTCGAACTGTTTCACGGTATTCATCCAGTCTGTTGTCGGTGCTAGAAGACCCCCATGAGAAACAGTATTTATCCATGACTGAGAACTTGTTCCAGGAATCGAGCACATTTCAGCGCGTGATCCCAAGGTTTTATCGATAGAATGACTTTTAAATGTGAGATAGCCAGGCAAGTATTGAACAGAGTTAGGAGTAGCATCTTCTATATCAGCACTATTTTGATCTACACTCCTGGAAATTGAAATAAGAACACCGTGAATTCATTGTCCCAGGAAGGAGAAACTTTATTGACACATTCCTGGGGTCAGATACATCACATGATCACACTGACAGAACCACAGGCACATAGACACAGGCAACAGAGCATGCACAATGTCGGCACTAGTACAGTGTATATCCACCTTTCGCAGCAATGCAGGCTGCTATTCTCCCATGGAGACGATCGTAGAGATGCTGAATGTAGTCCTGTGGAACGGCTTGCCATGCCATTTCCACCTGGCGCCTCAGTTGGACCAGCGTTCGTGCGGTCCGGTCCCAGGTCGACGGGCACGTGCACCTTCCGCCGACCACTGGCGACAACATCGATGTACTGTGGAGACCTCACGCCCCACGTGTTGAGCAATTCGGCGGTACGTCCACCCGGCCTCCCGCATGCCCACTATACGCCCTCGCTCAAAGTCCGTCAACTGCACATACGGTTCACGTCCACGCTGTCGCGGCATGCTACCAGTGTTAAAGACTGCGATGGAGCTCCGTATGCCACGGCAAACTGGCTGACACTGACGGCGGCGGTGCACAAATGCTGCGCAGCTAGCGCCATTCGACGGCCAACACCGCGGTTCCTGGTGTGTCCGCTGTGCCGTGCGTGTGATCATTGCTTGTACAGCCCTCTCGCAGTGTCCAGAGCAAGTATGGTGGGTCTGACACACCGGTGTCAATGTGTTCCTTTTTTACATTTCCAGGAGTGTATTTCGTGGACAGTTTCCAGGAATTCTTCTTCCTCTTCGACAATACCTAAGACGTCACAACTATCTGCACGTTTCATTTGTCTGCATTTCCAGTTAAAAGAAGAAGCCGAATTTTGTGTTTGATCTCTACAGGTGTGGCATTATTGTAGAAAGCACCAAGTCCTCGAATTCTAGAAAAATCATTTTCCAAGCAGTCCTGATTTAGACGTGATGTTAAGATAAACTTCACGTTATCTTTCTTTACCTCTTCGAGTAATCCTAGAAGGGATGTGATTGAGACTATAAACCCCTTATGAAATAGCAACAAACCCTTTCTGTTTCCACAGTGCATGTCGTGGCAAACACCGTGAACCCCTTTTAAAATGTTGTCTTGACTTTTAAAATTCAGACCAAATCCGCAACGTAAAGGCGTGACATCATCAATGGGAGTTCTAGAATTTAAACGTCGAAAACATCGTTTACTAAATCATAGAACATGCTTTCCCGTTCTTTTCCCAAAACATACACTGCTG
The DNA here is from genome assembly GCF_023864345.2 of Schistocerca serialis cubense. Taxonomy (NCBI): domain Eukaryota; kingdom Metazoa; phylum Arthropoda; class Insecta; order Orthoptera; family Acrididae; genus Schistocerca; species Schistocerca serialis. Next base: position 598,594,407 of record NC_064644.1, on the reverse strand, counting down.
GCCTTTAAAATTGCTACTCTAAGAGGAAATACAGATGATAAACGGGTGGACAAATATATTATACTCGAACTGACATGTGATTACATTTTCACGCAATTTGGGTGCATAGATCCTGAGAAATCAGTACCCAGAACAACCACCTCTGGCCGTAATAACGGCCTTGATACGCCTGGGCATTGAGTCAAACAGAGCTTGGATGGCGTGTACAGGTACAGCTGCCCATGCAGCTTCAACACGATACCACAATTCATCGAGAGTAGTGACTGGCGTATTGTGACGAGCCAGTTGCTCGGCCACCATTGACCAGACGTTTTTAGTTGGTGAGAGATCTGGAGAATGTGCTGGCCAGGTCACCAGTTGAACATTTTCTGTATCCAGAAAGGCCCGTACAAGACCTGCAACACGCGGTCGTGCATTATCCTGCTGAAATGTAGGGTTTCGCAGGGATCGAATGAAGGGTAGAGCCATGGGTCGTAACACATCTGAAATGTAACGTCCACTTTTCAAAGTGCCGTCAATGCGAACAAGAGGTGACCGAGGCACCCCATAACATCACGCCGGGTGTTACGCCAGTATGGCGATGACGAATACACGCTTCAAATGTGTGTCCACAGCGATGTCGCCAAACACGGATGCGACCAGCATAATGCTCTAAACAGAGCCTGGATTCATCCGAAAAAATGACGTTTTGCCATTCGTGCACCCAGGTTCGTCGTTGAGTACACCATCGCAGGCGCTCCTGTCTGTGATGCAGCGTCAAGGGTAACCGCAGCCACGGTCTCCGAGCTGATAGTCGGTGCTGTTGCAAACGTCGTCGAACTGTTCGTGCAGATGGTTGTTGTCTTGCAAACGTCCCCATCTGTTGACTCAGGGATCGAGACGTGGCTGCGCGATCCGTTACAGCCATGCGGATAAGATGCCTGTCATCTCCACTGCTAGTGATACGTGGCCGTTGGGATCCAGCACGGCGTTCCGTATTACCCTCCACAACCCACCGATTGCATATTCTGCAAACAGTCATTGGATCTCGACCAACGCGAGCAGCAATGTCGCGATAGGATAAACCGCAATCGCGATAGGGTACAATCCGACCTTTATCAAAGTCGGAAACGTGATGGTACGCATTTCTCCTCCTTACACGAGGCATCACAACAGCGTTTCACCAGGCAACGCCGGTCAACTGCTATTTGTATATGAGAGATCGGTTGGAAACTTTCCTCATGTCAGCACGTTGTAGGTGTCGCCACCGGCGCCAACCTTGTTTGAATGCTCTGAAAAGCTAATCATTTGTATCTCACAACATCTTCTTCCTGTTGGTTACATTTCGCGTCTGTAGCACGTCATCTTCGTGGTGTAGCAATTTTAATGGCCAGTACTGTACAAGAGAGCTTTAGCCGTGCGACGTGAAAATAACCGGGCTGCCATCCTAACATTTTGTCAAGCACGTCCTGTAACACTGATGAGCGCTTTTGGAATATGATGTACTACATTAAGATCGCCTTTCTGGCTGTCTAACAAATTCTCAATTACATTCTTGGTTTTCAAAGTTCCATCAGGAAGAGATAACCCTTCCTCTGAAAAGTGGTTCCTAAGGAGCTTCAATAAATGTGGCACATCGTAAAAAACCCAGATTTTCCTTTCATTGTGCGCTGGATTTAAAAAAAAAATAGTTTTTTGAGATAGTGACACAAAGTTCATTCCACAGTTTAGAGTTTTTTGCATCCATATCACACATTACAACTACAACATGTAGTTCGGAATTTTCAATTTTTAATATTATATCTAGTAGCAGGCCACAGTTCATTGTCACCTCAAAACTGTAATAAATCGGTTGCTTCCAAGATGAACACAAGCCACGAATCATTGCAACTAGAACATTTGTGTGAGGTCCTAAAATCCTGTCTTCCGAAGCATCATTGCAGATTCTACCATCAATGTTCATTTCATCGAAACACAACACAGTTCTCTTCTGTAGGGAAGTAAATGTACGACTCTTTGCTTTCAAAATTGCCATAACTTCTTCTGAAATACCTGGATTACACTTAAAATTCGTAGTCCATTTTTGAAGTGGTGCTCAACATGGCAAAGCAATATTTCGCTTCCTCAAATATGTATAAGTTTTTTGAGAAAGAGCATTGGCATTGGCGATATCCTGAGCACTCCATTTAACACGCCTGTTGCCTGGCAACAAACAGCGATTCTATCCTGGAGAGAAGCACTTAGGTAAGATATTTTGTACTTTTTTCTTTACGACCCTTTCTTTCACTGTAGCACTTAATTTTGTCTTCCTTAATAAGACGCGTCTAACAGTATTGGCATTCTTTTTAAAGCTACTTTTAAGCACGGCATTTCTCTTATAAGGAACTTCTATTTACGATTTCAGTCTTTTTATTTCTTCGTCCTTCACTTTCAAATCAGGGAGTTCACAAATGGGCACTGTATTTGTGTCCTGGTCCAGTTTCCTTTTCCTTGGGGACGCAGACTGCAGGGCATAAATTGCTCTCTTGCGCACATCTCTCTTCTGATAACGTAGAGGTCGCTCACGAACATTCAACAGCAACAAAAAAGCCTATTAATTGTTTCGTTTGTGATTAATAATTAGTACTAAAATGATACTTTTTCACTAAAAAATAACTCATTTTAGAAGATAAATCTTGACGAATTAGTACCTTAATCTAATTGATCAGTGTAACACAACAGCTTGCTTACCTCATTGTCAGGTTCAGTGCTGTTTTCAGCTGTACGTAAATCTCCGTGCAGTTGGGTAAATGTTGAGATGGAACTGCATCTGCTTTAAGTTTCTTCTTTTGCGGCAACCCCAGGAGTTCGTTCTTTAAATCCCGCTCGTAATCCTCAGAAAGAAAATGAATAGAGCAGATACGGGCATTAATAACATTAATTTCGTCAGCTCGCTGGCACCGAGATATCCATTCCCTTTGTAGGGAATTCTCAGGAAAACGATGATACACTATACCATTAGTCTTAGTTCCATAATCATTACAGTTTGCAACGGAACAATTACTCGTATTTCTATTCATAATTCGGCCTGCTCGCAACACGCGCCAATAATAAACACACTGCGCCGTACTCAATGCTCTCTCCCCAGTGACGTCACAGCGCGAAGTGAACTGTGGGTAAATTGCTCGCGGACACTGCCGGAGTGGCCTGCCTTATATGTACCACGACAAGTGATGAAGATGGTGTCTAGGAGGCGTGGCTGTGGACCAGCGTGTAGTATTTCAGCGAAATGCGTTCAAGATGCTCCATTTCTAAAAAATCAAAGATCGCCTAAACATATTTTTACGATTACTATGAAGCAAGAAGTATGTGTTCACTGCAGTGGACATCATGCAATAATGGCTTTGGTCATGAGCTGTCTTACAACGTGACACAATAACTCAGCTCTCTGAAACATTTAGTTTGTTTCTTATTTTACAGTTTTTAGTACAGTTTCTCAGTTTAGCATAGATCTTATAATTTATGGCACAAGAAATTCTATAATTCCGAATTTCAGGAAGTAGTCGAAGATTTGTCATCTAATTCAGATTGCACACTGGCAGACGAAGCTGACGATGAATTCGGGGAACCACAGTCATCGAGAAACTTAATTGTGGAAACAAATTCCAGCTCTGACGACAATGGTTCTGATTCTGACGATAGTGAGAGTGAAACTCCGTGTGATGCTACAAGTTCCCAGCCAGTGAAAAGAACACAGCTGTCAAACTACAAGTGGCAGCAGATCGACAGTAATTCTGTACCATTACCAAAATTTACAGGTGTGGAAAAAATAAATATAACTGGAGACAGTCCTATTGATTTCTTCGCAGAAATAATTTCTAACGAAATGTTGGCGCACGTTGTGTTTCAAACTAATCTGTATGCTCTTCATAATGGCAAACTGAATCTTGGACTGACAGTTCCTGAACTGAAAACATTTCTAGGTTTGAAATATACGAAGATGGATCTGGTGGGAGGCAGCCAGTTAGAGAGTTTGGAGCTTGTGCTGATGTGGTTCTACGACTTTGTGATGATATCAAGTACAAGAACCACAAAGTATTTTTCGACAACTTATTTACATGTGTCCCACTACTCCAGGAGCTAAAAAACTGGCATTTGGGGCACTGGGACATGCCGAGCAAACCAGCTTCTTGGTGCTCAGTCGGTGCTTCCTTCAGACAAAGCAATGAGAAAGCGTGCACGAGGGCACTGTGCGTATGTTGTACGTAAAGAGGGCATAACCATTACAAAATGGTTTGACAATAAGTGTCTGCATATTGCTTCTACCTGTGCTGGTGCACAGCCCGTATCACAAGTTCAGCACTGGAGCAAAAAGGAGAACAACACCATCAGTGTACCTCAACCATTCAGCGTCACTTGTTGCAATCGTCATATGGTAGGTATAGACATCATGGACCAGTGTCTAGCATTATATCCTCATCGTCGACGAAACAGGCGGTGGTACCTGAGTGTCTTTTTTCATTTTATTGATGTGGCCATTGTGAACTCTTGGTTTCTATATAGGCAGGCAAGTAATGACATCTGTCTCCCTGATTTCAAGGTGTCAGTGGCACGACCACTCATAAACCTGGGAAAACATGAAGAGTAGTCACCAGTAAGGAGAGCAAGACCTGTCTCTACTCCAAGATTCCAGGAAAAGACATCAGTTTGTAAAGCAGCAGATGAGATGAGATTTCGTCAAGGGGGTCACTGGCCGAAACTTTCAGCAGATGAGATGAGATTTCATCAAGGGGGTCACTGGCCGAAACTTTTGGACATAAAAAATGCTGACAGATGTCATAGTCAATTGTATAGAAGGAAAACTAAGTACGTTTGCACTAAATGTAAGGAATCTCTATGTCCGAATTGTTTTGAGAGTTTCCATACAAAAAGAAATAATTAACAAACACAGACCCAGGAGTTCTAAAGTGCATAGTGTCCACTCCAGTGGACATCTCTGTATTTTTTTGTAAATAGCCAATTTGAATAAAACTTTGCATTTTGTGATAATAGGCATTGTTCTTTACTACATAAACCTCATTTCAAAAAAATTTTCTCACTTGTTAATAATTTATGCATCACAGGGTTAATTGTTACACACCTGACATGACAAACGACCGCCAGCTAACGCAGTTAAACGCAACTTGCCCAAACACATATTTATAGGAATTACGTACATATAGGAAGAAAGAAGGAATAGCTATATTATAACTATAAACAACGCAGTTAAACGCAACTTGCCCACACACATATTTTGTAAGTAGGCTGTTTATGTTTTCTCTATGTAAGTAGGCTGTTTATGTTTTCTTATTGGCAACGTTACATAGCGCTCAATATGAAATTCACTGGCTGTGCTGTGTGCAGTCTGTGGCTAGTTTGCATTGTTGTCTGCCATTGTAGTGTTGGGCAGCGGCAGCTGGATGTGAACAGCGCGTAGCGTTGCGCAGTTGGAGGTGAGCCGCCAGCAGTGGTGGATGTGGGGAGAGAGATGGCGGAGTTTTGTAATTTGTCATGAACTGCTATATTTATATATGATGATATCAAGGTAAATACATTGTTTGTTCTCTATTAATATCTTTCATTTGCTAACTATCCCTATCAGTAGTTAGTGCCTTCAGTAGTTTGAATCTTTTATTTAGCTGGCAGTAGTGGCGCTCGCTGTATTGCAGTAGCTTGAGCAGCGAAGATTTTTGTGAGGTAAGTGATTTGTGAAAGGTATAGTTTAATGTTAGTCAGGGCCATTCTTTTGTAGGGAATTTTGAAAGTCAGATTGCGTTGCGCTAAAAACATTGTGTGTCAGTTAAAGCACAGTCATGGAAAATTGTTCAAAGGGGACGTTTCAATTTATAGGAATTACGTACATATAGGAAGAAAGAAGGAATAGCTATATTATAACTATAAACTTATTGTGGACTACATCTAATATATATATAATGTTGAACTAAGGAAATGTACAAGAGACTACGGGTAATATCTACATAAAATGATATTGTTAACCTATTATATACAGATATGTACAGGCGTTTACAGAAAGTGTACTATATTTAGGGTTATGAGCGATGACAGCTAAGATGAAAGCAGGATAGAGAGATACGAGCACAAGTATCTCACGCTTTATACAATTTTGTACATTCTATTCTTTACAGGGTAAAGATAAGTGAAGTGGGTGATGTACTGGGCGGAACAGGCCAATAAAACGGCTGCATACTGACGTAAAAGAATGACTGAATCAATGCCCACTGAGTTACTACACATTTAGTTTTAAATTAGTTTTAAGTTTTTCTTTTCAGCGACCTGTGCATCGACACGGCGTGAAAGAAGAGAAGATAAGCTTCGAGAATGGCATGGTGCCATACATGTTTAATGGACCGCACCTCAAGCGAATAAAATTTAGTTGTAACAAATATTATTTATGTAAGTGGTATGAAAGAATGATTCAAACTATACGCAGTAGCAGTCTGGTAAGAGACGTAATGATATAGGTCTGATGCTACCGAACAAGTGAAGGGCCGACCTACACACACAGCCTCAAAAATTCTCAACACCCATATTTCTCTTTACAGCATGTATATATGTATATCTACGTGATGAGTATAAACAAGATTGTTATTTCTACATGTCGAATGAAAATATTTATGACAAACACATGTTATGAGTACGTAAGTTACACGTCGTCTGAAGTAAACAATATGTAGTTCATGTAGTAGGAACATAACAAGAATCTACTGTGAACAATGCTGATTGAGAGTCTTCTTGTAATTTGATATATGAGTTTTGCGTCCTTTCCTTAGTAATCCGATGGAGCCGTAGTCAAATAGATTCCTTCCTTCATTCCTAGAGGCGATGTTAAGCGTAGTTGGACAAGCAGTGCGTAGTGTATTTGAAGTAAATGCCTATACTTCCTACCTGCTCCATAAATAAACAACAACCTCCCATGAATACTGTGAAAGGAATTATGCATAATACTTCTTATGTAAAGGTCTGTGATACACGAACATGCGGATTTATATATGTATATAAGAATGATCTATGTAACTAAGGTTACGCATTTTATTCTATAATGTGAATGTAAATGAGCCTATTATTTACAAACTAAACTTATATGACTTTATATAGCAAGTGTGAGTGGAATGTCAGTAATAATATGTAATATATGAATGTATTAAAATTTTAACTGTGTAAATAATGATTTGTTTAAAGAATAACAGCACAAGAAAGAAGACACTTTATGCAAAATAAGTGATTAACAGAGTTGGACGGCAATTCGGCAAGGAACTGTGTAAAAGTGATTTTTTTTTTCAAAGGTGAAGCGTGTTGACGCTTAGTACGCGAGTGCAAAACTATAAAAATTTTTGCTAAACTAATTCAACTCTCAATAAATAAAAAAGTGTTTTATAAGGAACTTACCTTACCGTCGGGTGCTGAATAAGCACGTTACGACGGGTAAACAATGGGTCCTGGGCAGTAAAATTGGAGGTCTTCTGTCAGCATCGAAATCACCCAACCACGCACATCGTTTCCAAAAAATAAACAAATTGTTTGTGGAGGAATCCACGGTACAACACTCGACGAATTCGCTGTTTCACTCCATCTACATCTACATTTACATTTATACTCCGCAAGCCACCCAACGGTGTGTGGCGGAGGGCACTTTACGTGCCACTGTCATTACCTCCCTTTCCTGGTTCGCGGGAAGCACGACTGTCTGAAAGCCTCCGTGCGCGCTCGAATCTCTCTAATTTTACATTCGTGATCTCCTCGGGGGAAGCAATATATTCGATACCTCATCCAGAAACGCACCCTCTCGAAACATGGCGAGCAATCTACACCGCGATGCAGAGCGCCTCTCCTGCAGAGTCTGCCACTTGAGTTTATTAAACATCTCCGTAACGCTATCACGGTTACCAAATAACCCTGTGACGAAACGCGCCGCTCTTCTCTGTATCTTCTCTATCTCCTCCGTCAAACCGATCTGGTACGGATCCCACACTGATGAGCAATACTGAAGTATAGGTCGAACGAGTGTTTTGTAAGCCACCTCCTTTGTTGATGGACTACATTTTCTAAGCACTCTCCCAATGAATCTCAACCTGGTACCCGCCTTACCAACAATTAATTTTATATGATCATTCCACTTCAAATCGTTCCGCACGCATACTCCCAGATATTTTACAGAAGTAACTGCTACCAGTGTTTGTTCCGCTATCATATAATCATACAATAAAGGATCCTTCTTTCTATGTATTCGCAATACATTACATTTGTCTATGTTAAGGGACAGTTGCCACTCCCTGCACCAAGTGCCTATCCGCTGCAGATCTTCCTGCATTTCGCTACAATTTTCTAATGTTGCAACTTCTCTGTATACTACAGCATCATCAGCGAAAAGCCGCATGGAACTTCCGCGTGATATGGACACGCACCAGTTACAAGTATTCAGCGAGGACTTAACCGTTCAAATCCCAGTGCCAGGCCGCCAACTACTTGCCACGCACGTGGGCGCAATAATGAGACAGAACTAAACCAAGCGTTGTTAAATAAGTACAGTATTTGATATTTGTAGCCCTTTTTTATACTTTGTTTTCAATTATTTGTGTTAGTATATTTAGATATAATAGGGTAAAGCTGACATCTGCAATTAAAATATCTAAAAGACTGTGAAATATAGGTCTTTGACTCCCCTCCATCGGTAATAGATAGCAACCAAATTAATCATATGGTACTGCCTCACACTGTACACCTCCATACAATGTCAGTGTACAGTGGGGAGCAATTGTGTAATACCTTTTTATTTTTCTCGCAGTATCAATTTATATGAATGTTTTCTTTTCCTCATTAGTAATAAGAAATAGGCACATCGCCTCAGAAGACGGCAAAGATAGGAATTGAAAATAATTCTTGTAACAAAAGAGAAATGTCAACCAGAATATTCCATTTTTTTAACAACTTTTGTTTCAATCTCGCTTGAGAGTACCTACGTTTTAGATCGCATACAAGAAGGACGTGTAATTTTTACTCCTGTGTAAATGCTATGTGTGATACAAATGCAAGAGAATAAATATACATTGCGTGTTATAAAAGACGCAAGATTTTTTTATATTTCTATGACTGAAACCTGCAGTTGTAAGAAGAGGCAGTAATTTCTCCAATCCGGCAAAGCGTCTCCTAATCATCAAGATTTAATAGGTGGACTGTATGATCGGCAACCACAGAACAGTAGAGACAACGTCAGCGTAACTTAATAGTGACTTCTATTAACCCTGCGTTGCTCGCGCGGATGACACTCGTCATCCACATGACTTTCCCGCTTAATTTTGTCTGACAGGGCTGGGTTGAGTTCGCGCCATTTTCGGTACCTTTCTGTTAACTCTCCGGCTGTTAGCTCCAATCATTGTTGTCTTTCAGTTATGCAAGGTACATTGTTTATAATACATTATTATAGTCTGGAGGACACTCGTCATCCGCGCGAGCTCTTCTGCTACAATCTGAAACAAAGTAAGTCTATTACTTTATTGCTTTCCTAGATTCAATCGATCTTTCATGTGCGTAAATTTAGATGTATTGAAACTGGTTACAGTTAACTTCCATGTTACCTAGTATTCTCTCTATTTTTAAATTGTGGAAGAAATGTCAAAGGCAAAATAACCTCGGATAGAGTTTAGTACAGATCCTAATGTATGGTTGGAATGATTCAATGAGATGAGTGATGAAGATGCTCACAGTGATAGCGCTGACTCAGAGCCAGAAGATTCTGTTCATGAAAGCGGTCATGATTCAGAAACAGAGCAAGAAGTGTCAGAAAATGATGAATATGAGTCACAGGAAGAAGTAACTCAAGAGGATGCATTTTTTTAGGGGATGGCGGAATAACTAAACGGAGGAAAAATAAATAGCTTACCAGTGTTACAAGCAGATCTTGTAATTTTATTACGCATTTGCCTGGACCAAAAAATCAAGCTCGTATAAAAAAGTCAGAAATAGAAATTCTGAATTTGTTCTTGGATGAACACATAATAAGCAGTATCGCAACATGCACTAATATATACATCAATTAACTTCGCGGTAACTTCTCTAGGGTAACGGACACTAAAGAAACAGATGCGATAGAGATCGGAGCTTTCATTGGTTTGTCGTATCTATATGGATCTTTGAGATGTTCCAGGAAGAGTATATCGAAAATGTTCACGATCACGTTATTTGCGCATAAGTGAAAATCGATTCAGGTTTCTGATGAGAGGTCTGAGGTTTGATAATATCCGTGATACAGGTGTTCGCAGAGAGACTCACTAGTTGGCTGCTATCAGAGCTTTCAGAGAGGTACTTGAACTATTCACGAACAATTGCCAAAAATATTTTTCATCTAGTGAATATCTTACTGCTGACGAACAGCTTTTATAATTTAGAGGAAACTGCCCATTCAGGCAATATATTCCTAGCAAACCAGCAAAGTATCGGTTAAAAGTGTTTGTTTTGGTTTATATAAAAACGGCTTACACTTTGAATTTAGAACCGTACGTCGGTAAGCAAGAGGAGAGACCATGTAATGACAGTAATTCAGCTGAAGATATTGTTCTTCGAGTGTTCAAACTGTTTCAGGCGTTAGAGTATATTATACTGTGTACAAATGTTAAATGCATTATATTTAGATTTGATAAAAAATCATGAGACCAGTCATAAAGACCGTTCGTAGTGTACAAATAGACGGCTTGCCCTGTGGATGACACCAGTCATCCGCGCGAGTGACGATGTCACGAATTTTCGTGCGAGTAACGAAAGGTTAATATATATATAATAGCCAGAATAACTGACTTTTTGTTAAGCACCAAATTGCTGCCAAATACCGTTTGTGTGACCCAGGTACGTTACATTGTATTTTTATTACGCTGCGAGAAAGATGTTCATGGCACCAAATTGAGTTTCAGCAAGAATTCATGCTTTAACTCCAGTTCTACAAATATTAATTATCTCTCATTACGTAAATTACATGCCGATCATACACTTTGCGTTAGCTGTTGGGCTGCCTCCAAGCATGGTCATCAGCCAACAAGAGCTAACACAGGTTTTAGCAAAAATGGTTGTATTTTATCTGAAGATCTATGTGAAAATAACTAAAATTTTGTTCCCAGTTCAGTTCCTTGTTAGACACAACTACTCTTTACTGCTCATTGTTAAGAACTGCCCCTTCCCTTCAGCTGTGTGCATGATGTATTATGTATGAGTAACAAAAGTGTTACCGGTATGTAAATGAATATATAGGAATGTGAGACTACACATTTTCTTTTTATAGCACAGAGAGCATACATTACAATCATATACAGAATCTAAATATTTTGCAAACAAACAATGTAATGTTTGTAAGTAAATTCTTATCACCAATGTATATAAATGACCTAGTAGATAGTGTCGGAAGTTCCATGAGGCTTTTCGCGGATGATGCTGTAGTATACAGAGAAGTTGCAACATTAGAAAATTGCAGCGAAATGCAGGAAGATCTGCAGCGGATAGGCACTTGATGCAGGGAGTGGCAACTGACCCTTAACATAGGCAAATGTAATGTATTGCGAATACATAGAAAGAAGGATACTTTATTGTATGATTATATGATAGCGGAACAAACACTGGTAGCAGTTACTTCTGTAAAATATCTGTGAGTATGCGTACGGAACGATTTGAAGTGGAATGATCGTATAAAATTAATTGTTGGTAAAGCGCGTGCCAGGTTGAGATTCATTGGGAGAGTCCTTAGAAAATGTAGTCCATCAACAAAGGAGGTAGCGTACAAAGCACTAGTTCGACCTATACTTGAGTATTGCTCATCAGTGTGGGATCCGTACCAGGTCGGGTTGACAGAGGAGATAGGGAAGATCCAAGGAAGAGCGGCGCGTTTCGTCACAGGGTTATTTGGTAAGCGTGATAGCGTTACGGAGATGTTTAGCAAACTCAAGTGGCAGACTCTGCACGGGAGGCGCTCTGCATCGCGGTGTAGCTTGCTGTCCAGGTTTCGAGAGGGTGCGTTTCTGGATGAGGTATCGAATATATTGCTTCCTCCTACTTATACCTCCCGAGGAGATCACGAATGTAAAATTAGAGAGATTCGAGCGCGCACGGAGGCTTTCCGGCAGTCGTTCTTCCCGCGAACCATACGCGACTGGAACAGGAAAGGGAGATAATGACAGTGGCACGTAAAGTGCCCTCCGCCACACACCGTTGTGTGGCTTGCGGAGTATAAATGTAGATGTAGATGTAGATGATCATAATAAGGGAGCAGCTGCTACATTTCTTATCTTTGCTGCTCTGGGTTCAAATAAAATCATGCGTCACCGCCTTTTTTGAAATGGTAATATGAAATGCAACTTGTGTTCTTAATACAGACGGACAGATACATTCAAATTGTACACATATATGAGAAAACGAAAAATATATGTGAAATAACAGTGATCTCGTGCCAACTAGACACGTGCCTGCCTAGTGACTGATAAAGAGACCTCAAGCACTGTAGCTGCAGCGATTGATTGCCTTCACTGGTAGCGTTCATTTACATATAACTAAAGGCATCATGTTTCAATGCAACGTCTCTGGTGGGAAAATTTCAGGATAGCAGCATTCGCTACAGCAAGAGTTGATTATTAGCTTACATGAGTTGTTCTCCAAATATTCTGTGCGAAAGGATCTTTGGGATTTGGAAATAAGTTACGCATATATATTTTATTTAAGTGCGATAAAATAAACTGAGTTAACCTTATCGAATATTTTAATATGATGCTTAGGTTAATTACATAAAAAATAGAATAATAATTTTAGGGGTCTCTGTGAGATATTCTTCAATGGAGTAAAAGGAATTGCCCAAGAGACAGTTCTTTAATTTACGTCAAAATCTCACTCTGTTTCCCACAAGGCAGTCAGAATTCCTTCTAAGTTTGTTAAATGCATGTGTACCCACGTATCTGACTCCTTGCTGAAGTAATTATCTTAGCATGACTGCTATAATTGAGTTTTCCACCAGTTTTTGAGAGAAAATGCGAATTTCCAGTCAATGACGCATACACATCGAGTTACGAAGGGTGTCCTTTTTCATGGCCCAAGGACTGTCGTCGAGATTTCCAGATGTTGAAATCTGCTCAGCACTCTGTCTTGCGACGCAGCAGCGCCACTTGTCATAGGTGTTCGCAACAGCTATCGCCACACAGTGTCGAGGCAGTTCCCTCTCGTAAGTTATAGGATGGTATGGTGAGGCCGGGTGCATATACGTCAAAGACGCTTACTCTAGCACAAAAACTATATTCGCTGATCGAAAACGAAACATTGGTCACCATCTTTGGTGCTCATTAGTTTCACACGGGTGGTAGCAAAGTTCATCTTATCACCGACCACAGACCACCCTTGTCGATTTTTGAACCAAAGTGTACATCACATTGCATTCATCGATAGGCTCTCTGTCTGACAAATTTTCAATACTCCTTTCACCTGGACTCAAACCCGGCTTCTGCAGTCATTGCTAGCTCATTAGCGAGCTTTCTGCGTGTTTGAGCTTGAAATGATATGATCAAAATTTCGAAAATTCGAACCCAATGTCGTCATTCTCAGATACTCAGAGAAGTTTTATAATCCTATTAACTGAAGTAATACAAGCAGCCTAAATTTAGTTCAATGACCGTGGCTAAGGAACAGATAACGGCAGTAGGTTGGAAATGTAGAAGTTACTGTGGTAGTCCAGAACTGGATACTAATACTGTATTGAAGCACACGGACGTGCTATTGTAGTCAAAGTCACCCCTGAATTTCAACATCAGCAAACGCACCTTTCCAGAAAAATATAAGGCAGTTACCCCTTCGTCTCACAAACTAATGATGGATAGTATCAAGAGAGGCCAAAATTGACCTTTTATTTAGCAATCCCAAAAGTATCTACATGAAAAATTATTTAGCTATATTAATTCATTGCAGACGTTCATATAAACAATGTTATATGATTTTTTTCTAGTTTTATTTTTGTGTCTCGTAAATACAAGACAATATGTTATTTATAAGCAACATTACCAGTCTGAGGTACATGTTCTAACTAGACATCCAAAGTGACACACAGCAGTATTCCAGTTTTGTCTCTCATCATAATACAGAAATATTGGTGGTCCACTTCATTTCTGTTCAAATTAGCTGATGAAGTTGACTACCGAACTGAAAAGAGATTTTTCACCCACAGTGCTGCGTCCATTTTCCAGAGGTGAGAACTTCTTAAACTACTGCAATAGTGCGTCGCTAACACTGTGTAACAGGGTAACATATTGTTTAGTGTGAAGAAAGGGCTTCTTCTGTCCATTTGTGCACCATGGATGGTTTTTTATTTCCCAGGCTCTTAGCTCTGTCTTATTCGACGTACTAGGCGAAGTATCCAGCACTGTGCTGTTAGAATCTCCAAAATCAACACTGTCACTGTTTGATTCTAACTAGGGCCTATACATGATTCTTGTGCCACCATACCAGATTTCATAGAAGGAATAGGCTCCCTGTCATTTGTTAGCATTTCAGGTTCAGGGTCTCCTTCTGCATCACCATAAGACAGGTATGATGTTTCGGACAACATCACAGCATACCGCCGTTTCCCTGTGCTATAGAAGTATTGCGCATCCATAACTGACCATACACTAACAATGTTGCTTGCAAGCAACATCACTTTTGGACCAATTTTATTTACTAGTCGTAAGATATTTAGCATTACCAATCCCATTTAGAAACTTCTATGGCCTCCTACTAAATAAATGTTAATATTACTGTGGTTCAGAAGTGAAGTAAAACAAAACATGTTCACAGACACGTGGTACCACTGATACAGACAACCATACAAACACTCTAACTCGTAAATTTGTTGCTGACAACTTTTCCAACTATAAGTGACAGAATGATATAGTTGGTAGTAACCATCTTTGTCAAAGAAACGGTCGCAGAGTGTATTCATATCTCTAAAGAACCCTTGATTTCTACGTTGCTTCAAAGCAACTTTGCCAAATAAATGGTTAAATACCAATCATCACACATTCCTCTGTTGACACGTACATATCCAACACTGCATTTCAAAATACACTCCAAGTACAGCTGCTCGTTTTAAAATGTACTTTCTCGCTAAACAATGCAATTTCATCTATTACTGAGGGTATGGACGGGCGAGAAGCGACACACTCAACTGCTGCTGGAGGCCACAGACGCAACATTTTTGGAGTTTCGACAACGACTACACACCACACTACTGGCCATTAAAATTGCTTCACCAAAAAAAAAATGCAGATGATAAACGGGTATTTATTGGACAAATATATTATACTAGAACTGACATGTGATTACATTTTCACGCAATTTGGGTGCATAGATCCTGAGAAATCAGTACCCAGAACAACCACCTCTGGCTGTAATAGCGGCCTTGATACGCCTGGGCATTGAGTCAAACAGAGCTTGGATGGCGTGTACAGGTGCAGCTGCCCATGCAGCTTCAACACGATACCACACTTCATCAATAGTAGTGACTGGCGTATTGTAACGAGCCAGTTGCTCGGCCACCATCGACCAGACGTTTTCAGTTGGTGAAAGATCTGGAGAATGTGCTGGCCAGGTCACCAGTCGAACATTTCCTGTATCCAGGAAGGCCCGTACAGGACCTGCAAAATGCGGTCGTGCATTATCCTGCTGAAATGTAGGGTTTCGCAGGGATCGAATGAAGGGTAGAGCCACGGGTCGTAACATATCTGAAATGTAACGTCCACTGTTCAAAGTGCCGTCAATGCGAACAAGAGGTGACCGAGACGTGTAACCAATGGCACCTCATACCATCACGCCGGGTGATACGCCAGTATGGCGATGACGAATACACGCTTCCAATGTACGTTCACCGCGATGTCGCCAAACACGGATGCGACCATCATGATGCTGTAAACAGAACTTGGATTCATCCGAAAAAATGACGTTTTATCATTTGTGCACCCACTTTCGTCATTGAATACACCATCGCAGGCGCTCCTGTCTGTGATACAGCATCAATGATAACCGCAGCCATGGTCTGTGAGCTGATAGTCCATGCTGCTGCAAACGTCGTCGAACTGTTCGTGCAGATGGTGCAAACGTCCCCATCTGTTGACTCAGGGATCGAGACGTGGCTGCGCGATCCGTTACAGCCATGTGGATAAGATGCCTGTCATCTCGACTGCTGGTGATACGAGGCCGTTGGGATCCAGCATGGCGTTCCGTATTATCCTCCTGAACCCACTGATTCCATATTCTGCTAACAGTCACTGGATCTCGACCAACGCGAGCAGCATTGTCGCGATACGATAAACTGCAATCGCGATAGGCTACAATCCGACCTTTATCAAAGTCGGAAACGTGATGGTACGCATTTCTCCTCCTTACACGAGGCATTACAACAACGTTTCACCAGGCAACGCCGGTCAACTGCTGTTTTGTGTATGAGAAATCGGTTGGAAACTTTCCTCATGTCAGCACGTTGTAGGTGTCGCCACCGGCGCCAACCTTGTGTGAATGCTCTGAAAAGCTAATAATTTGCATATCACAGCATATTCTTCCTGTCGGCTAAATTTCGCGTCTGTAGCACGTCTTCTTCGTGGTGTAGCAATTTTAATGGCCAATAGTGTATTCGTGGACCTTGTCGGTAAACAATCAGTTACGCTGAGGAATCATCGATACGTTACGGTTCGGAAGTTTTGGAAAACTACGGAAATGAGATAACTAACAGTTCCACTGGGGACTACTCCAACGATGGAGAAGTTCCAATTTCAAATGCCAGTCTGGCAACAATATTTTCAACGTCTCATGTCCAAACAAAATAATAAATAATTGTGTTCTGACCTCAGGCGAGTACTAGTTAATAAAACAAAAAAAATTTCTTGTGTAAGCAACGAATACTGATGACAAAGTATATTTTGGTACAGCTTCGGCCTCTTTCATGCAAAGCTAGTGTATCTTAATGTTGTTCGTAATTTCGCTTTGGCCCCATACACTACTTAGATAAATGCAAATAAAATTCACTGGTTCATTATTTTGGTATTGTAGCCTTCTGTCGACTCAGTAGCTGCCAGTGATCATCAAGTGCGAGATGTCCAAGAAACAAATAATTTGCAGAAATCTGTTATTCTTGCTGCTTTACAAACATAGTGGAAAATATTTGGCAATTCTCTCATCGTTGACTTTGTTAATGGGGCGATGCTCAAATAGCCTAGTAAATTCGTTTGATATTTTTTTTGTCATACCCGCGACTCATTCTGAATTATTCTGACTTAAGTGTCACACCGAGTTAGTAAATTTCAGTTTCTGAATCCAGAAGGAGCATTCCATGCAAAATCTACAACTAATCTAATTTTTTCAAGTTATGAATTAGCTCCTTAGCCATTACTGTGGTAGTGAGAGAGGAGTGAAAATTTAACTCGGTGTTGGCGTAGTTGCATACAGAAGCAGAGGTTGGCACTGTTGTCAGTTCAAACCTGAATAGACAACCTGTATAAATGAAATCTTACTCCTAAACTTTTTCCTTCTTCTTGATTCCACGTGCAACGGTCATAACGAGGTTCAGTGAAGAAACTTTAAGCTGTGCTCTTACTGTTGTGTTTATGTAGACCGGATTATCAGATTTTTACACTCACTTAAATCCTGCTTGGTTATGACTATGCTCGTTCTTTATTACTGTCGTCATCATAATTATCGTTATCATGGCTTCCTTAGCTATAACAACTTTTAATTAAAAATGATGTAACAGAATGCAAATATTTTATCATTCACAACAAGCACCCATTTACTCCGCCAGTTTTCAAGCGAAGAATGATAGGTAGTACCAAAGCCTCGAATCCACATTAAAAGTGATGATCCTCCATGACAGCTGGGAGAGAGCCACTAAATGTCAGGCAAATGCAGAGCTGGAAGACATGAGGCGCTAACCCTGTCAACACCGCTTCTACTAGGGTAAGTCAGTAAGTAACTGCAGTTTTGCTCTAATTGACTTTAGATTGGCTCTACGCTGTGTGCTCACCAGCCGCTAGACGGCGCCATTGTCTTCGCCTGTGGTAGGCTGCTTCTGCCCGCTTTGCACTGTCATAAAGACGACCACGACTCTCTCATTTTGCACCGTGGAAGAACAGCCTTCTCTAATCCGTTTCTTGCTGTCTGAAGGTGTACCAGGAGCAAACATTCGTAGAACACTTTCATTACAACACGAGGACAATGTTTTGTCGCAACACAGTGTTTGCCAGTGGACTGAACAGTTCAAAAGCAGTCGAACGAACATGAAGTTTGAGGAAAGAAGCGGGGTGTTCAGCTGCAGCCTCAACTGGTACTAGTATTTACCAAGTCCGTGGTCCGCCTCAGTAGTGGCCTCTCTGGTGACGTTGTCGAATACCCCGGTGCCCTTCTATCACATCGGACTCTTTTTCTTCTGGAGTACAGTTGTCTTTTTGCCTCTTTGCCTCTTGTTGTCGACGAGGGTGGTCTACACTGAGACGCAACTGGCCCGCGTCCCCAATATGACAGAACAGAAGTACCTGCACCACAGGTGGTGCAACATACGGCGGGCGGCCGACGCCCCTTTTCTTGACGCAACTGACGCTTCCCGTGGTTCAGGTGTGTCACCGTCAACGGCAAACAATCCAGTCGTTCTCATATCCACAATTTTCACCTCGCGTTGCGTGCGGGTTGCCGGAACTGACGAATCGCTTCTTTGGTTGCTCACCAGTAGATGACTGGCACTTGCTCCAGCGAGTTATAGCCTTGCTCCACGTGTTATTCTTGACCGAATTACACCGCACATGATGTTTCTCCCGGATGACGTGTACTACCCGCACACGAAGACTCAATCTGTGAACTGGTTCCGTGGCCTTGCAGTACGATATCTTTTTGCAAATTCTCGATTTTTGGACGAAAAACATTGCGAAATTGTCTGTAATCCAAAATAACAGCCAATATACTTCCAACTTCATTTGGATATCTTTCTACGACCCTCCACTTAGCTGGAATGTTCCTGCAATGAGAAGCTTATCTGACCTGATGCACTATTTTTGAATTTTTGATGCTACGATCGCCAATGGATATTCTCTTTTATTTTCGAGAAGACGTGCCCGGATTTCTCCATGGCTACGAGCAGATTCACGGACTTCAGTGCATGGTAAAAAAAAAAAAATAATAAGATTCTTCTCCCCTGGATCTATTTGATACTCTCTCCCCCTTTCCTGGATGAGATAGAACTGTTGGGATAGGCGTAGTTAGAGGCCAACGCCTGTAGTGGCATAGTATTTTTTATGATAAAATTGGGAGTGGCAAATAGACTTTTTGTGTAGGTTCTTTAATAATAAGGAAGTGAGGAACGGAAAAAAGTGGTAGAATGCTCACCTGCCACGCGGGCAGCCCTGGTCGATTTCCCGCCGAAGGAAAGTTTTTCGTAATTTTCTTACGAATTATTCCAAATACGCTAGTGATCCGCTGAAGAGATAATCGCTCACTTATTTAAAAATAAGAGAGAAAAAGTAGCTGCGACGTCACCAAGGCAGATTGCTAATCAAAGGGGTCTGCGTTCTATTCCCGGCTAGATCGGAGATTTCTCCGGCCAGAGACTGGGTGTTGTGTTGTCCTTATATTTGACCGTCATAAATCATATAAATCACATGACAAGTGTAATCCTATTCAACTTAGTACCGGATACTACTTCGATCTAATAAATGTCCTAAACTGTCGAAACACACTGCCGTATGTTCCACGGTAGAGATGGCTGCATGGGTCCAAAAAAATGGTTCAAATGGCTCTGAGCTAGAACTTAGAATTACAGGGCTATTACAAATGATTGAAGCGGTTTCATAAATTCACTGTAGCTCCATTCATTGACATATGGTCACGACACACTACAGATACGTAGAAAAACTCATAAAGTTTTGTTCGGCTGAAGCCGCATTTCAGGTTTCTGCCGCCAGAGCGCTCGAGAGCGCAGTGAGACAAAATGGCGACAGGAACCGAGAAAGCGTATGTCGTGCTTGAAATGCACTCACATCAGTCAGTCATAACAGTGCAACGACACTTCAGGACGAAGTTCAACAAAGATCCACCAACTGCTAATTCCATTCGGCGATGGTATGCGCAGTTTAAAGCTTCTGGATGCCTCTGTAAGGGGAAAACCGATGGATCGGTCGTGGTGCAGATCATGATCAGCAATTCATGTCATGGCCTCCACGCTCTCCCGACTTAACCCCATGCGATTTCTTTCTGTGGGGTTATGTGAAAGATTTAGTGTTTAAACCTCCTCTACCAAGAAACGTGCCAGAACTGCGAGCTCGCTTCAACGGTGCTTTCGAATTCATTGATGGAGACATGCTGCGCCGAGTGTGGGAGGAACTTGTTTATCGGCTTGATGTCTGCCGAATCACTAAAGGGGCACATATCGAACATTTGAGAATGCCTAAAAAAACTTTTTGAGTTTTTGTATGTGTGTGCAAAGCATTGTGAAAATATCTCGAATAATAAAGTTATTGTAGAGCTGTGAAATCGCTTCAATCATTTGTAATAACCCTGTGCTTAAACCTAACTAACCTAAGGACATCACACACATCCATGCCCGAGGCAGGATTCGAACCTGCGACGGTAGCGGTCGCGCGGTTCCAGACTGAAGCGCCTAGAACCGCTCGGCCACACTGGCCGGCAGTATGGATGAGTCCATCCCGAAAGCCGATTTTTAAGATCCGAAGTGCGAGTAGGACTCGCGCACTCAGGGTTCCGTATAAATTTAATTATGTATATAGAATGTTCACCCATCCTGGAAATCGAGAATCTCGACGATTTTTGTCTGTAATCGATATCGATACTGGCAAGATATCGGTCCCGAGAACTCCAAGTCCGTATCAGAATCTATAACAAAAAGACGATACGATATTACAGTGCCTGTGTTATTCTGATCACCCTGTTATTCTCATTACGGCGGGAATATACATAATGGATGTATCAGCCCCGGTGGTAGACGCATGGTTGACAACACATGAAAGTTTGTGTCTGGCCGTGAGTCGTGCACAGATAGCCAAAAGGTAAGGCGACTTCTCGCGATCAGCGGGAAATCCGGGTTCGAGTCCCGCAGCGGCACAAATTGTCATTG
The DNA here is from genome assembly GCF_023864345.2 of Schistocerca serialis cubense. NCBI lineage: Eukaryota > Metazoa > Arthropoda > Insecta > Orthoptera > Acrididae > Schistocerca > Schistocerca serialis. The sequence goes on along the minus strand of NC_064644.1, from coordinate 598,573,289 downwards.
TCGTCATTCCATTCTACAGCTGGCGGTTGTCATTATTCGCAATTGGGAATACATTTAATGTATAACAAAAAGAAGCGAGCAGAGAACTACAGTTCGTATATGTAGACAGAAGATTTTCTCCGCTTACTGAGACAACACTACAACTTATATTCTATGCCTGCATGTAGTAATATTATCCTATTATGATTTTGACAGATGATGAGTGCAACTGTGAAACTTTCCTTCTTGCCAAATTTCATGTTCTAGGTCACGGGGCATATCGCATAATGAATGAGTTTGCGAGTATCAAAACATGGGACATAAATGCCCATATCCTTTAATTACATTGTCTGAGACCCTTAAATTTGTCATATTGCCAAGGGACCATAGACCTTTGTGTGTGACATACATTTCAACTTGGTAAGTCGAACGGTTCCTGAGAAACAAAGGTCTCAATAGACGAACAGACAGACAGTTAAAAATGTAAATAAAAAAAAATTCAGTGGGATATAATTATAAATTAACAATTTCTGCGTGCTTTCTTTTATTTGTGCTGTGAAATCTTGTTTCTTCGTATTTCATGATTCTAGGTGAAAGAGAAGTACCCTATAGAACCGAGTTACAAAGTACGTCCCACAAATTGTCGTATCTTTTGATCCCATAAATATTTTCCACCACCAAGATACTGTAAATCTAGTGTGTGACATTAATTTGAACTTTATACGACTATCCGTTACTGAGAGAAAAGTGTCTTAACAGACTGAAAGACAGATAAAAAATTGACAAAAAATATTTTTTTCATTTTGTTAAACATCCCTTCTAGCCGAATTTCGTGATTCTAGGTCAACGGGAAATACCCTACTGGTTTTGATGAGTGACTTTGTGACATTAATAGCCATATGTTTTGATTGTAATGGCTTTCTATCTTACATTTTCTAGAGCGTCGACGGACCATAAGTCTTAGTACATGACGTAAGTTTCATCATGATACGGCTACCGGTTCGCGAGAAAAGGGGCTCCTAACAGCCAGGCAGACAGACAGACAGTCAGATGGGCAGACAAATCGGCGGACAGCATACCGATCCGATAAGGATTCCGATTTTACAAACTGGCGTACGGAACATATACACACACTAACGTCACTCACACACAAAACCCAAGTCCGTGCTTTGGTTCTGAATAACAGACGAGAGACTCTTGATGATGTGCGAACTACTGAGTGGTTAAACTTTCCCTCTTTAGCACGTTATAACAAGGAAACTAATTACGGTACGAGTACCAAACTTGCCAGCATTAATGTCCAGAGTATGAGGTGCATGATTTCCAAGCGTCAGAGCGCCACTATCCAGTTCCAACTACGGCCACCAGGTACCGTGATCAGTCATTGTGATTCATAGTCTCACACACCAGTCGCTGTGCGCTTGTTGACGTGTCAACGTGAACTCGGACAAATGGGCGGGGCATTATTGCTGAAGCTCTATTATCAAAACAACAATAATGCTGCATCGGCACTTCGAGAATATGGCCGTCTGAAAGGATTACGGATGGGTCCTCTTTCTCCACTCGCTGTGCGGAGCTTGATGAAAAAGTTCGAATCAACTGGAGAACTGGGGCGTCGCTCCGGGAAGAGGTAGACGACCGGTTGCACCACAGGTAGTGGATTAAATCGCTGTTTCTATGGCAGACAACATCGCGCAATTCCCGATCGTCAGGCAGTGCGCGTGCTGTATCATGACAGTTGAACATCCCGTGGTCCACTGTATGGAAGGTGCTTAGAACCGTTCTCAGATGGTATCTGTACAAGATCCACATCGTACAGCAGCTTGCACCAAAGGACGCACTACGACGTGTTGACTTCCCTCTCCACTTTCTCGCAAGGATTGAAGTTGACGAGGATTGGCTCTGGACCATCCTAAGGAGAGACGAAGCTCATTTTTCTCTGACGGGTGAGGTGTACTCACAAAATTACTGAGTGTGGGGACCTTCACATCCGGTCACTGTGCATTACGTTTCTGTGTGTGGTGAACGTGTCATCATGTGGTGTGGCTTCACGACTGCGTTCATCAGTGGTCTAGCCTTTTTTGAACAGGTTGGCGCTCCAGGAGCAAAGACCTGCAGTGTGACTGGCCAGTGTTACTACGATATGCTTCGCCAGCATGTCGTACCCACCCTGCAGGATAGAGACGCATCGAACTCAATAGATTTCATGCAAGATGAGGCCCCACTGCACATCGGTCGTGAAGTTTACCTGCTCTCCGAAACACACTTGATCCCTGTGATTTCTGGTTGTGAGGCTACGTGAAGGACAGGGTTTACCAGCACATATGTGCTGATCTGAAGCTCCGCATATCAAGAGAGGTAGCCAGAATACCTACGAACATGCTCCGTTCTTTTGTGCAGAATGAAATCTTGCTCTTTCAGGCTCTTCTGGACATTGATGGGAGCCATATGGAGGCCTTTTTGTAGCAGTAATGGGACCGGTATGTAATGGTATAATGTACCGTAGCACAGCGCATTAAAAGTGTTTCAGTTAAATTGAGCCTGCATTATTTCTCTTCCCCATGTCCTTGACATTAATGATACCGAGTTTAGTACTCGTACGTAATTAATTTCCTTGTTATAACGTGTTAAATAGGGAAAGTTTAATTATAACCACCCGGTATATGCAGATTAGTCAGGATTCTATACATGAAATCAAGCTTAACAGATTCAATTTTCACATAGTCTGTGGATTCGAAAACAACTGAATGAAGAGAACAAGTTTAAACCCGAGAAACTGTCGGCACCTAGTGGACTATCTTGCTGACGTAGGGGAAATTCCCGGCAGCTAACCATCTCTGGAGATGATACACGGATTCATCACTTAGAAGCAGAGAGCAAAACCCAACGCATGTAGTGGAAGCACCCCGAATCTCCAGTCAGAAAGAAATTCAAGAGTCAGCCTTCTGCAGGGAATGAGATGCTCATAAATTTTTGTGACCGACAAGAGCCAATTCTGGTACATTACCCGGAAAAGCGATTAGCAGTAAAAAGTGGACGTTACAGTGATACGCTGTTAACCACGTTAAAGCTTGCAATTCGCAACAGACGCAGAAGTCGATTGTCGAAAGGCGTTCTCTTGTTGCAGGACAAGGCGCGTCCATATTCTGCCTCCACATACGCGTGCACCATGATTACTCTTCCACACAAACATTTGGGGTTCCACTCATCTGGTATGAGACGTTCCTGGGGGGGTTGGGGGGTCCACTGGGGGCCGAACCACACAATAACCCTGGGTTCGTTGCGGGGCGGCAGTTAATGGACTACTGTAGCCTCTTGTGGGGTTGTGAACCACTGAGGGCTACGGCGGGGACGAAGCCTCTCCGTCATTTCTAGCTCCTCGGTTCAATACATATACACATTTCTGACTGTTATTTTATTAAGAGTGTTTAAGTAGTATGTACAGGGTGCCAATTGAACTACTGTACGTGAAAAAGAACGTAAATTAGTTACAAACTACGGCGTGGACACACTTTATTCAACATGTTAACGTCACTACAGATATTCGGATTTAGGTTATGTCATGTTCGATATGCCTGCCATCATTGGCAATGATATGGCGCAGACGAATAGCGAAATTCTGCATGACTCGCTGAAGTGTCGGAACATCGACGCTGTCAATCACCTCCTGAATGGTTGTTTTCAGCTCAGCAATGTTTTGGGGTTGTTACTGTCCATCTTTTCTTTAGTATAGCCCGTTCAGATCCGGAGAATGTGGCGGCTAATCGAGGCCCATGCCAGTGGCCTCTAGGTATCCCAGAGCCAGAATGCGGTCCCCAAAGTGCTGCTCCAGGACATCAGACACTCTCCTGCTTCGATGGGGTCGAGCTTCGTCTTGCGTGAACCACTGAAATCAAACGCACAGTCACTAGATTTGAAGCCAAACCCACGGTCATTAGATTTGAACAGCTTGTTACCATTGAATATCTAGTTGGTGTGATGAACGGTAACTAGTTCTAAATGGAGAAAAATATAAATTCACGTGCGGTTAAGTAGGAAGAACAAACCTGCAATTTTCGGTTACAGTATGACTAGTGCCCTGCTTGACACAGTCAAGTCGTTTAAATGTCTGAGTGTAATACTGCAAAGTGATACGAAACGGAACGAGCGTGTGAGAACTCTGGTACAGAAGGCAAATGGTCGGCTTTGGTTTATTGGAATAATTTTAGGAAATAGTGGTTCACCTGTAAAGGAGGCCGCATATATAGGACGCTGGTGCGACTTACTATTGTGTACCGCTCGAGTGTATGTGATCGGTACCAGGTCGGATAGAAGAAAGACATCGAAGCAATTCAGAGGCGGGCATGCTTTTGGAACTCAAATGGGAATCCCTGGAGGGAAGGTGATGTTCTTCTCGAAAAACACTATTAAGAAAATTTAGAGAATCTGCATTTGAAGCTGACTGCCGAACGATTCTACTGATGCCAACATACATTGCGCATAAAGACCACGGATATAGGAGTTGAGAAATTAGGGCTCATACGGACACATAAAGGACCACGAAAGTAAGATTCCAGAAATTATGGTTCGTACATACATACAGTTGTTTTTCCCTCGCTCTGTTTGCGAGTGAAACAAGAAAGGAAATGACTAGTAGCGGTAAGGGTACGATCCGCCACGCACCGTACTGGCTCTTACGGAGTATCTATGTAGATCTAGCTGTAGCTGAATGTGTTGTGTTGGCAGAAGAGCCAACACCGTGTTACTAGAGGAGGCCAGAATGCACGCGTTTCAGCTCACGCAGGCTGGCGTGAGGAGGGAAGAACTATATTAACGTGAGGTCTGGAACATGACAAGGAATTAGAATTCAGAAAGCGGACGTAATTAGTTTGATACTTAACATGATCCATTAATGATGAACGTCACTCTTGACGGTACATAATTCACAATATTATCTGTTCAGAATACATTCTAGTAACTGAATATGGCGCCTTGCTAGGTCGTAGCAAATGACGTAGCTGAAGGCTATGCTAAACTGTCGTCTCTGCAAATGAGAGCGTATGTAGTCAGTGAACCATCGCTAGCAAAGTCGGCTGTACAACTGGGGCGAGTCCTCGGGAGTCTCTCTAGACTAGACCTGCCGTGTGGCGGCGCTCGGTCTGCAATCACTTACTAACGGACCGCGGACGATTTAAAGGCTGGCGGTGACACCACAGAACGTCTAATGACAATAAAACTGCTGTATCTATCTCTATTCCATGCTTCATGCACATTTCTCTTTTCTTCGCATTTTTGACATTAAATCACACGGAAAGATAGAATCTGATTTTATTGCAATGAGAAAAGAACATTTTTAAGATATCTGTCTCGTATTTCGCTTGAAACAAGTTACGTCGAACATAAGGAACAAGTTATCTAGTAAGAATGACCATAAGATTTAACGAGAGACGTTAACGTTTTCTCTCTTTCGACACAGATGTGTAAATGAAGTACTTGGACACAGTTTTTCTTGTCCTGTAACGTCTTTACCAACGCTTCTTAAATTTGCGTCTGGTATGAATTTCGAAAGTATGCCTTAGACAAGTAAGTACTGAATAATTGCTTGTTTTGAAGCAACTGCCTCTAAAAATGCCCAGAAAGCACTAAATCTTTTTTTGTAATCATGCCTGTAAGAGCAGTCGAGCAAACAAAATAATATTCATGAAACTCTAACAAAGACGTTACCTAAAGTTAAAATTATGGGAGAATTATCGCAGCCAGTTGAAATAAAAACTAGTGTTAGAGAAAGGGATGGTTTATCACCTTTACTGCTTAACTGCGTTCTAGAAAAACTTGTAAGGATCTGGAATCTGGAGCTTAAGAATCACAAAAACTGAAACAATAATTCTAGGAAGGCAAATAAATGGAATTAAGGTAAACTGTCACGATTTTGCAATACTTTCAGAAAAAGTTACCCAAATAAATCTTTTGGAAGAAATAGCAAATGGAACTGGTCTCAAAATTTGAGGTGAAAAAAGAAAATTCATGACAAACATAAAAACTGCACCATAACTCACAGTAACACAAATAGGTAAAATAGAGCGAGTAAGTTAATTCAAATAACTTGGAGAAATTATACAACAGAATGCAGTGGACGTAAGAATTAACAAAATGGAGAGAGCATATGGTTTTACACGGAATATTTATAACAAGAAATGCATATCTAGAAAAACAAAACTGAAGTGCTATACCACAATGCTATGACCAGAATGTTTATATGGACGTGAATGTCTGACTCTCATATTCGACCACGAAACGTGTGTAAATGTACGCGCATGAGGAAGGTTGAAATGTTTTCCTCCGCCACCTGTAAGAAAACCGCATGATTTCAACGCTGGGCGTTGCGGTTCTGACCTCCACCGCAGAGGCGTCAAGGGAGTGGGTGAGATGTGGGTAAGGGAGGGGGAGCAGTGTATGACGACTCACCCGTGGTGTGGCGCGCCCACGGGCGCTTTCAGCAGCATTTGGTGGAATTTGATGCCAATGTGACTTATAAACCCACACTGCACTTCACATGAACTAAGCTCTGGCCTTTTTCTTCGCATATGTCGACTCCTTCCTGCTAAAGATAGTAACAAAGATTAAATACCAGGGCGTAATATTGCAAAGCAATACAAACTCGAACAAGCAAGGAAGGTTGGTAGTAGGGAAGCCAAGTGTTCGACTTCTACATGTACATATACATCACTACTCTACAATTCACACACAGGGGTTTATAGAGCCACTTTATTTCTCTATCGTCCCACTCTCGAACAGCGCACGGGAAAAATGTGAGAGCTCCGACTTCTCTAATTTTATCATGAGGATCATTTCTCCCCGTGTAGGTTGGTGTCAAAAAATATTTTCGGTTACTGAGGACAGAAGAAATATTGAATTTAATTGATGAAAGGAGAAAATATAAAAATGCACTAAATGAAGCAGGCAAAAAGGAATACAAACGTCTCAAAAATGAGATTGACAGGAAGGGCAAAATGGCTAAGCAGGGATGGCTAGAGAACAAATGTAAGGATGTAGAGGCTTATCTCACTAGGGGTAAGACAGATACTGCCTACAGGAAAATTAAAGAGACCTTTGGAGAAAAGAGAACCACTTGTATGAATATCAAGAGCTCAGATGGAAACCCAGTTCTAAGCAAAGAAGGGAAAGCAGAAAGGTGGAAGGAGTATATAGAGGGTCTATATAAGGGCGATGTACTTGAGGGCAATATTATGGAAATGGAAGAGGATGTAGATGAAGATGAAATGGGAGATACGTTACTGCGTGAAGAGTTTGACAGAGCACTGAAAGACCTGAGTCGAAACAAGGCCCCGGGAGTAGGCAACATTCCATTGGAACTACTGACGGCCTTGGGAGAGCCAGTCCTGACAAAACTCTACCATCTGGTGAGCAAGATGTATGAAACAGGCGAAATACCCTCAGACTTCAAGAAGAATATAATAATTCCAATCCCAAAGAAAGCAGGTGTTGACAGATGTGAAAATTACCGAACAATCAGTTTAATAAGCCACAGCTGCAAAATACTAACGCGAATTCTTTACAGACGAATGGAAAAACTGGTAGAAGCCGACCTCGCGGAAGATCAGTTTGGATTCCGTAGAAATACTGGAACACGTGAGGCAATACTGACCCTACGACTTATCTTAGAAGAAAGATTAAGGAAAGGCAAACCTACGTTTCTAGCATTTGTAGACATAGAGAAAGCTTTTGACAATGTTGACTGGAATACTCTCTTTCAAATTCTAAAGGTGGCAGGGGTAAAATACAGGGAGCGAAAGGCTATTTACAATTTGTACAAAAGTCAGATGGCAGTTATAAGAGTCGAGGGACATGAAAGGGAAGCAGTGGTTGGGAAGGGAGTAAGTCAGGGTTGTAGCCTCTCCCCGATGTTATTCAATCTGTGTATTGAGCAAGCAGTAAAGGAAACAAAAGAAAAATTCGGAGTAGGTATTAAAATCCATGGAGAAGAAATAAAAACTTTGAGGTTCGCCGATGACATTGTAATTCTGTCAGAGACAGCAGAGGACTTGGAAGAGCAGTTGAATGGAATGGACAGTGTCTTGAAACGAGGAGATAAGATGAACATCAACAAAAGATAAAACGAGGATAATGGAATGTAGTCGAATTAAGTCGGGTGATGCTGAGGGAATTAGATTAGGAAATGAGACACTTAAAGTAGTAAAGGAGTTTTGCTATTTGGGGAGCAAAATAACTGATGATGGTCGAAGTAGAGAGGATATAAAATGTAGACTGGCAATGGCAAGGAAAGCGTTTCTGAAGAAGAGAAATTTGTTTACATCGAGTATAGATTTAAGTGTCAGGAAGTCATTTCTGAAAGTATTTGTATGGAGTGTAGCCATGTATGGAAGTGAAACATGGACGATAAATAGTTTGGACAAGAAGAGAATAGAAGCTTTTGAAATCTGGTGCTACAGAATAATGCTGAAGATTAGATGTGTAGATCACATAACTAATGAGGAGGTATTGAATAGGATTGGGGAGAAGTTTGTGGCACAACTTGAGCAGAAGAAGGGATCGGTTGGTAGGACATGTTCTGAAACATCAAGGGATCACCAATTTAGTATTGGAGGGCAGCGTAGAGGGTAAAAATCGTAGAGGGAGACCAAGAGATGAATACACTAAGCAGATTCAGAAGGATGTAGGTTGCAGTAGGTACTGGGAGATGAAGAAGCTTGCACCGGATAGAGTAGCATGGAGGGCTGCATCAAACCAGTATCAGGACTGAAGACCACAACTACAACAACACTGAGGACAACATTAGAGATTGAAACTTCGTGGATAAATCTCACAGGAACGGAAAACACCTTTATTTTTATGATTGCCACCCCAACTCGCGTATCATACTCTTGACACTCTCTCCTCTATTTCACAATAATATAAAGAGAGCTGCCCTTCTTTGGACTATTTCAATGTCCTCTGTCAAGTCCTTTTCGGTAAGGATCCCATACCGAAGAACAATACTCCAGCAGAGAAGAGACAAGCGTAGTGTGGACAGCCTCTTTAGCAGACCTGTCGCATCATCTACCAAGTGTATTTAGCTAAATGGCAGCTGTTAGATTTTTGTGACTTATGCAGTAAACAAAATTTAATGGTTTCCTTTTTGTACCTAAGTGGACGACCTCACACTTTTCATTATTTAGAATCAATTGCCACTTTTCAAGCCATACATATATCTGTCTAAATCATTTTGCAATTGGATTTCATTCTCTGATGGCGTTACTATCTGACACTCCTTTTCTCTATCGTCAGACATCAGCAAAAACACCCAGTGAGTGCGTTAGCGTCTATGAAATAAATGATTGGGGTGAGGAGCGGACCCTTATTGTATGACAGAGCACAACGGTGTTTAGCTGTACACAAATTGTTTTTAATTCAGTATTATTGCCAAAGAAATACACAAATTTGCGTAGGTCGTAACATGACAATGTTAGGACAGATGTCAAGATAACGCACTCCGGCCTGTTAAATCGAAATAACTCTGAATACAACAATATTAAATTTTGACCTGAAGGTTCTCTGCATAATTGTTCTTACTACAACATCGTGATGTTGGTCAATATTACGACAAATCATCCGATTTAGGTTCTAGGTTTGGTACTATTTAGGATGACAATCAAGTCTACAAGGATGGTTAGTTTTTGTGACAAGCTGAGCAAAAGATTACTCAAGGTTACTCGATTTCACAATGGAACCAACAAGTTTACGCCTCCGCGAGCGGTATTTACCTTAGCTGCGATGAGCTGTTGGCTGCATGGCTGCTCTTGTCCTGTGAAAGTCCTGTAAAAGGTAATCAACATCTTTGCTGATTTTTTTTCAGCAGAAACCCTCCTATATTTCTCGTTAGGCGAGAAAACATGCACTCATCCCTAGACTTGAAATATGGCGATATGCACGTACATGGATGGAGCAGCATGCATATTACAATGCCCTCTCAGTTCTCGCAAGAAAAATTAACTATGTGCCTGTTTTGTTTCTCTGCTGCTGGAGCTCAACGACGCTACAGCTAATACCTAGCTCAATGTCGGCCGAAGTGAACGCATTGTTCACACAAAATTCCTCCTTTGCGTCGCACAGAGCGTTATGCACCCCGTTCTGCACTTGACATGGGTCAGAGGAGAGTCTATTACATTTTCCGTCTTGTGTCTCTTGTAGCAAAACTGTCTTCCCAACTTGGGTCCTGTTGTGCTCCACATCACGGCTTGTTCCAACCAATAGAAGCGTTCCTTTCATCTTGTGGAAGCTATGTCTGCCAATCGTAAAGGGCTTACCATCAAACTGCGTCGAAATTTCGGTAATTTACTCCGTCCTAGTTCATGTCACCCAATCGTATATTTTGTGCCCACTCCAAACGCCTAAAAGTTACACGCGTACATCATGAGCGTACCACGCACAGTTCATATGATCGACCGCGTCTCTGGTCTCTTTGTATGGATCTGGAAATTCCCCAAGGCAGTTTTCGAAAGATTCTCTCAATACCGCGCTGCTGGCTCGCTACCTGCCTTCTTCGATGAGTCACCCAACGCGTTCGTTGTCGCTCACCAAGGGTCACTTTAAGAGCATCCCATTGTAATTGGGCCGTGGCGTCGCATCTCGCATCTGCTACCAAACTAAGACGTTTTCTCCAGCAGCTTTTTCTACTCTTGTTCATTGACATGCAGGATTTAGGTTCGCTGTGTTAACACCTTCGACTGAGTGTCATCCCTTTGCATTGCATACTGTACATTTTAATAGGAAAATCTGCTTATTTTCGCTGAAGTACGTCAGGTGACAGTCACCTTCCTGTTCCGATGTATAGAATCTCTCATTTAATGTGCGAAACTGACATTCATTTAATTTACCACCTTACAACTAGATGGTAAATGACATCAACGGCTCCTCAGATTGTCTCCTAAATCATTTATACAGCTTAGAAACAGCAGAAGGCCTATAACACTTCCTTGGTGAATGTTAGATGTCACTGCTATTTTACGCTATGATTTTCCGTCGATTGCTGCGTGCTATAAGCTTTCTGACAGGAAATCCCGAATCCCGTTGTATAACTGAATCAATATACCACAGACATCCAATTTGATTAAAAGTCTCTTGTGGGGAACGGCATCAAATGCCTGCTGTAAATCTAGAAATATGGAATCAAATTGAGAACGCCTGTCGAGAGTATTCGTTACTTCAAGCGAATAAACAGCTAGTTGTATTTCACAACAACGATATTATCTTAATCCGTGCCGAATGTGTCAATAAACCATTTTGTTCGAGGTAATTCGTAATTTTCGAACACATTATGTGCTCCATAATTCTACTGCAAATAAACGTCAGTGATATGGGTCTGCAACTCAGTCGGATTACTCCTACTTCCTTTCTTGAGAGCCAGCCGTGGTGGCCGAGCGGTTCTAGGCGCTTCAGTCCAGAACCGCGCGACTGCTACGGTCGCAGGTTCGTATCCTACCTTGGGCATGGATGTGTGTATGATGTTCTTAGGTTAGTTAGGTTTAAGTAGTTCTAAGTTCTAGGGGTCTGATGACGTCAGATGTTAAGTCGCATAGTGCTCAGAGCCATTTGAACAATTTTTGAACCTTTCTTGGGTATTGGTGTGACCTGAGTAACTTTCCAGTCTTTAGCGGTGTGCGAGCGGTTTTAATTGATTGTTATTATGGAGCTATTACATGAGCGTACTCTGAAAGGAATCTAACTGGTACACAGCCTGGACCAGAGGTCTTTATTAAGGGATTTAAGCTGCAACACAGTGGATGTCTACTTTGGTTGAATGAGACAATCTTAGGAAAGTGTATCTCGTCTGTTAAGGACACTGCGTGTAGGACACTATTGCGAGCCATTCTTGAGCACTGCTCGAGTGTCTGGGATGCTCACCAGGTCCGATTAAAGAAAGACACTGAAGTAGTTCAGTGGTGTGCTGCTAGATTTGTTATCGGCAGGTTCGATCAAAAAGCTTCTTGAAATCAGATGAGAATCCCTGGGCAGAAGATGTCGTTCTTTTGGCGAAACAATGTTGAAAAAATTCGAAAATTGGCATTTGCAGCTGATTTCAGAGACATTCTACTGCCTTCAAGGTGCATTCCGCGAAAGTTCTGCGCAAACAAGATAAATTAGGTGTCGTACGGAAGCATACAGACGCGTTTCCCTCGCTCTGTTTACGAGTGAAACGGGAGAGGGATTGATAGTAGTGGTACGAGGAGCCATCCGCCATGCAACGTATGGTGGCTTGCGGAATTTCTATGTAGATGTATATCATTCGCTTCCCCTGGTGTCATCTGAGAGGCATATTTCTGTCTTGAATATGCTAAGTAATCGCGAGCCTGCAAGTAGTCCTCGTTATTTAGATAGTACGGGATGGTTACACGTCCGAACGATCACTGTCGTACAGATCAAAATAATTCCAAAAGTTCTGTTGTGCACAATAACGACTGATACTTACTAATAATTTAGTCAATGATCAACAGAAAGGAGATGTTCATGCGGCTGTATTCGTACTGTTTCGTCCACGTTCCTGCGGTTTCGTAGCCACTCAGAGCCTCTTCAGTTCACAGACACGCAAGACAAAATACTTTGGTGATGACTGTTTCTACAGGGTGCACTCAGCCTCGTGAGGCCGGCTGTGTAGCTGCTCGGCCAAGCAGGGACGGCTCCAACGTAAGAAACCCGACAGCGAACGGCAGAGCGGTGTGCTGACCACGTGCCCCTCCAAATCGCATCTGATGACGTCGCTGGCAGTGGATGGCACGGTGGTCGTTCGATCCCAGTTGGCCCGCCTAGGGACTGGACGTGGGACTTTGGCTGTAATCGCAATAGGAGAACACTTCGTACTGAGTATCAACGTTTTCTTGTGCGGCTTGGATCAAACTGCCAATAGTTATTAGCATCTGCGAAGTAGTATGGTCTTAAAGAATATATAAAAGAAATTCATGGTGAAAGGATGCCAATGACAAGATTCGCTGTTGACATTGCTATCCTCAATGAAAGTGAAGAAAGATTACAGTATCTCTTGAGTGGAATGAACAGTCTAATAGGTACAGAATAATGAGCGTAAACTGGAAAAAGACAGAAGTAATGAGAGGTACCAATAGTGGGAATAGCGAGAAATTTAACATCAAAACTGATGTTTAGGAATTCAGTTACCATGGAAGCGAAATATAATATGACGGACGAAGCGAGAGGGGACATGAAAAACGACTACCACCGACAAAGAGGGCATTCCTGGCTAAGGGAACCTATAGACCTTTATTGGAGGAAGAAATGTCTGAGAACGTTCATTTGGAGCATAGCAATGTATGATAGTGAATAATGGACAATTGGAAAATCGGCGTGGAAGAGAATCGAAGTATTTAAAGATGTGGTACTACAGAAGAATGTGAAAAATTTGGTGGACTAATAGGATAAGGAGCGAGGAGGTTCTACGTAGAGCCAACGAAAAAATGAACATGGAAAAAATAACAAAAACGAGGGAGAAGATGATGGAACCTGTGACAAGTCATCGGGAAATGACTCATATGCTACTAGATGGAGCGGAGAGGGTAAAAACTATAGGGACGGATAGAGTGGAAAACATCGAGCAAATAATTGTGTTCGTAGGGTGCAAATGCTGTGCTAAGATGAAGTGGTTGGCGCAGGACCACATCGAAGCATTCAGAAGACTGATGATTCAAACATTGTCTGTGAGGTTATGAAACTGACCTTCAGAAAGTAAACAGGAAATGGCTACTCCAGAGGAACAACTTCGTGCAAATAAACTCCATCTACGCTGATAACAGCTTCTTGTCTCTTACAAGATGACCATAAATGAACATTATTTGTGGGCTTATCCAAATGACTTTGAGAAAGTAAGCAGGAAATGGCTACTACACAGGAATGGCTACTCCTCCAAATACGCATCGTCATAGCATCTATATTGATAACGTCTTCCTGTCTCTCGCAGCTGCACCAATGTCTAGGTACTTGGAAATCGTCTGATTAATCTCTCTTCTCTTTCGAATATTCCCACGACAACAGATAACAGTGGGTAGGGGGTTTTTCTGCCCAAAGTGCTTATAAGAATAAATTACGGGCAAGGAATATATACTTGTCAGCAAGTCGCATACGGTGACTAGCAAGGAGCAATGTTGGCTCTCGTGATCGCTGTGTCGGCGGTGTTGACCACCGGTTCAGCACAGAGCGCCACTAACAGATTCCCAGACGGGTTCTTATTGGGTGCAGCCTCGGCTGCCTATCAGATAGAAGGAGGCTGGGACGAAGATGGTGAGTAAGATGCGTCCTGCAGCAGTAGCAAACAACACAAGCGATCCCAGAGTTCAATTAAGAGGCCTAAGACACAATAGGGACTCCACCATATTAAGTTCATTATAAGTGATAACGACCTGGCTGCCTTCTGCAGGTTTCAGAAGTGTGCTTTGTATGTTTCTCTAGGTAAGGGTGAAAGCATCCAGGACCACTTGTTCCATTACTACCCGGAATACACACAGGGGATGACGGGGGATGTCGCCTGTGACTCGTACCACAAGTACAAGGAGGACGTGCAGATGCTCAAGGACATAAACGTGAGTATATCTCCCAAAATGAGACATGCAGTTCGTGAGTTCCGCTAACATTCGAGATCGTAAAGTGAAATGGGTCTTTAGCATACAGTTTCCATCTTTTACAAATACGTTGACATGAATTTCAGTTCGTAATTAACAAATCACTTACATAGAGAATATCGACAGTTTTGTACACAATGTAAACAGAAAATATCAAATAAGTAGACAACCATTTTTATCGAAGGGATCCAAAGATCTGACCAACCATCGTATTATGTCTGTGTTCACTTGTGCGCTTTTGGGACTGAATAGTGATTTGCGAAATATAATGTTAAAACTGGTAGATTTCGTTCACCAAGGAAGACTGAGATTTCGCGTGGACTTACGTTGGGTTTCGTACTGAGCAGTTTTTCACACCCCGGACAAATATTATGTACATCGTAGGACTCACTACGTAATGCTCGGAAATAAATGAAAATGATAGTTTCGGGCAAATGTAACGTAGTTTCTGCAACAAAAGCTTCACAGCTGTTAGACTAAACATAAAAAATACGCACACCTTCACATCAGCAGATTACGTTAGTCAAGCGCGTTGTACTTGTTAACTGAACTACTAAATTAATATCGCGTACAAACTGATAGAAAACACAGGTTAGTTCTCTAGAGGCCTTAAAGTAGTTTAATGTGCTCGTCAATTTATTACTATCCTGCCCAAATTGCTCGTTTTCACAAATATACTGTATCTGACACCAGGAAACGTATACACTCAGTTCATCGTGTTATGCTAACTGCGTTGTCGGATTTAATTCCATAGCTCAGAAGGTATCCCACGACTTTTATTATTATTATTATTATCACACAGTTTCTGTGATTCCTTAGGATCATCTTTAGCAGAAGCAACCCGCTGAACCAAGTTTCACTTTATATTACGAGCATACAACAGATTCCTTACGTCGCCTGCCTTCTTTTATTCTTTCGATTATCCGTCCATCTTTACTTTCAGCAGTACCACATTCCAATATCGAGCTTCCACACTGTTACTCTTTCACTTCTACACAGTGCTGTGTTCCGAACATATTGATAGTGAACTCGATCTGGTGTATTTGGGAACGATTTGTTCGACTATAGTCGCCCGATGCACATGTATCCCTTTATACACTCTAGGCCAAAAACAGACGCACCACTAAGGATGTATCCGAATGGGACGGAAATTGATAGAGGTGATTTACATTTAAAGAAAAACAAAGGAAGGCAGTTTGTTCAATTAGTTGCATAGACGGTACATACCTCCACGAATTTAAAGCAACTAAGGGAAAGATGGAAATAGAAAAAAATTACGAAAAACAAATTATTACAATTTCAGAAAAACCGGATGATTTATTCAACAGAAATAGCTTTACAAATTGAGCAAGTCAAAAACGCGTTGGTCCTCCTCTGACCCTTAAGCAAGCAGTTATTCGGCTTGGCATTGATTGACAGAGCTGGTGGATGTCATCCTGATGGATATCGTGCCAAATTCTGTCGAAACTGCACGTTAGATCGTCAAAATCCCAAGTTGGCTGGAAGGCACTGGCCATAATGCTCCAAATGATCTCAATTGGGAAGAGATTCGGTGATCTTGGCAAGCCCCATGGCAAGCAGTAGAGTTCTTTACAACTCTGAATCTAAAACTGGATCCCCATGTCCTCGACGTCGACACGCATTTCTTCTGCTATCAAATCATCGGGCGTCGACTCACTCCTCCGTGTTCAACAGTGGAATTCCGTTTGCACTCTTTTTGATGCATTTGCATTTACTTTTTGCGAAAGCTAGTTTGACTTTTCTAAGTGCTGAAACACTCCTTCGAGCGTTTCCTATTACATTTCTTCAAATTTATACTGCGCCCGCTTCGCTTTAAGTACCTTTCACTGCCTATTGATTTCATTACTGAGTACTTTGCAGGCCGGTGTGGCCGAGCGGTTCTAGGCGCTACAGTCTGGAACCGCGCGACCGCTACGGTCGCAGGTTCGAATCCTGCCTCGGGCATGGATGTAGCCTTGTACGGGCGTGCGATATCTTGCTGAAATTTAGGGCAGGATGCCGTCCCATGGAAGGCCACAAAATGGACCGTAGAATATCGTCGACGTACGCTGTGCTGTGAGGGTGCAGCGGATGACAATCAGAGAGATTCCGCTATGAAAAGAAATGGCACCCCACTCCAACACTCCTGGTTGTCGGGGCTCATCACTGAATGACCTCAGATGTTAAGTCCTATAATGTTCAGAGCCATTTTTGAGCGCCTCGGACAGGTCACCCGCCATACAGCCCGACAATCGGGAGCGATGTTCTCGGGTGCCATTTCTTTCCCTTTGGGTGTCATCCACGACACCCTTACAGCGCAACGATACGTTGACGATATTCTACGACCCGTTTTGTTGCCCTTCATGGCAAGCCTCCCACACATGGCGAGAGTTTCTGCTACTTGTCTTCTTGTTTGCCAAACCCTATATTGGCTAGCAAGGTTCTTATTTAATCATCCCTACTTTTCGCTGTTCCGGTAATGCATATACTGCTTTATGAGACACTATTCGTTGTACTTTTATTTCTTTGTTATCGTCTCTGTTAATCTGTTTCTTCGGAATTCCACTCAGTTTGATTTTTCAATAACTTGCACTGCAAGTTTATTCCCGCATCCAACACACTCCTAAATTTCCATTTGGCGATGGATTATTTTATTTTCTCCTAGTAGCATTCTCTTCACCTTTGTTAAAAGTGTAATTTATTCCTGTGACTTCAAAACGTTCTTTTTCACTAATTTCTCTTCAGTATTATTCATTAAAGTAGTCACAGTTCTCTGAAATTAGAAATCAGTTCATCCCATTTTAATGTGGGAATGTCTTATTTCTTTTATTGCTATCTCCTTTATGTATTTCTGTTAGCAGTTACTACAAAATCATCCACGTATATCTTCTTCTTTTTGAATCTTTTCTATACTATTAACTACAGAAAAGATTCACAAACAGTAGTCATCTACTAAGGTGCCTCAGTGGCGAAATGTCTGAATATTTAGGTATTAAAATAGGAGTGAGGGCATTCAATTTAATTCTTCAGTCACTTTCTGCAAAAGACAACTGCGATTTGGTAAAAAGAGTTCAGGGAAGCAATAAACATTTATATTATTTTACCATTACAGAAGACTGAAATCTTGATCAGCTAAATATAAGATGCGATTAACTCCCTCGGAAAGATAATTCCGGTACACATGGCGTTGTCACAAGCGGAAAGCAGACCATAAAGAAGCAAAGAGAGTACATGAGGGAACTTAACGGGGAATTCGTTATCCAAACGGAAATAAAATCTGAAACCGTGGTAGTTTGGAAAGCTATAGAAGCGGAAGAAATGGACGACATAGATACAGGAGAATACGAACTCGGCATTAGCAATGAAAGAGGAGAAAGACGATTCAAATCTACAAAGAATTTCAGTTGGTAATAGCAAATACACTATTAAACTTTCCAAAGGGTGATGGTATACTTGAGAAAGGCCAGGCGTCACGGCAAGATACCAACTAGTAAGACAGAGATTTCGAAATCAGATACTAGGCTGCAAAACGAATCCAGCCGCTGTCATAGACTCCGAGCAAATTTAGCAAGGAGAATAGTGAATTTAAGTAACTTGTCACGAAGAATCGAGGAGTAAAATAACGGAACGCTGAAGTATTGAGAAATGATGATTTACCTTCTGAAATTCTTTGACGTTATAAATAGGGCAGTAATCAGTGTTATAGCTGGTAGTTCATTGGAGGCCGAATGGGCAACTCAAAATGGGTAATCACGGAAGCTGGACATCAAATACGGCGTAAGAGGTAACTGCGAAGAAACTGTGGGTAAAAAAAGTATTTCGTCTGATAGGCGAAGAGAGGAAATATGAAATTCTTTAGGAAATGGAAGGCATACGGCAATATACTCAGTTCAATTGGCTCTGAGCACTATGGGACTTAACTTCTGAGGTCATCAGTCCCCTAGAACTTAGAACTACTTAAACCTAACGACATCACACACATCAATGCCCGAGGCAGGATTCGAACCTGCGACCGTAGCGGTCGCGCGGTTCCAGACTGTAGCGCCTAGAACCGCTCGGCCACACCGGCCTGCAAAGTACTCAGTAATGAAATCAATAGGCAGTGAAAGGTACTTAAAGCGAAGCGGGCGCAGTATAAATTTGAAGAAATGTAATAGGAAACGCTTGAAGGAGTGTTTCAGCACATAGAAAAGTCAAACTAGCTTTCGCAAAAAGTAAATGCAAATGCATCAAAAAGAGTGCAAACGGAATTCCACTGTTGAACACGGAGGAGTGAGTCGACGCCCGATGATTTGATAGCAGAAGAAATGCGTGTCGACGTCGAGGACATGGGGATCCAGTTTTAGATTCAGAGTTGTAAAGAACTTTGACTACCTGTGTCCAAACAAGGTGAAAGGGCTATATGTTTGACTTTTTCAGAGAAATAGATATACATTGTTGGGATACACGGCTCAAACACAGCATATATGGGAAAAATGAGGGAATAATAAGATTAAAGATAGCGATATGGCCTTTCTCCACTATTGTTGATGGTAAACATGAGGGAATGATAAGAATGGAAGACTAAGAGAGGACTGCTCGGATTAAAGATAACGATATGGTCTTCCTCCTCTGTTGTTCTATTGTTCAACCTTTATATCGAAGTAGCAATGAAAAACTAAAAGAAAAGTCGACAACGAGACTGAAGTATAGAAATATCTATTCTGCAGGACGTACCCGCTTTAGATATGGAATAACATTTCACGTGGGACTTCAAAATACGTACTGAGACAACCTAAAGAAAATCATATCGTGTGATACCTTCAGCAACAACTGAGGACGTACATACAGCCCTCAGAAGTTCTATTGCTTTGCAGTAAGTTTCTTTATGTTCCTCATCCAGTTTAGCTTCTGAAACGGCAGCAACTGCATTAGAATTTAGGTGTACGTTTCTTCTTGGTATACGTGAATTTATATCAACTTTCCTTTTAAGGCTTACAAGGCATTGCGAGTGCAATTCGTATAATTCACTCCATCTGTGGTCTTTTGGTACTTGTGTTTTCTGTATAAAACGACAGCCTTCATTACAACCATCACTGTGTCATTGTTGATAGTGCGTGTAAAGTTCGTTGCATTCTTGCGTCCATACAGCTTTGTACAGAAGTCGATATCCATATGGCACGAACTTTCTGGAGTTAGATTTAAAAATATCCACACATTAATTGGCAGGCATTTACGAGAGCCATTGTACGGTGTCATCAACTATCTCCTTTGATTGGTCTCAGTCTGCGCGTTGAAATTTCCATCGAAGTAGCCGGAGTGAGGTGGCAAATGGAATTTCGTATCTTACCGGATGATGACTGGTCTATGTTGTAGGCCCACAACTGGTATTGGTGAGCGAATTTTGTCTCAGATCTTCATTCCAGAATGAGATTTTCACTCTGCAGCGGAGTGTGCGCTGATATGAAACTTCCTGGCAGATTAAAACTGTGTGCCCGACCGAGACTCGAACTCGGGACCTTTGCCTTTCGCGGGCAAGTGCTCTACCATCTGAGCTACCGAAGCACGACTCACGCCCGGTACTCACAGCTTTACTTCTGCCAGTATCTCGTCTCCTACCTTCCAAACTTTACAGAAGCTCTCCTGCGAAACTTGCAGAACTAGCACTCCTGAAAGAAAGGATATTGCGGAGACATGGCTTAGCCACAGCCTGGGGGATGTTTCCAGAATGAGATTTTCACTCTGCAGCGGAGTGTGCGCTGATATGAAACTTCCTGGCAGATTAAAACTGTGTGTCCGACCGAGACTCGAACTCGGCACCTTTGCTTTTCGCGGGCAAATGCTCTACCATCTGAGATACCGAAGCATGACTCACGCCCGGTACTCACAGCTTTACTTCTGCCAGTATCTCGTCTCCTACCTTCCAAACTTTACAGAAGCTCTCCTCTCATTGTTAGACATTGGTGAGCACACTGCCATCTGACTGTGTAAATGTCAGATCTAGTCCAATTCAGTGGTTGCCTGATCTATCTAATAAAGCTCCATTTTATCTCAGTTGTTAGGAAGCAATTTCTTGGAGTCCCATAAGAACTCAGTTACAAGTAGCGCCTTCCAGAATCCACCAACTACACGCCTGAAGTCATGAAAGCCAGCTTCGTTTGATCTTTGGGTCACACAAGTTTTCGATGTCACTGAGAAGAGAACATCCAACCTGAACGCTCTCACAATTCAGAACCCAACGACGAAGGTTGTGATGTAGAGGAACAGGCTATGTAGGACATTTTGTGAAAAACTGCCTACTCCATACTACTGAAGGTGGTCTGATAGTGAGAATGAGTGCTGAGAATTAAACAATAATCTGTAAATAAGTTATGTTTCTGCCTGTGTATGCTCCGTAGTGCCATACGATAACAATAATGATTCTGAAGTCTGTATCAACTGAATTTTCCAATTTTCCTTTCAACCTGCCGATAAGTATGCTAATTAGGTTACGAGAAACAATAAAAAACCATTCAGAATGATGTGCTTGGGTAGTGTCAATTTTTCTTGGATTTATAATAATGAGTAGCAAGTTAGATCTATAACTGATTAAGTCGTAGGAACTTCAATGAAATCAACAAATGACTAGGTGGTTATAAGTAAAGTGCAGCTGTTCACAGAGGTCGATTATGGGCTGTAATTATCGTATGGCAGCGAAACTTGGTAGGCATGCTAATGCTTTAATGGAGAACCGATTTACGCGAGAAAGAGAGTAGTACCAGTTTTGGCCGCTAGGTGCAAATCTGGAGAAGTGAACTCAAAAAAGAACGTATAGAAAGTTTTCCGTATGCAATGGGTTTGGAATGCGATGTGGGCAGAAAAGATCAGACAAGTGGAAATGCATAATGTTGATTTTATTATTAACCGCCGCTTACATAATGTGTTCAGTATGAGTACGGAAGACGTCGACGAAATGTTGCATCCTTAAAACGATGTGATCAATAGTTGCTCGCAGCAGTTCCGGTGGATTCTGAGCTACGTGTTCCTGTATACTGGCTTTCAGACAAGGTAGAGACCGAATGTGTCCCTGGTAAACGTGTTCTTTTACGTATACCCAGAGCCAAGAGTGACATGAATTCAAACCAGGTGATCTTGCAGACGAGTCATCTGGAAAACCTCTCGATATAACGCGTTTGTGGAAGGTTGCATCAAGCAGATCTTTCACTGGGCGAACTACAGGAGGTGTTGCCCCATCTTGCGTGAAATCAGTGATTTCCATACGGCTGCGCTCTTCCAAAGCAGGGGTCACATGCTGTACAACGAGTTCCAGAAACGTGCAGACGTCACAATACTCCTGGCAGGCGCCCTGGGTGTATCCTCTTCGAAGAACAACGGACCCAAAATGAGGGTGCTTGTAAATCCACACCACACAGTCACATACGGTGAGTGCAATGACTCTTCATGCTTAAAACGCGGTTTGACAGAACTCGAAATTCGGCAGTTCTGTGTATTCACTATATCCTGTAGTTCAAATGTTTCTCGTCACTCTATAGAATATTACCCGGCAACATGTCATCAACTTCTATACGTGACAGAAACCGAAGAGCAAATTCAGAAGTTGCTGCAGCTCATGAGGTTTCAAGTGCTGTACCATCTGGATCTTGTACTGGCACCAGCGTTAATACAGACTGTAATACTTCCGGTACTGTTGACCATGGGATAGACAATTCTCGTGACGTTTCACGACCCCTGGCACAACTCGGGGCACGTGCTGCGTGGTCAGTTACAGCAACAGCAACCTCGTCAATAACTGCCGCCAGGATAGGACGGCTTCCTCTGCCAGGTGCCACGCCAACCTCAGCCGTGTTTTCGAATTTGAATTGTTTAATGACATTTGGGCTCCCCTCAGACCTTTCTGTCGGCAAGACTATCTCAATGCAGGACAGTAATTGCTGCCATTCACAAAAAACAGTTTCACTAACAGTGCACGGTCTCTCTTCTAGACGACATACTGTTCACTCACGTTATGGCTTCTTAAATGACAGGGTGGATGTCATACCGTCATACAAGTAGTGTACAGCGTCAGATCTGCACCTGGTTGCAAAAATTGGAACAAATTTTTTCCAGCGTAATTCAGTTCAGCATTAACGCTTTAGGAGATTTATCGAATTTCGCAGCCATACGATAATTACAGCGCACGCAGGAGCTCCGCGAGTAGCTGCATTTTAATTATAACCCACCGCAACGTTTTACGATGTTGCTCTCACTCGTTATTTACGCATTGCGATGCAACGAACAGGCGAACGTGTACCGCTTCTCGATATCCTGGTCGCGCGTCCTGCCCACTGGGGACGTGGACGTCATCAACCAGGCTGGTATCGACTACTACAACAACCTCATCAACGAGCTGCTCGCCAACGGAATCCAGCCTCTGGTAAGTTAAACAGCTATCACTTGAAACAGGATAATGTTGAAGGTAACTCGTCTGAAAATTGTGCGCTCATCTCACACCACTTCCATCTAGTTTCTTGTGCTATTTCAGCTTTAATTTTACGAGAAATTTAGCTCTCTATCTTTCATGTGCCTTTCTGTTCATCTCGGCTTAAATACTGCAGCAGACTCTCTACAACTTTGCACCAGAAAAATATATAGTTTATATTCACCTTCATTGGTTTTTATCTTCTGGCTTTGATCTCACAAAGGTAGCGTGCGCGCAGCAGTTCTCGAGAGGGCTTCACTTTGGCACGGTTACAGTACCTACTTAAATGCAATAATAATAAAAAAAAACAAGTGTTCCGTTGGAGGCCGGAAAGAAAACAGACAAAGAAAATGACGTAACCCGAATGGAGTACGGAGAGACTGGTAGTCCGTTACTCGAAAATGCTTAACAAACGCATTGTGTGTACGCTTCACTTGTCGGTGTAACTGGTGTATGTACTAATATTAACCCACATACTGTTTTGTTCAGTAGAACAGTACTATCTGGAATAGTACATGTCAGGCGTGCCAGAACGTTATATCCTGGAAAGGCTTCTAGACCTTCAGTCTGCACGAAGACCAGCTAGTATTGCTACTGTCATACATGTACTTCCTCCAAAAACAGTATCAACCAACAATGTAAAATCTAAATTAGCGCTCTGAAAGACATTTGACCTTCCCATTATGTTCTGATGGTTAGGACCGGTTACGACCTCCGACTGCTTGTGCCATTACGAAATACACTCCTGGAAATGGAAAAAAGAACACATTGACACCGGTGTGTCAGACCCACCATACTTGCTCCGGACACTGCGAGAGGGCTGTACAAGCAATGATCACACGCACGGCACAGCGGACACACCAGGAACCGCGGTGTTGGTCGTCGAATGGCGCTAGCTGCGCAGCATTTGTGCACCGCCGCCGTCAGTGTCAGCCAGTTTGCCGTGGCATACGGAGCTCCATCGCAGTCTTTAACACTGGTAGCATGCCGCGACAGCGTGGACGTGAACCGTATGTGCAGTTGACGGACTTTGAGCGAGGGCGTATAGTGGGCATGCGGGAGGCCGGGTGGACGTACCGCCGAATTGCTCAACACGTGGGGCGTGAGGTCTCCACAGTACATCGATGTTGTCGCCAGTGGTCGGCGGAAGGTGCACGTGCCCGTCGCCCTGGGACCGGACCGCAGCGACGCACGGATGCACGCCAAGACCGTAGGATCCTACGCAGTGCCGTAGGGGACCGCACCGCCACTTCCCAGCAAATTAGGGACACTGTTGCTCCTGGGGTATCGGCGAGGACCATTCGCAACCGTCTCCATGAAGCTGGGCTACGGTCCCGCACACCGTTAGGCCGTCTTCCGCTCACGCCCCAACATCGTGCAGCCCGCCTCCAGTGGTGTCGCGACAGGCGTGAATGGAGGGACGAATGGAGACGTGTCGTCTTCAGCGATGAGAGTCGCTTCTGCCTTGGTGCCAATGATGGTCGTATGCGTGTTTGGCGCCGTGCAGGTGAGCGCCACAATCAGGACTGCATACGACCGAGGCACACAGGGCCAACACCCGGCATCATGGTGTGGGGAGCGATCTCCTACACTGGCCGTACACCACTGGTGATCGTCGAGGGGACACTGAATAGTGCACGGTACATCCAAACCGTCATCGAACCCATCGTTCTACCATTCCTAGACCGGCAAGGGAACTTGCTGTTCCAACAGGACAATGCACGTCCGCATGTATCCCGTGCCACCCAACGTGCTCTAGAAGGTGTAAGTCAACTACCCTGGCCAGCAAGATCTCCGGATCTGTCCCCCATTGAGCATGTTTGGGACTGGATGAAGCGTCGTCTCACGCGGTCTGCACGTCCAGCACGAACGCTGGTCCAGCTGAGACGCCAGTTGGAAATGGCATGGCAAGCCGTTCCATAGGATTACATCCAGCATCTCTACGATTGTCTCCATGGGAGAATAGCAGCCTGCATTGCTGCGAAAGGTGGATATACACTGTACTAGTGCCGACATTGTGCATGCTCTGTTGCCTGTGTCTATGTGCCTGTGGTTCTGTCAGTGTGATCATGTGATGTATCTGACCCCAGGAATGTGTCAATAAAGTTTCCCCTTCCTGGGACAATGAATTCACGGTGTTCTTATTTCAATTTCCAGGAGTGTATTTGCATCAATCGCGCGTGCATAGCTGACAAGTTCTGTATGAAACTCTTAACGTGTAGACACACGAACAGTTGTAGTGATTTTGTTTAACAACCCGTTTAGGTCTTTCAGACCATCTTCAGGTACAGAATCATCATACAGAATCATCACCGCACGTTATGAGTTTCTGTAGAGGAGTTGAACTGTGACTGCGCTTAAACTCCTGTACACCGAGAATGAGTGACGATGAGCATGTTGTCAGTGCAGCATGTCTCTGACAGCTTCTGCCCCAATTACCCAAAAACTCTCTGAAATACCATAAGTCTTCTATGGTAAAATGTTCTGATCTGGAATGGCTCCTAGTCCACCACAATTTGTCTGCAGCAGTGGCTGGTCAACATCCAACCACTCACCCTGAGCACAAGAAAGAAGAGGAAAGTCTATGAATACGAGTACACAGTGCGTGAGAGAAGTTCCAGCACCACTAGGTCAAAATAGTATACTGCACAGCGTGAAATGTGTCCCGTGTTTGGTTACAGATCTGAGTGCATATAGAGTAACTACAGAAAATTGCCCTTTTTATCTGTGACTATTGGCCCATGAAAGTACTATTGTACGTGATTTGACTACACTTCAAGAATAAATTAGCACAGCTACCACTTACTTCGCGCAACTGTTAATTTGAGCTTAAAGACTGTTAAATTTAACTGTAATGATGGAGTTTCCGACAATCAACTTCTTACTTAACTTACGAAATGTTTCATGTGCTCCAATTTACAGGCAAAACATCTACAGTGAACATCCTTGGCCTGTAATTATAAATTAAACGCTTTTCTGCAAAGGAAATGAAAATATTGAATAATTTAAAAATGCTATAATCAAATTTATCCGTCATTTGGTCGAAGATCTCGACTTAAGCTCACCTTCTGGAACCTGCACGAATCGTACAAAAAATATTGCTAGCAATCTTATGCTGATTAACTGCGTGAAAAACACGGAAATCATTTCTCACGGAATAAACACTCTTGATGAATGCAAATGAACGCAATATGATCCCCATTACAGAATAATTTTGAAGTCCATGACCACATGGGTTTTTGAAAAGGAACATTATGCTAATGCTCTCGATTATGTGACAGGAAGGTGCATGAATAAAATTCGAAAGATCATATATCGATATTTGATTAGTACAACTCAACGCATAGTCATTTTACATGAAGCGTGTAGGGGTGGAATGTTTGTCTTGCTGTGGTACAGATGTCATGTGGTCGATGTAACCGACAAAAATAGTACAAATCGTATGACTGAAGAACAGATCTACAGGATACACTAAAATTCCCATTACAGACTTACAGGACTTGTAGAGGAAATTGAGCAGATAATATTTTGAATTGGAACTAATTTCCACAAACGTACAGTCATTTGAAAACATGTTGGTAACACAACCACTTTTACAAGTAACTTTTTAGGCGTGACCCAGTATATCATTTGTTTTATAATTCAAGCCATTAATAACCAAAGAAAAAAAAATGAAACTTAACCAGTTTTCGCAAACACTGTTGTTTACAGTTAATTGTTTTTGTCCCTTTCGAAGGAGGGTTAGTATTCGTATCCACTACAAGGAATCTTCGATGTGGCATCCACTGCACGCACAATTGCTCGTGTGCTCTTTATCGGTTCTCTTCAGTGTGATGCAGTAGGGCCAATTCGGGTGTGCGCCTCCTTGGAGAATCACAGTCACATCTACTGACTGTCAGGCTACCCTTTCTCGAAGCCGTTGCGTAACTGTGTCGAAAAGGATATGCGACGGAGTCGGACCTTGGGGAGAATGGTCTTGATAAAGACGACGAGCAGCTCTTCGATTTGCGTGCACTTCGCAAACGTGTACTCAACTATGTTGCTCTGACACTCACAGACACGTGAATGAGGCTCGAACCAGCTATAGAGAGGTAGGACAGACGTCAAGTGACATTCGCCGATCCGACGTAAGCGCCCTCACCGTGACTAACTTGTTGCATACCTACCTAGCAAACACGTTTTGTAACGGCTGTAGCGCGTTTCCGGACATGGGTTCCAGTTCAAAATATTGTCTACTCGGTCCCCTTTGCAAGTCTTAGAAGTTTGTGAGGGAATTTACAGCACCCTTCATATGGCTCACCTACGAATCAAATACTTAGCATGGGGAATTCGAATTATGGGTCACATTAATCGAAATATCACTCATATTGACTCACAATCAATCCAGACGTGAATACCTTGCATGAGTACGGCACGCCAAGCAGCGCATTGCAGCAGCTGTTGCCTTATTACTCGTCGCTTGTAGCAACAAAATACAGATCCCAATTCTCACTATAAAATTTTATACAGGGTGGTCCGTTGATAGTGACCGGGCCAAATATCTCACGAAATAAGCATCAAACGAAAAAACTACAAAGAATGAAACTCGTCTAGCTAGAAGGGGGAAACTAGATGGCGCTATGGCTGACCCGCTAGATGGCGCTGCCATTGGTCAAACGGATATCAATCAACTGCGTTTTTAAAAATAGGAACACCATTTTTATTACATATTAGTGTAGTACGAAAATAAATATGAATGTTTTAGTTGGACCACTTTTTTCGCTTTGTGATAGATGGCACTGTAATAGTCACAAACATATGGCTCACAATTTTAGGCGAACAGTTGGTAACAGGTAGGTTTTTGAAATTAAAATACAGAACGTAGGTACGTTCGAACATTTTATTTCGGTTGTTCGAATGTGATACATGTACCTTTGTGAACTTATCATTTCTGAGAACGCATGCTGTTACAGCGTGAATACCTGTAAATACCACATTAATGCAATAAACTCTCAAAATGATGTCCGTCAACCTCAATGCATTTGACAATACGTGTAACGACATTCCTCTCAACAGCGAGTAGTTCGCCTTCCGTAATGTTCACACATGCATTGACAATGAGCTGACGCTTGTTGGCAGGCGTTGTCGGATCGCGATAGCAAATATCCTTCAACTTTCCCCACAGAAAGAAATCCGGGGACGTCGGATCCGGTGAACGTGCGGTCCATGGTATCGTGCTTAGACGACCAATCTACCTGTCATGAAATATGCTATTCAATACCGCTTCAACCGCACGCGAGCTATGTGCCGGACATCCATCATGTTAGAAGTACATCGCCATTCTGTCATGCAGTGAAACATCTTTCAGTAACATCGGTAGAACATTAAGTAGGAAATCAGCATACATTAACCATTTAGATAGCCATCGATAAAATGGGGGCCAATTATCCTTCCTGCCATAATGCTGCCCCATACATTAACCCGCCAAGGTCGCCGATGTTCCACCTGTCGCAGCAATCGTGGATTTTCCGTTGCCCAATAGTGCATATTATGCCGCTTTACGTTACCGCTGTTGGTGAATGACGCTTCGTCGCTAAATAGAACGCGTGCAAAAAATCTGTCATCGTCCAGTAATTTCTCTTGTGCCCAGTGGCAGAACTGTACACGACGTTCAAAGTCGCCGCCATGCAATTCCTGGTGCATAGAAATCTGATACGGGTGCAATCGATGTTGATGTAGCATTCTCAACACCGACGTTTCTGAGATTCCCGAATCTCGCGCAATTTGTCTGCTACTGATGTGCGGAATAGCTGCGACAGCAGCTAAAACACCTACTTGAGCATCATCATTTGTTGCAGGTTGTGGTTGACGTTTCACATGTGGCTGAACGCTTCCCGTTTCCTTAAATAACGTAATTATCCGGCGAACGGTCCGGACACTTGGATGATGTCGTCCAGGGTACCGAACAGCGTGCATAGCACACGCCCGTTGGGCATTTTGATCACAATAGCCATACATCAACACGATATCGACCTTTTCCGCAATTGGTAAACGGTCCATTTGAACACGGGTACTGTATCACGAAGCAAATACCGTCCGCACTGGCGGAATGTTACGTGATAGCACGTACTTGTATGTTTGTGACTATTACAGCGCGATCTATCACAAAGCGAAAAAAGTGGTCCAACTAAAACATTCATATTTCTCTACGTAGTACACGAATGTGTAATAAAAATTTGGGCTCCTATTTTAAAAAACGGAGTTGATATCCGTTTGACCTATGGCAGCGCCATCTAGCGGGCCAACCATAGCGCCATCTGGTTTCCCCCTTCAAGCTAGGCAAGTTTTGTTGTTTGTAGTTCTTTCGTTTGACGCTTATCTCGTGAGATATTTGTCCCTGTCACGATCAATGGACCACCCTGTATACAGACTCATGTTGTAACCACAAACCAATTTCTCTCTCTCTCTACGATGTGTCTCAGAGCACCCACACACACCACAGAACACAGTAGAACGCAGCCTTTTGTTCCCGATTCAAATACAAACCATGTCTGCATTTCTATCGTACTGGTCGAACATTACTGCTCACCAAAGAGCGTCGTTAAGACAGATTGACTGCATCGCTAGTGGGCATGGGTTATCGTAGCAAAACTGCTTACAAGTTAGCAGAGGCATAAAACATAAAAAATTGGTAGTTGACAATTATAAAAGGAACTTTCAAGTGAAGTAATTACACATAAAAACTGTGTGTGTGCACCATCATGCCTCTGACAGGGACCTAAGCGTGTCTGTGTTCTCGTTGACGTACAAGGAGCTATGTTTCGGAAGGCTTCCTCAACACTTTTGAGATATTAATCATTAGTCTCATACATGTTGAGCCACATGGAATTTGATTATGGACGATACCGGCTTGTCAGACATGGTAAGATCTGGAATGCGTGGTGGCCGTTTCAATGGGGCTGGAGACGTTGCTGAAACACTCGCAGTCGATAGCCTTCGAAAATGATCATCAAGGAACGCACGCAACTGAATAGCAAAATATGTTGGAGCTCCGTCCTGCTGCAACCATACATGATCCACGATTCTATGTCTTCGAGCTCAGGTATTCATCACTTTTGCAACGTGTACAAATAAGAATTTCCATTCACGTATGCTTAAAAAAAAAAAAAAAAAAACTCCATATAATGGTATCGTGACGACATCCCGACGCACATTGTTAACATCAGCTCTTACATCTAATGAGGAATTTTCCTTCACTAGACAACCACGTTCCTCCATGTGAACTGCGATGTACTGGACATTCACCAGAAAATAACACTCTTCAGCCAGAAGCTGAATTTAGAAAGAGTGCCAACAAGGCACAGCAGAATACAGCTCACCACTCCATGTACTTGTCAGCTAATTCATTCACAAATAACAATCTAAATCCATACGTTTTCAAATCTTTTTTAGCGTCGTCACGCCTCTTTGACTGAGCTACTTGGTCCAGATGCTCTTTTGCGTTTTCTTACGTCCACTACGCAGCCAGTCCTTGAGACTGCCTAACGGAAAACAATGTTGCTCCTAATCATTCAGGGCTGCTGCACGAGGTGGGCCCTTGTAAAATGCAATCTGTAAACGCACTCACTACCTCTGTCATTTTTTGCCCCGTCTGTGGACGTTCGAGCACCCACACGCACGCCACAGATCGCTCCTCAAGACTGCGACTGTGTCCGCTCGCGTCAGCAATGACATCGCAAATGAAACAACGTAGTGCTGGAAAAAATGCTGACAACAATGCCTTTCGTCAGATTCAAAACCGGTACATCAATAAAAGAACTAGTTACTTTACCAGTTGCACGAAGTCAAGAACCGTAACTGAACTTACCGAACACTTCGTTTATTTGTGTGGTGTAAAGTCTTAGAGAATATCTAGTAGACAGTTAACTCTGCAACTCACTTGGTGTTGGCTTGCATCGTGGGAGGAGCCACTAAAAGGAAGGCCTCAGATACGGCCAACCGATTCGTCTCATATTGGCAGGTCGCTTGTGCACAACCTAAAATTAAAGACTCTAGGATATTTAGTTCAACACCTCCCCACTCCCTGCCCCACCCTTAAAGTTCATGAAGCACAATCCATTCAAAATTGTCGAGATCGGTGGATAACTTAAAATTGAACATCTTTCATCATTATGTGTGTGGTCCGCAAATGTATATTTTCCTAGAAATTAAGGAAGGAAACTTTTTTAACTGTTACTCATGTAGTCATAAGGTACACGCTGTGCAGCGAAGGCGCCGTTGACATAGTGACCAAAGTATTTGGCTGGGGAGCAGAGAACCTCTGTTCGATTCCCTAGTGTGTTCATTTTCTTTCTATATTTTTTTCATTTCGAAATTGGTAGGGATAGGAGTGTTAAATAGGTAAGTAAATCAATAAGCAATAATGACAAAGTAGGCAAATAAATTTCCTAAACCATTTGGATTAGAAAAGAACTAAAAATCTAATCCTGGTAGCTTTGCAGTTATTCTTTCACTCACTTTGTTAAATATCCTTCATTTCTTTCGAGCTATTAGATTGCCGTTAAAACATTCGAAACAAATACACTCGCAGCATCAAGGACATGTAATAAATGCAATATTCGCGCAATTACATTGTTCCTTTCGATGAATCGGCAGGAAATAGACTTGATTTATATTTAAAAATCTTTCTTTTTTGGGAATTAATTTTTGACTCTTGCAGTGGACACGGTACCAGTGCCTGAAAAATAGATGCTGAAAGTTGAATCTGAATTATGCTGCGAATTGTTATTGTATCTGCACGGTTCACATCTACATCTACATAGAAACTCTGCAAATCACACTTAAGAACCTGGCAGAGGTTTCATCGAACCAGCTTTGCATTAATTATCTGTTATTCCACTCTGGAACAGCACGGGCAAAAAAGGCAAACACTTACGTCTTTCCGTGCGAGCTCTGACTTCCTTTATTTTTTTATGACGATCGTTTCACCTTCGTAGGTCAATATTTTTGCATTCGGACGAGAAAGTAGGTGATTGAAATTTGGTGAGAAGATCCCGCAGCAACGAGAAACGCCTTCGTTTCAGTGATGTCCACCCCAAATTCCGTATCATGTTGTGCAAATCCCGCAAGATTTCACAAAAGCAGATTGCAGTTTTGAAAACTGGTAATGAAACTTTTAACTTGGCGATAAAAATAAACGTAATATGGTTAGCCCACAGCTGTGCAGTTCGGCGGTATTACCTGTGCCGTACAAGTCGGTTGATTGTCCTCATTTATAAGCATGCTATCATACATAACACTCTTAGTTTGTCCACCTCAGTAAGCCAGTGTCAGACAAAACTTGTTGTCTCAGAAAAAAACTTTTTATGGTTTTAAAATGTTATCAAGATATGTTTTGTAAATTTAATTTGTCAATTTATGGGAACTAGAGCCATTGACGTAAGCATTTCTTACTGAGTTAATTAAACGATTGACTTCTTGTATACCCTGAGGAACAAATTAACCATTAGTTGCTTTTAATCACAGGGAAACCTTAGGTAACAATATTCCACACGTTTCATGTGCGAATGTGTTACAATGTGTAAAGCATCAACAGCGGCAAGTGTTCGTTTTTCTACGTCATGCGACACCGTGAGATTAATGCGCGTACTCGCAGCACTATTACTCAGCGTTGTTTTCGTACAAAGAGGCAGTCAACGAAGTTTCTTTCCTCGATTTATAAGAAAATATTCGTTTGCGGACGTCATATACGCTGATGAAATATGCTCAATTTTCAGTTATATATCGATGGCGCGTCATGAACTTTAGACCAGTTTTTCTCAAAAACGGTTGGGTGTTGAACCAAAATATCACAGAGTCCTAGATTTTAGGTTTTACACAAGCGACCTGCCAAGGCCTAACCCTTGTGAGTATGTCGCGCCGGAGATATTCCCCTAGTCACCACGCCCCATGGTACTGGAGTTTAAAGACAACCTATCTGTAATTTACGGGAACTATGTGATCTGTGGGTCGACATGTTGTGCTACATACCACCGGAAACATACCACGGACTTGCTCAATCGAAGCCACGCAGAGGCGCTGCTTCACTGCCTTCCAAATACACTAGTAACAGGTGGACATTTCGGAGCCCCTGGTGCCACGAATGGGGCCCATCTCCTGTTCAGTTGGCCGTGTATTTTCTTGACCACTGTGTCAGGTACAAAATGAAATCCTAAATTTCTGCCGAGGCTAAGTTGGGACGTGAAAAGAGAGTCCATGGCAAGGCAGAAACTTAAAACGGATCACATTTTCGGCAGGAGTTTGTAACAGTACATAATCTGTCTTTTCGCTTATGTAGAGCACCAGAAGCGACTTAAACACGATCCGACAGTGCATTACTTTGAACTGTTGTAACTGCGACACGCTCAGCACTTAGAAAAAGTATCAAGCCAGTGTTAGTGCTACAATTTTTGTTCAAATGATTGAGTTGAGTGAAAACAAAGATTCCCTGTACATTACAGAAATCATTTTTGTATGAAATTTCATAGCCAAATGATGAGTGGGCAATGGACAAATGCGGTACCAAACTGCCCAGCGTGAGGCATCGTTTTGCTAAAAAAGAACAATTTATTGAAGCTTCCTGACAGACTAATACTATGGGCCAGGCCGGGATTCGACCATGCGACCTCTGCCTTCTGCGGGCAAGCGCTCTATCGACTGAGCAGTCCAAGCGCGATTGCCGAGCCGCCGTCATAGCTTTACTTCCGGCAGTGCCTCATCTCCCATCTTCCAAGCTTCACAGCGGTTCTGCTGCATTCCTTGCGGGGATGGGGATAGTACTCGTGGAAGAAAGGATATGAGTTTCCAAGGCAGGAGTTTAGGTACTTCCGTAAGTGCTGCTATGAGAACGGGCAGTGAGTCGTGCTTGGCAAGCGTCGGCACGATATGTCGCCGTGTTTGGTCGGGGACCCGCCACCCTCTGTTATACAAAACTGAGTAGAGTTCTCATCGAGAGAATTGGAAAGTTGTCATGCTACATCAGCAAAGAACGATTGACGACATAACTACGAAGAAACAGATCGAGAGAAAGTAGTGGGGAGGGAAAGATATCTCTGTTGGCGGACCACTTACCCGAAAAAGGCGAAGGTTCCAGGTTCCAGTACCAATGGAGTGCACCACACAAATATCCTCTAATACTCTTTGAATTTGTAAGAAATTCAAACATTGAACTTTAAATTCTCAATTGGCACGTCTTTTCTTGATGTATAAGACTCTTAATAATAACAGAATACCGATCGATATTTAAATATATTTAATTCCTTCTGAACAAAATATGAAAATAAAAAGAAAGCTAAGTGCGACCAGGCCTCAGGCACTGACGCTTACATAAATATATTATATAAATATATAATTAAGTAAGTAAGTTTGTACAGAAGCATCAGCGCATATATATATTATATATCACCCCGGTTCCCAGAACTCCTGAAGATAGACGTTGACTGTCGATATTGTATCACAGACATAGTCCCTTTGACTGTTCAGAGATGTCACTAAACCCTCACGTAAACAACCATGCATGAGCAGCGCCTGTTAGACGGGGGTGTCAGACAGCTGATCAGTTCCAGTCATTCCACCAGGAAGGAGGTACACGGCTCGCGTTGTCTGTAGTTCAACCATGCCTAGACGGTCAACACCGCGGTTCGATCGCGTCCGCATTGTGACTTTGTGCCAGGAAAGGCTTTCAACAAGGGAAGTGTCCAGGAGTGAACCAAAGCGATTTTGTTCGGACATGGAGGAGATACAGAAAGACAGGAACTGTCAATGACGTGCCTCGCTCAGGCCGCCCAAGGGCTACTACTGCAGTGGATGACCGCTACCTACAGATTATGGCTCGGAGGGACCCTGACAGCAACGCCACCATGTTGAATAATACTTTTCGCGCAGCCACAGGACGTCGTTTTACAACTCAAACTGTGCGCAATAGGCTGCATGATTCGCAAATTCACTCCCGACGTCTATGGCGAGGTCCATCTTTGCAACCACGACACCATGTAGCGCGGTACAGATGGGCCCAACAACATGCCGAATGGACCGCTCAGGATTGTCATCACGTTCTCTTCACCGATGAGTGTCGCATATGACTTCAAACAGACAATCGTCGGAGACATGTTTGGAGGCAACCCGTCCAGCGAGTGCAGCAAGGTGGAGGTTCCCTGCTGTTTTGGGGTGGCATTATGTGGGACCGACGTACGCCGCTGGTGGTCATGGGAGGCACCGTGATGGCTGTAAGATACGTGAATACCATCCTCCGTCCTATAGTGCAACCATAAATCGGCAGCATATTAGAGAGGCATTCGTCTTCATGGACGATGATTCGCGTCCCCATCGTGCACATCTTGTGAATTGATTCCTTCAGGGTAACGACATCGCTCGACTAGAGTGGCCAGCATGTTCTCCAGACATGAACCCTATGGAACATGCCTGGGATAGAGTGAAAGGGACTGTTTGTGGACGACGTGACCGACCAACCACTCTGACAGATCTACATAAATCTTCGTTGAGGAGCGCCTTGATGAAGTTGTGGATAGTATGCCACGACGAATACAGGCATGCATCAATGCAAAAGGACGTGCTACTGGGTATTAGAGGTACTGGTGTGTACAGCAATCTGGACCACCATCTCTGAAGGTCTTGTTGTATGGTTATACAACATGCGATATGTGATTTTCATGAGCAATAAAAAGGGCGGAAAGGATGTTTATGTTGATTTCTATTCCAATTTTCAGTACAGGTTCCTGAACTATCGAAACCGTGGTGATGAAAAACTTTTTTTAGTATATCTTTGAACATAGCTGCTAAGGTTCAGTGACAGTGTCAGAATTATATTATAAAAAATAAGCCCTCGGTCACAAATATTAAGTCAAAATTGACCTGGTTTCGACGCTCCTATGAGCGTCGTCTTCAGAATTAGACTAACTGTACTAAAACATTAGGTACATAGCACATTAATAAAATTAAAGTTTGTACTGACTCGAAAAGATGCAGTACTTACAAGTCACATATTAAAAAAGATCTCAGCCGGAAAGGCGACGTCATGAACACTTGTCAGATGGCGAGCCGCTAAGGGCTGCTCGTACTGTGGACAAGGGTTGCAACAAGACTGAGGTGCCCACTTTAGAAAGTGTGGGCAAGTAAACATGGTGTTGCTACGAGCGCCATCTAGTAGCCGCAGAAACAACTAGGCTACTGTACATTCAAAATTAGACACATGAAATTGTGATGCAGCTGATTCAGGCATAACGTAAGCATTAATAATAACAGGATGAAGTTACATATTTATCTGCTTTAAATAGAGATACATTTTGTAACGTAAAAACATTAGTTATGACATACAATAAAACAGCAAACATGTGACAGGAAAACAACATTTCGGTAAACTGCATGAGGAAATCTGAATCAAAGATCAAGCAATGGCTTTATACAGCCAAAAAAGTTTTTATTTCGCAGCTGCAGCTGTTCGTTGAGAATGAGGCCATCATGACGAGTGAGATGTTTGAAAATCTCCAATTCCTCTAAGACATCTAACCTACGCCCCTTCGTTTCGGTATGCAGAATGTTGTTATCACCTATGGCTTTAGGCACGTGTCCAGTAATTAAGAGATGATCGGCAAAGGATGAATTTAGGGGACTGGTGCCGTTCTTTCTCAAAAGATGTTCTTTATATCTGACGGTGAAAGCACGTCCAGTTTGCCCTATATAATAGGAGGAGCAGGTATCGCAGATGATCTTATAAACGCCAGAACTTTCTGTAGGGGAGCGAATGGATTTCAAATTATGAATGAAATTTCTCTTTAGATTATTATTAGTAGAGAAGGCAACATTACAGTTGTATTTGTTGCGAAGCATGCGCTGAATCTGATAGGAAACGGGTCCTACGAAAGGACTAGAAAAACGTTTTTTTGGGGTTAATTTCAGCGCGTGAGGTGTTGAGCGTGGTAGTTCTTGCAGTTTTCTTTTTTACAATATCGTCCACTATGTTAGGCGTATATTCATTATTGACTGCTGTGGTTTTAAGTAAATTAATCTCCTCATTAAACTTTTGTGTTGAAAGTGGTATGGAGGTGGCTCGGTGGACGGCAGAGTGAAAAAAGGCCATTTTTTGAGACTGTGGATGAAAAGAGGAAGCAGGCACGATTTGGTCAGTATACGTTTCTTTTCGAAAAATATTGAAAGTGATGTTATTGTCTTCTATTGTAAGCGTCAAGTCTAAATAATTTAATTGGCGGTTATCGTTTTGAGTTCAATAGTGAAAGAAATTTTTTCATGGAGGTCGTTAAAAAGTTTAAATATGTGATCAATTCTATCGGCGGGTCCGTTATAGATGACTAGAATATCATCAACGTATCTTGTGTAAGGAAGGATACCTAGTGAAGCGGCTGAGACACGGTTAAACAGCTTTTTTTCCAAACAATTGATAAAGATGTCGGCGAGGATGCCGGCTAAAGGGTTGCCCATAGCGAGCCCATCAGACTGCTGGTACAGTTGTCCATTGAATTCAAAGTAGTTGCTGTTGTGGCGTAGCAAGACAGCCACGCCACGGAAGTAGCCGAAAGGTACGCGTTTAGTTCACGCAGGCAAGAGATAGGTCTGTAACAGGATACGTAATGAATGCTATAAAGAAAAGTACGTAGCTTCTGGAATACTTAACTTTAATCCATCCTTGGTACATCGCTATTGACGATATAAGTGAGACTCCATAGATACATGCAATGTTACTAATGGCGCCTTGCTAGGTCGTAGCCATTGACTTAGCTGAAGGCTATTCTAACTATCTGCTCTGCAAATGAGCGAGGCTTCGTCAGTGTGCATCGCTAGCTACGTCGTCCGTACAACTGGGGCGAGTGCTAGTCCGTATCTCGAGACCTGCCTTGTGGTGGCGCCCGGTCTGCGATCACACAGTGGCGACACGCGGGTCCGACATGTACTAATGGACCGCGGCCGATTTAAAACTACCACCTAGCAATTGTGGTGTCTGGCGGTTGCACTTGACAACGACATTAATGAGATTCATAAAATCAGTAATCTGTTCATCTGATAGATCTTTTTAAATTGACGTAAGCTTTCTTCCACAATGATGAGCGTCTCATGTACCGGGACATTGGTATAAAGATTTTTAATATCTAAGGAAAAAAGCTTGGTGTCTGAACTGCATGCTAAGTTTTTAATATTTTGGACCAAAACGTGGCTGTTAGGAACAGAATAATTATTTTCGAAAACGAAGGATTTTTTCAACGTTTCGTGTAGAAATCGGCCCAAATCGTGATATGCGCTATTCATGCTATTGGAGATTGGACGTATTGGATGATTAGGTTAATGAATTTTGAACTGGGACCGAAGTTTAGGGGGCTGAGGGTTCATATTGATGAGTAGTTTCTTTTGGAAAGGTTTTCTAAGCAATTTTGCATTGTTAATGGCTGACTTTACTTCTTTCTGTAATTTAGGAGTCGGATCATCATGCAGCTCCGATATGTTGTTTTCACTGAAGAATTTTTCAGTTTTAGAAATATACTCAGAAATATAAGCAATGACTAGACAAACAACTTTTATCGGATTTAGTTATTAAAGCATTTGCTGTTTTAAGTTTATTATTAATGGAAGTTACTAAATTCTGTCGTTATGCGTAGCAGTAGACAAAGTAGCTGCATTTTTTTCTGGCATGCGGGTTCCATCATACGCAATTCTGGCTTGAGAAGCATTATCTATCTTATTATAATCGAGACCGATTTTTAAATCAGCAAGCATATTTTCTCTCACATTTGTGTCTGACAGGTTAGGCCTGACATTGTATTTTAGTCCTTTTCCTAACAGGACTTTTTCATTCTCAGTAAAGACGATGTTGGTTTTATTTAAAATTCTTTCATGAAAGACGTGACTGCTTTTTTGAAATGTATTCTGAGGGCATTTTTCCATTAGAAAGCAGACAAAAAAGATTACTGAGCTTCTTCTCGTGTTTCTGCATTATACCAATTTTACAAATCTCTAGATGTTCGTTAATTTGCGTTCACATGTCGTCAATATTGAAATTATAGTTAACACGATAAGTGTTTGTGATATTTAAGTACAAATGGTATGCTTCTTCGTTAAGACGGTCTTTTTTAGCGTACAGCTCGTTTATCCTATTACAAATAATATTCTTAATGATAGGTCTAAAGGACTTTGGATTTTTCTTACATACAGAAAAATTGATGTAGGCTTTTGTATAAGTCGGGACAAGTCCCCTTTTTTCACACTGCTTGTTAAAATAGATAGCCGTACTTGTATTTAGAATTTTCTTTTTTAATTCTTTATATTTAGAAGAAGCCTTAGATACCTGGGCAAGTAAGAAACGTAAATCTTTGAACATAGCTG
This sequence comes from Schistocerca serialis cubense, assembly GCF_023864345.2. Taxonomy (NCBI): domain Eukaryota; kingdom Metazoa; phylum Arthropoda; class Insecta; order Orthoptera; family Acrididae; genus Schistocerca; species Schistocerca serialis. The sequence continues at coordinate 598,533,887 of NC_064644.1, read as the reverse complement.
CTAAGGTTCAGTGACCGTGTCAGAATTATATTGTAACAAATAAGCCCTCGGTCACAAATATTAAGTCAAAATTGACTCCTATCAGATTCAGCGCATGCTTCGCAACAAATACAACTGTAATGTTGCCTTCTCTACTAATAATAATCTAAAGAGAAATTTCATTCATAATTTGAAATCCATTCGCTCCCCTACAGAAAGTTCTGGCGTTTATAAGATCATCTGCGATACCTGCTCCTCCTATTATATAGGGCAAACTGGACGTGCTTTCACCGTCAGATATAAAGAACATCTTTTGAGAAAGAACGGCACCAGTCCCCTAAATTCATCCTTTGCCGATCATCTCTTAATTACTGGACACGTGCCTAAAGCCATAGGCGATAACAACATTCTGCATACCGAAACGAAGGGGCGTAGGTTAGATGTCTTAGAGGAATTGGAGATTTTCAAACATCTCACTCGTCATGATGGCCTCATTCTCAACGAACAGCTGCAGCTGCGAAATAAAAACTTTTTTGGCTGTATAAAGCCATTGCTTGATCTTTGATTCAGATTTCCTCATGCAGTTTACCGAAATGTTGTTTTCCTGTCACATGTTTGCTGTTTTATTGTATGTCATAACTAATGTTTTTACGTTACAAAATGTATCTCTATTTAAAGCAGATAAATATGTAACTTCATCCTGTTATTATTAATGCTTACGTTATGCCTGAATCAGCTGCATCACAATTTCATGTGTCTAATTTTGAATGTACAGTAGCCTAGTTGTTTCTGCGGCTACTAGATGGCGCTCGTAGCAACACCATGTTTACTTGCCCACACTTTCTAAAGTGGGCACCTCAGTCTTGTTGCAACCCTTGTCCACAGTACGAGCAGCCCTTAGCGGCTCGCCATCTGACAAGTGTTCATGACGTCGCCTTTCCGGCTGAGATCTTTTTTAATATGTGTCAGTACAAACTTTAATTTTATTAATGTGCTATATACCTAATGTTTTAGTACAGTTAGTCTAATTCTGAAGACGACGCTCATAGGAGCGTCGAAACCAGGTCAATTTTGACTTAATATTTGTGACCGAGGGCTTATTTGTTTCAATATAATTTTTTTTAGTATATATAGGGTGTCCTACTTATCTTGACCATCCTAAAAGCTGTAAGTCCAGATGCAAATTACAAAATGTTTCAAGCAAATGTTCTTTAGCCGTCAGGACGACATCAATCAGTACGATTTCCTTCGTCATAGCTTTGTTTTTTACAAAGATATGAACAGCGGTATGACTTTTTTACAATGGTATCCTGTATTTTTTATTCGGTAATACATTTCCTCTTCTAAAGACCTATTCAAAAATGTATCACAGTGTACCAACACTGAAACACCACGTTATTAATTACATAACACATCATTGACGCCGGCCGTGCTGGACGAGCGTTTCTAGGCGCTAAGGTCTGGAACCAGCGCGACCGCTACTGTCGTAGGTTCGAATCCTGCCTCGGGCATGCATGTGTGTGATGTCCGTAGGTTAGTTAGGTTTAAGTAGTTCTAAGTTCTAGGGGACTGATGACCTCAGAAGTTAAGTCCCATAGTGCTCAGAGCAATTTGAACCGCAACACTGACGTTGACGTTCCAGCGCTTAGTGCAGGTACTCGGGGTAATGGAACACATCCACGTGCTGACGTTGACAGAGGACAAATGTAAACATAAGTAGAATGCACACCCGTCATTTCGTCTACCATCGTCAGTTGGTGTGAGTAGAATGTACATTTGTGTAGAAATGCTACTCAACTATGGGGAATGTAAGTTAGCAGAACGGTACCTGCAATACTGTGTTCTTATGTACGGGTACATTTAGTACAGTAGTTTAGCCCTTTTAAGTACTGTTGTGTAGAGTAGACATACAGTAAAGGCTGTCCGTCCTACAAACCGCATCGACATAGCGTTTCTTTTATTGTAGTTGAAATGGTTCAAATGGCTCTGAGCAGTATGGGACTTAACTTCTGAGGTCATCAGTCCCCTAGAACTTAGAACTGATTAAACCTAACTAACCTAAGGACATCACACACAACCATGCCCGAGGCAGGATTCGAACCTGCGACGATGGCGGTCGCGCGGTTCCCGACTGTAGCGCCTAGAACCGCTCGGCCACTTCGGCTGGCTGTTGTTGAAGGTAGGCGAAATGCTACACAGGCAGCGGAACTGTACAGAGAGCGATATCCTGTCAAGAACCCATGTTCCAGACGGGTGTTTCCTCGTCTTGTTGCGACGCTTCAGGTAACGGGAAGTTTCAGCCCACGACAAAGCAATCGTCGTAGCACTCGCACAGACGGAACTGCTGAAGCTACTGCTCTCGCTTTCGTTGCTATTAATCCACATGTGAGCACACGACAGTTTGAACACAAGATTGGCATTCCTAAAACCAGTGTACATGGTATTCTTACATGTCACCGGATCCATTATTACCATGTACACCTACATCAGGAATTGCATGGGAATGATTTCCTGAATCGTGTTCAGTTCTGTCAGTGGGCACAGTAGCAAATCCCCGCCAACTCGAATTTCTCCAATGTTCTATTTGCCGATGAATGTTCCTTCTGAAACAAAGGACAGGTAAATATACAAGGAACATGCATTACTGGTCCAGCGACAACCCACGATGGCTTAGACAGGTGGAACATAAGCGTCAATGGTGCGTTAACGTCTGTTGTGGGATGCTTGGTACTACAATTATTCGCCTTTATTTGACCAATGGTAGTCTAAATGGCACAGAGTATGTCAACTTCCTGAGACGAATTCTTCTTCCTCTTCTGGATGAAGTGCCGCTAAGAACCAGAATGCTTACGTGGTATCAACATGATGGATGTCCAGCACATAATGCCTTGCGTGCACGTCGTGGTCTGAACCAAAGGTATCCTGCCAGATGGACTTGTCGAGGAGGAACAGTTACTTGGCCTGCTAGGTCTCCTGATTTAAATCCTCTGGACTTTTTTCGTTGGTGATGCATTAAGGACGTTGTCTTTCGCGATATTCCAACAACTCTAGAGGGCATGCAGGAACGTATCGTGCTTGCTTGTAACTCTCTTCAGCAGGCAACACTGGAAGCAGTGAACAATTATTTCATTCAAAGAGTGCACCAGTGTATCGGTGCTCAGGGTCACCACTTTGAGTACCTTTGAATGTTCTACTCCTGAGAAATGGTACAAGAGAGTCAAAGTCAATTTTTTGTTATGTTTTTACTTGGTTTTGATTTGTTTTCTGTCATCTCCAGCAAGTGGGCGAGTGTGTGATCCCGTGCTCAAAGTCAATGTTGTGTTACGTAATTAATAACGTTGTGTTTCAGTGAATGGTACACTGTGATACATTTTTGAATAGGTCTTTAGGAGAGGAAATGAATCACCGAATAAAAAATACAGGGTGCCATTTAAAAAAGCCATTCCGCTGTTCATAACTTTGTAAAAAACAAAGCTACAACGAAGTCACTCATGCTGACTGATGTCCCCCTAATGGCTAAAGAATATTTGCTTGAAACATTTTGTAATTTGCATCTGGAAAAACAGTTATTTAGGGTGGTCAATATAAAAGGGACACCATATATATATATTCGTAAAATGAAGAACAAACCGCCATCAGTCACAACCGGTGACTGAAGACGGTTTGTTCTTCATTTTACGAAAGTAAAACAGTCGCGAACGAAACACTGGAAAACAATGGATTTTTGCCTGTTTTCGAGACAGATACTGGCAGCAGGATACCGTCCCCGAGAATTCCAATACCGTATCAGTATCTCTACACTAGTTCCTCAGACTATCGTGGACATACAAAAAGAGACGCGAGCAGAGGACTCCAGTTTATATATATAGATACAGAACATTTAATAAAATATTCGTTATTTACGAACTAAAATTGTATGCGGTAATGTTCGTCTGTTATTCTTTTGACGGATGATGAATGCGATGTATATTGTAATGGCAAAAAAATATTTGTATGCGATACATTAGAATTTAACAATTTTCGTTCCACATTATTCGTAAATGAGAAGTCTAATCGTTCAGACTTTGCAGTGAAACGTGATAGTATGCATTGCACTGAAATTTGAAGTTTTAAATGATAGGTCTTATTAATCTGGAGCACAACTTGTAGCTACCACATCATTCACATACTGGCTGATGATTTCTTCGTTTAAGTTTCCCATCACCGTTTCTGCATAGTAAGACTTTTTGTAAAATCGGTATCGGTATTCTGTTTAAAGTGAACATTTAGTTTGGAGTAAACACTATTCCATTGACAAAGAGTGTGATATGTGGACATCAGTGCATCTTAAATCTCCTAAACTGCTACCGCGTTGCAGAGTTAAAGCCGTGGTGTGTCGCCTTGTGCAGGTGACGATGTACCACTTCGACCTGCCGCAAGCGCTGCAGTACCTCGGAGGCTGGCCCAACGAGCTGATGGCCGACTACTTTGTGGAGTACGCCAGGGTTCTGTTTGAAAACTTCGGAGACAGGGTGAGTCTCGGTTCCACTCAGCCTCCTCGGTGAGACGGTAATTTTCAGACTTTATTCGCAGCGTCTGTCTGCGCAGGTGAAATGGTGGATCACGTTCAACGAACCGGCCGTCTTTGCGAATGGGTACGCGAGCATCGGCTTCGCGCCGTCGCAGAACGCCTCCGGCATCGGCGACTACCTGTCCACCCACACGGTGATCAAGGCGCACGCACGCGTCTGGCACCTGTACGACGAGCAGTACAGAGCGACACAGAACGGTGAGTGGCCAGCGCGCCGTCGCAGCTCCGCTCATCTGCCTGCCTTTCCAGTCGGCACACTACCGTACCTGCAGTTTTCTGCATGTCTTCTGTTTTGGTCTGTCTACACAGGGCCTCATTCATACTGCAGGCTACCTAGGCTCGGCCTGCGCCGGAAAAGAGTCTGTACCACAAACGTTCATAAAGCGTTGCTTTCAGTACTGTTGTATGAGACCTCTTATAATCGTAAAAGACACATATTTAGTTATTTTGTTTCGGTGTATTTGGCTTAAGTTTTCAGCCGACCTCTCCTCTAAGAATATTACTAAACGGCTGAAGGGCCACACTTCCCAGCTGAAGGCTGAGTATCTAGCTACTTCTAGGAGCAACAGTAATTTGACTTTCAGTAGTTACAGTTATTGATCGGCTTTAAAAATTTAAAATCCTTTCATAATATACTCATTAAGAGGTATCATGTTACGCTAAAGGTTTAACACAATAAGTCAGGTCTTAAAGTTAGAAACTGTGCATTTCTCATGGTTTAAATATTACCTAGATCACGTATACTGATCCAGCATTTGAGAATGAGATCACTTGGCGACTTTCGAAAACGTTTTGTGTGTAAAGTTTCTTGGAAGTTTCTCTCACTGACACCCCTCACAAAATAATGAAAGGAAAAAAAGTTCTTCACATTGTCTTTGTTATTGAGTGAAACGTCAGCATATAGCACGATGTTTTATTTTATTATTTATTTGTCGCTAACTATATACGCAACACATACTGCAGACAGCAACCACATATAATTTTGCAGGAAAATTAGTGGTATATCATTGTAGGACACATAGTTCAGGAGATGCAACGTCATAAGCATTGTAATTTACGTTTTAAGAAAAGCTAGTTTCTTTCGTACCTCAGTGACCGAACTCGTGCAGTGTTCGGTAACCAGAAAACTTAGCGACTTCCAACAAATTTTGAACACAATTCCAAACTTTTGGTAAATCTTTTGTCGCCATTAAATAATGAAAGGAAAACAGTTTATTGCTTAGTAATTGTACCTTGTGCAACTAGAACAACTTCGGCATTCAGCATGACGTTTTAGATTATTATTTCTTTACTACTTACTCTATTCATTAACCATTTTTCTGATACTATCCACTTATACAACTGAATACATCTGCAAAATTTTCATTAGTCTATGAATGAATAATCCGAAATTAATACAAACAACTTAATTAGGATTGTGGGTCTACAATCATAACGGCTGCACATCCTTTACGTTAATTATTTAACACATTAACTCATTTGTAAAGTAATCCGACGTTTGAAGCTGTCGATGAAGTCTGTCGTTTGGCTACCAACTCAGACAGATTGGGCGTCTCCATCGGGTGAGAATGACGGCGGCTTGTATGCTCTACGTCTTTGCCTTCTCAAGAATAGTTGTGTTTGATACGAAGTGACGTCCTTTGCTATATGTAACCTTCTGTTGGTTGAAGCGTTCCAGTTTCGAAAGATCAAAGCTGTGTACCGTCCAGGGTTCACAACCATAGAACAGGATAGAAGAAACAACTGCCCGATACACTACCAGTTTTGTGCGTAGTGTCAGATCTTTATTCGGGAAGACCCGATGTATGAGATGTTCAAAAGCAACATCGCAGCTCGTATCCTTTCCTTCACGTCCTTTCTTTCGGTGAATAGCGAATCGATAATACACTTCCTCCCAGATAGAGGAAGTAATCTACTTGTTCCAAAGGTGTGTTGCGAACAGACATATTGCTATCTGGAAAGGCAGTACCCCGCGTGGGCTGAGGCGCCTTGTCACGGTCCGCGCGGCTCCCCCCGTCGGAGGTTCGAGTCCTCCCTCGGGCATGGGTGTGTTTGTTGTTCATAGCGTTAGTTACTTTACGTTAGATTAAGTAGTGTGTGTTGTGTTGGCAGAAGGGCCAACATCGTGTTACTAGTGGGGCCGAAATGCACGCGTTTTAGCACACGCAGGCTGGCGTGAGGAGGGAAGGACTACACTGACGTGAGGTTTGGAACATGACAAGGAATTAGAATTCAGAAAGTGGACGTAATTAGTTTGATACTTAACTTTAATCCATTAATGATGAACGTCGCTCTTGACGGTACATGATTCACAATATTATCTGTTCAGAATAGTAACTGAATATGGCGCCTTGCTAGGTCGTAGCAAATGACGTAGCTGAAGGCTATGCTAAACTGTCCTCTCGGCAAATGAGAGCGTATGTAGACAGTGAACCATCGCTAGCAAAGTCGTCTGTACAACTGGGGCGAGTGCTAGGGAGTCTCTCTAGACTAGACCTGCCGTGTGGCGGCGCTCGGTCTGCAATCACTGATAGTGAAGACACGCGGGTCCGACGTATACTAACGGACCGCGGCCGATTTAAAGGCTCCCACCTAGCAAGTGTGGTGTCTGGCGGCGACACCACAGTGTGTAAGCTTATGGGCCGATGACCTAAGCAGTTTGGTCCCAGAAGATAAAAAAAGGCAGTTCAGCAGCTGGTTAGGAGAGTACCTCTATTTTTGGGCTGTTGACGGTCAGGCCATACTATTCATGTGCAGTACTGAAACAATTTACAGAAAGTTGTAGCTGGTCGGTTGTATGAGCCGAAGAGGCACGGTCGCCTGCACATTGCAGTTTAGTGCCTTGGTGATACCTGTGAACCTCTTCGAATGGAGTTTGGATTGTATTTAAGATCTACGCATTAATTGTTTACAGACGACGACCCGTAAAGTATGGCTGCGACCACCCGGGAGTGAGGGAGCTTCGGTCGGATTATCGTAAGCTGATTGTGATATTTTTCGAGAACACGCTAAAACACGTGGTAATATGAGCACGTCTTGAAATCATTCATAACACGATGTGTTTTCCTCATCATCACTGTAGATGATTAAAGTAATGTCACCACGTGTTTCCTATAATGGCCACGGGACACAAAGTGCAACAAAATCGTGGTCGCTAGTACGACACAAAGTATATTGATGCGACGACACGTCCTAGTTCGAGCCAATTAGTAATATGGAACTTGTCAGATATTTTATTTTGGTATAACACTTGCCCAAACTGACTTGAGTCAGTCCAACGAAATGTCGATGGCAGCCGAAACATTTCAAACTTTCGTAAAGCCTGCGCAAGTAGTGTTCCAAAACCATAAGGTGAAGAAAGCAAACGCAATCGTACGAGAATCTGTCAGCAGCTACAGGACTATCACACTAATGAAGCTGAAATGTTTTTGAAGTGAATCATTACTGGAAATGAAACAGAGATTAATCGCTTCGAGAATCAGAAACGAACGCCATAGAATGGAATCAAAACAGCCGGCATCTTCATTAAAAAAAAAAAACCCTCAAGGGTCAGTGACGCTTTCTTTGGCCTAAGGGCCAATTGTGGAACATTACCTTTAAAAGTGATCAACAGTAAACAATCGATATTACGTTGATGAGCTTTGGAATGAACTGAAGTCTGCAATTCGAAACAAGCACCAAAATCTATTGTCAAATGGCGTTCTTTTTTTTCTTTTTTTTTTTCATCAACCGCACAATTCAAGTCAAACTGTGTACGCTATGCATTCTGGGGGACAGCAATCCCTGATGACGCCCCGTCATATTTCCATTTGTTTGATCCACTTAAAGATGGTGCCGGAAATCTCGTACGACGATGGACAAAGCACACTGAAAAGCAGGCGATGATGTTGAAAATGACATCACAGTAAATTTTGTACTGTTACTGTTATCAGAAAAATGTTGTGCAGGTCCTTTTTGACTTAGCCTCGTAAATTCTGCCAGATGGTGTCCGCTAATAGCCGGTGCCACGTCCACACAGCACGGCCATCTCATCAGGTCCGGTTCAGGAGGAAATACACCGCCTTGCCCCACGATTAAAGTCGGAAATGCGTGCTTCTTCCTCTGAACCCTTGTCTCACACATGCATTTGAATGATACGTCACAGAACGTCTTGCGCGGTCGGACGGTCTGTTGCGAACGTGGAGCGCCGCTGGACCGCGTGCGTAGCCCAGTGATTCGGCGCGAAGCGGCGCAGTGCGGCTGCCCTGTCCTAGGTGTGATGATAAGATGCGTGAGAATAATAAAGTTTCCGGTTTTCTTACTGTTAAAAATATTGTGTGTTAATGAAGCAATGCTACATCAACTGCTGGTATTAGTTTTTCTGTAGACATTTTTCTGTTCTTTTAAAAAACTAAAAACCACTCATTTCGATTCTGCTCGTTTTCTTCGCTGTATAAAACTTCTCATTCGCCTCTGAGAAAAGTAACTGGCAGACAAAACTGATTTTTGTCGTATCTTACAGTTTCGCAACAGAGCTTGATGATGAAGTGTCTATTTTTTTTTTCGATACTGGTCATAGTTATCGTTACTGGTCTAAGCAGGTTATCCCATGAAATTTCAGTTGTATGCATTGAAGAAGGTAGTCGCTGGCTACTTTACGTTTGGTTCATTTTAAGTCGTACACTGTCGCATATTAAATGAAGCTAAAATCAAAATTGTTTTTAAAGCTGGAACGAAAGCCATATCTCACTACAGTATGGGGAAAATACAAGCTGAAGCACACTGAGGTGACAAAAGTCATGGGACAGCGATATGCACATTACAGATGGCGGTGGTATCGCGTGCACAAGGTATAAAAGGGCATTGCATTGGCGACGCTGCCATTTGTACTCATGTGATTCATGCGAAACGGTTTCCGACCTGATTATGGCCGCACGACGGAAATAACACACTCTCAGTGCGGAATAGTAGTTGGAACTGGACGCATGAGACATTCAGTTTTGGAAATCATTAGGGAATTCAGTATTCCGAGATTCACTGTATTAGGACTGCGACGAGAATAGCATATTCAGGCATTTCCTCTCATCATGGACAACGCAGAGGCCGACGGCAATCCCATAACGACCGAGAGCAGCGGCGTAAAGTTGTCATTGCTAACAGACAAGCAAAACTGTGTGAAATAACCACAGGAATCAGTGTGGGACAGTGCGGTGAAATCTGGCGGTAATGGGCTGTGGCAGTAGACGGCCGACGCGAATGCCTTTGCTGACAGCACGACATCGCCTGCATTGCCTCTCCTCGTCTCGTAATCTTATCGGTTGGATCGTAGGCGACTGGAAAACCGTGGCGTGATCAGACAAGTTCGGATTTAATTTGGTAACAGCTGCCGGTAGGGTTGGTATGTGTGACAGGCCCCACGAAGCCACGGGCCCAGGTCCTCAACAAGGCACTCTGTAAGCTGGTAATAGTTCCATAATTGTGTGGGTCGTGCTTCATGAACTGGAGTGGATCCTCTGGTCCAACTGAACCGATCATTGACTGGAAATTATGGTAAGCCACTTGGAGACCATTTGCAGTCAGTTTTCATGGATGACAGTGCACCTTGTCATCGGGCCAGAATTGTTCCCGACTGGCTTGAAGAACGTTCTGGAAAATTCGAGGGAATGACTTGGCCACCCAAATCGTCCGACACGAAACCCAAAGATCATTTACGGCACATAATCTAGAGGTCAGTTCGTGATTAAAATCCTGCACCGGCAACATTTTGGCAATTACGGACAGTACAGAGGCAACATGGCTGCATGAAACTTCCAACAACTTGTTAAGTCCATGCCACGCCGAGTTGCTGCACTAAGCCGGGCAAAAGGATGTCCGACATAATATACCCCACACCGGAATGTACAGGTGGTGGGGAGAGGGTGGATGATGGAGGGTATGTAACTTTATATTATCTGGTATATTACGACAAATAAGACAAGCGTTATACTTTACAATAATAGCTGTCAATGGGTTCCTCAATACAATACGTATCTATCCATGTGGTCCGCAAAATTCGTTGGCAGTATTAGTTTACCTGTCCCTGTATAACGCTTGGCAACGAGAAAATTCAGTCTTTTTTCTGAAGCTGGGTAGCCAATATGAGAGTGGTGCATTTTGGGTTTATGATCAATATCTTACAGGAACTTAGTTTTATAACATTTGACGTCTTATTTTCAGTCATGATGCTATTTTATGAGAGAGAAGAATGATTTTAAATTTCAATCAGAAATATGCTGTTACATTATTCTCTTAATAGTTTTTTACTGATATCTGCTTTACAGACATTTATAGAGGTAAAAGAATGGAGTTCCACAATGGGAAAAAAATATGTGTGAATATATGCCCTTAGTTGTGAGTATATGGCTTTGTTACCATGAGTTCAAAGTTAGATATACCTTTAATATCTACTCGTTACCTCTAATTTATGAAGTCTTTTGTACTTCATTATATTAAAGTTGAACTTTCTTACCTTACCATATTATACTGAGTTGTCTTTTATTTCCGACTGTGTGTAATGGTATATACTTGACAATGTGGTTTCTACCACTATTTTATTTCTGACATTGTGTAATCGTTTTCTACCTGAATTTGTGGTTTTAATATTGTGGGAGTTTTTTACCTTGCTATGTCGTACTAAGTTGTATGTAAAAATTTGTCTGTGGATGTTTGTTGGTGTTTTGGAAACTTGTTTTTGCATTACTGGTGTTGCTGAGGCATTCAAAATTTGTTCCATTGGTGCGCCGAGAGTGGCACTCGCATGATGACGTACAGATTTTCTGCTACCGTTACAAATTGCAACTTAACTATCTTCTTGTAAAGTTATCTGCTTGTATTTGAAATACGTATTTTGTAATGCTTGTTACTGCATGGGCTGTTAATCACTTCATAAAAAAACTGGAAAAAAGAGAGAGAAGAAAGAAAATACGTAAAATAAAGTTGTTGCTAGATGATGCAGTTCCGATAAGCGGCCGCTAGCATGGTCTTCCTGATACCTTCCACACTGCGATATCTTACTCAGGTGAATCCAGATCAGCCCTGCACTAACTCACAAGACGCGTTCAACCGGAATGTGAGCTGTCATGTGGCTGTCGTAATGGATGTTACCACATAGCTTAGTGGTACTAATTGGCACCAGTTATCTTTGTGCTGTGGCAGTATTTTACATTGTGCAAAGTACTCGCTATACGGCTTCTGTTTTTTGGGATGGTTTGATTTTTTGTGGGTGATTTGATAATGAGGTTAGGGTCGAAACTAGTCTGAAAGTAACAAAGAAAATTAACATTGCAGCTTGAATGTTTCTCGGCAGTCTATTGCCTAATCTGTCAAATTGATACATTTGTCCTCTTCCGTCATCCGTGAAAGCTTGTAACATCATGACGGAATCATCCCATATAACATCTACAATTAGAAGTTTGCATAAATCTAACGAAACAAGTGTGGAAAACTCAGCACACATTGCGTCAGCTATGACTTTATAACACGCCATCTGTGATCTTGAATCAATAAAAGAGGCTGAGGTTGCATTTTTCCACTATCTTTATCGAAATATATCAAAAACTGCACGACAGTTTACAAATGAGATGTAATGCTTCATCGCGAGCAACCGTGGAAGAGAGGGACAATTTTAAAATGTATTTTCAACAAAGTTCAATACAAACAATGTAAAATATGCACTTAACAAATGTGTTACATGTACTCAATTGTAGTACGAATTACTTTGGCGACCTCCTCGCGTTCACAGTACGATATAAAACGGTTATTATACTTTTTATTTCTCTTATGTTCACTTGATACATATATGCTTCCCTCTATGAGATAGGCGACCATGCAAAATTGGCACTTAATGAACCGTGTAGTCTTGGTCGCAGTTTAACTTATTGAGGTCACCAGAGCACATCTCTGTCGAAAAGGAAAGGAAGAGTTACAACATGAAATGCCACAGAACAGTATACACGCAATCGTCATACGTTATATCAATACTTACAGAGAAATACAACGAGCCATACAGTAATTGGAACGTAAGGTACTGAAAACAGCCCTTACGTGTACGGTGGTGACAAAATTTCCATATAGACAGGTAGTGGCGAGGAAAAGAACTCTCATAATCAGATGGCGTAGGTAATTAATACGGTACACAAAGGATTACCTAAAAAAGTAAGCAACCAAAGATAGCGCAATGAACATCGATCGTGTACTATACAATTTGAAAATCACGGAGAAAAGATGCAGGCATAACATTCCAAAAATTTATCTACTGCACAGAAAAAAATATAATACAATAAAGTATAGAGATTTCATGTAGAATGATAGTTACAACAGCTACTAAATGTAGAGCAGGTATCAATAAGAAATTATAACAATGTACAAGATATAAAAAACAGAAATAATGTAATTTATGTTCATAAACGATTACAATGTGAGCGTAGAATGTGACATAGATTCATACAAATTACCTTCTTGATACCTGTTTTGTGTTTAGTAATTGTAGTGGCTAAATTGCGAAAAAAAAGGCAACTCCAAAGTTTGTGTGAGCTATAAGGTTGGTCAATGATGTCACACTGGCACCACATTTCACCACAATACTGCCCAACGCCGACGTCGACGCGTCACACGATGGGAAGGTCGTCACTGTCCCTTCTTTTGACGTCTATGCGATGGAGGTCACAACCGCGACATCAGGTGTTGAAATCACGCAGTTTTCTCATGGATGACAGAGAAAACCATTTCAGACACATCGCTGTTTTTGCTCTCTTGTGCAGGTTGGAATGACTAGAGACCGCCGGCCGCGGTGGCCGTGCGATTCTGGCGCTGCAGTCCGGAACCGCGGGACTGCTACGGTCGCAGGTTCGAATCCTGCCTCGGGCATGGGTGTGTGTGATGTCCTTAGGTTAGTTAGGTTTAAGCAGTTCTAAGTTCTAGGGGACTTATGACCTAAGATGTTGAGTCCCATAGTGCTCAGAGCCATTTGAACCATTTTTGACTAGAGACCGTTCGATACCATTCAGTGAAATCCGAACGCGATCCAAAGCAGGAAAGCGTACTTGCGCTTTTTCAGCCCTCCTGTTTTCCTCTCTCCTGTAGCGTGATCGACCGGGAGTGTAACATTAAAATATGCGAGAGTAAAACGGCAAAGGGTCCCTCCAAGACCCGACATTTCTCGGTGCTACCCACGCACCTTTGTGGAGCGCGACAGAAATGTACCTTCAGAAACTTCGACATCAATGGCTGCTGCTCTAGCGCCTGAAAGAAGGCAACCGCACTCAAGGAGTGTCAAAGCGGTTGCCTAAGCCGCAGACGCTAGGTTGATTTCGTGTCGAAATTTCTGGAGGTACATTTCTAACGTGCTCAACTAATGTTCGTCCGTGGCACCGAGGATGTCGCCGAACTGCAGGATCTTTGAGTTATCTTTTGCTGTTTTATTCACGCACGTGTTTATGTTGCACTCCCACGCGATCACGCCGTGGGAGCGCTGAAAAAGCAAAAGTGCGCTTTCCTGCCTCAGACCATCCTCAAATTTCGAAGAGTATTTTTGAAAGATCCCAGTGGTTCCAAGCTGTAAATAGCGGTCGCGTTGCAATAGCTTTCAAAGAGGATGGAGATCAAAAAGTCCTTAGCGATGGGTTGAAACGTCCTGGGCTGTCGGCAGCGTCAAACGTTGCTCATCGTACTGCGAGCTGTCGTTTTCAACCACGGAATGTGTGAGAATCAAAGCCCCATGGAAAGGGGTGGTTTCACTAACGGCCTTTTCCCTGAGACCCATTCGTGTCGATTCGGTGTGACGGTGCTTCCGAAATGTTTTCCTCTGTTACTCATTAGAAAGCAGCGTGATTTCAAAGCTGGGTGTCGTGGTTCTGACTTCCATCGCAGAGGCATCAAAAAAGAAAAAGAAAAAAAGGGGTGAAACGTGGCTAAGAGGGACTGTGGCGACCGTCCAATCGTGTGACACTTCCACGCTAGTGTTAGGCAGAATTTTGGTGAAATTTGGTGCCAGTGTAACATCAGTATGCCATCTTACAACTCACATGAACTTCCGAGCTGTGACCTTTTTTCCGCATGTGTCTACACCATGCTGTTTGAAGCTTCACTGAGCTCGAGTGTGATATTGCAGGGATCTATATTTTTTCACCACTACAGAGGCAGTTTGTAGACATCCTTCAGCCAAATTCCAAACTTATGCGTCGCAATGGGAGACAATTAAGTTGTTTTGAAAAAGTAATCCTTTAAATCTGCTAAGCAGTGTATTTTCTTTCTCAGAAGTAAAAGTAATTTTTGAATTGCATTTGAATAACCGCGGTCCATAGGCACTTTATGATAAAAATTAATGTTCCTGATTAATCTCTTTACGCGCTTGCAACAGGGGCTGCTAACCCTTTCATGTAATTTGCAGTGCCGCACTTAGCTTAAGAAATTGTGGTCTCAGAATGAGAGGAGAGCTTCTGTGAAGTTTGGAAGGTAGGAGTCGAGGTACTCGGGGAATTGAAGCTGTGAGGACGGGGCGTGAGTCGTGCTTGGGTAGCTGAGTTCGGTAGACTTCTTGCCCGCGATAGATAAAGGTCCCGAGTTCGAGTCTCGGTCCGGCACACAGTTTTAATCTGCGAGGAGGTTTCAGTTGTGATCTTTTTGATTTCATACGCAAATGCCACCCTCACGTGCAATTTAATAATATATTGTAAAATTTCTAACACTACAACTACCAGTCCTGTTTTTGTTCTAAATGGACACTTCATTCAGTGGGTGATACAGACGTATACGTTTGACAGCGGTCCGCATGCAAGATGAGTGCAGTGTGTGTTATTAACGCTTGCCATCGCTGTTTCGCCGGTGTGGTGCCACCTCGGCAACGTTTTCTTCGCACAGCCCAAGTTGACAATAGACGCGATGGCTGATGGTAGCGACCGTTAAGACATTTCCCATTTGTGATAGCTTCCATCAATCACAGCGTCGAGTGTCAGCTTGAAGTGTGTGAACAGTAATGAGTTCACTTTGTCGGGTGATATAACACTACTTAGTTTTCGTGCTAGACGTTTCAAATTTAGTAACCTACAATATGCTTCGGGATAACAGCATTGTGCAGTATATTTCTTATAACATGCTTTTCGAGTTGAATTCAGAATGTTGTCGCTCTTCACTCAGCACCTCTGTTACCTCACTTTGTTAGACGTCTTACGTTTCAATAACTGTATGTGATATTACCTAAACAGCAAATAAGACATTTGTTTACGAATGGTTTACAGGTAGTGTAGGAATCACCCTTAATATGGGAGGTCCTGAGCCAGCTTCTAATTCGACAGAGGATGCAGAGGCTAGTGAAAGAGGCCGCCAGTTCCAGGTGAGTACTGTAGCTCTGAGATGGGCTAGTTAGCCTGTTACATCCCACTGCTGAAGTTGTAATTACGTCTACTGCCACAAAGAAATTTATCCATGTTGGTCTTGACTTGTTCAATTCTAAGAAATTGTTGTAGTTTGATCATAGCACTATACAGTTTGAAAGTTGACTGTAGAAAGACTTGTAAATAAAACCGCCGTGTCCTGTTGTCACTTAATTTACTTATCCCATACGCGTTTCACCTTTTTCTTATTCTAAGGCATAATCAGTGGGATCTATAACGATACAGTTTTGTTAGTTGTAGATTATTAAATAGTTCACGGGGCGATTTTTGTGTAAAAAAGTAATTACTTACGATTTGCTGATCTGCGATTCTTCTCATCTGGTCTGGAGGTCGCACTACCACTTTATTACTGACATACAAGCACAACTTTAAGTTCTGACCTTCTTCACACTGTTGACCATGTTTCTCCTTCTTTTTTATGGTTACTATTGTTCTTTGGCCACTCGATATAACTATTTCGTCGGACAGTGCTTTTCACGACGTAAATATTGCAACTCCATTATGTGTTTCCTCCTCTTTGGCATATTTACGTACTTGTTGCCAACCTAATGAAGCATATGTTCAAGACTAATTTTTTTGGTGGGGGGGGGGGGAGGTTCGTGTTTTGAATTGTATGGTTCATGGATACGTTGTTGGGCGGTATTATTATTATATAGGATAGTGTTATTATATTAATCCTCTTTGCGAGCGTTATTCTATTATTTTATCTATTAGTGTAAATAATTAATTGCTTGGCGTGTGTACTTGACCACTCAACATCATTTTCCTTTCTGCTTTGGTTTTCTGTATGTGGTAATTTTCTTGCGGGGTTAGGAGGTGTTTTTATTGTTGATTCTAAGACGACATGAAAATAATTAGAATCAACAATAAAAAAACACTTCCTAACCCTGCAAGAAAATGACCACATACAGAAAACCAAAACAGAAAGGAAAACGCTGTTCAATGGTCAAGTACACATGCCAATCAATTCATTATTGACACTAATAGATAAAATAATAGAATAACGCTCCCAAAGAGGATTAATATAAGAACACTATCCAATATAATAATAATACCGCCTAACAACGTATCCATGAACCACTCCACAGAATACTGAAACGAAAAGTCAAATCAGCTGTCACCAAAGTTTTCAACCACTCGTTAACAACTAGTACAACACCATACAATTCAAAACACCAACCTCCCTCTCCCCCCCCCCCCCAAAAAAAAAATTAGTCTTGAACATATGCTTCATTAGGTTGGAAACAAGTAGGTAAATATGCCAAAGAGGAGGAAACACATAATGGAGTTGCAATATTTACGTCGTGAAAAGCATTATTCGAGGAAATAGTTGTATCGAGTGGCCAAAGAGCAATAGTAACCCGAACAAAAGGAGAAACATGGTCAACAGTGTGAAGAAGGTCAGAACTTAAAGTTGTGCTTGTGTGTCAGTAATAAAGTGGTAGTGCGACCTCCAGACTAGATAAGAAGAAACACAGGTCAGCAAATCGTAAGTAATGAGATTTTTACATAAAAAATCACCCCGTGAGCTGTTTAATAATCTAAAACTAACAAAACTGTATCGTTATAGATCCCACTGATTATGCCTTAGAATAAGAAAAAGGCGAAACGCGTCTGGGGTAAATAAATTAAATAGCAGCAGAAAAAGGTAGTTTTATTTACAAAACAAGTATTTCTATGCTTGCTGCGGAGGATGGCCCGCAAACAAATCTGGAGTTTAGTGGTTCGGCGCTTACATAGAGTGTAACGGATGTAAGTGCAGATATTTTTATACGTACGCACAACAGTGTGTTAGTTATTTCCCTTAGCAGTCTTCCCACATAAAACTTTACGACCTGAAGTATGCTGCACGGCCGTAACGGCACTGCGAAGTGAACAACGTCTGTCGGTATGGACTATCCTTTTGCCCCTCCAAGCATTCACACTTCCGTACCTGTCCGCCGCCCAGGGTAAAATAAACTTTGGGAAAAAAATGTATGGTATGTTCCTATGGGACCAAACTGCTGAGGTCATCGGTCCGTAGGCTTACACACTACTTAATCTAACTTACACTGACTTACGCTAAGGACAACACACACACCAATGCCCGAGGGAGGACTCGAACCTCCGACGGGGGGAGCCGCGCGAACCGTGGCAAGGCCCCTAGATAGCGCAGCTACCCCGCGCAGCAATAAACTTTAATGGCTAGCTTTTGCCATGAGTACTACCCAACCTAAAGCACACGACTTGTAATAATCATTAGTCTGCAAATGAAGTAAATTCTGATCTGATGATGTTCAGTACAGCTTCCTCAGTCCCCATCAAAAATACCTGCACTTGTAGCCTTTACTCCCTGTACATAGTGCTTGACAGAGAAAGATACTGGTCTGTTCATCGCAGGTGGGCATCTTCGCTCAACCTATCTTCAGTGCAGAAGGGGACTACCCGGCTGTGGTGAGACAGAGGGTGGACGCCAACAGCGCAGCAGAGGGGAGACCGAGGTCGAGGTTGCCATCCTTCACACAGGAGGAAGTGGAGTACATCAGGGGTGAGTGGATTAGCGATAGACGTCACCAGCGACTATAGGCGTGCTAATCAGTGTCACGGGATGCACAAAATATACAGTGTGTCCAAATTAAAAGGACACTACAGTTACGTGTAAAGAAATTTTTATAACAATATTATAGTTACAGCTCATGTGGAACTGTACAACTATACATAATTGTCAATGACACTAAGACACCGTCAAACTGGACAGTTTCCGATACGAAGGTGAGTGAGGACCACTTAGCACAGGTTCGAAAGTGGTGTTTTGGGTCAATGGTGAGTTTAGGACGGGAGAGAGGGGCACGTGCTCCCTCCCCCTGCCCGCCTAGACAGTTCGAGAGAGAGGAGGGGGGGGGCGAATAGAGAGACAGAGAGAGAGAGAGAGAGAGAGGGGAGGGTTCTTTGATTGCAATTTTTACTTATGAGCAGCATGTAATTTTGAGTTTAAAAGATGAAAAAAGCCTGGAATTACCGAAACGTAAGTGTGGCTTGTTCTGTTGTGCCTTCTTGTTTCTTTCTTTTTTTTGTCAGAATTTACGATGGAATTACAATAAAAGATGACGTCGTCTATCGTGACTGCATAGCAAATAAATGGGCTGTTGTATGCATGCAAAGTTAAATCTTTTACTTTGCGAAAAATTTGTAAATGTCTAGGGCTGCGTTTAGGCTCACACATTCAGACATTTCCGGTAAATATTTGATATCTCTGGATTCCTTTCCTAGTTAGCAAGAAATAATACTGCCACGAGTTACTACTATAAACAGCTTCATTTGAAGCTACACGTTTCAATTTTGCATCATCTTCAGGCTTCTTACAGTCAGTTTATTTGTTGCGCTATGTGCCTTGACATTTAGCCGAAGTCTTCTTGTTGGTGAATAGTACCTTGTGTCCTTCTTGGCGTTTTCATCGGGAGCCAGCGTATTTCAGTCATGACATAGCTCTTCACTTCTTGCTGAAAGACACAGTGAGTAATCCATAAGGCGCCAATTTTATAGATGTGAAAGTAACTCTGTCGGTCTGTCACATTTTAACGGCAGAACCACTGAATCGAATTTGATGTAGTATGGAGGTAGGTAGTTTTAATCCCGACAAGGAACATAGGCTTCTTAAAAAAATTAAATCGGTGGGCAGAGGTGATGAGAGTCGATAATAGTAAATGAAGGCATTGCGCAGGCGACAAGAGCTACGTCAGACTGGAAAGTATGAAATTGTATATCTGGAAAAGATGTACACAAGTCCGTGAGAGCATATGCTTAGCTTTTACGGTTCACGCATAACAATTTTTGTCCTTTGATTGCACTTGGCCCAAGCGATTCCTAAACACATCACAAAAATTGTGATTGTGGTAGCGTGCTGGTGTAGGCAAACACTTTTCTTCATATAGCAGATTACCTTCGAACGGCTGAACAAACTTTCATCAAATAAATGTCACGACTATTTTGATTAAACTAGGCTTCAATGCATTGAAATCGACGCATTCGTGCCGGTGTTCTGATGCCATTGACAAATAAAGACTTATAACATCTTAGTTCGTTGGGGCAACGGATGGGACGGGGCACATTGCGATCCGTGCTTCTGCGATATTTCCTCACCATAACAAAACTACTACTACGCGAACGAATCCTGGAGTAAAAGCTAACTGAATATATAAGGAAACAGATACTTTAACTAATCGATGGAGAACTTTCGGAAATGCTTTCACGTGGCACTCTGTTTACGTAGCAGTGTACACCTACGCTTTAAACACACCAACAGACCGAATTTTCTGACACAGTCTGTAGAAAAAACAATAGAACATCTACAAAGATTTCTGTAACAGAACTTCAGTGATAAAGATATAGCACATGTTTGGAAAAGTGCTGAACCATACAAAGAAAATCTCCCTTGTTCTGTAGCGTTGAAGGGAGAGCTACAAAATTTGGCAACAAATGGACGAAAACATGGAAAAGTTTCCAGTAGAACGGTCCTGCCAAATATTAGAACTAGAGTGAGTTGTACTGCACATTTCCTATAACAACCAGCACTGTGGAGAGATCTTTCTAAGGAAATATCTTCTCAGCAAGATGACAGAAGATAGTTGAAACGGACTGGCATTGATGCATTTCCATCAAGGTATTGCATCAACGAAGAAAGCTGAAGGAGGGAATCTTCTATAGGAAACACAAGAGCAAACTTTATTTGCATCATATGTAATAATAATAATAATGTGATAAAATTATGGCTGCGGTAAAATCATGTTTTTAACTTGAGTATCTCTCTCTCTCTCTCTCTCTCTCTCTCTCTCTCTCTCTCTCTCTCTCTCTCTCCCCCTCTCCCTCCCTCCCTCCCTCCCTCCCTCCCTCTCTCCCTCTCTCCCTCTCTCTCTCTGTGTGTGTGTGTGTGTGTGTGTGTGTTTGTTTGTTTGTGCGTGAGTGCGTCTTTATGTTAAAATTAGACTCACGAAGCCTTTAAGGACTTCTTCACGCTTCTAATCCATGTGCCCCTCATCCCCTCGCAGAAAAAATTCTGTATCCGCCCCTGTTTCGGGTACTGCATCATCTAATTCAAGTAAGCGCAAGTCAGTGTACGGTCACATCTCTGCTTTTGCCTGCACTTCGTCCATGGCTAGAACAATACCGAGGGTTTCTATTCGGTTACATCACTGGTAACAATGTAATTATGTTGCCTTTACTTTCTTTTTCTGAAGTTAAAATAATCACTAATCCTTGAGAAAAGGGATCTTCCCTTGACCAGGCTAGTGAGTATCCGCAAAAGATAGTGTTAGGCGTCTGGTGACACAAATAAGATGTTTACCACTAACTGTTTCCCAGAGGAATCTGGGTCACCATGTTGGCGTTGGGCTGAGATTCTGTGCAGTTCCACGCAAATTGTTCCTATTTTGTTATTGATTATTTCATTCTAACTTCTTCTCTAGACTACCAAATATTCATATGAGTATTATCAAGCTGTAATTGTAAGGACAGATGGTTCAAATGGCTCTGAGCACTATGGGACTTAACAGCTATGGTCATCAGTCCCCTAGAACTTAGAACTACTTAAACCTAACTAACCTACGGACATCACACACATCCATACCCGAGGCAGGATTCGAACCTGCGACCGTAGCAGTCGCGCGGTTCCGGACTGCGCGCCTAGAACCGCGAGACCACCGCGGCCGGCTGTAAGGACAGACAGCTACGTTAAATACTACTGTACTTGCAACTGAATACGATGCAGTCGATCAGCGTAATTTTGAATTTCATTCCGTCAGCTGTCGACACAAAGAATATTTCCCAACTGCTGTGTCTTGGCTTGCCTGACTCGTGAATTTCACCCCCTGCTCAACTTTGTCAACCACCTTTTTCCTATTGTTACTTTTCGTTCTTTTTGTGTTAACAGCACCATTACAAAGTGAAAAGCTCATCCACAGAATGATTTTCGCTTTTATAGAAGAATCATATTCAGCGGTCATGCTGCTGTCAATACGAGTAGATAATACTTTTTCAGTATGTAATAATGAAGAAGTTTTATTGACAATTACATGTTCTAAAAATTACTTTCAGCCTTTCTGTACGTTTGTTAGGACCTTTTTGTTCCAAAATTACTTATTACACTGTACGATCTCCGGTGCCATGCGCATGATAACGGTGAATTGTTATCGCTCACAGAACGCGTACTGCTGTGCACTGATAACGATATATAACGTTCAGCAAACATCTAAAATTCTTCGTACTGTGTTTTGCAGGTGTATATTGGAGGTATAATAATCACGATAAAAAAGGAATTTAAATACAACGAAAAATGGCTGAAATCGTTATACAAAAAAGAAAGAAAAGAATTTTATTGAAAGCAATTTTAAAACAACGGCTCTCTTATTGCCTTTCACGAATTTGCACATCTGCTCGGAAAGACACAAAAGTGGTTTCTGTAGCAGCCTCAAAATAACAAACCTGCTACTTCGCTAAACTGAAACTCAATTTTATCCTCCTTTTTCCGAAAAATACTCTACCACATCAACCAAAGTCATTGACAAGTGGGCGACAGCGCCATGAAAGTTTGTAGTAGCCTCTCCCTGTTATATGTAACAGTATTAAAACGACTATACTTATGTCAGTCGGATGGCAATTTACTTTTTTCTATCCCAGTTATGCTGTACACGCTATTCTTACGCTACACTGTTATTAAAAAACTCTCATACACGTTGTTTGATTTATTAATACCTTCTTTCTGGATATATCCTCTCTCATTACTCAAGAATTCTCACTTTTTTAGAACGCAAAGTCCTCTTTTTTTTTGTCTACTGACTGGTTTGATGCGGCCCGCCACGAATTCCTTTCCTGTGCTAACCTCTTCATCTCAGAGTAGCACTTGCAACCTACGTCCTCAATTATTTGCTTGACGTATTCCAATCTCTGTCTTCCTCTACAGGTTTTGCCCTCTACAGCTCCCTCTAGTACCATGGAAGTCATTCCCTCATGTCTTAGCAGATGTCCTATCATCCTGTCCCTTCTCCTTATCAGTGTTTTCCACATATTCCTTTCCTCTCCGATTCTGCGTAGAACCTCCTCATTCCTTACCTTATCAGTCCACCTAATTTTCAACATTCGTCTATAGCACCACATCTCAAATGCTTCGATTCTCTTCTGTTCCGGTTTTCCCACAGTCCATGTTTCACTACCATACAATGCTGTACTCCAGACATACATCCTCAGAAATTTCTTCCTCAAATTAAGGCCGGTATTTGATATTAGTAGACTTCTCTTGGCCAGAAATGCCTTTTTTGCCATAACAAGTCTGCTTTTGATGTCCTCCTTGCTCCGTCCGTCATTGGTTATTTTACTGCCTAGGTATCAGAATTCCTTAACTTCATTGACTTCGTGACCATCAATCCTGATGTTAAGTTTCTCGCTGTTCTCATTTCTACTACTTCTCATTACCTTCGTCTTTCTCCGATTTACTCTCAAACCATACTGTGTACTCATTAGACTGTTCATTCCGTTCAGCAGATCATTTAATTCTTCTTCACTTTCAGCGAATCGTATCATTGATATCCTTTCACCTTGTATTTTAATTCCACTCCTGAACCTTTCTTTTATTTCCATCATTGACGCCTCGATGTACAGATTGAAGAGTAGGGGCGAAAGGTTACAGCCTTGTCTTACACCCTTCTTAATACGAGCACTTCGTTCTTGATCGTCCACTCTTATTATTCGCTCTTGGTTGTTGTACATATTGTATATGACCCGTCTCTCCCTATAGCTTACCCCTATTTTTTCAGAATCTCGAACAGCTTGCACCATTTTATATTGTCGAACGCTTTTTCCAGGTCGACAACTCAATTTTCTTTTCCATTCTTCTGTATATTATACTTGGAAGCAGCTTCGATGCATGAGCTGTTAAGCTGATTGTGCGATAATTCTCGCACTTGTCAGCTCTTGCCGTCTTCGGAATTGTGTGGATGACGCTTTTCCGAAAGTCAGACGGTATGTCGCCAGACTCATATATTCTACACACCAACGTGAATAGTCGTTTTGTTGCCACTTCCCCCAATGATTTTAGAAATTCTGATGGAATGTTATCTATCCCTTCTGCGTTATTTGACCGTAAGTCCTCCAAAGCTCTTTTAAATTCCGATTCTAATACTGGATCCCGTATCTCTTCTAAATCGACTCCTGTTTCTTCTATCACATCAGACAAATCTTCACCCTCATAGAGGCTTTCAATGTACTCTTTCCACCTATCTGCTCTCTCCTCTGCATTTAACAGTGGAATTCCCGTTGCACTCTTAATGTTACCACCGTTGCTTTTAATGTCACCAAAGGTTGTTTTGACTTTCCTGTATGCTGAGTGTGTCCTTCCGACAATCATATCTTTTTCGATGTCCTTATCGTGTTTAAATTTTTCTGTCGGGTAGCTGTCACTGCTGTGCATCGGATTCACGTGGAAGAAAATAGTAACGAAACTAACAATCTCGTCCATCTCCGCATACAACCGTATTAGCTGGCGTAAGATACATTTATAATTCTGTTCAATCAATTATAGCAGTAATATGTGTTAGATATTATTGTTAGCTATAGTAATTGTAGTTTAGATCACTGTTAGTTACATATCTGCTACTCTGAACTAATTCTGTACTTTGTTTTTATCTCTTCATGTTACATTACGAAGTGTGTGAATGTATTTGAAAGATCTCCGACGAAAACTATGTTGCAGGGTCGGCAGACTTTATCGGGCTAAACCACTACAGCACAGACTTCGTGACGTCAGGTGTGAGTGGCATATCGCCGTCTAAAAGCCGCGACTCTGGCATCGTCACTTCTCGGAAGGAGGTGAGCTGCTGCAGTCGCCGGAGCCTGTGACAACAGCGAGATAGTCGACAACACTAAATCAAAATATTTCGTCAAATGTAACACACAATCAGAAAAAAATGAGCAGACGTCTTAGGATGGGTGGATTGATGGGTTGAAGGGATCAAATTACGTGGTCATAGATCCCTCAATCCATTGTGCATCAAGCACGGAATAGTTCCCAAAGAGGATGGACGTAAAAGACAAATCCCAATAATGAACCCGACTGTATCCAAGAATCAAGAAGATCGAAGCAGGAAGATGTGTGAGCGGGACAAAAGGGCGAATGTGGCGAAGCTGCTCCGCCCAGAACGCAGCTGGAAACCCCCGGGACGTGGTGCGCGGCGGGGGGCGCCCTCCATTATCACAAAGAACACGAACTACACATAGAAGCTGGCAAAATCTCAGGAAAGAGGACAACGACGACAAGACAGTAAACCAGTGACGGATGCACCCCCTCTAACGTTCCTTGTCGACTGCGGCGGTAACGTCAAGCAACTTTCCCCCAACAACTTCATCCAGTTGTGTTGGAGAGTGCGCTTAACTGGAAGGAATATTATTTATACGTGTATTCTAGCGTCACTTCGAATTTAAAACTGTTTTTAGTGACTGTTTTTCTGTGGCGGAATTTAACAGAGATACAGTAAAATTTAACAGTTTTAAACTTGTCTTTTGACAAGATCATAGCGCAGTATTACGACATATAAATCTGTATATATAAAACCTAAGAAGATATTATGAACGCAGTAAGTACACGAAGTAATACTCTTTTACTCGCTCCTGTGAAACGGAACGCGTTATGAAGATGTTGGTGCCTCTAGCGTCCATCTAGAAAAGATAACCTGAAGATGCCTAAATAAGGCGAAAGGTGTCGTTGAAAAATAAAAAACTAAAATTGCAACCAAGACTGTTTTTAACCAATAAATACTTCATTTTTTAAATGACAACGTAGTTAGTAATAGCCATGGAGGCAGTAGGTTTTCAACAGGCAAAAGTAAGTTAATAATTTTTTTCCTCTGTTACAGCTAAATTAATTTCATTCTTGTCAGGATATTACTCTCAGAGTTCCTCTGCCTGAGCAGCATTACTACTGTCTTCAAGCACGAAAGAAGGAAAGTAATGGTGACCCAGTTTTTAACAAAGAACTTTTCCTACTGTAGCAACCTACCGTTCAAAATTACTACAGTACTGTACTAAAAGTATATGTATTTTAAGTAAGAAAAGTTTCTGTTCTTATAACTTGCATTCTCCTTCTCTTTCTTGGTGTACACCGCAGTCACACTAATCTTCAACTGAATACGCTTGACCGAATGATCGGCGTGCATTTTCTCTGTGTTAACGTTTGTCCACTGTCACCTGCAACAAGCGGAATGGCGTTACCCCGTGTACCGCCACTCAACGCTAGTTTTGTGTTACGGTTTGCAACAAAGTCATGTTTACGTGACTAAGACCTTGAAGACAGGAAGCGTGTAACCGAATAAAAAGTATAAGATGCTATTAAAAAAAGACGTACTGCTATTCATATCTTTGCAACGGGCAAAGGCAATCGTGCAGGGTACTCTCCCCCTGTAGCTAAACAACACTTGTATCACACATTTTTTTTTTATTTTACTTCTGAACGAAAAGTTATTTGTGGTGGTCAAGATAAATGGGACACCGCATATGTACAGGGTTTAAAGAACGACGCATAAAAAATTTTGGAACATTTGTAGGAGATAAAAACACTTTCATATGTGACGTAAATGTTACCAGTGCGCAGGGGTTTGTGAAGAATCTGATGCTAGTGATGCTCAGAGATGGTGTTCAAACTGCCGTGTGATGAATACTGCTTTAGACGCGTTGCCGAAAACGTCGTCCTTTTACTTTAACTCTTTGAGCCCCAGTGGTTTCTGCGTGAAGCGGCTAGTTTATTAACTTTTTAAGTACCAATGCCTTTCGCCTGAAACCACCAATGTTTTTGCATGACAGACACCTCTAGTGGTACACTGAGGAACTGCATTGTAGCAGCGTTCAAAGCAACGGTCGGTACAGAGATCGTGCTACGTGATTATGGAAGATTCTGACAAGCAGTTTTCCTTATAGCGACCATATTGAGACCATTGACAGTTGAAGTAAGAGTATCCGATTTATCGTAACATAAATTTCGGTATGTACTACTCCTTATACGAGTATAGTCGAAATGAAGCCACTGGGACAGTGTGTAGTTGCCATACAATATTTATTAAATTTTAGGCCCCATTTTGCTTGTTATTTAGGACTATAATTTGTTCTAGACTTTAGAGTTCATGGAGGTTTCAAGATATGGGGGTTTGTCTAGGAAAAATGCGACTTTGCTTTCAAAGATATCACGTGAAATGATGAGTGGTAGAAAACTGTATGTCTCAGAGGTTCCAATCCGAAACCATCGCCTTCAAACAACTGATTGTTTACCTTTTGCTACTTTAATCTTATATGCCTCGGTTACTATGATCATAAAGATTAGTTCAGTGGAAAAACTAATGTTTTATTCCGGCTGCTACCATCTCCAAGACAATTAATTGTTTACTTTTAGCTAATTCAGTCTTCTATTTGCTGTTTGCAATGGTAATAAAGAATAATTATGTGACAAATTTCAAAATTACATATTTTTAATACTGATGGTGCTATATTTCCCATGAGATGCTCGACAAGAAATAATAAGACACAGCTAAACAGTAACAAGTATTTATTACGAGGACAATAGAGAGATTTAACAACAAAGGAAAACTCTTCTCAATTAAAAAAAATAAAACTTCTGAGACACTAAAAGGCATCTGCCTGGAACACACTGTGAGTGAACATAGTGGAACGTGAAGAGTACACCACTGATAATCCTTAAAGACGAACGTTGAACGTTCGTCGTAGTTGGCCAACAGGTACATCTCGTGATATGACTGGAAAGTCGTAGGTCCCGGTGTGATGGGTTTCGACCTGGCTCTGTGCTGATGGGCTACTAAGAGCTGTCACACAAATCGGCCCAGAGCTCCGGTGAAGCGAAATCCCGATGTATTGGCTTGCGCTGCTCTATATAGCCGGGGCGCGGAGGAATTCGTGCCGATGCAGTTCCGTTGACGTGACACGGTTGAAGAAATAGGTCCCTGGTACGGAGGACCTCTTGTGGCGCTTGTCCTGCTGCCTGTCGTCCTTGCGGTGATCCACGCAGTTCGGGGAGGCAACGCCTTGTACATATGCAAATCCGTGACGCTTCAGTGACTGAGGGGTCGCCGATCCCTTTCGGCGAACAGCGGGCACATGGCAGGTGGAACTCAAAGGGCTAATGCGTAATTGGCATCTGTTTGCTAATGATTGTCTAACAAGCAAAAAACTACCAGCTGTTTCACGAATAACAGTTGCAGCTTCAGCCAATCGGCAACCAGCTCTTCTGGAGGGGCTATCAGAGTCTCATACAGCAAACACCTCTCTCCCCCAGCTGTGCAGTACCGTTAATGGACGACATTTTCAGTAACACCTCTGAAGCAATACGCATCACAAGGCACTTTGAACGCTGTATCACTAACGCCAAATCCTTTAAGGATCGCTAGCAGAGAAACGGTGCACGTGTGACATGTTTTGTTCTTAAGTACTCTATATAATCTAAAATTTAGTAAATTTTGTCTGTTTACACCATATATTAAAGTGCCACGCATTTTGTCTATATATGAACGGATTTTATTTTTCACTTATTCACGATAGGATTTCAGTAGCAGAACGATTGGTGCAATAGGTTGAAAAAATTTCCAATGAGGAGT
Organism: Schistocerca serialis cubense; assembly: GCF_023864345.2. Lineage (NCBI taxonomy): Eukaryota > Metazoa > Arthropoda > Insecta > Orthoptera > Acrididae > Schistocerca > Schistocerca serialis. The sequence continues at coordinate 598,505,310 of NC_064644.1, read as the reverse complement.
TTTTAAATGGTCTTAATAAAACCTGTACAAGGCCCATAACACCAGTCACCTAAAATGAAAGTTCGAAGCAGTGCATAAAATGAAAAAAAAGGTGACTGGACCAGACGATCTACCTCCAGACCTGTGGAAGTTAAAGCACTGCGATTCAGTTGAATGGCTGACAGGTTTCTTCAACAAAATTACTGAAGAGGGAAGGATTCCAGCTGACTGGACATGAACTACTACAGTCCCAGTTTGGAGACAGAAGGGTATGCCAGCTGAATGCAGCAACAGTCGTCCAATGCACCGTCCATAACGTACAATGAAGGTCTTTGAACGCATCATCGGTAGAAGGATGCGACAGATTATCAGTCCATGTGGATTCGTGAAGGACTGTGGGGCGACAGACGCTATCCATATTGCTCGCCAGCTTATTGAAGAACACCGTGCGAAGTCAATGCATCTACACTTTGCTTCCCTTGACCTCGAAAAATCCTGTGACCGAGAGCCACACGAATTTCTTCGGCTTGCCTTGTGGGAGCATGGAGTACCTGAAGAACTAGTAGAATGGGTCAGACGTCTCTACTATGAGCCGAAGAGCAGGACACAGTTGCCGGTCTATGGCAACAGTTTCTGTACGAGTGCATCAGGGATATGCTCTCTCGCCTCTGCTCTTCATCACAGTCATGGGTTCAGTCACCGGGGATATGCCGACGGCCGCACCCTGCACGTTACTATACGCTAACGACGTGCTACTGGCCTCTGAAGGTACCACTAACATGCAGTGTCCAGCCCCGGAACTATCGCCTTGCGGAAGTAGGTCTACTTCTCAACATAAAGAAAACGATGTATCTCACTACAGATCGTGAGCTGGATACCATCAGAATCAATGGTGTTGACCCCTCGACAACTACCAGGCTCTACAACTGCAGCTGATGGACACGTCAGTGCAGAAATCTCTTCCTGCGTGAGCACCACGTGGCTCAAGTGGCTTTCTGTGACTGGAGCACTCTGTGGCCGGAAGATTCTAGACAGGCTCAAGTCGAAAGCGCATCGATCTGTAGTTTGTCCAGCTGCACTGGGTGGTGCTGAATGCTGGCTTTCAACAAAAGAAGATTTGCTGTCGTGGAAACAGAGATGCTCAGACAGGGATCTGGATTACCACAACAAGATCATCTCACAAATGAGCACATTCTTAAGTTACATGGAATAGTACCAATAGCAGACGAGAAAAATCCGTCATGTTCTTACATCGGAGGCATCGATGATTGCGAAGACTGGTCTTAGTTTGAGAGTAAGTGGTAAAAGGCCAGTACGACGACTTAGGCAGTGATGGCTTGATGCCCTACATGCAAGATAGCACCCTGATCAGACCCAAGATCAGATAAAATGGTGACAGAGCGAAAACATAGGACCCCAGCAGTATGTAGGACAAATGCTAAGGAAGGAGAATATACACACACACACACACACACACACACACACTCACAAAATGGAGAGAGAACTAGGGAGACATTGAGAGCGTATGAATTACGCTGAAAGAAAAATGAATGATTCCAGTGTTCACATCAGTCACTCACAAGCCTTAAAAAGACAGTAAAATGGGGAAATTATACATAAAATATTTTCTTTTTCTTTCAGGCATCGCCCTCTGGATTCCGAAGATTGTTGAACTGGATTGCTAATGAATACCCTGGGTACCCGATAATTGTAACTGAGAATGGTTGGAAGGATTCAGGAGGACGTAACGACACTGACAGGATCAATTACTACATCGTATGTAACACTCACTGCCCTGATCCGTAGTCCAACTTAAGATCTGCCATCCTCAAACTCATATTAGCTTTAAATACTTTTTTTTGCTCTACAGGGTTTCTTGGGAGCTCTCCTGGAAGCTGTGAACACGGACGAAGTTCCAGTGATCGGCTACACAACGTGGTCTCTCATGGACAACCTGGAATGGAATTTGGGATTCACGTGAGTAATGCTTGTACTTACATATACTGAATGTCTCTGTCCATCATACACTTCATCTAGTAAACTTACCATGGCCTGTTGCTACTGTGTTGCATCTCCTTCAAAATAGTCCCCGTCTAACCACCGATTCCAACGGTGTTTCCACTTTTGGAAACATGCCTGGAATTTTTTTTCCTAAAGTGTGTTAAGGACGCTCTCCATATTTGCCTGGATGTCCTCAATCGAGTCAAATCGCTTCCCTTTCAGTGAAAATTTCAGTTTAGGAAACAGGCAGAAGTCCGCAGGGGCCAAATCAGGGGAATATGGCGGTTGTGGATGCACATGAATTTTCAATTTGGTTAAAAATTCAACGATGGAGAAGGCACGATGGACCGGAGCATTGTCATGGTGTAGCACCCAACTCCTGTCTCTCCACAATGCAGGCCTTTTCTTCCACACCTTTTCTTGCAAACGCTCAAGGACACATTGGTAGTATTCCTGGTTAATTGTCTGTCTTCCAGGAGTAAATTCATGATGCACAATACCGGAAGAATCGAAAAAATCACCAACATTGTCTTCACCTTCAATCGACTTTGCCGTGCTTTTTTAGGTCGTGGTGAACCTAGTCTTCCACGCTGAGGACTGCACTATGGTTTTAGAATCATATACCCACGATTCGTCACCTGCAATTACCCTATTTAACAAATCTGGGTCTTTTTTAGTCCGATTAATCAATTCTTGACACACTTCAAGTCTGTATTGTCTCTGGTCACTTGACAACACTTTTGGCATGAATTTTGCAGACACTCGACGCATGTTCAGATCTTCAGTTAAAATTGACTGAACTGCATAGAAACTTAAATTAAGTTCATAAGCCATCTCCCTAATTGTAAGTCTACTATCAGAGTGCGCTAAGTCGTGAACTCTCACAACATTTTCATTCGTTTTTGAGGTGGAAAGACGCCCGGACCGTGGTTCATCTTCAAATACTGTATATAGACTTCCAATATATAGTAAGTACCAGCAAGAGTAAATCGTCGTAGGAAACGCAGTTACAACAGGTACAATAAAATTTCACGAAATACACGTCCGGATGTTAAGTCCCATAGTGCTCAGAGCCAAGTGCAATAATATCGTGGTCAGATAAAAAGTAAATGCCTTTATCCTCGTTGTGCATAAAGCATGTAGAACATCCTCAGGTATTCGTGCATTCTCCTTTAGGTATATAGGGTGTTACAAAAAGGTACGGCCAAACTTTCAGGAAACATTCCTCACACACAAATAAATAAAAGATGTTATGTGGACATGTGTCCGGAATCGCTTAATTTCCATGTTAGAGCTCATTTTAGTTTCGTCCACCTACGCTCAATGGAGCACGTAATCATGATTTCATACAGGATACTCTAGCTGTGCTACTAGAACATGTGCCTTTACAAGTACGACACAACATGTGGTTCATGCGCGATGGAGCTCCTGCACATTGCAGTCGAAGTGTTCGTACGCCTCTCAACAACAGATTCGGTGACCGATGGATTGGTAGAGGCGGACCAATTCCATGGCCTCCACGCACTCCTGACCTCTACCCTCTTGACTTTCATTTATGGGGGCATTTGAAAGCTCTTGTCTACGCAATCCCGGTACCAAATGTAGAGACTCTTTGTGCTCATATTGTGGACGGCTGTGATACAATACGCCATTCTCCAGGGCTGCATCAGCGCATCAGGGATTCCATGCGACGGAGGGTGGATGCATGTATCCTCGCTAACGGAGGACATTTTGAACATTTCCTGTAACAAAGTGTTTGAAGTCACGGTGGTACGTTCTGTTGCTGTGTGTTTCCATTCCATGATTAATGTGATTTGAAGAGAAGTAATAAAATGAGCTCTAACATGGAAAGTAAACGTTTCCGGACACATGAACACAAACATATTTTCTTTCGTTGTGTGTGAGGAATGCTTCCTGAAAGTTTGGCCGTACCTTTTTGTAACACCCTGTATACGACAATCAGATAGTCGCACATGTGCCCTCTTTGGGATAAAACAAGGAGAACATAATCAGTTACACATGTTTGTATCCTTCTGCCCGCAAAAAGTGGCGAACACAGTCAAGTGTACGAGCATGTATTTTGCTAACGTTGACATTTATTTTGTACTTAAGATTCATTGAAGTAAGTTAAAATTACCACGACACAGTCACCCATATTTAAATTTTCTGCTCGTATTTATTTGCGTGAATTAGATTGTGACAATACAACTGAGTGTACTAAAGCATCCAAAGGCAAAAAACAACCTGCCGAGCGTTTTCGATAACGTCTTTAAACTCTTGTGGAAGGCTGTTGCTTTTGTACGTTACAGAGTCTTTTAAACGACGGTTAAGGATGTGCTCACAACATAAGGATCGTCCCTCTACATTACATTCATTGAATGTAGGCGACTCATATAAATGTGACCTCTGGTTGGTTGGTTTGGGGGAGGGAACTAAGCAGCGAGGCCATCGGTCCCATCGGATTAGACAGGGACGGGGAAGGAAGGCGGCCGTGTCCTTTCAGAGGAACCCTCCCGGCATTTGCTTGAAGCGATTTAGGAAAATCGTGGAAGACCGAAATCAGGATGGTCGGACACGCGTTTGAACCGTCGTCCTCCCGAATGCGAGTCCAGTGTGCTAACCATTGCGCTACCTCGCTCGGTCATTTTATATTAGCAAAAGATGGTGCATGCGACTTCTGCGCCAAGTTATGAATATTTCCCTTACGCATGGGCAAAAATTTTTGGTTGTAGGCTGGAAGTGATAGTTGGCTTGTTCTAGTGAGGACCGAACTCACTACTGTATGTATCTGAAAGTTTTTTTATTTTATTTTGACGTACTTTCTAGGGTCTTTAGATGATCACTGGAGGCTCTTTTACCACTTCCATTCTAGCAGAAATCTAATCTAGACCTAGTTCAGATGAGTTTATGCACAACGTGCAACGTGGAACAAAATAGCTTTGTACGCGGTTACTGGCACTAATTTCAAAACCACTGATTACCCAATGTCAGATTGCATCCTCCACGCACGATTCATTACAAGTCATGGACAGGTGTTTACAAGTGTCGGACATCTGGTGCAGAAAATTCGTTATTCCGGAATCTGTACCTAGATTTGCTATTACCGCATAGACAGACGTATTATAGAGGCTGTTCCAAAGACACTGGAATAATTTATAGTATGTAGCAGGAAAGGATAATAGCGTCGTTACAGTTTAGATATAACTTTCTCGTCGTAAAATTTTAAGCTACAAACCCTAATGGTTTGGAGATGACAAAGTTTCTTATGAGAAAGAGGTAACCAAAAACTGTAATGACGTCCATCTAAATCTACAAAATATGAACCTGCTGCAAAGAGTGTCAACTAATACTTAACGTTAAGTTATGGACTTTACGAAATGTAAAATACGATTAGACCTTTGCCAAAGCGATTGAGTCTCAACAATTAGTTGGAATGCAATGTAGAGCAATCGCATGGACGCAGCTGTAGGTGAAACAAGCAGTCGTCTTTGGAAGCCGAGGTTTATCTGTGGAAGAAATTACTCTTCTAGCGTCTGTATAGCATTACTCATAAGTACCTCCGGGTTTTCAGAAAACTAGAGATATAAAGAAAAAGACGTGTATCGGTGGGTATGGAATCTCTCCAAGTTCCGATTCGTAACACACGCTATGGCATAGTTTCACTTTGGAGAAGGGGTGTCAGAACGTGTAAACAAATTACACGAGTCGGACAAAAATGGGAACACTGTGAGAAACGCGTGCTTGAACATAAATGCAGACCTGTAGGTTTCACTGTTGTATTTAATTGCGAACGGCCCCTGTGGAATGTCCTGCACACGTTGCAAGTGTCAGTCGCTTCAGAAAACAAATGTTCTGTGTAGTTGTGAGTGCATTATGTCGGACGTGGAAAAATTCCTGGTGCTCGCATGGTGAGTGCTTCAGTAATCAGATTAACCAAAGTGTTCGGTGTTTCAAGACGCACCGTATTGTAGATTTATACCGCATACAGGGAAAGCGGAAAAGTCACAACGCGGACGAAAATGTATGTTTAGTGATCGTGAGAGACGGTCATTGAAGAGTATTGTGATACAAAATGAAAGGTCATTGTGATACAAAATAAGAAGACGACAGCTGCATAATTCACTATAGAAATGAATGTTGCTACCGCGAGAAGTCTGTGAGCACCAAAATAACACGAAGAGAGCTCCGCAGGGAATTGGAAGGCGAGATGGAATTCCAAAACCACTTATGAGTGAGGGAGACGACAGTATAGGAAAACTTGGTGCCGAAGCCATAAAAGCTGGACTATGGAGCAATGGAAGAAAGTCATTTGGTAGGTTGAGTCTTGTTTCACAACTTCTGGCCGAGGTTACATCTCATGAGTCAAACATGGCTGGGGATCGGTGATAATTTGGGCCCCGCGGTCACTCGGCAAGACCATACTACTGTCAACAATTATGCGACCATTTTGGCAGATCGGGTCCAACCCGTGGTGCAACGTTTTCCAGTGCAGATGTGTTCCAAGACGACAGGGGCCCTCATTCCACAGCTCGCGTCACCCCGGACTGGTTTTGTGAGAATGAAGTTTCACACTTCCATAGCCCTCTACAGTCACCAGATCTCTGTGTTACTGAGCCTTTCTGGTCTACTGTGGAGAGAAAGGGCGTGACCGCTATCTATCTACATCATCGTTCCACTATTCTGCAGAAAGAATAAGGGGAAAATAAGCTGGGCGCTCGACGTGGGTCGTTCGTGCAGCACTGTTGATCGTAGTGCAGCGGTGGTGTAATGGTTAGCATATGAAGATAGTAACTGTTCTCGAAAGAACAGATATCATTGCAGCTTCTCTAGAACAAATGATAATTAATTGAAACCCTCAGCTGCCGACATGTGTTTATACACTTCGATGGTGACAGCTGGAAATGTGGGCCCCGACAGGGACTCGAACCCGGGTTCTCCTACTTACAAGGAAGATGCTCTATCCATCTCAGCCACCGAGGACACAGATGAACAGGGCGACTGCAGGGACTTAGCCCTTGCACGTTTCCCGTGAGACCCACATTCCCAACTGACCATAATCTACATACGTAATGTTCCTAATAAAGCACGAGATCCCGGTTTCGAGTCCCGGTCGGGGCACACATTTCCAGTTGTCCCCATCTAGGTATATCAACAACACCTGTCGGCAGCTGAGGGCTTCAATTAATTATCATTTGTTAGCATTTCTGCCTAGTAAGTAAGAAGACCTGGGTTCAAGTCCTGGCTGTGGCACAAATTTTAATTCCTGTCTTCTGCTTCCGTCATTATCGCAGGTACAAGGTTCTTTGGAAAATCTACAGGAGCTATGTTTCCCAATTCCGAGAAGATGGGAAGCTGTTCTAAATGCCATTGGGTTTTCCTGCACCCTATCAGACTGGTAATTTGTTGTGTTTCTGATGTTTCCGAATTTTTGTAAATCCCCGTAACTGCAATCTAATGAATTGATTCTAAATGAATGCAGCTGGCTCGTGTTCCCGAGCGGTTCCTGTCAGTGACGTCAATGGACTACACGCTCTTGCTGCCGTTTCTGACGTCACCAACAGTGCCCATACTAACTACCTGCAGTGTGAGTCAAAAACTTAGGCACGTGTCAGTGGCATCTTTCCATTTTCTGTATTGTTTACCCAGTCGTCTTCTGAAATCTCTGAGGTAATTATGAATAACCCAATGAACAACCCAGGAGAATGAGATTCATATAGGTAAGGCATATCAGAGCGTGCGCGAAGAATGGAAATAGGAACGGCCACAGAACTGTTTGTCTAGCATGAGAGCCTAACAGAAATGGAGACAGATCGCAGAAGAACAATGTAGAAAATCAATAGTGAACATCATCTTCCTAAAAGTTGTCAGTATTTGATAGAAGTAGGCACGTTTGCTCCAAACGTTCCTTCGCCTCTTCATTCTACACTGAGGTGATATCGGATAACGATGTGCTCATGTACTGATGGCGGTAGTATCGCATACACAAGGTATAAAAGGGCAGTGCATTGACGGAGGTCTCATTTGTACTCAGGTGATTCATGCGAAAAGGTTTCCGATGTGATTTTTGCCTCACGACTGGAGCTAGATGCATGGGACATTCCATTTCTGAATTCTTAAGGGAATTCAGTATCCCGAAATCCACAGCTACAAGAGTGTGCCGAGAATACCAAATTTCGGGTTTTACCTCTCACCAAGGACAACGCAGTGGCCGACGGCAATCCCATAACGACCGAGAGCATCGGCGTTTCCGTCGAGTTGTCAGTGCTAACAGACAAGCAACACTGCATGAAATAATCGCAGAAATGAATGCGTGGCGTGCGACGAATTTATACGATAGGACAGTGCGACGAAATGTGGTTTTAATTGACTATGGCAGCAGACGACCGACGCGGGTGCCTTTGCTAACAGCACGACACCGCCTGTAGCGAATTCTTCTGGCCTCGTCACCATATCGGTCGAATCCTGGACGACCGGAAAACCGTGGACTAGTCAGATGAGTCCCGATTACAGTTGGTAAGAGCTGATCGTAGGGTTGGACTGTGGCATAAGCCCCAAGAAGCCATGGGCGCAAGTTGTCAGCGAGGCACTGTGCAAGCTGGTGATGGCTCCATAATGGTGTGGAATGGACTACGTTCTCAGATTCAACTGCATCTATCATTAACTGAAAACGTATATGTTCAGCTATTGGAGACCCCCCCCCATGAACCATGGACCTTGCCGTTGGTGGGAAGGCTTGCGTGTCTCAACAATGCAGACAGCCTTACCATAGGTGCAACCACAACGGAGGGGTATCTGTTGAGAGGCCAGACAAACGTGTGGTTCCTGAAGAGGGACAGCAGCCTTTTCAGTAGTTGCAGGGGCAACAGTCTGGATGATTGACTGATCTGGCCCTGTAACACTAACCAAAACGGCATTGCTGTTGTGGTACTGCGAACGGCTGAAAGCAAGGGAAAACTACAGCCATAATTTTTCCAGAGGGCATGCAGCTTTACTGTATGATTAAATGATGATGGCGTCCCCTTGGGTAAAATATTCTGGAGATAAAATAGTCCCCCATTCGGACCTCCGGGTGGGGACTACTCAAGAGGACGTCGTTATTAGGAGAAAGAAAACTGGCGTTCTACGGATCGGAGCGTGGTATGTCAGATCCCTTAATCGAGCAAGTAGGTTAGAAAATTTAAAAAGGGAAATGGATAGGTTAAAGTTAGGTATAGTGGGAATTAGTAAAGTTCGGTGGCAGGAGGAACAAGACTTTTGGTCAGGTGAACACAAAATACAAAATCAAATAGGGGTAATGCAGGAGTAGGTTTAATAATAAATAAAAAAAATAGGAGTGCGGGTAAGCTACTACAAGCAGCATAGTGAACGCATTATTGTGGCCAAAATAGACACGAAGCCCACGCCTACTACAGTAGTACAAGTTTATATGCCAACTAGCTCTGCAGATGATGAAGAAATTGATGAAATGTATGGTGAGATAAAAGAAATTATTCAGGTAATGAAGGGAGATGAAAATTTAATAGTCATGGGTGACTGGAATTCGACAGTAGGAAAAGGAAGAGAAGGAAAAGTAGTAGGTGAATATGGATTGGGGCTAAGAAATGAAAGAGGAAGCCGCCTGGTAGAATTTTGCACAGAGCATAACTTAATCACAGCTAACACTTGGTTCAAGAACGTGGAAGAACGCTGGAGATGCTAGAAGTGTTTCAGATAGATCATATAATGGTAAGACAGCGATTTAGGAACCAGGTTTTAAATTGTAAGACATTTCCAGGGGCAGATGTGGACTCTGGCTGCAATCTATTGGTTATGAACTGTAGATTAAAAATGAAGAAACTGCAAAAAGATGGGAATTTAAGGAGATGGGACCTGGATAAAATGACTAAACTAAAGGTTATAGAGAGTTTCAGGGAGAGCATAAGGGAACAATTGACAGGAATGGGGGAAAGAAATACAGTAGAAGAAGAATGGGTAGCTTTGAGGAATGAAATAGTGAAGGCAGCAGAGGATCAAGTAGGTAAAATGACGAGGGGTAGTAGAAATCCTTGGGTAACAGAAGAGATACTGAATTTAATTGATGGAAGGAGAAAATACAAAAATGCAGTAAGTGAAGCAGGCAACAAGGAATACAAACGTCTCAAAAATGAGATCGACAGGAAGTGCAAAATGGCTAAGCAGGGATGGCTAGAGGACAAATGTAAGGATGTAGAGGCTTATCTCACGAGGGGTAAGATAGATACTGCCTACAGGAAAATTAGAGAGACCTTTGGAGAAAAGAGAACCACTTGCATGAATATCAAGAGCTCAGATGGAAACCCAGTTCTAAGCAAAGAAGGGAAAGCAGAAAGGTGGAAGGAGTATATAGAGGGTCTATACAGGGGCGATGTTCTTGAGGACAATATTATGGAAATGGAAGAGGAGGTAGACGAAATGGGAGATATGATACTGCGTGAAGAGTTTGGCAGAGCAATGAAAGACGTAAGTCGAAACAAGGCCCCGTGAGTAGACAACATTCCATTAGAACTACTGACAGCCTTCGGAGAGCCAGTCCTGACAAAACTTTACCATCTGGTGAGCAAGATGTATGTGACAGGCGAAATTCCCTCAGACTTCAAGAAGAATATAATAATTTCAATCCCAAAGAAAGCAGGTGTTGACAGATGTGAAAATTACCGAACTATCGGTTTAATAAGTCACAGCAGCAAAATACTAACGCGAATTCTTTACAGACGAATGGAAAAACTGGTCGAAGTTGACCTCGGGGAAGAAATGTTGGAACACGTGAGGCCATACTGACCCTACGACTTATCTTAGAAGAAAGATTAAGGAAAGGCAAACCTACGTTTCTAGCATTTGTAAACTTAGAGAAAGCTTTTGACAATGCTGACTGGAATACTCTTTCAAATTCTGAAGGTGGCAGAGGTAAAATACAGGGAGCGAATGGCTATTTACAATTTGTACAGAAACCAGATGGCAGTTATAAGAGTCGAGGGACATGAAAGGGAAGCAGTGGTTGGGACGGGAGTGAGACAGGGTTGTAGCCTCTCCCTGATGCTATTCAATCTGTATATTCAGCAAGCAGTAAAGGAAACAAAAGAAAAGTTCGGAGTAGATATTAAAATCCATGGAGAAGAAATAAAAAGTTTGAGGTTCGCCGATGACATTCTAAATCTGTCAGAGACAGTAAAGGACTTGGAAGAGCAGTTGAACGGGATGGATAGTGTCTTGAAAGGGCCGGCCGCGGTGGCCGTGCGGTTCTGGCGCTGCAGTCCGGAACCGCGGGACTGCTACGGTCGCAGGTTCGAATCCTGCCTCGGGCGTGGGTGTGTGTGATGTCCTTAGGTTAGGTAGGTTTAAGTAGTTCTAAGTTCTAGGGGACTTATGACGTAAGATGTTGAGTCCCATAGTGCTCAGAGCCATTTGAACCATTTTTTGTCTTGAAAAGAGGATATAAGATGAACATCAGCAAAAGCAAAACCAGGATAATTGAATGTAGTCGAATTAAGACGGGTGATGCTGAGGGAATCAGATTAGGAAATAAGACATTTAAAGTAGTAAAGGAGTTTTGCTATTTGGGGAGCAAAGTAACTGCTGATGGTCGAACTAGAGAGGATATAAAATGTAGACTGTCAATGGCAAGGAAAACGTTTCTGAAGAAGAGAAATTTGTTAACATCGAGTGTTGATTTAAGTGTCAGGAAGTCGTTTCTGAAAGTATTTGTATGGAGTGTAGCCATGTATGGAAGTGAAACATGGACGATTAATAGTTTGGACAAGAAGAGAATAGAAGCTTTCGAAATGTGGTGCTACAGAAGAATGCTGAAGATTAGATGGGTAGATCACATAACTAATGAGGAGGTATTGAAAAGAATTGGGGAGGAGTTTGTGGCACAACTTGACTAAAAGAAGGGATCGGTTGGTTGGACATGTTCTGAGGCATCAAGGGATCATCAATTTAGTACTGGAGGGCAGTGTAGAGGGTAAAAATCGTAGAGGGAGACCAAGAGATGAATACACTAAGCAGATTCAGAAGGATGTAGGCTGCAGTAGTATTGGGAGATGAAGAAGCTTGCACAGGATAGATTAGCATGGAGGACTGCATCAAACCAGTCTCAGGACTGAAGACCACAACAACAGCAACAACTTGGAGACCACTAGTAGCCAGTCATTCACGGATGTCATTTTCCCAAACAACGATGGAATCTTTAGGGATGACAAAGCGCCATGTCACTGGTATGAAGAATCTGGACTATTCGAGTGAATGATTTGGTTACCCAGATCCCACCGAACATTTATGGGACATAATTGAGAAGTCAGTTCGTGCATAAAAACCTACACCGGTAATACTTTCGCAGGTACGGAGAGCTATAGAGATAGTAGCATGGCTCAATATTTTTGTAGGCGACTTCCAAAGGCTTTTGAGTCCATGTCACGTCGAGTTGGTGCGCTAAACTGGGATAACGAGATCCGACACGATATTAGGACTTTCGTCACCTGAGTGTATGAGAGACGTCTCCGTTTCTGCAGCTATGTTATGTGCTTCAATTTTCTTAGATACTGTCTGCAAATCATGGTCTAGCCGTTAACATCAGTGAAAATACAGTCTAGATCGCGACGGTTATTTTATTAACTTGACCAGTTTCGCCCCATTCTTTGGCCATGTTCAGATAGCACTATGAAAGATAGAGAACTTCTAATTACCTAAAGAAGCCAGTGACTTAAAATGAAGTAATTTATGCATATTAAAATCGAAGGGCCCCTATCCACCAGCTGAAGTTGACGTTGCGGAGAACAGTCAGTTGACCCCAGTCGCTGAAACTGCCACTGTTGGGATTGCATTATACAGGGTGATTTTTTCTACCGTGTACAAATTATAGGGATTGATCGATGAGAGGATACGGAACAAAAAAGGTCTAATAAACTTGATGTCCGAAAATGCATTGTTTCCATGTTAGAGACCATTTATTCAGCCATACTGTATTAGAGATACTTCGGTCTAATACGGGCTGTACCACGCAGTCACAGTTACGATATGCACGGTTTCCTTCTGGAGGTTGTACTGTTCGTCAAGCGTCATACCCCAGCGCCCTCTCCTGCCATAGTAATTCGCAATATTGTGTCCGACTCACTTCTCTAGGTAACTCAGCTTGTAGTGGATGTGATACAGCGTTGTACACAATAATTACGTTTTCGAATCGAGAGCTTGTCGACATGGTGTTTCCTTACCGAAAGGCAAATGGCAACGGGCGGCCGGCAGCAAGGTTATATCAGAAGACATGCCCCGTCGACAATAACCACAGCATTCAATCTTTGCAATAGTGTTTCGCCGTTTGTCTGGGACAGGGTCGTTTCAGGAAGCAGGAAATCATGAAAGACGTACACGAAATGTTCGTACACCAAACTTTGAGGAAAATGTGAATCACACTGTGGAAGGCGACTGCCGTGGCAGTACCAGGCAGTTGGCCCACCAGTACAGTGTAAGCCAGACGACCGTGTGGAACATTCCCCATGACAACTGTTACTACCCTTATCTCTTATAGCGTGGGCAGGGATTATTAGCAACACTTTCCACATCGGGAGTAGTTTTGCCTGTGTTTTTTTTTTTTTTTTTTTTTTTCAGCAGGCAACCACGATTCCGGGATTTGTCTTCCATCCTATTCACAGAAAAGCCCACCTTTACGCGGAGTGGTATCTTCAACTTTCATATCAACCATCTATGGGATAGTATGCAGGACTCCCATGGTATGGTGACAGCGAATCATCAGCATCGGTGCAGCCGGAATGTGAGGACCGGGATAATTGGCGACCGCGTTTTGGGACCAGTCCTCCTCCCACGTCGCCTAACGGGTCAGAAATATCGGCGTTTCTTGCGGGTGGCTTTGCCTCCCCTGCTGGAAGAAGTGCCGCTAACGTCCAGACGCATCCCAATCGTGTCTTCCTTGATGGACGGATCGGACGGGGAAGACGGAGTCCAGTTGCATGGCCTGCTCGTTGACCGGATCTCTACCCGTGCGATTTCTTGTCAGGGGACCATCTCAAAAGTATCTTGTACGGAGAGCTCAACCCATATCTGCCTTTGACACTATTCGGATGCAACCTGGACGATGTGAACGTGTGAGACAGAACATGCTACGGTGCGTACACGCATGAGTTCACGCACAAGGAACCATTTCCAACAAATACTGCAACTGCGACTGCGTGGTACTACGCCGCAGTCTCTGTAACAATGAATGATTCAATAAATGGTCTCTAGCATGGAAACAATGCATTTCCGGACATAAGTTTTTTAGATCTTTTTTGTTCCGTATCCTTTCATCGATCAATCTCTATAGTTTGTACACGGTGGTAAAAATTACTCTGTATAAATCTGTTGCGGGCGTGTTTCTACTGTATGACGTCAACGTCAGCTATCCATCTGGTAGAAATAATTCATTTAACTAGACGAATATATTCATAGGATCGGCTATTTAATCAGTAGGGTATGTGTATAGAATAAACAAATCGCCAGATTTTATAGGCTGACGTAATTTCTCGACAAATACGGGCTATAGGTTTCAAAGTATATAGGTTTTTTTAGCAAAATGTACTGTATTAAACAGTAAGACCAATATTCCAGTTTTATTATATGAGAAGACGCAATTTTTTAATCATATTCCACCACAAATAACAGTTTATTGGCTTCCAAGTACTATTGTTCTCTTGTAAAACAGGTCTGTATTAAGAGTATGACTAGCTTTTTGCTGGCAACTCATAGTAAAGATTGTACTGTGGCCACTTCAAGAAACCAATCTGCTTATCTTTGACAGTTGCGATCGACCTCAGTCGTTATGGATACACACATTTGATACTTGTTGACCATCTTACTACGACGTTCCATGTCAATGGCGTCCGTAGATAGGAAGTTCAGGCCAGAAGAATGCTCCAATGTTCTACTAAATTTCGTGTTATTCAGAACACAGTGTAATTAGTGCATAATTAACATGGATGATAATTGTTGATTCTATATGCACCATCGCGATCTAGACAGTTTTTTCACTAACTTTATACAGTTTACAAGATCGCTGTTTTCCAAAAATGTTACTAATTGTTAACGTTGCTGCATCTGGATTTAGAAAATAATGTAAACCAGTTCTAAAACTGCTATCTACATATCAATCAACTCCCCACATACTGATCCTGAAAAGTTCATGAGGATAAAATAATGGTAATAATAGAGATAAAAATTAATAGACATAGACAGTGATGATATGAAGGATCATCTACCAGTGCTCCACCCATAAATAGAATACAGCGAAATATTAACATATGGTGTAATAAAAAGCATTCTTTTCCGGTTGATTACGATAATTTTGATGTATGTCGACAGGCTTATTGTGTATGTGATTTATTTTTGAATAATGTGTGTGTGTGTGTGTGTGTGTGTGTGTGTGTGTGTGTGTGTGTGGCGTATTGCAAACGCGTGTGGCGTAATACGGTAATATTTTTACACAGGGTAAAGTACGGAGTCTACGAGGTGGATTTCAGCAGTCCAAACAGAACGAGAACGCCCAAGGACTCGGCTGCCTTTATAGCAGAAGTCTACGGAACCAGACAGCTTCCAGAGCAGTACTTTTGGTAGAAAGTTTCCATGTGCTGGTATAAGCCTCAAATAAGTTGTAAGCGAAATTTGACTGAGGTATTTTTTTAGAATAAAAGCTGCAAAAATGAACCAGTTTACAAGAAATACAAAGATTTTATTTCTACCCTTTCATTATAACTCTTCGATCACTGTCCCGTAGATGTGTATACTGACATAACTGATACTCGAGAATGTACTGCCCACAAAACAAAACAGTTCGCTTTTCTTGATACGCTCAGGTACCTTCGGTTGCGTACAGTGCTCATCAGTTGTAACACAACACACATTGGCTACAGCGGCAGCACCACATGTAACAGTTTTACCACTGTATATGTTCCCTTCTCATTTTAACGATTTCACTTACACATCTTTTTAATTTCCTGTGATTGCTTAGAATTACCGTATATGGTTTTACACAGCATGTACATTTTATCCCTTTTATCTGTCTGAAAGGCTGCGTAGAGCGTCGAATGGTTAGGGCGATTAAGTTTGTTAAAAAAATGGCTCTGAGCACTATGGGACTTAACTGCTGAGGTCATCATTCCCCTAGAACTTAGAACTACTTAAACCTAACTAACCTAAGGACAACACACACATCCATGCCCGAGGCAGGATTCGAACCTGCGACCGTAGCGGTCACGTGGTTCCAGACTGAAGCGCCTAGAACCGCTCGGCCACTCCGGCCTGCTAAGTTTGTTAAAGATAGAAGTTTTATAATTATGAAGTTAGTTAAAATGTGAAGGAACATTGGGAACCAGAAGACGTATGTGTGTTACATTCTGTTGTGCCGCACAGCAGTAGGGTGAATGGGTCGCGGAACGCCGAGTTCAGCAACACGAAGGGAACACTGTGTTACCAACCAACAAAAGACGTGACAAGAAGCAGTTCGTCACACGCCAGGGTGTCAACATCGAGGGTGGTAATCGGATCAGTGACGCCAGCCGATGAACACCAGAATGTTACACCGATCTACTGGAGAGGAAGAACTGTTTAACACGAGTGCCAGAAAGCCATATTTAAGGTTCGGCAGCCAGCTCGCCGTCGTCGACCGTCATGAGGCGCTGGAGTCACGCAGAGCTTGTGTCACTCAGTGCTGCTGCCAGTCCAGAGTGCTCAGTCATCGTAACAGTCACTGTCGTAATGCGGGTCAACGCCTACGAGGCGCCAGAATGATGCTGCCACTGTAGTCATCAATGTCACTATCTACATCTACATCTGCATCCATACTCCGCAAGCCACCTGACGGTGTGTGGCGGAGGGTACCGTGAGTACCTCTATCGGTTCTCCCTTCTATTCCCGTCTCGTATTGTTCGTGGAAAGAAAGATTGTCGGCATGCCTCTGTGTAGGCTCTAATCTCTCTGGTTTTATCCTCATGGTCTCTTCGCGATATATACGTAGGAGGGAGTAATATACTGCTTGACTCCTCGGTGAAGGTATGTTCTCGAAACTTCAACAAAAGCCCGTACCGAGCTACTGAGCGTCTCTCCTGCAGAGTCTTCCACTGGAGTTTATCTATCATCTCCGTAACGCTTTCGCGATTACTAAATGATCCTGTAACGAAGCGCGCTGCTCTCCGTTGGATCTTCTCTATCTCCTCTATCAAACCTATCTGCTACGGATCCCACACTGCTGAGCAGTATTCAAGCAGTGGGCGAACAAGCGTACCGTAGCCTACTTCCTTTGTTTTCGGATTGCATTTCCTTAGGATTCTTCCAATGAATCTGTCTGGCATCTTCTTTACCGACAATCAACTTTATATGATCATTCCATTTTAAACCACTCCTAATGCGTACTCCCAGATAATTTACGGAATTAACTGCTTCCAGTTGCTGACCTGCTATATTGTAGCTAAATGATAAGGGATCTTTCTTTCTATGTATTCGCAGCACATTACACTTGTCTACATTGAGATTCAATTGCCATTCCCTGCACCATGCGTCAATTCGCTGCAGATCCTCCTGCATTTCAGTACAATTTTCCATTGTTATTACCTCTCGATATACCACAGCATCGTCCGCAAAAAGCCTCAGTGAGCTTCCGATGTCATCCACAAGGTCATTTATGTATATTGTGAATAGCAACGGTCCTACGACACTCCCCTGCGGCACACCTGAAATCACTCTTACTTCGGAAGGCTTCTCTCTATTGAGAATGACATGCTGCGTTCTGTTATCTACGAATTCAATCCAGTCACACAATTGGTCTGATAGTCCATATGCTCTTACTTTTTTCATTAAACGACTGTGGGGAGCTGTATCGAACGCTTTGCGGAAGTCAAGAAACACAGCATCTACCTGGGAACCCGTGTCTATGGCTCTCTGAGTCTTGTGGACGAATAGCGCGAGCTGGGTTTCACACGACCGTCTTTTTCGAAACCCATGCTGATTCCTACAGAGTAGATGCTGCCACCACCTGTAATGGGAGTCATCACCTCGGGTGCATTGTGGTAACGCATTGTCGCCATCGTCCTGGGACGCTGCCTCCACAAACCTGTGGCCTGGGCCAGAGTGGGGAGCCCTGGCCCAACGATCCAATGATGCCAGACAGCCACCACCGGCATGGTCAGTACCTGTCTGTCCCACTGCCACTGCTCTGCTACCCCCCCCGCCCCCCCCCCCCCCCCCCCGCCGCCACCACCAGCAGCAGTGATCACAACACAGTCCTGTGGCATGTGGTTCCAGCTGCCACAGTATGGCCAGCAGGGCCATAGCGCTGCTGCTGAGGCAGCAGGTTCCAGTTATGCCAGCGCAGCTACAGTCGCAGCAGTGGGTGTATGTGTGAGCGTCCACCAGCCACATTCGTCACCCCTGAGAGCATTACGAGAGGAAGCAAAACTCGCCTAGAGGGCAAACAACCAATGTATTGCAGTTGATCAATAAACGTTCATATTCTGTCTTCAGTAGCCATCCGTGGACTCACCCCCACCATCCTTTTCCTCACACCCAACAGAGAACGAACATCGAATCCAGCGACAGGCAGTAGAGTCCCATGCCTGTTTACAGTAGAGATGGGTCTTCCTCAATTAAACAAAAAAGAGTGGGACTGTACAGTTACATGACAGTTGCAGTGTCTGAGGCACTGGATTTCAATGGAGGTTATTAGGGTTCATGTCTCCCCAACGCCATATTTTTTTACATGCGTTGTTTGTTGAAGTAGAGGCGCAGTGTATGTTCTGGGAGAAGTGCTGCTGAGATCAGCATCAGCATTTCTGGAATTGCTGACATCAGCATCAGCTCTCTTCCCAGAACTGCCAACGCCAGCCTCCAGAGCCTGAGCAATGGCATTATTCCCAGAATTACCTCCTCTCCCCCCCCTCCCCCTGTAGAAGACAGCATTATGATTTTTGTGAAAATGTGGGGCAGCCAATAGTGTGCAAGCTCGCCCCCCACCATCCAAGTAATTTTAATTTTTATAGTTCAGTTGCATGAGCGCTGTCATTTACCATTTACCATCTATACTGCTGACAATACAAAGCGCCACCAACAGCAACAGCAGCAATCAGCTAGCAAGAAGAAGCCTATCAGTAAGTATCTGTCAGTTATTTTTGCTATAAAGATATGGTTATTTTGCATGTGCACGTCACAGTATTCCAATGTTATACTGCTTCCATGCACATGCATTTTCCAGGTGTTCCATAATGAATTCATAACGTTTATATTCAGGTTTCTGTTGCTATTTTTACATATGAGGAATGCATTAGATCCTCCCTTAATCACAGCAGCAACAGTCACTGTACCCAAGAGGTCTTGAGCTGGTGTCATCCAACTATGTTGCAGCGCAGTTGCAGACATTACTCAAGCTGCGGGCAAGCTACACAAGATTACTGCTTTTTTTCAATAGTTACAACGTGACTACAAGTGGATCTAAGTAGGTGAATGTGGGTCTGTCACTCGACTGTGACTTTGATGTGGTGACTGAGGTAGAGAATATTCAGATCCTTGCTATTACAGTTCACTATTTGTAGTTGAAATGGGCCTATCTGCACAGTATGATAGTGTTCATATAGAGAGAAATGACACCAGAATTCTAACCACCCATGCGCCTATTAACACTGAGAGGTGGGACGTCACTCACTCACTTTAACAATGTTGTCAGTCAGATAAATATTCATATTTAGTTCATCATCTCTGTGTTCCCCAGTACTACGTTTCGTATGTGTGGTTTATTATCGACTAGCGGCATCGGAACTGTATGGAACTTTTCCTGGGAGTCAAGTACATTGTTTACAATGAACAACTGCCATTTTAATGTAACCCTCGTGTCCACACATTGACGATGCAACACACAAATACATTCGCGATTGAATACTACAGAATCAATACGGACTTCTCTCCAAGCGACTAACACAGCTATAGTCACCGTATGGAACTTCTCCTGGGAGTCTAATAGCTTGTTTCCGAAGCACCACTGCCAGTTTACTGCAACACCCGCACCCTCACATTGACGATGAAACACACAAACTGCGTCGTGATTCAATACTACAGGCCCCATGCCGACATCTCTTGAAGCAAAAAATGAGACTACGGTCACCGTATGGAAATTCACCTGGGAGTCAAATAGCTCTTTACCGATCCACCACTGCCAGTTTACTCTACCAACCACACAATCATATGATGATGAAAAATAAATTTCATCACGATTCAATACTAAAGGCTCCATTCCGTCTTCTCTCCAAGCAACTAACGCAGCTAAGGTCAAAGTAACAAACTTCTCCTGGGAGTCAAGTAGCTTGTTTCCAATGCACCAATGCCAGTTTGCTGTGCCCCTCTCTCCCTCACATTGACGAAACAACCAAAAAACTGCGCCGTGATTGTATACTACAGACTCAATGATGACTTCACTCCAAGCGAATAACGCGGCTTCGGTCACCGTATGGAACTTCACCTGGGAGTCAACTAGCCTGTTCCCCATGCAAACTGCCAATTTACTGTAAACCTCGCACCCTCACATTGATGATGCAACACACAAACTTTGTCCCCATTGAATACTACAGGCTCCATGTAACTTGTCTCCAAGCGAATAAGGCAGCTACGGGAATATTCTTAGGAGCCATGTAGCTTGTTTCCGATGCACCACTGCCAGTTTACTACAATAATTGCACCATCACATTGACAATGCAACACACAAATTGAGTAATGATTCAATACTACAGTCTCCATGCTGACTTCTCTCAAAGCAAAAAGTTAGGCTATGGTCACCGTATGGAACTTCATCTGAGAGTCAAATAGCTCGTTTTCGATGCACCACTGCCAATGTAGTCTACCAATCGCACCCTCACATGACGCTGCAACTCACAAATTGCTGGTGTGGTCGAGCGGTTCTAGGCGCTTCAGCATGGAACCGCGCGACCGCTACGGTCACAGGCTCGAATCCTGCCTCGGGCATGGATGTGTGTCATGTCCTTAGGTTAGTTAGGTTTAAGTAGTTCTAAGTTCTAGGCGACTGATGACTTAGAGGTTAAGTTCCATAGTGCTCAGAGCCATCGGAACCATCCAAATTGCATCGCGATTGAACATCACAGCCTCCACGCCGAATTCTCTCAGAGAGACTAACGTGCCTGAGGCCCCGTATGGAAAATCTATAGGGAGTGCAGTTTCATGTTACCAATGAAGATAAATCCGTTTACGATAATCCTCGCACCCACACATTGATGATGCAACACAGAAATTGCGTTGCGATTAAACAGTTCAGGCTCCACGCAGAACTCTCTACCAGAGACTAACGTACCTGTGACCCCTGTATGGAAAATCCCCTGGGATTGAAGCTTCATGTTTCCGTTCAAGATAAATTCGCTTATATGTAATCCTCACAACCTCACATTGATGATGTAACACAGAAATTGCGTTGCCATAGAACACTACAGGCTATACGCAGAATTCTCTGGTAGACCCAAAAGTGCCTGCGGCCCCCGTATGGAAATTCTCCTGGGAGTGCAGTTTCATGTTTCTGATGAAGATATATCCATTTACTTTTATCCTCACATCCTCACATTGATGATGCAACACAGAAATGGTGTCGCGAGTGAACACTACAGGCTGCAGGCCGAATTCTCTCCGAGATACTAATGCGCCTGCAGCTCCCCTATGGAAATTCTCCTATTAATGCAGTTTCAAGTTTTCGATGAAAATAAGTCCGTTTGCTCTAACGCTCGTGCACTCACATTTACGATGCAACACAGAAATTGCGTCGCGAGTGAACACTACAGGCACCACGCCGAATTCTCTACGAGAGAGTATCGTGGAACGTACCCAAATCGAAAATATTGTAGGAGTGGCCTCTCATGCTTCCGATGAAGATAAATCCGTTTACTTTAATCCTCACACCGTCACATTGATGACACAACACAGAAATTGCGTCGCGATTAAACTCTACAGGCTCCACGCCGAACTCTCTTCGAGAGACTAACATGCCTGCTCTCCCCTACGGAAAATCTACTGGGAGTATAGTTTCAGGTATTCGATGCAGATAAATCCGTTTACTTTAATCCTCACACCCTGACATTGTCGTTGCAACATAGAAATTGCGTCGGGATTGAACACTACAGGCTCCATGCCTAATTCTCTCCGAGAGACAAACGTGCCTGCTGCTGCCCTACGGAAAAACTCTTGTGAGTGCAGTTTTATGTTTCTGATGAACATAAATCCGTTACTTTAATCCTCACACCCTCACATCGATAATGCAACACTGAAATTTCATCACGATTGAACACTACAGGTTCCACGCCCAATTCTCTCTGAGAGACTAACGTGCCTGGGGCACCTCTACGGAATATCTCCTGGGCGTGCAGTTTCATGTTTCCGATGCAGATAAATCCGTTTACTTTAATGTTCACACCCCCATATTGATGATGCAAAGCAGAAATTGCATCGCGATTCAACAGTACAGGCTCCACATCCAATTCTCTCTGAGAGACTAAGGTGCTTGCGGTTCCCCTATGGAGAATCTCCTGGGAGTGCAGATTCATGTTTCCTATAAAAATCCGATTACTTTAATCCTCACACCCTCACTTTGTCTTTGCAACACAGATATTTCGTCACGATTGAACACTACAGGCTCCACGCCGAATTCTGTCCGAGAGACTAACGTGTCTGCTTCCTCCTACGGAAAATCTCCTGGGAGTGCAGTTTCATGTGTCCGATGCAGATAAGTTCGTTTAGTTTAAACCTCACACCCTCACATTGATGATGCAACACAGTTATTGCGTCGCGATTGAACACTACCGCCGCCACGCCGAACTCTCTCCGTGCGACTAACGTGGCTGCAGCCCATGTATGGAAATTATCTTGGGAGTGCAGTTTCATGTTTCCGAAGCAGTTAAATCCGGTTACTTTAATCCTCACACCCTCACATTGATGATACAACACAAAAAGTGCATCACGATTCAACACCACAGGCATCCACGCCGAATTCTTTCCGAGAGACTAACATGCCTGCGGCTTCTCTATGGAAAAATCTCCTGGGAGAGCAGTTTCATGTTTCCGATGCAAATTAATCCGTTTGCTTTAATACTCACATTGTCACATTGATGATGCAACACAAAAAGTGCGTCATGATTCAACACCACAGGCTCCACGCAGAATTCTTTCCGATAGACAAAAATGACTTCAGCCCCAGTATAGAAAAACCACTGGGAGTGCTGTTTCATATTTCCGATGATGATAAATCCGATTACTTTAATCCTCACACCCTCATATTAATGATGCAACACAGAAATTAGTTGGCGATAGAACACTGGAGACTCCACACTGAATTCTCCTCGAGAGACTAACGTGCTAGCAGCTCCCCTACGGAAAATCTCCTGGGAGTGCAGTTTCATGTTTCAGATGCAGATTAAGCAGTTTACTTTAATCTTCACACCCTCACAATGATGATGCAACACAGAAATTGCGTCGCGATTGAACACTATAGGCTCCACGCCTAATTCTCTCCGAGAGATTAACGTGCCTGGGGCTCCCCTACGGGATAACACCGGGAAGTGCAGTTTCATGTTTCCAATGCAGAAAAATCCGTTTACATTAATCCTCACACCCTCACATTTACGTTGCAACAAAGAAATTGCGTCGCGATTGCACACTACAGGATCCACGCCTAGTTCTCTCCGAGAGACTAACGTGCCAGCGACTCCCTTACGGAAAATCTTCTGGCAGTGCAGTTTCTTCTCTCCGATGCAGATAAATCAGTTTACTTTAACACTCACACCCTCACATTAAATTTGCAACACAGAAATTGCGTCGCGATTGAACAGTACAGGTTCAATACCGAATTCTACCCGGGACATCAACGTTACTGCTCCCCTATGGAAATTATCCTGGGAGTGTAGATTCATGTTTCCCATGCAGATCAATTCGTCTACCTTAATCCTCATACCCTCACATTGACGATGCAACACAGAAACAGCTCCGCGATTAAACACTACATGCTTCACGCCGAATTCACTCTGAGAGACTAACATGCCAGCGGCTCTACTACGGAATAATTCCAGGGAGTGCAGTTTCGTGTTTCCGATACAAATAAATCCGTTTAATTTAATCCTCACACCCTCACATTGGTGATGCAACACAGAAATCAAGTGGCGATTGAAAACAACAGGCTCCACGCCGAATTCTCTCTGAGAGACTAACGTGCCAGCTGTTCCCCTACGGAAAATCTCCTAGGAGTGCAGTTTCAGGTTTCCGATACAGATAAATCCGTTTACTTTAATCCTCCACCCTCACATTGGAGATGCAAAACAGAAATTAAGTGGCGATTGAAAACAACAGGTTCCACCCCGAATTCTCTCTGAGAGACTAACGTGCCAGCGGCTCCCCTACGGAAAATCTCCTAGGAGTGCAGTTTCATGTTTCCGATGCAGATAAATCCGTTTACTTTAAACCTCACACCCTCACATTGATGATGCAACCTGGAATTAAGTGGCAATTGAAAACAACAGGCTCCACGCCGAATTCTCTCTGAGAGACTAACGTGCCACAGGCTCCCCTACGGAAAATCTCCTGGGAGTGCAGTTTCATGTTTCCGATACAGATAAATCCGTTTATTTTAATCCTCCACCCTCACATTGGCGATGCAACACAGAAATTAAGTGGCGATTGAAAACAACAGCCTCCGCGCCGAATTCTCTCTGAGAGACTAACGTGCCAGCGGCTCCCCTAGGTAAAATCTCCTAGGAGAGCAGTTTCATGTTTCCGATACAGATAAATCCGTTTACTTTAATCCACACACCCTCACATTGATGATGCAACAAAGAAATTAAGTGGCGATTGAAAACAAGAGCCTCCACGCCGGATTCTCTCTGAGAGACTAACGTGCCAGCGGCTCCCCTACAGAAAATCTCCTAGGAGTGCAGTTTCATGTTTCCGATACAGATAAATCCGTTTACTTTAATCCTCAC
Source organism: Schistocerca serialis cubense (assembly GCF_023864345.2). NCBI lineage: Eukaryota > Metazoa > Arthropoda > Insecta > Orthoptera > Acrididae > Schistocerca > Schistocerca serialis. The sequence continues at coordinate 598,480,324 of NC_064644.1, read as the reverse complement.
ACCCTCACATTGATGATGCAACACGGAAATTAAGTGGCGATTGAAATCAACAGGCTCCACGCCGAATTCTCTCTGAGAGACTAACGTGCCAGCGGCTCCCCTACGGAAAATCTCCTAGGAGTGCAGTTTCATGTTTCCGATACAGATAAATCCGTTTACTGTAATCCCCACACCCTCACATTGATGATGCAACACAGAAATTAAGTGGCGATTGAAAACAACAGGCTCTACGCCGAATTCTCTCTGAGAGACTAATTTGCCAGCGGCTCCCCTTCGGAAAATCTCCTACGAGTGCAGTTTCATTTTTCCGATACAGATAAATCCGTTTACTTTAATCCTCACACCCTCACATTGTCCCTGCAACATGGAAATTGCTTTGCGATTCATCACTTAATGCTCAACGCCGAATTCTCTCCGAGGGACTAAGGTGCTTGTGGCTCCCCTACGGACAATCTCCTTGGAATGCAGGTTCATGCTTCAAGTGCAGATAAATCCGTTTCCTTTAATACTCACACCCACACATTGATGGTACAACCCAGTAAGTGCATCACAATTGAAGGCTACAGTCTCCACGCCGTTTCTCTCCGTGAGACCAACGTGCTGCGGTTGCCCTACGGAAGATCTCCTGGGAGTGTAGCTTCTTGTTTCAGATGCAGGTCAATCCGTTTACTTAAATCCTCACAGCCTCACATTGATGATGCAACACAGAAATTGCCTTGCGATTGAACACTAGAGACTCCACGACGAATTCTCCTCGAGGGGCTAACGTGCCAGCAGCTCCCCTACGGAAAAATCTCCTGGGAGTGCAGTTTCATGTTTCCGATGCAGATTAATCTGTTTACTTTAATCCTCACACCCTCACATTCACCTTGTAACACAGAAATAGCGTCGCGTTTGACACTACAGGCTCCACGCTGAATTCACTCCGAGAGACTAACGTGCCAGCGGCTCCCCTACGGAAAATCTCCTAGGAGTGCAGTATCACGTTTCCGATACAGATAAAAACGTTTACTTTAATCCTCACACCCTCACATTGCTGATGCAACACAGAAATTGCCATGCGATTGAACACAACAGGCTCCACGCCGAATTCTCTCCAAGGGATTAACGTGCCTGCAGTTCCCCTACAGAAAATCTCTTGGGAGTGCAGTTTCATGTTTCCGATGCAGATACGTCCGTTTACTTTAATCCTTGCACCCTCACATTGGTGATGCAACACAGAAATTGCGTCGCGATTGAACACTACATGCTCCACGCCGAATTCTCTCTGAGAGACTTACGCGCCACCGGCTCCACTAATGAAAATCTTCTGGGCAGTTTCATGTTTCCGATGCATTTAAATCAATTTACTTTAATCCTCACACCCTCCGATTTATGATGCAACACAGAAATTGCGTCGTGATTGAACACTACAGGCTCCACGACGAATTCTCTCCGAGAGACTAACGTGAAAGCAGCTCCCCTATAGAAAATCTCCTGCGCCAGCAGTTTCATGTTTCCGATACAGATAAATTCGTTTACTTTAATCCTCATACACTCAAGTTGATGATCCATAACTGAAATTGGGTTGTGATTGTACACTACATGCTCCACGTCGAATTCTTTCCGAGAGAAATGTCCTGGGAGTGTTGTTTCATGTTTCCAATGCAGCAAAATCGGTTTACTTTAATCCTTACACGATCACATTGATGATGCCACACTGAAATTGCGTCGCGATTGAACACTACAGGCTCCACGCCGAATTCTCTCTGAGAGACTAACGTGCCAGCGGCTCCCCTACGGAAAATCTCCTGGGAGAGCAGTTTCATGTTTCCGGTTGTGGGGCGGCGGGTGGAATAATTGTTAACGTTCCTATTATTTATTTAATGCTGTTGTTAGCCATCTAAACTACAAAATACAAACTACAAACTACAATATTGGCAACCAGAAAGTGATTAGGAAAACGTGAAGCCTGTAATTAGAATTCCTAGTGCCCACTTCATTTGAGAAATATATTTATAGCTACAGCTTATTGCCCTGAGGAATTAGGAGATTGTCTAGGATTCATAATCAAATACCAATCTCTCTAAAATGTTCACTATATTCTGAAAGTCACAGACCAAAAAGAATCCACACAATCCAACTACCAGAGGAGTTCAGAATGTAATGCGTTGATGCAACTATAACTGTTCAAATCAAATGTTTAAGTCAATGCTCACAATAATTTGATGATAATGTTCATCAAACGCCACGCTAATATTGGTAGAATGTCTGTCTTGTGGCGACACGTGAAAATACGACATACGCAAACCTAAGATAGATCATTTACGTCATCCCAAAATTAACACTTCACTCGAAAACGATTTCATGGTAACTTATTACTACATCCGAAGCTGTTTATATCAACGATACCGACGCGACGGGACTCCCGACACGGGTGGTGCATTAATCAGCGTATTCAGAGAACTGTGGCCTTCTTCTTCTCACGCAGCATTCTTACATATAAAGCCGCGATGCGGACGCCTAAGGGAACGACTGATCAAACCTGCTCTCCCGACTAGCCGCTGGGCTAGTAATGCACCACTTTAAGTTATCGAATAAATCATTACTTCCTTTGCTGATGGCCGATGAAGCTTTCAATTTAATTGTGCAATCAGCACACAAGTAAGTAATCATAATAAAAGTCTGACGTGGCTAAGTCAAAATCTTTTGGGCGAGAGAATTAATTTAATTACACTACATGCAGTAGACGAGCTCTGAACTTGCCCTTTGGAGATACGCTATTGCTATAGTTTTATAGTTATTCAGTTGAAACTTCTCACATCTTTATAGCGGATCTCCCTTCTACTTAAATTTAAACATGCTAGCTTTATTTATTCGCCTACTTAATCTATCTTGCTTCCTTAATTTCTAGGACAAAAACCAGAAAATCATGAATTTCAACTAAAATTTTAATTTGTGAGATCCAGAATACTGTTTCTACTAAATTATTATGCAAAAGGAATCTAAATATAAATTTTTAAGTTTCTATCTCTTTTCTGTTGCGCCAATGATTTTTACAGAAAAACGTCCAAATTTCGAAAATGGTTAAAGTTATTGAACTGATATTCAACACATATTGATTTAGTATTGCTCATGACATGCTAGAAAAGTTTCAGGTTAATAATTATTGCACAACATTTATGACGTCAGAGCTAGTTACAGCGGACTGGCTGGCACACAATGGAAAGACTGATGTGAATTTTATAAGGCGTGAGTAGGCTGCTTCCCTACATCACCCTCTACTTAATTTATTTTAATGTAAATGAAAAAAAAATTAATTACAGAAAGGGAAGCAAGAGTACAGCTTAACTCCCTATGAAAAATTGAAATTGAAATGTAAACATATAGAAATATTAAAAGAAAACTTATTACCTACTTCAATTATTTAAATTGCTAGCATGTTCACTGCCTCTTAAGCAACATTATCACTTAAAATTGAAGCAAAATCAATGAAACACTTTGAAATAGATATTGCCTTAGACAGACAAACACATAAAAATATGTAAAATTATGAAAATCTTAAATCCACTAAATTGTCTGTAAATATTTTTACATACACAAATTCAAAGAAAATAACACAGTTATTCATGATACATAAACAGATAATTATATCTTAGCAGTTTTTTCTAAACCTGAAAGAAAATTTCACAAATCATGACAATTTCATTTTTACATACGTGGTTGTAGCCGCTTTGGCTGGCGTTCTACACTTCCATTCACAAGGATAGAGGAGGGGAAGTTGCTATGGTGTGCGTCCTTCACGTTCACTCTAATTTACATGGGGAAAGGGGAGGGGTCACTGTGAGTTGTGTCCAAGTCACTCCACGCTTTCACACAGCTACCAGGCTGCCATTATCTGGTTTGTCCTGTAGAACAAACAAAAAGAGTGCCTCAGACTCTGTTCACTTAATATCTAAGGGTGGGTCACAATCAAATGGGGATATATACATTATATCTTTCAGTATGTTACTGGAACAAAGTTAACAGAACTTTTTCAATTTTACTCTCACAGTTTACTTAACTGTCATAAAATCGGTAAACAAATGGCTCAAAACGCCCTTAGTCACGTACTAGAGAAAATTTATGCTCAAGGCATACAATCATAAATCCTATTTAATCTCAATTTATTATTTCTGGGCCGGAACACTGAACCAATGCTCGGTACATTCCTGACAAATCTGTATTTTATTTACTTAACTGACTCATCTTCGATTACCTTATTCTTAGAGATAGTATGAGTATATTTGATTAGCAGTTGTCTTCTCAGCCTCTTTGTACATATGAGTAATTTGTGGTAATAGTACAGTTCTGAGTGTTCAAAACACACTACGTTTAGTTGACTACTAAATCCACTTATTGGTCTTCTGCTGATGTGTCAGTTCCACATCTGCAATTATGTACTTACTTACTTTGCTAGTGTATGAACTTAAGTAAAACTCACTCCATTAAAATTTAAAGCATAGGATAGCACATTTATTTCATATCTATAGTGTATTGCAGCTGATCAGTTTGCTCACGTTGCAATCCATTTCCACTTGATTGGATGCTGAAACCACAGGTAGTCTCTCTCGACCTACCACTAAAGTGCATTAAGTAATTATGGCCGAGCGTAATGCTAAATTCCTTAAACCTATAGGACACCATGAGCTGCTCTGTCTCATCTAACATAAGGGTACCTATGGTCGCATTCACGCCTCCAACTCATAACCTCAATACATGTAGGTGTGTCACCGCACACCCAACACCAAAATAATGGCCAGCTCCAACCTTATAAATACTTCAGGGAAGTGTCCTTCACGTCTCAACCACAAACACTACTCAATTCTATTACACTGCCGTTCCTTGCTACACAAGGTGAGTTCATTTTTACAACTTATCTGTCTATTTTTCATAACACTAAGCACTCTCTATTACTATTTATTAGTTAGCTCTAATGCATACACTAGGATCCTGCTTATAAACGAACTTGTATATCTCTTTTAAACATTATTGTGGGACCATTTCCAATAAAACAACACTTGTACTTATAATATTACCAGTGTTCTACACATACTAGTTACTCAACTACATTTTTATCTTAATTATGTCATACTTCTCTATTGTTTATGTCACTGTTAGGTTTGTCACATTAGGTATTTTCTTCACTAATCGGTGGATAGAATGGTTACAGAACTCATTGCTTGATAGCCATGACAGAAAATTTTAGTATTGCAAAGAAGGAGTCGAAACTTTGGTAGATAGGAAAGATGAAGAATGAGTGAGACCTGAAACGGAAAGAAGATCTCACACAGCTGGGACTGCACAGCTGCCACACTGTGTAGAGGTTACAGAACAACCTCCTCCCCACAGAATTCATTAGCATAATGCTGGCTTGATAGTCATACCGGAAGATTTTAGTATTTGAGAGTAAGAGCCGAAATTTTGGTGGATAGGAAAGATGAAGAATGAGTGAGACCTGAAAAGGAAAGAAGATCTCACACAGCTGGGACTGCACAGCTGCCACACTGTGTAGGGGTTACAGAATAGCCTCCTCCCTACAGAATTCATTGGTTTCAGAAAATTTTCGTATTGGAAAGAAGAGGTCGAATTCTTTGTAGATAGGAAAGATGAAGAATGAGTGAGACCTGAAATGGGAAGAAGGTCTCACACAGCTGGGACTGCACAGCTGCCACACTGTGTAGAGGTTACAGAACACCCTCCTCCCTACAGAATTCATTGGCATTACTAGCCCAGCGGCTAATCGGGAGAGCAGAGTTGATCAGGCGTTCCCTTAGCCGTAAGTACACTGCACGAGAAGAGGAAGGCCCCAGTTCTCTCCAGACACTGATTAGCGCACCACCTGTGCCGGGAGTTGCGTTGCGTTGGTATCATTGATATAAACAGCCTCGGATGCAGTAATAAGTTACTCAGGATATGCGTAACCATGAAATCGTTTTCGAGTGAAGTGTTAATTTTTGACAACGTTAATGATCTATCTTAGGTTTGCGTATGTTGTATTTTCATGTGCCACAGCAGGACAGACATTCTACCAATATTAGCATGGCGTTTTATGAACATTATCATCAAATTATGGCGAGCATTCACTTAAACAATTAATTTGAACAGTTATAGTTGCATCAGCGCATTACACTCTGAACTGCTCTGGTAGTTGGATTGTGTGGATTCTTTTTCGTCTGTGACTTTCAGAATATAGTGAACATTTTAGAGAGAATGGTTTTTGATTATTGAATCCCAGAAAATCTCCTAATTCCTCAGAGCTATAAGCTGTAGCTATAAATGTATTTCTCAGATGAAGTGGGCACTAGGAATTCTAATTACAGGCTTCACGTTTTGCTAATCACTTTCTGGTTGCCAATATTGTAGTTAGAGAGGACGTGTTGAGAGCAGCAAACAACAGCTTTAAATAAATAATAGGAACATTAACAATTATTCCACCCGCCGCCCCATATATGGCGCATCGGCTAAGGGAAAGAAACTGAGTAAAAGTGAAAGTGATTTTTAAATATTCGTGAGTGAAATGCGACACGCAACTGAGTAATAGAACAGTGATAGTGTTACGTGTGCATGTGGACGACGTAATTGGATTAACAACGCATCTGGATTGACGGAGCTGGCACTGAGTCTAGCGGTGCTGCCGGCATCGCGAGAAGCCAGTTTCGCCTCCCCGCAGTCGTCCGCCGGAGCAACCAGAGCCGCGCCTGCAGTTGCGGGCCACGCAAACACACAGCAGCCGTCGAAGTGCCGTCTGCAGTTCAACGCGCCGCGTCGCATCAGTAATCCTGGTACTCCGCGCCAGCAACGCCATATGTCGTGCAGAAGGAACTAAGTGAAAAGCTGTTAACATTTTTACTAACCTGGACTAAAAGACTGTCAGTGATGGAACCGCCACAAGAAACTGAGGTTAAACTTAAATCAGAATCTATGTCTGTTGAGGGAACTGTAAATCCAGACAATGGTTCAAGTGTAAATATGCATGAAAATAGCAATGTTAAAGTGAAGTATGAAGTATTGTCTCCTGACAGTAGTGTGAAAGGGGGCAATGATTCAATAATAGAGACCCCTGTAGTAAAGCAGAAATCAGAAATTGTTAATTTATTGGATGATAGTTTATCTGATGAGCTAAAAACGAAACAGTCATCAGAGGTGGTAGAGTTTAAAAAGGATAAGTTAGATATCTAATCAATCAGATGTTTCATTTCGTTTTGATGATTCTGGTATTGGAGCTAGTTTCTCGTCACCTGAGTGTGATAAAAAACCAGCTAGTGAGCAACCCAAAGATGCTGGAGATATTGATTTAAATGTTATATTACAAGCAATAGCTACCAGTAATGCTAAAATGACAGCTGAATTAAAGTGTGAGATTGTGGCCAGCCAAACTAATTTTAATAAACGATTGGAGGTAATGGACAATACCTTCAAGGCTGGTTGCAATAAGTTGAAAGAGGATCTGGACAGTTTGAATTATAAAATTGATTACAATCATGAGGATATGAAGAGAAAGGTTGCTCAACAATTTTCTGAGTTGTATAAAACAGTAAAATCCGAAGTTGCTGAGGTTCGCAAAGACTTCCAAATGGAAGATGCGAAGCTGGAGCACAAGTTAACAGAAAAGATCGAGGCGGAATCTGAACTGTGCTCAGATAGGTTTAAAGATGTTAATATAAAAGTAAACATATGTCAAGCGGAAGTAGATGCAATCAAAACTGATACTACTCTTATTGTGCAAAGAGTAGATAATGTTGAAATGAGAGTAGAAAATATTAGTACTAACATTGCTAACATTGAGAGTAAAGTAGGTTCAGTAAGTTCTGGTAATGGTAGTATGCAACCAGTTGTAGCTGCAAACGCCGCTTTTATCGGGTGTCGGCAGTTCTTGCGGTTCGATCCAGATAAAAATATCCACCCGCTACATTTCTGGAACGATTTTGAAGATGTGATTCCACCAACTTGGTCCTAACGAGAGAAAATCTCATTTATTAGAAGCCATTTAGCAGGTGACGCCATGCGTTGGTCAGCTGATGTTATGTTGAAGTGTAAAACATTAGCGGAATTTAAAACAGCTTTCATTAATGAGTATTGGTCTAGCAATAAGCAAAATGAAGTGTTGAGAGAATTTTGGAGTGGAAAACTCTTCAATAGGCAAGGAATCTATTAAAGAGTTTGCTAGGTAATGGATTTCACGTTTGTCACATTTGGCGGAAAAGCTGAAACCTGAAATGATAATACTAGGTCTTGAAGCCAAACTGCCATGGTATTGGCAAACTAGAATTATATCTGCCCCTAGAGACAATCTGGATCGTTTCATTGAATATTTGGAGCGTGTAGAGCGTGTGGCTGCCAATGAGGAGCAAGCACGTAATAACAGAAATGGTAATAACACTAGTAGTAATTTTAAGAACGAGCAGAATGGCAATGTAAACATCAGAACAGTAGGTGTTCGCCATCCTAAGAAAGGTAGGAATTGGAGAAATAATTACCAGAACCAACAATGGCATCCAAATGATAGTAATTTTGTTCCTAGCAAAAATGTCCAAGTAAATAACAGTGTTGAAAGCAATGCTGTGCCAGTTAACTATAATGCAAATAAAGGTAACAGTAGTAGGCAGAGGCTGGAAAACTAGTTCCCGTCTATGAGGATACTGGCGCTCACGAGGCGGTTTCTTTTCCTAAGCCAGTAATTACAGTAATTGGTAAGACAGATCAGAATACTCAAACTGAACATGTGGATGAAGGGTCGGTAGCATCTAAGAATACAGCAGAAATATTAGATCACTCACAGTATTTGATAGATACCGTGTTAGAGACGCTTTCTAAGTGGGAAGAAAAGGAGAAGGCGCAGCAGTGTAACGGTAGGGAGGAGCTACAAAATACTTAATTGTCAGGTGAAGAAGCAGAAGAAATTCATGCTTATATTTACGATGACGATGATGTGCTCTTATCTAAAGTGCCTGTGCAGGATGTTGATACTGTACTAAGAGATTTAGGACAGGAGGTAAGTGAGAATGTAGAGGATAGCCTGTTGTGGGTCGATGAACCCAGTAGCTGTGACCAGTTGTCACTTGAGAAGGAACCCGACGATAGTAGTGAAAGTGGTTTAGCTGTAACTAGCGTTATGCCCGGTCTGGAGGCGAAGAATCGCTCAGACTACAGTAATTTGGGTCATGTTGAGCAAACTAAATGTAATGAAGTCGTGCGGTGTTTCGATTTGAAATTAATAGACCGACTGGAAAAGGTAGCTAAAATGTAGTTTAGGAAACCCCTACACACTTTGACCTAAATGTAATGAAGACAGATGTCGATCACTTTAGTTGGAGACAAATCCAAAAGGAACTGTTGGATGAGTTTGAGGAACCATCTGTACAACCTAGAATAAGCTACCCTATAATAATAGTGAATATGTTGGGTATTAATGTACGTTGTCTCTCAGACAGTGGAAGTGAGGTGAGTGCGATATCTCAGTCCTTCTTTGATGCATTACCTAGTAAAGACAAGCTTACCATAATGAAGGTATCAGGACTAAGAATAATTCGTGCTACTGGCAAGGTGTCAAAAACGGTAAAAAAAGAAGCTTTGTTGCCCTTTAACATTAATGGTAACTTAATTGATCATCCATGCTTAATTGTAAATAATCTCAGTATTGAGGTTTTAATTGGCATAGATATCTTGTCAAAATATCAGAGTGTTGTTGACTTTGAAAGAAGCCAGTTAAAAATGGTCTTGCCGATAACCGGAGTAATTACGGTACCTTTTATTGATAAACATGTAGTAACTAATGATGAAACTTGGGAGCTGCCTATACGAGTTCTGAAAAATAGGAGACATTGGGACGAAGGTGTTAATCTTAGTAAAAGTAAGCTAAACACAGAAGAAGAAGAAGAAGCAATTATTTTGGACAAAAGAGAAGCTAAATTGCAGGAAATCGATAAAATTTCAGCTAATCAGAAGGAAGAACTGAGACAGGTTTTAAAAAGGCATCATAAGGTATTTTCAAATCGACCTGGCGTGGTCAAAGGTTACGAATGTCAATTAAAGGTGAAAACTGGCCAAGTGTTTCTCGGGAAGCCATACCAAATACATGTAGCTAGGAAGAAGGCGATTCGAAAGGAGATACAAAGAATGCTAGAGTGGGGTGTGATTGAAAAAGCGGTCAGTGAGTACAATAATCCTCTTGTTGTTGTACCAAAAAGAGACGGGTGTGTCAGATTGGTCTTGGACGCTCGTTGGTTGAATGAAATAGTGGTTAGGGAAAGTGATAGACCGCAGAACATGGACGAGTTATTGCAAAAATTCCGGGGAGTAAAATTCTTAACCTCTGTGGACATTACGTGTGGATATTGGAATTTGCCACTGGCGGAAAGTTCAAGGAAGTACACAGCTTTCTTGTACGAAGGAGATTGTTACCAATACCGTGTGGTACCTTTCGGACTTAATATCTCTGTTTGTGCCTTCGTACGTGTGATGTGCCATGTTTTAGGACCAGTCTTAAGTAATAAAATAACAGTCTACGTAGGTGATCTGTTAATAGCAACTCCTACCTGGGAAGAACAAACAGTTTTATTAGAGGAAGTGTTAGAGGCTATTGAGAGAGGTGGCATGAAACTAAAGATTGAAAAGACAGAGTGCGTTAAAGAGGAAATAGGTTTCTTGGGATATACGATAAGTGGAAAAGGTATTCTGCCTGACCCAGGCAAGCTAGCAGTCACTGAAAAATTTGAGGCTCCCAGAAACAAGAAGCAATTGAGATCGATGTTCGGTCTTTTCGGCTTCTATAGGCGTTTTGTTAGTGATCAGGCTTTTAATGTGCCCTGTCTTCATCACCTGCTGAAAAAGAATACCCCTTGGGTTTGGACAGCAGAATACCAACAGGCGTTCGAGGTGCTTAAGCAATCTTTAATTAATAGTCCTATTTTACATCATACTGATTTTGAAAAACCATTCTGTATGTCTGTTGAAGCTAGTGGCTATAGTATAGCTGTGGAGATATTCCAAGTAGAAATAGAGAACGAACAAGAAGTGCACAAGACTATAGCTTTCGCAAGTCGATCTTTACAGGCAGCAGAGAGAAATTATGGCATCTCAGAAATGGAAGCATTGGCAATTGTATTTGGGGTACAGAAGTTTGAGCAGTATCTATTAGGTCACAAGATAATTGTTTACAGTGACCATAAGGCGTTGACCTTTTTAAAGACCTCTAAGTTGAGGAACGCTCGTTTGGTAAGATGGTCATTGTATCTCCAGCAGTTTGACCTTGAGGTTAGATATATTCAAGAGAAAGATAATTTGGTAGCTGATGGGTTATCTAGAAGTGCGGAGCTCTGTGATGACGCGGGAATTACAGCAACAGACCTAAGTGATGTACGAACGTTTGCGTTGCACGAAGTAAAGGAAGAAAGGGCATTAAAGAGGGTGATTAAGAACTTGAGACGTGAGCAGAATGCAGATGACCAGCTGAAATTAGTAAAGAGCTATTTGGGAGATGCGAACTATCATAAGGTTTCGCAATACTACTGTCTGCATAAAGGTATTCTGTTTAGGAGGGAAAAGGTAGGTGTTTCTGAGTGGAAACTGTAATTTCCCTCACAACATGTATACTTACTAATCGACTATGTACACCTGAGGTATGGGCACTATGGTGCAAAGAAGTGCATTGCAAAATTAAAAGAGAAGGTTGTGTTTGACAACATGTACCGCCGTGTTGCCAAGCGTCTAGCATCTTAAGTAGTGTGCCAGAAAGTCCGTGCTGCTAACACCAGAATACAAGGGGATATGCATTCAGTAGAGCCAACTGAAAACCTAGAATTACTGGCTTGTGATTTGTTTGGCCCTCTTCCTGCTTCGAGAGGTAGATGCACCCATGTTTTTGTTGTTGTGGATGGATTTAGTAAATATGTTAAGCTATACCCAATTAAAAGAGCAAATGCAAAAACGTTGGTAGAAAAGTTGGAAAAAGATTTCTTCATGAACGTTGGCGCTCCGAAGGGTTTGCTGTCACACAATGGGCCTCAATTTACTTCTGATAGATTTAAAGAATGTCTGGATAAGGCCGGAGTGAAACACCTGAAAATATCTGCGTATTTCCCCCAAGGAAATATAAGTGAACGTATTATGAGAGAATTGAATAGGCTTTGCAGGACATATTGTGCTCGGAAACACCCAAGTTGGGCAGAGCACATGAAGTATTTTGAGAATTTAATTAACAACAAGGCATGATGCAACTGGTTATGCGCCTTGCGAATTGATGTTTGGCCACGAACCGCACAATGTGATTGCAGATATGGTAGAATTCCCTATTCTAACGCAAATATCCACAGACGAGAAGAAGTTAAAGGCTAGGGCAAATATAAGAAAAAGAGCATTGAAAAGAAAGAGGCGTCATGACGCAAAAGCTGTACCCACCAGTTTTGAAATAGGACAGTAAGCCCTTGTCAAAACCAAGGAAAAATCAAAGAAAATAAATGCAGAAACAAAGAAATTCATGTTCGTATACCAAGGACCTTTCAGGATCATAGGAAAACCAGATGCCAATGCATATAGGCTAGAGTACCCTAAGAGTAAAAAGCTATTCGGCCTCAGGAACGTGATCGACCTAAAGAAGTTCATAGGTAGCGAATGAATTCTGTAGGGAGGAGGTTATTCTGTAACCTCTACACAGTGTGGCAGCTGTGCAGTCCCAGCTGTGTGAGATCTTCTTTCCTTTTCAGGTCTCACTCATTCTTCATCTTTGCTATCTACCAAAGTTTCGACTCCTTCTTTGCAATACTAAAATTTTCCGTCATGGCTATCAACCCACGAGTTCTGTAACCATTCTATCCACCGATTAGTGAAGAAAATACCTAATGTGAAAAAACCTAACAGTGACATAAACAACAGAGAAGTATGATGTAATTAAGATACAAAAGTATTTGAGTAACAAGTATGTATAGAACCCTGGTAATATTATAAGTACAAAGTTATTGTTTTATTGGAAATGGTCCACCAACAGTAATTTAAAAAGATATACAAATTCGTGTAGAAGCAGGATCTGAAGTGGCAGTGAAACCTATTGTATGCTGTAGAGCTAAGGAATTAATAGTAAAAGAGATTGCTTAGTGTTATGAAAAATATGCAGATAAGTTGTAAGAATGAACTCACCTTGTGTAGCAAGAAATGGCAGTGTGATAGAATTGAACAGTCTTTGTGGTTGAGACTTGAAAGACACGTCCTTGAAATATTTATAAGGTTGGAGCTGGCCGTTATTTGGTGTAGTGTGTGACAGGACACACCTATACGTATTGAGATTATCAGTTGGAGGCGTGAATGCTACCATAGGTACCCTTATGTTAGATGAGACAGAGCAGTTCATGGTGTCCTATAGGTTTATGGAATTTAGCATTACGCTCGGCCATAATTACTTAATGCACTTTAGTGGTAGGTCGAGAGAGACTACCTGTGGTTTCAGCATCCAATCAAGTGGAAATGGATTGCAACGTGAGCAAACTGATCAGCTGCAATACACTATAGATACGAAATATATGTGCTATCCTATGCTTTAAACTTTAATGGAGTGAGTATTACTTAAGTTCATACACTAGCAAAGTAAGTAAGTACATAATTGCAGATGTGGAACTGACACAGCAGCAGAAGACCAATAAGTGGATTTAGTAGTCAACTAAACGTAGTGTGTTTTGAACACTCAGAACTGTACTATTACCACAAATTACTCATATGTACAAAGAGGCTGAGAAGACAACTGCTAATCAAATATACTCATACTATCTCTAAGAATAAGGTAATCGAAGATAAGTCAGTTAAGTAAATAAAATACAGATTTGTCAGGAATGTACCGAGCAGTGGTTCAGTGTTCCGGCCCAGCAATAATAAATTGAGATTAAATAGGATGTATGATTGTATGCCTTGAGCATAAATTTTCTCTAGTACGTGACTAACGGCGTTGTGAGCCATTTGTTTACCGATTTTATGACAGTTAAGTAACCGCGAGAGTAAAATTGAAAAAGTTCTGTTAACTTTGTTCCAGTAACATATTGAAAGATAAAATCTATATATCCCCATTTGATTGTGACCCACCCTTAGATATTAAGTGAACAGAGTCTGAGGCACTCTTTTTGTTTGTTCTACAGAACAAACCAGATAATGGCAGCCTGGTAACTGTGTGAAAGTGTGGAGTGACTTGCACACAACTCACAGTGACCCCTCCCCTTTCCCCATGTAATTTAGAGTGAACGTGAAGGACGCACACCATAGCAACTTACCTTCCTCTACCCTTGTGAATGGAAGTGTAGAACGCCAGCCAATGCGGCTACAAGTAAATAACCTGAAACGTTTCTAGCATGTCATGAGCAATACTAAATCAATATGTGTTGAATATCAGTTCAATAACTTTAACCATTTTCGAAATTTGGACGTTTTTCTGTAAAAATCATTGGCGCAACAGAAAAGAGATAGAAACTTAAAAATTTATATTTGGATTCCTTTTGCATAGTAATTTAGTAGAAACAGTATTCTGGATCCCACAAATTAAAATTTTAGTTGAAATTCGTGATTTTCTGGTTTTTGTCCTAGAAATTAAGGAAGCAAGATAGGTTAAGTAGGCGAATAAATAAAGCTAGCATGTTTAAATTTAAGTAGAAGGGAGATCCGCTATAAAGATGTGAGAAGTTTCAACTGAATAACTATAAGGGCAAGTTCAGAGCTCGTCTACTGCATGTAGTGTAATTAAATTAATTCTCTCGCCCAAAATATTTTGACTTAGCCACGTCAGACTTTTATTATGATTACTTACTTGTGTGCTGATTGCACAATTAAATTGAAAGCTTCATCGGCCATCAGCAAAGGAAGTAATGATTTATTCGATAACTTAAAGTGGTGCATTATTAGCCCAGCGGCTAGTCGGGTGAGCAGGTTTGATCAGTCGTTCCCTTAGCCGTCCGCACCGCGGCTTTATATTTAAGAACGCTGCGCAAGAAGAAGAAGGCCCCAGTTCTCTCCATATGCTGATTAATGCACCACCTGTGCTGGAAGTCGTGTCGCGTCAGTATCGTTGATATAAACAGCCTCGGATGCAGTAATAAGCTACTCGGGATACGCGTAAACATGAAATCGTTTTCGAGTGAAGTGTTAATTTTGGGATGACGTTAATTATCTATCTTAGGTTTGCGCAACTCGTATTTTCACGTACCGCCACAGGACAGACATTCTACCATTATTCGCGTGGCGTTTGATGAACATTGTCTTCAAATTATAGTGAGCATTCACTTAAACAATTAATTGGAACAGTTATAGTTGCATCAGCGCTTTACATTCTGAACTGCTCTGGGAGTTGGATTGTGTGGCTTCTTTTTGGTGTGTGACTTTCAGAATATAGTGAACATTTTAGAGAGAATGCTTTTTATTATTGAATCCCAGACAGTCTCCCAATTCCTCAGAGCTATAAGCTGTAGCTATAAATGTATTTCTCAGATGAAGTGGGCACTACGAATACTAATTACAGGCTTCACGATTTGCTAATCACTTTCTGGTTGCCAATATTGTAGTTAGAGAGGACGTGTTGAGAATGGCAAACAATAGCATTAAATAAATAATAGAAACATTAACCATTATTCCAGCAGCCGCCCCACATGGTGCCGATAAATCCTCACACCCTCACATTGAATATGCAACACAGAAATTGCGTCGCGATTGAATACTACAGGCTCCACGCCGAATTCTCTCCGAGAGACTAACGTGCCAGCAGCTCCCCCGCGGAAAATCTCTTTGGATTGCAGTTTCATGTTTCTGATGCAAATAAATCCATTTACTTTAATCCGCACACCCTCACATTGATGATGCAAAACAGAAATTGCTTCGTGATTGAACACTACTACCTCCACGCCGAATTCTCTCCGAGAGACTAACATTCCTGTGGCTTATCTACGGAAAATCTCCTAGGAGTGCAGATCCATGTTTCCGTTGAAGATAAATCCGTTTACTTTAATCCTCACACCCTCACATTCAATATGCAACACAGAAATTGCGTCGCGATTGAATACTACAGGCTCGACGCTGAATTCTCTCCGAGAGACTAACTTGCCAGCAGCTCCCCCACGCAAAATCTCTTTGGATTGCAGTTTCATGTTTCCAATGCAAATAAATCCGTTTACTTTCATCCTCACACCCTCACATTGATGATGCAACACAGAAAGTGCGTCCCGATTGAATACTACAGGCTCGACGCTGAATTCTCTCCGAGAGACTAACATGCCAGCAGCTCCCCCACGGAAAATCTCTTTGGATTGCAGTTTCATGTGTCCGATGCAGATAAATCCGTTTACTTTAATCCTCACACACTCACATTATTATGCAACACAGAAATTGCATCACGATTGAACACTACTACCTCCACGCCGAATTCTCTCCAAGAGACTAACATTCCTGTGGCATCTCTACGGAAAATCTCCTAGAAGTGCAGATCCTTGTTTCCGTTGAAGATAAATTCATTTACTTTAATCCTCACACCCTCACACTGAATAAGCAACACAGAAATTGCATCGCAATTGAACACTACAGGCTCCACGCCGAATTCTCTCTGAGAGACTAATGTGCCTGCGGTTCCCCTATGGGAAATCTCCTGGGATTGCAGTTTCATGCTTCCGGTGTAGATAAATCCATTTACTTTAATGCTCACACCTCACACTGATGAAACAACACACATAATGCGTCGCGCTTGAACACTACCGGCTCCACGACGAATTCTCTCAGAGAGATTAGCGGGCCAGTGGCTCACCTATAAAAAATCTCCTGGGAGGGCAGTTTCATGCTTTCAATGCAGATAAATCCGTCTACATTAATCCTCACATCCTCACATTGATGCTTCAAGCCAGAAATTGCGTCGTGATTGAACACTACCAGGCTCCACGCCTAATATTCTCCGAGACACTAACGTGCCTTCAGCCCCCATATGGAAAATCTCCTGGGAGTGCAGCTTCATATTTCCGATTTAGATAAATCAGTTTACTATAATCCTTACACCCTCACGTTGATGATGCAACACAGAACTTGCGTCGTGATTGAACACTACAGGCTCCACGCCGAATGCTCTCCGAGAGACTAACGTGCCTGCGGCTACCCTAAGGAAAATCATCTGAGAGTGCAGTTTCATGTTTCCGATACAGATAAATCCATTTATTTTAATTCTCACACCTTCACACTGATGATGCAACAGAGAAATTGCGTGGCGATTGAACACTACAGGCTCCAAGCCGGTATTTCTCTGAGAGACTAACATGCCTCGGCTCCCCTACGAAAAATCTCCTATGAGTGCAATTTCATGTTTCCAATGCAGATAAATCCATTTACTTTAATGCTCACACCCTCACATTGATGATCCAACACAGAAATTGCGTCTCGATGTAACACTACAGGCACCAAGCCGAATTCATTCCGAGGGACTAAAGTGATGCTGCTACCCTACGGTAAATCTCCTGGGAGTGTAGTTTCGTTTTCAGATGCAGATAAATACGTGTACTTTATTCCTCCACCCTTACATTTATGATGCAATACAGAAATTGAGTGGCGATTGAACAGTACAGGCTCCAGGTTGAATTTTCTCCGAGATACTAACATGCCTGCACCTCCCCTACGGAAAATCACCTGGGAGTGCAGGTTCATGTTTCCGATGCAGATAAATCCGTTTACATAAATCCTCCCACAATCATATTGATGTTTCAACACAGATATTGCGTCGCGTTTAACCACTACAGGCTACACGCCGAATACTCTCCGAAAGACTGAAGTGCCTGCAGCGCCCCTACGAAAAACCTCCTGGGAGTGCAGTTCCATGTTTCAAATGCAGATAAATCTGTGTACTTTATTCCTCACACCCTCACAATAATGATGGAACACAGAAATTGCGTCGCGATTGAACACTACAGGCTCCACGAAGAAATTGTCTCCGAGAAACTAACATGCCTGCGGCTCCCATACGGAAAATCTCCTGGGAGTGCAGTTCCATGTTTCCGATGCAGATAAATCTATGTACATTATTCCTCACATCCTCACATTAATGATGCAACTTCAAAATTGGATCGCATTAGAACACTACAGGCTCCAAGCCGAATTCTCTCCGAGAGACTAACGTACCGGTTTCTACTCTACGGAAAATCTCCTGGGAGTGCAGTTTCATGTTTTCGATGAAGATAAATCCGTTTACTTTAATCCTCACACCCTCACATTGATGGTGAAACACAGAAATTGCGTCGCGATGGAAAACTCAAGGCACCACGCCGAATACTCTCCAAGAGACTAACGTGCCTGCAGCCCCCGTCTGGAAAATCTCTTGGGAGCGCAGTTACATGTTTCCGATACAGTTAAATCCGTTTACTTTGATCCTCACACCCTCACATTGTTGATGCAACACAGAAATTGCGTTGCGAATTTGCACTACAGGCTCCACGACGAATTCTCTCCGAGAAACTAACGTGCCTGCGGCTCCCCTACGGAAAATATCCTGAGAGTGCAGTTTCATGTTTCCGAAACAGACAAATTTGTTTACTTTAATCCTCACAACCTCACATTGATGATGCAATACAGAAATTGCGTCGCAATTGAACACTACAGGCTCCACGCAGAATTCTCTCCAAGAGACTAACGTGCCTGCGGTTCCACTACGGAAAATCTCCTGGGAAGGCAATTTCATGTTTCCGATGCAGATAAATATGTTTACTGTAATCCTCACACCCTCACATTGATGATGCAACACAGAAATTGCGTCACAGTTGAACACTACAGGCTCCACGTCGAATTCTCTCCGAGATACTAACGTGCCCGCATCTCCCCTACGGAAAATCTCCTGGGAGTGCTCTTTCATATTTCGGATGCACATAAATCCGTTTACTTTAATCCTCACACCCTCACATTGATGATGCAACACAGAAATTGTGTCGCAAATTAACACTATAGGCTCCACGATGAATATTCTACGAGAGACAAACTTGCCTGCGGCTCCCCAACGGAAAATCTCCTGGGAATACAGTTTCATGTTTCCGATGCAGATAAATCAGTTTAGTTTAATCCTCACACCCTCACAATTATGATGCAATACAGAATCTGCGTCACAATTGAACACTACAGTCTACACGCTGAATTATCTCCGAGAGACTAATGTGCATGTTCAGAAAATCACCTGGGAGTGCTGCTTCATGTTTCCAATGAAGATAATTCCATTTACTTTAATGCTCTCACCCTCACATTGATGATGCAACACAGAAATTGCGTCTCGATTTAACACTACAGGCACCAAGCCGAATTCTCTCCAAGAGACTAAAGTCATGCTTCTACCCTACGGAAAATCTCCTGGGAGTGCAGTTTCGTGTTTCCGATGCAGATAAATCCGTTTACTTTAATCCTCACACCCTCACGTTGATGATGCAACACAGAAATTGCGTCGCGATAGAACACTTCAAGTTCCGTGCCGTTTTCTCTCTGAGAGAAAAACGTGCCTGCTTCTCCCATACGAAAATCTCCTGGGAGTGCAGTCTCATGTTTCTGATGCAGATAAATCCGTTTACATTAATCCTCACACCCTCACACTGCGGATTTAACACAGAAATTGCGTCGCGATTGAACACTACAGGCTCCACGCCGAATTCTCTCCGAGAGACAAACGTGCCTACGGCTATGCTACAGAAACTCTCCTGGCAGTGCAGTTTAATGTTTCCGATGCAGATAAATCCGTTTACTTTAATCCTCACACCCTCACGTTGATGATGCAACACAGAAATTGCTTCGCGATAGAACACTTCAGGTTCCTCACCGTTTTCTCTCTGAGAGAAAAACGTGCTTGCAGCTCCCCTATGTAAAATCTCCTGGCAGTGCAGTTTCATGTTTCCGATGCAGATAAATCCGTTTACTTTAATCCTCACACCCTCACATTGATGATGGAAGACAGAAATTTCGTCGTGATTGAACACTACAGGCTCCACGTGAATTATATCCTAGAAACTAACACACCTGCAGCTTCCGTACGGAAAATCCCCTGGGAGTGCAGTTTCATGTTTCCGATGCAGATAAATCTATGTACTTTATTCCTCACATCCTCGCATTAATGATGCAACTTCAAAATTGCGTCGCGTTAGAACACTACAGGCCCCAAGCCGAATTCTCTCCGAGAGTCTAACGTGCCTGCAGCCCCTGTATGGAAAATCTGCTGGGTGTGCAGTTTCATGTTTCTGATGCAGTTCAATCAGTTTACTTTTATCCTCACGACCTCACATTAATGATGTAACATGGAAATTGTGGCGCGATTGAACACTACAGACTGCACGCCGAATTCACTCCGAGAGACTAACGTGCCGGTTTCTAATCTTCGAAAAATATCCTGGGAGCGCAGTTTCATGTTTCCGATTCAGATAAATCTATTTACTTCAATGCTCACACCCTCACATTGATGATGCTACACAGAAATAGCGTCGCGATTGGACACTACAGGCACCAAGCCCAATTCTCTCGGAGAGACTAATGTGCCTGCGGCTCTGCTATGGAAAATCTCCTGGGAGAGCAGTTTCATGTTTCCGATGCAGATAAATTCGTTTGCATTAATCCTAACATCCTCACGTTGATGATGCAACACAGAAAATGCGTCGCGATAGAACACTTGAGGCTCCGCGCCGTTTTCTCTCTGAGAGACAAACGTGTCTGCGGCTGCCCTATGGACAATCTCCTGGCAGTGCAGTTTCATGCTTCCAATGCAGATAAATCCGTTTACTTTAATCCTCACACCCTCACGTTGATGATGCTACACAGAAATTTCGTCGCGATTGAACACTTCAGGCTCCGCGCTGAAATCTCTCTGAGAGACAAACGTGCCTGCGGCTATTCTACGGATAATCTCCTGGCAGTGCAGTTTCATGTTCCTAATGGAGATGAATCCGTTTACTTTAATGCTCACATCCTCACATTCATGATGCAACACAGAAATAGCGTCGTGAATTAACACTACAGGCTCCAAGCCGAGGTCTCTCCGATAGACTAACGTGCCTGTTGCTCCCCTTCAGAAAATCTCCAGGGATTACAGCTTCATGTTTCCGATGCAGATAAATTGGCTTACTGCAATCCTCATACCCCCACATTGATGATGCAGCACAGAAATTGCGTCGTGAAATAACACTACAGGCTAAGCGCCGAATTCTCTCCGAGATAATAAGGTTCCTGCGGATCCCCTACGGAAAATCTCTTGGGATAGCAGTTTCAGGTTTTGATGCAGATAAATCCATTTACTTTAATCCTCACACCCTCACATTGATGGTGCAACACAGAAATTACGTCGCGATTTAACACTACAGGCTCTACACCGAATACCCTCTGAGAGACTATCAAGCCTGTAGCCCCGGTATGGTAAAACTCCTCGGTTTGCAGTTTCATGTTTCCGATGCAGATAAATCCATATACTTTAATCCTCACACCCTCATATTGATAATACAACACAGAACTTGTGTCGTGATTGAACACTACAGGCTCCATGCCGAATTCTCTACAAAAGACTAAAGTGTCTGCGGCTCCCATACGTAAAATCTCCCGGGTGTGCAGTTTCATGTTTCCGATGCAGTTACGTCCGTTTACTTTAATCCTCACACCCTTACATTGATGATGCAACACGGAAATTAAGTGGCGATTGAAATCAACAGGCTCCACGCCGAATTCTCTCTGAGAGACTAATGTGCCAGCGGCTCCGCTACGGAAAATCTCCTAGGAGTGCAGTTTCATGTTTCCGATACAGATAAATCCGTTTACTGTAATCCCCACACCCTCACATTGATGATGCAACACAGAAATTAAGTGGCGATTGAAAACAACAGGCTCCACGCCGAATTCTCTCTGAGAGACTAATTTGCCAGCGGCTCCCCTTCGGAAAATCTGCTACGAGTGCAGTTTCATTTTTCCGATACAGATAAATCCGTTTACTTTAATCCTCACCCCCTCTCATTGGTGATGCAACACAGAAATTGCAATGCGATTGAACACGACATGCTCCAGATCGAATTCTCCTCGAGAGACTAACGCGCCAGCAGCTCCCCAACGGAAAATTTCCTGGGAGTGCTGTTTCATGTTTCCGATACAGATAAGTACGTTTACTTTAATCCTCCGCCCTCACATTGGTGATGCAACACAGAAATTAAGTGGCGATTGAAAACGACAGGCTCCATGACGAATTCACTCTGAGATACTAAAGTGCCAGCTTCTCCCTTACGGAAAGTCTCCTAGGAGTGCAGTTTCATGTTTCCGATGCAGATAAATCCATTTACTTTAAACTTCACACCCTCACATTGATGATGCAACACAGAAATTAAGTGGCGATTGATAACAACAAGCTCCACGCCGAATTCTCTCTGAGAGATTAACGTGCCAGCGGCTCCCCTACGGAAAATCTCCTAGGAGAGCAGTTTCATGTTTCTGATACAGATAAATCCTTTAACTTTAATCCTCATACCCTCACATTGTTGATGCAACACAGAAATTGCAATGCGATTGAACACGACAGGCTCCAGATCGAATTCTCCTCGAGAGACTAACGTGCCAGCAGCTCCGGAACGGAAAATCTCCTGGGAGTGCAGTTTCATGTTTCCGATACAGATAAATCCGTTTAATTTAATCCTCCACCCTCACATTGGTGATGCAACACAGAAATTGCGTCGCGATTGAACACTTCAGGCTAAACGCCGAATTCTCTCAGAGATACTAACGTTTCCACAGCTCCACTACGGAAAACGTCTGGGGTTTGCAGTTTCATGGCCTGATGCAGATAAATCCGTTTACTTTAATCTTCAAACCCTCACTATGGTAGTGCAACACAAAAATACGTCGCGATTTAACACTACAGACACCAAACCGAATTCTCTCAGAGAGACAAACGTGCCTGCGGCTCCCAAACGGAAAATCTCCTGGGAGCGCATTTTCATGTTTCCGATGCAGATAAATCCGTTTACTTTAATCCTCACACCCACACAATGATGATGCAGCACTGAAATTATGTCGGGAATGAACACTACAGGCTCCACAACAAAGATTCTCCGAGAGACAAACGTATCTGCAGCTCCCCAACGGAAAATATCCTGGGAGTGCAGTTTCGTGTTTCTGATGCAGATAAATCCGTTTATTTTAATCCTCACACCCTCACATTGATTATGCAACACAGAAATAACGTCTAGATTGAACACTACACGCTCCAAGCTGAATTCTCTCCAAGAGTTTCACGTGCCTGCGCCTCCCCTACGGAAAATCTCCTGGGGGTGCAGTTTCATTTTTCAGATCCAGATAAAGCCATTTACTTTAATCCTCACACCCTCACATTGATAATGGAACACAGAAATTGCGTCGCGATTGAACACTACAGGCTCTACGAGGAATTCCCTCTGAGAGATAAAAATGCCTGTAGCTCCACCACGAAAAATCTCCTGGGAGTGCAGTTTCATGTTTCCAACGCAGATAAATACATTTACTTTCATCCTGACACCCTAATGTTGATGATGCAACACAAAAATTGCGACGTGTTTGAACACTACAGGCTCCACGCTGAATATTCTCCGGGAGACTAAAATGCCTGCAGCGCCACTACGGAAAATCTCCTGGGAGTGCAGTTTCATGTTTGTGATGAAGATAAATCCCTTTGCTTTAATCCTCACACGCTCACATTGATGGTGCAACACAAATATTGAGTCCCAATTGAACACTAGAGGCTTAACGCCGAATTCTCTCTGAGAGACAAACGTGCCTGCGGCTATTCTACGGATAATCTCCTGGCAGTGCAGTTTCATGTTCCTAATGGAGATGAATCCGTTTACTTTAATGCTCACACCCTTACATTCATGATGCAACACAGAAATAGCGTCGTGAATTAACACTACAGGCTCCAAGCCGAGGTCTCTCCGATAGACTAACGTGCCTGTTGCTCCCCTTCAGAAAATCTCCAGGGAGTACAGCTTCACGTTTCCGATGCAGATAAATCGGCTTACTGCAATCCTCATACCCCCACATTGATGATGCAGCACAGAAATTGCGTCGTGAATTAACACTACAGGCTAAACGCCGAATTCTCTCCGAGATAAATACGTTCCTGCAGCTCCCCTACGGAAAATCTCTTGGGATAGCAGTTTCAGGTTTTGATGCAGATAAATCCATTTACTTTAATCCTCACACCCTCACATTGATGGTGCAACACAGAAATTACGTCGCGATTTAACAATACAGGCTCTACGCCGAATACCCTCTGAGAGACTATCAAGCCTGTAGCCCCGGTATGGTAAAACTCCTCGGTTTGCAGTTTCATGTTTCCGATGCAGATAAATCCATATACTTTAATCCTCACACCCTCATATTGATAATGCAACACAGAACTTGTGTCGTGATTGAACACTACAGGCTCCACGCCGAATTCTCTACAAAAGACTAAAGTGTCTGCGGCTCCCACATGTAAAATCTCCCGGGTGTGCAGTTTCATGTTTCCGATGCAGTTACGTCCGTTTACTTTAATCCTCACACCCTCACGTTGCTGGTGCAACACAGAAATTGCGTCGCGATTGAACACTACAGGCTCCACGTCCAATTCGCTCCGAGAGACTAACATGCTTGCGGTCCCCCAACAAAAAATGTCTTGGAAGTACAGTATCATGTTTCTGATGCAGAAAAATCCGTTTTCTTCAATCCTCACACCCTCACATTGCTGATGCCACATAGAAATTTTGTCGGGATTGAACACTAAAGGCTCCAAGCTGAATTCTCTCCGAGAGGCAGACGTGCCTGTGGATACCCTTCGGAAAATCTCCTGTGAGTGCAGTTTCATCTTTCTGGTGCAGATAAATCCGTATAGTTTAATCCTCACACCCTCACATTGACGATGCAACACTGAAATTGCGTCGCGATTGAACACTAAAGGCTCCAAGCCGATTTCTCTCCGAGAGACTAACGTGCATGCGGCTCCCCTACGGAAAATCTCCTGGGAATGTAGTTTCGTGTTCCTAATGCAGATAAATCCGCTTACTTTAATCCTCACACTCTCACATTGACGAAGCAACACAAAAATTGCGTCGCGATTGAACTCTACAGACTCCACGCCGAATTCGTTCTGAGAGACTAACGTGCCTGGGGCTCCCCTACGGAAAATCTACTGGGAGTGCAATGTAATGTCTCCGATGCAGATAATTCCGTTTACTTTAACCCTCACACCATCACATTGATGATGCAATACAGAAATTGCTTCGCGGTTGAACTCTACAGGCTCCACGAAGAATTCTCTCCAACAGACTAACGTGCCTGCGGCTCCCCTACGGAATATCTCCTGGGAGAGCAATTTCTTATTTCTGATGCAGATAAATCCGTTTACATTAGTCCGCACACCATCACATTGATGATGCCACACAGAAATTGCGTCGAGAATGAACACTACAGGCTCCATGCTGAATTCTCTCTGAGAGACTAACGTGCCTGCTTCTGCCCTATGGAAAATCTCCTGTGAGTGCAGTTTCATGTTTCCGATGCAGATAAACCGGTTTACTTTAATACTCACACCCTCACATTGACGATGCAACACAGAAATTTCGTCGCGAATGAACACTAAAGGATCCATGAAGAATTCTCTCCGGGAGTCAAACGTTCCTGTGGCCCCTGTATGGAAAATTTCCTGGGAGTGCAGTTTCATGTTTCCGAAGCAGATAAATCTGTTTACTTTACTCCTCACACCCTCTCATTGATGATGCAACACAGAAACTTTGTCGCGATTAAACACTAGAGGCTCCACAGCAAATTCTCTCTGAGAGAATACTTTAAATGTGGCTCACCTATGGAACATCTCCTGGGCACGTAGTTTCATGTTTCCGATGCAGATCAATCCGTTTACTTTAATCCTCACACCCTCACATTTATTATGCAACACAGAAATAGCATGGTGATTGAACACTACAGGCTCCACGCCGAATTCTCTCCGAGACAAAAACGTGCTTGCGGCTCCCCTACGGAATATCACCTGAGAGTGGAGTTTCATGTTTCTGATGCAGATAAATCGGTTTACTTTAATCCTCACTCCCTCACTTTGACGTTGCAACATAGAAATTGCGTCGCGATTGAACACCACAGGCTCCAGCCGAATTCTCTCCGAGAGACTAACTTGACTGCGGCTCCTCCGCGAAAAATGCCCTGGGAGAGTGCTTTCATTTTTGCGATGCAGATCAGTCCATTTGCTGTAATCCTCACACCCTCACATTGATGATGCATAACAGAAATTGCGTCGCGATTGAACACTAAGGGCTACAAGCCGAATTCTCTCCGAGAGACAAACGTGCCTGCGGCTACCCTTCGGAAAAATCTCCTGGGAGTGCAGTTTCATGTTTCCGATGCAGATACATCGGTTTACTTTAATGCTCACACCCTCACATTGACGATGCAGCACAGAAATTGCGTCGCGATTTAACATTACAGGCTCCACGTCGAAATCGCTCCGAGAGAGTAACATGCCTGCGGCTCCCCTAAGTAAATTCGCCTGGGAGTGCAGTTTCATGTTTCCGATGCAGACAAATCCCTTTACTTTAATCCTCACTCCCTCACATAGCTGATGCAACACAGAAATTGCGTCGTGTTTGAACACAACTGGCCCACGCCGATTTCTTTACGTGAGACTAACGTGACAGCGGCTCCCCTACAGAAAATCTCCTGGGAGTCCAGATTCATGTTTCGGATGCCGATAAATCCGTTTACTTTACTCCTCAAGCCCTCACATTAATGATGCAACACAGAAACTGCATCGCGATTGAACACTACAGGCTCCACGCCAAATTCTCTTCGAGAGAATAACGTGCCTGCGGCTGCCCTACGGAAAATCTCCTGGAAGTGCAGTTTCAAGTTTTCAATGCAAGTAAATCCGTTTAATTTAATCCTCACACCCTCACATTGATAATTCAACATAGAAATTGCGTCACGATTGAATACTACAGGCTCCACGCAGAATTCTCTCAGAGAGACTAGCGTACCTGGGGTTCCCCTACGGAAAATCTCCTTGGAGTGCAGGTGCAGTCTCATGTTTCCGATGCAGATATATCCATTTACTTTTATCCTCACACCCTCACATTGACGATGCAACACAGAATTTGGGTCGCGATTGAACACTACAGGCTCCATGCCAAATACTCTCCGAGAGACTAACATCTCGGCATTCTCATCTACATCTACATTTATACTTCGCAAGCCACCCAACGGTGTGTGGCGAAGGGCACTTTTCGTTCCACTGTCATTACCTCCCTTTCCTGTTCGAGTCGCGTGTGGTTCGCGGGAAGAACGACTGCCGGAATACCTCCGTGCGCGCTCGAATCTCTCTCATTTTACATTCGTGATCTCCTCGGGAGGAATAAGTAGTGGGGAGCAATATATTCGATATCTCATCCAGAAACTTACCCTCTCGAAACCTGGACAGCAAGCTACACCGCGATGCAGAACGCCTCCCTTGCAGAGTCTGCCACTTGAGTTTGCTAATCATCTCCGTAACGCTATCACGCTTACCAAATAATCCTGTGACGAAACGCGATTCTCTTCTTTGGATCTTCTCTATCTCCTTTGCCTACCCGACCTGCTACGGATCCCACACTGATGAGCAATACTCAAGTATTGGTCGAACGAGTGTTTTGCAAGCCACCTCCTTTGTTGATGGGCTACATTTTCTAAGGACTCTCCCAATGAATCTCAACCTGGCACCCGCCTTACCAACAATTAATTTTATATCATCATTCCACTTCAAATCGTTCCTTACGCATACTCCCAGATACTTTACCGAAGTAACTGCTACTAGTGTTCATTCCGCTATCATATAATCATACAATAAAGGATCCTTCCTTCTATGTATTCGCAATACGTTACATTTGTCTATGTTAAGTGTCAGTTGCTACTCCCTGCACCAAGTGCCTATCCGCTGCAGATCTTCCTGCATTTCGCTGCAATTTTCTAATGCTGCAACTTCTCTGTATACTACAGCATCATCTGCGAAAAGCCACATGGAACTTCCGACATTATCTACTAGGTCATTTATATATATTGCGAAAAGCAATGGTCCCATAACACTCCCCTGTGGTACGTCAGAGGTTACTTTAACGTCTGTAGACGTCTCTCCATTGAGAACAACATGCTGTGTTCTGTTTGCTAAAAACTCTTCAATCCAGCCACACAGCTGGTCTGATATTCCGTAGGCTCTTACTTTGTTTATCAGGCGACAGTGCGGAACTTTATCGAACGCCTTCCGGAAGTCAAGGAAAATGGCATCTACCTGGGAGTCTGTATCTAATATTTTCTGGGTCTCATGAACAAATAAAGCGAGTTGGGACTCACACGATCGCTGTTTCCGGAATCCATGTTGATTCCTACAGAGTAGATTCTGGATTTTCAGAGATGACATGACACGCGAGCAAAAAACATGTTCTAAAATTCTACAACAGATCGATGTCAGAGCTATCGGCCTATAGTTTTGCACATCTGCTCGACGACCCTTCTTGACAACTGGGACTACCTGTGCTCTTTTCCAATCATTTGGAACCTTCCGTTCCTCTAGAGACTTGCGGTACACTGCTGTTAGAAGGGGGGCAAGTTCTTTCGCGTACTCTGAGTAGAATCGAACTGGTATCCCGTCAGGACCAGTGGACTTTTCTCTGTTGAGTGATATCAGTTTCTTTTCTATTCCTTGGACACTTATTTCGATGTCAGCCATTTTTTAGTTCGTGCGAGGATTTAGAAAAGGAACTGCAGTGCGGTCTTCCTCAGTGAAACAGCTTTGGAAAAAGGTGTTTAGTATTTCAGTTTTACGCGTGGCATCCTCTGTTTCAATGCCATCATCATCCCAGAGTGTCTGGATACGCTGTTTCGATCCACTTACTGATTTAACGTAAGACCAAAACTTCCTAGGATTTTCTGTCAAGTCGGTACATAGAATTTTACTTTCGAATTCACTGAACGCTTCACGCATAGCCCTCCTTACACTAACTTTGACATCGTTTAGCTTCTGTTTGTCTGAGAGGATTTGGCTGCGTTTAAACTTGCAGTGCAGCTCTCTTTGCTTTCGCAGTAGTTTCCTAACTTTGTTGTTGAACCACTGTAGGTTTTTCTCGTCCCTCACAGTTTTACTCGGCACGCACCTCCATAAGTAACCTTTCCTGGAAGAGCATTTTCTTTTTGCCAATGGAGATAAATCCGTTAACTTTAACCCTCGCGCCCTCACGATGACGATGCAACACAGAAGTACCGTCACGATTGAACACTGCAGGCTCCATGGCCTCTTCTCTCCGAGAG
The DNA here is from genome assembly GCF_023864345.2 of Schistocerca serialis cubense. NCBI lineage: Eukaryota > Metazoa > Arthropoda > Insecta > Orthoptera > Acrididae > Schistocerca > Schistocerca serialis. The sequence continues at coordinate 598,451,017 of NC_064644.1, read as the reverse complement.
ACTAACATGTATGCAGTCTCCATACGCAACCTCTTCTGGGAGTTCAGTTTCTTGTTTCCGCTGCAGATATATCCGTTTACTTTGACCCTCGCACCCCCACATTGACGATGCAAAACAAAAGTTGCGTTGCGACTGTACACAAGAGGCTCCACGCCGACTTCTTTCCGATAGTCTATCATTGCTGCAGTCAGCGAATGGAACCTCTCCTGGGAGTCCAGTAGTTTCATTCCGATGTACCACAACTCACGTCCTGTGACACTCGCACCGTCACATTGACGATGCAACACAGAAATTGCGTTTCGATTGGACACTAATGGCACAATGACGACTTCTCTCCGAGAGAGTGACGTGTCTGTGGTCTCCATACGCAACCTCCTCTGGGAGTGCAGTTTATTTTTTCTGATTCAGATAAATGCTTTTAATTTAACTCTTGCGCCATCACACTGACGATGCAACACAGAAATTGCATCGCGATGGAACACTACAGGCTCCATGCCGACTTCTCTCCGAGAGACTATTGTTGGTGCGGTCACCGAATGGAACCTCTCCTGGGAGTGCAGTAGTTTCTTTCCGATGTACCACAACTGAACACTCACACACTCACATTGACGATGGAACACAGAAATTGCGTCGCGATTGAACACTACTTGCTCCATGCCGAATTCTCTCCGAGAGATTAACGTGTCTTCGGTCTCCGTATGCAAACTCTCCTGGGAGTTCAGTATCTTCTTTCCGATTGCAGATAAATCCGTTTACCTTATCCCTCGCACCCTCACATTGACAGTACAACACAGAAATTGCGTTGCGATTGTAAACTACAGGCACCATGCCGACTTCTCTCCGAGGGACTAACGTATCTGCGTTGTCCGTACTCAACCTCTACTGGGAGTGCAGGTTCTTTTATTTCGACGCAGATAAATCCGTTTTCTGTAACCCTCGCTCCCTCACATTGACGATGCAACACACAAATTACGTCGCGGTTGAATACCACAGGCTCAATTCCGACTTCTTCCCAAGCGCCAGACGCGGCTTTTGTCACCGTATGGAACGTCTAAATCGAGTCAACAAGCTTGTTTCCGATACACCACTGATATTTTACTGTAAGCCTCGTTCTTTCGAAATGACGATGCAACACACAAATTGCGTCGCGATTCAATACTACAGGCTCAATCCCGACTTCTCTCCAAGCGACAAATGCGTCTATTGTCTCCATATGGAAATTCTCCTGCGAGTCATGTAACTTGTTTCCGATGCACCACAGCCCGTTCACTGTAACCCTCGCACCTTCACATTGACGATGGGACACATAGTTTACGTCATTATTAAATACTAGTTGCCCATTCCGGAATCTCTCCAAGCGACTAACACGGTTAGAGTCACCCTATCGAACGCCTGCAGGGGGACAAGTATCTAGTTTCTGAAGCACCAATGCCAGTTTGATGTAACCCTCTCATGACGATGCAACACACAAAATTCCATTGTGATTGAATACTACAGGCGCCATGGCGACTTCTCACGAAGCTACAAAGACGGGTAAGGCTATAGTACGGAACCTCTAAGAGGTATCAAGTAACTTGTTTCCGATGCACCAAAACCAGTTTATTGTAACACTCGTATCCACACACTGACGATGGCACACACAATTTACGTCGTTATGTAATCCTACTGCCTCCATGCCGACTTTTCTTCAAGCGAATAACGCAGTTATAGTCACCGTATGGAATGTCTCCTGGGGGGTCAAGTATCTTGTTTCTGATGCACCAATGGCAGTTTGATGTCACCCTCGCACCCTCACATGACGATGCAACACATTATATTGCGTCGTGATTGAATTCTAAAGACTCCATGCCTACATATCTCGAAGCTACAAACACGGGTACGACCGAGGTACGGAACGTCTCACAGGAATCAAGTAACCTGTTTCCGATGAACCACAGCTAGTTTACTGAAACCCTCATATCAACATATTGACAATGTGACACGTAATTAACGTCGTTATTAAATACTACAGCCTCCAGGGTGACTTTTCTGCAAGCGACTAACGCGGCTACAGTCGCCGTATGGAACGTCACCTGGCAGTCAAGTATCTTGTTTCTGTTGCATCAAAGCCAGTTTGACATAATCCTCATCCCCTCGCATGATGAGGCAACACACAAAATTGCCTCGTGATTGAATTCTGCCGACTCCATTCCGAATTCCCTCTGACCTATTATCACGGGTACCAATGTGGTATGAAACGTCTCACAGGAATCAAGTAGCTCGTTTCCAATGCACCACAGCCAGTTTGCTGTAACACTCGCACCCTCACATGACGATACAACACACAAAATTACGTCGTGATTGAATTCTACAGACTACCTTGCCGACTTCTCTCAAAGCTATAAACACAAGTACGGCTGTCATATCGAACTTCTCAGAGAATTCCAATAGTTTGTTTCCGATGCACCGCAGCCAGTTTACTGTAATCCTCAAACCCTCACATTGACGATGGGACACATACTTTACGTCGTTATTAAAAACTACTGGGTCCATGCCGACATTTCTCCAAGCGACTAACGCGGTTTCAGACACAGTATGTAACGTCTTTGGGAGTCAAGTATCTTGTTTCTGATGCACCAATGCCAGTTTGATGTAACCCCTGCACCATCACATGGCGATGAAATACAGAAAATCGCGTCGCGATTGAATAATAAACGCTCCATGATGACTTCTCTCGAAGCTACAAACACGGGTACGGCCGTGGAATGGAACGTCTCAGAGGAATCAAGTATCTTGTTCCCAATGCACCACAACCAGTTTACTGTAAGCCTCGCACTCTCACATTGACGATGGGACCCATAATTTACGTCGTTATTAAAAACTACTAGTACAATGCCGACATTTCTCCAAGCGAATAACGCGGCTACAGTCACAGTAAGGAACGTCTCCTGGGAGTTTTTTGTATCTTGTTCCTGATGCACCAATGCCAGTTTGTTATAACCCTCGCACGCTCACATAACGATGCAACACACAAAATTGCGTCGTGATTGAATTCTGCAGAATCAATGCCGACTTATCTCGAAGCTACAAACACGGTTACGACCGTGATATGGAACGTCTCAGAGGAATCAAGTTGCTTTTTTCGCATGCACCACTGCCAGTTTACTCTAACCCTCACACCCTCACATTGACGATGGGACACATACTTTACGTCGTTATTAAATACTACTGCCTCCATGCAGACTTTTCTCATAGCAACTAACGCACCGGCGGGGTCAGGGATTTTCTCCGCCTCGTGATGACTGGGTGTTGTGTGACGTCCCTATGTTAGTTAGGTTTAAGTAGTTCTCAGTTCTAAGGGACTGATGACCATAGATGTTAAGTCCCATAGTGCTCAGAGCCATTTGAACCAACTTAAGCATCTACAGTCACCTTACGGAACGTCGCCTGGGAGTCAAGTATCTTGTTTCTGATGCACCAACGCCAGTTTGATGTAACCCTCGCGGCCTCACATGACGATGCAACAAACAAAATTCAGTCGTGATTGAATACTTCGGGCTGCATTCCTTCTTCTCTCGTAGCTACAAACACGGGTATGGCCGGGGTATGGAACTTCTTAGAGGAATCAAGTATCTTGTTTCCAATGCACCACAGCCAATTTACTGTAACACTCGCACCCTCACACTGACGATGGGACTCATAATTTACGTCGTTATTAAATACTACTGGCTCCAACCGACTTTTCTCCAAGCGACTAACGCGGATACAGTCACCATATCCTGGGAGTCAAGTATCTTGTTTCTGATGCACTAATGCCAGTTTGATGAAACCCAAGGGTTAGAGTAAACTATCTGTGGTGCATCGGAAATAAGCTACCTGATTCCTCTGAGACGTTCCATACCAGTGCTGTACCCCTGTTTGTAGCTTCGAGAGACGTCGGCATGGATCCTGTGGTATTCAATCACAACGGAATTTTGTGTGCTGCATCGTCGTTTGAGGGTTACATAAACCTGGCATTGGTGCATCAAAAACAAGATACCCTGATGAAGCATCAGACAGATTGCGTCGCCATTGAATACTACAGGCACCATGCCGATTTCGCTCGATGCGATTAAGGCTGCTTCAGTCACCCTCACATGACGATGCAACACACACAATTGACTTGACTCCCAGGAGACGTTCTCTTACGGTGACTGTAAATGCGGTATTCACTTGGAGGCTGTAGTAGTTCATCGAGACGATATTTGTGTATTGTATCAAGTATGTGGGTGTGCGTGGGTTAGAGTTAACTGGCAGTGGTGCATCGGATACAAACTACTTCACTCCCAGGTGAAGTTCCATACGGTGACAATAGCCGCGATGTTCGCTTGGAGAGAACTTGGCATGGTAAATGTAGTATTGAATCGCGACCCAATTTGTGCGTTGCACCATCAATGTAAGTGTGCGAGGTTTACAGTAAACTGGCAGTGGTGAATCGGAAACAAGTTACTTGACGCCCAGGAGACGTTCCATACAGTGATCGTAGTCAATTGGAGAGAAGTCGTCAAGAAGCGTGTAGTCTATAACCGAATCGAAATTTTTGTGTTGCATCGTCAATGTGAGGGTGCGAGGGCTACAGCAAAAGGGGCATTGGTGCAACGGTAACAAGCTAATCGAATTCCAGGAGACGTTCCATACTGTGTTTGTAGCAACGTTTGTCACTTGGGAAACAAATTGGCATGCAGCCTCTAGTAGTCAATCGAGTGCTAATTTGTGTGTTTTATCGTGTATATGAGAGTGCGAGGGCAACAGTTAAGTGGCAGTGGTGTATCGGAAACAAGCTACTTGACTCCCACTGGACGTTCCACACGGTGACCATAATACGCGTTAGACACGCATTGAGAAGTCGGCATGCAGTCACTAGTATTTAATATCGACGTAAATAAGGTGTCCCATCGTCAATGTGAGGGTGAGAGGGTAATAGTAAACTGGCTGTGGAACATCGGAAACAACCTACTTCAATCCTCTAAGATGTTCCATATCACGGCCGTACCCCTGTTTGTAGCATCGAGAGAAGTCTGCATTGTGTCTGTAGAATTCAATCACGACGCAATTTGGATTGTTGCATCGTCATGTGATGGTGTCATGGTTACATCAAACTGGCATTGGTGCATCAGAACAAGGAGACGTTCCGTATGGTGACTGTAGATGCGTTAGTTGCTATCAGAAAAGTCTTCATGGAGCCAGTATACGACATTAATTATGTGTCCCGTCGTGAATGTGATGGTCCGAGAGTTATAGTAAACTGGCTGTGGTGCATCGGAAACAAACTACGTGATTCCTCTGAGACGAATGGTTCAAATGGCTCTGAGCACTATGCGACTTAACTTCTGAGGTCATCAGTCGCCTAGAACTTAGAACTAATTAAACCTAACTAACCTAAGGACATCACACACAGCCATGCCCGAGGCAGGATTCGAACCTGCGACCGTAGCGGTCACGCGGTTCCAGACTGAAGCGCCTTTAACCGCACGGCCACACCGGCCGGCTCCTCTGAGACGTTCCATACCACGGCTATACCTGTGTTTGTAGCTTCGAGAGAAGTCTGCGTGGAGTCTGTATCACGACGCAATTTTGTGTATTGAGTTGTTTTGTGAGGGTGCGAGGGTTACATCAAACTGGCATTGATGCATCAGAACAAGATTCTTGGCTCCCAGGAGACGTTCCATACGTGATAGTCAAGTAGCTTCTTTGCGATTCACCACTGCCAGTTTGCTGTAACCCTCGCACCCTGACGTTGACGATGCAACACACAAATTGCTTCGCGATTTAATACTACATTTTCCATACCAAGTTCTCTGCGAGCGAACATCGCGACTACTGTCACCGTATGAAACTTCACCTGGGCGTCGAGTAGCTTGTTTCCCGTGCACCACTGCCTGTTAACTCTAACCCTCGCACCACCACATTTACGATACAACACCCAAATAGCATCTCGATGGACTAGTACAGGCTCCATGGCTACTTTTCTCCAAGTGAATATCGCGGCTACGGTCGCCGTATGGAAATTCTCCTGCGAGTCAAGCAGCTTGTATCCCATGCCCCACTGCCACATTACTGTCACCCTGATATGCTGATGCAGCAACACAAAGATTGCGTGGCGATTGAATACTACAGGCAACATTCCGATTTCTCTCAAAGCGACTAACGCTGCTTCGGTCACCATATTGGGTAAAGTAGCTTGATCTGATGCAACAACTCCAGTTTACTGTAACACTCGCACCCTCACATTATGCAACACACAAATTGCGTCGTGATTGTATACTACGGACTACATGCGGACTTCTCTCCAAGCCACCAACGCATCTCTGTGGAACTTCTCGTGGATGTCAAGTACCTTTTTTAGGCATACGATTGCCACTTATCTGTAACTCCCGAACCCTCACATTCACGATGCATTACAGAAATTGCGTCTCGATTGACTCCTACAAGCTCCATGCCGACTTTTCTCCAAGCTACTAACGTGGCTACTGCCTTCGTATCGAACTTCTCCTATGAAGCAAATAGCTTGTTTCCGATGCACCACTGTCAGTTTACTGTACCCCTCGCACCTCGCATGGACGATGCGACACATAAATTACGTCGTTATTAAATACGACTGCATAGCCATCGCACCCACATTCACGATACAACACATAAACTGAGTCTCGACTGTCTACTACACTCTTAATGCTGGCTTATCTCCAAGTAAATAACGCGGCTATGTTATTATAAGGCACTTCTCCTGGGTGTCACGCTGCTTGTATCCGATTCACCACTGCCAGGATACTGTAAGGTTCGCAGCCTCACATTGACGATGCAACACACCAATTGCGTCGATATTCAATACTACATTCACCATGCCAAGTTTTCTCCAAGCCAAAATCGCGACTACTGTCACCATATGGAACTTCTCCCGGGAGTAAGTGAATTGTTTGCGATGTACCACTTCTCTCCAAGCGACTAACGCTGTTACGGACACCATGTGGTACGCCCCGTGGGAGTCAAGTATCCTGTTTCCGTTTCATCACTGCCAGTTTACTGTAAACCTTGCATCCTCAAATTGACGATGCACCACACAAACTGTGTCGACATTCAATGCTACATTCTCCATGCGCAGTTTTCTCCAAGTGAATATCGCGGCTACTGTCACCGTATGGAAATTTCCTTCGAGTCAGGTAGATTGTTTCCGATGCAGCGCTACCTCTTTATTGTAACACCCGCACCCTCATATTCACGATGCGACACACAAATTGCGTCTCGATTAAGTGCTACAGGCTCCATGCTATTTTTTCTACTAGTGACTAATGCGGCTATGGTCACACAATGGAACGTTTCCTGCAAGTGAAAAAGCGTGTTTCCGATGCTCAAATGTCATTTTATTGTATCCCCTCGCACACTCACATTGACGATGCAACACATAAATTGTGTCCCAGTTGAAGACTACAGGCTCCATGTCGACTTCTACCCAAACGAATATCGTGGCTACTGTTATCGTTTGGAACAACATCTGCTAGTTAAGTACCTTTTTTCCCATGCAAAACTGCCACTTCACTGTAACCCTGAATCACTCCCTTGATGGAGCAACACACATTTTTCGTCGCCATTGAATACTGCAGGCACCATGCCAACGTCCCTCCAACAGAGTAAAGCAACTTTGGTCACCATATGGATCTTCTCCTGGGAGTCATGTAGCTTTTTTTGATCTAATAATTTCAGCTTATTGTAAATGTCGCACTCTCACATTGATGATGCAACACACAAACTGCTTCTCGATTGAATACTTCAGGCACCATACCGACTTCTCTCCAAGCGACTATGCGACTATGGTCACCGAATGGAACGTCTCTTGGGAGTCAAGTCCCATGTTTCCGATGCAACACTGCCAGTTTACTGTAACCCTCGCACCCTCACATTCACGATTCACACACAAATTGCGTACCGGTTGAAGACTACAGGCTCCGTGCCGAATTTTCTCCAAGTGACTAACGACGCTACGGTCACTGTTTGGTACTTTTCCTGGGAGCATGTAGCTTGTTTCCGATGCACCACTGCCAGTTTACTGTAACCCTCAACCGGTCGGAGTGGCTGTGCGGTTCTAGGCGCTACAGTCTGGAGCCGAGCGACCGCTACGGTCGTAGGTTCGAAGCCTGCCCCGGGCATGGATGTGTGTGATGTCCTTAGGTTAGTTAGTTTTAATTAGTTCTAAGTTCTAGGCGACTGATGACCTCAGAAGTTAAGTCGCATAGTGCTCAGAGCCATTTCAACCATTTTTGTAACCCTCCGTACTCACATTGACGATGCGAGACACAAATTACTTCGCGATTGAGTACTACAGGCTCCATGCCGAATTTTCTCCAAGTGACTAACGTGGCTACAGTCACTGTACGGAACTTCTCCTGGGAATCAAGTAGATGATTTCCAATGCACTACTGCCAGTTTACTGTAACCCTCCACCCTCACATTGACGATGCGAGACACAAATTGCGTCAGGTTTGATTACTGCAGGCTCCATGACCAAATTTCTCCAAGTGACTAATGCGGCTACGGTCAGCGTATGGAACTTCTCCTGGGAGTCAAGTAGATTGTTTCCGATTCACCACTGCCAGTTTACTGTAACCCTCTCACCCACACATTGATGATGCAACACACTGATTGTGGTGCAATTCAATACTACATTCTCCATGCCAAGTTCTCTCCAAGCGAGTATCGCGGCTTCTGTCAGTGTATGAACTTCTCTGGGAGTCAAGCATCTTGTTTCTGATGCACCAATGCAAGTTTCATGTAACCCTTGCACCCTCACATGACGATGCAACACACAAAATTGCGTCGTGATTGAATAAAACAGACTCCATGTCGACTTCTCTCGAAGCTACATCCACAGGTACGGCCTAAGCATGGAACGTCTCCTAGGAGTCAAGTAGCTTGTTTCCGATGCACCACTCTAAGTTTACTGTAAACCTCCCACCCTCACATTGACGATGCAACACACAAATTGTGTACTGGTTGAAGACAACAGGCGCCATGCCGTCTTCTCACTAAGCGACTAACGCGGCTACGGTCGCTGTATTGAATTTCTCCTAGGAGTGAAGTACCTTGTATCCCATGTACCACCGCCACTTTACTGAAAACCTAACACACTCACATTGCTGAATCAACTCACTAATTACATCCCGATTGAATACTACAGGCACCATGCCGACTTCCCTCCAAGCAACTAACGGTGCTTCAGTCACCATATGGAACTTCTCCTGGGAATCAAGTAGCTTGTTTCCGATACAGCACTCCCTGTTTATTGTAACCCATGCACCCTCACACTGACGATGCAACACACAAATTGCGTAGCGATTGAGTACAACAGGCTCCATGCCGACTCCTGCAGAAAGGATTTACACGTCTACGGTCACTGTATGGAATGTCTCCTCGGAGTCAAGTAGGTTGTTTCCGATGCACCGCTGTTAGTTTACTGTAAACGTCACACCCTCAAATTGACGATGCAACCTACAAATTGTGTCAGGATTGAAAACTACAGACTGTAAGGTGTCAGGCAAATCCAACACCTTCCATGAAAACCCTGACATGATAAGCAAATCCAGTAGTATGGTACATAGTTCCGAATAAATCGTGACATTAAATTAACCAAAGTAATACGAGTAACTAGTGAGCAAATGGGATACCACAGACTAACACAAGAATGTCTAAATGCATGTCATACCTTCCCACCGTGAGACAGACGCAGTTCCGAGGGGAAAAACGAGAACAGAAGCCGAGAGCAGAACTGTGTTAAGCTAGAAGGCCCTACGATAAGGGACGGACACCCACGTCTCAAGCTAACCACCAGGACCACCCCCCAGCCCATGTTAAAAGCTAGAGCCCTCCAGAAGAACAGTATAGATCTTACCCAAAACTAAAAGGGCCACACCAGCCGCAAGTTTTAGCGTGAGACTTTTTCGCGTCTCAGTTACGTTGCAAACCTAAAAAACATTGCCCCACCACGAAAAGTAGCCGCTAGGACCTCCCCCCAGCCCATGTTAAAAGATAGAGCCCTCCAGAAGAACAGTATAGATCTTATCATAACACTAAAAGGGCCACACAAGCTGCAAGTTTTAACGTGAGACTTTTTCGCGTCTCTGTTACGTTGCAAACTTTAAAAACATTGCCCCACCACGAAAAGAATAACGTTTCTCATTGGATAGACAGAATTTTTGTAGGCGGAGCTTAAGGTTAACATTGAGACCCTGATTGGCACATGAAAACACAGCCAGATAGTTTTTTTTTTTAAACCAACTTCGGTAAATTGTAGTAAGGAGAAGTTAGGAGAGAGTTGCTTCCGAGATGGCGAGCTGTAGGGAGCTGCGATGGCCGCCACCCCCTGACGAACACCAACAAGGTAATGAACGCACGCGATGCCGCATTTTTGAGCGCATAGTGCTTCACTCAGAACTGCAGAAGTCTCATCTGCTACATCCCCTTTTTGCGTAATACTAGTGTCGATCGTCAATTGAAGCTCATGGTATTCACATTTGCTATGTCAGCTAAAATCTGAAACGCGATGATTTTTCTGTTATATAATTATTGAGAAGCCACATCAGCCACTGCAATTTACGACGAGTTAGATAAGTAATTAAAGATAATTGAGGGTCACTGTAGACCATTTTGATAGTTATCTCTTTTGTGAAACTTAATTTAAACCTAGATTATAGATGTGATATGGCATAGGTCATCCTTCGATCCATTGTAGAACTTGGAAACCCATTCAGGGAATATTCGTTCACATTTTTGTTGAACGCAGTTGGTTTTTATCATCCTGTATTAAAACATTTCCTTTTATCAATAGTGCAATTTATAAACAATGTTTTGTGAGTAGAATAAAATTTCCAATGGTAAACTTAACTGCTTTTTCGACGTTATTTTACCAGCTAACTAAAAATAGGAAAGCCTTGAACCCCTTCCACTAAATTTAGTTAGTATTAAGATTCTTTTACAGGGAGTGCAGTGGAGCTGACGCTGAAATCATTAAGTATTTGGTTATATCATCACTAGTCTCACTGAACTCTTCTGAACTCTACATGTCATGTGTGGTCTGGCGTCTCCTTACCAGCAACAGGTCCCAGGTTCAAACTAGTCAATTCCCTAAAAAAACACGCTCAGAGTGTCGTTCGCGAAAGTGATAGGGAGACTCTACTTAGAACAAACAGAAAGCATGCAGAATGTTAGAGAATGACTAGGTCAGAAAAATATCTTGTTGAAAATTTTATTTTCCTAAAGTTATACATAGTCGAAAACAGTAGCTGCAGCGATAGATAGTAAAAGTATTCAATAGAAAGTGAGACATTCTGGCAGAGACAATAGCATAATTAAGTTATGAATTTTAATATTGTTAGAATTAAGTTTTCTCTCCAATGCAAGCGCACAGGTGGCGGATACATCGTTGACAAGTTGGTTCTGACCCAACAAGTAAGTGAATTGATTGTCAAGTCATGTGTGCAAAAAGTTTATGAAACGCTTGAGATCGTACGAGCGCATGTTGACGAGCAGTAGGGCGCGTGAATTGCTTTTAAAACAGAAAATAAGGGATTCGGAAAGATTAGCAATGGCAGATCGAGACCTTGACCGAATTGAGGTAGAGACCCAACATGAAGACGGACAGAGAATAGAGGACAGTACAATAGACGATGCAGTATCGCGAGAAATAGGACAGATAACGCACCATAACGAGGATAATGTACGCCAAGGCATAGAAAACATAAGTCAGCATACGACAGATGATTAGGAAAGTAGCGAGACAGCCGATGAGGATTCTAACTTGCGTCTTGAATACGTAGAACCCATAGTACAAGTAATCAGAGCTCCCTCACCACAGAGTACAAGGAATGCGAGCAGAAACGTGTCACCGCACAGTTCAATGCAATCGGTTGCAAACCAACAATTGGGCGAAAACACAGAGCGTAGGACGTCGGAAGAAAACGCAATAGGACCCACCAATCTGGCAGACTTATTACAATTAATGACGGAAACCATGACAAGACAAAATAAAGAAATTGCGAACCAAATTAAAATTCAGAATGCAGAAACGACGAAACAAATTGCAGAAACCACGAGACAAATGCGTGAGACTGAAGAACAAAACAAAAGAATTCAGTTACACCTAAGTCATATTGAAGACGAGGCAAAAGAATCTCGAGAAGTGATAGGAAACTTAGTAACAGGTCACAATCAATTGAGAACAGACATTGACAAGGTACAAGCGGACGTACAAACATTGCGTAATGACACTCAGGACGAGATCAAAACATTATGTAACAACACCCAGGGAGAAGTCAAGAAACTAGAGAAACAGATAAACGTAATTACTAGACAAGCAGCAGGTACAGCGCGTGAAATTGTTGAAAACAGTGTGTTACACAAACGTATCACGAAAGCAGCGCTGAAAAGATATGATAACCGCATAGTCAAAATAGAAGCGCAAACGAAGCGACAATTTCAGAAATTGCGAACAGAGTTGTTGCAAACCATTGAAGAGCGTAGTGAACAGGATCGAACAAGCACTGAGTCTGCAACCACATCCGTATCTGTAATAGCACCGGAAAAACAAGCAATTGACGAAGATATTATGCATTTGCGATTCCAATCACAGGCGGAAAGTAACATACGTGAATTCAGACAGCCTGCACAGCAACAAACACGTTTCGAAATTCTTGATGAACAAACGGCATCACAAACACATGCGGAACCACAAATGTATGTTTCAAGACAGTTTGGATCGTGCAATGAAGCAGCAAGGTTAGCCAGACAAGATGCCGAACCAATACCTGACAATGGAAAGCCAGTTCGCGAAGAGTACAGTGCAATGCATTCAGCTACACGTTCACAACCGATGGAAGAAAATTATTGCGTACCACTCCAACGATACTACGCAAGGGTAGGCGAAAGTTACAGTGGACAATATCCAATGGATCTACCACAACCGGAAAGAACGACGGGAGAAATGATCAGAAACAAAAGTGACGAAGAATCGCGAATTTCATATGGAACTATGACGAAGTACGACAACGATCATTTCCTCACAGTCAGAAAATTTCAACACTTTCGAGAAGGAAACTCATTACATCCACGAACTTTTATTGATCAATTCCGAGTAGGATTACCAGAACACTGGACGTTAGCACACAAATTAGACTTTATATGTGCACACATGTCAGGAACAGTCGCAGAAACCATGCAGAATGTTGCAGCGACATGTCAATCGTACGAAGATTTCAGAGAGAAGTTTCTCTCACGATATTGGTCCAGCGAAGCACAGAACACAGTGAAGTACGAATTATTACAGAACCCATATTTTGAAAATTCGGGAGAGAAGAGTCCCGTGAAATTTTTCGAATTAATGGCAAAGAAAAATCAATGCTTGGATGTACCATACAGTGACGGAGAGTTGATTAAATTATGCGCGATGAAGTTACCATTGAAATACCTGCAATCATTAGTAGGTCGCGGAGGCAATGACGTCGAAGCATTTAAAGGTATTCTAAGGGAACTAGAAAACATATTTTTGGAAGATGACGCAAGAAAAAGACGAAGCGCATGTGAAAACGAAAGCAAAAAGCAGTGGAATCCACAAGACACAGTACGAAGAAACAATAATTACGAACCACGTGATAACTTGCACCAAGAAACGACCATACATTTCAACAAAGAACCGGTTATGGATTTAGAAGAGAATATGGCAATAACTATAATTCACCCAGGAACGGCAACAACTATTACAGAGGGAATAACGACAACCGGAACGGGTATTGGAGCGCCAATAGACCGATAAATTATCAACAAAGAAACCAATATCAACAAGCGGAGAAAGAAAAGAGAATACAGATAGAAGAGGTGGAGGTAAGACCACCAAACCTCGAAAAACGTTCGAATTGACAGCTAAGCGCCCATGCCAAAGGGAATGACACACCGACCCAGGACAATTGCAGCACCTTGAACAGAGAAGTAAATACCTTATCACGAGAAGAGAAGAAGGAAGAAACAAATCCGCAGGGACCAGATGAAAACGAAGACAGGAAAATAACAATATCGTGTTGGGACGAAATTAATTGGGAGAATACTGACGAGGGAGATGAATTACCAGAGGCATGCACAATGAATGTAGGAGGAAAGGACGAAGTAATGAGTATTGCAGAGCTATTTGAGATGGAAACCAGGGAAAGCGAATTCAATGAGGATAATGCACAGTCGACAGAAGTTGAAAATAAGTTACTAGTGGGCACGCAACACAACGTATATAATGAAGGAAGTTATGAAGCGATAATTAGAGCATTTAGATGCGATTATGTGGAAGTAGCGACGAAGAAGGAGAAGATAGACGAGGATGAGGAAAAAGTAGAGGATGTTGAAGAAAGCGTAAATGAAGGAAGAAATAGAGAAGAGGAAATAAAAGAGAGAGAAGTAGCAGTCGAAGCTTACCCTACAGAAAGTTCGAATTCACAAGGGAAATTCCTGAAAAGACTCATGTATGATTCAGTGGAGGATTCGTTGATGCAAGAAGAAGAAGAACAGAACCAACCCTTTCAAATTCAACTGATTGTGAAGGCCATGGTAAAGCATATCCCAGTCAATATTGTAATTGATAGCGGAAGTGAACTGACTGCGATCTCAGAAAATTTATTCATGCAGTGTAATGCCAATGAGGAATTGCCAGTTCTGAAAACACGTAAGATTAAAGTAAGATGTCCTATTAGAAACAATGCTGCGGAAGTTACGAGACAAACAAAGTTAACTCTTTCGTGTCAAGGTCAAAAGATCGAAGCCAACTTCGTGATTATACCTAAACTAACTGTAGATTTTTTTATAGGTGCAGATTTTTTAAATGAGAGACGAGCGATAATAGATATGGGGAAAGGTAGCGTAACATTCGGGAAAGTCACACTTCTCTTTGAGCAAAAGCTAAAATTAGAAGAAATACCAGTTATAAACAAACAATTAAGAATGATACGAGATAAAGAGGATGAAGAATTAGAATAGTATGCACAAAAGGGGGAATCGCCTCAACTCATGTTAGAAGTCCACAAAGAAATCGACGAAAAATTGCAAGCAGTTCAAGGTATTTCGGAATACAGTAAAAGAGAATTAGAGGGTATTTAACGAGATAAAGCAAGGGTATTTTTACCTAAGACTGGCAGTATTAAATACACTCCTGGAAATGGAAAAAAGAACACATTGACACCGGTGTGTCAGACCCACCATACTTGCTCCGGACACTGCGAGAGGGCTGTACAAGCAATGATCACACGCACGGCACAGCGGACACACCAGGAACCGCGGTGTTGGCCGTCGAATGGCGCTAGCTGCGCAGCATTTGTGCACCGCCGCCGTCAGTGTCAGCCAGTTTGCCGTGGCATACGGAGCTCCATCGCAGTCTTTAACACTGGTAGCATGCCGCGACAGCGTGGACGTGAACCGTATGTGCAGTTGACGGACTTTGAGCGAGGGCGTATAGTGGGCATGCGGGAGGCCGGGTGGACGTACCGCCGAATTGCTCAACACGTGGGGCGTGAGGTCTCCACAGTACATCGATGTTGTCGCCAGTGGTCGGCGGAAGGTGCACGTGCCCGTCGACCTGGGACCGGACCGCAGCGACGCACGGATGCACGCCAAGACCGTAGGATCCTACGCAGTGCCGTAGGGGACCGCACCGCCACTTCCCAGCAAATTAGGGACACTGTTGCTCCTGGGGTATCGGCGAGGACCATTCGCAACCGTCTCCATGAAGCTGGGCTACGGTCCCGCACACCGTTAGGCCGTCTTCCGCTCACGCCCCAACATCGTGCAGCCCGCCTCCAGTGGTGTCGCGACAGGCGTGAATGGAGGGACGAATGGAGACGTGTCGTCTTCAGCGATGAGAGTCGCTTCTGCCTTGGTGCCAATGATGGTCGTATGCGTGTTTGGCGCCGTGCAGGTGAGCGCCACAATCAGGACTGCATACGACCGAGTCACACAGGGCCAACACCCGGCATCATCGTGTGGGGAGCGATCTCCTACACTGGCCGTACACCACTGGTGATCGTCGAGGGGACACTGAATAGTGCACAGTACATCCAAACCATCATCGAACCCATCGTTCTACCATTCCTAGACCGGCAAGGGAACTTGCTGTTCCAACAGGACAATGCACGTCCGCATGTATCCCGTGCCATCCAACGTGCTCTAGAAGGTGTAAGTCAACTACCCTGGCCAGCAAGATCTCCGGATCTGTCCCCCATTGAGCATATTTGGGACTGGATGAAGCGTCGTCTCACGCTCTCTGCACGTCCAGCACGAACGCTGGTCCAACTGAGGCGCCAGGTGGAAATGGCATGGCAAGCCGTTCCACAGGACTACATCCAGCATCTCTACGATCGTCTCCATGGGAGAATAGCAGCCTGCATTGCTGCGAAAGGTGGATATACACTGTACTAGTGCCGACATTGTGCATCCTCTGTTGCCTGTGTCTATGTGCCTGTGGTTCTGTCAGTGTGATCATGTGATGCATCTGACCCCAGGAATGTGTCAATAAAGTTTCCCCTTCCTGGGACAATGAATTCACGGTGTTCTTATTTCAATTTCCTGGAGTGTACTTTCAGTACAAGTTTGAAGATTAATTTTATTACTGGTAAATGATCAGCACAATATTTCAAGATTATGTTGCAGATGAGATTGTCAGGAGAAAGAAGAATGAAGAGAGAGGAAGGGGGGAAAAGAAAGCAGTTTCAATAAAAACAAAAACAAAAATAACACCAATAGTACCATAGATTAAGGTGAAGGGATAAAACGTAGATAGTCTAACAGCATGAAATACTAAAATGCTATACACCACAACACTACACAAAAATAAAAGACGAATTTGAGGATTCTTGTAGAAGTTAAGACTCAAAATATCTTAGAATTGTAACATGGAAAGGGCGCCGAAATTTGTAATGCTTTTTAAGAAGGCATAAAACAATATAGGTACTAGACATATGTTAGATGATTATGAGTAAAACTCTTTGTAAGAACCATTGTAAAAACTCCAGCAAAGACCAGATGCAACGACCCACAAGTTGCAATGCAAGAAGTTTCAAGAAAGAAAAGGACGGAATTTGCAAGACACGATTCCTACAAGGCAGAAGCGTTGAGAGAAGGGAAAGGACAGCAGAACCACAGAGGAGTGGAACCCTGCAGAGACACGACAGGACACGAAACGCCAGAAGGGTGCCCGGGGCGCCCCTAATGAACGGAGCGAGCAAAAAACGGCCCGACGAGAAGACCGCTTGGGCAAGCCACCAATGGCAAACAAATATGTGTAAAAGTCACACTACTCCTATTAAACAGCACGTTGATGCACGAAACTGAAGAAAACTTTCACAAAGTAAAAATGACG
Organism: Schistocerca serialis cubense; assembly: GCF_023864345.2. Classification (NCBI taxonomy): domain Eukaryota; kingdom Metazoa; phylum Arthropoda; class Insecta; order Orthoptera; family Acrididae; genus Schistocerca; species Schistocerca serialis. The sequence goes on along the minus strand of NC_064644.1, from coordinate 598,433,625 downwards.
TGCCCAAACAATTTATCAAACTGTTACTAAGAGGAGAACTTCAAAGCGACTAGTTATCAATAAATATTTCCATATCCTGCCCAGAGAAGAACCAAGAATCAAGTAAGAAGCAAAAAAAAAAGCAGGAAGAACAGAAGTTGAAGATTCGCAAGATTGAGACCAAGAAAGAAGATGGATGAAGAATAGACGACATACCTTCCCAAATCCCTATCCTATTGTAAACTAGTCGCCTGTGAAGTATTACAATGAAAAACGAATGCTTTTAGCGACACATAACGATGACTTTCACGCATACAAAGCCAGTAAACCACCAGATTCTGCACTCACAGCTCCATTCCATTATGGGACCTCCACAACAGCAACACACACTTGCACAACCAACAAGGAACAACGAATGAAGCTCTACATCAAATACTTGCCCACATTCATCTCAGTCAAGTCCATCACCTTCATGCAAAAACATTCGCCAACCTCATGCTTAAACATTCATAGGATTGTGTGAATGTGTGAAATCAAATTATGTGATGTAGGAATTGTGCAAAAGAAACGTGTGAAAAACTAAATAAGTTAAGCACACCAGACAGCTAATAAACTATAAAATAACAGTCATTGACTATGGACTTAAGTAAAAAATAGACTATCGATAAAAATAAGTCATTAGTTCTGAAATGGACAGTATATAAAGAACAAAAGTAAGGCATAAGAAACACTAAAACTATAAGCCACTTATTTTCTCCTCATAAAAATGAAAGAATAACTATATTTTACTTATTTTCTCCTTACAAAAACAAACAATAAAAAATTATCTTGTTGGATGTTTTCCCTTTTTTTTAACATTTGTACCATTTGTTAGGATAATATCTCAATACTTGTGTATGTACATTTCTTTGTCAAAGCAATTCTTGGAAATAATTCTTATTTGTTAGTGCAACAATGTTGAAATGAGTGTCTAGAAACAAAAACATTTTTACTTGTACATGATATTTAGAAAATGTGTTAGGAATAGATTTTACTTAATTACTACATTTATAAAAAAAAATATTTCTAAGAAAATCGATGTGAAAGACTCCTCACTTTCGATAACAAACTTCTTAAAAAACAAACTTCACACTTAAATAAAGAAAGAAAATAATTAAAAATAAATAATAATAATAATAGCATAAAAATATTCTTCTCTTGTCAATATAAACATATTTTTGAGAGTAATGTGGAAGAATAAAAAAATATAAATTACTAATACAAACTAGCATAGAACCAGAAAAACGTGGCTGAACAGTAGGCAACAAAATTTAGATAAAGGAATAATTTCTGACTGACTTAGACAACGATTCAATCATTGCCTAACTTAAGTGCAAAAATTAAGTTCGAGGGGTGGTGATATGTAAGGTGTCAGGCAAATCCAACACCTTCCATGAAAACCCTGACATGATAAGCAAATCCAGTAGTATGTCACATAGTTCCGAATAAATCGTGACATTAAATTAACCAAAGTAATACGAGTAACTAGTAAGCAAATGGAATACCACAGACTAACACAAGAATGCCTAAATGCATGTCGTACCTTCCCACCGTGAGACAGACGCAGTTCCGAGGGGAGAACCGTGTTAAGCTAGAAGGTCCTACGATAAGGGACGGACACACACGTCGCCAGCTAACCACCAGGACCACCCCCCAGCCCATGTTAAAAGATAGAGCCCTCCAGAAGAACAGTATATATCTTACGATAACACTAAAAGGGCCTCACCAGCCGCAAGTTTTAGCGTGAGACTTTTCCGCGTCTCTGTTACGTTGCAAACCTAAAAAAAATTGCCCCACCACGAAAAGTATAACGTTTCTCATTGGATATACAGAATTTTTGTAGGCAGAGCTTAAGGTTAACATGGAGACCCTGATTGATCAGATGAAAACACAGCCAGATAGTTTTTTTTTTTAAACCAACTTCGGTAAATTGTAGTAAGGAGAAGTTAGGAGAGAGTTGCTTCCGTGACGGCGAGCTGTAGGGAGCTGCGACGGCCGTCGCCCCCTGACGAACACCGACAAGGTAATGAACGCACGCGATGCCGCATTTTTGAGCGCGTAATGCTTCACTCAGAACTGCAGAAGTCTCATCTGTTACATCCTCTTTTTACGTAATACTAGTGTCGATCGTCAATTGAAGATCTTGGTATTCACTTTTGCTACGTAAGTTAAAATCTGAAACGCGATGATTTTTCTGTTATATAATTATTGAGAAGCCACATCAGCCACTGTAATTTACGACGAGTTGGATAAATAATTAAAGATAATTGAAGGTCACTGTAGACCATTTTGTGAAACTTAATTTAAACCTAGATTATAGATGTGATATGGCATAGGTCATCCTTCGATCCATGGTAGAACTTGGAAACCCATTCAGGGAATATTCGTTCACATTTTTGTTGAACGCAATTGGTTTTTATCATCCTGTATTAAAACATTTCCTTTTATCAATAGTGCAATTTATAAACAATGTTTTGTGAGTAGAATAAAATTTCCAATGGTAAACTTAACTGCTTTTTCGACGTTATTTTACCAGCTAACTAAAAATAGGAAAGCCTTGAACCCCTTCCACTAAATTTAGTTAGTATTAAGATTCTTTTACAGGGAGTGCAGTGGAGCTGACGCTGAAATCATTAAGTATTTGGTTATATCATCGCTAGTCTCACTGAACTCTTCTGAACTCTACATGTCATGTGTGGTCTGGCGTCTCCTTACCAGCAACAGGTCCCAGGTTCAAACTGGTCAATTCCATAAGAAACACGCTCAGAGCGTCGTTGCGCGAAAGTGGTAGGGATACACGACTTAGAACAAACAGAAACCACGCAGAATGTTAGAAGACTCCATGCCGACTTCTCTCCAAGAGACTAACGCACCTACTGTCACCGTATGGAACTTCTCCTGGGAGAGAAGTAGCTTGTTTCCGATGCACCACAGCCAGTTTACTGTAACCCTCACACCGTCATATTTAGGATGCAACACAGAGATTACGTCGTGATTGAATACTACAGGCTCCATGGCGACTTCTCTCCAAGAGACTAACGCACCTACAGTCACCATATGGAATTCTCCAGGGAGTCAAGTAGCTTGACACTTATGCAATACTGCCAGTTTACTGGAACTCGCGTACCCTCACATTGACATTTCAACACACAAATTGCGTCGCAATTGAATACTAGAGGCTACATCCCGTCTTCTCTGCAAGAGACTAATGTGGCTACAGTCACCTTATCGAAGTTCTCCTGGGAGTCAATTAGCTTGTCTCTGATGCATCACTTCCATTTTACTGTGACCGTCGTACCCTCACATTGAATATGGAACACACAAATTGCGTCGAGACTGAATACTACTGGCTCCATGCCGACTTCCCTCCAAGCGACAAACGCGGCTATGGTCACTGTATCGAACATCTCCTGGGAGTCACGTAGCTTGTTTCCAATGTACAACTTCCAGTTTAATGTAACCCTCGGACCCTCCCTTGACAATGCGACTCACAAATTGTGTCGCGACTGAATACTTCTGGCTCCATGCCGACTTCTCTCCAGGTTACTAACGCACCTACAGTCACCATATGGAATTCTCCTGAGAGACAAGTAGCTTGTCTCCGATGCGCCACTGCCAGTTTACTGTAACCCTAACACCCTCACATTGATGATGCAACACACAAATAGCGTGCAGGTGCAAGACTACAGGCAACATGCCAACTTGTCTCCAATTGCGTCGGGATTGACTACTGCTGGCTCCATGCCAACCTCTCTCCAAGAGACTAACACGCCTACAGTCACCGTATGGAACTTCTTCTGGGAGACAAGTAGCTTGGCCGGGGCCGGAGTGGCCGTGCAGTTCTGGGGGCTTCAGTCCGGAACCGCGTGCCCGCTACGGTCACAGGTTCGAATCCTGCCTCGGTCATGGATGTTTGTGAAGTCCTTAGGTTAGTTAGGTTTAATTAGTTCTAAGTTCTAGGCGACTGATGACCTCAGAAGTTAAGTCGCATAGTGCTCAGAGCCATTTGAACCATTTGAACAAGTAGCTTGTTTCCGATGCACCACAGTCAGTTTACTGTAACCCTCGCACCCTCACATTTAGGACGCAACGCAGAAATTGCGTCGCGATTGAATACTACAGGCTCCATGCCGACTTCTCTCCAAGCGACTGATGCGGCTACGGTCACCGTATGGAACTTCTCCTGGGATACAAAAAGCTTGTTTCCGATACACCACTGCCAGATTACGGTAGTCCTCGCATCCTCACATTGACGATGTGACACACAAATTGCGTCGTGGTTGAATAATGTACACTCCAAGTTGACTTCTCTCCAAGCGACAGACACGATCTGGTCACCGTATGGAACTTCTCTTGGGAGTCAACTAGCTTGTTTATTATACACCATTGCCAGTTCACTGTAACCCTCGCACCCTGATATTGACGATGCACCAAAAAGATGGCGTTGCGATTGATTACTACAGGCTCCATGCCAACTTCTCTGCAAGCGACTAATGGTCGCGGGACTGCAGGTGCATCCTGTCTTTTCGGAGCGTGTGCTGTAACGTCCTGTGCAGTGTAGTGGACAGGGGAAGGCGGGCAGTGTGTGCTCATGTTGTTCGTGTGTCTCTTGCATTATTTTGCGAGCAGGTATGTGAGATGTGCTATGCGTTATTTGAACAGTTTACGAGTAGCCAGGGTGCCTGCTGAGCGGTTTACATGCGTTATTTTGATAATTTAGGAGTTGTTTTCGTCTATGAACCTGAGGGTGTACTGCATTATTTCGATGATCCCCTTGTGACCACCGTCTTGGACTACGTCACAGGAGGGACGACAGCATCCTCTGGTGGCATACTGTGTACTAGGTGAGTTGGGCTCCAGACCCCATGGTAAACACAGTGGATGGAGACACTTCCTTAAATTGTTTAAATAAAGACTGCCTGCAAAATAAAGACTTACGTTCATCCTATCCAGGACAAGCCGAGTCCATTTCCCTTCCAGCTCCTAAGAAGAGGTGGTCGTCAGGTGACTTAAGTTAGTGGAGGTAGCCCAAGTGACCTATCTTCAAGCCATTTTCTTAGGTTAGTAGAGGAATATGTGGTGTGTTGCATTATCCTGATGGACTTTGAACTTCCCGCCATTTTCTGTTGTAGGGGAGGGGGGGAGGGTTAGGTTAGTAGAGGTAGCCTTGGTGTGTTGCATTGTCCTGATGGAATTTGAACTTCCTGCCATTTTCTGGGGAGAAGAGGGTTACGTTAGTTGGGGTGCCAAATGACCTACCTTCCCGCCAAAATCCGCCATCTTGGATGACAGTACTTGTGTCATAAGCTGATGTCATGGCCGCTATCTTGGATGACATCATCGCCACCGTCTTGGATACATCTGGCAAAAATGGAGAGTGAGCCATATCCCTGCAGCTCCTCTACTCTCAGGGTCTTTATGTTTTTATACAGACTGTTCGATATTTGTTGTTGTTGTGGTCTTCAGTCCTGAGACTGGTTTGATGCAGCTCTCCATGCTACTCTATCCTGTGCAAGCTTCTTCATCTCCCAGTACTTACTGCAACTTTCATCCTTGTGAATCTGCTTAGTGTATTCACCTCTTGGTCTCCCTCTACAATTTTTAACCACCATGCTGCCCTCCAATGCTAAATTGGTGATACCTTGATGTCTCAGAACATGTCCTACTAACCGGTCCCTCCTTCTTGCCAAGTTGAGCCACAAACTCCTCTTCTCCCCAATTCTATTCAATACCTCCTCATTAGTTATGTGATCTACCCATCTATTCTTCAGCATTCTTCTGTAGCACCACATTTCGAAAGCTTTTATTCTCTTCTTGTCCAGAGTACTTATCATCCATGTTTAACTTCCATACATGGCTACACTCCATACAAATACTTTGTGAAACGACTTCCTGGCACTTAAATCTATACTCGATGTTAACAAATTTCTCTTCTTCAAAAACGCTTTCCTTGCCATTGCCAGTCTAAATTTTATATTCTCTCTACTTCGACTAACATCAGTAATTTTGCTCCCCAAATAGCAAAACTCCTTTACTACTTTAAGTGTCTCATTTCCTAATCTAATTCCCTCAGCATCACCCGACTTAATTCGACTACATTCCATTATCCTCGTTTTGCTTTAGTTAATGTTCATCTTATATCCTCCTTTCAAGACACTGTCCATTCCGTTCAACTGCTCTTCCAAGTCCTTTGCTGTCTCTGACAGAATTACAATGTCATCGGCGAACCTCAAAGTTTTTTTTTCTTCTCCATGGATTTTAATACCTACTCCGAATTTTTCTTTTGTTTCCTTTACTGCTTGCTCAATATACAGATTCAGTAACGTCGGGGAGAGGCTACAACCCTGTCTCACTCCCTTCCCAACCACTGCTTCCCTTTCATGCCCCTCGACACTTATAACTGCCATCTGGTTACTGTACAAATTGTAAATAGCCTTTCGCTCCCTGTATTTTACCCTGCCACCTTTAGAATTTGAAAGAGAGTATTCCAGTCAACATTGTCAAAAGCTTTCTCTAAGTCTACAAATTCTGTAAACGTAGGTTTGCATTTCCTTAATCTTTCTTCTAAGATAAGTCATAAGGTCAGAATTGCCTCACGTGTTCCAACATTTCTACGGAATCCAAACTGATGTTCACCGAGGTCGGCTTCTACCAGTTTTTCCATTCGTCTATAAAGAATTCGCGTTAGTATTTTGCAACTGTGACTTATTAAACTGATAGTTCGGTAATTTTCACATCTGTCAACACCTGCTTTCTTTGGGATTGGAATTATTATATTCTTCTGGAAGTCTGAGGGTATTTCGCCTGTCTCATACATCTTGCTCGCCAGATGGTAGAGTTTTGTCAGGACTGGCACTCTCAAGGCCGTCAGTAGTTCTAATGGAATGTTGACTACTCCTGGGGCCTTGTTTCGACTCAGGTCTTTCAGTGCTCTGTCAAACTCTTCACGCAGTATCGTGTCTCCCATTTCATCTTCATCTACAAACTATTCCATTTCCGTAATATTGTCCTCAAGTACATCACCCTAGTATAGATGTTGTGGCGTAACAAGCTTGCTACGCCACACTGGGAAGGGAGCCGAAAGAAAGGCACGCGTACACACACGCCGACTGGCGTCAAGTCTGGAACAGGATAACTATTGAATGGTAGCAAGAAAAGTACGTAGCTGCTGTATACTTAACTTTTATTCTTTGATGAGTACAGCGTTCTTCTTGAGACATTTATACTATAACTCTCAAAGTAGGTAAGGCTAATGGCGCCTTGCTAGGTCATAGCCATGGACTTAGCATAAGGCTATTCTAACTGTCTCTCGGCAAATGAGAGGAAGGCTTCGTCCGTATTGTCGCTAGCAATGTCGTCGTACAACTGGGGCGAGTGCTCTATCGTATATCGAGACCTGCCTTGTGGTGGCGCTAGGTCTGCGATCACACAGTGGCGACACGTGGGTCCGACATGTACTAAATGGACCGCGGCCGATTTAAGCTACCACCTAGCAAGTGTGGTGTCTGACGGTGACACCACATTCCTCCCCCACAAATCGGCGAACGGTCGTGTGATAAGGCTTCCGCCCGCCATGGGGAGGACCCCATGTTGACGTATGCGATGAGGTGGGGAGCCTAACAACAGGCGAGGCTGTGCCACCCGCACCCGGCCATTCGGTCCGAGGAGATCTAGGAAACGCCTGAAAACCTAGTCCAGGGTGCACGTCAACATGCGGTGTATGCACCCGTAATGAGACAGGAGGGGCCGAAGGGTCGACGTCCATTGCGTCGGGGTACCCGACGCACGATGACGTCATGTGGTCCGGAGCGGGCAAGAGGTCCATGGCGGAGGACGGCTGGTCACGGGAAGCGATCGGCGGCGCGTGACCCAGGGAGGCGCTTGGCGGCTGCAGCGAAGCGTCGAACGCGGGCGGCGCCGGCGGGAGAACAGGCGGCGGCGGCGGCGGCGGCGGCTGCTGCGGCGGCGCGTCGCCATGGGGCAAAATGGAAGGCATCGTCGGTAACACCTGGGGATGAGGCGAGCCAGTAGATGGTTCCCCAGGGCGCTGACCGGATGGCACCGTCGCTGAAAGCAGACGGGGAGGGGCAGAACCCGTGCGACGACAGAGGCGCAGCTGATTGAGATGCCGACGCACCTCACCAGAGGCCCCCAAAACCAAATACATCGCGCGGCCGAGGCAGCAAAGAATGCGCCCTGCGAGCCAACGCCGTGAACCTCGATAGTTGCAATAAAATACAACGTCGCCTGGAGCAAAAGCAGGAGTCTGCCGCTGCACAGGAACCTGATGCAGCAAAGACATCAAGGTTCGATGAGGACGACCGTGGAGCAACTCAGCCGGCGAGCGACCATCTCGGGGCTGAGAGCGATACGAAGACAAAAAGAGCAACAATGCGTCCTCCCGAGAATGCGACTCTTTCAATTTCAACAGCTGTGACTTGAAAGTCCGGACGAATCGTTCAGCGGCACCGTTTGACTGAGGCGAAAACGGCGCGGATGTCAGATGTTGAATACCATTGGCCTGGCAGAATGACTGAAATTCTGCGGACATGAACTGTGGGCCATTGTCGGAAACAATAGTCTGCGGAAGACCTTCAATGCAAAAGATAGCAGACAACGCTTGGATGGTGGCGGAGGACATCGTGGAAGACATCCGGACAACAAAAGGAAAATTACTGAAGGCATCGACCAGAACCAACCATCGAGCATTCCAGAATGGACCAGCAAAATCAATGTGCAAGCGTTGCCAAGGGGAAGTGGCTTTTGGCCATGCAAAGACTTTCCGCGGCGGCGCGGATTGTTGTTCGGCACACGTCATGCAAGAAGAACACATATTCGTAATCGCAGCATCGATTCCGAACCAAGTACAGTGCTGACGAGCAAGTTGTTTCGTTCGCACTATACCCCAATGTCCTTGGTGAAGAAGCCGTAAGACAGAGGACTGTAACGAACGTGGGACCACAACTCGGGACTGATCATTATCAGAACGCAACAACAAAACACCACGTCGAACAAAAAGTCTCTCCTTGTGAGCAAAAAATCGGCGAACCAACTGATCCTCGATCCGAGAGTTTGACAAAGGCCATTGCGTAGCAACAATACGCAAGACAGTAGCAAGGACAGGGTCAGCAGCGGTGGCTGTAGCTACACGACGAAAATCAATCGGAAACGATTCGACCACTTCATCGGTTTCCAAATCAATGAACATGCAAGCAAGTTCGGAAGAATCGAATGCTTTATCCTCAGCAACAGGCAAACGGGACAACGCATCTGCGTTTCCGTGCTTAGCAGTGGACCGATACAAGATATCGTAGCGGTACTGCGAGAGGAAAATAGACCAGCGAATGAATTTCTGCGCTGTACGCGGAGGTACAGGCTTGGTCGGATGAAAAAGCGATGTCAAAGGTTTGTGGTCTGTGATGATGGTAAAGTGACGACCATACAAGAAATCATGGAACTTAGTAACACCAAACACGAGAGCCAAAGCTTCTTTCTCTATCTGGGAATAATTTCTTTGTGCAGACGAGAGCAATTTGGACGCAAAGGCAATAGGGCGATCATGATAGCCAACTTTGTGCTGAATCACAGCACCGATCCCGAAATCCGATGCCTCTACCATCAACAAAAGGGGTTTCTAGGGATCGAAAGGCGTGAGGCAAGTATTAGAAAGCAACGCCGATTTCAACTGGCGAAAGGCGCGTTCGCATTCCGTCGTCCAGAGAAACGGAACACCTGTACGGCGTAAGCGAGGAAGCGGAGCTGAAATGGAAGAGGCATTGCGCACGTTCACTCACACCTTGTGATTCTATATCCTTTAACGGTCGTGCGACCGCATCACGCAATGCGTGGGGAACATTGCGCGCTCGGGAAAATTTCGGTTGCGCGTGGACTTTCAGTTCCAATTGTGCTTCATAGTTCTTAGCGCAACCAAGGCCCGGTGCAAAAATGTCTGCAAATTCGTCACATAACCTAGAAACACTGTCTGAAGGCACAGTCTGATTCACTGATAGGACCTGATTTACTATAGACATGTTGAACAATTGAAATAAATCTAAGCCAAACAAGTTCACTGCAGTAGAAGAACGAAGAACGTAAAAGGACACAAGTTGTGTTTGTCCCTTGTATGTTGCAAGAAGAGTGCACTGTCCTAACACAGGGATGAGCTGTCCTGAATAACTTTTTAGCGTAACATTTGCGGCACGCAACGGAGGTGTGCCCAGTTGTTTGTACGTGTCGTGATTCAGCAATGAAACTGCAGCTCCGGTATCGAGCTGGAATGGTATGACCTTGCCATTAAAGTCCAAATCTACTAAAAGTTTATTGTCCTGCTGACGACAAGAGCGACTGTTTTGTGCAATTTGAACAGACACTGGTACAGAATCACTTGCTAATGGACGTGATTTCCGGCGACGTCGACGCACAGTTTTTGTGGGACGAACACAGTCACTGTTAGAGAAAGTGGCACTGGACGAATCGGAATTAACTACATGAATGTCCATGGGCGAAGGTCCACGATCCTGAGTGTCCTTGGTTCGATTCCGGCGCGAAGCAAAGGGCCTGGAATGATTGTGATTGTCTGATCTGAGCTTTTTCTGGCAAACACTTTGAACATGTCCTTTCCTATTGCAGAAAAAGCAAATAGCTTGGCGTGACGGGCAATGTTCACGCGAATGTCTAGTAGCACACCGCGGGCATGATTTCACTGCATTTGTGTGCTGGCGCGGCACACCTGGCTTAGAGCGCGGTGGCAGCTGCGTTGGTGTGCACGAGGGCAGTTGACCGGGCCGCGTAGCGCGAGCACGCCCGGCGGGCCGGTTAATGTTACACACAGCTGGCGAAGTTTCAAAAGATTCCTGAGCACAGTCAAGTGTGTCTTGTCTATCCAATATGTCTATCACTTGTTGAAGGGAGGGATTTACTAGTTTCAAAATTTGCTCCCGTATGCGAACATCAGAAACGTTCTGTGCAATTGCATCACGCACCATTGTATCTGAATAAGAAAGGCCACAGTCACAGTCAAAGGCACAGTCCCTAGTAAGTCCTTGCAATGTTGCTACCCACTCCCTATTAGTTTGACCGGCCGTACGTTTTGTACGAAAAAACGTACACCGTTGTGCAACCACATTAACTGTTTCTTTGAAATAGGCATCTAAAGCAGACAAAATTTTTTCGTAGGACAGGGTTGCTACGGCGCGTCGGGGAAACAATTTCACTATCACACGGTAGGTGGACACACCGACACAAGAAAGCAAAAACGGCTGCCGCTCATTACCTTGAATTCTGTAGGCTGCTAGATGAAAGCCAAACTGTCGGGACCATTCTGGCCACGATTCGTGCGCCGCATTAAAACTGTGAAACGGCGGTGCAACTGCATGTTGTGGCTGCGGTAGCGGTGAAGCGGCGGCTGCCGCATCGGTTTGAATGGCACGTTGACCCTGGACGAGCTGTCCAAGGGCATCCAATAACGCCTGCGTCTGCTGATTCTGCAAGCGATAAAATTCGGACAGTACATCTGGCGAAGCCATGACACAAGTAAATGTTAGCAATCAGAAAGAACACTTTTCCTGCGTCGCCAATCTGTTGTGGCGTAACAAGCTTGCTACGCCACACTGGGAAGGGAGCCGAAAGAAAGGCACGCGTACACACACGCCGACTGGCGTCAAGTCTGGAACAGGATAACTATTGAATGGTAGCAAGAAAAGTACGTAGCTGCTGTATACTTAACTTTTATTCTTTGATGAATACAGCGTTCTTCTTGAGACATTTATACTATAATTCTCAAAGTAGGTAAGGCTAATGGCGCCTTGCTAGGTCGTAGCCATGGACTTAGCAGAAGGCTATTCTAACTGTCTCTCGGCAAATGAGAGGAAGGCTTCGTCCGTATTGTCGCTAGCAATGTCGTCGTACAACTGGGGCGAGTGCTCTATCGTATATCGAGACCTGCCTTGTGGTGGCGCTAGGTCTGCGATCACACAGTGGCGACACGCGGGTCCGACATGTACTAAATGGACCGCGGCCGATTTAAGCTACCACCTAGCAAGTATGGTGTCTGGCGGTGACACCACAATATACTCTCTATATACTCCTTACACCTTTCTGCTTTCCCTTCTTTGCTTAGAACTGGGTTTCCATCTGAGCTCTTGATATTCATACAATTGGCTCTCTTTTCTCCCAAGGTCTCTTTAATTTTCCTGTAGGCAGTATCAATCTTGCCCCTAGTGAGATTAAGCCTCTACATCCTTACATTCGTCCTCTAGCCATCCCTGCTTAGCCATTTTGCACTTCTTGTCGATCTCATTTTTGAGTTTGGAGACGTTTGAACTCCTTTTTTCCTGCTTCATTTGCTGCATTTTTATATTTTCTCCTTTCATCAATTAAATTCAATATTTCTTCTGTTACCCAAGGATTTCTACTAGCCCTCGTCTTTTTACCTACTTGGTCCTCTGCTGCCTTCACTCCTTCATCCCTCAGAGCTACCCATTCTTCTTCTACTGTATTACTTTCCACCATTCCTGTCAATTGTTCCCTTATGCTCTCTCTGAAACTCTGTACAACCTCTGGTTTAGTCAGTTTATGCAGGTCCCATCTCCTTAAATTCCCACCTTTTTGTAGTTTCTTCAGTTTTAATCTACAGTTCATAACCAATAGATTGTGGTCAGAGTCCACATCTGCCCCTGGAAATGTCTTATAATTTAAAACCTGGTTCCTAAATCTCTGTCTTACCATTATATAATCTATCTGATACCTTCTAGTATCTCCAGGATGCTTCCATGTATACAACCTTCTTTCATGATTCTTGAACCAAGTGTTAGCTATGATTAAGTTATGCTCTATGCAAAATTCTACCAGACGGCTTCCTCTTTCATTTCTTACCCCCAATCCATATTCACCTATTATGTTTCCTTCTCTCCCTTTTCCTACTCTCGAATTACCGTCACCCATGACTATTAAATTTTCGTCTCCCTTCACACCTGAATAATTTCTTTTATCTCATCATACACTTCATCAATTTCTTCATCATCTGCAGAGCTAATTGGCATATAATCTTGTACTACTGTAGTAGGCATGGGCTTCGTGTTATTTTGGCCACAATAATGCGTTCACTGTGCTGTTTGTAGTAGCTTACCCGCACTCCTATTTTTTTATTCGTTATTAAACCTACTCCTGCATTACCCCTATTTAATTTTGTATTTATAACCCTGTATTCACCTGACCAAAAGTCTTGTTCCTCCTGCCACCGAACTTCACTAATTCCCACTATATCTAACTTTAAACTATCCATTTCCCTTTTTAAATTTTCTAACCTACCTGCCCGATTAAGGGATCTGACATCCCACGTTCCGATCCGTAGAACGCCAGTTTTCTTTCTCCTGATAACGACGTCCTCTTGAGTAGTCCCCGCCCGGAGATCCGAATGGGGTACTATTTTACCTCCGGAATATTTTACCCAAGAGGATGCCATCATCATTTAACCATACAGTAAAGCTGCATGCCCTCGGGAAAAATTACGGCTGAAGTTTCCCCTTGCTTTCAGCCGTTCGCAATACCACAACAGCAAGGCCGTTTTGGTTAGTGTTACAGGGCCAGATCAGTCAATCACCCAGACTGTTGCCCCTGCAACTACCGAAAAGGCTGCTGCCCCTCTTCAGGAACCACACGTTTGTCTGGCCTCTCAACAGATACCCCACCATTGTGGTTGCACCTACGATACGACCATCTGTATCGCTGAGGCACGCAAGCCCCCCCACCAATGGCAAGGTCCATGGTCCATGTTTCGATATAAACATCTTGAATTCCTTGAAACGATCAAAAAGTTCTATTTATTTCTCAAAAAAAAAAAAAACATGAGGAAAAGCAAGTGCGTTGCCTACTCCTGAGGATTGATCGAGGGATGGAATACTTGAACAAGAATATGAAGAGCTATCTCATCAAACGTGGGATAGCACTCGAGAGAATGGCACCGCATACTCCTCAAGAGTATGGGTAGGCAGAACGCGGAAACAGAAACATTGTCGAGTCCGTGAGGTGTATGCTCATTGCGGCAATTTTTTCGCGAATTCAGTGGGCAGAAGCAGGCAACACCGCTGTTTACATACTGACTGGTATTAGGGAAGAAACGCAACGCCATACAGATTATGGATGTGGTGTCACCGCCAGACACCACACTTGCTAGGTGGTAGATTTTAAATCGGCCGCGGTCCGGTAGTATACGTCGGACCCGCGTGTCGCCACTGTCAGTGATAGCAGTCCGAGCGCCACCATGGCAGGTCTAGAGAAGCGATGTTCTACAAATGTGGATTAAAGTTAAGTATTACAGCAACTGCGTCCATTTTCTACGTTCTCATTTCCTTTTAACTGTTCCAGACCTCACGCCAATCTGCGTGAGCTTAACGCGTGCCTTTCCGCTTCCTCTCGTTGTGACTTGGCTGTCGTGCCAAGTCACAACAATGGACATGTAGAAAACCCCACATTTTACACATGAGAACTATCGTAACAGAAGTATTTGTCCATGTTCCTAAACTGCTCCGCAAAAATCTAGAACCGAAGCCCATGAAAATGACCATGGCATGATATCAGGGAGATTCTTGAAATTACAAGACCTTGTGGCGGTGCACCACATAATGTGATAAAAATGATATTGAATAACTTCGCAAATAAACCAAAACTGACTTTGTAACAAACCATAAATATTACCTCAGTAAAATAAGAAAGACACTGAATTCAATTTATATCATCTGCGAATGTAATTGCAATCTTTTTTTTTTTTTTCAAAAAGATCACTCGCTCTTCCCTTTTGTTTCTTCAAAGTGTAAGAAGCCATTTTGTGATGACCCACAGAAATGTGTAAGTTTCATGTAATATTTAGCATAAATATAATCGAATATCACTTAAAAGTGTTGTAAAATTTTATATGTACCAGCTCCTATATTCATGACACGGAAAAATTAATGTCTTTATGCAAATTTTATAGGGGAACATTGGTGCAGAGGTCAGCGCCAATATTTTAAATGATAGGGGCCCAGAGTCGTAATAAATATCTTATTGTTCGCTAATTTTGACAAATAAAAATAAATGTTAATGCAGGAGATTTCTCTTGATGAGCAGTTCTTCCTCTGCAACAACAAAAGTAATCAATATTTATAACATTGAATAATGCTTAAGTAAACTGAGTAAAATAGATTTTTTCGATCCCCTCTTAAAGAAATTGAGAGAGTCTCCTCAATCATGCATTTTCATGATAATAATAATAATTTACAGAAAAATCAACTTGAACAACATTTATAGTTATGTAACTTGAAATTGTTAGTTGATGGTGTCTTTAAACATAAAAACACTGTGTCAGGCAAACTAACTGCGAGAAGTACCACAACTGAGTCACTGACGTAAATAATTTTCCAGTTGTGAAGCAGGCACAATAACATTAACGTTTCTTAATATATAAAAACTAATACATAAAGAACCACCACAAAGGCGCCCAAACGTAAGGCACGAACCACCGATTTACATAAATATTCCAGTTGTAGAGGTACATAAAGCACTACTACAGTTGGTGCCCAAAGTGTGCAGCTCGAACCGCTTACATACATATATCGGAAGACATGTGCAAACAGATATGTAGCTGTATTTAGTTTTTGGTTAAACTCAGAATCTCAAACTAAAACTTAGATGTAAAAGAATATTGTGTGTATGTAGGAATTCCAGGTGGTACATATTTTAACGTTGTAAAAATAAACTGTTTCATGTGCCACTTCTATCAATAATAATAATAATGGCGTGTGACGAGGGCCTCCCGTCGGGTAGACCGCTCGCCTGGTGCAAGTCTTTCGATCTGACGCCACTTCGGCGACTTGCGCGGCGATGGGGATGAAATGATGATGATTAGGACAACACAACACCCAGTCCCTGAGCTGAGAATATCTCCGACCCAGCCGGGAACCGAACCCGGGCCCTTAGGATTGACAGTCCGTCACGCTGACCACTCAGCTACCGGGGGCGGACGCCACTTCTGTCAAAATCCTACAAGCAACCTATCCATGTGTGAGAAGTGGTTGCAAGAACTGATCCTTGGGCTGCAGCTTTGGGGAAAATGCAAAAACCAGAACAATAAACCAAAAAGTACAAAAGGTAAGAGTGCAGATACAAGTGATGCTGGCTGGTGGATGATAAGACATAAATGAGCAGGGGGCCAAGCATTCTGCAAGGAGAAAAATTTTAAATTGTCCACATATTTTAAGGAATTTACATTCGCATAATTTTGCAGCGAAGTCAAAACGATTCATTTATTAAAAGCAGTGAATGATGGTGTTCAATTTGAGTGCCTGACATAGATAGTTTAGTGCAGTTCGTATTTCATACGAATTTTTAGTGCTAGATTTAGTGTAAAGTAATTTAAAGTGTGCAGAAATGAAACTTCAGAGCATGATCACAAGATAATTTTGCAGTGTTTTGATAATTAACAGTTCAGTATAGGTAAGTTGTAACCGCAGAAACTTCTGATATCGGTGTACTAGCTCAATTCATGTACAGAGTCTAGTTTTGAGTCAATTTGAAGGAATTTTAGTTAATGATAGGCTTACATAACTAAAAGAAAGTTAATTTAAGTGGAATTTTCTAATTTTTGTGTGTGTTTTTTTCTAGCATATTGTTACAATTTCACTTAATGAGTGTGTTATATTTCTCGTGTTTTTGTGTGTGTCTTGTGCGTATTGTCATTGAATAATGAATAGGCAGGGGTAGGCCACACAGAGAGAAACGTACCGCTAGTGAGGCTATTTATGAGACGGAAATGGACGATAATGTCCACGAGCTCCAAATAACTAAGCCATTGGAGAATACGGGCTCGCAAATTCCTCAAAAGGAACCAGAACTGGGACCAACATCTCTTGATCTTACTGAAAATACTGAGCAACCTCAAGTGAGCACACATGTTCATGAGATTAGGCTAGAAACAAAGACTGATGTCACAGCATCAGCTGATAGTGCATCAGTAGCAGCAGTTCGTAGTCCTGTTTTCCTTGCGGTGTTGTTAGCACATTTAGGTATCCGGGACACAGAATGTGAGGAAAAAGACAGACAAGAACGCATACAACGTGAAAAACCACTTTTACTAGGTAAAAGACGTGTTACAATCGGAAAAGAAAGAAGGAGCGTGATGCCCTTCTTGTTCAGAAATTAAACGACGTTTGAGAAGAATGAGATAAGGCTATCATCTCACATCTTTTGCAAGAGACGGATGTGATAAAACAACAAGTTTCGGAAGTTGTAGAACAAAGTGAGGACTTTCCTGAAAAAAATCACTGAATATGCTACACAATACTCATGCCGTGCTCGAAGGTCAAGTGATAGTAATCAACCTGATTGTTGATGCACTCTCACTTAATTCAGACCAACACATTAACGAGCGAATCTCTGAGGCGGATAGATTCACCAAACTAAATACCTAGCAGATTAACAAAGCAATACCGCGCAACTTTTCAGTTAATATACGCCGTGACGATAAATTTGTCTGCGAGAGTCAGCCGTGCCACACACTACTGGGTTTTACAGGTATTGTTGGTGCCGCGTATTCAGGCGTATTACCAGCCCTTGCCCAAGTGGCCGGCCGGGGTGGCCGTGCGGTTATAGGTGCTACAGTATGGAACCGAGCGACCGCTACTGTCGCAAGTTCGAATCCTGCCTCGGGCATGGATGTGTGTGATGTCCTTAGGTTAGTTAAGTTTAATTAGTTCTAAGTTCTAGGCGACTGATGACCTCAGAAGTTAAGTCGCATAGTGCTCAGAGCCATTTTAACCATTTTTGAACCTGGCCCAAGTAAAACTTGAGGAATCGTTGATAAACCATAGACAGTTTCAGATATACAATGACGAGAAAAAGGTTGTCCATCCTGTCATCTTTATAAAAAGGTTTAAAATCGTTTTGCCTCTTTCATGGACAGAGAGCAAAAGATTCAGTTTGTCACATGCTTTATAGACCGAGCGAGGTGGCGCAGTGGTTAGCACACTGGACTCGCATTCGGGAGGACGACGGTTCAATCCCGTCTCCAGCCATCCTGATTTAGGTTTTCCGTGATTTCCCTAAATCGTTTCAGGCAAATGCCGGGATGGTTCCTTTGAAAGGGCACGGCCGATTTCCTTCCCAATCCTTCCCTAACCCGATCTTGCGCTCCGTCTCTAATGACCTCGTTGTCGACGGGACGTTAAACACTAACCACCACCACCACCACCACATGCTTTGTAAGAGGAGGTGCAGCGCTGTGGCCACGAAAAACGGCCGATGATTGCGCGTCGTTTTCTGATTTTGAAAACAAATTTCTTGCAAGATTCTGGTCTCGATCTGTACAAGAAAGTTTAAGAAAAGACGTCTCCAACCCCGAACTGTCCAACACCGCCAGCGGAATTTAAGAAAGTATTTTTAGAAGTATCTTAATAAGACGCTCTATTGGGATGAACCGATTTTGGCAAGAGATGTTTTGAGAATTCTTAAAGGAAAACTACCCATTGCCATTCAAGAAAACATCGTGCATGTCCCAGACATGGACTTGGAACAATTTATACCAACACTAGATTCTTCGGATTTAATCCAAGAAGATGCACGTCAAAACGAATATGGCAACGCGGGGAGCAATCGGAGCAACAATAAATCACGACACTCGAATAATAGCAGCCCAGGAAAGAGCGAGTTCGCAAAGAATAATGACTTTTCAAATGGTGAAGCGTACAATAAACGCCAGGTGGGGCATAATCAGCAACCGAGTAACAGTAATTGGCATCCTAGCCATGTGGAAGGTAACCAATATTCACGATCTG
This sequence comes from Schistocerca serialis cubense, assembly GCF_023864345.2. NCBI lineage: Eukaryota > Metazoa > Arthropoda > Insecta > Orthoptera > Acrididae > Schistocerca > Schistocerca serialis. Next base: position 598,414,801 of record NC_064644.1, on the reverse strand, counting down.
CTTACTCACCGAATAAAAATGGCAGTGAACAATACAACCATAAAATGAGATATGTACACAGGGTCAGCCTTGCACTCACGGGGGGGGGGGGGGGGGGGGGGGGGGTGCGGAATCTAAACGCGTGTACGCTGAGGTACAACGATGGCCAGCATTTAAAGGACGAACTAATAACTAAGCCGCGACAGCGAAGTACGGAAGATGTGGAATTAATTGAGGCTGCCTTTCAGGCTAAATAAAATTAACGATATTTTAATGAAAGTGATTCAGGACACTGGTGCCAGCATATCCGTGATAGATGAACAATTGTTCCATTGTGTGGACAAGATCAGGAAGCTGCCGACTTTACCAGTAGTACAATGTAGAGTGCTAGGAGCCCTACGAGGAAAGGGGCAGTTAATAAAAAAACCAGTTGCAGGAAGAGCTAACACTGGAAAAAGAAGCATCTACAAGCTCATTCCTGGTGGTTAGAAATCTCGCCGTACCCTGTATCCTGGGTTTAGATGCTCTCCATAGAATGAAGTCGACAATTGGCCTGACACAGGGCATCTGCACCTTAATATACCGTGATAAGAAGATCGAATGGTGTTAATCAGGACGCCTGATGCGTGCACGAACTACTGGTGGTACGTTATTGTAGTTCTCCCTGACACTCCCACACTAATGGAGGTGAACAATCTCTCAATAGAGAGTGAAAATGATACGGAAGATGCCTGGGTGCTGGAATCACTGAACATTAAGCACAATATTGTCGAAAAGGTAGCCGCATCCACATATTTCAATGACCAGCAACAAAGTGAACCGACGCAGTTGCTTAACCAATTTGCCGATGTATTTACCGAAAGACCCGGTATAACCACACGGTATGAGTACAATATGCAAGTATGAGCACACGATACATTTTGCTGTGACACATTTTCTATCCTCTGGTAGAAAAAACATGCGGTAGGAAGGGAAATACTACCAATGACATTCCTGAAAATTGAGAACAAATCACTTAGCGGAAATTGTAAATACATTTGTACTTCGAAAGCAAGCATACTTAGAACAAATTTAGGTTATTTTGAATGCGTATTTTTGTGATTTATGTATACTTTGTTCATTTTGGGGGGTACATTTTCTTGTCTTGTTTTGTGTGTAAGTATGTGTGTTCTTGCATGAGTTGAATTGAACGTGCACATCATGTATGTAGGCCTACATGAACTAACATATTAGCAAATGCATCGGACGTACTTGTTAATAAAAGACCTACCAACACTGAGCACTGCCCGTGTGCCCGAAACTTTGCCCCATTACAATTTTGATAGTGCCCGTTCTCTGGACGCGATCGTTCGTTCTTCTCATTTCAACGACAGTACAGCTTGATAGATTTGGAGCTAACACCAGCTAGAAGTACTTGCAGATGCACTCTCACATGCAAGGCATCTGCAAGCGCGCAATCTACATTAAGCAAATGGTGCTGTGGTGAACGATAATTTTATGTGCAAAATTTGCTGGACTGCGAATATCAGAGTGGCCAAATGGCCGACACTTCATAAGTGAGAAGATTTTGCAAAGAACATGATAATTTTGTAATAGATAAAGCGTATTACTTGTCAGTAAAGCTGTCCAAAAATGTAATATAGACTGTACAGGGTGTTTCAAAAATGACCGGTATATTTGAAACGGCAATAAAAACTAAACGAGCAGCGATAGAAATACACCATTTGTTGCAATATGCTTGGGACAACAGTACATTTTCAGGCGGACAAACTTTCGAAATTACAGTAGTTACAATTTTCAACAACAGATGGCGCTGCAAGTGATGTGAAAGATATAGAAGACAACGCAGTCTGTGGGTGCGCCATTCTGTACGTCGTCTTTCTGCTGTAAGCGTGTGCTGTTCACAACGTGCAAGTGTGCTGTAGACAACATGGTTTATTCCTTAGAACAGAGGATTTTTCTGGTGTTGGAATTCCACCGCCTAGAACACAGTGTTGTTGCAACAAGACGAAGTTTTCAACAGAGGTTTAATGTAACCAAAGGACCGAAAAGCGATATAATAAAGGATCTGTTTGAAAAATTTCAACGGACTGGGAACGTGACGGATGAACGTACTGGAAAGGTAGGGCGACCGCGTACGGCAACCACAGAGGGCAACGCGCAGCTAGTGCAGCAGGTGATCCAACAGCGGCCTCGGGTTTCCGTTCGCCGTGTTGCAGCTGCCGTCCAAATGACGCCAACGTCCACGTATCGTCTCATGCGCCAGAGTTTACACATCTATCCATACAAAATTCAAACGCGGCAACCCCTCAGCGCCGCTACCATTGCTGCACAAGACATATTCACTAACGATATAGTGCACAGGATTGATGACGGCTATATGCATGTGGGCAGCATTTGGTTTACTGACGAAGCTTATTTTTACCTGGACGGCTTCGTCAATAAACAGAACTGGCGCATATGAGGAACCGAAAAGCCCCATGTTGCAGTCCCATCGTCCCTGCATCCTCAAAAAGTACTGGTCTGGGCCGCCATTTCTTCCAAAGGAATCATTGGCCCATTTTTCAGATCCGAAACGATTGCTGCATCACGCTATCTGGACATTCTTCGTGAATTTGTGGCGGTACAAACTGCCTTAGACGACACTGCGAACACCTCGTGGTTTGTGCAAGATGGTGCCCGGCCACATCGCACGGCCGCCGTCTTTAATTTCCTGAATGAATATTTCGATGATCGTGTGATTGCTTTGGGCTATCCGAAACATACAGGAGGCGGCGTGGATTGGCCTCCCTATTCGCCAGACATGAACCCCTGTGACTTCTTTCTGTGGGGACACTTGAAAGACCAGGTGTACCGCCAGAATCCAGAAACAATTGAACAGCTGAAGCAGTACATCTCACCTGCATATGAAGCCATTCCGCCAGACACGTTGTCAAAGGTTTCGGGTAATTTCATTCAGAGACTACGCCATATTATTGCTATGCATGGTGGATATGTGGAAAATATCGTAATATAGAGTTTCCCTGACCGCAGCGCCATCTGTTGTTGAAAATTGTAACTACTGTAATTTCGAAAGTTTGTCTGCCTGAAAATGTACTGTTGTCCCAAGCATATTGCAACAAACGGTGTATTTCTATCGCTGCTCGTTTAGTTTTATTGCCGTTTCAAATATACCGGTCATTTTGAAACACCCTGTATACGTATTTATGTATATACTTTTAACGAAAAGGATTAAAATGTGTTCAATGTGCCTTTAATGTGAAGTACTTTTCCAGACAGTCAGATAGTGACGTGAGGAAAGAAGCTGCTCACACGGTACAAACTTTAAACAAAGCAAGGATAAAACAGACTCTACGTGTTGTAGCTAGTCAAACATTGATAAACTTTACCAAAGTGCAGCACTAATAAAGTAAACGTAAACATATAGCACAACTGTAATAAGTAAAGTGCTATATGATTGTTATAGTTTCACTGAACTGTGCATAGCAAGAAACAGTGGTGTTTATTGCAAGACTGTGAACCCATACACCCTAGTTAACACTGCGTGATTAATACACAGCCAACCGCGAACCAAAATCACAAGTGAACTCTTTCAGTGGCACGAGCGTTAGCGGAACAGTGTGAAAGTGTCACGAGGGTAAACCTTGTATGGACGCCCACCAGAGTGACGTACAGGAAAATCATAGTGAACATGTGTGTTACGAATCACTAATTACATTAAAGTAAAAGAGTGATCTGAAAAAGCCAAAATCCCAAGTGAAGCACTGTTATTGTCTGTTCTCCACCAACACACTACAGACACTTACAAATTAGTACACGTGTGATTGTGGAGCGTATGGCGTAATAAGTTTTCCCTTACACCCAGTGTATTTTGTAGTACTATTGGTTAGAAATCTGATGCGCGGTGGGTAAATTTTTCTTGTTGCATGAGTGGCGAGTGGGCGTGTAGCAGTTCTGGACCGCTCAGCTGATTGGCGTCAGGTGACTCTCATTTGTCCGCTGCCCCCGCTGACGTCATGCACTGGTCAGCGAACCTGCTTTCTGTGAGCTCTGTTCCCGCTTCTGCCACTGCCCTGCGCTGAATACTCGCCGACACCCTCGTCAACTACCGTCGCGAAGATCGATGAATTTTCTTCAACTGTCGTTGTTGTTGTTGTTGTGGTCTTCAGCCTTGAGACTGGTTTGATGCAGCTCTCCATGCTACTCTATCCTGTGCAAGCTTCTTCATCTCCCAGTACCTACTGCAGCCTACATCCTTCTGAATCTGCTTAGTGTATTCATCTCTTGGTCTCCCTCTACGATTTTTACTCTCCACACTGCCCTCCAACACTAAATTGGTGATCCCTTGTTGCCTCAGAACATGTCCTACCAACCAATCCCTTCTTCTAGTCAAGTTGTGTCACAAGCTCCTCTTCTCCGCAATTCTATTCAGTACCTCCTCATTAGTTATGTGATCTACCCATCTAATCTTCACCATTCTTCTGTAGCACCACACTTCGAAAGCTTCTATTCTCTTGTTGTCTAAGCTATTTATCGTCCACGTTTCACTTCCATTCATGGCTACACTCCATACAAATACTTTCAGAAACGACTTCCTGACATTTAAATCTGTACTCGATGTTAACAAATTTTTCTTCTTCAGAAACGTTTTCCTTGCCATTGCCAGTCTACATTTTATATCCTCTCTACTTCGACCTTGGGAAAAAAAAGGAAAAAAGAAAAAAAAATATGCAACAGTAATGTGATGCTAACATTATTTTCTCGATACCAAACTACATGAACACTTTATGAAAGTAATTGAGAAAACATGGAACATTTTAATCATGAATGTAAAGTCAAATGAACTTCATTTGCTAAAACATCATAAATGCCAAACTTTTTGACTTTTTGCCAATATTTCTAAACTGATGACTTTTGCCTTATATGTGAAACTAGTATAAATGGTTATGGACTTGAACCTTAAGTGACAAAACATGTATGGACGTTCTTAACCAGCGAATATGAAAAACTTTCTGAAATAACTTGCACAATGAGCATCTGCAGCATGAACTATTGTTCTTTTGTGTTGATAAATCCTGTTTTATCATAATTGTTGTATATAAGTATGTTTAAATGTCTAAAGTTCGAATAAAATCATTAAATATCACATGAAAGTAAACAGTTCGAAGACTCCAGGTGGGGTTATTTTCGGCCTCTTTTTTTCCCATACGCCCATAACCCAAATGGGGGAGTTACCGGGTCATAGATTATTCCGAACTGTTCACCTTCATGTACAGACACAGGGCAAACAGTAAGTTAAACACAAGCCCTAATAAAAATAATTGTAAAGCTGAAAACACATTGCAAACAAATACTGTAGGTGCAAATTAAAGCTCTACTTGCTTAATACTTTGAATAGTTTGAAACTACTTGTTTGAGCCACAGTGACAAGTGTGACTGAAGACTGTAAAAATCAGTAAAGTGATCAGGTCTGGTAATGAGTGAGACCCAGCATTAGAAATATTTAGGTATACTCTCACTAGGGGCCCCAATTGGCGGTATACCACATAACATGATAAAAATGATGTTGAATAACTTCGCAAATATACCAAAACTGATGTTGTAACAAAACGTAAATATTATCTCACAAAAATAATGAAGACTCTGTAATCAATTAACATAATCTGTGAACGTAACTGCAATCTGTTTTTTTGCAGAAAGATGGTTCGCTCTTCCCTTTTGTTTCTTCATAGTGTAAGGAGCCATTTTGTGAGTAGGCATGGAAACATGTAAGTTTCATGTAATAATTAGCCTAAATATAATCAAATATTACTTAAAAGTGTTATACAATTTTATGTGTACCATCTCCTATAATCATGAAGCGACAAAATTAATGTATTTATGCAAATTTTATAGGCGAACATTGGTGCAGAGATCAGCGCCATTGTTCTAAATGATAACGGCCCAGAGTCGTAATAAATTTCTTAGTATTCGCTAATTTTGACAAATAAAAATAAATGTAAATGTATATTTCTCTTTCTCCGTGTTTCTGGATTTCCAGAAGGCTTTTGACAGTGTACCACACAAGTTCCCTGTAGTGAAACGTGCTGGTATTCGTTTCTCCTTCTTACATGAGGTATCATAGCAATGTTTCACCAGGCAACGCCGGTCAAGTGCTGTTTGTGTATGAGAAATCGGTTGGAAACTTTCCTCACGTCAGCTCGTTGTAGGTGTTGCCACCAGCACCAACCTTTTGTGAATGCTCTGAAGAGCTAATCATTTGCATATCGCAGCATCTCCTTCCTGTCGGTTAAATTTCGCATCTGTAGCACGTCTTCTTCGCGGTGTAGCAATTTTAATGGCCAGTAGTATACATTTCTCATTAACTCTCCAATTGTTTACATCTCACAGTTTTCCAACTTCCGGAATTTGAGACCTTATTTGTATATTTTATGTATGTAATCGGATAAAGCACGAGCTCTGTATTACAACTAAATGTTAATAACCAAATCCAAATTGTGATTAATTATGTAACTAAATTAATACAAGAGACATTATTGTAGTTAAAGTTCAGAATGATTTTCTTACAGAAAACTTAAGATATTAGTATAAAAGATTGTCATTCAATATTGTGTTTTATACTTTATTCGGCTGTAACATCAGTTTCTTTACGTTTTGTGAATTTTAATTATAATATCAAAATTGTACAAAATTAATAACACTTTATTTTGGAAGCTATTGTTTAAATTCTATATAAAACAATGCTGTGACGATTCAGTTTTGAAGTTACTTTTGGAAGTAAAAGACATCAGTGAAGTCTGTCTGTGTTTTGTTTACATGACAAGTGTGCAGTTCGGATGTCAATTAATGTGAATAAATTTTGTGAAGCATGAAAATTTCACATTTATTCATCAATGGACCAGGCAGAAGAAACTTAAGTAACATTCACATGAATAGTTACAATTGGTGGAGTTGAGCTGCAATCGATGTTTGAAATGTGGAAATATGTTTATCAAGTGACTGTTTCAGGTGAATGTAAGACGAATGAAAAGCATAAATTGTCTTGAAAAATTTTGTGCTATGGACGCACAGAACGAATGGATGGCACTGCATGGAAAGAGTTGGTGTGGATAAAAAGGACCAAATTCTCAGACAGCACCGTCAACCATCAGATGAAGTAACAGTTTATTTTCGTAATTAGTGTTTTTGTGAAAGAGACAAACATTTCATAGTATGAAGGCTTTCACGACCGGATGACATATCTTCTGGTAAACCTTCCGGGATGTAAGGTCGTGGTCCATGAAACTCTTCAGCTCCTAACGTTTCGTCCAGAGCTGCGCTGGACATCTTCAGAGGGATGTTTCTCCTCCGGTGAGTCTTGCCGACTGACGGGTCGGACGTCTGAGAGCGACTTATGTATCGTAGAAAGTGGGCGTGACCAGAGTTACACGTGATATGCAGAGATAACCTTTGTCAGAGATAAAACTTAACTATCGATCATAATCTCGTCACGGATAAGAATTGCTAGACAGTTTTATCCGTGACGAGATTACGAAGGAACAGGTGGTACAGATTAGGCAAGATACTAATAAGATAAGGGAAATCCAGGAGGGTTTGGCAGCACTAAAAATTACGGTTGCGACAGGGCTGGATGAGCTCAATACTCGTGTGGAAGCATTAAAAGGAAGGTTAAAAATATTATAAACTAATTTCACACAGAAGTTGTCAAAAAATGAGGAGAGATTCGAAAAACTATATAAGCATGTAGAAGTAGAAAATTCTATACTTCAAGCAGAGGTTGTTCAGACTAGGAAATTCTTAGAAGAAAAAGTAGAAAATTACAAAAGGAACTCTGTGTTAAAATTTTCAGGCATTACCAATAAAATAAGTAATGTAGAACTGAAGTTTGATGAAAAAATAGATTTGTGCAAAAATAATGTTGTTAGATTTAAGTAAGAAAGTTGTAGAATTACAAGAGGATGTAGCTCAAAGAAATTTTGGTAGCAATATTAATTGTGTATGGGGTGGCATACCTTTAAAATGCTTTCGAGGAAATTGCATCCTGTTGAGTTTTTACAGCATTGCCAGGATAATTTTAGTAATGGCATAACAGACAATGTTAAGATAAAATTTGTTAAACGATTTTTGTATGGAGAAGCAATCTCATAGGCCAATCAGAATGTGAATTCTACCATGTCATATGATGAATTTGAAAGAAAGTTCTTAAACAAGTTTTGGTCAGAATCTGAGCAAGCTAGGGTTAAAAGTGAGTTTCTGAATAGTCAAATTCATAAAGAAGGTGATGGTAGGTTAAAGTGTTTTTTGTGAAAACCAATTGAGGAAATTAGTATACTTAGACAGTCCATTTGATGAACTAATCCAAATAGATGCCTTAAAAAGGAGATTACCGAAAAGAGTACAGTCAGAGTTGATTTATGGACCAGACAACTCTCTAGATCAGTTCTTGAGGTGTGTAGATAAGTTGGATAGAGCCTTTGAGAGAAATGAGAGGTTAAGTAGTGGCAGATTTGGCAATCAACCATCTGGGGGGGGGGGGGGGGTAGAATAAGAGCAGGAATCAAGGCAGGAGTGACAATGTAAATCAGAATAATAATAGTGGTTACAATAGAAGTGATACTGGATCAACCATAGAAATAGGAATGGAAACAGAGGATATGACAACAGGGAGAGAACTTGGAAGAATAATAACAGACAATTGGATAATCACCAATCAACACCAGGCAATTTAAACTGATGGATGCCTCATTGGGAGCCTGTCAGTTTGGGGTGAGAAATAAGTACCGAAATCAGGCTAAACACCACCGGCCTAGAAACATCGCAAATAAATACATAAGACACAGTAATCAAAGATATTGGAGTGGAAATGACAGTACTCATATAAGAAGAGCACATCAGATTAGCAAATTACAGTTTTACAGTAAATTCTGGAAAAGTATGAATGAAAGTGTTGAAGATAAAAGTAATAACATCTGTAAGAAGGTTTAAGAGGTTCCGTTAGAGGAGGAAACTATCTCAAGTCTATATAATCAGTGCGGCAAGAAGTTTGCTAAGAAAATGTTGGTTCTGATAATAATACTAATGAGTTTGGATTAGGTAAATTAATGGAGGAAGAATCTATCACTGTTAAGCACTTAAGTGATATTACCTGTACTTGTGTTCTTGTCAACAATTCGGATGATCATTGTAAAAATGTTGCAGAAGTGCCTAGTATTGGAGATGATAGCATGTGTGACGGTGTTGATAGTGAAAGTGACATTAATAATGATGAAGGGGGGGGGGGGGGGAGGAATTAGATGGCATGGTGTATACGAAGGTTAAAGAATATCTAGTTAACGAAAGATGATGTCAGTAGTATTTATGAAGAATATGATAACCAGATTGTACCAATGGAAACCGGGAAGGAATCATCATGTAAGGAACATGTGGACAGACATTATGATTTAGATGTGTTGCTAGGAACTTTATGGGATACTTACAGGGGTTTTAATGACAGCAACAGAGTAATAGGGGTCATGAAGATTATTTGTAAAGAATTGCATTTCAAACTTCCTGGCAGATTAAAACTGTGTGCCCGACTGTGACTCGATCTCGGGACCTTTGCCTTTCGCGGGCAAGTGCTCTACCATCTGAGCTATCGAAGCACGACTCACGCCCGGTCCTCACAGCTTTACTTCTGCCAGTATCTCGTCTCCTACCTTCCAAACTTTACAGAAGCTCTCCTGCGAACCTTGCAGAACTAGCACTCCTGAAAGAAAGGATACTGCAGAGACATGGCTTAGACACAGCCTGGGGGATGTTTCCAGAATGAGATTTTCACTCTGCAGCGGAGTGTGCGCTGATATGAAACTTCCTGGCAGATTAAAACTGTGTGCCCGACCAAGACACGAACTCGGGACCTTTGCCTTTCGCGGGCAAGTGCTCTACCATCTGAGCTACCGAAGCACGACTCACGCCTGGTCCTCTGCCAGAAGTAAAGCTGTGAGGATCAGGCGTGAGTCGTGCTTCGGAAGCTCAGATGGTAGAGCACTTGCCCGCAAAAGGCAAAGGTCCCCAGTTCGAGTCTCAGTCGGGCACACAGTTTTAATCTGCCAGGAAGTTTCATATCAGCGCACACTCCGCTGCCGAGTGAAAATCTCATTCTGGAAACATCCCCCAGGCTGTGGCTAAGCCATGTCTCCGCAGTATCCTTTCTTTCAGGAGTGCTAGTTCTGCAAGGTTCGCAGGAGAGCTTCTGTAAAGTTTGGAAGGTAGGAGCCGAGATACTGGCAGAAGTAAAGCTGTAAGGACCGGGCGTGAGTCGTGCTTCGGTAGCTCATATGGTAGAGCACTTGCCCGCGAAAGGCAAAGGTCCCGAGTTCGAGTCTCGGCCAGGCACACAGTTTTAATCTGCCAGGAGGTTTCATATCAGCGCACACTCCGCTGCAGAGTGAAAATCTCATTCTGGAATTGCATTTCAACTGGGAAGATACAACCAATCAGCAGGCTTACACTGAGATGAGTTCTGGGAAAAGTAGACAGTGTGTAAAAGAGGGACATGACATCAAGCAACCACCTGATGTAGCTCTAAGTAAAATTCAGACAAGAGAAATTGTACAGCCAAGAATGGTGTACATGAAAAAAATTGACATTAACAAGAAAGACAATGAAGAAGAATGCAGTGAAGACATGTATGCCAAATTAGTGGCTACCAAACTAAAAGAAGCTGGGAGTCTAGCTGAAGAAAAGACAGATCAATTAGGTAGTTTGTTGTGGGAATAGAAAGATGTGTTTAGTGAGAAACCTGAAAAAGTGAAAAACTATGAATGTAGACTTAATCTAAAACCTCACAAACTATTTTTTATCAAACCGCATGGAGTAAGTGTCAAACACCAAGAAAAATTAAGATGATGTAAAAGACCTCAGGAGGACACATCTTTGTGTCAAGTGTGTGGCGAGCACTAGGTCTCTGGGCTATGTAGCATTCTATTTTCTTTTACTCATCTATAAACCTGCAATGAAGTTATCTCTTACTGGAAATACTATCCATTACCTATAGTATAAGTTTTCTGTATGTAACATGACTGTTGAGTGATGTTATTTGAGGAATAATTTGAAAATGTTACTGTGTATTAAATTTGACTTTCCTACAATAGTGATTGACCAACTATTGTAGTTATAGCCTGTAGAGCATGTATTTGGTTTGTGGGTGCTTCTTTGAGAATTACAGGCATGGTCATGATTTTATGAATTTGCTAATGAGATGAACAAATGGACAATGGTAAAGATGTACATGTGTTACTAAATGGACAAGTTGCACTGTGACAAAAGGCATTTTGCGAAAAGTCTGTTATTACAAGATGGTGTGATGGTGAGCAGTCTGTGAATTTCTTTGATGTGATGAAGAGTTAAATGAGATCTGGGGGAGGTGTCAAATATACTGTATAGTGGAATATACTGAAATATTAACGAATAAGAATGGATACATATATAATTCATTTTTGGTTCATTGACGTTAATCTGCATATAGCTAAATCTTTACAGCTTAGAGATGCTTAATTTTGTGTGATTTTTGTTTGTACATATGCTAATAGTATAGAGCAGAGCTTCCCAACGTGTGGTCTGCAGACCCCTTAGGGGTCTGCTGGCTCTTTCTAGGGGGTCCGCGGCCACGTTTCACCAAATCGTGTAAAACAATGAGTAAAATTATTGAATAACAATGTGAAAATCAAATTCATCACTTTTTTTTTCGTGTGAAAACATGTGTACTCTTACTTCAGGCCGTATTCCCAAGCAGCCTTTGCGGTTTCTAAGTGACAACGCATACACAGTTTAGTACCGGAGAATGCGGCTTCTCTGATCGACTGTTTCGCAACAATATGGGGGGGGGGGGGGGGGCGTCTGCGCCCCGGCTCACGGCGCTAAGGCCGGTATTACACCAGCAAATTTCTTTGTCCAATATCTTTGTCCAATATCTTTGTCAAAGATATTTGATAGTGTAATAGGGACTTTGTAAAATGTCGTCCAATATTTGATCAAATCTAGGGCCTCGCTGTATATTTGATCAAAGAAACCGCTTGTCTTCTGTTCACTGCAATGTGACATGTTACCACATGGAGCGCTAGCATCGCTGCAGCGTTCTGTCGTCTGTAGTGTTTTTATAACCATTGCCGGTAAATACAATTGGTGTGTGCCGACAACTACAAAATTAATAGAGATGTCTGAAGCTGATGAGGCGCTTTACAATGTGAGGCACCCTGAATACAAAAATAGATTAAGAAGATTGGAGACCTAACCTGACCTAACCTAACCTAACCTAACATAACCCTCTCCTGTAGCAAGGAATCGGAGTGTTATAGTGAGCCTGTCTTCTGAAGATGTAGCAGTTCTTAAGTGAATATTGTGCTTTGTGATATGAGGATACACTTCATTGAGCACATACAGAAATGTATGCTCATCCATTCTTAAGTAATTGATGTACGACTTGACGTCTTCCACTGTAAGCTCACGTAACAAGTTTTGTTGAATGCTTTTATCGTGTCATCATAAAACCCACGGCTTCACACAGATTAGATTAGTTTTTTCATTCCATAGATCCGTGCTGAGGAGATCCTCGTGGATGTGGAACATGTCGATTTTTTTAAGCTGAAATACCAATAATAATAGTATGAATAAATACAATACATCATTTGTTTCTATTAAAAATTTCGCCAATGGCATAGAAGGAGTTGGCCAGTAGTAAGTCTTTCAGGCTCCTTTTAAATTAATCTTTATTTCTAACTAAATTTTTTATGTTTGCTGGCAAATTATTGAAGATGAGTGTTCCTGAGTAGTGGACCCCTTTTTAAACTAAAGTAAGCGCTTTTAAGTCCTTGTGCAGATCATTTTTGTTCCTGGTATTGTATGTATGAACTGAGTTGTTTGTTGGAAAAAGAGATATATTATTTACGACAAATTTCATTAAGAAGTAAATATACTGAAAGGCAGTAGTTAGTACACCCAGTTATTTGAAGAGGTTTCTGCAGGAGATCCATGAATTTAATCCACAAATAATACGTATTACTCGCTTTTGGACCTTGAAAACATTTGTTTGACTTCAAGATTTACCCCCAAAATATTATCCCATATGACATTATGGAATGAAAGTATGCAAGCTTTTTCATTTTTATGTTGCCTATGTCTGCTAACACTCGAATTGCAAATACAGATTTGTTAAGGCCTTTCTGCAGTTCTGTGGTGTGCTCCTCCCAACTGAATTTATTATCAAGTTGTAATCCCAGGACTTTTAAGACAGTCAACCTCGTATGTATGGTTCCATTTTTCCCCCCACTTCTTTTCCGCATGTGCACACAATGCAATTGGAGTACGTAGAACTGCTGCGGTTAAATAACAAGTTGTTGTCAGCCATCTTGAACTTTGACATAAAATTTGATGACAGTGTAATACCCCTTCTAGCGCTACGTCAAAGATCTTTGTCAAATATATTGGACGGAATATTGGATCACATCTTTGATCAAATCTTTGACAAAGAAATTTGATAGTGTAATACCGGCCTAAATGCGCTAAAACGTTCCACGCATGCGCAGAGCGATCTTTGTCGACCAATCACAGCGCTCGCTGGCTTGTATGCGGCCCCAGGCATTATTAAATGTTAAACTTGCTTTGTCAGTGCACTACCTATTTCATAAGTCGATGTTTGACCAGTTTATTACTTCTAACAAGGATCGGTGGCTGAAGTCAGGATCATTGAAGAAGGGTGCAGTTTCTCCACCGCCTTCACAACAAGGGAAGTTTCCAGTTGAAATGAATGAGGAGGCAGGACGACCAAAGGAAGAACAATCACAAGAAGGTGACATATACACAGTACTCCATTGGTTGCAATATCCTGTGGAAGTGAGATAACCAAGAAGTGTAAGTACAACGAAAGTTATTTAGAAATGGGCTTTATGGAGACAAAGGAGGTGTGTAATTAGTGCGTGAGTCCTTCGCAACAGTTCAATGGTTCCAGTTAAATTGCACCGTCATTTTGAAGGTACTCACCCGGATTTCAAGGCTAAAGGCATCGATTTTTTAAAAAGGTAGAGTGCTGAGCTAGTTGCTTCTCAGCATTGCATGAAAACTCATGCAAAAACAATTAATGAAAATTCATTAGAAGCTTCTTTCTTGGTTAGTTATCGAGTGGCAAACACAGGCAAAGCTCATACCATTGCAGAAAATATCATAAATCCGTGTGTTAATGATATTGTTTCTTGCATGCTAGACGAAAAGACAGTAAAGCTTGTATCTTCAGTGCCATTATCAAACAATACTGTCAAGAGACGCATTGTTGACATGTCAAATGATGTGAAAGACACTCTTGTTTCTCGCATCCAACACACTTTATTTTCTCTGCAGATAGATGAATCCACTGATGTTGCAGGATTAGCGATTTTATTGGCTTTTGTCCGTTATGAATGTTCTGGATGTTTTCAGGGGGACCTCTTATTGTGCAGACCACTATCCGCCAACACAACAGGTGCTGAAATATTCTGTCTATTGGATGATTTTTTAAGTACTAACGAAGTTTCGTGGTCTAATTGCATAAATGTGTGCACAGATGGTGCAAAAGCTATGACGGGTCCTACAGTAGGAGCAATAACAAAAACAAAAGAAAACGCCAAGATTTGCAGCAGTAGTCATTGTGCTCTCCACAGATACACTTTAGCTACAAAACAAAGGCCTGTTTCGTTCAAGAAAGTTTTAGACGAATCCATTCAAATCATTAACTACATAAAATCAAGGCCGTTGAAGTCAAGATTTCTCACAATACTGTGTGAAGATATGGGAAGCCTCCATCGTTCCCTGCTTCTCGACACAGAAGTGAGGTGGCTCTCACGTGGGAATGCACTCTCTCGGTTGTACGAATTAAGATTGGAAGTTTTAGCTTTCCTTTTGGAGCATAACACCAAATTAGCAGACCTTATTAATGACGAAAATTGGCAGTTCTCGCGTCTGTCGGCCGTCGTAATTTAATATATATATTATTATTGTTATTATTATTTTTTTATTGTTGCCGACTTACGTGGTGGGCCTTAATAAAAATGATATTTAAGTTGAACAATGTAATAAACTTTTCATATTAATTTCCTCGGCTAGTCAGTTCACTTTAAAGCAAGAAATCTTTAGTTATTAATTAAAATTGCGGCCCACACACGCGCGAGAGTATTTTTCTTACCTCCGTTAACCATTGTATTGTAGTCAGAGTCCTGGCTCTGGGTCTCGGCTATGGTACTGAAAATAAGAATCTTAAAGCTAAGTATTTCTGCAACTTCGTGCGGCTGTGGAGAAAAATTAATATTATTCTAATAGCGGGCGAGTTTTCCGCTTCCGCTAATTTTTCATAAGTTAATACCACCACGTAATGGCGTCGTTGGCTGCATCGGCCGCTGCGATTGTTGAGCTGTGAATTACTTGAATGCAGGTTAATTCAAGGAAGGCGGACACGAAATCGGGATCACCTCTTACAAATTAAAAGTGCACAATAATATTAAATCAGTATATTATATGCTTAACTCATACAAATATGCTTACATTTGCCAGCACTCGCAAGATGTCCATCTGTCACCATAAAGACAAGTGAAGAAGTAAGGTCGACTAAAAAAAAACAAAAGAGTGTAACTTGTCGTCTCTTTAGATCATTCTGTCATAAATTATTTCTTTGCAATCTAAACCTACACAGAGAAATTATTATTTTACGGCTACATGATAAAAATTTGGCACTGGGGACGCTATACAGTGTATACTTGCCTATTTGTCAGATATTTTCTCCAAGGGCAAAGTGAAACAGAAGTCACTGCTATCGATAAAGTTCGAGCATTCAAGAGGAAAATCAATTTTTGGGCATAGAGTGTCGAGGAGGAGGGATTCGAGTGTTTTCCTCTTCTCAAGGAGCTTTTGAAAAACAAAACATTGGCGCTTGGGAAGAATTTGTTTCATCAAATCCTGGAACATCTCCGAAGCTTGATGTCATTGATGGAACATTATTTCCCAACAGCTGAAGATGAGAAGCTGCAGAAATACGAATGGGTGGTCAACCCATTCACTGTATCCAAAAAGCCGAACATTCTATCATCAAATGTAGATGAGTTGTTGATAGAAATTGCCACAGACCCCACCTTGAAATCAAGTTTTGACATTGATGGTTACTCACACTTTTGGATCCGTTTGGATAACAAGAAATACTACCCTCTTGTTGAAAAGGCAAAACGTGTACTACTTCCATTTGCCACAACATACATGTGTGAATCTGGATTCTCGACCTATGCTGCCCATAAAACTAAGTACTGAAGCTGTCTAGATGTGGAAACAGACATCCGTCTCCAGCTGTCAAGAACTGAACCCAACTTTTCAAAATTGTGTTAGCAGAAGCACCCTCAACCATCACATTAGGATTCCATTATTATTCCTACAGACGCATCTATAGTAGGGAAGGAAGCATTTTTGTTCGTAGATGCTCAGCGAATGTACCTGACCTATAACTCTATAGGAATTTTGTTTCTGTCTTCTACCATTTACAAAATAATTATTAATTGAATTCAGTTGGCATTGATATTTTTGTTACGAAAATTAAAATGATCTCTAAAGCTGATTTCTTTTCTTTATAATATATTCCGTCCTCTCAGTTAAAAATATGGCCTGCCTATACTTCAATTACAATTACTTGCTATTACTCTGACACTATATTGTAGCAACTGGCTGCAAGCGTAAACAATGAGGACTTTTCACGTGCCACCTTGTAAAAGGTAAACCTCCTCTGCCAGAATTGTTTCCTTTGAGAAAAAAAGTGTTATGTTCTATGAAATGCTTTGTCTTCTTATACAGAAACGAGAGAGTCTGTTTGTTTTCCTACTTTGTTTACAGTTGAGGCTGACTGCCACGATATAGTGTCCAAGTAGTAGTTGAAGCTGTCAGCTGTGGCTAAACTGTTGCCACGCTGCCTGCCAGTTGCCAGCTACCAACTGACAGTACACTGTTGCAATGCCGCCTGCTAGCTGACGGCTATGGACTGACAGCTGCAGTTCAGTAGATACGCAAAGACGTAAAAATAACTAGATTTTCCAAGCTGTTTACATGGGCTTTTTACATGGGCACGAAAATGGATTGTGAAACTGGAAAACGGCTTTAGAAAAGCAGATTTCCAGAATCGATTTTAAGTGTTTACCTGACCACCCAAAAGCAGAACTGGGACATCAGCTTACGAAATCTGGTTTTGGAAACGCATGTAAACTGGGTGAATGTATTCCCACGCACTGCACAACATATGTCACAATAGTCCTTTAAAGGCAATTCCTTGGCCTCTTTTCTTTCGTGATGTGTTTGTATCCCGAATGATGGGTCTGCATCTTTTCTTCACAGCCGCGCAAAATGGCTGCACAGTCTCGGGCGCCATGTCGTTGTGGATTGCGCGGCCGCTCCGGCTGGAGGTTCGAGTCCTCCCTCAGGCATGTGTGTGTGTGTGTGTGTGTGTGTGTGTGTGTGTGTGTGTGTGTGTGTGTGTGTGTGTGTGTTGTCCTTAGCGGAAGTTAAACTTAGGTTAATAGTGTATAAGACTAGAGACTGATGACCTCAGCAGTTAAGTCCCATAGACTTTACATACATTTGAACATTTTTCTTCATGTATGCTTCTTACACAACAGTAGCCAAACAGTGGAAGTGAACAGACTACAAGCAGCAGCTTGTCAACAGCAAACAGTTTGGATGTGACGTTGATTGCTCTTGGAGGAAGGCAGATCTAACCTGTGAAATGTCAATTACCAAGTAATTTTAATCAGGCTATAGTGTGTTGAACAAAGGGAGTAAATCCACTAGCAAGTGTCTGGATACAGTAGGAATTCAAATTGGATCGTTAATTTCAAGTTGTTTTCATTCATCTCTAAACCAAAGGCTATTGATACTTCAGGGGGGGGGGGGGGGGGAGTCACTGGGAACATGGCACTTGGATTAAGAAGCTTTCAGTTCCCATGGGTTTCGCTCTGAAATTTAAAGTTACTGTGCTCTTTGCTGACTAGGGGTGCGCCATGGATTTTCGACTAAAGAAGGGGTCCGCCAGCTGAAAAGGTTGGGAAGCCCTGGTATAGAGTAATATGTGAATGCTTTTGATATATTCACACCTCATGTGACCTTAATTGTAAGCTACATGAGTACCTTGAGTAATGAGTTCATCCATGTTCCTACCTAGTGAACTGTATCCAAGATCCTTACCTGACCTGGGAGTGAAAATTAAAAAACTGTGAAACTAATAGTGGACTGTGCTATGGCAGCGTAGAGACTGCCAGAAGAAGAGGGGTTGCAGACACAAGATCGACAGTGCAAAAGGACTGATGATTGTGAGCTTCCAATTCCTTAAGATGCACAGTGTGAACCAGTAACTGGAGTGACAGCTAAGAAAAGAAAACTTTCTTGATTTTTTTGATTGAGTATATGTATTTAGCAGCCATTCATACAAGTAATTCTTGTAAGAGTGGCTGGAGGCGGGGTGTATAACGGTACAGCCTCCCCCAGGACTCATATAAAATGCCCGATACCACATTTTTTTATATGCATATGGTTATCGGACAATTCAGTGCTTCCTAAGGCTTTGTATGTGTGTCTTTATATGTATCATTCTGTCCTATTTGATAAAAACTTGATATTCATTGCAGAGGCATGTGGAATGTTCTGGAAGGACATATGTTGTCATAATTATCAGTGAATTGTTGTTCAAAAAGGCTCTGAGCACTATGAGACTTAACTTCTGAGGTGATCAGTCCACTAGAACTTAGAACTACTTAAACCTAACTAACCTAAGGACACCACACACATCCATGCCCGAGGCAGGATTCGAACCTGAGACCATAGCGGTCACACGGCTCCAACACTGTAGCGCATAGAGCCACTCGGCCACCCCGGCCGGCTGGATTGTTGTCATTGATAAAGTTACGTGCATATACTAAATTAAGAAACTAATCAAGAAATTAATATTCTTTGTAATTACATTTCTAATTAACTCTCCAATTGTTTACATCTCACAGTTTTCCAATTTCCAGAATTTCAGGCCTTATTTGTGCATTTTATGTATTTAATTGGATAAAGCACGAGCTCTGTACTACCATTAAATGTTAGTAACCAAACCCAAACTTTAATTAATTATGTAACTAAAATAATACAACAGATATTATTGTAATTAAAGTTCAGAATGATTTACTTATGGGAAACTAAAGATATTACTATAAAAGATTGTCATTCAATATGGTATTTTGTACCTTATTCGGCTGTAACAACAGTTTCTTTACGTTTTGTGAATTTTAATTGTAATAGCAAAATTGTACAAAATTAATAACGCTTTATTTTGGAAGTTATTGTTAAAATTCTATATAAAGCGATGCTGCGATGATTCAGTTTTGAAGTTACTTTTGAAAGTAAAAGAGATCAGTGAAGTCTGTCTGTGTTTTGTTCACATGACAAGTGTGGAGTTCGGATGTCAATTAATGTGAATAAATTTAATGAAACATGAAAATTTCACATTCATTCATCAATGGACCAGGCAGAAGAAACTTAAGTTAAATAACATTCATATGAATCGTTACAGCAGGACACTTAGAAAATGTAACAGTTATACTAAGGAGACTGCCAACACTACGCTTGTATGTCCTCTGCTATCCAGTGTGGGATCCTTACCAGATAAGACTGACGTAGTACATCGATAAAGTTCAAAGAAAGGCAGCATGTTGTGTATTATCGCGAAATATGGGAGAGAGTGTCACTGAAAAGGTACAGGATTTGGGCTGGACATCATTTTAAAAAAAGGTGTTTTTCGTTGCAATGGAATCTTCTCACGGAATTCCAATCACCAACTTTCTCCTCCAAATGTGAAAATATGTTGTTGACACCGATCTGCATAGGGAGAAACAATCATCACAATAAAATAAGGGAAATCAGAGCCTGTGCAGAAAGATATAGGTGTTTGTACTTTCCACACGCTATATGTGACTGGAATTACAGAGAATTGTGAAGGTGGTTCAATGAACCCTCTGCCAGGCACTTAAATGTGATTTGCAAAGTATACATGTAGATGTGGATGTGTAGATGATTAGCGGTTCTTCCTGAGTTCAGTTAACTTTTTCGATCCCCACTTAACGAAATTGCGAGAATATCTTTACCCTTGCATTTTCACGAAAGTAAAAATAATTTACAAGAAAATCAGTTTCGACAACAAATATAGATGTATATCTGGAATTTTGTTTGTTGGTGGTGTCTTTAAATATGAAAATACTGTGTCAGGCAAGTCCCACAACTTAGTCACTGACGTAAATAATTTTCCAGTTGCGAAGAAGGCACAATAACATTAGCTCCAGGTTTTCATAATATATAAAAACCAATACATAAGGAACCACCACAACTTTTTGATCCAGACGTGAGCTTCAATGAGGGAACCCTGACCCTCCATAAATCCATTTCAAATCAAGATGTGTCGATTTACGTCATTTATTTCCTATTCTGGACTCGAACACTGAAGAACCTGATGTCGAGCCATCAGCTGAAGAGGAGAGAAAAGCACAGGTGCAGACGGATTGAGATAATCAACAATCAATCGAAGATCAACAGCAGTCTGACAGATTACGAGCCAGCCAGATATGATGCGAACTATGTAAATTATTTTGAAGTGGCAGTCTCGTGTCCAGACAATGGAAAATGGAAACGAGCAATGCAAAACGAACCCGACGCGCATCAACTGAATGAAACTTGGATCATCATGCCCAATGAGATACAAACGACGATAGTTCAAAGTGGATTTTCAAAAGTCAAGTATAGAAAACTAAAAATGGTTCCCTCTATAAAGCTCCACTTGTTGCTAAAGAATTCACTCAACGTTCTGGATAGGACTACAACGAAACTTTCTATACACTCTGCTCGTGATTTCGGTCAAAAAACATTTTCAGGTGTGTCAGTTTGATGCAAAAATCGCCTTTTGATATGCAAAACTGAACGAGGAAAATTATACTGTAAGGTGTGATGCTGGATGAGAACAAATATGTATGCAAGCTTAAAAAGTCAATGTGCGATTTAAAGCAGGTGTCACGTTGTTGGAATCAAACACTTTGTCACTTCTTGATGAAGTCTGATTTCAAAGAGAGCGACAAAGGTAACCGTATTTTCTCTGGGAAATTGGGAAATGGTCTGGTTTTCTCGGCTTTGTTTGTATACGATAGTCTGTTGATTGGAAAAAGCAAAGAATCCGTCAAAGTCATTGTAAATGAAATGGCAAAACCATTTGTAACAGAACTTTCCGAAGTGAGAGTCTTTTGGGGAATGGAAATTGAGCGAAATAGAGAAGAAAAAATGTTGTTTGTGCACCAAACAGCATATGCAAAGCGAATCTTGAAACGTTTTAGCATGGAAAATTCTAATCGTGTACCTGTTCCGGCGGATCCAAATGTTAAATTGTAGTGAGCGGATGAAAATGGGTCAGTTATAGCGAAATTTCCATTCAGAGAAGCAGTTGGTTAACTTTTATTCCTCGCAGCTATTAGTTGACCAGATCTGGTTTTCACAGTCAATGAAGTGGGCAATTACCTGAAAAATTATGATGAGAATCATTGTCAAGCTGTCATTTTCAAGTACTTAAAGGGCACGAAAGACTTTGGTATCCTGTACAAAATGAGTGAAGACAACATGATTCTGTTCGGATATAGCAACGCAGATTACTTGGAAGATATAAAAACAAAATGATCTACTTCCTATCTTGTTTTTCTGTTGTCAAATGTGCCGATGACGTGGTGCTATCAGCATCAAAGTTTGAGGACTTTGAGCACACAGAAGCCAGATGCATGGCATACAGTAGGGTTGTAAAAGACGTGATGTGCCTGCTAAAGCTTCTGAGTCGTTTCAGAAATCATTGTGATGGAGCAATAAAAATCTATATAGATAACCAGACTCATAAAAAATCCGGAATATCACAAAATATCGAAAGACATTGAAATCAGATATCATTTCATAAGAGAGAAGTATGAAGAGGGAGTGATCATCATCCAGTATATTCCAAGTGATAAACAATATGCGGACATTTGAACCAAACCACTGCACAAGCATTTGTTTGTGATGTTGCGTACAAGTTTGAACACAGAGCTAGTCAAAAATGGGTTTTAAGATGCTCAAACAGTGGGAGTGTTGAAATTTTATTTTAACATTTAAGATCTCCCCGCCAAAGACATTGATAATGCCGAAGTTGCATTTCTGTATCTATTCCAGGGCGTAGGCCCTTTTGTTTATTCTTTGTGTGTCCGCTTCTCTTTAAGTTACACTTTGTATTGTAAAGGCGGCCACAAACGTAATTACACTATTGACAAGCATGCTTGCGCAAGCGTGCTTGTATAAATTCCTTGCGCTTACACACTGCTCAAGCAAGTTTGTACAATCACTAGTTTCTTTATCAGAAAATGTGGAGCTCACGCGACGATGCGCTGGCTTCGACAACCATTTTGTTTGTATAACGAAAAAAAGACAGAAGATAAAATGTGATATATGCAGTGAAGAGAAGTTAAAGAAACGAAAACATTATTCTCGCATTAACCATTCGTGGTAGACACGCATTGGAAACTGTATCACAGTACTATTGATTTTCTTCTCTCTTCTTCTACTGGATCTACAGTACAGGACAGCCTTCGTACGGGATGTGATTTAACAGAACCAAATAAAAATTAAATCGAGCTAGATGACAAATGTTCGCACAACCCTCCCTATTCTTGTTACACACCCTAAACGCTTGCAAGTTGCATGATCGTAATTCGATCAAGCTACTTGTACAGTTTTAACGCTTGTGCAAATATGTCGTACACACTCTCAAACATGCTTGGGCAAGCAGGCTTGCAGCTTTATGCTTGTCAAGCATACATTTACGTGTGGGGCCTCCTTAAGACGTTATAAATGTTTTGTATGTCGTATTCCTTTTTCTAAAGTTGAATTCCATTTACCTCACCAGAGATTCAGGACGCAACAGACTTATACAACATTTGCATTCGACAGGCATTCGATTCAGTTCTGGAGTGCTGCCTAATGCCTAGTGAGCAAAATACGAAATAACGGAATACAGGGCCACATTTGTGAATGGATTCGAGGCTTTCTGACAGACAGAGCTGAAAAATGTCGTTCCTACAATGATTGTTCAAATAATGGTAATTTGAACACTTTTATTTTTTATGCTTTTATTTTCAGGACTTGCAATTATAGGACCTTCTCTCTTGACAAATCCCCAAATCGTCATACAGAATTCATCTGCAAATTCAAAACATTCCAATTCCCACATAACGAGAGTAACTATGGCTGTGTCGAAGACGCTGTTCGATACTTCGATTGTAGCATGGCCGAAGTTGAGGAGAGTAATAGAAATAAACAAATTAAGAAGCGAACACGAAACCCGTCTGGTGAGTGGGATGCAGAAATGGAGTGAATGTTTCATACCGAAATATTGGGCCCCGTATGAACATGCATGGAAATTGATATTTACAGTGCTTTACGTTCCTTCTCTGGCTACGATGTCTGACATAACGACAATCGTCAAGTTGTTGAGATGTAATGTGGCCTAGTAAACTTCTCTTCTCGATCAAGACTGAAATATAGATTCATTCAGTGCTTTCAGATGCCCTACCTACCTTCCCAAAGGCTTATACTGTATATGTTTTCTAGCGGTACACCTTTTAAGTCGGTCCAACTGCAGCACACATATAGCACCTTTGCAGAGTTAAAGCAGAACGCCGTTCGCCAAGTAAACTACTGTTGTGATGACACAATGTTTCGAAAGTGATATCAGCCATATTCGGCAGGCTGATAGTCGATCATAGTTTTCCCACTAGATACTGCAGAGCAGTAACAACTGTCTACATTTCCTGTGTACTGTCACATGAAATACTCCTTCTAGATACTTTATTTACTAATGTTGACAGAAGCTAGTGTTACTAACTGTTATTATAGAGGCAATTCATGCTGTTTTTCATTATATCATCCAGAAATTGGCTGTATCTGGCAGCGTTCTTGCACAGTGTATGAAGACAATTTTACATGCTCAGTGGCTTCTGTTTCCTCCATCTCTTCTACGATGCCCCATTCAAAGTATTAAACATGAATTTTCTTCTGCTGTTGTAAGAGTTAATTTAATGCCAAGATTTAAAACAGTTTGTCATACACATTAATGCAGGTCACATTTTACGTCAGCCCTGTGTCTCAAGGGTTCAGCTAAAAGTCTCTCAGTACAAATGTTAACTGCTAGTCGCTTCCAGGTACCAGCTTTTTCTGCAGTTATACTCATAAAACTTGGTCAAGGTTTCAAAACAAGGTTCATGATTTTGAAACTATTGAAGAATAATTGTACTAGTATGCTGTTGTTGAGGAAACTCATTTATAAAAGAATCCACAGGAGTTTTGACAGGTTTTATAGTTAGAGGACTGTCACATGATGGGTCTTTCTATCTACATTTGTTTCCAGAATTTTTAGCATCAAACATGAAGTAGGCTGTATGATACTGCTGTGGCAAAATAAAGGACAGCAAACTAAACACAGGCATTAGCAGCTTTTAATGACATCACATGCAGAAGTTGTCACAAAATTAAATAGCTTCTTAATTTTTCTACCTTTTTTTTTTTTGTAATTCTTGAAAGGATTTCCTTGATCCACAACATTATTATACAATTGTAGTAAATGTATAGATACAATTGCCAATAACAATAAGAATATAATGGCAAACACCAGCATCATAAAGAAAGAAAAGTATATCAAATGTGCCAAACTTGTTACAAAGAATAACACCAGTACAGCGATGCTGCAGTGTACATTCAGCTAAGAGATGAAATTTACAGCAGATGTAGTAAATTGAGCATGTTCTGTGGAAGAGTGTAAATGGTGGAGACCTTGAGACCTTGGTTCCACGTATAGGATTCGGAATGGAGTCCCTTGTTCTAAATGTCGTTTCAGTGGTTTAGATCTGAATGTTAGAATGATTGCTCATTTGACCATGATGGTGAAACGTTAGCAATAAAATATGACATATGTTTCATGAAAGAGAAGTATTGTATCACAGAATCATAAACAATAACTCTAAACATCATGTTTAGTGACAAATTAAAAGAAGAATGCTGGGACAGGATTTATAAAGTAGACATTGTAGATTGATTATTTAAACATTTCTTAAACATGCAGCCAGAAAAAGTAAAACACTCTAGAAATAAAGCAAAAAGAGTTTGAAATGCTATTAAACAAGAAACAAATAAAAATCCTTATCTGAAAGAAATAGAGTTTCTGGAAGACATAAATTATGACATATTAAAATCATTTATATGTTTATTTATTCACCAGTTATCATATCACAATGATTTGTCATCAGAATACAATGAAAATAAATAGCTCAAATATACATAGAGACAAATATATTTTTACAAGGCTCGGATAGGTGGTCAGCCGTGGACATGTCATTGATGACCAAATTCTGTTAGTACTGTCATACATAGTCAGCAAAAATTGCATCTACTATAGAGATATATGCATTAAATTTATGTTGGTAGACACAGCAAGCATCATTATTAAACAGTTTCAAAAATAGAACCATTAAGAACATTACGAAAGTCATTGACACACTAAATATTGTTAATTCTTCCGGCTATGATGGTATTTCTAGTGGAGTATTAAAATCTTGTGCTGACTGTATAGGACTATCGTCAAGATGTTTACTCATCATTAGTAAATGATTCAAAGCATATTTCCCAGTGAACTTGTATATTCTGTAGTACTCTCCCACTACAAAAGTGGAGACAAGTGAAACAACTCTCTTTATAGACCAATTTCAATCTTTGAAAAATGTTTTGAGAAAGTGACCTATAGTAGAATACAGAGGTGTCCCCCCCCCCCCCCCCAAAAAAAAAAAACAAAAAACACTTGTTATTAACTGGCTTTCAGTGTGGTAGGAATGTTATATAAGTAGATAATGGTTCAAATGGCTCTAAGCACTATGGGACTTAACATCTGAGGTCACCAGTCTATATAAGTAGATAACCACATACCCTGCAGAGTACTATTTACTGATCCTGACATTCTTACGCTCACTTGTCAGTACATTTACTCTGTAATGATATTTGTTGCTGATAATAGAAATCTTTTTCTGCTGACCTGGAATTTGTATCAAAATACAAGACATAAAAATAGTTTCATCTTGACTTTTGCTTCGTAGTCTAGAATTCTGAATGGAATTTGACTTCTACATCAATACTTTGCAGATCACTGTAAAGTGCATGGCAGAGAGCACTTCCCATTGTAGCACATATTAGAATTTATTCCACTTATATATGGAGCAAGAGAAGGATGACTAAATGCCTCTGTGCATTCTGTAATTGGACTAATTTTGTCCTCATGGTCCATATTGAAGCAGTACAAAAGAAGCTATAGTATGTTCATAGATTCTTCACACTATATTGCATCCTGAAATTAGCCTTTCCCTGGTAGTTGACATCTGCCTGTTCAGGTTTCTGTTTGTGCTGATCGTCTTTGTATGTATCTGCTGTTGTTCTGTCTAGTCCCAAACACTTGAGTGATATTCAGTGATGGAATACATGGACATTTGGTAAGCAATCTCCTTTGTAGACTGCATTTGCACAGTATGCAATCGATGAAACAATCTGCAACCTACTTTACCTGTGACTGAGCATGTGTGATCATCCCGTTTCATATTCCTACAGATTATTGCCTCCAGGTATTGCCTATCAAAAGCAACAGCCCTTTTTTTAAAGTAAGGTCTTTTCTGCCTATAGTAAGATATTTGTCTAAAAATAGATGTATATTTTATAAACATATTAAGTGTCACTGTAACTGTGTCGTCGTTTCTATAGTTACGCTAGAAAAAGCTATAGTTGAAAAGTTGTTATGTTTTTAAGCTTATTCATGTTTCTATGCTTGTACAATTCTTGGCATACATATGTTTTCACATGTTAGCTTTCTCTTATATTTTGTTCCTAGTTTTGCATATTTTCCTTCCCTAGTATCTACTTCTGGGTCATTCCATGTTAAAGAGACTTTGTGACAAAAAAATTAAAATGACAATATTACAAATATAACTTTAAAAATGCCAAGTTAAAAGTACATTTGTTCATTGCAAAATAATCATGAATATGAAAAAAATAAATTTCTACCTTCACTAAGTGTTTAAAGTGCACTGTTCTATGGCACCAAAGAGAGGTATGTTTTATGCTATTTCCAGATGAATATTAGTTGTGTTATCCATAGCTGATTGTTCTATTGTTGCAAAGAATATTGAAGTCAACATTGTTATAGCTCATAATAATTCATTTTGCTGAGGTAAGCTAATTGCATTTCTTTATTTTGTTTGTTTTATAATATATATGCAGCTTGTAACACCCGTAACAAAAAAGATACAAAAGTTTAATTTGTAATCTAGTAAATTTGTTCTGTACAATACCTTTCTGTAAAAGTGAGGTTATACCCATGTTTTACAATATCATACCATTACATGGCATTTTGAAATCTTATTTAACACTCTTAGAGCTGTTACGGGTGTTACTAATTTTTGTTTCGGGTGTTACTTAACACATGCGTAACACCCGTAACTTGAATTGGATGGTTTAATGCCACCTCAATCTTTAGTAGGCCTAGGCCCTACATTTAAATTATAACCAAATGGTATTATTATTAATGAATAAAGTTTCTTAACTATGTTTATGACATATGAAAACAGTTTTGCCAGCCGGTGTGGCTGTGCGGTTCTAGGCGCTTCAGTCTGGAACCGCGTGACCGCTACGGTCGCAGGTTCGAATCCTGCCTCTGGCATGGATGTGTGTGATGTCCTTAGGTTAGTTAGGTTTAAGTAGTTCTAAGTTCTAGGGGACTGATGACCACAGATGTTAAGTCCCATGGTGCTCAGAGTCATTTTTGAAAACAGTTTTAAGCATGAAAACTAAAATTTTTATTCCACTGCATACATTTGTTTAAGCACTACACCTACATTATAAAAGTTAATTAGGGCATTAACCTGACTCAACTGACATCCTCCTAAAACGTTAATTAAGCCCAAAATTAGATTACATATAGTTTATGTTTTCCATTCTAACTTTTCCAAGAACAACAATATTGCTAACCTCAGTTTTAAATTTTATATAGGCCCAGTAAACAGCTCATTGAGGCAGATTCTAGTCATTCATAAGAGCCTATGCTTAACAATGTCTTTTACTTTTATCTCTCTGGACAGCGTTATGTTTATACATATATATGCCTACATTATCATGATTTCTGTCTTCGGAGACCGTGGCACCAGTACCAGCAAGGGAAAGAGTGAAGAAGTACCAAGAAAAGATTAAAGATAACCATGAAAACAGAGAAGCTTACTTGAAGAAAGAACAAGACGAATTAAGAAGATTGCAGGTTAAAAAAAAAATTGAAAAATAATCAACGTCTTAGAGATAAGAATCGAAGAAAAATAAGAGAGAGAGAGAGAGAGAGAGAGAGAGAGAGAGAGAGAGAGAGAGAGAGAGAGAAGAAAAAACTAGAACTCGCAAGATCAAAAGTTCCAAATGAATCTTCTCCTATTGGGACTTACAAGTGTAAACAGACATTTGGTAAAGCTGTGAAGAAAGTGTTGAAGGTACTTCGAAAAAGCCCCAGTAAAAAATCTGGTGTTATTAAAAAGATAGTTTCCGATATAATTGGCTCTGAAACTTTGGATTGACAGTTGAATGGAATTTTTTTGCCAGTTCACATGGTAAAGGAGCCATGGATGGCATAGGAGGTGCACTGAAGAGGAGTGTGTGGACAGCTGTTAGATCTAGGAAAGTTATTATTAACAACGCAATTGACTTTTATGACTACACTCTGAAGAATTTTTCTAAAATTAAGGTACTATGGGTTGATAAGATAACAGTGGAGCATAACATTCCTATTTTGGATGAAAGGTGGAAAAATTTACAAGCAATTCCTCAAATCCAGGGCTGCCATCACTTTCGGGCTTATAACACAACTGATTTGCTGGTTTCAAAAACAGCAGAGTCATTAATGAATGACAAGGATGTCAGTATTTATTACTGAGGATGCCAAAGTTAAAACATTACATGCAAAAAGATGCATAAACTTCTATGAAATGTGCAGTTCTAATGATTCTAATCAGGAGACTGTTTCACCATCTGAATCGCAAGACAATATTGGAAGTGCTCGTCAGTTAAGCCTAACTAATAAAATTGAAAAGTCTGATTTAAAATTTGGGTTATTTGTCTTGGTTGACATTCCAAGTGACAAAAAGAAGCCAACCCTATCCAAAATTCAACACCGTTACTTGGGAATCTGCCAGAGTGAGGTTGATGAAGAGGAGGATGTGAAAATAATGTTTCTGAAGTCAGTAGGAAAAAGTAAAACACTTTTTAAACTAGATGAAACTGATGTTTGTTTTGTGAAATTCAGTCAAGTACTATCTAAGGCAACAGCACCAGAAATCAAACAAGGTAACCGTTTGTACTATGAGTTCAATTTTGAATTGGATGTTGCTGGAAAAGTTTTTTAAATGAAGTTTTTAAACCTATCAATAATAAGAAAACATTTTTGTCATAAATTTATTAGGCCTACAAAACGAGGTAAATGTTAAGTAAGTAACGATATCTTGGCCTAGTTGTACTATAAAATTGTAAGAAAATTTTTTGTGTAATAAATAGCTTTATCCTTCAAATATGTTCTCTTAAGTACATACTTTTATTCCAAATAAACTACAATACTTCTTTTCTTTTTATGCAATTGTAAGAGGTAGATTTATTCCTTCAAGAATCAAATCTGATGCATCTATGTAACACCCGTAACATTTAATGTAACGCCCGTAACAGCAAAAAAAATATATATACGGAGTTATGATGTCCAAAAAAATAAAAATTTATATTTCAAAATAAAATTTGGGGCAATACCTCTTGACAGTTGTTTTACAAGAATAAAAGCTTCATCAAGTTTGCAGAAATTAGAGAATTCCCTAACTCATAACAGGGACTAGGTCTACTTTTGGTAACACCCGTAACACTACTTTTTTGATTAATAACCAGGAGAACAATAAAACAATTCCAGTATCAACATTTCTAACATGAAATATAATGTAAGCCTTAAAAGTTTTCAATATTAATTTCAATAAATATTTTTCCTTACATTATTTTTCCTGATTTTAAGGTGTGTACATGTAACACCCGTAACTATGGAATTGCCCTTCTCAATAATTTCCAATGTATTTCCATTTTCTCATATGCTAACAATTTTTGTATCTTATACACTTCTGTTTTCCATTGATCTTTCCCCTATGTTTAACATTTGCCCTCTTTTCTCCCACTTTATTTTCAAATCTCACACCAGTCAAGATTATACATTGGAGTAGTTTCAAACTCTTCTCTGACAGTTCAGATTGTGACTTTTTCTTGAATTGTGAGATTTTTTTTTTAATTTAAAGGCAGAGTAATTTGCTTCATCATGTTTATCCAGTTATGATCCATGTCAAATGATCTCACCATCAACAGCACATTGAAGCCTAATCTTTCCTTTGCACCTTTATAAATATTGCCTTTTGCTGGAATTTCACTGTTTCTTTCCTTCTTGTCCTGTACTTTGAGATGGTAACCTAGACAACATAACTGTGCTATTACTGAGTGTAATCCTCCAAATCTTTTCTCTCCCTTGATTCCAAACTGTAGGTCTCATACATCTTTCTTATATTTTTACCTAAATTTCCTGCCATATGACAACTAGTGGGCATTTGCTATCTATATTTGGTTTGTGCCGTGTTTCAAACTGATACAATAATTCAAGTGGAACACCACCCTGATAATGTATTTTGTACAAAAATCACTTCATGTGCAGAAGTCCTTGTCCCTCTTGCAATTTGATGGTAATTATCAGTATTATTTTTCCTGTATACTGTGTTAGCAAGCAAAATAATTTGTAAATGGTGTGCTAGAAGTATTTACAAGGGAATTAAATTGTTTATTTGCTAAATCAGTTTGTTAAACTTTGGCTTAATAGTCTCTGCTTGTTAAATAACTTGATTGTGCACTATTTCTGAGCCATATTCTATAAATACTATTTAACAATGTCATGTAACGGAACAATGCTTCAAGCAACTGGAAACCTATGGAAATTTGTAGGAAGACAAACTTTTAAATATATCAAACAACCTAATGAATGCTAGTTAGTTGCTATTCATTGTCTCGCTGATCCAGAATGGTATTGCCATGGTGTTAGGCAGTGAATTAGTTGCATTTTGCGACTGGACCCTGCAAGGATGTGAATCCTCTGTCATTCATGCCAGAAAAAGTTGCAATTCACAAGGGATAAATTGGAAATAGAATTGTTAAGATATAAATTATACATCTAAATCTACATACATACTCTGCAAGCCACAGTACAGTGCACGGGGAAAGGTTCCTTGAAGCATTACTAGTTATTTCCTTTCATGTTCCTCTCGCAAATAGAATGAGGGAAAACCCTCTGCCTCCCTAAAAGTCGAAATTTCACTCCCTTATTTCTCTTCTCTTATGCGAAATGTACTTTGGCAGCAGTAGAATTGTTCTGCAATAGACCTCAAATTCCAGTTCTCAAAATTTACTGAATAGTTCCTCACGAAAAGAACATCATCTTCCCACTAGGGATTTCCATTTTGAGTTGACAAAGCATCTCCATAATAGTTATGTGCTGATTGAAAGTACCAGTTAGAAATCTATCAGCATGCCTCTGAATAACTTCAATGTCATCCTTTAATCTCACCTGGTTGGGGATCCCAAACATTACAACAGTACTCAAGAATGGGTTGCACTAGTATTCCTTATGACATCTCCTCTATACAAGGGCATGCTGCAAGATAAAGCCTGTCAATTTTTAATATGAGAAATTTAAAAGCTTTCTAAGTAAAACAAATGTTATTAACATTCTACTTCTTTATTTTTCATTTATAAATACTTATTTCTGAATATATTCACCCTGGTGACAAATGCATTTCTCCCACCAAGAGGCCAGTCCAGTGATACCATCACTGTAGAATGTTTGAGTTCATTGATGGAGCCACCACCTCTGACTTTGCTTGCACCACTTCATCACTGTCAAAACGAAGTCCTCAAGTGCGTTCCTTAAGTTTTGGAAACTGGATGGGTCCAAACCAGGACACTATGGAGGATGATCGATGACAGTGAAAGCAAGACATTGAATTGTTGAAGATGTCACAGTGCTCGTGCATGGTCTAGCATTGTCATGCTGAAGGAGAGGCTGCTCCACATGTGGACAAACTCTTCAGATTTGGAACTTGACTAGAGCACGCTGTTTCTCAAGTACTGACATACGAAATATGTAGAAATGAAGAATAAAGATGTAGAGTGTTAATAACATTCGTTTTTAAATAAAAATCTGTAAGTGTTTGCACATAAAAAATCTGAGGTATCAATTTTCAGTACAACCTCATAGGTGGGCTACACTTTTCCAAAATTCTCCCAATAAAATAAAATCAGACATTCACCTTCCTTACTACCAACCTGAGTGCATATTCCATTTCATGCTGCTTTGCAGTGTTACACCTAGATATTTAACTGATGTGACTGTGTCAAACAACACACTAGTAATACTGTATTCAAATGTTACAGGATTATTTTCCCTACTCATCTGTATTAATTTACATTTAGAGTAAACTGGCATTCATCACACCAACTAGAAATTCTGTCTGAAGTTAACCCATATCCCCTTTCAGTCACTCAATGATGATGCCTTCCCGTACATCACAGCATCATCAGCAAACAGCTGTAAATTGTTGCTCATGTTGTCTGTCAGTCCTTGATCAGCATCCAGAGATAGTGGTCATTTGTGTGAGTTACATTTGCGTGAAAGGGTGTGCATATGTTGTCTAATTCAGAGGAACCCCTTTTGGCCCTAAGCTTGCTTGTTAACAGCTTTTTTGTTGTGCCCATATGTGACTGAGCATCTCCTTTTTATGGTGAGTAGCAGCCTATTCTCTTCATAATGTTGGCATTATTCCATTCTGAATTTTCCGTTGTTAGATAATTTATGTATATAGAGAATAAGAACTGACCTATCATACTTCCCGGGGGATACCTGACAATACCCTTGTTCCTGATGAACACTCACTGTCGAGGACAACATAGTGAGTTCTGTTACTTAAGAAGCCTCTGAGCTAATCACATACCTGGGAACCAAACTTGTACACTTAGACCTTTGTCAACAGTTTGCAGACACTTTTCGAAAATCTGGAAATATGAAATATGCCTATTGCCCTTCACCTATGGCTTGCAGGATGTCATACGAGAAAAGGATTTGCAATCGTGTACTAATAGAAAGTATTGTACATTGTTGTTGTTTACTGTGTCAATGCCTTGCCTTCTTTTTTTTACTTACTTCTTCATCTGTATTTGTGTTTTACTCTTCATTTGCCAGATTTCTAATTTCTATGTCATTTTCTTTATTTGTTTTATTTTGTTTTTTTGCACAGCACCACAATTTATTCTGTCTTAATAATATCCAACCTACTACTACTACTACTACTACTACTACTCCTACTCCTACTCCTATTATTGTTGTTGTTGTCTTTCTCTCACTTTTTACTCTGTTGTTCAATGCTTTCCCCGGTTATCAAGAGTACATGTTTTTTCTGTTATTTTCATTCTGATATTTGCCACAATTCTCTCTTTGTTATTACAATTTCTAGCCATCTTTGTCATTGTTTCACCACTTACTGTTTCTGTACATTCTTAGTTTCTCACCTTCTTGTGTTACTAAAGTGCTAAATACATTATCTTCAGTACTCTGTCTTTGAACTCATTAAACACTGATGATGATTTTATATGCTTTTGGCACTGCTTGTATGTCAACTTCATACCAAGTGACAACCTTGAAGGTGACAAAATTTATTTTCATATTTTCAGAGTGGCAACGAGAAAAGAGGAAAAGATTGAGAGTAGCAGGAAAGTCATACATAAACAGCAAAGGTGATGTTGTTCAGGAGAGAAAAATTGGAGAGGACTGCAAATGTCGTCGTAAATGTTACAAAATTGTAACAGAAGATGTTAGAAACAAGCTGTTTGATGGATATTATTCACTGAAGAGCCATGATGAGCAGAATGCTTACTTGTTTGGCCTGATACGTAAATACGATATTGCAAGAAAAAGATGCAAGGACAGTGATCGAAGAACATGCAGTTATCGTTACTTTGTCAGGCACCGAGGGAAGGAAGTGCAGGTCTGCAGGCTAGCATTTGCACATATTCATGGTATTTCTGCACATAAGATTAGGATACTGTGCCAGAAACAGGACCAGAATGTTATGTATCCTCGTGATGGGCGAGGAAAGCATGACAACCGACCCACGAAAATATCAGATCAGACACGGAATCAGATAAAAGAGCACATTTACTCAATAATTAAATCAGATAGGGTAAGTAACATATTACATCATTATATAGTGTGTTTCTGAATTCTACATCTACATATATACTCCACTAGCCACCAAGCGGTGTGTGGCAGAGGGCTGCACATTGCATTAATGCAGCAAATCTCAAACTGTGGCATGCCCCTTACAGGGCATGTAATTACACTAAAGGAGGAACATGAGCTTATCAAAAAGTAAAAAAGTAAAAAAGAAATATTAATTCAGAAAGTGATCAATTTACTAAAAGAAAAGCAGTACAGAATACGTTCTGACATATAAAAAAACTAAAATTTACATTTACACTGATATAATGCACTTAGAAGTAGAACTATTATCAGTATTGCACAATGCATTTAATAATTAATTTTTCAGGACTAAATTAAAAACAAGTTTTGTTGTTATTAGTGACTTTCTTTGGGACTGGTATGCAGAGCAGAGTTTTTTGAAGCAGGATTTAATATTAAAAACAAATGTTCTGAGTTATTTTTGTATGTTAAGCTGATACTTGTATTTTGTTGTCAAGGCATCCAACCAAAAAAAAAATCTGGTTTTGAAGAGGTAGGTTGTTGAAAATGGTACCAGAATATGATATGCTCTGGTTTTCATTGCAAAAACTCATCAATCCATCCTGCCAAAAATTCTAAGAGTGATTTATTATTAAACTGTCTTTCAGTATTGCCACTCCTTCAAGTCTGTGAAGACTTCTTCTCTGGCTGTTGAGAGACCTTCAGGAGTAATTTTGTGTGCTACCTGTAAGACAGAAAGCAATATTGGCCCACTGATTCTGGTTTTGTCAATGTAGCAATAAATTTACTTATTCTTGGCAATTTGTAAGGTTTGTAACTGTGGAGCTTTAGTGTCAAAATACTGAAAAAATTAGAGAGACGCAGTACAGAGATGCATCGCATCCATACCACAACAGATGTTTAAAGTGGTTTCTGTGGGATGCAGATTGTTGATGCCAGTTCTGGTAAAGACTGTGTCATTGGTAAAGAGGGCTGGTGACAGAAATCCCATAATTGTGATAGTCTGGTGCAGAAACCACCGACAAAATCCTTCCTATAGAGGGAAATCTGCTGCTGATAATCCTTGCAATCATTGCAGGTGACAGGGATAGTAGTGGTTCTCATACAGGATACACATAATCGTACTTTGGCTTACATCATGTTGGTGGGCCATTTAGCTGAATCTTGTACTAGGGTTCATCTCATCCTGCAGAACCCAATCCTCCAAATCTAGTGTTGGATTGCAGATGCTGAAAGGTTGAGTCATGCTGCAGTAATGAGCTGTCTTGTATGCATGTGTCACTCAGGAGTACATCTGTTTCAAAAAATTGATACAAAAATATAAGCCATAACTTCACAAGATGTGCTGAAAATTTTCAGTTTGGGTTGGGTAGATTCTTGTTTGTGGCTGATTCTGTTTCTTTGTGGTCTATAATCCTATATAAAGATAAGTTGTTGTTTTAACATTGTTAACAAAAATCTAAGAAATTACTCGACCAATTTACTTCAAATTTTTACATAATTTTCTAATAAACTTTCGGATGGACATAGACTATTAGACTATATATTTCTTTAGTATATATAATATACAGAGGGGAAACTGTATTAGCAAAAGTTTTTGACCGGCTTACTTCATATTTTTACATGATACTCTAATAAACGTTGAGACAGGCATAGGCTACATATATTTTCAGTATATAAATAGACAGATGATTTTGTGATGATGTTACAGGGATCAGGGAGAAAGGTAAATATATCGATTTGAGGTAAGGGTTCCTGCTCCAGGAAAAAAAATGAAAGTTATAAGAGAAAATCGTTCTGATACCTCTGACAGTTCACCACCTCTACTGGAAGCTTTCCGGTTTCCATATTTTGGGAGAAGATAGTAGGGGCCCAAAACAAGAAAATACATCCAGGAATCATGTGCTCTAAAAAGAACTTACCTTAAGAGCTGTGTGCATTTGTTCAGTAGATAAGATGTGTTTCACAATAGCAAAAATGAAAAATTGCGTGTAGTTCTTAAGATATGCACTTTAGAGACCATATGTACAAGACTTTTTTTTTCTTGTTTTAATCAACACTACCACTTCTCAAATTATGGAAAGCAAAGATCGTGCATTAGATGATGGCCACTGTCAGAGGCATGAGAAAAATTTTTACTTAAAACTTTTGACTCTGTTGTTCCTGCACCAGGGTCCATCTCCTCAAATTGATACATTTACTCTTTTCACTCAGCCATGAAAGTTTGTAACCTTAGCATAGGGTCACCCTGAGTATATGATACATAAAGGGGAAATATTGCTAGCAAAAATCTCAAAAAAAATTCTTGTCCAATTTAACTCAGTTTTTTTTACAAAATACTCTAATAAACATTCAGACAGACATAAGATATTTAATGAAGGCTTTCATGACCAGATGATGGTGCTGCAGGTGAACCTTTCCCAATATAAGGTCGTGGTTCACGGAACACTTCTGTTCCTAATGTTTCAACTAGTATTGCACTGGACATCTTCACAGGTGTTGCTCCTCCATTGAGGCTTGCCAACTGATGAGTTAGATGTCTTAGACTGACACATATACTGTAGAAATAGGGGCACAGCCAGAATCACATGTGGTAAGCAGAGATGATCCTCGCCAAAGATAAAACTTAACAGTCAATTTTCGTCTCATCAAACATTAAAAAACTGTTTAGCAATTCTGCAGAGCTACTGTCCATATGTTGTTAAGCTTCATGGTCCCTTCTGTCCTTTTAAAATTATCCCTATGTTTCTGTACTTCAGTGGATTCGCTACATAGCTGTTGTTAATAGCTTGTCGTTGTAGGTAAAATTTTTGTTTCATAAAACTTCGCTTCATGACTTCCTGACTCAAGAGCATGCTCTGCTACAGCTGATTTGTCCATTTTTCCTAGTCAGCAAAGACTTTTGTGTTCCTTAGGCAGTGTTTTCACATGTAGTTTAGTTGTCCCAATATAAAATTTACCACACATACATGGAATTTTATATATGCCACATGCTGACAGAGGAGGGCATTTATCCATCACAGGTCAAAGTGTGTGATCTGTTTTCTTTGTTGATCTAAAACTTGGTCTAATGTCATGTTTCTGTAAAACCTTTTCAATATGACCTGTTGCTTTCTTAATAAAAGGAAGAGAAACTGTATTTTTACATCATTATTTTTCATGCTTGTCCTTTGATCTTTCGTTATATGGGCGTAGATTTCCGTTAACTTCTTTCCCTGAGTAGCCACTTTTCTGGAAAGTTTGCTTTAGATGTTTTAATTTGGCATCAAGGCATACTGGTGTGCAAGCCCTTTTGGCTCTGTCGACAAGACTTTTAATAACATCTCTCTTTTATTGTAGATGGTGATTAGAGTTCTGATGTAAATATCTGTGCGTGTGCACTACTTTTCGAAAACCTCATGTTCTAAACTTTCATCAGTCTGTCTCATAACTAAAACATCCAAGAAAGGTATTTTTGTTGTCATTTTCTATTTCCATTGTGAACTGGATTTTTGGATTTATATTATTTAGTAAACCACAAAATTTGTCCACAGCTTTCTGCCTCATGGCCAGACTACAGATGTGTCGTCCACAAACCAATACTAGTGAGATGTTCTTTATTTGCTTGTTTCTAAAGCTGACTGTTCAAACTTCTCCAAATAGAAATTAGGTATTGTAGGACCTAATGGGTTACCCATTGCTACACCATATACTTGTTTGTAAAATTTATCATCCCCACTGGAACTGACTGGAAATAAAGTGGCGTCTGAAAAGAGCAGACAAATTTCCTGGAAAGTCATAACTTTGTTCACTGAGATCATAGTGAATGAAGGCATTATGTCAAAACTTACAAGAATGTCTTCAAGAGTCAGAATTAGCCTTTCAAGTTTTTCTATAAAATGACATCCATGTGCATTACTTTTCGAAAAACCATATGAGTCAGTTTCTCCAATTCTCCCACGTATGAAATAGTAAGATATCTGGCAAATCATTTACAGCCATATATTGGGAGAAACCCACTACCTCATTCCTCATACGACTACTAAATTTATCCTAACTGGCAATTACTTCTCCTTTGAAGGGAAGGTATACAGACAAATCAGTGGCACAGCCATCAATCCCCACAGGGGGCTCGCCACTCTTTGGCGGGTTCATGCTTGGCTACCGTGGGGCCCCGACCTTCGCTGAATCTTTTTCCTTCTATGCTGCATGTCTGTCCTCTTGCTATTCTTTTTCCTCTCCCTTGGGGAACATGTCTAGGATATATTGGGAATGTTCTGCATTGTCTGTCACTGACGGAAGAACAGTCTCACCAGTGTTTTTCGTTCCCTTTTCCTTTCTTTGTTTCCCTTCTCCTCTCATACCTCCACTTTGGCGTTTGAGGTTCCTCTTTTTCTTCTTTCTCCCTGTGTGCTCCTGGAAGCTGCCCAGGTATCTGAAGTGTAACAGGTGACTGTGTAACATGTAATTCCCAGCTCCGGGTCGACAGGTAGGGTTCATGCGTACCCCCCTGGTACAGACCAGGCCCAGGGAAGGGTGATTGTCACCTAACAAGGGTGCACCCCTTGTGAAGGCCCCCCCCCCCCCACCCCCACCCCCCAGTTGGAAGGAGCATGCCATTGGAGACGCTGGCAATCATGGGGGATTTTCTCACAGTGAGCCAATCATCTTTACAATCAGCGTCTATGAAGCGTAAACAGAATGAGGCTAACGATTCAAAGACCCTTTCAGCTGCGCCACGGATCCTGGTGGTCTAATGTACTGAAAGTGGCCAGTCCTTTGCTACAGTAAATCCATTTATTATTCAGAAAGGTGTAGATGCAATTGACAGCCCTGTGAAAACCTGCTCCCGTTAATGGAATGGCACTTTGCTTTTGGAGACTACTTCTGATTCTCAAGCACAACAACTGCTTGCCGCCTTGCTTCTCCATGGCTACCCTGTTTTTGTCGAGGCCCATAGAACCCATTCGTCCCATGGTGTTATTTACACTAGGCTGCTCAACGGTCTGACCAAGGCCAAAATCCGGTCTTACCTCTCTGATCAGGGTGTCATTGCCATCCATCAGGTGATGAAAAAGGTAGATTCCTCCATAGTGCCTACTCACACTCTTTTTCTCACCTTCGATGAAGTGGCGCTTCCATCAGAGATCAAATCTTACTATGAAATTATCACAGTCCAACCGGACATTCCAAACCCAATGCTCTGCTACCAGTGTCACCATTTCAGCCACACTAGAATGTCTTGTTGACCCCAGCCAAATGTGTAACTTGTGGTAGGGATGCGCACGAGGGCATTTTTCGGCCTCCTGTTCCCCGATGTATCAACTGCAATGGCAGCCATGCCGCCTCCTGTCGGGATTACCCTGTGTATCTTGATGAGCGGGCTGTCCAGGAGATCCGGGTAAAGGAAAAAGTGCCTTGCCCAGTCGCTTGCAAGTTATTGGCTAATCACAGCCCTACGTTCTCCCATCTGGCATCTATAGTTCTGTTCTTGTTACCCCTCGCTCCATGAAGGATATGGCCACACAGACATGCGGCCTCGAATTCAGGTCTGAGGTTGTGAAATTGCCCAGTGTCAAGGTAGCATTGCCATCCCCCCCATCCAGCTGCACAACAAGCTGTTAAACTCTCACCTCAAGAGGTGAAGCCAACAGCTACACAACTGGTAGGCTGGAAAGGACAGAAAGAGTACTCCCGTGAAGACTTCCTACATCCTTCCAGTCAAATAACACCTGAGTCGTCATCTGCTAACTGGAAAGGCTTGAAGAAATCCACCAAAGGCAAATGGTCTTCTCCTTCGCCAACTCGAAGATCCTCTTTGACGGTGTTGCCATGTGATACCTTAGCCCTGTCACCCTCCGTGTCGCTGGTGCTCACCAAAAAACGTTTTTCTGTGTTGGACTCCACAGACCGACGGCACAAGCATACTGATACTTCTGTGGACCTCATGGAGCAGGATCCTCCTGCTTCTGCACTCTGTAGCTGCGAGTCTTCGCAAGCTGTCACTCGGCAGCTGCCGAGATGACACCCTTCATCTCTTCCTCACCATGGCTCTTCTCCAATGGAACGTTCACAGCCTTCGATTCCACAGAGAGGATTTATGGCTGCTTTTAGCAACACAGCATCCCCATGTACTCTGTCTTCAGGATACAGAATTGCGTTCTCACGACCACTTTGAGTGTTCATATTTCTTCTCGGTTCGTTTTGACCTTCCCCTAAGGTCGGCACTCCTTCTCATGGGGGTGTCATACAGGATGACCTTCATAATCAACCCATTTCCCTGACTACCCGTCTTCAAGCTGTTGCAGTTCACCTTTTCCTTCCCCGCCTGACTCTTTCCCTCTGTACCATTTATGTCCCTCTGCCATGCGATGTCACCAGGGCAGACTTCTTTCAGCTTATTCGGCAGTTGCCTCCCCCATTTCTGCTACTCGGTGACTTTAATGCGGATCATCCCCTTTGGGATTCTCCCAAAACCTGTCAGAGAGGCACTCTGTTGGCTGACCTTCTTAATCAGCTTAACCTCTTCTGCCTTAACAATGGAGCACCCACATTCCTTTCCGATTCCTCACATACCTATTCACAATTGGACCTCTCCTGCACTGCCCAGCCTGCCCACCATCTTAAATGCTCCATTCTTTCTGACGCCTACTCAAGCAACCATTTTCTGTGGGCTATCCGTTTGCTGACTGCTACCCCACCTGCGTGCACACCCAAATGGCAGCTTACTAAGGCTGACTGGCAGCTTTGCTCCTCCCTGGTGACTTTCGAAGAACAGGATTTCCCCAGTTGTGATGAACAGGTGGAATACCTCACAAATGTTGTCCTTACTGCTGCAGAAAGTTCCATTCCTCGCACTTCCTCAGTCCCTTGGTGGACTGAGGCACGCTGTGATGCAATTTTCACATAGAGATGTGCTCTCCGCATTTTTAACCATCGCCTTACGATGGCAAACTGCATTCATTATAAACAGATGTGTGCAAATTGTAATTGCATTCTTTGGGACAGCAAAAAAGCTAGCTGGATTTCATTTACTAGTTCTTTTAAAAGTTCCACCCTTCCTCTGTTGTGTGGGCCATCTTCCGATGGCTCTATGGGACCAAGATCCATTCGCCAGTTTCTGGGCTGACAATAGCAGATGATGTTATCATGGACCCTATTCCTATCTCCAACACTTTGGACTGCCATTTTGTGGAAATTTCGAGCTCTTTCCACTATCACCCTGCCTTCCTCCATCGGAAATAAGTGGAGGAGGCTCGAGCGATACCCTTCTCTTCTCAGAATCAGGTGTGCTAAAATTCTGCCTTTACTATGAGGGAGCTAGATCATGCTCTAAGTTCATCCTGATCCTCTGCCCCAGGGCCAGACGTTGTCCACATTCAGATGTTGCAGCACCTTTCTCATGTGGGCAAGCACTTTCTGCTTAACATGTACAACCTCATTGGGCAGAGGGCACATTTTCCGGTTATTGGTGAAAAGCCACTGTCATACTCATACCTAAGCCAGACAAGAACAAAAACCCTTCCTTCTAGCTACTGCCCCATCTCTTTCACCAGCTGCATTTGCAAGGTGATGGAATGCATGATTCATGCCCGGCTGGTATGGTGGCTCGAGTCTCGCAGTTTACTAACAGTGTGTATTTCAAGTGCGCCATTCTGCAGTTGCCCATCTCATTATTTTGTCCACCCATGTCATGAATGCTTTTCTATGGAAATCCCAGACTGTGAATGTGTTTCTCGATTCGTAGAAGGTCTATGACACCTGCTGGAATACTGGTATCCTCTCTATTGTTTACACATGGGGCTTCCGTAGCCGCGTGCCCTGTTTCCTTCAGGAATTTTTAAAAGACCAAGTTTTCAAGGTGCGTGTGGGTTCTGCTTTGTCAGACACCTTTATCCAGGAAAGCGGTGTGCCTTAGGGATCTGTCCTGAGTGTCGTCCTCTTTGCTATCACCTTTAACCCTATCATGGCCTGTCTCCCGCCGGGCGTCTCCAGCAGTTCTCCTCCAATCAGCTGTTTCCTACCCCTCTTTTCCACACCTCTTCCAAATTCATACTCGCTCACCCTCATTGTGCAACGTACGCAAAGGTCCTTTTTCCCTTCTCTTCTTCTTTCCTTTTCTGCTTCCTGGCCCCTCCCTCCCACACAGTGTCCCAAAGCTGTACCTGGAAGCCTTATCCTGCCACAATCTAGTCCTCGCATGCTCTGCCAGTCAGTGCTGTTCTCTTTTCCCACCTGTACCCTGCTATCCCTTCCCTTTCTCTGCACCATTCCTACCCCATTGCTGCTTTCGTTCAGTGTTACAGTTGCTTTCTGATCCAAGCAGCTGGAAGTAGTGGTCATGTGTGCATGTTGTTTTCTTGCTTGTGTGAATGTGTGTTTCTTTTTTTGAAGAAGGCTTTGGCCAAAAGCAAATGTTTAACAGTCTTTTAATTGCACTTGTCTGTAACTCAATGTGTCATCTTAACAGTGAGTAGCAATCTATCCTTTTCATAATATTGAAGGACTTAGTTGGATAGTTAAGTACACCTAGCATTCTTTTTGTGTGTATCTGGTGTGCTGTATGTGGTGAGCAGTGATTGATTCTTTCCATATGTTATGGTGAGTAGCCATCTTCACTTTGCATATGTTGAAAATATAATGTATTGTACTGTAAGACAAAAACAACAACATGGCCACAATGAACCAAAGTTCTGTCAGTTTCTGACAAAAAGTGTGAACACAGTATGAGAGCAAGTGCCAGCTGCATTGTGTTTATAAAGAGGAGGGCTCGGGTAGATGACACGGCAGATGCCATGCCATGTGCACAAGTCACGTGACCCACCACAGATGGCCTCTGGTGGTGGCTGGCCTATGCAAATATTATTGGTGGAATATTTGAAGTGTAGCTTGATGGCAGGCTATGCCACAGCGCATATGATTTATCACATACAGAGCTATAGGACCGCCATCCTTGTGGAAAGGATGCTCTAGCAGTGTGGGAATTGGAGCAACTGTCGAAACATCCGTGGTCTCTGCAGTGGCCAACTCAGACCGTGACGGCAGTGGTGAAAGAATGTTCTGGGACAGAACCGACGAACAAGGGTGTAATTGGCACAGCCGAATGGTAAAGGAGCCAACAGCTCGGTCACGGACGCCATTGTTGAAGGTCCCAAAGGCACTGGCCCAGCTGGCAGCGGAGTCACTGCTTGCAATGAAGCATTGCGGGAAGGCCCAGCATCAGACCCCAGGGGCTAGATCCCGGAGGAGAGGCAGGAGACGGTAACATCTGCAAGAAGGGTGGTTCTGCCCCACAGCTGGGATACCCCACGAGGCTAAAACAGGCACTGAGGAGGTGGGGGACAAGCCACAAGCAGACCAGCGGCCCTTGCTATGGTGCAAGGGTGCAGCTGGACATGGTGGACCACCGTGAACCCATCACTAGTGTGCATCATACAGAGGTGGCAGCCTCAGTGCCTGTGGACCGTAGCTGGAATCCACTTCTGTCAGCAGCCAAACCCCCGAGCCGAGACCACAGAGCGAGGAGCAAACTGTGACAAGGGCCTTGCTGACCTTCATTGAGGGGTGGCACGGGCAGATGCAGGAGGGTGCGTGGCTGGCGACCGTGGGGCAATTCAGCCAGATTGCTATCCCCCACTTGTGTAAACCTATTCGACCTCACCAAGCATGAGAGTGAAAAGGAGGAGAAGTCACATGGTGAATGCCTTGATGGGCACAGAAACTGTGGTGACAACAAACAACCAGTAAGAAATCAGTGTGGACATATTCCCATGGCTGCAGCAATGCAGGTCACAGAGAGTGTCACTTGCGACACTGCCTTTTGGGTAGCACTGCTCCAGGATCTAGCCCCTGGTGTCTGCTGCCAG
The DNA here is from genome assembly GCF_023864345.2 of Schistocerca serialis cubense. NCBI lineage: Eukaryota > Metazoa > Arthropoda > Insecta > Orthoptera > Acrididae > Schistocerca > Schistocerca serialis. The sequence continues at coordinate 598,370,524 of NC_064644.1, read as the reverse complement.
GCCTTCCCACAATGCTTCTCTGCCTCTGGTAACTCCACCACCAGCTGGACCAGTGCTTTTAGCACCTTAACAAGATGTACAATGTCACCATTGATGCTGGAGCCAAAACACATGCTGACTGGTATGTGAGACCCCCAATGTCCTTGGTGTAGTAGCTGAAGCGCATCTCGCTGTAGGACAGCTGGGATCACAGCCTTAGGTGACAACCGATCCATAGCTAAGAGAAAAATACCAAAAGCAGGTGATTGAGGACAAAATAGTCACAAAAAGAACCAGAAGCCCTGCCCAGAGGCCTGTCTGGCAACCATGCTGAATGAGGTGAACAACTTGACACAAAACTGGATCAGCTGCAGTAGCAGCCGTGATCCAGGAACACATAATAGGAAACCCTTCCACTTAAGTTGCTCCTCAACATCTGATTGAAAGCAGAGGAGTTCATCCTAATCAGAAGTAGGATTTGGCCTCATCAAAAGCCAGAACCATACATCGGTGTTGGCATGTTGCGCGGTACGGTGGAAATGTATTTCATAGTTGAAGTGAGACAGAAACAAGGCCCAACACTGGAGACGATGTGATGTTTTGTTGGGCAATGAAGCAGAAGAATTAAACAACAATATCAAGGGCTTCTGGTCAGTAATAAGGTGAAAATTAGACCCATACAAGAACACATGAAACTTTTTTGAAGCTTAGATGATAGCGAGTGCTTCCTTTTCAACTTGGGAGTGGTGCTGGACTTGAGCATTTTTGACGCTTAGGCTATTGGCCATTTAGAAGCATCATGTGTGAGAATTGCTCCAGGTCCATACTGAGAGGCACCAGTAGACAAAACCAGATGGTGACCATGAGGGAAAGTATCTAAAAAAGGAGCAGATTTCAAAAGCATGAATGTGTGCTTACAGGCAGGAATCCACTGAGAAGGTACCTTCTTGTAGAGCAACAGATGGAGGGGGGTGGGTCACACATGGAATAAATTTTTGATAGTAAGCAATTTTTCTTAAAAATGCTTGGAGTTCATTGACACTTGTACGGTGAGGCAGAGCTGTGAAAAGCTGTGAATTCAGTAAAGGCACGGCTGCACCCATGTCCATTTGTAGTCTGAGCACTTCTTTCATCACTCACACTTTGATGAACAGTTTGTTATGATTTTTAAGCACTGGAGACACACAATTAACATACGTGTCCGTGGTTGCAGAAGGGGGCTAGGAATGACACAGACACTATATGTCCTTTTTTGCTACAGTTGTTGCAAGTCACCCAGCACTTGTGGGATGTGGCCCTGTTATGTTGCTTGAAACAATATACGGAATATGGGAGAACAGAGTGCTGCTGTTGCTGTAGTGGTTGTTGCTGTTGGGGACATGGCTGTCCAGTGCGGTGCAGTGGCCACGTTTGTATGGCTGCCACATCAGCCTCCTTTTCAGAACTAATTGCAAAAAGAGGAGCCACTGTGGTGATGTCACACAAACGCTCAATCTGATCCCAAACAGCTTGAGATACCTTGAAAGACTGAGCAATATGTAACACTTCAGCCAAAGATGGAGGCTCACACTGTACTGCACATTGTCAGGAATCAACCAAATGATGACATCACGGATCATAGAATCAGAATAGGAATCATGATGAGCATCGGTAACAAACTGATATTTATGATTAAGGCCGTAGAGTTCAGATGCTCAAGGCAGCTTGAACTGGTGGGGCTCGTTATGACAACAATAAAACTCTACCGATACTGCAACGAGATGCATGCATTTATGGTGATAATTTGGCACTAACTTACACATTTGGTTGAACAAAAGCAATATAAATTCCTGGAATGAGGCTAACGGGCACAACAACTGATAGATCTGAGGAGAAATTCCAGAAAGGAACACGTTTGCAAGAGTGGCCCCGAAAGCGAGGGAGTGTTGCTAAAGTTACTTATCATAAGCCTCCCAGTCATCGGCTGCATTGTCATAAGGGGGAGAGGGCAGCAGGTATGCCGATGACGTTGAATCCCGCTTGGTCAGTGTGGATGACAAGTCTGTGGTAGCAACCGTATGAGCCTGCTGCTGCGTGAGGAGTGATGGGGCACTGTTGTATCATACTGTAAGACACAAATAACAGCACAGCCACAATGAATCATAGTTTATTCGTCTTCCACATACAAGTGAACAATAGTTAAGTATGTAAACACCTATGTGGAAACGACCGAGGTACTGATGTAGGCAGTTGCTGATTACAGGCATGAGCATGATATGAGAGGGAGTGCCTACTGCATTGTGCT